>NC_138788.1:7819408-9019408 GCF_965178545.1 Coloeus monedula
CCCATCTGCTGCTTCTTCCCAATCAGATGGTCTTAGCAGCCACCTGTAAAAGCACCCAGCACTCCTGACCCTGCACTCTCAAACAGCTGGTGGTGTGCTCCAAGACAGAGCTCCCTGCAATCCTGCCACTCCCCCACATCCTCCTCAGCATCCCACTGTGCATCCTAAAGACCCTGTCACTGAAGGACTCCAGTCCCAAGAACTATCCCACCACACCCCTCCAGCATGAGGGAGACCACAACCCTGCAGTTCCACTGTCTGCTATTCAAGGATTACCATCGGGTGTTTCAGGGATGTACCCACACACGTGGGTTTTCCCAGTAGAGGTTTTCCTGTAGCAGTCCTGCAGGCACATGCCTATGGTGTGCCTTCCCAGTTGCTACACTCTAGTGTCTATTACAGTAGAGCTGCACAGCAGGACAACATGGGACAGACCAGTGTTGCTACATGCCCATCAGCCTCTCCATGAAATCTGGCTTGCAGCAGAAAAATCAAATGAAGTGATGCTACCAGGCAAGTGACCTATTCAGACACCTAGTGTTCACTGTTACGTGTTTGTTTTCAACCCCCTATCCATCACACCCATCTCTTCCTGCAGAGACATCAAGAGTATCCAAAAACTGCTTTCACACATGAGAGAACTTGTTGTTTATTAAGATTCCTTAGACTGTATTATCAAGTGAGGTAACACTCTCACTCAGGAGCGTTCCTTCAAAACGTCAATAAAACTTTAACATGAAACTATTTCTTTTTAAATCATGTATTCCTATTCCAGTAAAGAGGGTATCACTGCAGACATCTTTGCATAAATCAGCTATAAAGGCACCAAAACATGAAGAGTTCCTTTGCCTCATGCAATACACTCATATTGGTCCGGGCCAGAGACAAGAAACAAAAACAAATACTGAACAAAAGCTGAGGCTATGTGCAAGGAGTGGTTTGAATTGCTTAAGTCAAAATTATTTTAGAAACTACCACTGATTAATAGGTAGCATCTCAGAGAAGAAACCCCTAAATCAAGGGGCTCGTTCCTTCAGATAGCTTATTAGGTGTGCTTATTTTCTCTAGCTGAACTCCAACTCGTGTAGTCATACTAGTTTTTAAGCTCAAAGTGCATGAAAGTCACCACAGAGTCTTCACAGTAAAGGTCACTACTGTAAAAATGTTTTAAAAAAAAGCTATTAGTTCTTCAACAGAGAGGTTTGAAATTAAAGAAAACTAGCATGTTTCATTGTTTGAGAGGCATAAAGCCAAGAGCCTGAAATGAGTACTCAAAATAGGACATATTTTCCAATGGAGGTAAAGATTACAATATAACCAACAGGAATGTGCAAGCCAGCAATACTTAACTCGGCAGCTCATGCCAAACCATGATAGTCCGTTGTACTACTTGAACACTGAAACTTGAGAAAGTGGTATTATTACAATTGTTAATAATGGAATGCAAGAACTACAAGTCACACAAATGCATTTCATGTATTTATTTTTTGTAGAAATAGACTATTCAGCACTTCAGGGATTTGAAAACCTGACAAAACTTGGATTCTTTTTTCCTGCTACATATAAGTTAAAAACCAAATGTAAATGCTATTAGGAAGGTTCCAATTTCCCCACAACTATGTCCTTGTATAGGTTATGCTGACACATTACAAGGCACAAAATATAATAAAAACCACCAACAGAAATCTCACAATGTAGTAGAAAAACCCCACATATTCTTCCTCTAGGAAAAGCAACTGTGGTTAGGAGCCACTAAAATAAAGAGGGAGATATTTCAGTATGAATCTGGTCAGAGACAAAACATAGTTCACAACCCTTGGAGCTCCAACAGGGACATGGGAACTGTAAACAGGAGTATAAATCAACAGCACTGAGTATTTTTAACTTCAGTTGCAAGCAAGGTACACTAGTTATTTGAAGGACCACAGTACACTTAGTTTTATTGTACAGATTTCTGCCACCATCACAAACACCCCCCAAAAATCCAGGGGACTATCAGTAATTCCCGCTTAAACATAAAACCCCCAAAAAAATGTAACACAGAGCTTGCCTTCCCTGCACATAAACCATCAGAGTCAGGGCCATTATGATTGCCTGTTAGGCAGCCAACTTGCTCAAAATTCATATTGTTAGGGTCCAGCCTCTAATAAAGCCATTGTTTGTAGCACTCAGTAGAGGCCTGGGTTTCTTAGAATATCTCTGTCTTCTTCAACACATTCAAATAAAAGTGCTTTTCTTCCCCCCACTCCTCTTCCCCCAAGATTTGCCTGCCACACTTATCGATTTATCATTCTCTGTAGACGAAACAAACTAGTGGAGGAGGCTGTGAAAAGTACTGGAGTAAACTTTCCAACAGTTATGCATTAAGTATGGAAAATACACTTGTTTAAACACAAGTTTCACCTGATGGATCAGCAAACAAAGCTGGTTATCATCCAGGCATCAGAAAGAGGCATTGCATAAGTACAATCAAGATCAGACAATGGTCTCAAGGGTGACCTTTAGGCAAAGGAATTAACAATCGATTTACAGTAAGTTTCGCCTGGATGAAACTGTGCAAAAAAGTTATCTAAGTATTCATGTCACCCCCCCCCCCCCCCCCAAAGAAAAATAGAGCTTGTTTTGGCAGAAAATTAATAGCTGAGTATTTTTCTGGCTCCCCATGACAGGCAAAGGGCACCAAAACAGAGGGAGTAGAATGGGGGAGAGCTCACCCAATGCTGCAATGGCAGGACAGAGCTATGCAAAGGCCTCTCAACAAGCTGCTTGCACTGGCTGCTCATAGGGAATTTGTTACAGCACTTCTATCCTAACGGTCTGGAAAGTAATCAGTGATCCACTATTATTTTTAGAAATTGAGTCTACATGACATAAATTCAGATTGATGTGATTCCTGTAATTCTGGCCTACTCCAGCTACACTGTGACATAACCAGTATAGCCAGTACTAAATCCACTGCTATTTTCCAAGGTGCCCACCTGGTAGCAACACAACCTGCTCTGTAAGATGGGCTCAAGAGCAAACTGGGTGCTTGTGCTGCTGAGTGCTCCACAGAGTTCCCTGGGCATGTAGGTCTGTGCTTTTCTTAATGTGTTTGTTTATCAGTAAATAGTCAGGCAAATGCTGAATTACCTCATAAGGGAAAAAAATCCCAACAAAACCAATAAAAACACAGAACAAAAAGCCACCACCCATAAAGTTTTAGATCCCTAATTAAAATTACTCTGAAGAGTCCTCAAAATGAAAAACGATGCATTAAAAAAATCCAAAACAGAACAAAGAACAGAATTTTAACAAGCACAGTTTTGTTTTTTACTGAAAGAGCCATATATAATATGGGGCCACACATCATTGTTAGGTTTAGACTCTTATTAAAAACAGCATGGATTTGTTTTTTTTTTTTTTAACCAAGCTACTATCATGTGATAGTGCATTATAAAGTCACAAAATATTTAACCATGTGTGCTTAAACCACACAAATCACATATGTCTGTTAAAGAACATAACAAAGAAAAAGGATTATTTGAAATGCAAGATTGGCATAACATTCTGTAACCAAATATGAGACACACCATGCAAGCAAAAAAAGGTGTTGCTTTCTTTGGTTTGGGTTATTTTAGTGTTCATGGCCAACCTGTCTAAGCCTACTGATTGCTGCAACATTAGCTGATAGATTATACTTTCTGGACAGCTTTCCTAAGTTTACTGTTCTGCATTTTTACATAATAATACTCAGCTGCTATGGTAACAGGCACTCAAACATGCACTAAGTAAATCATCCCACAATATGAAGTCACCTGAGCATTTACCAGAATTTTTGCAGAGCAGCTGTAATTAATTGGGCTACTAGGAAATACCATCTTCTCTCACTGCTGAGAACAGCTGAACTGCTTTACTCAGATTGGCCTCCTAGAAGAAAAAATTATTCTGGAAATATCTGTTTAACCAACTCTGATGAAGACATGCAGCATAAGAGAGCTTACACCCCATTGTAGAGACTGAGATTTGTTTAAGGGACATGATTCCAGTCACCTATGTGCAAGTAATAAAACAGTGGTACAAAGAAGATGGACACAAGAAAAAAATCGTATTTTCAAGGGTTTTACCACAGCTTTTGCAATTTCTGATATTCCAAACAGAAGCGTTCGGAAAATACCAGCACAATTATTTTTGGGGGGGGGAAGGTAGCAGAAGCACTCTCAAATCTATCAAAATTTTCTGACACCTCAAGTCAGATTTGATTTCTGCTTCAGATACAACTGGTAGCAAACTACCTGCAACTCTTTTTTGAAAGAGGAGTTCTTGCTACAGCACTTACTGCAGTTACTCTGTATCTCACAGAAAGGTGCCCCAGTCCCCTCCTGAGCTGCAGTCTGCTATTCCCAGGTGAGCCTCGCTGGGATAAGCCCCAGCCCCCAGGAAACTGTCCACAAACCATCAGCTGTGGGAAAGATGAAAATAACCACAGCAGCAACACATATAAAATTCAGCAAAGCAAAAAGTAACAGAAGCACCGAGCTGAACACAGAGCTGCTGCATATCCTTTCTCCCAGATAGTTTTTCTTACATTTCATGATTAGCACAGCAAACAACAGAGGTTGATGAGCCAAAAAAAAGCCACCAAGGCACCTCCAAGCAAGAATGAGAACAGTTCCTGATAAGTTTCTTCAACAGATGCTCTTTCAAACTTGGCTTTAAAGACAACTGAACTAAAGATGACGCATTCTCACTCTTCCAAATTACAAGAAAGGTGTGGAGATCACTAGAAGAGATTCTAAGTTTTTTAATCATTTAAAAAGTAACTTTCACAAATGTGAACAAGCTCTCTAACAGCTGGTAAAAGCAAGAGGAGCCTTTAAGCATCTAATATGAACAAAAAGCTGTATTTATACCAACTTGAATTTAAAAAAAAGTGTAAAAAATTGGCTAACTTTCGGAAATAAGAAATCTGCTCATCACCACTTGGATTACAGAGATGTTTCTCTTCCATAATGCAACTTCTGCATATTTTAAGAACTTCCAGTGAAGGATCTGGTATTAGAAACCATAGGGAACACAACCCTACAAATTATCTAACAGAAGTTTGTTTCTGGAGATAGTTCACACTACTTCCTTTCCATTGTCCCTTTCCTACGAAGGCAAGTCAAAGTTTCCACTCCCAAAAGATGGAGACAAACAAAAGGTGGGGAGGGTGGGAGAAGTTAAAAAAGAAAATCAAGTTTGGCTTGTAATCAGTAGCACAACTGACTCTGAATTTCTGGTTACCAGTTACAGATCTGGCTTCACGATGAGCTGACAGAGCTGCTTGGTGCTTGAGGTGCTAGTAAGCCAAGAGATGAGACAAATACTTACAAAGTACAGAGAGGAAACTGAGAGGACAGTGACAGAAAGTGACAATGTTTAACAAACAGTTCGGTTTTCTGAGAGAAAGGACTACTATGTCTGCTTCTTGTTTCCTAATAAGCAGTTTTTCATTAACACTAAGCCAGACAGTTCAGATTTTCACATAAAACCACTTATTACCAAGTCCAACAAACTTCTGGTCACAACAAGGGTAACTATCTGATGCAAAACCTCCTCAAACCATCACCTGAAGCATGTGTATTCTAGACAGGGCACACAGCAACCTCTCATCAAAAAGCAGGCAGTATTCTGCTTGCATTTACTCACTGTGCTCTATCACTCATATACCTTTTATTACTTTATTCTTCTTATAAAGATAAGAAAATTTGAAAAAGGAGCAAAGAAAGTCTTCTATTTTGACACTGTCTTCTGCTGGGTCACACAACCTATACAGTATTTGGTTTCTGCTTGGGAGCTTTGTTTACCTCTTCATGCTTACTACCTTGGGCAGTAGAAGAAAGGACTGTGTGAGGGATGAGATGAGATAATGGAAATTTATTTAGCTATTAGAGGGAAAAATTAAGGCAACCTTCATCTTCTTACTGAACTCTAACTTTTGACCCTTCTCTACCACTTCTTACACAGAAACACCCATGTGGTTTTGGTTTTCAGACACTTTTGATGAGCACGTCTTTACAAACAGTTGTTGCTGTTCTGTTTCTCCAAATTCCTTTCTCTTTACTGCATTACATAATGAGATTTTTCTACTAGCACTAAAGTATTAACTGATTAAAGATTAACTCACCCCCAGGAGAGAGCATCTCAATTAAAAAAATTCCAATCATTGTAGTCACCAAGTCAAACCGCAGCTCTTCAGTGACCAACCCAACTCACCGGCTCCTGTTCCCCTGCTTGCTCCCACAGCCTCCCATCCACCGCTGCAGGGAGGAAGGCAGGAGCCTTGACAGGGGATGCTCATGTAGGGAGCACCTAAAACTTCCAGTAAGTGACTGAAATGCCTTCCTTGTGACATGCCACGTGAAACATTTGTCAGGTCTGTTTGTTCTGAAAATGTACATAAATATGTGAGTTACCATGTTAGTGTAACATTAAATGTTTACAAAACAGTAATTAGAAAGGAAAAAGCGCCCTCTTGAAATCACCACCGTCTCTTCTTGTTGATCCAAACGCACCTTAAGATTTGACACTGTAAGGCCTGAAACTCATCCTCGGTTCTCACGGGCTCCTCAGACCAGACAGGAATACCCCGGGGGAATTACCCCGCTCAGCAGCATCCTCAACTGGTTCAAACCTACTCATGTGCTCTTTAGCAACAAAACCAGCAATTACTACTCCTGTTTTGTCAAAAGCTGCCTACGTAACTTCCACTGAGAGTCAGATAATTCAAAACATACTGGAGCAAAATATGTAGCCTCAAGGAAAGAAAAAAAACTTCAATAAAAAATCCCAGAAAGCGGAGCCAAGGGCCGAGCCGGTCCCACGGCAGCGGCGGCCGCTGTCAGCTCTGCGGAGCCGTGCCCCCTCCTCCAGCCGGGACGCCCGGCTCCAGCGGCTCCCTGCCCGCTAGCCCGTTCCTCGAAAGCCGAGAGCCCGCACCGCCCTGCCCGAGCGGGATGTTATGTTCGTACCGCTGGAATTCTGAGGGACCGGGACCCTGCGAGCCGCAGCCCCGCGGCGCGGGACGAGCCCCGGCAGGGCAGGGCACCGGCACCATCCGCGACGCCGGCGCGGCCCCAAGCGGCACCGGGCAGCCCGGGGTACGGGGCCGGGGCGCTCGGCTCCGCACCGGGGGCACAAGGAGCCGCCTCCCCCGGCAGAGCGGGAGGCCACGACAGCGCCCGGAGCCGGGACCGGCCCGCGGGGCTCCCGCCGACCCAGGCCCGCGTCCAGCGCCCGAGGAAGGAGCTGACAGGACGGGGCTCCCGTTCCGGCGGGGAAGGGGGAGCCAGGACAAGGCATGGCGGGGACCGGGGCCCCCTCTCGCCCCTCCCGGCCGCCGCCACCGCCTCGCGCCCCCCGGGCACCGCCGCCGCTCCCGCCCTCACCTTGGAGCATGGCCTCCAGTTTCTTCCTGTCCACCCGGAATCGCTCCTCGCCCCACTCGGGGCTGTGCAGGGGCCGCGGCGGCCCGGCCGAGTCCTCCTCGGAGCCGGGCGCGGGCGAGTCGGCGCTGCGCTCGCTGTTGGAGCCCGGGTCGGAGAGCGGCTGGGGCAGGTACCCGCTCAGCGGGTCGCACTGCGCCGCCATGGCGCTGCCCGGCGGCCGCCGCCCCGGGCCCCACTCGGCCGCCTCCCCGCGGGACGCTATCTGCCCCCACAGCCGCCCGGCCGGCGCATCCCAGCCGCCGCCGCACCGAGCCCCGGCGCCGCCCGCCTCTGCCCGCGGCTCCCCGCCGAGTGAGCGCGGCCCCGGCCCGGCGGCGTCCGCGGCTCGGCGGCGCCCCCAGCCCGCCCGCAGCCCGCACAGCATCCCCACCTCCATTGGGCCGCCGCCCGCCGGGGAGGGGCCGGGGATATCCCCGGCGGGAGGGGGCAGCGCTGCGGCCCCGGCCGAGGGCGGGGAGGCACGGAGGGAGGGCAGGGGAGGAGAGGGGAGATGCCGCCGCCCCCAGCGGCACCGCCCCCGCCTCAGGGCGCTGGGCAGGGGTCTCTGCCAGCCGAGGTCCCCGGCCAGCTGGGATCGCCCTTTCAGCCGGGATCCCCCCGGATCCGGCGACCCGCCGACCCTGTGAGCGGGTCGGCAGCGACCGTGCGGTGCCGGGCCACACACAGGACCGGCGGGTGGCGGTCCTGGGTTACCCCGTGCCCGGAGCCGATCCCGAAACGCGCCGCTGTGCGCGGCGGGACCAGCTCGCCGCAGCTTTGCCGCGCGTCCCGGAGTCACTGCGTGGTGCCCTGGCTGGCACATCCCGTCCCGCGGGGGAGGAGGGCCTGGCTCCCCGCTCGGACGTTTCGCTGCACGAAGCCTCGTGACGGAGAAGTGCCTTGTGCCGCAGCACAAGAGACTGGGTTATGTGTCCCTCACGTTCCAGCAGAATTGTGTTTATCCACACCCAGAATCCCAGCTGGATGTACACCGGCACAGTTCATACCACTTTGCAAACAGTTTCAGCCCAGAAGCACGCAGTGGTATAGAGGAAACATCAGCATGGGCTGCCACACTGGCCTGGTGGCAGTGGTGGCGTTTTGCTGTTCCCGCAGCCGGACACTGCCCGGGAAGCGGATCACTGCCCAAGCGTGACTGCCCAAATCACCTGGACAAGAGTAAGAATGGACACCCTGCTCTCTTTGGGTCTGTGTTGTTTCTACTGAATCAGAGGAATCCTCTCTGGTAAAAAAAGTTACACAGCACTACCTCCAACAAAAGCTTTCTGTTTAATTAATCACTGTTTTGTGCTGTTTTCCAGTCTGCTAGATAGAAGATGATCCAGCAGCACTGGGTCAGGAATCCCACAAGGTGTCCTACCCTGCAGTACTGCAGATACCTGTCCTCTCCAGAGCTGGAGCATCCATGCATTTATGGTGGCCAAACCAGGTTGCTGGGCGCACTCTGGAAGCCAATACAGAAATTACAGCTGACGTGACGGTGAACTCACCTCATTGATAACATCAACTTGAATTGTTATCATGTGAACATTTGTGAGGAGATTTGCTGGTACTCCAGCTAGATGGGGCCTGCACTGTGTCCAGTCTCAAAGTGCACTCATTTTTACAGAGTTCAAGTTTTGCCTTACTGAGTCTTCATGTATTTCCCACTTAGTTCCATGACAGTATGAATTCTACAACACCCAGGATTCCAGTTCTACATTACGTGCATGGAGTGATGTATTCTTAGTGGAAACTTCTAGTATTTAATTGTAGTGTTTAATTATCCTTGTGGTCTCATCCTCTGTGGATGGTAGCCAGCAGCTTGCAGGCAACTCACTGCTCACAAGATCTTCTGATACTTCTCATGGCCCCGGGAAATAAAATGTCTAAAGTCAAAAACACTAGAACAAAATACGCATGCAGGTCATGAAATCAGTGCAAACTCCCTTTCTCTTAATGTTTTCTTGTAGTGTGATCTCATTTTAGGTGTGTGGGGCAGTCTCAGGAAAGACTGAAAGTCTTTTCCTTCCCAGTTAAGAAGTTTACAGTCATTAAGCACCTTTTTTTTTTTTTTTTTTCAGATGGTAAAGTGAACACTGCCCTTATCAAAACAACTTGAAATTCAGCAAAGCGTGCTGCCTCACCCCAGACCAACATCAGCTGGAGTTGTGGGTCTTCTAGATACCAGGACCTGTGCGTTGCACAATCCAAATATTCACGAGTCATGAGTGTTGACAGCACCAATTACAATCCACAACAGCTACAGGTGCTTAGCTCCTCTGAGCAAAACAATTATTTGGGTATTTTCCACTCAAAAATTAGTGAGATTTACAGTCAGAGATCCTCAGAGTAGGAAATCCAGGATGTCCTTTTCCTTGTGTTTTATCCATTCCTGCAATACAACCACAGAAATCTTCTTTCCCATCAATTGGTTGAGCCCAGAAGTAGTTTTTTTTTCAGCAGCCATATAAATAATACAATCAATCAAAGACCTCTTAAATATAATTATGTCCACAGTTTAGTTTTTATTCACTGAAAAGAACCCTTTCTTAATGTGCTTTTAGATTAAAAAAAAAGAAGTAAACTCTTTAATTTCCTATTTAAATCCATATAAATGCTTTAAGAAGGATACAGTGATTAGGCATTATTATAGTTAAATTCAGTACTCTACCACTTCAATTGAATAAATGACATTTTATTTTCCTAGTATATTTGCAGGGGAAGAATAAAATGCCTGTTACACAGAAAACTTGAACTAAGTAGAAAAACACATTTTTAATGGCTACATAATATTAAATGTGGATAAAATTGGGGAAATGGGTGGAAGTTGGCAGATACAAGATCAAATGGCTAGAAAGAACATCAGCTGAAGTTGACTTTGGCACATATAATTTACGTTGGCCATTTTTCTGGGGCCAGGAGCTTGATCAAAGAAAAGAATAACAGGATCTTTCTCATTTTGGTGTACCATGCAGAGAGCACCGTTGGATGTGTTCAGGTCTGCTTTGGGGCTGCTCCCAATGCATGGAGCTGATGGCTGGGTGTGTCTGCACTCCACGGGCCCAAGAGGTAGAAGTTAAATATAAATGGACCACTAAGACAATGTAATTTATCACTAATATAGCACAGCCTGTATTGCAGAGCTTGCATTTATTTATTTTTCTTGATCTCAAATTTCTCCACAGCGCCACAGTGAAGCAAAGTGCTCTTTTCTGTAGTTCCCTAGGTGGGTGCAAAAAGGGTGGTTTGGAAAGCTGCAAAGTGAGTGTGGGGAAGGAGAAGGCAGCACACAGATTCTTTCATCATCTGTAGTATCTAGAAATGCTCTTCTGGAAAGAGTGCTAAATTTGGGGGTTGTTATTTGGGAGAGGTTTATTGCTGGTGAAAATTAATGCTGGTGGTGTTTTGAAAGGCTTTCTTGCATTCACTATTTTGCTGAAGTAAGAGCCCATAATATTTTGTCTTTCATGATGTTATGCCATATTCCCCAAGTGAGTCCCATTAACTTAAATTTCTCAGAATAATATAATGTGGCCTACTGTGTTCTAAAGTACTGTGCACTTAAGGCCCACCAGCAAATAAATAAAACATCCTCCACAGCTGTTATAAAAACTTTTCCACCCCTAGAAATTCCCCAGATAAATTCTTTTTCTAACCATAAGGGCAGAGAAATTCTGAAACACCTTTTTAGCTATACTGAATCATGGAACCATAAAAAAGATTGAAAGAGATCACAAAAAGTTTATCTCATTCATCTCCTAACTATGCTGAGTTCATTCCTGATAGATATTTTTTTATTTACTCCTTTACAATTTCTAAAGATGAGGTCTTCGTGACCTATCCAGGAAATTCCTATGCTTCACTTACCATCAAGAAGTATTTTCTCCCTTTAATAAGTAACTTGAATTATTCTTGCTGCAACTTAAAGCTATTAGTTATTGTCCTGTCCACCATGGACACAAGGAATGAATTATATCTCCTTTCTATCAGACTTTGGTGCTTAGGAATACCTTTATCAAGCATTGATTAACCTTTGAGAGTTACCTTCATTAAGCTAGACACTCCTAAGTCTTTCAGCTGATTCTCAGAGGTCGTATTTCTTGTGGGTCTGCAAGGAACTCTTTCCATAGTAGGCTACATCCTTCTTGAAATACAAGCACAAAACTGGAGTGGATACCCTGGCCGAGGCCTGACTAGTGCTGGACAGAACTGCATGGTCTTACCAGCTGCCTCACAACCTGTACTCCTGATTATTCATTTTTATGGAGTGCTTATCCTGTCTGCACGGCATTTTTGGCTTGTGTTCATGAACTGGAACCCCCAGGTCTTTTTCTGAAAATGCCATCGTTCAACAAATGTGGTTCTTTGATGTATGTTTTCGGTGTTGATTACTGTTGCTCAGCATGGTCTCCTGGTCTTGTCCCAAATGAATTTAATCCCTTTTTTTTTTTTCTTAAAGATTGTGTTCCTGGGTTTTTGACATCTATTTGCACTAATGCTGTACTTCTGCAGCTTCAGTTTTTACTCCTCTCAGAAGCATAAGTCCAGTTTTCTCATAGAATCATCAATGAAACAGAACAGATATGGGCCCAGGATAGACTATCTGTCTATTTTCATACATCCTTCCATCTTAATGGTCACAACATTAACTCCTGTGTGGGGATGCTTATTATACATTTTTATGTCATTGACAGTTTTTGGTATATTTTATGGGAACGATACAGGAAATAGGATTTAAACTCTGCTGAAGTCCTGAATTACGGTCTCTGCTGCTGCTCCCCTGTCTGTAGACATTTTTGGTTTGCTACAGTAGCACCTTAGTCTGGTAGGATTTATTCTTGTCATAGAATATGACACTTGCTGCGTATAACTCTTGTTATTAGGTTACCTATTCCAATTACCTGTTCCAATTACTTTTTTTTCCTCCAGAATATTTCTGGGAGAAGAAGTTCAACTGACTAGTCTAGAATTTATTGGTTCCTTTCCTGCATTTTTAAAAACAGTCACTATATTTGACCTTTTTCAGTTTTCTGGTACCTCACCCATCACCAAAGGATTTTAAAGAGAGCCATTAATGCTTGTGAGAATGAGCAGGGAAATAAATACAGCCTTGGTGAACCTGACAGAAAACCATTGAACCTCGGCTTAATAGTCTGACTGAGCACACACGAGGTGTTAACATTTGGTAACATTCAACGTGCTGTACAACCTTGTATGTACACTGTTATTTATTAGAGCCACGCAGTTTTAAACATCTTAATCTCTGGAAGATTTTTCAACAGATGGACTGTGTGAACCTTGTCTCTTCTGAAATGTTAGGAGAATTAGAAACAAATGTACAAGGCTTAGAAGTCCAGGAATTCTCACTCTTGGAAATGGCACGGGCACTTTCTGGCGAGAGTGCAACCTGTCTGTTTTGGCTCTCAGAAGCAAAGTCATAGTTCACATTCTAAATCTAATTAGAGAATACTATGATGAGAGATTTAAATATTACCAAACAGAAAAAAAATTATCGATATTGCCTAATTTGTAAGGAGAGTAATTAATAAATAAGAGCATGAGTTAGAATTGAAGATGGCACTCTAAAGAACCAAAAAGAATGAGTGCAATAATCCTGCACTGGCAATCTCCTTGTCATGTCAGGTAACATCCTACATTGCTGTCAAAGGAACTGCATTACAAATCTGTAAATAAGGAAAAGTTGGTTTGTGACCTAAATCCTGAATTTGCTAACCATGTTCTTTCCTTAATTAAGAACAAGAAAAGTTGTCTCTCTTCTTGAGAAGCCACTGGAAAAAAGCTCTCCTGGATTAAGAAAAAATACTTCTGTTTTGAAACTTGCCTCATGCCACTGTAATCTTCACAGGTGATTTTTAGATGTTTTATGTTCTTTCTAGTCCACTCACAGAAAGTGTCAAACAGGAAAAAGTGGTTTTATTGAAGGCGAGGGTATCTGAAATAAATTCTGATGTAAGTTTGCAATTGAGGGGAGTTAATACTTCAATTTAAATTAAATATATACTGAAGCAGTTTTCCTCTACATTTGTAAACTAATGGAAATAAAATTACAGATAGGTAAAGGTGTTTTCTGGAGTCAGGTTCCAAATGGATCAACCTTCTTTATTAGAAATATTCTGGTTATTTTTGTTTGTTATTATTGGTATATGTAGTGTACATTCTTCTTAGCATCCTGCAAAGCTAAAATGCTGCATTTAACAATGATGCATTTAGAAAAATCTACTCTTCTGTTTGTCTCAGCAGATAAGATTTATTCAATTATTATAGTAGTCTCTCAACTAAGTGAAAATCTCCTTTACACTGCACAGGTTCCTTCAGTCACTCAAGGCTTTCATACTGTATAAAATGGCTGAAGTAATTAATGCACTTCCCCTGCAGTAGCAAAGGCTAATAGCTGCTGAGATCAGCCTTGGGGTAGCTATCAGAAACTGAACAGAAAAATGGGATTTCAGGGTTTCTTGTTTTGTTTTGTTTCTTTCATACAAGTCTTATAACTGACTTCATTACTATAAAATTGTTTGCACTTGGTGAGTCACTATTCTGTAAAAAGCACCTGGATATATTTAGCACTTAGAACATGGTTGCTTTTATTTCTCTCAACTACTCATCCCTGAGCCCTGGGCAGCCCCTCTCCCGCAGTGCCCAGGCTCTGAGTGCTAACAGGCTTGAATTGCCCCAATCAGCCCCACCTGACACCCTCTACCCATGGGCCCAGGAGCTCCATTTAAGCTTGACCCTGCACTCTTATTCCTGGTTTGAGCTTCTCTGGGTTTCAGTTTTGTGTTGTGTCTCTGGCCTGGTGGGAGGGTGATTCTGCGTTGTAGGTAGGTGGTTTCCTGGCCCGTCTCTTGTTCCTGTGTGGGCTCCCTGCATGGCTCTTTCTGGTATGGATATGCTTGTTCCTTTTTTGGTGTGTGCTTTCCTCTGCCCAAGACCTAGCAATACACAGAGGCATATTTGAGCCATTAAAATGCATCAGAAGACTTCATACAATTAAACATAAAGACTTCTTTCCATTTATTCTATTTAAATGAAGGCATGAAAGGAAAGAGTGCTATAGCCATGTTTCTAAAGGCTTGGGAAACAACTGCTCCTCTGTGGGGGTTTTATCATAAGAGTCAGAAAGCATTGGCCTCAGACCCTCAACAACTAGAACCTTGTGTGACTTCGAAGAATTTATACTGACAACTGAGCTTGAATGATTTGCATCAGACAAAAATGCAATTATTTCAACTAAATAGCTAAATCTGCTCAAATAGAGAAATGGTTCTAGCACACAGCAGAATTAAAACCAGGAGTAGAAGAGGCACATTGGCAGTTCCTGCTATCCTGAAGGCTGCAGCCAAACCAGCAAAGATTTAAGGAAATGACTCACAGTACTCACAAGAAAGAAAAATATCATAGTAATGGCAAGGAAAGCTAGGTTAATATAACTAAACTGTTCAAGTCAAGTTTACTAGCCCACAGAGGCAGAGACAGGAAGCACTGAAATGACTGAATAGCATTCCTAAAACAAGTCTGTAATAGTGTTTTATCAGGTTAGTGACTGTAAATGTCCAAGAACTTCAGTGGAGATGTTGGAATGCATTTTGCTCTTGGACATTTTCACACAGATGTGTTGGAGTAAATGATTTTGCACATATAACAGACAGAGATTTGATCCAGAGATCTCAGTGCAATGAATGCTCTTTGACAATGCTATGAAGCATGTTCTTCAGTTTGCCTTATAAATACCTGAGTCTCAACATGTAATTTTTAAAGTGTTACTGGGGAAAAAAAACCCCTGTGCTTTGTTTATTTTTGGGCAAATTTTTTGTACTGCTCTTAAAAATATAAATCACCTCTAAATGTATTAGTAAGGCTAATTATTTAGGAATGCTTGCTATCTTACTGTGTGAATAGGCTACAAAGAGTAAAGAAAAGGCTGATATTCCAGAAGATTCTATGTCAATTTAAAATTAATCTGAAAAACTTATGCTATAATATAATATTTATTTCCAAACCCAAACAGTAATTCTAATGGTGTTTTTCTGGAATAATTGGTGCTGCCCTCAGCACAATCTCCAGTGGCTCAGGATAGCAGGGCTGCCTGACTGCCTTTCTTTTTCCTTTTTCTGAAAAACCAGTCAGCTGATGACAGGATGGAGGTAGTGTACACATGATAGTATGCAGTCATGAATGGATTTTATTGAGAACATGATCACGTTAAGTGGGCAGTTACTGTAGCAGTTGTACAGGGAAGAGTGTTACCTTCTATGGTTCAGTCTTTCTGCAAAGCTGTGAACAACATTGGGATTAAAACTTTCTTTTTGGACAAGGAACTGGCTGGGATTACCAGTCACAAGTCCCCATAGGTGTAAGGGCTAAAGGTGTCTTTATCACTTATAAAGTAGTGCAAGTAGCTTTGTAAATGCACTGTGATGTGTACAGCTTGCCTGTACTCTGAGTGCCATACTGTTTCAGCTGGTGCAGCCACCAGAGCAGTTTCAGACATGCAGGTATGTCTTCTATAGCAATCTGAGAGGCTTGGGTGGCTTCAAGGTATGTGGCTTGCTGCACTCTGTCACAAATGCCGAAGTATGGAGCAATATTGTCCTTCTCTGGAAGCATATTGCACTCCTGTATGTGGTTCTAATATGCAGCTCTGCAGGGAAATGCAGAATAATCTAATAGTCTTCTTTTTTTGTCCTAGTGTGTGCACTTTAAATGAGATGAATAACTAACTTGACTGGGTTAACCCTAGGGGAAGGCCTTTTAATTATTAACTTAAATAGTTGTGGGAGTTTTGCACATTTTGCTCTAAGAATGTTTTGCATTTTATGCTGAAATAGGCCGAGTGTGTCTTATCTGACTCTGTCAGGATATTTAAAATAAATCTTTTGACTCCAGTACAAAGCCACTGACTGAGACCATTGAAGTAAATCAATCCAAACAGGTGCAGCAGGGATTTCAGCTGACGAGAGCAGTGCCCTTCCATACAGCCATCATGCCTGAGAAGGAGCTGCTGGAGTTAGGGAAGGGCATTGCTATTTTTGCAGGTGATGTAAGAGCAGGGAGATGAGGACTCTCAGTTATGAGATGAAATATTGCAGTCCAAGGGCTTTTGTACAGGTGCTGTGCTCCAAATGAAACTCACTTGACTAATCAGTACCCTTCCTGAACCTGTTTTGTGTGACAAACTGGACAGTGCTGGCATGGCAAACGGGATATAGGACTTGAGGTGAGAAGATAAGTACGTGATCATTGTATATTGAAAAAAAAATCAAAAAATACCCTGTAACAGACAATCCTCCCCCAGCAGATGAACAGCTCCTGCAGTGGTGCTGAACACTGATGGAGAGAAGAGACTTCTTGAATGTTCTTGCAGAGTGTAGTGGCCTAGAGACACCTGCAATATCCTGTCCTTCAGCAGGTAAGGGAGAGCAGGCTTCAGATCCCTGGGGATAGGCAGCCTGTGGTACCACAGCATCAGTGTTTGGCTAATACCCCAAAAACCATGGACACAACTGCTCTGAAATGGCTCAAGCTGACTGGTTGTGCATGCCTACCTCAATTAAGGTAGCTGGATGGTTGTAGACTGTGTGAGATGATAAAGAGAGGCCACTGTTCACTTTGGTGCTTAAGCCTGGTTTCATGTGTACAAAGAGGTTGACCAAAATCAATAGGCTTAATCGTGTGACTGAATTCATGTGTCTGTGTAATTGTTGCTGGAAGGGTATATTTCCAACTGTGGTATGTAAAACAATGCAGATTAGGAGGAAAGCATAATCCCCAACAATATATCATGAGAAAGAGATAAAAATTTGTATTTGACTGTTACACACAAGCCTGAGAGAGACAGTCTGACAAATGGAACATAACATGCAGTGGGGAATAGTGTTGTGGAAGGTGGATTGTTGCTGACTTAAAAGTAGGTGTTTTAATTGGGGGGACAGATTTTGAAT
Source organism: Coloeus monedula (assembly GCF_965178545.1). Taxonomy (NCBI): domain Eukaryota; kingdom Metazoa; phylum Chordata; class Aves; order Passeriformes; family Corvidae; genus Coloeus; species Coloeus monedula. Next base: position 7,836,822 of record NC_138788.1, read on the forward strand.
ACTTTTCCCACAGTTGACTAGGAAAAAGTTGTATTAGGACACTTAGGAAAACCTATTGGCTACTAATATTTATTCTGTTTTTGAGGCAGCATTGCCAGTTAGATGCTACTGGTGAAAAACTCACCTTTTTCTGTCATGGAGCTGATAAAACAATAGCTAATCATTGAAAAGCTTCCATGTGCTCACACCAGGTTAAGTTTCACAGACAGCATTCCTGGGTCTTAGAAATGAGCTGCTGTGGCACTGTGATTCCTGATCTATGAGAAAATGTTTTCTTTGGTTTTACAGGTGGGTTAATATTGGAAATGCCTATGAACAGTGCCAGGTATTATTTGCTATGATAAGGAACAACAGTTCAGTTTTAATCTTGTGCTTGGGAGAAAGACATCAATCATGTACACTCAGCATGGAGAGAGCAAATTTCAGAGTGACTTTTTGGTTTTTTGGGTCTTCATACTGTAATTAGAGAAATGTAGGCAGGTCCAAAATGTGATTCTTTACCTCTTGTTTCCTTTCTTATGATGCATTAATTAGATCAGGGTTGTGGTTTTTTTTAAAAATGCCTGCTTTTTATACTTGTAGCTCAGGTACTAGTCTTAAAGACTGTGTAATAAAGGAAGACTTTGTTAAATTGGTGATTTTTCAGTTTCATGCAAGTGAAACATGAACTGTTAGGAAAAGATTGCATTTCTAGACTCTTAAACATCTTTTGCACATGCAGTTATTTTAATGTTTAGTCTGTTCTAAGTATTGGGGGATCACTTTCCGTGGGTTTTGCTTACTTTGGTTGGAATGGACCAGTCTCCATCATGATCGGCTTGTCTGGCTGGAAATCCTGAGGAAGAGGAGGAGGTTCTCAGGCTTTGCAAGGTTTTTTGCTCTCCCTTCATCACTGGCATGATTTCTTTCAGGCTTTTTGCTCAGCCAGTGGCCTGTTAGGGGTTCTCCACCAGCCTCTACTCAGGCTCTACTCCCCCTAGAGCAAGCCAGAGGTCTGTAATGTAGTGAATGAAATCTGCTCTGGATTGAGCAACTAAACCCAAGAGGACCCAGGGCTGAGGCTGACCAAAAGAAAAGCATTCCAGTCATTGGCTTGCCTATGGATAATTGGAATTTTGTATGTTTTATTACCACACACGTCATAAACCTTGAACATTTGCAGTTGCTGGAAGCTAAATAATAAAGGACCTAAGCAGTGGCTTTCAATATGGTGAATTCAGACATAAATGCACCATGAAATGACCTGTGGATGTTTGTCTTCCTTGCAAGATGTGTGATTAAAACAAAAATTAACCCAGAAACATTCTTAACTTAGTGAAGAACATGCTGACAGTGACCTGGATTGACACACTGACTCAGTACAGTGGGAATAATCCCTGAGAGTTTTTATGGCTCTTCAGATGATGTAATAAATTTTAGTACAAATATGAAATATTGTTTAGTGTATGAATGGGTTCCTCATGTTTTTTTCCTTAGAGGTTTTATGAGTTCTGGTCCATTGTTGTGAATATATCTTTGCTTTTCCATCTTGCTGTCAAGTAGAATGGCTGGAGATTCTTTGGTTCAGGCACGGTATGAAAGCACATTGTGTCCACAGGGTTTGGGGCTAAGGACTCCTGCGAGTAAGAGCACGGCACTGGACTCAGTTGCTTAATCAGATGTATCAGAAATATGCATAATGCACCAGTGTCCTGGTGTTTATCCAGCCAGATGAGGATGTTGTCTTAAAAAGCAAGCTGCAGTTAATAATTTTTTTTTAAATTGTCAACTATTTGGTATACATCTTCCTTACGTAAGAAAACAAAAATATTTCTTTTCCTCTCTGACAAATGAAATAAGCTGTTGCAGGAGTTTTCTGTAGTGCTGGAAAGTAAATGTACCTCTAATAGTTTATGGTGGCTCGAAATCAGCGTTGGTAGAATGCCTAAAAATTCCTGCTTCCTGTTGAAAGTACATTCAGCACACTGGGACACATTTGTCTGGATGTGATCTGTGGGTCTACTTTTTTTATTTACACTAAATTTGCAGTGATTCCTGTTATTTCAAACCACATACACCCACACAGCTATGGTTACTTGGAATCTGTCTTGACTGGAATATATCAGGAGTAATTGGGTTGGTATGCCATCTTTTGTTGATAATTGGAAACTCTTGGATCTGACACAAGAAGTTAACAAATTCCCTGTACTTAGCCATATGCTTTAGAAGTTCTTGCAACAGCAATTTTCAGGTCATTTGTCTGGCTAGAACTTGAGAAGAAACATATGGCTACTGCTTATGTCCTGCCTTATTATTCTTAAGAGTATTATTTCATAAACAGAAAAGAGCTCATTAGCTGGTAAATTATTCATAGACCTTGCTGGAATTGCACCAGATATGCACAGGGACTCTTAAAAGGGTATTTTTTAACAGCCCACATTTGGAATTGTCTGGGCAGAGGTATATTTTTCTTTTCAGTAAGACAAATAAAACCCTACAAAGCTGTTCATCTCAGTTAAATCCAACTGTACGGCAATTTCACGTTAAATACTTCTCATGTGTGATTAAGAATAAAAATCACCTGCTAATAAATCGTGGCTGTAGCTGTAACTTGCATTCTGATGAACTGTGTATCACTTATAGTAAGTAATTAAAGAGCTCATACGCATAGCAAAGAGGGCTATTTTTTAATTACGTGGTTACATCTGCTTAAGACTATCCCAGTTCCAAAGGGCCTTCCTGCTATTGTTCAAATATTCTCTGGTGCCACCTAATGGTAAAATGCTCCCGTTGCTCTGGAGTGAGAATGAACAGTGGATGCCCACCACATTTATTGCTGCACTTAGGCCCATCGGGATCAGTTCTGTGGCCTGAATATGTATATAATAAAAAAGGCTCCTGACCCTAATTGCTTCCAGTCAAAACATTTCACTGTTCAAGGCAAAAGTACAGTAAACTCTATAGTCCTTCCTTTAACTGCTCTAACTGAACTGTTTTTTAAAGGGTTTGGACACAATCCTGAACCAAACCAACTAGAACTTAAATCAAAGCTGTGTTCTGACAGTGACCCATAATTTCCTAAAAGCCAAATGCTGTTCACCCTTATTCTACTGGGAGTACAACATTCAGATTTGTGATATAGCTTTGTGTTTATTTTTTTTTTCTGTATTCTTGCCATAATGCTGCAATTTCTTTGAAATGGAGAAGTGCCTCTTTGGATGTGGGAAAAGCAGTAAGATAGATGTGAATAGTACCCCTCATGCTCACCCTTTCCGTAGCCCCTGAGTGTTTCAGGGCACTGTGCTCTCTGCACACCTCACAGGGCAGGCAGGGTGCTGAAAGCCAGTCTCTTTACCTGCCCAAAGTCACATTTAAGAGACGTGGATCTGGCTCTTTCCAGACTGCAGGCTGTAGGTAGTTCTTTCTTAGTTTCCCTTTTAGGATTTGGTCTTTCCATTATCTTTTTGCTTCCATTTGCCTACCTTTAGATATGCTCTAGCAGTGGGAAGTGAGTGTGCTTACAGTTTTACCTTTGGATGTCACTGGGGCCTTGCTATGACAATATACATTCTTTCCTTGGAGTAGGTGGGGAACTGTTCTGTTAGGGAAGAAAAAGCAGCTTCCTGCTCTAAATAAAGCAAAAATGCATGTGGCTATTTAGCTCAGTTGGTTTGAGCCTGGTGCTAATAGTGCCAAGGCTGTGGGTCCAATCTCTGTATGGGCCAGTCACTTAAGGGTTGGACTTGATGGTGGATGATCCATGTGGGTCCTTTCCAACTCCGAATATTCTGTGATACTTTATCTCAAGTCAGTAGAGAAAGCAACTGTAGTGAGGCAATAATAGATGTAATTCTATGATTCTTATAAGGAGCTGGTGGGAGGGACAGTGTAGCCAAAGGATGTTGCAAAAGAACTACTTAAATGAACTATTTTGCAATCCTCTGGAAAAGAATGTTCGGTATGTTTTGACTGATCAATTCTGCTATCACACATTTTCTGAATACCTGGTTAAGATGGAATTAATAGAGTTGAGGCAAATAAACAGCAATACCCGAGAGACAAGGAACAGTTTTATCCAAATAGCAGAAATATTAGGTTTGCTGCCAATTTCTGAGATTCAAAAGGCTATTGAATAATGTAATTGTCATTTATTCTAGTCAGAACTGACTGTGCCCAACACAATGTGAGCTGCAGATTTCCCCTCTAATGTCCTGTTCAGAACCAGACTTAGTTTTTTCATGTTCTGAATCACCTTTCAATTCCATTGTTGAGTCCTTTCTTCAGGAACAACCACCCTTGCAAACAAAAGCCATTTGCATGAGTGGGAGTTCCGATATCGCTTTTAGAGAAGTTTCATTTCAAAGTGAATTGTCCTGCTGCTTAGCTATAGAATAGTTGTATTTTGGAGCTGGAATTGGCTGCTTTTTGTGGGTAATTATATTCTCTTTTGAATAAGAGGAGGAATAAAAATAAAACACCTTTCTGCGTTCTTCTGGGTATTTTAGAAAATAATGCTATTGTGCATTAGTACACGTGAATAGCATGGATAAAGTAGTCACTATTTTTCCCTTTGCATAAACATGACTAGGGAGGAAAATATTGTGGGCCAAATTGTTTGCAGATGTAACTGTTGTGGTTTCATTGAGTTACAGGCAGATTTGAAAAGATTTTGTCCCAACAGGAGATAATATGTGCAGAGCACTGCTGATGGTCTGGCCAATTTGTGGGTTCTCAGTCTGAGCTGAGAAACTGGCACTCTGCTTTTGAAATCTGGCTTTGAGGACTGTACCATGTTACAAAACCAGAGGGTTTGGCCCACATATGAAACTAACTGCCTGAATAGAAATATTTGCCTTTTTTTTTTTTGCCAACCCAATAATAAAATTGTGTTTCCTTCCTTGAGTTGTAGATAAAGAAAAGAATCCCTCTCTGTGGGTGGATGGCTCTTGTCCTCAAAGGCACTTGTCACTGACTGTAGTGCTTAATGCTGGCTCCCTCTTTGACTGGGATTCTTCTATAGGGAAAAAGGCCAAAGAATTCAAGATAAAACTTTCCACCATGTACAGAAAACATCTTAATCCTTCCTGGTTGTCATTGTAAGCAAACTGTTCTTGCTTTCAGGATCCCTCTTGAACTGTGATTCACGAGCCCCCTGTCAACTCCAAATGCTTAATAATCATGAAACTGACCACAAGTCATGACACTGAGATACTAAGTCAAGTAGCTCATGCTTATGATCATTTTCTATGTATCAGGAATGGAGAAAGGGAAGAAGGAATTAACTCCCTAATTATGGGGGTTCAGTGGGTGAAGCCTCAGGACACGAAGGCTTGTCAGCACTGCAGTGAATAGCAACAGCTCTGCTCTAACTCTGGTTATGTTTTCAGCCTTGGGTGAGACAGCTCATGCCCTAAGCATGTGTGCAGATGCATTTAATCTCTTTAAAGCCATCACCTGCCTCCACAAAAAGTGTGGGACCCAGCACTGGTACTTCCTGTCTTTCAAATGGAAGTTTTCCTTAACACTAGTACCACCTCAGCTGTGCTGGGTAGCACCTCTTTGGGTGTTGCTGGGCTGATTTTGAACCATATGTCCCAGAGGAAAATGAAAAGCAGGCCAGCTAGACTTTGGCTATTTAGTTAGAGTCCCTGTTTTGGTTTTGTGGTGTTTTGTAGCAGATATGTCAGATGGTTTTGTGGTGTATGTAGCAGATATGTCAGATGTGAGATCCAGGTCTAACAGCACATTACCTTCACAGTGGGCTCTGTGTGGTTATTTTCAGAGGCCTCTAAAGGAGACTCAGATTGAGTATTTCCTTAGGATCATAGTCTTGGGACAGACAACACAGTGCATGCTGAGTTCTCTTATGAGTCACAGGCTACAGGAATACTAGGGGCTTAGTGGGTTTGTATGCTGGCAGAGAGCTCTGGAGACAGAAGTTAATCAGTAGTGAAGCTCAATCAAATATAATCTTCTTGCTGCTGGAAAGAGAATGAAAAAATTGCTGGTGTCAGTTACCACTGTGGTGCTGGTGCCTGGAAAATGCTGCAGGAAGGGCCAGGACAGATGTATCCCACTGGCAGCCCTTATCAGAGCCCTTCTGAGAATGAATGTCATTCCAGAGAAATCTCTGTCCAGGCAAAAAGGCTTCCTGTGAGTAGTAGGCAACTTATAAAAATGGGAGCTGGATGCAAAATGTGGATCCATTTTGGGCCCTTCCTTTGCTTAGAAGCTTCTAACAAACTCAAATTTTACCTCATTACTTTTACTATTCATTGTTTTCTTCTGCTCCTGGAGGTCTGCCTTCCTACTGAGTTCTGCTTTCAGAGCAAACTACCATGGGAATCCGAAACAATCTTTTTGAAACTGGACTTTGAGGCACCTTCTTGAAGCCCCTCTTGTGTCACTGATACCAGCACCTACAAAAAGAAACAGTATCTCTGATTCTCACCTTCTTGGTCCCTTCTGCTGTCACCTCTGTCCTTGTTCACATGCTTTTGTAAACTTGAGGTGGAGAAGCAGGATTTCAGAGAACTTTCCTCAGTGCAGAAGCAGTATAGGTCTGCAGTTTTTTTGGCGATGGCTCCTGGCCTCTGTAAGCAAATCCTTAGCCTCTCATAGAGGCTACAAAGTCAGTGACCAAATTCCCCCCAAAATAAGTCCCTGACAAGCTGCAGTCTGTTTCCTGTGTCCCAGAGTATAGATGGGACATCCAGCTCCAGTGGGAGGTAAGTCTCTGAGTGTTGTTGGTGGGACAGGGAAGCAATACTCCAGAGAATCTCCCTCAGTACAAGGACACTACAGGAGAAGAGATGGAGTTGTCATGGGGTGCCTCAGATAAGAACTTGCTGAGCAGGCTTTGCCTGAAATAAGACTCCCCATTTGAACCTCATGGAGTCTATGACTATCCTCTGTACCACAGTATTTCTTTGTTTTATAGGAGCTTTAGCCCCATTAGTGATTGAACGTTTCAGAGGCAGTGGGAGCACTGGTGTTTCAGCCCTGGCAGCAAATGCCTGTCTCTTACTGTTCCTTGGCTGTCAGGTTTTAAGCACTTTAATTTTAACAAAACCCCCTCAAACTTGGAAGACTTAATGAAAATTAAATGTGTGCTCTGGATTTTTCTTCTATCTGTTCTGCCTAATAATCTTATCAGAAAGATGCTTGTCTTGTTAAATTTGCTGAAATATTTGCTCCTGATAAGGCGTACCAAGCACACTTTGTGCTTCTCCAGCCTGACAGTGCCCTCTCGTGTTGGCAGCTCTGGTGGCAGCACGGCATTCCATGTGCTGCCTGAGATGATGTTCTGGCAGCGTGGGCTGCTGGAGGCCCTGCAGCTCCTGCCACCGGCGCTTGCCAGCCCGGAATCCTCCGGGCTTATCCTTGAGTTACATCACGTTTCTGGGCAGAGGAATGCAATGCAGCAGTGAGATGCACTCGTTGTTTACCTCTTCTAGTAAATTGATCTACTTTTTACTATGCTGTTATTTAATATTCCTTGACAGACTTGTCCAGGAAATCCCTGTTGTTGTTCAAGAGAGGCACATTGACCTGTCTGCTTTGTTACACTGTTGATTTCTCCATCCTGCATGTGCAGAACAGGTAACACTGATGAGCAGCCACGCATCATTTGTTCACCCTCTTCCCCCAAAGCCACCATCTATTTTGTTTTGCCTGGGTTGGTTATTTTGCTGAATGACTAATCTGCTGCTAAGTCATCCATTTTTCTCTAAATGCCAGAGAGCTTCAGCTGCTCTAACAGCACCTGAAAGCCTTTGGCATTTTGGGGTCACTGGTCTGTACTTGCTGTCAGTGCTAATACTGTTTGATTTTCAATATTAGATTTTATGCCTTGTGCAAAGCTGCATGTGGCCAGGATGTTTAACTGCAGTGCCCATGGCTCATAAATTCTTAACCCACAGAAACCAACAGGGAATAGTAAGGAAGCCCAAAATGGGGGTTATGTGGGTACATGTAAACCAACATGTCAGCTCTGTGTCTTTCAACGCAAATAATGAGCAGGATTTCACCTCAGCATCACAGGCCAAAGTAGGAAGAATATCTGAATATGTTGTTTAAGCTAGAAGTGAGTCTTCCAAGTGAGAAAGCATCAGCCAGAAAAAGAAATTGCAAGATACAAAGATGAAATGGAGAATTTTTTTTTAAAGCTGTGAATGCATTCCTGAACATGGGCAGATAGGGAACAGTTTATTAAACTACCAGATCCACTCGGAAAGGTATTTAAATTTATTATTCAAAGTAACAGGGAATGAATAAATGGGCTCTTAAATACAGGGAAAAGGAATGACGAAATAGATGATTCTTATTGTCAGTTAAATATTAACTAATAAATGCTTTTAGTCCATGAACCCAGTGTCTGAAACCTCTACACTGGTTTTAGCAGTATCTTTCAAAGTGTATAAATTAAACAAGCAGTTGTTGCAGACTTGGGTCACATTTTGAAATTTCTATGAGTAGCAGTTGTATGAAGCACTGAAAGGAGATGCTGAAGAGCCCCAGTGTTCTGGTTTGTGGCTAACAGCAACACACAATGGTAGACTTAGGCCCATGCTCTATTATTTCACTGTTTCGCATACCAGCACCTCATTTTGCCAATTCAAATTTTGATTTGTGAGGCTGAGCCCACAGGGGAAGTGGGTGTGGGATTAAACCTGTTTTCTCTTATTTGCCTGCTCTGCTTTTGGTACCCTGACCCTCACTTCCCAGGGGTGGCATTGCAGTGGGAGCAATTCTGTAAAAATGCTGGGAGGGGATGCATGGCCTTTGATCTCAGCTCTGACAGGACTTGAGATACATTAGCTGGAAGTACACAAAAAAGCTGGGACCCACTACTGAACACCAGAAAAAATACTTTGGCCTGATAATGATGTTGATGACTTACTCTAAATGATCCGCAAGACCAAAACATTGCTCTAAAATGTTCTCCGTTAAAAGATCTGTCTTTGCTTCTGATGTGACTCAGATTCAGCAGGGCTGGGAAGCACATGGGAAGAGCTAATGACAGCTTAGGACAGGCTGAGCTGAAGGCATTGAGCCTTTCTGAAAAACTGAGCAGGAAGGATGGCAGAAAGCATGAACACAAGAAATGGGGTGGTTTGGGAAATGTTTATGGGCAGACGTGGCCTAGTATGCCAGGACTAGTCAAATGGGAAGGAGGGGGAAAGGAAAGATGCCAAACAGCTTGGAAAGAAAAGGACTTGTGAGTGCTGAAGATGGGGAGCTATGCACATAAGTAGCTGCCTGTGTAGGGGTGGGAAGAGCACCAAGGGTGTAACGCAGCCCTGTTGGGGCCCTTCCCCTGCCATGTAGCCCTGGGAGAGGGGCCCTGGGGGGAGGCACGGGGTTTCCCTGCCCCTGGTCAGCCTCACTCCCCACTGGTTGTTTTGTGTTCCCCTGCACAGGCAAGGACCCTCGGGTCCCGGGATTGCCTCAGTTCCTGGGCAGATCCCGGCCATGCAGCTGGAGAAATAAACATCTCTGAAACAGCTATCAAGAATCAGTCCATGTATATTTTTTTTCCACGGGACTTGTTGTCTGATACACGTGTTGCAGTATCCACACTGTAACACAGCACCTTTGGTTTTTTTGTGGATAAACCTTTGAAACTTTCAGGACAGCAGTCAGCACTGAGACTCAGCTTAAACCAGTGCACCCAGAGGCCACCTCAGGAGCAGTGTCTGGGCATGAGTGAATTGAATACAGGTTTGCAGCCTGGTGCACACAGGCACAATCACAGTGGAAGAATCAGTGGAGAGGAGCATTCCCTCCCATTACAGAGCATGGCTGGCTGCACACACGAGCAAAGTGGGCTGCTACCTGGAGGGCAGGTACCTGCTCTGTGTGTATTAGGGGCGATGGGTTCGACAGAACAGTGTGCTCCTCTCTACAGCTGAGCTCTGTCCTGAATGCAGGGGCCTTGGCTGATGGAGGACCTGGTGTGGGTGGGAGAAAGCTCCTTCTGTGAGCGAGGGACTGGCATCAGCCCTTCCAGCAGCACCAGTGGTCACTGCCCTGCTTGGCTGCCAGCCTGGGCTGTGGGACCGGTAAGTTGTGTTCTTCAGAGCTTCCCACTGAGCTCTGCCTCAGCCACTCCTCTGCATGGGGCAATGGCCAGGGAGAGGAGGAGTGAAGAGGAGCTGGTGAATCTGGGAAGAGGAGAATCTCCTGGCTCTTTTCAAAGTCCCTCTGAAATATGTACTGTCCTTCAAACCTGAACTCCTTCCTAATAGATTCACTGTCAGTCTACTTGGTGCAACACACAGCCTTTGCTTCTGTGCCACCTTTGACTGCTCAGCTCTCTGCTGTCTTTCAGGCTCTCCTTCTATCTTTTCCTCATTCTCTTGACTACAGCCCTGAACCACGGTATTGCTGAGAAGCCCAAGGCAAATTCTGTTGTAAAAAACCTGCTTTAGTAGAAACACTGGTATGGGTCATGTTGCCAATGTATCTTCCTCTTCCAGGGGACATTTTTGTGGCAATTGTGTACAGAGGGTAAAAGCAAGGGTTAATGCTCTGACAGACTGAGGGCGGGGGATTAAGAATATATTGTATCTGCTGTTAGACAGATCTTCCTGTTCTTCCTCTATTATAATTATGGTTGTTATTACAGTCAGTTGTAGGGCATCTAAGTGAAATTCATCCAGAATATAAATGCCTGAAATTGAGGAGGAAGGCAGAAGACAGTGAGATTTCCAAGTGGAGATGACCTTTGTTGCTCTCTGAGCTCAGACTATTTTTGGCAGGAGGCAAATGAAGCGAGAGCGTGCCTTGGAATGAAGGCAGAGCAGCTGCCAGCCCCTGTAATTAGCCAAAAGGCCTGTGGAGTGTGGACAGGAGGCTGCAGAGCACGTGGCTCCTGCCATGGCACTGCTGAGTCCGGAACAGCGCCTGCAGGAATGCAAGCCAAGCCCAGATATTGCAGCAGGGAAGGCCCTGAGCCCCCATCTGGGGCTGAATAGTCACAGGGTGCCCTGAAACAGGGTGCACAGGGCTGTGAGAGGCTTTGGAGCAGGAGACACGACCCTCGGCCTGCACACGGGACTGATTCACTCCTCACCAAGGGCCTCCAAGCATGCTTGGATGTAATAATTACTCAGGGTAAACTGGAGCTTTGACAACCCTGAATTGCAAGAGAATGACTCAAATACACAATAATGTATTTAATAATTTATGCATGTGTTTACTGTAGTTGTAGAGGAAAAAGAATTACTGCAGGCAAGATTTCTCTGGCAGCCTCTGGGCTAGTGCATCTATTGCATCTCTTCATAGGTAGATTCCAGGCCTGCCACAAGCCTATGTGCAAAATATTTTCTACTGATAATTGAAGTTGAATGTGACAGTTTTTTATGAAGACTTGATATTTTGGTTTTTTTTACACTCTTACCATGTAAGAAAGGTAGTCAAGGAAGCAAGACAATCAAAATGCATTTGTCAGAATTTTTACTGCAAATATTTTTTCTCCATGATATTTAATAGGAAAATTGCATTTAATTTTTGTCAAAGCAATGCATTCATTGATATAGGCTGGCTTGAGGATGCAAAGAATGAATATATTACAGTCAAGAGTTACAGAGTCATAGAGATGAGCTCAATATCAGAGGCTAGAGATGATAAATCTTTCTATGGCAAGATTCCTCAGTTGCTGCTTTCCTCCATGGGCAGTAGCACAGCAGTGTATTTGTACACTCCCCAGAAAAGCCAGAGCCGGTTCCTGGCCTGAATTTTGTCTGTTTCTAACCAAGCACAGTTTCTCTGTAGGAACAAAACCAAGCAAACATGCGGGCAATAGGGGAAGATGTAGTTCAGCCTGCTTTACTGAAGGAGCTATACATCAGTTCCACTGCTTTTTCAATTTCTTTTTGCCTCCATTCCTGTTCAAGCAGTGAGGAATCTGTTTCTCAAGAGTAGTCTGATTTGTGGGATCTCTCAGTTCCTCATTAGCTGAATGAGTTATGGAAAGTAGAAAACTCTGGGACTTGAAAAATGATGTGTGCTTCTTGTGAGGCATTTTCCATCACTTCTGTGCTGAATTTCAGGAGCATTTTAGGTAACCAATCTATTTCTCATGGGTTCTCTTGGCCTATTTTATTTTCATGCATATGAGTTTGTTTCACAGCTCTGTTTTTAATGTTTGAATGAGACAGGAAAAGAAAGCACCCCACCTTACACAGGAGAGGAGATGTAAGTGTAATCATCTAAGGTGTTTTTTGCTGTAGAATCTTCTGCCTTTAAATTTTTTGTGTCAGCACGGTTCAAACTGCAGGGACTTTGACTTGGAGTGGTGTAGATTTTGATAATAACCTTCATTCACTCACTTCAAAGCTTTCCTTTAAAACCTTCAACATTTTTTCCTTGTCTTCACAACTTTGCTGTGATATCTGACAGGGATGCCAGATGGCCCAAAGAGATAAACATCAAACAAGTAGAATGTCCCTGCCTCCAGCCCTTTGATGGTCTCTGTGGTGACAGCTCGCTGGAGGTTTAGATCATAGAAGTACTTGCACAGCACTTTCTCTGATCTGTGCCGAGATTCAGGCCCGGAGCACCTGTCTGCACTCTGCAGTTCCCCCCAAATCTGATCCTCTTCAATCCTTTTCCTGTACACACAGTACTTGCTCTCTTCTTGTGTTCCCAGCCAGGCAATGGTCACAGACCTGCATGTTCTCAGTTTACTGAAGGATTTGATTTTTAAGCTCTCTGGAAGAAGTGGGAATAAGGGCTTGTGGAAATGTGGGGATGCCTGTACCTTCACAGAAGAGTTAGATTCCTCTGTGGACCTCAGCTGCACCAAATAGGTGTCCAGCAGCTTTCCCTTCAGGGACAAATACCTCAGCCCAGAGAGATTTTCCGATGCCACTGTTTTGCCGTTCCTTGTTATGTGAACCCGTATTTGGCCCCGACACAACTGAAAGGTGAAGTGGATTTTCTTGTGCCTCGCCTGGTACTGCAGACTGTAGAATTTCTGCTTTTTCCCATCCAGGACCACATGAATCACTTTGCCATCTTTCAGCTCTGTCACCTTGGGTTCAGGTTCTTCCAGGGTCCTGGCGAATGTCCCGGTGTATGCGGCGCTGGCATTTGTGAGGAGGTTGACAATAAAAACATCAAAGTAATACTGAGTGCTGGGGCTGAGATTGGGCACTGTGTAAGTGTTCTTGGTGCCCATGCACACCTGCCTGACTTCCCCACTGCTCACTTTGTTGATGATGCTCAGTTCACTGTTGGACAATATCATCACCTGCTGTGGCTCCAGAAGGTATGGAGAGAGGGACAGAGCTAATGTGGGTGGCAACTTCATTCCAGAGGATCTGATTGCTGTCTCAGCAGCACATAAGCTCTTATAGTTGTGCTTTTCATTAACCAGGAGACAGTACTGGATGCTTTCCCTGTGCTGCAAGACAGAAGGGCTGTGTTTCCAGGTCAGAGTCACCGTTGTGTGGCCAATGCCAATCACATCTATGCGTGGGTCCATGGGAAGCTCTGGGTAGAGGTGCCCAGACGTTGTGTCAGTTGTTAAGTACACGGTGATGTGCGTGTCTCGCTCGGTGGATAAGAACTCCAGCAGGTAAACGGCAGAATGGGAAGACATTCCCATGTAAGTCTCTACAGAATTTCCCTTGTAGTTGAAGATGGTGGACACCATGCTTGGAGCCTTCTGAGATTTTGAGACCTCTTGTGTATCATGGTCACCTGCAGGCAAAAAGCAGACTTGTAACTTCTGTTTTAAAAGATGTGAAACAAAGCACATCATACAAGTTTTATTGTTAGGGAACATTGTATTTCCTTCCTGAAAGCAGCAATTATAACTAAAAATATGTTTTAGTAAAAATAAGTTGCTACTGGCAATTTATTAAAATAAAATTTGAGGAGCTGTTATTTTAGCAGTGCAGCTGTAGAATTATGTTTTCAAAAATACTATAATTATGAAACCACAACTTACAAAAGCTTGGCTTGTATGGTGCCTGATGCCCCTACAATTTTCTTCTTCTATTTGCTGTCTCTTAGGGTACTTTTCTTTAAGGAGACTCATTATTTCTATGATAGGTTCTTTTCTTTGGATTAGTTTTAGGCTGTTGTCTCATGAAGAGGGAAAACTTATCAATTCAAAGGAGTAGAATTTGTTCTCATCAGTCAGGTGTACTTGCTTAGGTAAGAACTTAATGGCAGCTTTTAGATTTTTAATTTGAAAAATTAATTCAAAAAATCATGCAAGAGAAAGGAATTGCCTTTCAGAGTAAAGGCAATTTATTACCCACTGCTGTGGTAGGTGTGGAAAGAATAAATGGCTAAATCTTCTCTGCTTCACATGGGGAGCAAATGATTGTCTCAAGCAGCCTAAGCCACAGAAAAATGACTGAGAAGTTTGGCCCAGTACCAACACTTACGAAGTTGATCTGTTTGTGCAGCCTGGAGGACCTGCAGTTGTTCCTCTCCCATGTTTCACCCATGGGGACAGGGTCAGTCCATGGCAACTCACAGGAGAGGGAACCATGGCATGTTTGGGCTTGTGGGAAATTTCCTATAACACAGTTATGTATGAGTAACTTATGCTTTCTTTGCCTCTACTTAGGCAGACCAAAGGCCTTACCTGGTGTTGCTTTTCCTGGGAAACCTGGTGGAGACTTGTAGACAAGTATGCTCCACTCGATGGGAACATCACAGGGAGTCACTGTTATTGAGAAAGGGGTGAGGACCCTGCCCTCTTCCAAAACAAAGTAGTACCTGTGAATGTGGATAGAAATAGAGGGAAATGTATCAGGGAATTCAAGTTTGCCTGAAACTCCTTGTAATCAGCCATTCTGATGTGGGTCACTGTGCTCTGGGTAGAAATGACTGTTCTCTGAGGTGTGTCCACACAAAGGGATGGTGAATGTCTGCAGCCTTCACAGCATGTTTTCATTCTGCATCTGGAGTTTTTTCCTACTCCACAAGTATTTGCTAGAAGCTTTATTCACTTAGCTTAGGCAGTATCTTTCCCTCTGAGGTTTTATTTTTTTGCACTTCAGGTGAACATTGTATCTTGTCCTTAGCTGGTTATTTTGGATGATGGATGTGATTTAGCTGACTGCTGTCTCCATAACCACCTGTTGGTGGTTCTACCTTAATTACCTCATGTGCATGAGCAGTACAAAGTGACATCAGTCTCCTTGGTCAGGTTTTGATTCCTGCCTTAAAAAAGCCCAACTTTCTGTCTTGCTCTGTTTTATTTCTGTTGTTTTTATACAGACTGTACAATGTTTGGACTTGGCCACAGAAATGTTTGGATCTGGGTGCCTCACTCTGCACTGAAATGAAGGCAATTGGCAATTCAAGGGTTTTTTTGTTGTTCACCAGTGAGACAAGCCTAGTCATTATGGATAGATCCTGTCAGTCTGGAGGTCTGGCTTACTTTCAGGGTATGGCTACTAGGCCAGAATGAAGCTTCACTGGAAACAGTTCCACATTCTCAAGTCTTTAAGCTAAAACTTGTCCTCTCTTGTGTTTCTGTTTGCATGACTGGGGTTCAAAAGAACCTTCCTGATCATGCTAAACTGCTTCCTAATTGCAGTCTTAATGTTATGCCACAAGAGCGTAGAAAAATTCCCTTTTCTTTAAAATTTCAGTACCCCTTTTCCTTTAATGAGGAGAGGTCCTTATTCTGTTCCTGTTAGCCTGGTCACATTATATAACATGTGCCATGTTCTAGTTTTTCTGTGCAATGCATATGAAGACTGAGCAATCTGGCTCACCCTCTGCTCCATGACCACTCGGGTGTATGTCAAAATCTGTATTTGCTGCTCTCTCTCCAAAGTGCATCTCTTCCCAAACAAGTAGATTGATCTTTGCTGCCCAGATGCAGTGCCAGTTGTAGTATCTAGATCACCTACATATCTAGGTGTGGCAGAAGACTTTGCAGATGGTTTAGGAAGGTGAAGAATGTGGAATTTCCTCATGCAAAGCACTTTTGATCTCAGTAAATTGTATTGCCATTCAACAAAAAGACTTTTAGTGTGCAGGACAGTGGCAGAAGTTTTCCAGATATGTGTGGCTATTCTGCTGATTTTTGGGGTAGTTAATTTGCTAGGTAACATGGTTGTATTTCACCATGAATGTAGGATGGCTGCTGTCTCTGCAGACCTGAAGCTGGGCTGTTTGTGACACAACTGTTTGCTGCTGGAGCCCACCTGTCCTGTATCAGTTCTGCTGCTTCTCTGACAAACAACACAGAAAGCTGCTGAAATGTCTACAGGAAGCTAAATCTCATCTCAGAGGCTCATTCCAGATCCTGGGCAGTGTAATGACACTTGAGGAGTGGGGCAATTTTCTGGCAATTCAGTGTGCACAGACAGAGCCCTGCAGGTGCAGAGGGATTCTTGGCTTGCACTGGTAGCATGCAATTATCAGGGACATGGGGAAATACCTGGGAGTAGCAGTGGCTGATTTGCTCTTACCTTTTGGGTATATCCTTCAGCAGGTGAACTGTAGTTTCCTTACCATCTGCCAGTATCAGGGAGTGGTAGAAATTGAAGAGATTGGTCTTGAAGCTCTGTTGGGAACTGGTGGTGGCTGGTTTTGTAGAATGGCACAAAGAAGTCGCCATGAGAAGATGGAGAGGAAGATAAAGCCAGAACCAGGACATCTTCAGTACTGCAAAGTGAGATGACAAAAATGAACAGAAATGGCTGCCATAGGAGACAAAGTAATGTGACCCTTTCTTTCTGTGCCTTTCCTGATATTTGTATCCCAGTAATCCCAGTAAGACAGGCATTCAAATATAGTGCCAGTCTCCATTTTGCTAAATTGTTTAAAGTTCACAGAAATATTCCTCAGAGGATCTCTCTGCAAAGATTTAATTGCAGAAACTATGAAGTCTTTGATTATAGGAAAAAATATAGTCAATGGAGCACAAGTTCAACATCACAGTTATTCAAACAAATCCTTTTACTGCTTTCAGAATGAGTGAAGAATTACATTTAAACGATTTTTTTTTTCTAGTTTGTGGCGTTCACTTACTAAATTTCAAGGCTGAGCTATTTGTAATGGAACTGTCCCTTTAAAACTCACAGGAGATCAGTATATCCCAAACACTGCTGCTCTTGCTGTTCTATCAGAGATCATTGAATTTTTATTTTGTCCACTGTGATTGTAGGTGCGTGTAGATAAGAGGATCAGTATAACTTATCCAGAGCTGTGTAAGATACTGTTTGGTCAAAGGTGGAGAATCCTGGATAAGAATCCCTGAACTGGTACTTAGATTTTAAGCTCTGTGTATCTCATTTGGAAGAAGGCTTTATCACTGTAGGGCAGTAATCTTGTTCTTAGAGTTTTGTATTGCCCATCATTCTCATACCTGCACCACTTCCAGCCTGTCTCAGCTTTTTCTGTTCACTGGAACTGTTACAACTGTATTGTATTCACTGTGGCAAGAGATTTTAAAAAATCAGTTATGTCCCTTTTTTTTTCAACAGGCCTTATTATCAGCTTGGAATCTATGAAAGAAAAGAACAAAACCAGTTCCCAGCAAATACTGGCATTACTTAAACTGGTGTGAGCATTGCCCAGAGCTGCACAGAGGAGGAGACTCCAGTTAGGACAAGAAGTTTTGACAGTGCACTATGTGCAGTTATCGATTATGCTTACAACTCTTTCGTCTGCCACATGCAGTTTCAGAAAGTATGAAAATGGAAAGGGCATAGACCTTTAATGCAGGTGCCAGCTGTAGCTCAGGGATTTGGAAAGCAGAGGGAGCTCTGTGAGCGAGATCCCTTTTTTGAGGGAAAAAGTAGCTTATTGCATCTTAGAAGCAGCAAGGAGTAAAGATCCTGGTTAAATCTGATTATTGGTTGGTGGTAGGAGAAAACATACAGGACAAAGGCTCAATTCTTAAGTCATTTTTATTTCTTTCTGAGATTAGCTCTTTCCCCATAGTGCCTGTGAAAGTGGGGAAGATCTTAGGCGGTCAAATCTCCAGTTCAGCAGACCCGCTGTCCATTGCAGTTAAAGTGACTTTATAAAAGGACCCCTTCCTTTTAAAATCCATTTCAAACATGCACATTTAAATGTAGCATTGAATACATCTGTAGGTTTTTATGTACAGAATCTGGGATTCCCATAGTCAAGCACATCTTTAGTACCAGTGAGATGATTATGGAAATTATCATTACCAGGTCATCTGAATGTCCCTCTCAACGTCCAGACAAAGTTGGTTTATTCTCTGCCTGTTTGTAATATTTTAGCACCTGGTTGAATGCAGGCTTAAACAACCATCTGAACAAGTTGAAAGAATAGTTATAATTTCCAATCAATTCTGTTAATGCTCTTAGAGCTTTTCCTTATGACTCTGAGTCACTTTGCCACTTTGTTATTCTTGTAGTCTAATTATAGCTTACAGATTTAAAATATAACCCCAAATATTTTGTTTTACCTTTGACAGTGGAATCTGAGTTGCTCTGTGCTTTGGAGAAGATTTAAAAAAAAGTCTTTCTGCTGTTTAAATGACAGGATCTTGCAAACCACACTGATACCACAGCAGCTCAGCTTTTCTTGTCCAGGAAAACAAACAAACCAAGCGATCAACAAACCTATAATCAGCTTATCCCAAAGAGAGTATCATCCTAAAGGCTGTTTTCACTCAGTTACACAAACAATATATTCTCAGACTGCTGGAAATACGTTACACAAAAAATTCTGTGCTTACCTATTGTGTTCCTGGCCAGATGATCCTCAGACAACTTGCTTTCTTTGCCAAAAAAGCATAAAAGAACATAGACTTTTCAGATCTCTTTAGGCAGATGAAAATCAAAACTGTGCAACCAGTTTAACAGGACAGGACTGATTTTTCCATATGGCTCCTGAACAGACATAGCAACTAAAATGCTTGCAGTCCTTCAAGAAAAGTAAAAAAAAAAAAAAAAAAAAAAAAAGGCCAGGATTTTGGTATTTTCTTGAGTTGGTTGTTTTAAACTTGCCCAGCTCTGCAATCTCCCAAGACCTGATGGTTGTTCCTTCAGTTCTCGCGTTGCTCCTGGAGCTGTGCAGCAGTTGGGGTGCGCTGCGTGCCGAGCCCAGGACTCTGCTCCTGCACCGAGTGTCAGCCCGGCTGCTCCTGCAGCCTAATCCCAGCACTGGCTGGCCAGGGAGCAGGTCTGTGACTGAA
This sequence comes from Coloeus monedula, assembly GCF_965178545.1. Classification (NCBI taxonomy): domain Eukaryota; kingdom Metazoa; phylum Chordata; class Aves; order Passeriformes; family Corvidae; genus Coloeus; species Coloeus monedula. Next base: position 7,855,957 of record NC_138788.1, read on the forward strand.
ATGCACAGTGAGGAGGAGGGGGGGTGTGATGGAGAGAGGAGCAAACACTGTTAACCCTTGTCAGCCCTTAGTCCAAGCCAGCCAGGGGTGCGCCACTCTCCTCCAGAAAACTACTTTTGTGTTAGCAGCTTGATGGCCCACTCCATCCCAAGGAGTGTGGGATCTCCCTGCCCTCAGCACTGTGGAAGCTCCAAATAATTTCAGGTGCACTGAGTTTCTGCTGTGGTGCTTTATGGGCCCAACAGGTGCTGACCTAAAGCAGGGAAGGCAGAAAAGCTGCAAGGGAGAGAATGCTCTGCATTTTTAAAGCAGACTGGAATTAGCAGTCCTTTTGAAGGCTGTCAGGAGTCTACTGAATAGAGCTGAGTGGTTTTCTTGGTTTGGAGAGGCTGTGTAAGAAGCTCCAAAAGTGTCTGGGCTGGGGGAGCATTTCTGATGCGAAAGCAGTGTGGCTGAGGGAGGAGGCAGCAAAAGGGTGTATGGGAAATGGCTCACAGCAAGCCAAGCACTTGCTTGTTGGGGCTACAAAGCAGTTGTAGCAAAGCCATGGTTGTTTTCAGGCCACTCCTGCTGAGTGAGAGCAGTGTGTGGCCAGGATTCACATGCTGCTTGTACTTCTTGGCCTGGGATGTCAGGAAAGATGCCCTGGGATTAGTACTGTGGGGATGCCTGCTCAGAAAGGCAAGCCCCAGGGCGCTGCATGAGCTTCCAGGCAGGCACTTTGCAGGGGGAAAAGACAGAATATTGTAGGGAGGCTTTATTTTTAAATAAAGTCTCTTGTCCAGTGTTTGGAGAGCGACTTGCAGTAACCCTGTACTACTGTCTCCCTGGATTCGGAGTTAGGTTGTTTAAGCCTTCCCAATACTAAAAGTTTGCTAAGAAGAAGGGAGCAGATAAGGGAGAAGTAGAAAGAGGTTTCAACAGATTTTGCATAGCAGATCCTTCTGAAAATGTAAATTTGCTCATCAGCCAATGTAAGAGAAATATTTACAGTGCATTTATTCTCACTGCAGAAGATGGCAGGAATAATTAAGGTGTTAATGAATTGTTTGGCGAAAAGTTTGGCTCAGCAACTGGGCTTTTTTAAAAGGACAGCATGTGGGAGCCTTGATACAGGCACAGGGTCTGTTAGACAAACCATCATTCTGTATGAAATCCAGCACAGGTAAAGTCTGTGTAACAGATCTGGCAACTAATGAAAATGTGAGCACCTAGCCAGAACCAAACTGTTTCCCTGATGGAAGAGGAACAGCAGAGAAAGGTGCTGCTGCAAAGTCCATTAAGGTCCTAGAGCAGGCCTGGAAAAGGGTAGTGTAGGTCAGATGAGGTGCATCAAAAATGTGCCCTGAAAGCAGGACATAAACTTATTTTCACAGAAAAAATATTGGTCACAATGCAGGTGCAGGGACTACAGTCTGTTTTTGCTGGGAATTTGGAGGGACTCATGGGTGGAAGTCAGCAGGGAGAATTGTAGGCCAGCAACCAGTGCTAAGTAGGGATACCTCTGGGCAAATCTCAGAAACAGATGTCACTCATGTCTGGTAAAACCCCTAAATCTGGGCAGAGTGGACATGTCGTAGATGGGATGGACTCCCTGTCTTGTCCTCCCCAAAGCTCCCCACTGCCATCAAAACAAACTATTACTCACAGAAAAACCAGGGAAGGCATTGGGAGTCTTTCTTGTGGTCATCATTTCAGCACTGGAAGGCAAATGCTTGAAGGAACCCTCTGTCTCCCACTGAACAAAACATGAGCAAGATTGTCAGGTGAAAGAGGCTGCTGGTGGTTTAGGTATGGAAATAATCCAGTTCCTCTCTGGACAATTTCTCACGTACTTCCTGTGTGTGCTTACGTGCTTTGCTGGAGCAGAATCCGTGCACATAAATTTTCAGAGGTTCACTGAAGCACTATCAAAGGGGGAAAAAAGCATTCTCTATGGAGAAAGTTAAGAGCAAAATTCATGACTTGTATAGCTTGACTGAAATCAGTGAAGTTACAATAGGGATAAATCAGCCCTTGATTTGGCAAAAAATTGGCACAATGGCCTTTTCAGTTGACAGTCTGTAATGAGCAGGCTCTGCTCCCCTCAGAGCTGAGTCAGTGACTTCAAGAGGGCTGTTCAGAGATCCTACTTCTGTTCCAACCCTGCTGCCCATCCACGCCTTTCATAAACGTGAGAGATGGACCACCTTTGACACCAGACGCTTGATTTATACTCAGTTATGTAGTGGCTCTGCTAAAAGATCAGTAATGCTAAAACAAAGCACCTGCTTTGAAATGGGAGCAAAAAGCCAGACTCGGGGATTTAGCTTGAAGCTCTCAAAGACGATTCAGATGTTCATTTTCTGGAACTGTAGTCCAAATCTCTGTACTCAGGTGAGGGATTCTGCAAGCCAGGGGAGTGTCTTGCAGTCTTGGCAGCACTGTCCCTCAGCAGGCCCTGCCTGCAGCATTCAGTTGCTGTTTCATGACATGCCTTGCACAGGGATGCTTGGAGGCTCACCCTGGCTCACCCCACAGAGCACAACTGTGGGAATTGTATCATGCTGCTTTGTACTTGGCAAGGAGATGCAAAAAATGGACCATGGGTATTTCTGATGAAGCAATTTCCATGCCCTGGCAACCCCTCTTCAAGCAGGTTGGGTCACCTTCATTAGGAAACTGTCTGTGGGAAGGGCCAGGAGAGCTCCAGTCCTCCCTGTCAGTGTGATACAGGGGAGAGTAGGAACAGGGCTGCACTGTCTTCCCATCCATCACCCACCCAGCTGGATCAGCCCCTGGCTGTTAGTTCTGGCAACTCCCAAGCACAGACAATTTCCCTATGCCCCCAGCCCAGCCTAGGGAGTTCTGTTTCATGAAACTCTGTAAGCAAATTAAAAAACTTATGGGGAATGAGAAATCTAATCTTTGAGTTATGAGACAAGCAGCATTCTCCCTTTCTGTCTTTTACACATGCACATATGCATTCTATGAACAACAACTGAGGTAGAATTGTTAGTCTTTGGCTCCCAGCTACTTGTCTGCCTGCAAAATGCCTTCTGAATTGATCTTCATGTATAAACTACCTTCATAGTCCTGAGCAGAGGTAGCTATGGATGTCTAAGGGGGGAATGATAGCATCCAAACACATTCTGCCTTTTCAGCTGCTTCAAATTGCAATCTATTCTTCTTAGCAAAAGAATCTAACTTGCCCTTATGGCTATGGAAAGGGGGATGCAAATTTCTGTAAAAATCCCCTCCCAAGTGGAGGGGTTGTCCAAATCATTGCTTGATAGTTACTGGAGTCAGTATGTCCTTGATGAGTTAATGTACTTCTGGTTAGTATTGCTCAAAAAAAAATAATTCTAGACACACAGCTGGGCTCCAGCAAGAATCACACTTTCCTTTTGAAGCTGTGAAAGTCAATCCTAAGCAAAAGTCTGGCACTTGAAACTACTGAGGGTACTTTAGTGGGGCAGCTGCTTTTATTTCTTCCAGGTTTTGTCAAATCCTGGCAATGCAAAGAACTGTCAAATGAGAAAAGCACTAAGTCTGTTCCTATTCAGAGCCATTAATAAGCAGGAGACACAGGGAATTCCTTCTAAGTCAAAAGCAGATTTGAACTTTTCCTGCAGCCTGTACCCAGGTGAGAATGCAGGAATAGGTTGTTTAGGGCGCTGGTGGGTTGTCCTGGCAGTACATAGTGGGTTTGTAGCCATTGACCTACATTTTGGACCTGTAGCTCCCATTATGGCACGTCTATATTGAGAAGCTCTCCAGGTAATTACACAGTGATAATTTAGACCCACTAACATTACTTGAGTTTTTCCTTAGCAGTTCCTCTCCAGGATAAGATGCTGGCATTTGAAAATGATCATTTTTGTTGCTTTTGAAACTAAAGAGAATCTTGAAGATCTTTTAATGACCAACAAAATAAATATTACAGACACCTGATTGCTCGTCACAGTTCTTATATTCTGTATTTTTAAGAATGATTGTAATTGCTCAGACGAGTCTGTCAAGAAATGATAGATACAATGTTGGGGCTATCTCCTGTGCAAAGCTGATCTTGTAGGATGTGAGATGGGAATATTCCTTATTTTTAGGGTAAATCTGTTCTTCCACAAGTGTAAATTCAGTGTAAAATAAAGATCTTCAAGTACTCAGCTAGGAGTCAGTATTACACTGACAGCTCCTCTATGAATTAGAGGAAAACATATTGAAAGTCCTGAGCTGCTGCTTTCATTTCCTTTTCCTTTTACCATAGCCCCTAGGCTTCCAGGACTTTACCTAAAGTCCTGTTAAATAATTCCTTGGAAAACACCTACAGAATTCCCTTGAAGTCATCAAAGCAGCATAACAGTTTGCGCAGGTGTGGAAAAATGAGGTGAGGTTTCCAGCTTAGCTGAAAACTGCTGGTTATCTCAGTTAAGAAAGTCAGAAGCAGAATGAAGTGGTGTTGTCCATAATCACTACACTGTTTTAATAGGGTAATCCTGTATTTTGTTTTTAGCTATGGTGTTGTTTGTTTTACATGACAAAGGATTAAATTTGTATAAATAGAACTAATCCAGCCTGGTGGACAAGGAGCATTCAAGTGTTTCCTGTGGTGGATGTTCTGAAGTGTTGGGTCACTCCTTTCAGTGTCAGGTTAGAGAGGGGCAGGGAAGGCTGAGCAGCCAGGCTGTTCTTAAATTGAGCAGGGCCCCGCTGGCTTTTATGCATCTTTCAATGCTTTCTGATCCTGTGCAGCTCCATAAGATTTTTAGAAACACCTTCAGCCTGACCAAGAGGCCTTTCATCTTCTGGGTGCTGGTTTCATTTACAGCATTTCACTTTCCTCCTGGACTGCTGGGACCCCTCCTTCCATGGGAGTTTGCAAACACCCCCACTTTCCACCTCCATCACTGAACAGTTTTTCAGAAGGATGTGATAATTGGTCCTTGCTTTGCTTGTCCCTGTGGGCTACACCGGTTTGCTCCTGAGAGCTTTGAAATAAAAACTGCCTCTTGCAGCATTGGAAAGCAGGCTGCATTTATCTCCCTGTCCAGCCCTCCTCTGCGGTGGCTGGCACAGGAGGAGTTAACCACTGTCCTCCTTTCTGCCTTTGCTGGCTGGAATCACTGGCATCCCATCTGGTCCAGGCTGGCCAGAGCTCTTCCCGGCGTTCTCTGGGGAAGGCACTACAATATCCAGGAATTTTAACAATCCTAAACAGATTGGGGGCTACATATGGACTAAAATGATTCAATTATAAGAAATCCAATCACATTTGCTGCCCCAGCCATATATTTTTAAGCATTTGAGATCAGGCTTTTTGCTCAATTACAAATATTTTACATGTAGCATAGATAAAGTCATGATGTTTGTCTCTCCATCTTGTCCCCAGAGAAATAGTATTGATTTTAATGTTTGATTGTAGGAATCTGATGAATAAAATTTGCCCCTTTTGTCATAAATTGTCACAGTAACTTTCTGTTCATGCTAGGCTGCAGAGAAGAAAGAATGCTCAGCGTGGTCATACTTGGCTATAGGAGAGGAAATGTACTCTCCATGCTTTGTTTTTTCTGCCTTGTTTACTCCAGTATATGGGCTTTTTTTCTGTTCATTTGAAAAGAGATGGATATTTCATGACAGACCTTAGCTATAAGAGTTTATTTCTGTGAAACACTTTTTATTGAGCAATGGCCTCAGCTGTGTGGAAAGCCCCTTCACACCCATGTGGGCACCTCCAGGCCAGTTTGTTTCCTGTTCTTTGCACCCATCCATTGTGGTCCTCCATGATTCCAACACCTTGGAATGCTGTGCCTGCCCCCATCTGTTCCTCAGCTTACCTGTCTCCCATTCCTCCCTGATTGTCACCTGTTTTTTTTCCAATCTTTGCATGGGATTGGTAAATGCATGCACCAAGGGGCATGAATTCCCCAAAATACCCTCCCAAAGTTGTAGAGGGCCTTGCAAAACGACCAGTGCAGCTTTTTGTGCAAAGGAGAGCTTAAAAGGTCACCACATAGCAGAAGAGCCCCACAGGGAATCCTCATAGTGGAAATAGGGAGCTAGCTGGTCTGGTTGTGCTCAGTTCCCTTCCCACAGACCAAAAGTTTTGCCTGGGGTGAATTTTCTACTTAGAAAATTTTATTTTAAGAATTGTCTTGTTAATTCTTTTCCTGATGTCTGGGAGAAGATGTTAAGTCCTCAAGCACCCCCTGAAGGAAGCAGCCTGCCAGGCTGTGGAAAGCAGGGATTGCTCTACTAGGACAGCCTAAAAACCTCAGAGAGCTTGTCCCTGACACTGGTCTGTATCAGAAATATTAGCAGGAGGTGCAAGACCTTTCCTGGGGCATAGGAGCACACCTAAGACCAGTGATTAACAGCAGTGGCTGCAGCCAGCTAATGCTTCAGGGCCTCTGTGAAAATCACTCTGTTGATTTAAAAAAAAAGCAACAAAACCAAACTGCTTTAAATTTACAAGCTATTTTATAGACTCATTAATTTTTCATGGGGGAAGGATAAATGAGTGGCTGGGGAGGAGGTCAGAATATGCTATTTACACTTAATTTATAAATTATGAACTTGAAAGCTGACACTTTATGGTGCTTGTATCATTTCATAATGAAATGGAATGAATCTCTGCCTCTGTGCCAGATCTGGCATAACATTAACATTTATGCTTCCAGGCAGTTTTTTAGCAGCAGTGACTGAGCACAGCTCAGCCCTTTGGTGGAAGGGGTTTCCTGTGCATTTTCCTTGCGCTCCCTCTTTCCTGTGGCAGACTGCAGGTTATCCATTAGAGTCCCAGCATGGCCTGGATAGCAATTGTGACTCTGTCCTGACTCCAGAACCCTTCATCTCCATCCCCAAGGAAAGACTCCACTAAATCACTCCAGGAGGCTTCTCTAAGGTGTCTCCAGTAGCACATACTGAACTGCCTGGGGCAGGGATAAGAGAGATGGCCCTATCTGTGCCTCTGCTGAATTCAGGTGATCCCCGGTCCCCATGGCCAAGTTCCTGCACTCACAGATGGGCATCTGGAGTGTCCTCTGACAGGAGAAGCAGCAGTGATGCCACTGCAAAGGCAGGACCACAGAGGATTTGGGGAACCCCCACCCTTCACATGATGCTTGCTGGGACTGGGTTTTTACTGAAGCAGAGATGTGTGTGCAGGGAAAGTGCAGCCACAAGCTCGGGGGGACTAATTCAGTGTTCTCCCTTTGCTGACACAGCTACTCGTGTGTCAGACTCTGTCTGTGTTAACAAATTGTTCCTGACATTGGGGTAGCTCTGGTGTGGTGTCCAGCTTTTCAGATTTATTCCTAAAAGTGGCCCCATTTATCTTACCACTTGGCCAGTGGCCATTTCTTGCTGAGTCTTGTCTTCAGATTTCCGTGCGAAATTAAATTTTCACCACCTTGTTAGTGCTCCCTATGAGTGTACAGCTTTCCAGGGAGCTGCTCGGAGTAGGACTCGGGAGCTGGATTCCATGATCCTTGTGGGTCTCTTCCAACTCAGGACATCCTGTGACTCTGTGACTGCCTCAGCACAGAGAGGCTTGAGAAGCCTGTCCCAGTGATGTCCTGCACTGCCAGCCCCTTGGCTTCTTGCTCCCAAGCCCAGTTTCCTCCTGGGAGTTCAGGTAATGTAAGGCCAAACCATTTCAGGTGGAAGTTTTCTCAAAGGCTTGGTGAACATGTTGTCAAAGAGGAGTTATCGTCAGAAATCCCTGAGCTTTCCTTCTCTATCTGTGAACATAATTTAGTGCCTTGTTCCTTTCCTACATGGAATTGTTCTTGGCTTGGGTCAGACTTGATTCTAATTTATGTCTGTCTAATATTAGGATGGATACTAAGAATAAGGTACCTAACGTTGTGATGGTGCCAGAACCTTGGCACCTGTAAGCACATCTGGATTATGTGTCAATTGGCATCCATTTGTATTTTCTTTGAGCAATGATTAGAAATTTCTTGCTGCTGGATTTCAGCAGCCATAAAACAGGTTGTCCATAAGCATGGCTCAGCCTGTGCCATAGGAAGGAAACCCATGAGTTCCTGACATTCCCTGCACCTTTCATGTGGAGAGCTGTTGGTGTTTGGGTGCTGTTTCTCCTCCACGCTGTTGGGATCTTATTTTTATGTTACAACTCGGAGTGAGAGGGGAGCTGGGGGCTGTGCCTGACTCTTCCACATGGGGAAAAAACAGATTTCATTGCTCTGGAGGCACAGGATTTGGAGCAGGCCGATGGTGGGAGGTTCCTGTCACAGAAGGGGCTCCTCTGTGGTAGCTAATGTGGAAGTCAGCTGGAGAAGAAAGGCATCATTCCAAGATGTGCTGGGCCACAGGGTAAATAGCAGGCAACCCCTGAGCTTGAGAGGGAAAAAGGAACAGAGCTTCAGGAGGTGTTTAATTTTCCAAGCAGACATTGCACTGGGAGGAGTCAGGGTCATAAGGCAGGGTCAGGAAATGTCTCTCCCCAGAACCAGCTCCCTACTTCCCTTCAAATTCAATTAGGCTTGGAGCAATAGGGATGCTGCTCCAGATGGCAGGGGCAGCACTCCCTGTGGCATGGAGAGGGGCTGCTCTCTGAGGGGCAAAGGGATGAGGGGAGGAATAGGGGGCCAGGAGGTCAGGCAGAGGAGGGAGTGGGAACAGCCACACCATTTCAGCTCCAGGTCACTGCCTCCAAAGGCCGGGGGGGAGCATTTTGACAGTCAGACTCTTGGCTGGCACAGCATGCATGGATGTGTGGTCTGTTCTGTTGTTTCCACAACCTGGCATTACAAAGCCAAAGAATACAAATGTGTCCCCTCTCACCTGGCTTCTGAGGCGAGCTTGTCTGACATATGGTATCCCAGATTTATAGTTCTCATTTATGGTAATAAATCCCCTTTTCACAGGGGAATAGAGGAAGAATCAGAGAACTAGAACTAGCAACTGCTAGGGAAACCAGTGATCAATGTGCACTCTGGGAGAAAACATCTCTGACCAAAACTGCTCCTAGCAGTATTGTCAGGGAAGCTACAGCCAATTCCTGGAGGAAATAATTTCTTCATAATCATCTCTGATGAGCATCTTTATCATATTAGCTGAGCGATTGCACTGCTGTCAGCAGGGAACTTCTGCTAATTGATTAACAACCTTTTTTTACTTCTGTATGCACCTGACTTATTTATCTGATGGAGGGGAAAAAAAAATCTGATAACGCATCTTGGCTCAGAGAAAAATGCTGAAAGGAAGTTGGAGTAGGAAGGTGGGGAAATAAAAGCGGATTTTTCTCAAAGGATCTACTGGGAAATACAAAGTAGGTTGTCAGTGAAATGCATTCAAGGGATAATGTCTCTCAGCCATCATATTTCAAGTACAAGACCACAAGGAAATGAAATTTGCCTTCACACTCCAGCATGCCAATCTGATGCAGCTGTAGATGGAAGCAAAGCCAGGGAATGCATGCTGCAGCCATATGAAGACATGAAAACTAACAGGCAGCTGAGGAAAGTCAGCAGTCTAAATGGGCAAGACAAATGAGCTGTTGTTTGGGCCAAGCTGGCTTTGTTCCTGCCTTTCAGAAGCCCACACATGAGCTCTCTGAACTTTGGAGCAGATGATCAGGTTAGCTCCATTGTGCTCTTATGAACAATCCAACAAAGTATTTTGAAAGTGATGTTGGCTTTTTTTTTAATATAAATGTCACACCTTTACAGAGCGACCCCATTTTTCTTTCTTCCCAACAACAGTAAAAGTGCTCGAGGGCCTCAATCTGCAAGTGCTGCTCATGAATTATTGACAAGGCTTCTCCTGCCAGGGAAATTATGCACAGGGTGAGTGGTTATGGAGCTGAGCCTTTGGCCCAGGGAACCCATTCTGCCTTAGAAAGGTGCTAAGAATGTGCTCGTAATTGCACATTTTACAAAGCCAATTAAGAAATGATTAGTGCCACAAGCAGCACAGCCTAACCAGAGGTGGGCCCCTCATCTTTGAGGCAGAACCCCCCAACACACACATTTTCATCATCTCTATGTAGCTGCCTAATGCACAAAAGGGGCTGAGAAATCTGGCAGTCTGACCACATATTTTCCACTTATGAAAATGAAACGTGTGTGACCATTTCTCCAAGCTGCCTCGAGAGTATCTACCTATTAACTTTCCACATAAGAGATTTCCCTGAGATTTTCCACTTCTCCAAAAACCCTTTCCCACGTTGGCAGTCCCCACAGGAGGACCCAAGACTGCAGCTACCTTCATTATTTGGAAAGCCTGAGGGGGAGGTAAGTCTGTACTGCTATGAGGAGAGAGCACAGGTGCAGATTATATTAATGCTCAGGGAAAGAGATGGCTTTGATACCTCCGTGAAAAACCTGCTCCCTCTCAGCTCCCCCACAGCAAAGAGCTTTTTTGGGGATAAAGAGTGCCTCAGTAGTTTTGACTTCTCTCCCTGACTGTTCCTGTTAGCAAACAGCCTGCACTCCACTGACATGTCCTTACTCCCTCCAGCTTAACAGGGAGGAAAAAGACTGGAAGCTGCAAGGAAAGAGAGTCAGAAGCTGCTCTTTGCTTGTAGGACAAGCTGGATGTCAAATGTGGCTTGCAAGACATAAGAGTCTTCTTTGAAAGCAGAGGATAAAGCCCTCCTTCCTCCTGGAGGTGCTCTGTAAAGTCACCAACTCCCACGGAGCTGCTGTGGGCTCAGAGCTCAATTTCTGTCAGGGTCTTTTAGCTGGTGTAGTCCAAGCACTTTGTGAGGGATGTGCACTCATTTTATTACACAAGCGTCAGTATATATCAGCATTTACATATGCAGATGCAAAGGCTTCAAGCCGTGCATGGTTTTAAAGTCCTCTTACAGAGATCTTCTGGCTAATTGAAATCTGGTTGCTGATGCTGTTTTGTTTGATAAAAAGAGAGAGAGCCTCCTTTCTCCTAGATGCCTTCCTTAGGCTTTTCTTTCCATGGGCAATAGGGTATGAAAACAGGGATGGTATGATATTAGCTGGCCAAAATGAGGAAAACAAGTACTTTGGTTACATTTCCTTTGAGCCCTGTCTCTTACTTTTCCACTTTCCTATTTTCTCTATGTGTTCACACCTCAGTTAATCTAATTTTATTTTCCTTCTATTCCTAATTTTGTCCCCACTATTCAGGCAGTTTATAATTCTGGGCTGGCTTTTGTCTTTGGTCTGCCTGTTCTGTTCAGTGCAAAATACAACACTTTTACCTACTTACTGAACCCTGTGTCAGGAAGATTTAAGAAATATTTACAAACCCTGGAAAAACCACAAACTGCTCTAGGTGCCAGAAATTAAAACCACTAAATAACCATCTGGAAATAATAGCAATAGCTTCACAGTTAACTTATAATAATAATAGCATGGCTGAAGCTGCTTATATTTTGCCTGTATTAAAATACCATCTTCTGAATCATATGTAGAGAGGTTAGGCTGCAGTTTGACAGTTTGTGCTGCCCTTGAAATTTTTGCCATCAAGCATATTTTAAAAAGCTAATTGATGATGCCCTGAGTGGTGACAATACCTCTATTTCTGTGTCAGTAATGGAGAGCATGTGAGAGGTGGTATATAATTGCATTGTAATGTATATAGTTGCTTCAGCCTGGATTAGGTCTCTGCCTTTGCCCTTGAGATCCCTGAGACAGCAGGTTTCCCTGCTGCTCTTGGCAGGAGGTGACACAGTCAGGCTTGGCTTTAACACTTGGCATCACCCTGATGGGGTTTGAAGACAGGCAGTGATAAGGGCTTAAATGACAGAGGGACAAGCCCTGGGTGTGACACTGGCCTGAAGCAGCACAAGGGGTTTTGGGACAAGGCCCAAGCTCTGGGTGCTCTGTAGGGTGAGCCCACAAAATAGACCCTCCATATTTTCTGGGGAGCCTGCCTTTGTACTTCACATGCATTTAGAGAACTGCAACATCAAATAAAGACTGTGATCAGATCTGCTCACTATCAGCTTGAATGGCTTTTGTTACTCTGTGCCATGCATGTTTCTTCATGCACAACCCTTTCCCCTCTCCCATGGACCGAGCTGTTTCCAGTATGAACACTCCCAGTGGGATTATTTGCAGCTGGATCATTCCCTTAGCTCCCAGCACAGCTTTGCAAACATGTTCTGTGTGTAGGAGTGGGACATGCATGGGGGCAATGTCAGATGCAAGACTTCTTCTCAAGCCAGAGTTGCACCAGACAGGGAGATACTCCTCATGAGAAGTCCCTGTGAGACAGGGGGGTGACCCTTGCTGTGTGGGAAATCTTTGTAAACTCTTTGAACTACAGCAGCTTTTAATGCTAAAATAGAAGAGCATTTAGGCTCTTTGATCACTGGCAGTGCTACTTGGTGACAAGTCTGGTACTTTCTCCACTAGCCTGTCATTCAAAAGATTTTAGCCTGGATTCTTGCCTCACCTGCTGTGTCTCTGTATTTTAGCAAAAAGGGATTCCTTCTTTGCAGAGCTGTGGCTATCCAAAGGACAAAATACCAGCCAGCACGACTCTTGTCTCCTCTGTCATAGGTATGAGGCAAGAGGGAACCTTTAATAATGGAGATTTAGTTTGTCATACGTGATTTTGCAGACTGATGAACAGGCTTATTTATAATGTTGTAAAGGAGATGGCTAGGGATGATGCTACAAGAATAAATTTAGTAAATGAAATAATAATACTTCCAGTTTAACCAGGGACCTCAGCCCCATCCAGCCAGCTCTAAGAGAATGCATCTATGTAACATCTAATTCTGTACTAAGGAGTTTGGGGAGGAATTCCTCATAATTGTGTCTCCAACCCCAGAGCCTTTGGGAAGCATTCTCTTTACTATACTGAGGAAAAAATATTCCACTCTTTAGATAGGAATGAGAACTTGTACACTTAGTGAGGTCACTTGTGTCACAGAGCAGACATAAATAAGAGCTCAGGTTGCCTGTGTCCCTCATTCATTAGGCTCGAGGCTTTAAGTATGTGACTGTGCAGCTCCTCCTGCGTTGCAGTCAGCTCTTGTTGGCAGGTTGTGACCTGTTTGTCCTTTCTCCTGGAGCAGGGTGGGGTGGGGATCCAGCTGGGATCCAGACACTGTGAACTGAGCTCTTCTGTGGGGAGGCACAGCTGGGAAAAGTTGAGTCACTGATCTGCTCCTCAGAAGAGAGAAGATTAAGTAAGAGGTGAGACTGCTTCGTTAAGACTTTCATTTACAGGTAGATGGATGCATTCTGAAATGAATGATAATCACTTAAACTGCTGCTGCCTATGGTCTGTCTCAGGACATTTATCAGTGTTATCTGAGATGCAGTGTTATCTGAGATGGCCTGGTGGGCAGATTTGTACAGCACAGCTTGATGTTGAGACTCCATTAGATTTTCATCATTTATTCTCTTTATTGATTCACTGTTACACCACACTGCTGCTTCTCAGAAGTCAGGTAGTGCCCTTAAAACAAAAAATAGTTCCTCAATTTCCTGACCTCCACTGAAGTCCTAAATTTCTGTGCTGTGTTTCCAAACAGGTCCTCAGCTCTTAGATCTTTTTTGTGGCATCAGGTAAGCAACTTGATCACACCTCAACTCTCTATTTTGGACGTGCCTGCGTGTACATCGCACTGCAAAGCCTTAAATTCAGGCCTTGGGTTCCCAACACTTCCCTCTCATTCACTTCTTTCTTCACCTCCCTGGGTGAGAGATCTCTGTATCTCTGTTCTCCTCCCAAAACACCTCTCACTCCAGTCAGGTTTTGGTACTTTTGATAAGGATAGCAACAAATGCCCCATCAGCACAGCCTGAGGCTGTGCAGAACCTGCTGCCACATGGGAAAAGAGCACAAGGAGGTTATTGCAAGCTGGGTGGATGTACCCTGAGAAATCGGAAAGGATCACCTTGTATAAACAGTTTAAATAGTTTTGAAGGTAATTTTTAGGCAGTGAGGCTATGCAATCTCATTGCATTGAGTGACTAAAGCCTAAGCAAGCACACTGCTTGCACTCTGTGTGGAGGTGAAGCCACTCCACAGCGCAGTCTCCTGCTGACAGCCCAGGAGAAGGATGGTCACGGTCTTGCTGCATCTGATGCCATTGTATTTGTCATGTCTTTCTCTGCAGTGTCTGCTCTGTGCATGGACACGGGATATCTATCTGCAGAGCTGCCAATCAATAACTTTCATTGATATTCACTTAATTTTTAGGCTAGAGAACAATCACACTGCCCCAGGAGATAAGGACAAGTCAGTGAGCTAGCTTGGTGTGTTTTGCTGTTACTTCTATCCATGTTGCTCTGAGACTCACACACAAAGTCTCTGGAGAGTTCACCTGTCTTTCTGCTGGATGCCAAACTGCTGCATTTTGTAGGGAAACTGGTCCTTACCAGTCCCACTAATAAGCAATAATGACCCTGATGAGCCTCAGTGGGGCTCACCCACAGCCTCTGCCACAGCCCAGGTGCTCTATTTAGGCTCACCTTGGGCCAGCAGTTCTGGCCAGAGCTGTGGTGCAGAAATGCTGGTCTCTGATCCTGTCATGCTTGTGCCTGGATGTTTGGGTTTCTGCACTCCACAGGGTGAATTCTGCTCTGCCATGTCTCAGTGGTGCCAGGAGTACTCATAGAGCAGAACCAGGTTTGCAAGTGCAGCATCCTTTGTGTTTGCAGTCAACCAGGCACTGCCCAGGAGCACTGCACACCACTTTGGAGAGCTGTTGACATGGAGCCTGGAAAGATGAGGCTCTGTAATGTACTCAGTGCACCCACAGGTCTCAGCAGCTGCGGTCCACTTTTGGTCTGACTCCTTACAGGTGGAGAGGAAATGGGTTGTGCTTCTGTGGATTCACAGCTTCTCGTTGCTGGCTGCATGTTATCTGGCAGACTGCTGGGTCCCAGTTTGACAGCTAAGGAAAGATAGAGGAATTTAACCATTCTTTAAATGAAGCAAGAAAACAAAAATCAAATGTGTAGATCAGCCATCATGATGACAGCTGTGCTGGGCTCCCTTTCAGCAGAGACATGGAAAATGTATCCATGTGGAAGCAGTTGGAGACACCTATTGGGAATCTGTCTTTGCAGCTAGTTCCTGAAAGTCTTTCTGTTCGTCAGCATCCCTGCCTATGCCTGTGAGCCAGCCCAGCAGGTGTGTGAATGCTGCTTGTTTCCTCTGCCACCAAAACTTGGCAGACACGGAGAGCAGGCAGTGAGAACCACTCTGGAGTCTGCTGCTCGCCCTTTGTGTGTCAGTGTTTCCTGTCAGGCTGTCACAGGACACAAATAACAGGCAGAAGGGATGCAGACAGGGGCAGTGACCTTGGCAGGCTGTTTTCCCAAAAGGCCTGGGGCCAGCCTCTGCTCTTAGACATTCACCATTTCCAGTGGGATCAACAGGGAAAACTAACAGTGAGGAGGAGTTCCATGAGCAGATGCACTGCCACGGTCAGAGCAAAGGAGCAGTTAAATTTGATATTCAACTTGCCAAATTACCTCAGCTGAAAGTAATTTTGCAGCAACTGTGCACAAACTCAGCAGGCAGTGGTCCTGGAGGTGAACTTGAATTACTTGATAAGTGCTCAGCAAGTCTCTGTCTGCCTTTTATGTTTGGGGAATCTTATTCCTAAATTGCCTTACTCTGTTGGTTGTATGCTTCTTATTTGGGGTATGTACTTTGTAATTGGGAGTGAAGGGCCAGAGTCCTGCCTCTTTACTGGAGACAGATTTTGGTTGTTGCCTTTGAAATTTTCTCCAAGTGAGATAGTGTTCCTGCATGGAGCTATTCAGTATTGTTTGGAAGGGTGGAAAATACTGCCCCGTATCAGCTGCGATTGCAATAACACCTCTGAATGGGGACCAGGTTCTAAAGTTAATTTCTCCTTACTTTTAGGCTTGTTCAGACTGGTCCAGGATTTCTTCTATAAGCTTGTAGTTGTTCTTTCTAGAATTTTTTTTTTTAACCAGAACATGTCAGTCACACTTGAATATCTGTAGTCTAAATGCCACAGGGATGGATATATTCACATTAAAAGTCTTTGTGCAATCATCTCTCATGAGATCTAATGTCATGTGGGCTGTTTGAATCATCCCAAACAATCAAATTGGCTTAATCAGTAAAAAATTGCATAATTATTCAGTGTGGTTTATAATTAAGGATAAATGCTTGAAAGAAGCTCCCGTGAAGCCTGTGGTGAGGAATGCTGAAGGGGATGGACTCCCTGATGCAGCCTGAGCCACTGTATGGAGGTGGGAGCAGACTGCTGAAACTGGGAATGTTTTATTTACTATGCCATGCTGTACATCACACTCAGAATTTTGCTTCCTTTTAATTGCCTTCTGCAGTAAGTCAGGTGTGATGTAAATGATTAATTAGCTTCAAGTGTTACCACTTGGCCCAGGTTTGTCCTGGATGGCCCGGGTTGGATCTGTATGGGCAGCTATGCCATGGTGCCTCCTGAGGGAGCCTGCATCTCAAAACAAAGTTCAGGTGGGATGCATAAAGGTGCTAAAAGAGGTGTAACTCAGGATGGGCCAAGAAAATCATCAAGGGAGGGTTAGGTAACTGTGCCACAAAGCGGCCATGCTGTAGCCTTCCCCCAGATACACTTGGAAGGTGGATGTGGAGTGAGGCTGCCCTGCCTGGCCCTTCCCCTACAGCCTTCCTCAATGTGCAGCAGTAGAACGTGTTGGGGGAGCTCAGAAACTCAAGTTGAAAGTCTCCCTGCCCGTTTTTTAAGCAATGAGTCCCGTTTACAGCTAGAGGTGAGCAGAGAGCTGCCAGGGCAGTTCAGACTGTACAGTCCTAGCCACACACTTGGTCCAGTGTCTGGTTTGGTGCCTCTGGTGTGCACCCTGTCTGTCTGGCAGCCTTCCCTCCACTCAGTGTCCCACTGTGCTGGACACTAATTTTTCTAGACCCAGCCTGTTGAAAGGGAAAAGGGGATTAAAAGGAAAGCCTTGTAGTCTTGTTCCTTCAGAGCCCGGCAGCCAGCTGGCTCTCTACTCCTGAGAGCCATGAAGTGGTGCACTAAGTCTGCCCTTAGCTCTGAGCACTAATTCCCTTTCCCCAGTGACAGCATTATGCCCATTTCCTAGAAGCTTTTTAGGGCCAAGAGGTGCCAGAGGGCTCAGGCAGGTACCTGCTCTCTCCCAGCCCTCCCAGGTCTTGCATAGGCACTTGGGCAGCCGGGGCTGGTGCCAGGGGTTTGAGCAGCAGCACAGGGAACCAGGGGCTGGGCTTGCTTTTACTGCTGAGCTTGGATGGGCAGGGAGTGCTGGAGGGCACTTGAGCGTGGGAAGGCTGCTCTCAGATGTGGAGATGGGGGATTTGGGGAAGGGGCAGGGAGAGATCCATTTTGCTGGGTCAGTCCTGTGTTACCCCTTCCTGCAGGATGGATGGTCACCAAAGCATTTTGAAGTGTCTCCCTCTGTGGCCTCCCCATGGGGTGGCAGTGCAGCTCCTTCAGGGGATGGGATAGCCAAAGGCTGCCCCACAGTGCACAGAAATGAGCATTGGCATGAACAGCTTCACTGGAATCCCGGGTCTCGCTTCTCTGAAGCTTCCACTTAACTCCAGTTGGACATGGAGGACTGAGATGTTACAGGCACTGGGCAGGGCCAGCAGTTACAGGAAAACAGCAAAGAGCTTTTTTAGGTGTTCCACTGGTATCATCCTGTTTCTCTACCAAACACAAAGCTCTCCTAAGCCCAGATGTCCCAATTTTATTTTTAATTCACTTTATCAGCTTGGTTGCAAGCAGAGTAAAGAAAACAGTTCGGTTCTTTTTGAATTCTTTGGATTTTCTAGTCAGTGGTTCACTGAGGAAACTCATACCTGAGCCTCTGGCACTGCCAGAGTATTCCAGTCTCCCTTCACTGTCAGCTCATCCACACAGATTAACTCCTGTGGGGCCCTCTTCCTCGCTGTTTGGGGCTCCTGGCTGTCCCCATCCCTGCTGTGAGCAGGCCTATCTGGAGCAGGTCTCCATGGGGATTTCAGCTCCAACAATGTATCTATGAACAAAAAGGCCAAGGGACCAGGGCGAGATGGGGCTCATTCTCCACCATATGCTGTAAGTCATTTGCTGAAGCTGGGTGTCACTGGGGCCAGGCAGGGACCTGTGTCCCCAGATCCATGTGCTAAAGGGCCATGCACGTCACCTGCCAGCCCTGTGCTCACCGATGAGCTGGAGAGAAATGTGGTGTGCTCAAGGCCAATCTGGGAGCTCCAAGGGATGTGCTGCACCAGAGGATCCCTCATGAATCCCTTGAGCCTGGCACTAATGGGAGCACAGCAGCCATGAATGAATAAATATGCCCTCTCCAGTAAAAATTGGGCTCCTTAATGGAGATGCAAGGGAAGTCCTCCAAGCTTCTCAATGTTTGAAACAAGAGCTGACTGCTTGTTAGCTGTGACTTACTGCTTTTGATGGGGTCCTCCAAATGGAATGGATTCAGAAGGTTAAGCCCAGATGAGCTCATGCTGTTCAGCTGGATGATATTAGGAGTTAATCCCTTTGCGTGGTTCGGTATTTTGTAATACCTCCCAAGCCTGATGATTGCAGCTGTATTTTAAAAGCTTTGTTTTTTTAAAGATAATCTGATGGAAGCGTGAAGCTGGCAGAAATAAAAAATATTCTCTTCTTTCCATAGAAAAGACACAGTATTTGTTTCCATATTTAAACTTTTCTTTGAACTGGCTTGCAAAACAAATTCAAGATTGTCTACAGCCTTCCAGTGATGACTTGTAAAATTCAAATCTGTGATAGAGATGCAACTGGTAATGTTTCCCACAACTGCTGCAAATAATTAAAGGTCTCCTTCACATGTTTAATAACCATCTTGTTTCCTGGCTACTCAATAACTCTTTTGTTCCCTGTGGTTTGTCTTTGTGCTGCTGGCGCTTAGAATGGCTGGTTTCTGGGAGCCCCTGAACTGCTAGGTGTTTTAAATAGCTCATCAGCCAGGTAATGTTGTCACCTTCTGGCTGTGAGCTAATTAAATATGTGTATAACAAATCTACCCTGTAGACTGAAACTCCAAGGATGTGCTTGGTTGACCCAGGGGTCCCAGCTGGGGTTATTTCTTTGATTCCCCTGTGAACACAACATTTTGGGGGATTTGCTGCTGATGTGAAATCCTCCTACCAGGTTTCCGAGCCATCCACTGAGCAGCTGATCCACTCATCCCAGTTAACCTTCTTGTTCCCACCTGTGTCACAGGACTCAGAGGATGGAAATCAACAGGAAAATACCAGACTTGCTTTCTTTGAAGAATTGTGGGAATACTGCAATGCCCTGAGTGTTTGCAACATGCCTCTGAGCTAAATATCAATTAAAGGAAGTTTACTTTTGAAAGCCAGAGGATCGCTAAGTCTGGCTTTATTTGGAATTCTTATGAGTTTTATTTACAGCTTCTGTGTAAAAAAAAAAAAAAAAAATCCATATGGCTGCAGAGAAACATGATCTGAGCAAATCCTAATAACTGGAAAGTCAGAAAGCAGAGTAAAGGGTTTAGCATAGGTAAGCAGGCCTGTCTTTTAAGGTCTGAGTTAAAATGCAAAGGTCTCTAGAACACTGTGGTTTGGAGACTTGGCCTTGGCCTGGTCTATCAGGACCTGTGAGAGCTACCAAGGAGTTCTCTGTCCTCCCTAATAGTATTTATTGTTTCAGCTGTCACTTTGAGATCCTTGTGGCCACATGCTCTGTATGAAGAGTTGAACTCTGCAGGCACAGGGCAGTGGGGCTGTTTTCAAGGTCTCTATGATCTGTAAGTCAGTCAAGCAATTCTGAGGGCATGGCTTTCAATTTAGGAATCCTTAGGGCTCCCAGTACCAGTAATGAAGCAGAAAGTAACCAAAATGGTGTTTGGAAGGGAAATAAGTGATAGAGGAGAAACAGATGGGAGGAGGAAAAAAATCACAATATTCTTATGTCACTTATATGTTTCAGTTGTTATTTTGTTCATGTGTTTCCTTGATTATTTTTCCACTCCTTCCTCTGCTCTCCTTTTCTGCTTCTTACCTGCTTAGGTTCAAATATTTGATAGAAAACACTTGTTCCTGCTTTTTATCTCCAGAAATGCATAGAAGAGATTAGAGTTTAAGGCATCCCTGTTCTAGGTTGGAATTTGTGTTACTAAAATAGATTAACAGCATGAAAATTTGGTCAAGAAAATACTGGCTCTTCTGCTGCTAGAGAATAGCTGGTATTAGAGTTCATGAATTTTACTTGACAGGGCCAAAAGGGAGGTAATTGGTGTTAAACATGAGACTTTTGACTTTTGACTTTTTTTTTGATTGGAATAGCTGTAACCAGAATCCAGTCCCCCAGCACTGTGCATCTCACTGGGTGGCTGTGTAAAAGCCTTTAGGGAGTAAATGTGTAGCTGAAAGGTCTCTGCTGTTGTACTTTCAGTCCAGCTTGGAGCTCCAGGAGGTGCTGCTGCCTGCTAAGCACTCAGCACAGCAGCTCTTTGTGTCAGACTTCAGTCCTTCTGAGAGAAGCATGGGGGAGATCTCCAGAGATTTCACCTACAGGAGGTGACTTCTCATCCCCTGGGCCTCAGGTAATGCACCTGGAAATGAAATGCACTGTATTTTAAGAGGAGAGAAGCACATCTGGAAAAGGAAACAGAACTTTCTGCCAGCCCAATTTCTAGAAATGATGTGTTTGTTATTTAACAGGAGGGGATTTTCACTGTGAGATTTAGTGGAAAAGTGCTTCAGCATGCTGTGCCAGGGGCAGGTGTCAATAATGAAGCTTTTTGAGCTCTTGCTGGCCACATGTGTGGTTTCTCTTCTGCTCTGAGGTGTGGACTCTCCACTGTAGTATTTCCAAAAGGGAAGAAAGGAATAAACTTAGACAATCAAAGCAGTAATAGTGGCAGTTCAGGGATACTCCGTGTATTTTTAAGAATGTGAGAAAGCAAGAGCGATATAGAGATTCAGAGCTGTCAGTCTGGCTTCAACCACCATTTCTTTTGGCTGAAGGAGTAGTTGAATAGTTTTTTTAACCATATCCTGGGGGGCATCAGGCACCACCGGCTGGTCAAAGGAGGGGATTGTCCCACTGCTCTGCTCTTGGGTGGCCCCACATTGAGTGCTGGTGGCAGTTTTGGGCACAACAATACAAGAAAGATAATGAAGCTACTAGAGGGTGTTTAAAGGAGGACAATGAAGATGGTGAAGGGCCTTGAGGGGAAGCTATATGAGGAGCAGCTGTGGTCCCTTGGTCTGTTCAGCCTGGAGAAGAGGAGACTGAGGGGAGACCTCACTGCAGTCACAACTTCCTCGTGAGGGGAAGAGGAGGGGCAGGCACTGATCTCTGCTCTGTGGTGACAGTGACAGGAGCTGAGGGAATGGCCTGGAGCTGTGCCAGGGGAGGTTGAGGCTGGATATCAGGAAAAGGTTCTTCACCCAGAGGGTGGTCAGGTGCTGGAGCAGGCTCCCAGGGCAGCGGTCACAGCTCCAAGGCTGGCTGAGTTCAAGAAGCGTTTGGACAATGCTCTCAGGCACAAGGTGTGACTCTTGGCATTGTCCAGGACAGGGCCAGGAGTTGGACTTGGTGATCCTTGAAGGTCCTTTCAAGCTCTGCTTATTCTGTGATTTTACAAACTTGGTTATATAATGGCTTCTTCAAAGGAAATTATGTTCCCCTAATTTGCTGGACTTCAAGTACACCATTGAAACAGTGGACAAAGGCATACTTTGCTTGTGATCCCCAGAAAAATCTGTTTCCAAAACCACTTTTAAGAGCTTATCAAAGTACTAAGCCATTACGGATTAAGGCAATGTCCTGGTTTACATACAGGTTAAAAGACAAAGTGATGAAAAGCTTTTTAGTTAAATTTCATCACAAAGCTGCATTAACTATGACATAGCCAAGATTTTAAGACTCCTGTAAAATTGCACAACATGCCAGGAACCTTTTTTTTTTTTTGGGGTCATGGGAGATGGACATGATAGGAACTCCAAGGAGCTTTCAGATCTCAGTGCTTTCCAATGGCACATTAAACACAGAATCAATAAATGCTATAGAATGCCAACGGAAAGAATGAATTAATTTAAACCCTGAGCACTGAAAAGTTGTTAACTGATTGGTGAAAGGCTTAGGAAAAGGCTTGAATGCTGCTGTGCATTGCTCAGCAAACTGTGTGACAGGTCAGAACAGAGGTTGCACTGGAGCCCTGCATGAAGAGCTGAGCCTGATATAAATGTTTTGCTCTGCTTGGCTGGTGACTTTCTCAGGAGTCAAGCCAGCTGTCCTGGCAGCTTGAAGGGACAGGTAAAGTCTAGGATAGAGGGCAATTGCTTGGACTTTGCCTTGCTCATACATTAGTGATACATCAAAGGCTGCTGGATTAGGGCTGACCCTGGGGTCTGCTCACACTCAGTGTGGATAGAGGGGACCGTCGCTGTCACCTGATGGCAGAGCCTGCAGGGGCAGGGAGGTGCTCCCTGCCTGCTCACTCATCTTCTGGGCTCCTGCTCCAGGCAGTACAGCTCGGGGCAAGAAATCTGCATACACAATAGCTGCTGAAAAATTTCTCACTTAAAAGGTTTTGCTGTAGAAAGGGAGGAGAAGGGAAGATGAGGTTATGGTGTGATTCACATGCATTTCTCCTTGGCAAGGAGGAGGAAGGAGCAGACAAAGGCCTCAGGCTTTCACCATTCTTTCCAGGTGACTAAGCAGCAATTTTAACAAAAGCCAATGCTAGGCAGGTGAACAGAGCTGAAGGTACATCTGAGAGCTCCTGTGTCACTTCCTGCACAGCGAAAATCTGCTTAGGCTGTGGGAGATGCGTTGCTTTGCGTTGTACTGACTTTTCTCCTTCGGGCTGAGTGTGCCTGTGAGCTTTCTCCCCTGTGACAGATTAGGTCATCCCTGCTGAAGGTCACCCATGGTTTTCCAGCATCTTTTTCATTGCTGGAGGTCGAGGTTTTGGCTTCCCTGCCTGTGCTTGTTTTGGCCAGCAGAGGGTACTAAATGAAAGGTTAATATAGGAAAAAGTTTTCTCACGCTGTCGCGCTGGGCTCAAAGTTTAGAATACTTCTGATAATGGAGAGGCCTCTAACAGACAAAACCCAGTTAGAAATGCTGATATCCTCAGACTGCCTTTCTATGCAAATTTGTTTTGGTTTATGATTAAAACGTTTGAATTTAAAAATTGCCTGTCATGTGAATGACTGCTGGTTTTATTCAGTATTCAATTAGCAGTGTATGTTGTTTCATGTCCTTGATGACATCTTTTGTAGAAATTAATTAATGATAATAATAAGGCTTTTTGTAAAAATGAAGCTATAAAAGCAGTCATGAAGTGATTTTGTTAGGGGGGAAAAAAAAAGAATTTCCTTTAAAGAATGCATATTTCAAGCGAGTGCTTGAAAGCATCAATCTGGGGTGTTTATCCTGTAAGATTAACATGGAATTTTCACTCGCTATTTTTATCCTCTTGCCCCTTCACTTCGTCTTATGTCAGAGCTGGTGTAATCCATCTCTCATTGCCAGATGTTGCCTGTCCTGCACTGGGAGGGGCATTAGAGCCCCCTACTCTGCCTCTTTCCAGCCAGGCTTTTTGCACAAGCTCGAAGCAGGATCAGTCTCTGCCTCTCCCTGCCATTGCTGCCCATTTCTGGGAGCCCCAGGCGTGGCCTCGCCCTGTCTCAGTCCCTGTTCTGACGTGCAGCTTCCTTCTGGCTGGGAGGATGCAGACCGGAGCTGCTGAACCCGTGGGAGGATGCTCTGGGTCCCCTCTGTGTCCCCTCTGTGTCCCCTCTGTGTCCCCTCTGTGTCCCCTCAGCCAATGCAGCCCCAGCCTGGCTGGCATCTGGAACGTGGTGGCAGTGGGGGCTGGACACAGGGATGCAGGTAACAAGCCTCCCTGCTTTAGCTCATTCTGTGGCAGCTCCATGGGTTTTAGTTCCCCCTGCCCCCCGCCTCTGCAAAACAGAGGTTAATACTGTCATATTCCACTGCAAAGTTGTGACCTGGATTAATTTTTTTTTTTAATGTGTTATTGTCATTTTCTTAACTTTTCCAGTCTAAGCTTGTATTCCCATCTGGGAGTATCTACATGTGGAAGAATGGAATATAATATTTGCCAGGAAAAAATAGGGTTTTCAGAGTACATTGTTAGAAAAACAGGCTATAAAGAAATAATGGTGGCCTTTTTCAGCTTGAATTCTAATACAAGTTTATATTACATCTGGGAAATTCTTTTCTCTAGCATTAGAGTAGTAATTTTTAGGTATATTTTACATATAAATGTGTTTATCCTTACGTCTTCCTATTTTGTATGTGTAATAATATGAATAGTAAAAGTGACAACCAAATATTTATCAGGAAATGCAATTTAAGATTGAAATCAGATGGGATTGAAATGGAGAACTGAGGTTCAAATCCCAGGTGGATCCTGTCACTTCTGATCTGACTTGTGACACCATCTCCCTGTTGGGTGCTAATTGTCAAACAAATCCTGCCAGCAGCATATGCAGCATGGTAAACCATGGATGTGTGGAGGCATCCTCAGGAATGCAGCACGGTGGGGTGGAACAACCACAGTCCTTTGTTGAGTCTCAGCACTCTGCACCTTTCAGCCCCGAAGCTGCAACCAAAGGTGGAAAGCTGCAATCTTTAAGGATTTTGTTTCAGAAAGTGAAAGGGTGTGAAAGAGGTGTTAGAATGGAAGCTGGAACTCGACCTGGACAATGGGAAGCATGTGTCTGCTAGCTGGTAAAATAAACGGAGAAAGAATGTTCAGAAACCTTCCCAAGACCTCTGCCTGCTTCTCCAGTTTCTGCCTGCTCCCCCCTTTGGTGCTGTGATGTGGCTGCTGGCTGGGGTCCCTTTGCTCTCAGCCTGGTCCTGGCTTTGTTTTTTCTCTAGTGATTCTCCCCATGCTGCCAAAGCCTTTTGAACACCACAGAGCTCATATCAAGCACATCCTCTTCAACCTTCTGGGCCAGTCAGCTGCCTTCCACATCCCTCCCTATGCTCTTCCTCTGCAAATCTGTCCTTTGCCCTCTGTGGTCCTGTCATTGTCTAGCCCTGCAGCAAAGTCTGCTGGAAAGTTCTTCTGGAATGGTCTCAGAGGCTGCTGGCAAGATCACACGAGTTTTGATCCCATTTTCTTCCTCCTCTGCAGCTTGGCTGCAGGAAGTCTTGCCTTCAGAGCCCCAGGTAACCACTGCCTTGTGTGTGTACACTTCAGCACCCTTCTCCTCTGCAATCCCTTCCCGTGGCCAGTCCTGCTGGCACCATCTCAGTGTGCACCTTAGCACAGCTTTTGAGCTGTTCCTTTCTGACTGCTGTGGGCACCACCACATCCTGCTGTGACTCAGGGTGGTATCTGTTGTGTGGATATTGTGTAGACATCTCTAGATGTCCTTATGCACAAAAGGGGTCTTCATTTCACAAGCTGACCTTGAATGAAAGCTGTTAAAGGGAGGTTTAGTGTATGTGGAAGGGAAGGACTGGATCAGACTGTAGCCCCTTCACATCTTTGTTAGTGTACCATGCTCCCCATCATCTTTAGCCAACCTTCCTGCACACTCATGGCACGCTGAGGCAAGGACTTGGTCTTGATTTGACTCTGGTTTGAGTTTCCTGTCTTTCCCCTGCTCTGTTCTAGCACGTGGGATGCTATTGACCTCTCATTTGGCTGTTTTCACAGTCTAGTGCCTCTGACCCCTGGGCAGTGAGATGTCAAACCTCCCCCCTTCTGACTGGCCCACAACAACTTTCACCAGCCCTTTCGCTTTGGCAAAGTTCTTGTTATGTTTGATTTCAGTACAACCAATTTATTAAGTTTCTCTGGGTTTTCCATAATAAATATCAGCAAAAAATCTACTGAAAAAAACTGTGTGAATTTACATCTGAGTCTTTTCCAAACTGTCCTGTGTCTCAACTACAAATGGAGAGGTTTATGAGTCAGACAATGCTGATGGTGTGCTGGGATTATCATGACAGGCAGCAGTCGGTGCTGTTTTACTGGGTTTGAACTCCTGTGCTTTCCTCTGCCACTCCTGTCTTGTTCTGTACTAGATATGGGCCTCTGGCAGACAGAAAGGCTTCATGTTTTCTCTCTGTGTTATACCTCCTTCAAACTGATAGAAAACACAAGAGTAGTGGACAAAATGAGCCCCACTACTATTTCTAAAGTGAGCATCTAAACAAAAACTAGAGAAGTTTACCATATAAACCTATATTGCTAGAACTGCCTTTGTTTGCAGCATAATCTCCCTGGAGAGACTCCATCAAGGTGTGAGTTGGGAAGACTATCTCCACTGCCTGGGATGGAACAGCCCTCCTGTGTTTGAAAGGTGCTTAGCAACGTGAAAAGTAAAAGTGGAGTGCTTGCTTCAGAGAACAGCCCCACGATGCCACGTTGTGACTCTGAGATCAGGTGCTCAGCTGGTGCACAAGCTCACTTCCAGAGGTGGGGCCTTGAGTCACTGAGGGGTGTTTAGGTATCACTTAATAGTACTGCTGTATTACATATTAAACTGTGACATAATCCTTACTGATACTACCTCCTTGTACTGCTAGACTAATTCTTGAATTTCCTAATTTTAGTTGCTTCTTTCAGAGGTTTGTCTGGAGATCTCTATACAGCTCAAACTTTTAAGTGCAGTTTAGGAATTTCAGTGATTTTTAAACTTGTTTTCCCTCAGTTATTTGCACTAAGTGTTCACTACTGCTCTTGGATGCCCAGTGTGCTGAGCAAGTCAGATGGATTTTTCTAATTCCTAGTTTTTTTCAAAGCCTTACATAGCATTTAAGCCACACAATTCTAAAATCAGTATGAGCTGTATGTCTTCAGTTCTGTGTAATTGCCCTGAAAGAGTAACTGTAGCTATTATTTAATACTTCAACAGTATTTTTCTGCCTTTGATTCTTGGGAACAGCTGTAAGTTAATTAAACTATAAACCAAGCTTTCAGTGAGTGATTATCATCATTATTTATTCAGGATTAATAAGGCTGGCAAAAACAACTCCTTCTTACGCTGTGACAGCAATTGCTTGTGTGTCTGTGCATCCAGGACACAGCACCATGGAGCTGTGCCTGCAGTCTGCCATAAATCCCGACAGCTGTGCCATTTATTCTCGTGTGCAGTCTAACACAGCTACACAGGAAAGAAAGATTCATTGTGAACCCCTCCCAGGGCCCTGGTGTGTGCCTGGTAGGTCAGCAAAGTTCAGCTCCCAACACTGGGAGCTTTCATGTGCCAGGAGCACAGGAGGAGAAGGGAATCATGTTGTACAGTGCCACATAATCACAGAGAGCCCTGTAACTGATACTGCTGCCCCAGGCTTGTTCTTTCAGTTTGGGCTGGACTTTACAGCTAGTCTGCTGTCTGAGGAGGAGCTGAAATGTGAAGCAGCCCTGTCCTGCTCACGTTAAAATCAAACAGAATGGTGGCCAAGACAACAATTAGTGAGCTTGCCTCAGTTGTGATTTCGGATCCTGAGCTCGTGTGAAGAAAAGCAAATGGAGCTGCTTACTGTGGTGAGGTTCATAGAGCAGCCATGCCAGGCACTGCAAAACACTTTTCAGTCTCTTAAAGGGCTTTGCACTGGTAATTGGAGTAACTAATACCTCATCACTGCAGTGCACCCAGGAGGAACTCCTGCTCTGAGCAGGTGCTCACGCCTGCAGTAGTGCCTGGAGTCTGGAGGAGAGGCTTCATCCATTAACACTGGTCTGAGAATACAAACCCATTTAGCCAGCTGTCAGGGCCTCTGCTTACTTTCAATTCCCATCTGGACAGGTTTGAACCCCAGTGACATAAAGGTAAAAAGCTTGCTATCCTGTTACAAATCCCCTGAAGCTCCTGTTTCACCAGCTCTCCATGCTGGAAAGCTTTTTCTGTAGCAGCTACCTTCACATCCTGGCTAGTTGGGGAGTTCTCCTCATCCCTGGCCTTAAAATCCATGCGGCCTCACAGTTAAATTACAGTTCCAGACAATCAGTAATGTTTCTAAAATGCCTGACTGTCTTGAGCATCCAGGCAGGGATTAGCCCAGAGGCATCTCTTAGTCTAATTGGATAATCTCCTTGTGCTGTAAAAGCAGCTAAAAATGTGTCCCCCCACCATTTTTCATATTATTTGCATGTATTTGGGTGACATAATTAGCAAAAAGCTCTAAGTAGCTGTTGATGCTAATTGCAGGGCTGTATCTGGAAATACTTCTAACCTCTATTTTTGTTATGATTTCCCAATTTGAAAAAAACACTGTCAGATTTTAAAGCAGTAGATTGTAGCACAGAGAAGAGAATGTGTGAACAGTCCCTTGGGATTTTGCTATTAAAAGAAGCTTTCACAGTTTATGCTTCAACTTTTGATTGCAAGGCATTACTCAATACACTGAAGTATCATTAATTCAGCAGATAGGAGAAAGAAAGCCCCTCCAACTGTATTTTCATTTCTCTCATGTAAATTCCTCATCTTAAAAAGTTTTTTTTGTATTATTAGGGTGGCCTTATTCCTGTGTTGGGGATGTGGTGTCAGGTGCCCTGCAGACTCTGTCCTCTTGAAGTAGAACTTAACATCCCTGTTCACACAGGCAATAAAGCCCCATCAGAGTGCAAGCTGTTAAACAGCTCCCTTCATTGGGAAGAAATTGCAGTGACTCCACAACAGCCACTTCTACATTTCATTTCTTTTCTGTACACCTCCCTAGGAAACTCTCAGAAACAATTCATACAGATTTGGGTATCCAATAAACTATCTCATTTAACAAAACCTGGAAAGCAATATAAGGGAGACGACTGTGTAAATTATATCTAGAAAATGCTTTCCTTATGTCTGAAAAGATTTTATTTAGCATCAAGGAATGCAAATTGTTCTGGACACTTTTTGTTTAGCAGCTGGAATATTTTGCTTATTTCTTTTAATTAGAGAGTGTTAGAAGTAACATTTTGCATTTTATTTTGTTGGTGTAATGCTAAAGACTTTGTAAAATAACTTATGCTGGAGTTTTAGTTCTTCTGCAGTATCAGGCCATGGTCCTTTTCCATCAGACCCTAAATCTGGCACTGTTGATGTGAGGCTTCTGCAGAGAAAGCCCTGCTCTGCCTTGCAGGCATTCTTTGACTCCTCACCCTGTGGCCCCCAGCTCCCTGCCGAGGGATCACACACTGGGATCAGCTGGCAGGTCAGGCTCTCCTCTTCCAGCCCCCAGCAGAGACCCTGGGCACTCTCAGTATGTACAGAAGAAGAAGCTGTGCAAGTTCTGGTGATTTAGCGTCTTGTTTATGTGGCTTGAGGCATTTCAGGGAGGAAACAATCACTTTCCCCTGAAGGCACAGTACAGCTTTTTTATGGGGTTAAACCCCATAGGCCGGGATTTAGCTGGGAGATAAGAGGGAGCAGCTTCTGTTTATGCCATGCAGCTGCTGAAATGAGCGCACTGCTGGCTGGAGGCAGCAGCACAGCTGCTTTAAGTAGCTTCTTGTATCTGAAGCTTTGCTGTTTACTGCTGCCCTTTTATTCCTTCTTAAAACACAGACAAAAAAATCATGTGTGTTCTTACAGAATAAATACCTGTTCCACTCTTTCTCTAGGAAGAAGAAAATTGCTTGCTTCTGAAAAGCAACACGGGGAGTTAAATAATAAGCATGAAGACTTATCCCAGTTTTCCAGAGCCTGGACAGAGCAACCACCATTAGGGTAGGGAGAGGTCTAGCCCTGTTCTTTGCCTTCAGGGTAGGGAGCGCATACTCAGACACTGCATCACTTCCCACAGCTCCCCACATCACACTTACTGCTTCCCCAATGCCATCCAGAACCCCAGCATCATCCAGCCCTGGGCTCCGAGGGTGCTTGGGCAGAGCCAGCAGCGAGAGCAGGCCCATGAGAGGGTGCTGCAGCTCAGGTCAGCACTGCCCCTTAGGAATGGACCCCTTTCCCCCATCCCATACCTTAGGGTAGAGTTGTTGCTTTGGTTTTGCTTGCTTTTTTCTTTTTTTTAATGGCTCCCTCCCACTGATCTCATAGGAGGTAGTAGAGGATTTGGGAAGAACAGAGAAAGCCTGGAGCTGCAATTAGGGCAATGAGTGAGCATCTCTGAGCCCAGCCTTGGGCAGGCAGGGTGGAAGATACAGGAGGGAGGGTGGAAAGTCAGCACATTGAACTCCTGCTGTTCTTCACCCCCTCAGAGCACATAGGGAGCACAGTAGATGCTGAGAGGCCCCAAGCTGGTTCCAGTTTGTACTGACTGTGCAGAATCTGGATTAAGACCAGGTTTGTAAAAACAACTTCAAAGCACAAAGGTTTTACAGGGCAACCTCTTTTCCCTGCTCCTTTCCCTGTGTAGAGCCTGGAGAGTTGGGATCTTGCAGGCTGGTTTTTCACAGCCTTTGATACATGTGCATAAAATGCTGTAGTGCTGGTCAGTGCCTCATAGCAAGTGAGAAAAAGAGAACAAAAAAGATTTCAATTATCTATAAAACTCAATAGAATAATTAAATCCCATGCTGCTGAGGCAATATTTAAAAAAAAAAAATGTTGGCAGTCACCTGTACTTTATTTTAAAATGTGAAATTTTTAAGTAGAGCATACCAGTTTGTTAAATTATTTTGTTATAGATATCTGTGTGCAATGTGAATTCAAATCCAAACAACTGCCTGCTAAGGAGCCAGCAACAAAGCAGCTCCTGTATGAGCTTGTGAAAGAAGCCAGCCTTCATTTTAATTTTAGATATGGGCCTGGAAACATCATAAAACTTAAATGGAATAGTATAGAGTGAGTAATAGCAATCACACTGTAACTTTATCTAAAATTGAGGAACCATTTAAATATCTTTCCAGAGAACACCCCATTCTTTTGTAGAAATAAGGTTTCAACACTGCAAATACTTTAATGAAAGCCCTTATTGAGAATTGAAATTAATTACTGAATTGCATAGAAGGACTTAAATGCTTGAATTAATACAGTAGAAAATTTGTAATGTTAATTCAACTATAAATTGACCATGAGAAAAAAATCCTTCAAAGTTACTGTTTCAATGGGAATCTTCCATTGACTTCAGGAGGTCTGGGTAGGGCTTTGCTTGTAGCAGAGCAGGAAGGAAGGAAGGACTGAAAAAGCCAAGCAGTGAAGGAGTACATCAGCGAGTAGATTTCCTGAAGGTGATGTGGGAATGGGCTTCAGCTGTCATTCTCCCTGTGCAGCACCAGCTCCTCAAGTCTCCCAGCACAAGGGCAGCTGGGCTTGGCTCTCCACTGGGTCCCACAGCAGATTCCAGCACAAGGAATTGGGGTTAATCACCCGGGCTGGAAGGGGATTGACTGGAAGCCTGTACACCAGCAGGTATAAACTCCAGGCCTGAATAGTGTCAGGGTAGGGTCAGATTGAGCAGGGACCTGGCAGGCACTGAGCTGTTCTGGGGCCAACTGGCCTCACCCCAGGGCTTCCCCAGCTCCTGTGGGGCAAAACTGCCCTCAGTGGGAAGTGTCCAGAAAGTGTAGCCCAGGCTGTGTCCCTGCTGCTGCAGGTGCAGTCTCTGTCTCAGGATATGCAGATTATGGGAGCTCTTTGGTACTCTAATGTCTCTGAGTGCCAAGGATTTATACATCCTGGCATCCCTCTGTACATAAACCCCATCACAGCACCAGCTATTGATGTAGCTTATCTGTTAGTTGAGGAAAATATCTCTGTCCTTGAAGCACTTGTGACTGGAAAGTCACAGAGAAAGAAGTGACTCATCCAGAAATCTCCAAAACCTGCACATCCCAGCAGTACCCATCCCACCGTGTTTGCAGGGCAGTCTATAAAAATGTCCTACACTGATTCCTGCTGTTTGTGATCAGGATGGTCATTAAAGACTCCCTGTGTGCAAGGGAAAAGGCCTTAGATGCAGTGAGAAGTGTTAATCTCCCATCCCTAGGTGCTGCCATGAGCAGGCCTATGGGCTGGGAAGAGGCAGAGCTGGCTTAGGTAGATGGATGTACCAACAGGAGCACGAGGCAAGGGGTACTTAAAAATTAAACTTTTTTTGCTCACCTAATTAAAAATGGCTGTGCTGTTCATTTAGTGTTTCTGGGATAGAACTTACATGATCTTCTTCAGGCTATTGTACAGCTTGAGACAGTTATAAAAGGCAGAAAGTGGCTATTCTGAATAGAAAAAGCTCCTAAACTGTAATTACTGCATCACCATTTAGATCTGGCAATTTAGCTACATATGTCATTGCAGTAACTCAAGAGCAGTTGCACAGCGTGCCCTGTTCATGTGCTAACTGCTGAAACTTCTGTCCTCTTTGCCTCGAATTTTCTCTTCCCTTTTGTTTAGGCTGGATTTGGTGTTTGGGTACTTTCAAACAGCTCCCATGAGCTCATACGCTTGGCAGAGTTAACCCTGCAATGTGTTCCTCATACTGTGTGTAGCCAGGCTTAAACTTATCAAGGGTGCTTTGGGGAAATAGAGGGAGCTTTAATCTGCTTTGTGGCCTCGGGTGAAGCAGCCCTAATGCTCTGCTCTCCTCCAGAGCTGCACAGTGACCTTTGGGAGGCTGAGCCCCTTCACAGGGTAACAATATGCTCAATATCCCCACAGCTCCCGAGGCTACCGGGCAGAAACTGCCCTCCTTGCTCTTTCTTTGGATGGTCAGGAGGAAACTTCAGCACCCACTGTGTTGTTCCTGAACATGGTGTCTCAGAAAGGACAGCCCCCACAGCCAGATGAAGAAAGTAACACATTATGTTCTGGAGTGGATAGGGTCAGGCTTCTAGCACAAGCAGCCTGCTTCTCTGCTGGCTCAGAAGCTGCCAGACTGATAACAAATGACTAAGACAAAAGAGTAAATAAATGACCCTTGTGCAGCTGGCCAGGTCCCTGGAAGATGGCTGTGTCCTTGCCTTCCCACAGCCAGCCTTGTGAGAGCTCCCGTTTCAGACCATGGAGATTTTAGGATGCCACAGGGTAAAGGCTTTGCAGAAATGACTGCTATTACTGTTCTGAATGTTGTTATTACTGCCATAATTATGATGATGGTAGGAGCCAAAAGCCCAAGAGATTAGCCCACTGATCCAATTTGAGGCAGCTTCTCGAATTTTCAAGCTATTTACATACAATGGTCAAAAGAGAAAAAAGGAGAAGCTGGTTTATGAAATTGGATCAAGCAGTGTTTGAGCTGAATGCATTCCAGCTTGCAGCCAGTAGTGCTGTTACAGACTGGGGTGGGGGTGGGGGAGCTTTGGTTAATTTTCTATCACTGTCCTGTAGCTGTCGTCCCTTGTATTAAATATAAGGAAAATTCTGTAGCATTTGCAAGTTAAACTTCTGTGTGGCAAACGTTTTATTGATGCAGAATTTGCTGGATGCCCTTATAGAGGTCCTTTTCAGTCTCGTAAGCACATTAAAATCTATTTTAGATAGCTATATAGAGTGCTCAGATACCAGGAAAATTCCTCTTGGATCCCTTGGGGTGCAACTCCCTCATTCTGCAGTGTCATCCTGTGGTGCATCGTTCTGCTGTATCGCTGCAGACAAATCAATTCCCTGGCCCATCCCATTAACCCATGTGGCTCTGATACCTGGTGCTTCCTTAGCACATGGAGAAGCTTTTCTGGCTCTTCTGGTGGTACAAGAGGAGCTCCCTGCTAAGGACAGAATGTACCAATGGTGAACAACACACAGGCAGCACTGCAGAGCTTGACTTGGTGTACTTAAACTCTGTTTGCACATTCGTAAGCAAATACTACTGTAAATAATAGTTTAGACCTTCCGTAAACATTCACTGCCGTGGCCTAGAAGGAAAAGTTTGTGCTCTGCACTTTAATATGCAGCTGTGGTAATTGAAAAGTGTGAAAGCAAAGAGTCTTGCTGGAATTGACGTTGTGGGAAACATCAGGAGTGTTCCTGAAGCTGATGGGACCTAAAAGCTTTTGCAGTATAAGTGTGCCCTTGGGTTTGCTGGCAAAATGTTTGTCCATGCTCATGCTGGAAGTAATTGCTAACACTTGCAGCTCCACAGTATGCTAATAGTGCTTCCTTTCTAAGGTTATACATCAAACTGTCTGGAAATTAGTGGGGGAAGAACTGGGAGGGTCTCTTACTTTTGCAGGAAGGTTTTCCTGAACTTACTTGTTATCCAAAGCTTTAGTTTTGCAAGGGATTTCAGCAAGTGTCCATGGGTATGTTCCACTGTGCTTTGTTTTCATAGGCTCCTCTGAAAACTGTAGCTCTGTGGCTTTAGATAAAACATTAGAGCAACCCCTGTTATTGCCATTCTAACACCATGAAGACAGACCCTGAAAGCTATTCCAGTTCTGCTTGGGCAGCTCAAAGCAGTATATTATGCAAATCTGTACCTCCAGACTGCACTGCATTTGCCCTTTTTCATCACTGGTGCCAGAATATTTGCCAAGAGCCATCTGAAGCTTTTCCTGCAGAGTGATTGGTTCTGAGCGTTCTATCTGGCACTGCTGTAAAGCACCACATTGACTAAAAAGTGTTTAGTGATTACAAGCTCTATATTAGTAAGGTAATGCAAAAAGATTAAGTTAGTATCTATGTATCTGTCAGGATGAAGCAGCAATATTTAAGTATAGGTGAGTTATCATTGATAGACAAGGGAGAATAACGTGTGTAATTACAGCCATAACAGTTATGGCAAAATAACTCATTAATATTTTTCAAATAAGGGCTTTGGTGGGCACCTCATATCCAGCCTGGGTCAACCCACCAGAGAAAGCCAGATCTTGTTTTTTTATTGGTGTTTTTTTTTTTTTTTGTTAGGTTTTTTAGGTTGGATTTTTGTTTGTTTTAGAGGGTACAGTGTGGTAATTCTCTGTCTGAATTAGTCCCAGTTATGGTATCAAATAGTCATTAGGTAAAACAGTTCAGACCTACATAAAATATTGATTTTATGTAGAAGTTTGAGAAGTATAAATACATGATGTACAAGTACAATGAGATTTCCATTATATGAGTAATTAAGTATAGGTCAAGTTTTATTTTAAGTCATACGATAATTATTCTGTGAACATGAATGTATTTCCTTACAGTACAGTTAATAGAACTGGATTCTATTACAGGTAATAGTTAAGCACAGCTTTTGAATTTTAAAATCTCAGAGAAGCCAAGAAATGAAAAAGTGTAACACAGTGTTCAAGTCCCAGGCAAAGCCTGCTGTTCAGTTCCTAGAATCACAGAATATCCTGAGCTGGAAGGGACCCACAAGGACCATCAAGTCCAATTCCTGGCCCTGCACAGGACAACCCCAAGAGTCACACCCTGTGCCTTAGGGCATTGTCCAACACGTCCTGAACTCTGCCTGGTTGGTGCAGTTGTATAAGAAGCCATCACCAGATCCTGCCCTGAGGTTGTGTCGGAGCTGGCAGTTGCCATCTATTCCTTTGCTAACTCCAGATTAGAAAGATTGGAAAGAAAATAGTATATCAAGCTGTTAGAAAGCAACTTGTTCTTTTCATAATTAATACTGATGGGACACTGGTGTTCCTGCTGCCATTGGGCTTGTGGGACCCAGGAGAGCCTCAGGCCAGCTGGACAACACTGATCTAATATTCCTTCCTATAAAAATTCATCCCTGGTGCATCCCTTCCGGAGAACTTGGTATGGAATCTGTCACTACAGAATTCCAGTTGTTCATCAGTCTGATCCTGGCAAAATATCTGGGGGCTGTTGCTGCATCTGTGTTTTATTGGCAGATCACTGAGATCCACAGATCCACAGAACACAGATCCAGTGGAGAAATCCAGAAACAAGCCTTTTGTTCCTCATGCTCCAAAAGCAAGTACCTGTACCTGGAAATGATATATGAGTTTTTTGCCAAGACCTAGCAATGCAGAGTTGGTTGGAAAACGTTTCATGTGCCAAATGCTCCTAAGCCTTTCCTTTGGGAAATGATAGAGGTGATTAATTTAGGGTGAATTATGAGGAACTTGAAAAGCTAGAAGCATCTCTTTTCACTCTTGAGCTGCACATGAAGTCAGCCCAACTGTGCTTTAGCCAAAAGAATGTAACAATTTAATCAATCCTCCCTCTCAGCCACCAGTATAATTGCAGGCCAACCCAGAGCAGCCAGTCTTGAGACTTCAGATCTTCCTGCCAGCATAACTAGGCTGTGTGTCACAGAACACCCTCATGAGGAAAGAGAATATTCCCGTAAAGGTCTTGTGGGGCTGATCAAAGCAGATTTTTTCTGCCACTGCTGATATGCACAAGTAAGCAACCTCTGTGCAGCTCTGCTGCGCTGTTGTAACTCATTCAGACACCTGGGATCTGCTCTGAGTTAATGGGAAAGCATTTTTTTCTGAGTTGAAGGATAATGTAAAGGATAAGGGTTATTTCTAAATTTTCCCAATCTAGCTATCATTTTCCCAGTTCAAGTTGTCTCCCTGTACCACTACAGCTGCTGTCCAGTTTCACAGTAAAATTTTGCTTATGGGCAAAAATTTAAAAGCATCATTTAGAAGGGTGTGTGTGCTTTCTTTGCCATCCTTTAAGGAGGCAAATGTGTGGCCAGTGGCTTGGGTTCAAGAAACATGGCCATGGTCTCCAGATACCCTAAAACTCTCTCGTTGTGGCTGCTGATAGTGTTCTATTCCAACACATGCTCATGGGGATGAGCAGACCTCCTCCAGAAAAATGCAGCCTCCTGCACTGTAGTCAGTGCTGGATCAAATACACAACTGTTTTCAGAAATTTTGAATCCATTCAGTTAATTCCTGAGCTTTTTTCAACACAACTAAAGAAACAGCAATTTGTGCATGAAAGCAAGAAGAAAAGCGTGAAGGGAAAAAATAGAAGTCAATAAACTATATTGAATATGCACAGTTATGGGGGGAAAAAATATAGCAAATCTCTTCTCCCACCAAATGTAGACCTGTGAAAACTGTTTTTAAACCGGATGCAATGTTAGTAATCTAACTGCTGTTGTCCTCTTTATCCTGCAAAACACTCCTGTCCATGGCAGAATGAGCTGGAATCAGTAGTTAAATCCTCTTTAAATAAGCAGCAGTTTCCAAATTGTTTTTGAGCTTAACACATGGCACGTGGGCCTTCCACAGCGCTCCTGCCTGGAAGGCATCTTTGGTAGGATCAAATGAACTATTCCAGCAGCGTTCCAGGACATAATTGCACTGTGAGGGCTCTGAACATCACTCTGTAAGAGCTGCCAGAATCTCATCTGTTACCTGTTGGGGTGATGCTCAGATGCCTCTGATCTAACCCAGGTGTCAAAGCTGGGAGAATTCAGTCTGTAATGGATGAACTGTCTGGAGTTTAAAGTTTGGGGTTTGGATGGCTGCAGCTGTTGGGTGCCCTTCACCTCTCTCCTTCACACAAGACCATCAATTCTCGGCTGAAAAACAGCGCCTGTGCCTTTGTATGTCGTGTTTAGCTGTGCAGGCTGCCAAAGGTTCTCATGGGAATGACCTTGCAAACCCGTCAGTAATAAAATCCTGCAGAAAATCACAGCCCAACCCAGGATAACTGCTCCATTTACATCCCAATACAAGGAGCAGCACTTGTGATTGCTGGCTTGTGTGCCACGGTGAATTCTTTTGGTTCTGAGCAGCGGAATGGCCAAGGATATGCACAGCAAGGCAGATGGGATTGATTCATTAGAGTTCAGTAGGTTATCATTACTGTAGGAATAGGTAATGACAGATATTCTAATTAGAAAAAAGGACTCAGTGGTTAGGGTAAATTACAGGCTAGAGCTGATTTGACCCCAATCAGTACAAATGAGGGTACAGTGCTCCATCATGCCGACAGCACCAATAGCATCAGGGTTCAAAAGCCATCTGTTCCTTCCAGCCTTTTCAAGTATGCTCAAGGGTGTTTCTAGGACTGTGGTGTTTCAAACTTCAGTCTATCACACAAATGGGAGTGAGCTGGGCTTCTGCAGGGCAATCATTTCAGTTCTCTTTTAGGTCATTGTAATGTTTGGGTAAATTTTCACTCAGAATTGTCATAAATGTGTTAGCTGGAATCTTTAGCTAAGTATTCTTTCATATTCACTTGCAAGTAATAGAACTAACAGTTCACTCAGATGAATGCTTCATTACTCAAACTCATGTATTGGTTTGGGTGGTCTTGGACTTCAACAGGTATTGGCATAGTAGCTTCCCCTCTGATCTCATATTTCCAGTCATTTTTGCAAGTCAAAGGACTGAAAAAAGGGTGTTTAAATAATTTCAAAAGAGATGATAACTTTGGGGCATAACTTCAAGGGAATGGAAAAGTGAATGGAGGCTTTTCACATCAACTACAGCAGATGCAGAAAGGGGGAAGGATGTCTAAACCAGCTGGATAAATAAGTGAAAGGGTTCACGACAAATCTGAGAAAACAGGGTATTTCAAGTTTTACCCACCTTTGTGTTCAGCCCCTTCCCAGCTTTCAGGGGACAGCATCCTATTGCACTCTGACCTCTTAGCAAGGACTAAAGCAGCCTGGGCTCCTTTGTGCCTGGCTGTGGGGGGACATGAAATCAGGGATGTGATGCAGAACTGTCTCCAGGGACTCCCAGCTGGAGTCTCATGGGGTCCTGAAAAACTGGAAGCAAGGAAGTGTTACAGTCTTGCAGTGGCTTTTGCAAGTCAAACTCAGAATGTTTCACTTTTGTGAAAATGTGCAATTAGCAGTCAAGTTCTTGGTGATAATCAGAGACTTTGTGTTTAAGTATTCCACTCATGGGTGGAGTCTTTAATTGCTAGTGGAAATTATAGAAAGAAGAACATATATTGAAAAGCCTGACTTAAACTCACTGTAAATTATTTGATAATGAAAATCTACTGCCGTATAAACTGAAATAAGGGGATTTTTGGGATCTATATGCTATTTTGGAGCATCAGGAATTTTAGAAGAGGAGTGTATTATTACCCAAATCCCACTTCTGTCGAAAGGGAAAAATAAATCAGTTAAGGAAGACTTTTTCATACAGTCCAAATGTGGAAGAAAATTTCTTGGGTAATGTATTGTATGACTTAGCATAATGTTAAATAATGCTAATAGAATGTTACTAATTAGACCTTAGATGTTAGAATATAATATTTAATTGAGAATAAGAATAAATGTTTAATTAGAGAACAAAAGATACATTTTTTTGAAATATAACTTTGTAATTTTTTGTAATTTATGGCTTAAGAAACCTAACAGAAATACAAATAAGTAAAAATGCAATCAATACTTCATTGAAGAAGTGACAAAGTCCAAAATATAAACTGAGCAGTATTTGCTTATTCTGTGCAAGAGAAACCTCTCACTGGTACAACATTTATGTGGTTTTGATTCCAAAAATAGGGAAATAACCTTGGAGTAAGCTTTCCATATTAAAGCAGCTTTTTTCAGTTGATACATACTGGCAAAAAGTGTTATGAAAAACACAGCTTTGAAATGAAATAAGATAAAGCAATGTGTAAGGTAGCCAACTCTAAAGTACATTGTAAAAACAGTTTGGGAAGATAAACTTCTTTTTTTGTTTGTTTGTTTCTTTTTTTTTACCCTTTTATTTTTTTCTATGTAAATCCGCACTGTTCATCAATTTTTTCCTAAAAGGATTAGCTAAAGTGGAGTTTAGATTCCCTGCCCCACTTAGTTCAGTTCTTTAAATGTATGGATTGCTAATGCTTACCTCTTTGGTAGAGAGGTCTCTCCTCCTCAGTCAATTATTTTTCGTACCCTTGGACCCTGCTCTGCCTAGGCAGCTGTACAGGAACCCTTAAGCATCTCCAAATCGTGCTAAAGTTGGACCTGGATCCCCTCCAGTGAGGAAAAACTTTAAATTGAACTAGTTCTATTTACTACAGCTGTATCCAAGGTCAAAATGCTCAAGAGAAAGGATGTTTCAGTCACAGCCACAGTTTAAAAGAGATTAGAAATAAATAATACAATCCTATGCTTAGTAACTGTTTAAATTCCACTGGCTTACAGTGACGTGGAGGACTGAAAGTCTGGTGGGGCAGATTTCCCCTTGGCTGTTTTCCTTCACTCCTTCGAGTGTCACTTCTAACCTGTGGAACACTTTGATGAAATCAAATTAAAAAGTCCCTTTCTGCTTTGGGCTGTGGTAGTTCAGGTTTTACCTCATACTTTACTTTTTATTATTGACAGCTCAATACCAACAAACCAACAACTGTTAAAATACCAACAAACAGGGCCTAACCAGTGGGGAATTCCTGTATCAAGCACACCACCTCTGTGAAAGGGGACAGGAGATTTGTATTTCCAAGGGGTGCTTTAATGCTGAGCACTCCCATTTCTGGGTGAGCAGCTTGGCAGACCTGGGTCTAAAGGGCTTCCTGGGCACAAACCACTCTCATGTTCCAGTCACTCCTGTTGCTGCTCTGGGGACACTTCTGCAAGACAAATCTGCTGTCTGAAGTGTAACATCCAGAAATCTTGCATACTTCTGAAGATTTGGCTTTGTGCCTTACTCAAGTTCACGCAGCAAATTTTATAGCAGAAGCAGGATGCAAAATTCTGGACCCCCAACTCTGTGGCCTTAACTCCAGTGCACCACAGGCCATTAATTTAATGTGACAAAGGGCTCTTTGTCAGAATGACAAGAAAAAAATGCAACTAAACAGCAGCATCCTGTCTGCTGCTAGGCCATATTTTGTTATTGGAGTATTATGTTGACACACACCTTTTATCCAGGATAGAAATCACCATATCACATATCTGGAGGTGTGACCTGCAGTGCAGGGAGTTTAGTTCTGAATAATTCCATCTCTGCCCTGAGGTGAACAATCAGACTTTTAGCTTTACTTTAAGCATTTCTTGAACTGCTTGGACTAAAGGCTTTCTGTTCTGCTCTTGGAAGCATTAAAGTCACACATGAAAGGGAACCACGGATTAATTCCTGTTTCCTGCTTCTTGAAGGCTCCTGTGAGAGCACAGAAGCATTAGTTTACAAAGCTTTAGGATCATGTTTCCTCTTGTCACGGCTGCTTTTTGATCATAAAATCCATGTTGGTATTCCACCAATGGATTTGAACACATTGGGAATATATTTATTGGCAGTTAAATACGTGCTCATGCAATTTCCGTGTATTAAAATTGGAAGAGAAGGGCAGGAGCAAGGCAGGGAGAAAAATTCTGTTGCTTTAAAAAGGTAAGAGTGATTTAACACCTTGTTGGATGAACATGACAACAAAAGAAAAGAGCTGGGTTTCAGAGGTTTTTTGATCAGATTAAAAAGTTGTGGTAGGAATCTTTGCAAATATAGCTGGATAGTAGAAAATCCGTGGAAGAAGAATTCACTTAGAGGGAATATCTGTTAAATTACTGCTAATTAATTAAATAGGTCTTCAACAGCAGATGTCACTGAAGCCTTAAGATTTAAGAGAGGATTTCAGAAGGCAGAGGAACTGAAATAAGTGAGCCTTGGTGTCACTTTAACTTTGCTCATACTTAAGCATGTATGTTACTTTTATTACTCTCAGAGTCTCATCTCCTGAAGATGCAACAAATTGACTTTTTTTATTGCACTCATTACTGTTACATTTGACTCTAGCTTCACTAATTTATAACTTTGTTTTAAGTTTTTCTCCTTAAAATTGCCTTTCATATTTATAGCTCAACTTTATCAGCAATAATGCATGTAGGAGACATTGGGATAAAGATTATTCATATTAGTCTTCAATCTTCAGTCCCTGATTAGACTTATCCTGTTCCATACAGCCCTCGGAGAGGAAAGTGTTGTTGTAGCCTATTTAATGTAGCCACTTAACTAAGGGTAGAGGCGCTTCCCTGTTCAGAGATCCTAGTGAGAAATGATGCTTAAAAGCCTCCTGCTCTCACAGAGCTGAGGATCAGTGAGAATCTCTGTGGCCTTGGGGCATCCGTGGGGATGTGTGGCTCAGCTGGGAGCCTGTGTGGCTGCCCTGTTCCCGTGTGGGTCAGCCAGTGGCTGTGACTGGGCTGCAGCAGGCTCAGGTGCCCGCGGTTTGCAGCCTCGTGGTTGTTTTGCTGCCCCAGTGACCTCAATCACTGCAGGACCCAGATCTTCCCTCGCCCAGACAGGGCTGAGGGAAAGGTGTCAGCTGAGAGCCCAGAGAAGGAGCGTCCTGAATAAAGACAGGAGAGATTAGTCTCCACATTGTGTGAGAGTGATACTAAGCTGCTCAGTTGTCCCACTTTTCCAGGCCTTCTTAATAATGCTGCTTAAAATTGAAGGAAGCTTAATATCTGTGTTTGTAGTAGCCCTGACTGGTACAGCCCAGGACAAGGAAGTTGTGAGTAAGCAGGGTCAGACTGATTTTTCTGTGTCTGATTTTAACCTTCCCTTATACCCAGCCTGTTTCATCATCCTGTGTTAACATAATGCAAATTTAATTCCATTTTCTCGCAAGAAATTGACCTAGCCTCTCTGACTGCTCTAAAATAAAGTGAGGGGATAGTCACAGTCAATTAGGGCCAGTGTGGATAAGCCCAAAAAATCCCTATGGATGCAGTTATAAAACATCTATATCTGATTATGTATGTTAGGCACTTGCATTTTTAAACACCTTTTGATTAGG
This sequence comes from Coloeus monedula, assembly GCF_965178545.1. Lineage (NCBI taxonomy): Eukaryota > Metazoa > Chordata > Aves > Passeriformes > Corvidae > Coloeus > Coloeus monedula. Next base: position 7,898,383 of record NC_138788.1, read on the forward strand.
GTGTGAGACACTGGGTTATCCAAGCTGAAACTTTCATGGAGGAAGCTTAGGAGAATGAAACTACAGCTGTTCATTTCATGCCCTGTTGAGATGATTTGTATAAGAAAGTTTGGATAGTGGTACAAACACCATGTGCTTTCCTGTTAAAATGTATAATGTGAAAAAGACTATTTTTTTCCTATTTTCATCTGCTTCTATTAAACCACTGAAAAGAAGTTGGTTTCCCAAGCTCTTCTGTATACCTTCCTAACCCAAAATATCTGAAAGCGCCATTATTCATAACAGTAATTCATTCCTGGTGTGTAAAAATAAACTGGAGCGAGGTCAGAGAAACACCTCACATTAAAATCCTAGCCTGAAAGTGTAGGAATTGTAATGAGATGGTCTGAACCCGCAGGTAAATGTACTGGACTTGGGTGGGGTGAAGAGGGGAGAAAAAAATCGCAGGGGAGGTAAAACCTCCTGCGCTCCCGTGTGAGCACAGCGGGATGTGGCACAAGAGCTCCCACGTCCTGGGACGTGTTTGGCATCACGTGGCTGAGCAGAGCTGCCCTTCTCTCTCCCTGCTCTCATCACCTCACGTGGCAAGGCTGGCTCTGGCTTTCTGGATAATCACACACTGCTTGCTTGCCCAGTGCAGCACAGGGAAGGCTGAGCTCTGCTTGACTAACGCGGATGAATAATGAATACTGGGCTGGAGATGTTCAGGCTCAGTTCCTACACACCTTGTAAATCATTGAAAGCTTTAGTAATGCTCCTGCTTTATTATAAAAATTCACCAAAGGACACTCTTGATGATTCACCTTAGAAATTTCTGAGCTGTTCTGCCTTGTGGAAGAAAATCTCGCTGCACTGAGCTGACAAGATTTCCTGGCACACGCACAGGCTGTATTTCATACATTTCATGGTCTAGGCTAAGTGATAGCAAATAATGAAAATTGTAGATACTGTTGCCTCTTGCTTGTGAACAGCCACAGGTTGAGAAGACTTCCAGTTCTTACCTGTGCTCTCCAGGGATCCCTGGGAATACTCCTAGACAGACTCCATATAAACAAACAAGCAAAAACATATTTCAATTTTTACTGTAATATTGTCACCGGTCCTATAAGATATTGTTGAAGAGTCTCATCATCTCAATTTTAGCTGTTTGCTTAATTGGTCAGCTCCAAATTGCTCCAAAGGAAAGAGTACTCTCAGGCACAGAAATAAACGGGATGGCATACAGATGCTGACAAGCTATTTAAACATGTCTGTGGAGTAAAACACAACTTCTGCAAAGAAATCAAAGAAGAGGCAGTAGGTCACAGTGACAGAAGAATTAACTGCGGGGAATAAAGACACATCACAGCCTATACCATAGTCATTGTATAGGACAGCAATAAAAAAATCACGGCTCTGTTAACAGCACATGATGATAAGCAAGCAAAGACTGGAGCACAGTGCCCGCACCCAGAGGAAGGGATGTGCACTCCTATGCTTGGAGCTCTTGAATAATGAATGCTGAACCATTTAACTAGAGAATTTCTCCAAAACATTTTTTTTTTTCATGCAGTGTTTGTTAACTGGTGATAACACTGGCAGACACTGAGGAAGGAGTATCCGAATATATTCTTTTCCCTTGCTGCTGTTATTCTGCATTTGTTTTAGGCAAAAGGCAATTTCAAGAAGTCATTGATGTTTTTTCGAATAAATAAACAATAGCCAAAGCAGAGTATTAAATGAAGCACATACTTTAAAATAAGTATTGATTACAAGAATGCACATTTCAGAGCTGATCTGAGTGCTGCTATGTCCAGCTGCGACAGCTGTGCTATAAAGAGAGATTGTACCAAATTGCCAGTTGCCAAGCAGAGAAGCTGAGGTGGCCAGGACAGCAACAGCGGCTTCTATGTTTGTTTGGAGACTTGCCTCAGTTCCCAGCACTGCAGAACACTTCTCCAAAGCAAGGATGCTTTGCCTGTCCTAAATTTAATCTAGTGGAAGAAATCTTTTAGATTATAGCTGTGTCCTTTACTGACCCTCAGCTCTTACCAGTAGGTCGTGATGCCAATATCTTAATTTTTCATTTTATGCTGCTTGCTTTAACAATGTGTTCTTTGGCAGGCAGCCATGTCTACAGCACTATGCTATTAAAATGTCTGCTCTCTGCTGCAGCTGTCCATTTACTTTATGAACTGAGCAGCCAGTTGAATGTAATTTAAGAGAATAGGGATAAGTCATAGCTGAGGGCACAAAGTATCAGCTGTATGCAGGTCTGTCCTTCAGAGATTTTTGAACCTAACTTGTCATACTACATGTTTATTTTATAATTAGTGCAAAACGTGAAAAGAATGACTTGTCATGCTGCACATAGTGGGTGAATGAAACCAATCCCGCCCCTGTGGAAATACTCTTGGTACCAGGAGCACTCGGGAGTGACGCAGTTGACCGAGTGAACACAGAGCATAATACTTTTCCTACATAAATGTTATTCCAGGTCTAGAGTGCAGACTAATTTGACTTCATAATGGCATTAGCTTTAACATTTAAATAAAGATGGTCGATTCATAGGAGGCACTCTCATACTAGAACCAGACTGTAAGCTGGATTTTTACATGAGAGACATTTCATAGAATGTCCCATTTGCCTATAACAATGGTCTCTGAGAGAGGGTGGAGAGGGTGCTTGCTGAAGGCAAGGAAACAAAAACAGCTACTGATACAACCTCAGCACTGGGTTGACATAATGTCTGGTAAACAAGGGAGGAATGTAACCAGAAATTAATGGATCGTAATTGATGTGCTGGCAATTAGAACTAATTGGCAGGCAGGGCAGTGGGGGGGGGGGGGGGTGACTCTGCTCCTTAGGTTTTCTGGAGTGATTAAAAAGTGTGGGAAGTGACTGTGGAGAAAGGCTGGGAGGATGGAAGGAATTTTGCTGTCATCTCTGCCATCTTCAGTATCCCTGGGATTTGGAGAAGCACACCTGCTTCCCCCACACCCTCTTCAAAACTGCATCATTATTGGGCTTGATCCAGGGATGCATATCGATTAGATAAGGCAGAGATAAGGAATGCTGAGATTGCACTCTCATCTCCACCAGCAAACAAAATCTGGGACGACCTCTTCTTTCTTCTCTGCCTTATTTTACTTCTCCCAGCTCTTTTAAAAACTAGGCATTAGCAAGACATGAGAGACTCTGTCTCAGTATTTCCATGAGCTGCTGGCCTGAGAAGCATCTCAGAGCAATGCCTGAAATGGCTCAGCAGTGGTGTCCCTTTGCCAAGTCTCTGAGTAGCCAATGGGACTGAGTGCTTGAGTTCATTCCTCCAAGAAGAAGCTGCCAAGGCTATCATATAGATACATATATATGATGTATATTCTTACAGATATAAATAGATGTAAAAAATGGAGACAGGAAAATGAATGATAAAAACAAGCAGAAAACCAAAATATGGACGTAGCTTTCATCCTTAAGTACAAACAAGGAAGCACCAGATCTGTCATGATGATTTTTGCCCCTTCAATAAGAAAAGAAACACCTTTGTAGACAGAAGGTCTCCAGTATATTCCTTCCTTCTCCTCCTTCCCCCCAGTTTATCTGTAAGCGAAACAATACAGAATTTACTATGCTATTTAAAATACAGTCTCCTACTATTGACTGCATTTTGATATGGAAATGTATTCTCATGTGTATATATTATTTTACAGAATTCAGTGTTGCAGAGCAAATATAAACCCCATTCTGACCAATTGGGTTTTACTCTTTCTGTTTACTGTCCACATGGATGAACTTTCAGTGCCAGCTTCATTCCCTCTTGGCAATGACCAAAGACCATCTAATACAGAGCATTAAACACATTCTTAGCCTTTAAATGAGTAAATTTCATATGAAATTACATGCTCTACAAAGACAGAGGTAATGGATAATAAGATCTTTATCTCAAAGGAGCTGTAAAGGGAACATAGTGAGATTTAATTTGCTGTCACCAACTGGGTCACATCTCAGTGCAGGCAGTGTATTATTTCTGACAGACAATATGGTCTGATGGCTATTAAAAGAGCAACAGAGTAAGTTTTAGTCCTAGGCTAGTCCTCAGAGATCAAAGCACCACTGAAGGATGGTTTTCTCAGTGGTTACCAGCATTTCAGTCTTGTGACTACGTGCTCTTCATTCTCTAAGGTTGAAGGTTATGTATTTTGGCAAAAAGGCCGCAGACTAATTAGACATGGGTCCTGAAGGGTCTTTTCCTCTGAAGAGGACTTCCGAGCTCCGAGGAGAGATATGTTGGCAGTGGAATATATATTCCTTAAAGCTGTTTCAAAGTCATGCAGAAATAAAGGATTATGGTTTCCCAGCTCCTTAATCTGGTACGTTTATCATCATAGCTTTCTAAATTTGTAAGAAGCTCAAATCATCCTCTGTTGAATTATTAATCATGGAAATATCTGAAAAGATCCATCAACATATCTGCGGGTTGCTTTTCTTCCAAATTCACTTTTACTGTAAGAGTCATCAGCTGTGGACCCCTGTAGTAAGTCTTGGTGATAGTAAGCTGGAATCAACATAATTTTTGGGCAATATCTTGGGGAAGAAAGCAGGCAGCTCCGTGATTTTCATGATCCCTAACAGCAGAGAGAGATTAGGTGTATATATATATATATATATTTTTTTTTTTTTTAATAAAGATCTGTTAAGGATGCAGAAAAAATGACTGTGTCTTCCAATATACCCTTAACTAGAATCCTAGTGTTGAAAACTTATTTATGAGGGTATGCTATTTTAAGCAATAATTCTATATGTTCATCATGCCTACGCCAAAAATCTTACGAGGAAATGTTTACGCATCCATCATGCACCTACAGGAAATATGTGTTTGGAATGAATTCCTTTAAATAACATTTGAAAACAAAATATTTGTAATAAAATACTACCCAAGCTGATATTGAATCTACAATTTGTACCCAGAGGAACAGGACAGAACTAGAAGTGTCAGAGAACTGCAGATTCTTGCTTAAGCTTTTTTTAAAAGCCAGTAACCTTGGTTACTGACATACCAACATTGCCAGGTAAGCATTTCTGCATTTAGAACTACAGTGGCCTTCCAGGACTCATGAAATGGCATCTATTCATTCATTCAGTGACAAAGGGAGAGTCACAGAAACACTGATTTAGAAAGGAGGTCTAAGGATGATCATTTTTCCATCACACACTTACATTTTAATTCACTCACTAAATATGCAAAGTGTATATTTAGCTAAGTACTAAAAATTGGCCTCAGGTGTAAAATTTTACAGATTGTACTTGTGGCTCCCCAGTGACATCCCTGTATATCTCTCTCATTAGGGGATGCCCCCGCAGGAGCATCAGGAATTCAAAGCAGCATGGACCAAGTGCCAAGTAGGGGCTTCCACCACTCCAGGGAAACATGACAGGACTATTTTTTTGTCACTTCTCTCTTCAATATTTCATGAGACCTGATCTTCTTTTACTAACAAGGTCGTCTTCTCCTTCTGATTGGAAAAACTGTTATGTGTCTCATTTTGTAATTTTCTGATTCCCCTTCTTCCTAATCTCTTATTTCCCTCTGTCTTCTCCCATCTTTGGACCACTCTGGGGCATCTGCATCTAGAGAAATGATACTTCATGTTACTATCTGCAGCTGCTTCGATGCTTTCCAAAGCAAAATTCTTTCACTGTGACTGTAGGAGAAACACAGCTCCAGGGAAAGCTAAGGCTCATTTCTCTTACCTAGAGCCTGCAATACTGCTCATGATTCAGGTGCATCAGCAGCACAGGTTACTATTTCCTTAATATTTAAATATATTTAGGAAATAGTCACTTTAAACACACATTGTCACACTGTATCTGCCAGGATGAAGGGTGCAGTTACTTATTTAGGAGATTATACTTGTAAAGAGTTCTTTCCTAAGGAAAATTAACATAAACCTTTTTTTCCCCATTTAATTTCTCTCTTGTGACGTATTTTGGAATCAGTAGGAGAACTTTAGTTGCTCAATTTTCACATCAGTGAGGGTTGTCATCTTGGCAGATTTTCACAGGACTAATAAGGTACCTCTTTTATAATGAAAATGGCTTCAAACCCCTTTTCCCTCTGGACACCACAGTGCATCTTGAGCTAATTATGGTTAGACATTCTGGTTCCAAAAAGAGTTTTTTCCCTAAAGTGCTTTCTGATGAGCACAAGAGGATTATATTCCATGCTAAGGTGTGTAACACTGTGTGTCACTCACACAGCAGCGAAATCACGGGTCTCAGAAGAAATTAAATGCTCTAAACATCCAGTGATGTGTGTCATTGCATGCACTGGGAAAACCGTAATTCAGGTAGTTCCATTCTCACTGGGATAAGTGAATCATGCAGAAGAACATTCCCTTTTCACCAAGATCCTTCTCTCCCTATAGATACTGTATTCAAACCCAGCAGCTGTCATTGTATTACTGATTTCATTCTCTAAAATATTTGCCTTCACTTTTTCTTGCAACTTAGAGTCAGGTTACCAGAGTACCATCCTGGTCTTGAAAAAGGATGGTGATGGATTATAGAAATGTAGTATTAAAAAACCCCAACAGACATATAAAACATGTTTGCAATCAAATAAACAGCTTAGAATTAGATTAAATGGAAGAAAGCCAGCCATTTTCTAGAAGTTTATCCACTTATCTGGGCATTCTGTGTAGGTTTTTAATTTCCTACGTGCTTATCTAATAATACTTTCAATATGTCCATCATTGCAGTCTGAGTTAGTTCTGTACTTCAACTGCCCTCTCAGTAAAGAGATAACCTCCAGCTTCTTTGCATTAGTCTCTCCTCCTGGGAGCACCTCTGGGACTTCTGGAACCTTGGATTTAACCATCAACATATAGGCAGATATCCAAAAATATTTCTCCTGTTTACTCACAGTTGTAACAGGTATCTTACACTCAGTGTATCAGGTTTTATTTTCTTTCTCTACACCGGTTTGGTATGGGATTGATCCATACAGGGTCTGCATGGTTCAGTCCTAAATGTATGGATCTGGCAGGGAGGAATGGTGGATTACAGCTCTGCCATGAGCTTGCCAGCTTGATCCTAGCACCCTTCTGTTCCTCACTTTATTTACAATTAACTAGAAGTAGCCCTAACTCTGTCAAAGCAAATTCTGAGGGTACATTCAAGTTTATAGTGTGCCAGGAGTTCCTTGATTTCAAAAGATCGAGTGCAAAATATTTCTCACAACTGCCTTGATAGTGAGCCTGAAAGAGCAGCAGCTTTTCTCATGATTTTGCATGTAACTTTTCATCTGCCTGTATCTTCTATTTCCCAGCGTAGATTGAAAACATATTTTTGGCCATTAAAATGCCAGAGTCATGCTGTTTAGTATTTGTCCTTGAGCCTTGTGACAGCCATGGAAAGCATTATTATTTATTGCATGCATTTCTAAAATAGTTCAGTCTCTTTCCAACTTGCCACTACCAACAGTTAGAAATTATCAACTCAGAGAAAAACACCTTCCACACCTTGTGATTTAAAAGCACAGCAGAACCTTGCTATGTGCCTTCCTGGACGGAGTAGTGATTGATTCTCTGGTGCCAGTATTTCAGGAAACTCAGAATCTCTTGGGATAAATGCCTTCAGAAATCCATGTATAAGAGGCAGGTGTAATAATAAAATGTCTGTGTTGTCTTTGTGAGAATCCAGGTCTCTTGACAGGAAAGCAAGGACTTACCACTCATTACAACTGAATTATGTCAGACTTTGAGAACAGTATCCAGAAAGATTCAGTGTTAAGGAAGGACCCTGGAGACAGACTGAGGGTTCATCCTCTGGCCCATGCTGAGCTGGGCTACCCAACCCCACGTGGAGGAACAGTCACTAATGATCCAGGAAATTCTATCTCCAACTGCCTAGTGTCGGTATTTAGCAATCATCTAAACATCCACTACTATTCTCCAGATGATTCCCAAAAGAATAATTTTTATATTTTTGTATCTCTACATATGTACACACGTATATGTACATATATGCACACATATACACATACATGTAAATGAAGGTATATGTAAAAGTTACATTTTATAGCAATATGTTTTTATTTGTATACATGCCCATATATAAGCACTGCTTTCCTGAGTAACCAGAGTTAACAAAATAGGAGGGATAGTGTAAGCATCAAAGAAGAAGAGGATTCCTATAAACATTTTGTGATACAATATCTCCTGATTTTTCCAAGCTGCTATGATTTTGGGCATATAGCGTGACTGTCCTTGATGTTCCCATGGAGCCCTGAAACATTGTTATTCGGTTAATTACTTCTTGGTCACACATAATTTGGGAAAAGGTCAGCTCGCTTCTCTGTGCACATGTTACTGCCATGTGCTCAGAGAAAAACCAATTGCATCTTTTAATCTGATCTTTGGTTTTCGTTGCCATTTAATACTGCAAATGTAATGGAATTTCAGCTTTCATTTTTTATCTTCTGATGCTTTGACATGTTCAGAAAAGAAAGATTAGGGTCAAATACATACATGAAATAAAACTATTTTTAAAGTCCTGACCTGTATTTTGAAACCTCTGTGTGCTACTGGAACAGTCTGCTTGTATTTTTCTTGAAGATAATTGAAGTGATTGAATTGCATATGAAAAAATAGCATGATTGAAGTAGTATTCGTGGAAACAACACCACTTTGAGTCAATTCCTTTCTGCAATCTGATTCAGCTATGAATCAAGACTTGAAAAATATATTAATCTTCTTGAAACATCTTCCTGTTTCATCTGAGCAGGCAGGAAGTATTCCCTGTGCCAGCTTCTGGTAAGTTGGAATTCTGCACAGGGCATGGCTGCTCATAAACCAACTGCTCAGCCAAGGACTGGCCTGTGCTGCACAGGCAGCAGGGGCTCCTCCGTGGGATCCAGATGAGCCAAGCTCAGGGAGGTGGAATATGCTCTGCATCTATCAGGCCAGAGACTGAGCTGTGACTTTGCCTTTCCAGGAGGATTTGTAGCCTCATCATTTCAGGTTGCCAGAATCCATGTGAAGTACAGCTACAGTGCAGGGTCTGTTTTCTTTCCTGTGATCTCATCTATCTGCACTGAGAAGTAGATGATTAAATTGATCAGGGACATATTTTAATCATTAGTGCCTCCTTATAATATGCAAAAGTGTCTCATGTAATACTTTTCTCATAAGTCCCTAATCAGTGAGTAGGAATTTTCCCTAAGAAAGGAAGGTGGGATTAATCTATAAATCCTTCTGTTTTCGGATTCTTAAACTGAAAAAGGGCAGGTTTAGACTAGACATAAATTCTTTACTGTGAGTTCTTTACTCTTGGATCTCTTCCCACCCAAACCATTCTGTGATGTCACTCTATCACTCTTATGTAGTCTCTGACCGATTACAAAGTATCTGTCACTGGTAAAAACAGTATCTAAAGAAACAAAATTAGAGCACATAAAGGTAATTCTGGGCACGCCTTAAACCTCTGAAACAAAATAGCAAGTGTTACAATGAAACAGATAAGGAGATTATGCAGGTATTTTATTTTAAAAAAGGTGTGAGAGAACATCATTTAATCAAACTATTGTTAGGGTTGGTGAGTTGGCAGTCCTAGAGGAGAGGGGGACACTGCGTGTGCCAAGACTCAAACTGCTCTCTGTGTATCACATTTAATGGTGTGCCAGCAGCACGTAGGAATTGGGTGTTCCACCCAGGTGTCTTGTCCTTTCTAAACATGCTTTGAACAAGAACCAGAAGGATCATGTTTAGCTCTTCACTTCCAGCTGTGACTCTTCCCCGTTGGTGCATGTTAACAGGAATGTTGTTCTTTGAGCAGTCAAATGAAAACACATAAATATGATGCTCTTGCTGTATTCTTCTCCCAGAGGCTTTCTTTTCCCTTACATTTTATTTCTTAATATGTACAGCTCTGTTGGTCCATTATGCACTGTGTTGTGTGCTGATTATAAGTAGATTACTACTTCTGCAAATCTCAGGATTAAAAGCTGTCATGATATTGTGAAATGGAGGACACTGCCTATACAAACAAAAAAGCCATCATTTCATATTCATTAAACATTGTAAGGATTGTAGGATTTAAAATGTTATTAAATAACAAAATTAGGAAAACCACAAATTATCCACATTAATCAATTCAGGATTAGCATTAATTTAAAGCAGGCTCTTTTTTAACAGTGTTTACATAATGATAAGCCATAAAATTGCAAATACATTTTCATCTTTATTACTGATTTCTACTGAGATTTCATTGAATTCGAGTCAACTTTTCTCATTCTGTTAAATTTGAAGGCCATTATTAGAAACATGACTGCTGTCTTTCCTGTTGTGTAACTGAAATACTTCACAGATAAAGAAAGAATCCCAAACATAGGAGATAAAGTCCCTTAACAATGTCACTAGAAAAAGGCTATTTTTTGAGATCTGAGATGATCAGTCAACCTTTCAGTTATAAAATGCAAGAAAAACATTAATCTGTCCCAATTTAGAAAAAAAAAAATTATATAAAGGAAATAATTTCCATAGCTGTACGTCAAGCTGAAATAAGGAGTTCTACTTATGTTCCAGAATCCTCCAAAATCCCACTGAATAATGGAAACAGTAGGCATTCATATTCCTTTCGCCCTTCAGCCTACATGAATACAAATTAAGTTGCAATGAAAAATAAGGAAGAAACTGCATCAGACTTAAATGAAATATATTATACACTAATGTGTTTTAGCAGTCAGACACTGAGAAGCAGTATCTTCTTTAAGAAGAAATGAAAGACAGCACACTTGGATTTTAGAAATGTGCTGCACCATTTTACTGACTGCCTAGAAATGCTTCCCTGTGTTTGTAAAAGTGGTGTGGATGTGTGGATGGCTGGAATGCGGCTGCTGAAGACAGTGCAGAAAACAAAGACTGTATTTTAAAAGCAGCTTTAACTAGGCTTCTTAAATTGTTTAACTAGTCTGTTTAAATAATTTAGATATAAGTAGGTCTAAATTATTTAGACTAATGTAGTGTTTTGAAACATCATGCATGGACAGCCTTAGAAGAAAGAGCACAGCAGCAGCAAGGTGTAAAGATTCCTGAGGCAGGTTTCAATGGCAGATTTTACTGAACTGGTCCAGGCTACTTCTACTCCAGCACCACTGGAAAATAAGAGCAGTTTAGGCCTATGTAAAATCACTGTTTTTCCTGCATGAACCGACAGTGTCATGCATCCTGAGCATCTCTGAACATCAGCAGGGCTGGCCACAGAATGACACACCACAGAGTTTTAAAAGCACATCCTGGACTGATATTTGAGTATTCTGTAAGCAGCGTTCAGAAGAAGTGTTTGGCCAAAAAAAACTTTTCTAGAAGAAGGATAAGAAGGCTCACTGAACCCATAAATACAGCAACAGTGTCCTTGCAAGGTAGGCATCTGAGACAATTAATTTAAATAATGAAGCAGCTGTTAACTGGCAATGAACAGGTCTTCATTTTTGAAATGATTGCCCTATTAACTGAATGTTATTAAGAAAGTGGTAGATAGCACTAAGGCCTGAAAAGATATCAAATGTTCAAGTACTTAATTTGGATTATTTTTCAAGGATAAGAAAAACAAAGGACTTAGTCTTAAATGTGACAAGGTAAACACGTATTGCAGCAGAATGAGTTTGAGCTCAGGTCTGTGTTTTCCCTTAAGTAAAAAGGGAAGAAGATGCAGTGATGGGGAACCACTATAAAGACCTCAATTTGCATCAAACTGAATCCTTTTATTCTTATACAATTATTTATTGCAGAATGGTACAAAGTTTAATTAGTTGTGGATACTATACATGAAAATAATACATATACAAGTGTATAATAATAATAATAATATATAATATTAATAATACATGAGCACACTTGTGTTAAGTATTTCTTTATGTGACATTAGCCCATTGCTTTCCTTATTATCTAGGCAAACAAGTTCATAAACTTGAAAGATTCATTTTAGTCCATATTTTTAAGGTAGTAGAAAAATGAAAATACCTGTATAGCTTAAAAAGTACAAGAAGTTGAAAAGTAAATAATTCTGGAGGCAGTGACTCCGTAAGGTCAAAGTAAAACTTGCAAAATATAAGGGATGTATTTATTCCTTAATGAAAAACATTATTTGTAGAGACACAGATTAAGAAGACAGCTGAAAGTTCATTTTTTATACCTGTTGATGAATAAATTTTACAGAATCATGAGATATTTTGAAATTAAAAACTTCAACCCTTAACCATCCAACTGCATGCACTGTCATCCTTTTAATCAAAAGTCCACCTAGACCCCTAAGAAGCATATGGCCTCTAATTCTAATGTCTGTTTTCCTTTTCTTGAACGTTGGTGAGTTAGTGAGAGTCCATGCTGCAGTATTCTGTAAAAGTAAAATGCCCACAGTTAATAAATTATTACTTGTATGTGGGGGGAAAAAACAGTGGCACCTGGGTGCTTAGCCCTTTTGAACTAGAAAGAATGCAAACAAAGAAAATACAGCTCATCAATCAGCATAAAATCTGAGTACAAGCAGAACATGTTTGAATGCAGTAACAGAAAGTGGATGCACAAAGTAGAAGTGAAATTATTGTGAACAGATTAGTTTGCAGCAGTCACAGCATATGAGCTACCTAGCAAGGATTCTTTTTAAGACCATCATGGTAAAGACAATTTTTATGAAGTGACATAGGAAGCAGACTGTCCTTGCTTTGAGGATAATTTTAACTCAAGCAGACTAACTCAGCTTCATTGTAATGCAGAGAATTAGGAATATCCAGTTCAGATTTTGTAGAGTGTAAGGCTCTGTTACACGGTCAAATTTGAGAAATCCTTCTTTCCTTTTCCACTTGAGTGGCATCCCTGGCCTGTGAACTCTTGGGGCTGGGAGAATATTTGTGTGAATATTACTAGCTGCGTACCCAGCTCTTCTCTGGGTGGTTGTGTCACCCACTGCTGTGTCTCTGGTTTTGGAGGCAGCATACTGTCAGGTCAGTGAGCAAAGGGGATAATAACAAGCTTTTAGTCCATCTCCCAGTGTAATGTAATGTCCATTTAAATCAATTTAATAGAAAATCAATTCAAGGTGAAGACCTCAAGGTGAAGACCTCAAGCTGAAAACATCTGATAATAAACTGGTAGGAAAGATACTGCAGTTGATCATAGCTGGACGTCAGTCTGCACTCTGTCGCTAGGAGGGTTAACACCATTTTCTGAGATAAGCAGACAGAAGCTGGAGTGCTGGATGTAATGCTTCCTTTTTCAAAAACTGTGAATTCTGCTTCAAGACTGGATCTTAATCTTTAGCCTATATAAGCATATGAAAATCTGTTAAATGCCTAAACAGATAGTGGAGGTCCTCAAATCTGTCCTAAAATATCTCGAGGTTGCTTTCTTCTTTTACATACGCAGTTTTCTTTCAGAGCTCTGTTTCATAATTATTTCCAGATTATAAAAGCATGAGCTGGAGTTAAAAAATGTGGTTATACCACCACTTCCAGGTCAGCACACACAGCTTATGTGCCTCCTTTTTGCTGGTTACAAGTGTTCTGGTTGTCTGATCTTTATTCCTTGATCTCCCCCACTGTGCCTCAGAGATGCACCAGGGGAGCTCCACAATCGCTTTGTGAGAGAGGACTTCAAGCACTGGTGTTGAAGAAACACCCGCCAGTGCCTGCAGAAGGGCAGCGGGAAATATAACTCCCCCAGTGGGTCTGTAATATAATTTCTTTTATTTTGGTGAAGGAAATGGAGAAGAAAGTTATTTGGAAGAAATTTCAGTGGGAACGGTGAAGTTGTTTTGATGAACAAAGTAGGGAAAAATCAAATCTATGTTAATGCAGTTGCTGCTCAGAAGCTGAGAATGACTGCAAGAAAGGATGATTGTGTGGTCAAAGCACTGATGCCTGACTGAGGAAATCTGAGTTCATTTCCTGGCTTTGCTATCTCTTCAGCTTTAAACAAGAGATTTAATCTCTCTGCTTGCCTTTTTTTCCCCTCTTCCTGTACCACAGGGGAGTCATTATACTTCAGATTGTTCTAAGAATAAATGCATTAATGTGGCCGGTACATTTAAGTTTAAGCAAAAAAAAAAAAAACAAAAAAACAAACCAAACATATAAAAGCTTCAGTTCGTTTCTTCTTTTTTAAAAAAGGCCTTTCTGCTGCCTACGGGGCAAATGTACCAAAGTCTTCACGCCCTGTATCTAGAAAGATGAGGAGGCACTTGCAGATGGGCTGACATCTGGGCACGCCCAGCTTCTAGTCAAGAGGTGAACAAGGCTTATCAATTGCAGGGTGTTGGTTTTATTCCTACACAAACATAGCCTGAGGCGACTGCACGGCTTCCTCCCTCTGGGAGGCCTAGCGAAGCAGGCAGGCAAAAGCTTAGAAAAATTGGCCACCAAAACTTTTGAGAGAAAAGAAACTTTGAACATTTGATGTTGAAGCACAGCAACAGAGTTGCTGAAATGCTGTGACAACACAAACACGAAGGCCCCAAACCACAGGAGATGCAGAAACACAAGCCCTAAGGCAGAGTGATGAGATGTAAATAGTGACTCAGTGATCCACCTCACTGGCAAGGAACTTCCTGAACCTTCTGTCAGTGCCTTCTAATTCCTCGCACAGGCAGAAAATTTGAGGAAATTAAACTCAATTTATTTCTGTGAGCACCAGCATGCACCTACTCTCCTGCAGTTGGCTGCAGGAGTCCTTCAGGCTTTTCGTACAGCTCGGTCACCTGTGAGGCCTTTCCCCAGTGAGTGCTCTCTGGTGTGGTGTGGGCAGCAGGACCGGGGCAGGGATCATCCCAATCCCCGTGCTGGGCACTGCTGAGGCCGCACTTCGAGTGCTGCCTTCAGTTCTGGGCCCCCACTTTACAGTGGACATTGAGGACCTGGAGTGTGTCCTGAGAAGGGCAACAAGGCTTGTGGAAGGTTTAGAAAACATGTCTTGTGAGGAACAGCTGAGGGAGCTGGGGTTGTTTAGTCTTGAGGCTTGGAGGGGCCTCATTGCTCTCTGCAACTCGCTGAAAGCAGGTTGTACTGAGCTGGGGCCAGTCTCTTCTGCCGTGTCTGCAGAGAGGGGACAGAAGGGAAGGGACTTAGGGGAGATTCAGATTAGATACTAGAAGACAATTTTTTCACTGTTTGGGTGGTTGGGCATTGGAATGGATTGCCCAGAGGGGTGGTATAGCCACCGTCCCTGGAGGTGTTTAAGAGTCATTGGGATCCGGCGCTGGGTGATGGTTCAGGGGTTGCAGTGGCAGTGCCAGGCTGCTCTGGGTGATCTTAAAGGTCTCTTCCGCCCTTGACGGTGATACGATTCTATCCTCCCATGCCGCAGGGCCGGGACACCCCCAGGCCCATTCCTGCAATGCTTTTAACAACTCTCATTTGGTTCTGCCAGCGGGCTCGACGATGGCTGGGGCGGGCTGGCAGAGGCGGCCGCGGGCCCTGCCCGCCCGGCGTGGCAGCGTGACAGGGCCGAGCTGCGGTGGCTCCCGGGGCACGGCGGAGGGGGCCATGGGGCCGATGAGAGCCACGAGCGAGGCGTCCCGGCCGCGCCGCCGCCATGGGCAGGGCGGGGCGGCCGCGCTGACGTCAGGGCGGGCCGAGGGGCGCGGGGCGGCTGCGTGTTCCCGCCCTCCGCCCCTCCCTGCGCGGGCCGGGCCGGGCCGGGCCGGGCGGGGCGGGCGGCGGGACCCGAGGGCGCGGAGCGGCCCTGCCCGAGGAGGCGACGGCGGCCCGCGCTGTCCGGCGGTGAGTGCGGGGCGGCCGTGCCGCCACCCCCGCGCTGCCCCCCCGCCCCCTCATCGGGGGCTCTTTGCCGGCGGGGAGCGGCCGCTGCCCTCTTCCCTGCGCCGCCGCCCTGCGCCGGGGCGGGGGTCGCCGCTCGGCCGGGGATGCTGCGGCAGCGGCGGCCGCGCGGGCCGCGGGAGGCCGGGGAAGGGCGGCCGGGGCGGGGCGGGGCGGCCTCCTGCGCGTCCCCGGCGGGCGCAGCGCTCACCTCCGGGCCGGCTGAATGTCACGGGCGAGCCGCCCGCGGTGCCACGGGCTCGGGGGCAGCCTGGCACGGCGGGCCCGGCGCCGGGAGCGCCCCGGTGCCGGCTCTGCGGTGGTTTGTGCGTCCTTTAATTCGATGCTCGGGGAGACGCACCTGCAGGTGCGTTGGGAGCAGCTGCTGCGAGCCCCGGTCGCAGAGGTCTTGTAGCGTGAGGTTTCGTATCTCGAAGGTTTTAATCTCCGAAAAGGGGAAGAAGCAAAAGCACCCAGTGTGTGTTTGTTCAAAGACAACAATTTAAAAAAAAGAATAGTAACGGTGGAAAAGAATTATAATGGTGGCATTTCTCTTTTAGCAGTGATCTGTTGAGATTCATACCAAGGGGATGTTCTGTACGTTGTGGTGATTTCACTTTAATGACACTGAGACTTTGCTTTCGTCACCCAGAGCCTGCTGTTCACTTCACGTTCTGTCAAATGTACTTTGGCACACAATGAAACGTAGGCAACCTCAGCCTTTAACTTTGAGCTGGAGGAGGTCGAGCTGTTTATCTTCAGTTTAAGAAAGCAAAACTGCATGGGAACTTTATGCTGTAGCAGAGCGTTAGTGGCCAGGCCAGACAACAAATTAAGGTAAGGATTGTCGATCTGGTACTCCATCTGGTATGTTGTGTAAAGATGTAAAGCACTTTTCAGCGGAATCGGTGCAACACGAAGGGTTAGAACGCTATGTTCGTAACAGGTTTGTTCTTGGTGTCTGTGGGCTTCGAGCCTTGATTTGGTGTGGAATAGAATTTTTTGTTATGAAGGTATTAAAAGTGAAGTGAAGTTGGATCTAAGTTCTCATTGTTTTATGTTTTTCAATTGAGAGCCACTTCACATATTCACTGAGACTTTAGTAAATTTCTCTCTTCTGAAGAAATATACAAAAGTCTTGGGTTAGCTGGAGGAAGTAAATATTTACATTGTTTGCTGATAATGAATGAAATCGGCAAGATTTTTTTCTCATGTATGTAATGATCACATAACTTGAAATTCTCTGGGGCCATTTTGAAATACATGCCTCCAAGCTGAAGAGGTGATGGCCTAACAAATGGAACATGAGTAAAAACCAGCTACCTAAATGTCAGCCAAGGATCTATGTGAATATACAACTTAGACTAGAAAAGTTGTTTTTGGAGTTGAGGTTTAATTTCTGCTCATGGATAGTACTTTTCATTATAGGAATATCACTGTTTGGGCTCCAAAAACTGCCCAGTATTGTCTTTTAATTGTAAAGCTGTTGAAACTGTAGAAGTAGTCTCAATTAACATAATGATCTCATTTAATGTATTGTTATACTAATGAGTAATCCTGTTTAATGGAACTGTTCGTGTAAAAGCTCAGTGGAGTAAAATCCATTACTTTTGGACCTGATCATCCTTTAAGAGGGATTGGTTATTTGGAATAAACCAGTTAGTAGGAACTGTTGGCACGGGCTCTTTAGATAAAAAGCCATCATGCCATCAATGTTGAGATGAATATTGCTCGCCTGCAATCTTTAGAAAGTGTGGATCTCTCAAAATGGAAAAGAGATGAAGGAATATAAGATTACAGAAAGTAATATGATAAAATATATCAACAGTGGTTTTGGTGTTCCCTTTTAGCCACCATTCGCTGTAAACAGCAGCACCATCTTCTTAATTAGAAGCTTTCAGGCAGGGTTAAGTTCCATGCCAACAGGGATGCTAAGGAGATCAAAATACTAATGGTGCTTTTGATAATTAGGTTTAAAATCCTGTATTGTGTTTCAGTTGGAGCAATAAAAACAGATTATGTAAATCTCTGGATACCTGCACACATGTATGTTACAGTAAAATCCCGACAGCACTGAATAATTGTCCCAAAGTTGAAGTTTGGCTAGTCAGGAAAGGTCTTTGCATTTCTTCATAGCTCTGGGACACACACCCCAGCTCACTCTTAAACTGCTACCAAGTAGGTGCGTTTTGGAAGACATTCTGAGAATGTTGTTTTCTCCGTAATCAAAAGTAATTTGATTTGCAGAGATGTGGACTTTGCTCAGTAGCCATTCTCTGTTCTCAAAGGAGGATTCAGCTGTGGCAGTTCTGCTGACAATGTCCTATAGGAATTGAAGGAAATCTCCTCAGGGTGGGGGTTTTTGCTTATCCCTGGTCACATGGGGCGCTGGTGTCACAAGTTCTTGCTAAAATGCTGTTTTCACTGCAGAGTGTTGGGTTTTTCGTGAGCACTTAGTCTGCTCTGAGTTGAGGTCCTGCTCTGCAGAGTGCATTTTAATGGCCTTTATTGAAGAAGTACTGGCAATGCTGGCAATGTCCTCGCTGCAAGGAGGCTTGGCTTCTTAGCCAGAGGGAATGGATGATAAGGATTTACGTTGATGAGGTGACTGAACAATTTATGGATCAGGAATAACCCTTAAATTGCAAATAATTTCTGTATTTATTCCCTGAAGCCAAAGAAATTCTGTGCTTTTAGGTTAATCAGCGCAGATGGCTTGTGACACACACAGCACAAGGGAAGCATCCCGGGAGAACTGAATGTCCCAGCTTCTCTTTACTCAATAATATGTCTACTTTAGGCTGGAGATTCAAAAATCTCTTCTAGATAGATGCAGAGTTTATCACTACAGTATGGGTTTGGATGATACTTCAATACACATTCTTTTTGTAAATTGTATTAAAGATAGGCTTTACTTAAATGGAATTTTTTTCTGGTTTCATATGTTTCATAAGTCATTACACAGCCACATTGATACATATTTTTGATGAGTTCAGGGATGCTGTGGCTTTTGAGTAACCTTCATCTCAGTAAGACAGACTTACATAGGTAGAAACTTGGCAAGGCCCAGGCTGCTGCTGTCGGTAGCAGGAGCCTTGAGGAGAGGAGCACAATCTGTCAAACCTGCGTAGCCTTGTCTATCAGTAAACAGATAAAAACAGAAAAAAATCTTTCTCTGTAAATCTTTTAATCATGAAAGCTTTCTGAAATGGTAATTTGTGTAAGTATAGCTTTACTATGACTACATTGAGATCCCAATTAAGCAAAACAAATGATACATATCTCCTCCCTGTAAGTTTGAATAAAATACAACATAGATGACTGAGTCTGAAAATGATCATGTGACAGACTGTCACTGGTAACTGAAAATTGCATCTCAGTTTCTTGGAGAATCTTGGTTTTTTTTTTTTTCCCTTCAGTTGCAAACCTCTCAGGATATAACAAATATCTGTGTCTTCCACGTTGTAGGAAACTGACCTTGATAAGTACATTCCGATATAGCTGTTGGTGTGTCAGAAAGCTGGTAGGAAAACACAAAACATGCGTTAAAATACCGGAGGTTGCCAGTCTGTTGTCAAAAACATGTTGGCATTTGTTATGCTGTGGCAAACCTGCAAAGTTGTTTGGTACTCAAACATTTTTAGAGAGTTTGGCTTTGAGACTGGGAACTGATATATAGCTGTGGAATTGTAGACAGAAGCTACGTTGAGTCCAGCACTAATGAAATGAAACTCAGTAGCCAGAAAGTGATACTTTGAAGATGTGGTTTACAAATAAAAAAGATTAGCTGAAAGCTGTAATACACCAGTGTATGGCTGCAGTATTTTTGATCAACGGTGGATGTTAAAGAGAAGTCAAACTTCAAATAATACAGTATCTTCTTGAAAGCACATAGATATGAAACAAACTGGTGTGTTTGGTAGCAAGGAGAGAAGGTGTCAGTAGCCTCTTCTGGCAATGTAGGGAGTTTAGAAGTAGTTTTAGTAGTTTTCCCTGGGAATCTGTGCAAGACAATTAAATAACCTTGAAAGAATTGTTACTGGGGCTCTGGAACTCCTTGCTTAAGGCAGTCAGGGATGCAAAAAGTTTGGGGGCTCAAGGATAGGTGATGCAAAATAGTGGACAAGAGATCTGTGGAGGGTTCCTAAACAAACTGCATCAGATTTAAGAAATTCTGTGAATTGAAAGCAGTTGAAGGTTGAGGAAGTCACATTCTGTGTTTGCCCTGATCATCCCTTCCCTGGTGCATTTTTATTTTAAGGCAGCCACAGGAGATAATGGGATTTTTGTATTCTTTACCTCTAAAATAAAATTGACTGGCAGACCTATATGGGGAATTGAATCTGGGCAGTGAAGTGCCACGATCCACACACAGTGAAATGCCATGATTTACATAATATTTCCAGCTTATCCAGGATTCACTGTCTGTCTCTGATGATAGCAGTGTTAAGGATTTTCTTAGTCAGTCCTTTTTCTAGTATTTTCTTTCAATCCATCAGTGGCTGACTTAACAATGTGGTTTTTTTTTTTAAGGTGCATAGCAATGTGCTGACATGTTCTTGTCTCAAGATCACGATCTTCTGTGAAAAACTGAACTATATTGAAACAGCATTGGCAATATATAAAACAGAAAATCTCAGAACTACTTTTTTCTAGCTTCCTTCTGCTTCAGCTTGTCTAATCTTGCTCAGTTATCACGTGTGAACCTCTTCAGGCTTATTGAAGATACCCCAGTAGCAGCGAGTCTATGAATCAAATGCCATCTCTTCCTATTATCTCTGCTTGCCATTCAGCTTAACCTATAACTAGAATTCTTACTGGGCAGCAGGAGAAAGAAAAAAAGAAAGAATGAGTGTTATGTGGCTGGAGGGGGAAAAAAGCAACTTCCATATTGGTTGGAAGCACAGCCTCATTGAAGATTTAAACCCATGGAAATTCTTAATCTTAAGATACTCACATAGATAAACTGTTCATCAGCAGTTCAGACAGGAAGTATTGGTTATGTTATTAGTCATTATTTAATCATTGCAAAATACATACTGAAAAATACGTTTATACCACTGTAAGAGGGCTCTAGCTCAAGACAGCTCAGTGTTTTTACATGGAGAGCATGCGTCAGTTGAATAAGCAAACTAGAGGAGTAGGATGGACAACATGGCAGTCTAAAAAGGGATATTTCCAGTTATAATTAGTTGTATACCACGTTTCACTTAGCTTTCAGCCTGCCTGTTCTTATCAGCAAGAAAATCCTGCTCCAGCTAACATGCAATACTATGTAAGAAGTAGAAAACAGTAACTGGTAACCAGCTCTTTGTTACTGAGTCAATGGTGAAGTGAATCTTTCCTAGAAGAGTTAGAGATTGGAATGGTGTGTTTGAATCACTTGGTGACAGTGGATAGTGCTGAGCAAAAAGGGTTATTCCTCTGGTTTTAAGTGAAATATTTGCCAGAGAACAGCAGGTAATTCCTACTGGTTTGCAGTAGGACATTGCTTTTGAGACAGATGCAATCTTTCTGGATTTATTCTTACAGACAGATTAAATTACCAATGTGAAATGCTGTTGCTGAAGGACTAATAGCATCAGCACAAGCAGGGGCCTGTTTCTGCTGTCAGTTGCTTTGATGCTGACATAATCACAAATTTTTTTAAGGAGAGATCGAGATCTGACATTTCACTGGTAGAAAGCTTTAATTCTAGACTGCAACTGATGTTTGGGATTTTTCGGTCAATCTTAGACACAGCATAAAATTTATTTTGCCTTTATGATGTAAACAGTGATGCTACTTTTAAAACTCTTCAGAAAGGCAGGTTTCTGGTTACCTGCTGCCTTATTAGTCATGTAAGAATGCCAAAAAATTACCTGTTTGAGAAACCTTGGAAAAAAGACTCTGGTGGGAGAATCCCCAACATCTATTGCACAGAAGCATATGCACAATTATGGCTTATCTTCCAGGACAGAAATCTTGCTAAATGCAAGGAAATGTTAAGGCAACATAGGAACCTAGATATAAACATGCTTTATAGTCACAGTACCTTAGTTTGGGGTTGTTTTTGGGAGGCGGTGCTGGTGAATAATTAACAGGTTTTGGCTTCTTTGCAGCTGTGTGACTTTGTCTTTAGGCTGCAGGGCAAGAGAACTGTAAGGCAGGCAGACAGTTTCTGTCTTTTCTTACTTCAGTTTTCCTCCTTTCTGTTTGTTATACCTGCAAATTTGGTAACAGTTTTAAGTATCATCAAAGAGAGGAGCAAGTAAAGGCTCTTTGTTTCTCCAACAAAGATGTTGAAAACAATGCATCTTTTGCAGTTTAAGACCTATTAAGCAACCCTAGTGAAGAAGCTTGACTTGCTCACTGGGGGTGAATCTCTTGGGTTGGTTCAGTTCACAGGAGCCTGTTCCTTGCGTAACATATCAAGTGAATAATCCACATAATTGAATTCCTTCTAGCAGGGGTGTTTCTGCTCTGGAGCCAGATGTATTGCTCCTGATTATGTTAATTGTTTCTGATACATGGCAATGTATCCCTCCCACCTCTTGCAGTGTTCTTGGGGTCAGCGCTTGTAGTGCTTTTATCATCAGGGCCTTGTGTTGTTTGGATGTCCAGTGAACTCCACTGTGTTCTGGTTCTTGTGTTTTGGAGTTGGAGTTTGGAGTATGCAGACTAGCCTGTTGTTCATATCTGCTGCAGGTACAGACTGGACATTGCTTACTCAGGTTTAACAGGATCTGCTGAAGAAGGGAATTGATGACCTCTTCTAGGAGGATGCATCAGATGAATAGCAGCTTCAGAGAGGAGTCATGCATCTCCAGGGCTTTATACCAATTTCTACCTAACCTCTGTCCCTGACAACAGTTAGGCTGTCACCATAATGCAGGAAAGAGTAACTGTCATTGCATTTCATGTCTCATTTATGAATAACCCATAATAACCTGCATTAACACTTAAGAGGAACATGAAATTGCACTGGCAAGTCTTCCTTCCTTTTCACAGACCCTGATGCTCTCTTTCACTGAGAATAATTTATCTATCCCCCAGTTACCCTCTTCCATCTTCTTTTTTTTGTGCTAAAGCTGCTCCTTGCTGCAGCTGGCTAAACATCTGGACCTTGGCTGCTTTCCACCTTGTTAGTTGTGTAAGAATGCCAAAAATCAGGGCAACTTTACTTGTTTGAGAAACAGGTGTTTAGCAAAAGTCTTTCTTGTAGGTAAAATATGCATTACTTTTTTTCCAATAAAATCTAAAAGGGCTTGTGATAACCCATACCCTGTTTTGTTTCAATGTTTTGGTAAGGTTTGGTGTAAAAATTTGGAGTTGAAAAATGTATAGTTTCTGTTTTACTAATATGAAATGCACAACTGGGCAACAATTACAAAGCATCCATGTTTGGGCAGATAGCACTTAGCCCTTTTTTGCTTCCTTGAGGTGCCTGATGCTCTGTGGAACAGCATTAATGGCAGAGTGAATTGCCAGTGTGGCCCTGAGGGATGCAAAGAGAGTTTTTGATTCTGGAAGCATTGTGGTAGCTTTCTTCTACAAAATAGAGCGGCATTTCCCTATTTCTTTTTCTCCAGTAAGTGCTTATATCCTCTTGTCTTATCAAACATTAAGGATTCTGATGAATCACAAGAATGCTTTTAGAGATGGCATGGGATGTCATATTTTCTGCTGTATTGACTAAAGATATTGCTCAGTGTTAAAAATCCAGAAACTCCAATCTCTTTATGATGTATTTCTTGCTTCCTTCTCCCTTTATCTCTATTCATTGTTATGTTCTGCTCATATTCTTTGACCTAGTATGTTTTGACCGTAAAATTGAGCACAAGAGCAGCTTGGATAACTGGTTTGCTTGGTGTTTGATAGATCAACCCTTAAAAGTGGCTAGAACCTCATAAATGTGAAAGAGGAAAAATAGAAAAGGACATATCTCTAAGCTGTCTTGAGATCTGAAAACAGAATCCCACAACTTGGGACACAGAAAAGCAAGGTGATTTCAGAAAAATAGAACAATAAGCGTTCACAATCTTGGAACTGCCCACTATACTTCCTGACTATGTTGCTTCACAAGGCAGTGTGAGGGCAGCTGGTGTTAATCAGAGCAGTTTGGACACAGGAAAGGGAGAGAGGCTAAAATTCATGGATGCCTTCATAAAGCATTGGGAATTGATTCAAGAACAGGTGTCTTGGAGAAACTGAAGACAGGAGAAGGAGGGCAGGCTTGGAGGAATTTACTGCAGAGCTGATAAATCTTACTGGATCTTGGACTGGAGGTAGAGAAGGCGCTTTTGGCTAAGCTGAAACCAGTCTGTGCAGAGGAAACAACACAAAAACTTGTAAATACTCAAGGTTCAGTCTTGAAGCCATCAGAATTTCTGGTTGCATTCTGATTCATTTGAGTTCATACAGCACACACAGTTTCCTCAGGATTCGTGGTCTTTAATTCCCCGGGGCTTGTCATGCTCAGAGCAGGTGTTTGCCAGCTGGATCTCTTGCGTGTTTTTTGTATTCTGTTAAGCTCCCATGGTCCTCTTAAAGCTGAAAATTGACTTGCAGCCGTGCTGCCCATCTTGCAATGTTCTTAAGTGCATGCTAAAGAAGTCTTTTGCTGCTTCTGTTGCAGAGACCTCCCAGATTATTCCCTGGTGACATTCAATGCCTCCCTACATTGGTGAAAATAAGCTATTTTCATGTAACTGCTCTAATGCATTTTTAATTACATCTTTAAGAAGAATAGATCTTAAGTTGTGTTTGTTTCACCACAAATCAGTGGTGAAAAGATCTGCATAATATTTGTCCTGAAAAACAAATAAATAACCAGCAGCTGCAGTGTTAAAACCCAGAGGTGTAAGAGGTGATTTATAAGCTGTGCACAGGACAGAGCTGAAATACACGTGCACTTTCATTCCTGTGAATGAAGCACAGATCTGAAACTGTTGGCGTGGCGATAGATCTGCAGAGGGGAATTGCTCTGGCCTGGCACCAGTCTGTCAGATGTGTTTCATCCATCAGCTGGGTATTCTGCACTGCTGTGACAATAGGAGGGGAACTTGGTCCCATTCAGGAATCTGGAACTGGAAAATGCTGTTATCTTCCTGGTGGCAGGGATTATAGGGATGGCAGTATTTTCAGGTGCTTAAACTTTCAAATGGATGAATCTTTAACCTGTCTTCTTCTGTAGGACAGAGTCTCAGATGCAAAGCTAGACTTTGCTGAGAAGCTAATGTATAGGAAACTGCCTTCCTGGTGGAGCTGAAAAAAGCTGTGAATGAAATAAGAGTGAATGTTGTGCTTGCCACTAACAGTGCAGCATTTTGTCTAGGTGTAAATAATCCTGTAGAGAAAGTACCAAGGAGGGCAAGAATGAATATCCTTTTGCTTATCACCAGGATCTTGAATATCCTTGAAGGTAAGGATGTAGCAGCTTTTCAGCTAATTCAGATTGTACTTCAGAGAGGGTCTGTGGATTTTAACTCCTTTTCCCTGGATCATTATGTAAGGCTAGGCTCTTCATAATTAGCTTAATTCCCGATTAGGCTTGTGTGCACTAGATAATGAATTTCCCAAGGCAAAGAATATAAAACTTGTTTGCCCAAATGTCAGTTTTTAAAAATTCCATAGATTGCTTAAGTCTAAAAATACTTTGAATTTCTTTATAGTACAGCAGGCTACAATTTAAATTGTATTGAACCTGAATCTTCTGGGATGCAGAAATCATACTCTAACTTGTAGGTACAGTGCTGCTTGATAAGGAAGTTTCATTGTTAGGCTAGTATAATCTTTCCTAGTATACATATGTAAAGATAAAGAATGTTTCAGAGAACTTAATAAGAAAATTCCCCATTTTCTGGGAAACATCTGCCAGACACAATACTGTTACGTTTTAGTGTTTTTTTTGATGACATTGTATTTCGATGAAACAAATGTAACCTGGACTTGAGAAGATGGCACAGTAGTTACAGTTAAGTGGCTAATAAAATACAGACAAGTATTGTTTGTCTTTTAATTTAATTATCTGAAGTGTTCTAAGCTATCAGCATAGTTTTCTTGAAGATAATGTGTTGTCGAAAGGATAAATGAGCAAGAGCCCTTCCTACTGAGAAATGAAAGGTCTCCTTTCCATGTTTAATTTGCAGCACTTGGTGGAGGATTAAAGTAATCTAATTAATGGCCTCGTTTAAATTTTGCAGTTACCTAAGAGATGGTAGACAGATGTGAAAAGGGAATTATCCATAAAGCATGCAAGTTAAATTAGCAGCTTTCTAATTTAACTTTTTCAGTTTGGAAGATTTCTTCACAAGACTTGCCTTTTCTTTAGAGTTGCGTTATCTTCTGAGGGATCTGCAGTATGATGCTTGCTGGGAATGAATTCATCAGCATGGTAAAGGCCATTTTTTATTCATGGAGTTATTAGAAAAAAAGGTGTGCTTTATTGTATGTAGTTGACATGAAGTAAATAGCAACTTTGATGTTGCTATTAAAGCCTGATGATATTTTCCTGTACAAGGTATGCAGGTGCACTATGGGCAAGAAGTCTGACCTGAGACACTTCAATCCACATGCAGGCGGGTGTCATATGTAGTGAATGAAATGTTCTGCTGGTCCCAGGGGGAAACAGTTGTGTCCTTCTTTGCACACCTGGGGTGAGGGTTGTGCCTCTGAGGCACAAGAATTCACTGAGTATTTGAAAAGTCGGGATTTGTGTATTTCAAAATGGACATGCACACACCAGTTGCAGAATGTGGATTCTGATGTTTTCACAAGTTAGGAGCCCCTAAAAGCCCTGTCTTCAGTACCTTTCTCTTTCTGTCTTTGTAATGTAGATCTGCTTCCAGAAGTACTGCTCTGGGACATCCTATTCACTGACAAATCCTAAGGGTATTTCAATTTGCATGAATTTAATGCCACTTCGATTTTATCTTTGACTTTATCTTCGGTTTTATCTAAGAGTTTTTAAACTAAGCGTTCCTTAGTGAGGTCTTGCAACTTGGGGAGTGACTCACTTTAGGGTAGTGCTTGGTGTGGTTGCACAAGATATTTTCTGTACTTTGAGTAAGTAGAACTTTTAAATTCACTTACTGACACTGACCTTATGCAACTGTTGCACTATACTTCAGGTCTTGTACATGAATAAGATGATTTCAAAATAGACTACAGTGTCTATAAAAAGAAGAAACAGTGACTAGGAATGTGAATCTTGATTTGGGGATGTCAATTAGGTCTGGGAACAAAAAATGTTGTGGTGAGATGCATGATGTGTGGTTATTTCCTACATTTTACGCATTAGGGAAACTGAAAAAAATCTCAAAAAATGAACTTTCAATCAGATTTTACATTATAGTTTCTGCAGGTTTACGTTGCTGACCACAGGTTTGTGCTATGTCGTATTTGTGGCTTTTTAAAAAATATTAAATCTTACATTTATTGGTTAATAATTGTAACACAGTTGAAAGGTTCAGTTTGTTACTCAAAATGGGTAAATGGAAAAAAAAAAATCATCAAGTTTTTTTGATTTTCAAGTTTATTTTAAAGATTACAAAAGGAAAACAAAACCAAGATGGTTTATGTAGAGAATGAAAGTTGGGGGATGGAGCTGTGATCTGAAGCATATTACTGCCAAATAACTGCTGTGACTCTGGAGTTCCCAAAATGTGTCTGGGTTACTTTTTATCAGCATGGTGGAGTTAGGCACAGACATGCAGGAAGCCTATAGCTGCAAATGTACAGAAAACTATATGGTTTAATGTGTGGTTGATTCAGGTTTAATGTTGTTTTATTTTATTTTTCTTTCTTAGATTCAAGCACCCTTTAAGGACCAATGTACCCAATAGCTCATGGAAGAAAAAAATCAAACCAGGACATCCTTGGTTTCCAGGCTACCGAAATATGGAACGAAAACTTTAGGGAGTGTTTTGCAACCTATGCCAAACGGGACAGCTGTGAACTTAGCAGGGAGTAATGGTGGCAAAAATTTTGGCAAGCACAATGGCACTGTTGGAATGTCTTCCTTTGCTTTCAACTGGAAAAAATCAAATAAATATCAGCTTAACGATCAGAATGGGAGGGAGGCCAACTCCAAACGCAACTGTAATGAAAAATTAATTGATTCTGAGAAACATTTTCAATCTCAAGGAGCATTGGGCAATGATGAGCTCAGGGTGGGTTTGAACAGGACTGCTTCAGTTGTGTCAAAAGCAGCAAAGCAAACCAATATGTTTGTATCTTCTACTGAGGAATTGAACCCAAAGTCTATACCTGGACTCTCTAGTTCAGCTAAATTCACCAAAGGTACCCTGTCAGGAAGGACATACTCTGGACTCAATGCTCCAAGATCAAATTTGAATGGATTTTATGGAAATCGGCCGGTGGTAGGTTTGCAGAGACCTAGAGCTAATTCCAGTACCACAAGGACAAGTTCAGGAGAAAGCCTGGCACAATCCACAGACAACAGCAAGGCTTTCTCCTGTGACAAAATGGTAAGATCACAAAGTTTTTCACATTCCATTCAGAATTCTTTCCTTCCCACTGCATCTCTAACCAGGTCACATTCCTTTAATAAAGCTGTGGATCTTACAAGGCCTTATCATAGTCAAAATCTCGCTGCCAGGACGTCGCAGAGGTCTACTCTGCTGTCAAGAAATGCATGTCAGTTGGATGTACCCAATGGCAATGAACCCATGAAGTATGGATTTACCAGACCGTACTCGGCTATGTCAGCTCCTTGTTCCAAGAAACCCCCGCTGTCAAATGGATCTGGGTCAGCACCTTCCTATGGATACAGATTAAGTCGGCCCTCTCTGCTGAAGCCTACCAGGCAGCGGTTTGCTGGGAATACTGGTGTGGATGGCAGCAAAAGCGCGGCTCTGGACACGCGCATCGTGGAAAACGTGGATATTTCAGCAAACATCAATAGAGCCGTGGATAAAAACAGTATTCTAGAGAGCAGTGCTCAAAGAACAGAACCTGGTGAGGGCCTGTATGAAAGTCTGGGAAAACATGGGTCAAAAGTCATGTGTATGAGCGATGATGGAGATGAGATATCTATATCTTCTTTGTCATCCTCGGAGAAAAACGATCTGAGTGAAGACTTCAGTGATGATTTCATAGATATAGAAGATGCAAACAGACCTGTACAAATGCAGCAGAAGGAGAGCTGCCTTCAGGAATTAGAGCATGGGAGCAGAACGTCCATCGAGCCGTTCACGTCTCTCAAGGAAGGTGGAGGATCTTGCTGTAATGCTGATGACTGGCTTGATATAAATGTGTCTGGTAAATACCTTTCTTCTGTTCTGTTTGAAATTTTAGGTGCTAAATCAAAAATCTATTCCACTAATTAAGTTATTAAATGTAACTGCCCATTGCTTCTGCATTTTTTCAGAATGGAACTTGGCTCTATGCTGGTGTATTTGTTTGCTTATGCCTTTTCTGCATAATAGTTTTTTCCCAGGCATTACTTTGAAGAGCTCTTTGTGATAAAAATGAAGGTGACCTCCTTTAAACACATTTGTGGTGTGGTTGTGGGATTTCTCATATCCTTTCTTTGCCATTCATTTTCTGGGTTGGTGATATTTTAAGAAAATTTCACCTTGTGCTCCCTCTACCTCTGTAGGCAGAGAACAGCTGTAACTGCTTCTGAGTAGTGGAAATAAGTGTAGGATGTGTAATTAAATGAGTTCAATTATAAACAGGATTGTTACTGGGTTTTTTTGTTTTTTTCTGTTGCGTATTGATTCTTTAAACATTAGATGAAGACACACGAAGGTGCTTTTGAAAGCCACGTTTTCAAATCTTTGATGGGCTTCTCATGACAAAAGCTTGTTTGAGAGATGTTGCAATTGAAAGATGAGATCCAAAGGATATATTTTTGGACCCACCTTCTAATATGTTAAAGAGATGCAGATTTCTAGAAAGTAGCTTCCACGGTGGGTGAATTAGGGCAGTGTAAAAGGTTAGCAAAGATGTAGGTTGGAAGATTCCTTAGTTGTAGCTGCCAAACCACCTTGAGCTTTTCCCCCTTCTGGGATGAGGGAGCAGTACTGTAGAAGGCTTTCAGGTCTTTGCTGGAGCTGTACTGTAACAGAAAGTTAGCACACCAGTAGCAGGCATTTCAGTTTTTATTTGTGGAATATTGGATTGGTTTTGGAATCTTAACAGTTGCTGTTTTCTTTAAGCAGTGGATGACAACAGTGAAAGCACAAAACACACTACTGAGAATGTCATCTCTTCAGAGATGAACTACAGAGCTGGCTCCTCCTTTGAGCTTTCTCCATCTGACAGCTCTGACGGCACGTACATGTGGGATGAAGAGGGGCTGGAACCTATAGGAAGTGTCCATCCGTGTGGAAGTTACGACTCTTCAGAAATGAACAGCATAGTATGTATTTCTGTGCATAACCTGCATAGTTAGTGTGGAGTGTATTGCTTATTAAGTATATTTTTTAAATATTAGTGCCTTTTTTTTTATTTGGTAATTCTTTCCTCTGTTGTTGATGGCTTTGTGAAACTTCTTGTTTAGGAACTCCTGTTTCGGGACAGGTGACCTTGATTAGGCTGTTTGCACACATTTTTTTTCTTTCCTTATTCTGAAGCCAGGGCAGAACAGATCCTTCCTTAAACAGTCTCATAGAAGTGGTCACAAAGAATAAAGGGATTTGACTTCTGCAAAGGATAAGTTCAATACTTCCTACTAACCTCTAAACATAGGAGTGAAAAGCCAGAAGATAGCTGTTGCCTGTGTGGCTTCTTGCCTTTCTTGTTTCTGTGCTTTGTGCTCATAGGGCCCTCGTGAGCTGGAGCTGATTTTTGGTTTCTCAGTTTGTTCAAGCATAGAATCTTTGAGGTAGAGAGCTGGCTGTAGCTCACTAGCAGGGCTCTTCATACATCTTCTGTGGGATACACAAGATGCAGCACAGCCTTTTTCTTGCTGCTAAACTCAAACTGATCTGCAAGAAACATCATTCAGTGTGAGGAGTGGATGGAGAGTTGTTGCCATGCTGTGATCCTCCATCTGAGATCAGGGAGCCAACCTTGGGATTTCAGTGGGCCTGAGGAAAATTATGTCTATCCTGTTCATATTCCTTTATCTGCACAGACTTCTGAATTAAACAACTTTTTTATTAGTATGATGTTAACAACCAGAACATCTAACAAAACCAATTTGGTTTAATCAATTGTAATGCTTCGTATGTTTAAGGTGTGTTAGGTACTGTGTCACCACTGCCAATTTAGTATGTAGATACCACTTTCAGACTTCGGCACAGATACATAATTATATTCTTTGTGTGTAACTAAATATGAACTCTGGATCTATTTTCAGCTGCTTGTGGTATTGTTTGCTCTCTGTCTTAAATTATGATGTTGGGGTATAATGCATGAAAGAGTTTAGCAGTGGTTATTAACTTTTTGTGGCAATCGTGGCCAGCTTGGAAAAGCTGTTAGAGATTTTCATAGTATGAGTTTTGTAGCTTTATTGATGTTTATGGGGAAAAACCCAAGTTTAATGTAGGCCACTACAGAAACAAACATTCTTGTCCCCAGACACATGCATGCACATGCCAGGAAAAGAGGGAAGTTTTTAAGCTTTGTCCTTGGTAAGTTTTAAATATATCTTGATACATACTCTGAAATGTAACAAACAAAGGAAAGACATTTCTTTTACCGTGCTTTTGGACTGTATATCTGGGTTTTGATACATGTAGCCCCTGTGAATTAATTTGTGCATGTGTATGAGTTGATACTGAATCAATGTGCTGATTGACAGAAGCTGTTGTAAGCCGTGTGAAGCAGAGGTACTTTAGAAGTCTTTGATATTCTTGTTCACTATTTTGGTTTATTTCTTTCTTTATTGAAAGTAAATAGCTTTTAGAGAGGGGTTAAAAATGGAAGAACGTACTACTAGTTTTTGGGGAAGTGGAGAAGGGAGGAGATTGTAAGACTTGATGTTGAATCTAGAAAATTGTGTTGCTTCCACCCATTTTGATTTTTATCCTGTTAGTGCTTTTCCAGAATTTCAGTGCTTACTCTACTGTGACTTTTATCTGAATGAGAAAAGCATCAATAGCACATTTTATTTTTTCAAGGCAGAAATGTATTTTCAGTAGCTTGGGTTTTAAGGGGGAAATGTAGCTCTGAAGTGTTGAACTGCCTCTTCGTAGTGGGATTTGTTTTGGTTTTTTTCCTGTACTTGTTGGTTTTGGTAGAAACTATGACATATTTGATTTCTTTAGCCTAAAGATTAAACAGTGATCTTTTGTAATCTGAAGATGCAGAAGAATTTCTGATGCAGTTTTTCATTATTTCTGAAAAATTGTGCTCTTGAGCAGGTTACTGTAAGCTTTTGTTCCATGTTTTTCCTTTTCTCTGCAAGCAAGGAGTATAAAGACAAAAAAGTGAAGGCATTGAGAATAATTATTGTGATTAGTCAACACGTCAGATGTTTTGATTGCTGGGAGATACGTGATCAAATTATGCAGTTTCTATCCTCTAGTGTGGTGAGTTAAAGGCAGTTCCTATCTGTGTGTCAAAATCCAATTGATGAGAGTCAGATTTAAGAATTTGGAGTGCTTGGGCTAATGCCAGCCTGCCTGCCTCTTGGATTTAGTATTTCCAGGCCAGTCACCAAAGCTGTAGTTCTGGAGTTCCCGTGGCATCAGGCTGGGGTGAGTAGAAGCAATGCAGCTGAGTAGCAATTCAGGGAACTGTGTGGTGAGTAACTGGTCATGTTTAGTGCACAATTCGCCTTCTTCTTCCTCATTTCCATCCTGCTGTTGTTTTGTTAGTGTTCTAAGCTGTGTCCTTCTTAATATCAACAAATACTACATGCTAAATGCTTTTCCTAAGCTTTCCCATAGATGGCAGTGCAGCTCTCATTGGGTAATCTTCGATTAGGAGTGCTTGGACCATCTTTGAAAGGGGGATTTTAACTGGGCTTCTAAAATGAGAACCAGCACAGGAAGGCAACAGAAGGAACTTGTTGGCCCCTGAAGCTTGCTGTTCCTTTTTGGGGAGCATAAAAGGCAGTATCTTTGCTATTCTCAGTACATCTTTGTTATAAAGACATGAGGGCAAAGAATAAAATAAATTTGGCCTCTTTTAATATAGTTCTTCTGTTGTTCTTCACTAACTAAGTGAACAGCTATAGAGAAAATGTGCAATCCAGTGCTGGGGTTTTAAGAGTTGTACAAATCTATATAATATCATAAGGGGGACTGTGGTGGTTTAACAAAACCTGGTGTATATAGGCAGAGGGAAAAAAAAAAAGAAGAGCTGCCTGAAAGGTGGAAATAAGTGAATAGTTTTTTGTGGTGCCTGGTGCTTAACTGGCATCAAACCATGACAGGGACTTAGAACTTGGTAGGAAATCTGTGGGGTTTTGTAAGGATGAAAATATTTTCTTTGTCTAATTGCATAACAGAAAATACCTTATTCCACTATCCCCGTTGTTGTTCCATTTCCAGCTTTGAAGTGAACAAATCACTTGGGTCACTTTCTAAGTGCTGAACTCCTTTCACATTTCTAAGCACTGATTTTGTTGGGGTTCCTTATACTCTTTTCAACAGCTGATTTTGCTGCTGAGCACCAAGCCACTGGTGCTGTTTCTGCTCAGCTCTGTGTGAGCTGACTGATGCTTAGCAGAGCAGCTGATGGCTCTGTAAATTAGCAACAAGGGCAATATTTATCTATAGGTGCTCTCACTTGATTTTAGCTGTGCTGTTTGCTCCTGCCCTGTGTTTCAGTTGCTGACCATGATGCCCAGTTCCTTTACTGTTTCATGGCAGAAAGCTGCTCAGCAGTGTGAGGTACAACTCCTGGTTGTAGTTTAGTATATCAGCCTTGCTAGATTTTTGTTTTCATTAATTTTGGTCTGAAAATACTGTTCACCATATGTGTAAGCAGTGTAGCCTCAGGTGCCCTGACTGCAGTCTCATGGCTCCTTTGCTTGCCCTCTCTTCTTATAGCAAGGTTTGAGGTGTTCTCTCTTCTCCAGTGCATTAAATAGACACTTGAGAAACAGAAGTTCTAATATGTGTTTGTTCAGAGTGAAGTTTTGAATATTTTTGTCAAGTTCAAGTCCTTGTTTACATTGAGAAGGGTAGATAGCACAGCTGTTATTGTTCTGAGCTATCTGCTTGTTTTTAAAGGTGCTACAATATTCTAGTGCTCAAAAGTCTGCAAGAAGTAAAACTTTAAACTGAAAACATTCCAGTAATTTCAGCTTCCTTCTGTAATATTCTCAAAGAGAACAAGTTGTTGTGGTGTGATTTGGGTTTTTTTCGTTTCTTTTAAAACAATTTCATTCGGGTCAATAGGTTTGGACAGGAAGCTTTCAGAGTGTTCCCTGTACTATCAGATCAAGTTCTCTACCCCTTTTTCCTGTAGGCTCCAGTAGCAATGTGAATCTTTCTGCTGTGTTAATTTTTCCTGGAGTAAATAAAGCCAGTATTTTTGGGTATATGCAGTGAGCATCAATGTAATTATAAGGGCATGGGATTATGGAATAATAATTGAAATCTGGCTTGAAGAGACAGATGGGTTTTAACAGCTTTGCTGAGAATTTAATTGCTCTTGGGATGAAATCTGGATCTCATTGGAATGAATGAATTGACACATGGCCAGAATTTTAGCCTGAGTATGAAACACTTAGGTTTTTCTCTTCTTCCAGGCAATTTGTGAAATCTTGTAAGATTTTTGTTGTTGTTCTTCATTATAGTTTTCCCCTTTGTGACTGGAACTTGAGAAAGGGCAGGTCTGAATTAGTTTTTGAGACTGGTCAGAATGCTTCTGGGTCCTGAAGCATTGGTACTCAGTGAAATATGCTCTACTTCTTAGAGAAAACAAACTTGCTGAAATAGAATTGTTTAATTCAGTCATTAATGTCTTTCAGTAATTTAGTTATTTACAAGTAATTTAGAGTTAATTACCTTAAATTTTTTTGATAATTTGCTTCTCAGAATGACTTTATAGTAAGGTTTAAATTGCCAGTTTGATTTCTCAAATGAGTAATTTATTAATGTGAATTCAGACTTGTAATATGTGTAGTTCTAATACATTTGTTTTCTTAGAGTGAAGTGTTCTTGGTGTTGTCTTCTACCCATCTTCCTTTCTTTGGCTGAACTTTCTTTTCGGTATGTTAATGCCAAAACACTGCCTCTTGTTCTATGAGAAGCCGGGCTTTTTAAATTTTGGGACATTTGGTTACAGCTGTAATGAAAATAGAAGTGCAAGTAATGTAAGAGTATGTAATCTTTTCTCAACACAAACTTCTTTTTTTGCTATAATTTTCTAGAAGAGTAGTCATGAGATGAGCCCTTCAGGTGAAAGCTAGTTACAAGAAGCACATATTAAAAGTCTTTCATCTAATGAGCCAGTTGAAATTTAGTTCTTTTTTTCTTTTCATCTTGCAAAGAACAATGAAGACCTTTCTCAAAGCAGTGAACAGCATTATAAGACACATACTTATTGAGAGGCTGTACTCAGATGAACAGTGTTGACTTACTGCATTTCCTCCTTTCTTAGAATACAAAAGGTGAAGTTAATACAGAGAATTAATTGCATTTTGTGCTCCCATGATGCTTCATAGAAGTAATTTGTGTACTTCAGTTGAGCTCTTCTTGAAGAAAGGTCTGAGTTTGTTCTGTGCCTGAGAGCAAAGGATTATTTCACCTTAGTCAGTGCCATTTTGACTAGAATTCATTATGACATTAATAAATACAGATTTAAAATTTTGTTTGTGGTTAGAGATTTTTTTATTTATTTCTTTTGCTAGTGAATGTGGTACAGCGAGAACTGGTGACACTACTAGATGCCCAGTACCTACTGAGGGTGCGAGATTGAAAGGAGAGAAGACATTATTCTTGTGGCATAATTAATTAAGAAAGTATAATTGTCCTAGTCTTGGGGAATCTTTTTATATACCTATATTGGGGTAATTTGGATTTTTGAAGTAGCTGTTGCCTGTTTGCAGCCTACCAAGCCTGTAAAGCTTGAGATTTTAGTCTTTCCTGCAGCTGCCAAGTTCATCTGGGCACTGTTGTGAAGAACAGGACCATGGAGGAGGAAACTGGGTAACCTCTCCCTGTAGATGTGTGAGTGGATACCACGATTCATCGGTGTGGCAGAGGAATGAGACTCTGAAAATGTGCCCAAGACTGTAGTGCCAGTGGAGGAGGAGGTCATTTTATCTGCTCAGGAGGTATTCAAACAAACCAAGGTAAATGCACTTCAGAAATCACCGGATGCAGGTGTGGAGGTGTGTATGGGCAGTGCTGGAAATCCTTAGTGGCAGATACTCCTCACTGGGTGTGGATGCAGTGTACAAAGTGTCTGTGAACCTCCTGGGAGTGACTGAGAGCAGACCCAGAGAGCGTCAGATACTTTTCAATTTGTGTTGTCCCTCCTTCAACATTTCCCTTCATGCCCAACATAGTGGAGAACACTTCTTATGGGTAGAGAGCACACAGCATCACTAATGAGGAATGGCAGCATGGAGTTCTGTTTTCTGCTTCTGCTCAGAGAATTTTCATTATCTGCCTTCATCACCAGAGAAATTCTGTCCTGTAGGACAAATTGAATAATTCATTGGTCCTTCACACTCCTTTACCTGAAAGTCTGACTTTTGGGTTACGTCAGTATTTCTCTTGGCACAGGAAGTCTTCTCTGAGATTTTAGCTTTTACTGATGCATTCTAGGAAATGGCAAACAATGTGTGAAGTTTTACTTGGGATACAGAAGGATTTCTTGGAAATACATGATCTGGGAAGCTGCCATTTCTGTGGTCAAACTTCCTGCTCAGGTATATATAGTGATTCTGGGATTGGAATCGAATACATGTGTCAGCCTTGGCAGCTCTTTTTCATTGGAAGCTGCTTATTGGAAGTTGCTGTAGTTGGTAACTTCCATTTAAGCTCCTAAGTTCATGTCCAAGTTCCAAGCTCTTTTGTCCCAACATGTCCATGTCATGTTCCAGAATCTGACGAAAATTATTCTGATTTACTTAAATTGTACTATTCTAGCTTCATAATTTTCATTTTTCCAATAATACAAGTATAAACATCTGTGACATTTGTTTTTCATCTTCTTAATTTCTAAGAAGCCAATGCCTAAAAAGTTATGTTTGGAAAACCACTAGACTGCTTGGTTCTGATTTCAAATCCTCAAAAGTCAGTGTCACCTTTTTGCCTTTAATCTTCATTATGAACAGATAATATTTGTGAACACACTAAACATGACTAAAGTAATGGGAGAACATCCTTGATTAATATGTCCAGAATTTGTACTAAAAAACTGCAACTGCTGTGAAAAATTCAGTCTATATTGTTGCTTGTCCATACAGAACTAAGAGCACAAACTCATTTCAGTGTGTTCTGTCAGCTCCTCAGCCGTTCCTTTGGTGGAGTTTGCTGGCAGGCAGTTTTCTGCTCATGGCAGAGAAAGGAAATGTCATGAAATTAGAGACAGATTTTAGAGTGAAAGTAGCCACCATCTACTGTCCTACCTCTGCTCCAGTCTTCAGCTTCAGAGTTTAGCTATAATAGCAAGGCAAGGGGGTGAGAAACTGAATTACTTAATGAGATGGCCCTTCTGTCTGTCCTGTCTGATGTAGGTGTCCCTGCTGTCAAACATTAAGAGGTTATATGACTATTCACAAACCTCTTGTGATGCTGGTTTGAGAGGCATGACATTTTGTGAACAACCTTTCATGGCAAATTACCTTTTTTCCTGTGGGATGGGAAAGCTTATATGCCTTCGAGAGCTGCTTCCTTCAGACCTGACACAGTAAATCTTCTCATGCTGTTTTGGCCTGTAAAACCAAGTAGGGCAACTTCACTTGTGCTTACGTGTTCTGTTTATGGCATCCATTAATTGTGCCTTTGGATTTGTGTGGTGAAGAGAGGGAGGGAGTGCAGCAGCTGCTGCGGTGTGTGTGAAATATGAGAGCAAACACTGGTGGAACTTTGCACTTGGTTTATTTCACAGGCTGTGAGGGACGTTTTCTATATGAGCTGGTAACTGCATATCCATGTGTGAGCTGGTTTTGAGGTTTTATGCTCTTGGTTCATGCTGTTAAAATGTATCAGGGTAATGTGGCATAAATACATTTCTGCAGCAGTGCAGTAAGTGAGGGAATCCTTCCCCTGTTGTTAGCAGCTCATGTAGAGATTGGTCAAAATAGAATCACCCCAAAGTAGTTTGGAGGTACTTGAGGATTGTTTTGGTTTTAATTAGAAACAAGTGTATTAAGCTGGCTGTGTAAGAGTAGAACACATTAATGCTGGATAATGTGTCATATTCAGGTTACTTCAAAAGTCTCTCTAGGTAGAATTAAAACTCTTGCACAGAGGAAACAACTGAGCTGCTGGTACAGCCGTGCCCGTGCTGTTCCTCTGAGGTTATTGTTTGGTTCCTTTCTCAGCTGGGAATTACTGGAAGCCTCCATATTTTCCTTAAACCAAACATTGCATGTTTAATACAAGTGCAAGTCAGTGGAGTGAGAATCATTCACAATTATTTCTACCTGTTAAGAGTAGCTATAGCAATTACATATTGCTTAATAGTGTAAAATGCCCCATTGTTGGTTAGGTAAACTATAAGAGCAGTGCTGAACCTCTGGTATTGGTAGCCTTCTTGTGCAAACAGACTGGAAACAGTGAGTAGGAAGGACTGCTTTTCCTCCTCCTCTGTCACTATTTATGATCACTGCTGACCATGTTCTGTGATTGTGCTTAAAAGTAAACAGGAAACTCTCTACTTAAAAGCACCAGCCCATTTAAAAAAAAAATAGGAAATCTTAAATTTTGCTGTAATTCTGTAGAAGGGTGGTTCTGCAGCTTCCCCCCATTCAGCTTTCCTCATTGGTGGAGACTAGATGGCAGTCAAAGAATGCTGCTTGAGGTGCTGTGGGTTTGAAAGTGCTGTTGCTTATGAATTGGTGAAGTCTCAACAGAATGGCTAATATTTCTGGTTTTCTTTTATCATTGTGTTACTGAATTTTAGTTTTTTTACAGTCTGATGTCTGATTTTATATTAAAAAAAAATTTTAAAAGAGCAAGTATAGATCCTTCAGAAATAGCATGTAGTAACTTAAGCTAATAGTGAACTTCTCTATACCTTCAGTAGATCTAGGTAGAACATGCAGTGCCTCTGTAAAAATGTTTTCAGGAATAGCATATCTTTATTTAAGACCATTTGATTTAACAGTTAAATAAAAAATGTTTTGGATTTTCAAAACCAAGTTCTTGTTACATTTGTTGTCACAGCAACCTTCAGTTACGGAGCATGGGCAAAATTAAAAAATACTTGTTTGGCTGTTTGGCTTAATTATCTTTAATGTGACTTGCAGAGTGTACTCCTTTCTTGTCCTGTCTTTGGTAACCTGCAGAGTTCTATCCCACCTCTTCCCTGGGTGGTTTTCTCTGTTTTAAGGACTTCATTTACAGTGGGCTTTTCTCTTCATCCCTGTAGTACATTATGTGCTTTTCCTCTCTGTGTTTTCTGCCTTCACTTAAGAGTTCTGTTCAGTTCCTAAATAAAGTTGCCTTTTTGGAGACTTCCTATTTCTTTGTTTATCCCTATCTCAGATGTTGTCAAATGCTGAAAATAGCATTGAAAAAGACACTGGAGGTTTCCCTCTTTTCTTCTGTCAGCCTTGAATTGTGTTTGACTTAGGCAGTTATCCTTTTGCTGCCCTTCAGATGACTGATTTACCCAGTCTGTTTTGTGTTTATTTTTAAAAGCCACTTCCTTTTTTCATTCCTCAAGCACCTGAAATGATGGTTTGTTAGTTTCTGTGCTACTCTCAAATGCTTTGCCTGAGTTTTATGGCCAGGTTCACAGTCCTGTAGTTCTCTCCCTTCACTCACACTTACTTTCTACTGTGGTCTTTTCTCATCCTCATCAGAAGCAGGACCTAAGTCACTAAATCAGTAATAAAAACAATTATTTTCCTTTAGCTGTCTGCTTCCTAGAGGTGGAACAAATGAGTGAGGTCTGAGGTTGTGAGTTGTTCCTAGTACTCACCACCATCAGTTCATGACTCCCTCTAAGCAATTGCTTTTCCAGCAAAATATCCTAACTTGGCGTTGATAGTTTGAGCTCAGACTCTTCTCAATTCTGGTAACACTCTCTGAAATTAATTGTTCGAGGGCTGTTTATCTGGAATTGCTTTGTATTTTTGCACTAACCTCAATGCGTGCCTTCTTCCTTTGTCTTTTAATTCCACTGTAATATACATTGTGTTATAAACTCCCACTGGTCAACATATTTATGTTTAGTAGGGAGAAAATGCAAGTATCTATCTGTCTTCTATTTCAGGTGCTTTATGCTTTACTCTGGTTGCATTATAACCTTACAATACTCAGCTCAAAAAATTGGAAAGCTGAGAATCAGGCCTCTTGCCTAGGTCCAGCTGTTAAGCTAAATTGAACTCATATTGGTTGGTGGACTGAAAAATAGTGCTCTTCAGTGCAAGAAAAAGCTTATGATACATGTTGCATGCGGAATTTTTAGAAACTGAACTTTTTTAAAAGAATATTTTGCACTCCAGTTCATTATGGGGAACATGAATTTACAATGAAATCTCAAGTTTTACTTCAGCAAAAGCACTTCTGCATAGAGTTCCCCAATCTTCAAAGCAGTTGAAGCAACTTGATGCATCAAAGCAACTTGATGTTGTTATGCCTCTCCAGAAAGAGGTGCTGAGCTCCATGCATCCAACAAATTGGGTTAAATCCCAAGCTATTGCAGGTGAGCTGTTGGTGTGTGCTTGGTGAACCCGGGGTAAAACACAGCACCTAAGGACAATCACTCCAGAAAGGATTTGCAGGACAATGAAGTGAACCTGCTGAATGTGGTGTAATTACACACAGGTGGTATGCCTTGCCCTTGCCTCTTCTAGTCTTTTTAGCCTCTCCTTAGGAGTTATGAGGGTTCCCTACTATGGGGGTGCTCAAGTTACTCAGTTCTTACACCAGGACTCACAGGTCATCTGTCTCACCTAATGCTTTCCCTGTTCTACTGCAGGAGCAAACAAAACACCACTGCCTGTGTCCAGTGGAAGAGCTTTGTGGAGAGAGAGCCTGGGAACAGCATTGCAGTTTGACCTGGGATTTCACAGTCCCAAACTCAAACTTTTCCTGGGTTGTACCAGCTTGAAAATCTAGTGCTGAATCAGCCTTGTAAAAAACATACCCCTTTTAATATACATTATTCTTTTCACCTATACAAATAGAATGGAATTCTT
The DNA here is from genome assembly GCF_965178545.1 of Coloeus monedula. Lineage (NCBI taxonomy): Eukaryota > Metazoa > Chordata > Aves > Passeriformes > Corvidae > Coloeus > Coloeus monedula. Next base: position 7,939,401 of record NC_138788.1, read on the forward strand.
CTCTTTCTGTACCTTGTAATAATTGCTGAAACATGTAATAGTCTCTAGGGTTGGAGCTGATGCACTTTGAAAGAATTTTTCTATTTCCTGTTCTATTTGAGCTCATGATGCTAATTGCTGTTAAGCACACATTATTAACTATGTTATTCCCATGTAATTAACTGCAGTTCCTTATGCAGTAGAAAGAGTATCAGTGGCAGCATCTAAATTTAATTTTTTTTAACGCACTAATGTGCTGATGAAACTTGTACTTTATCTTACAGCTATTTCAGGAGGACATTGCTGACATCTACTTGTATATTGTGTTTCCCAAGTAGCTTGCAGGGGGAAATGCTCAAAGTGCATTCACACATGGCTCAGTGATTACACAGTCTTGGTATTTGCAGTTGTGGGGTCTTTTTGTAGCATGGAGTTTCCTTTCCTGGAGTTTCCTCAGTGTGGTGAAGAATATATAATTAGGGAAGCATAATGAAATGTGCTGTTGACAGGAAAGTATGTTTGGAATCTCAAATACTGACCTTCTCTGACACCATTAGGCTTCTGAAGTTCTGATTCAAAGTAGTAAGGTGGCTTATCTAGGTTTATTAGTAAACTCTGTGGCATAGTGTGTTTTTATATTGTGCATTTTTAAATGCATTTGCACAGCAGTGGCAAAGCTTTTCCACTTTCTTTTGTGTTTGTGGCCACTGTTCCCATTTTATTTGTCGTGCTCACTGAAGTTATTGCAGTAGAAGAAAATAATGCTTGTTCACACTAATTTGGAAGATGAAAGCATGGCACAGAAACAATTAATCAACTAACAAACTAAAACTGCCTCTCAAGCATGCCTGTGTTTTGCAGAATTGTTTAAAAAAATATGCATTAGTTAAAAAACTTCCGGTTCCTGTAAAAATGTAAAGAAATAGAAGCAAAAGTAGCAAAAATATACAGGCATTTTGTTGTCCCAAATATTAAATCCATGTTTCATTTAAATGACTTCCATTTTTTTGTGAAGCTTTTCCATAGTTGGGTTTTTTATTATTCCCCGTGCCTTGCTGTGTAAGTTTTCCTGTTTTTTCCTGTAAATGCACAGAATGCTATTTGTGAACAAAGCATTTCAGATGGGACTTTGAAATATGATGAAAACAGGTGGTTTTGTCTCAAGTATTCCATCTTTCCTTTTTATTACTCATGTTTTACAAAGTGAGTATTAACTATTTTCATCTCATACTCTCCCTCCTAAGTCAATAACTTGCCCTGCAGAAATGCAAAATGTTTAATGTTCTGTGTCACAACCCAACCCCCCCCCACCCCCCCCAAAAAAATCTCAAAATATACTTAGCTCTTGCCACCATTTATAATCAAATACAGTAGTGCTTTGTGAGCACTGTAGGAAGGCTGCTGAAGAACAGCTGGAGCAACATTTCTGACAAGTGCCTGTTAATGTTCTTCCTTTTCACCTGTGACAATGCAAATCTAAGAAATGATAGCCAGCAAAGGGGTGGCTTTCCAAGGGAATATTGTTTTGCAGTGTGTTCATAACCTGTATGCAAGTATTCACTTAAATATTTAATGATCACATTACTATGAGAAATAGTTATAAAACACTTACTTGACTTGCCATTTGGTAAATTTTTCAGTATTGGTGCCAGGCATCACCTTTAGGGGTAGCCGATAAAGCTAAGAAAAATCTGTGTTTCTGCTATTAGGAAAGAGGCCGATGTGAAGTGCCTGAGTCTGGTCTTGGGCCTTAAAGGCCTGACTTTTACTGGGAGCTCAAGAGCTGCAACTGGATATCCACAGCAGTTCCTCAGACCTGCTCCGTGCTAAACTCATTAACACCAAGTGACTATAGTTTTCTTGGAGTAATGAAGTGAAAGAGTGTCTGAGTTCTCTGCCCGGGCTGTTGGGGCTGTTCAGCGCTGGCAGTGTCTGACTGCACTGTGAGCTGGCTGTTCCACACCCTTGACCTCCTCAGTTAATATTTCTTTCAGTATTCTTCAAGCAAGAGGGGTCAGTGTCTGTCTTTTTAACACTGACTGGGCTTGCCCTCATTGCAGTCCTTTAATATACCTGACAATATTTAATATGTATAATTCATTTAGCACTAACACTTCATTACATTTTTCTTGGGCCGTTAGCACACCCATGCAACGTGATTGTTTGTTAGTCCCTTTAGGGACAGCTTTATATGAACCACAGTCTGAAAGACAAAAAGAAGCAGAATTTAGTGCTCATAATAGCATGTTTGAAGCTTTGTTTTCCTAAAAGGTCAAGATAACATAGGTTTTCCCCACTTTCTTTCAATGATTTTGTAATAACGAAATAAGGGGATTTAGCATCATCTCGTCACAAAGCTGTTTTTGAATCCTAAGTAAACAAAGTAATTGAGTTTCAAAATGCTTGCAACTGCAGAGAAGGCCAGATATTAATGAATAAAAAAGTCTGTGGAGTATTCCGTAGGCATCAGGCAGAACAGTGTTTTAATCCATCTTTGTTTCATCTAGCACTGTTACTGTGTCATATTAGCAGAGGTGTGATGATTGTTGTTTTGTATAGATGGTCTCAAATAAGGCCAGTCTTCATCTGTGAGGAGAGGAGCTGCTGCTAACATTGGATGTGTGCACAATAAAAACGTAACAAAACTTTTTATGAAGGCAGGGTAAATGAAATATCATGGAAGCAGCTGTATCTCACTTTTCCTTTCTTGTAGGATATCTTGAATAATCTCGATTCATGTGATCTTGAAGATGATGATCTCATGCTTGATGTGGACCTGCCTGAGGACCCACCTCGTGACAAAGGTTAGTAAGGCAGCCAAGCAATCTCACTGTGAAACTGCTTCCTGGGCTTAAGAGACTTCTGAGTTGCTTTCTTCTGACTCTTGACTTAATAAGTCAATGCACTCTTCAAATTGTGGTGTTTTTTTTAAAGTAAAAGCTCTTTCTTTTCTGAAATACAGGAAGAGAGATATTTCTGTTTTCCCAAGTACAATCCTTATATTTGAAAAATTCTCAATATAGAAGTGTACTGCCTTGAATAAAAGTGCAACCTTGTTTCACACTGTGTTTTTTTTAAAATTATTTCTGTAGCATCAATTTCAAAGTTTTAAGTTAGTCTTTCAGTCTCGTGTTTCAACTGTATTTGGAAATGCTGGGACAGTATTTTTTTTTTTTTAGTTTTGGTGAATGACAGCATAATTCTTTGAGATAATTACTTATTCTACAAAATGACAATATCTAATATATATACATGTAATTCAGGGTAGCAGAAGGTGTAAAATTTAAGATATGTGTTTTCAAAATGTCTTTTATGCGCTCTTGCTTTCAGTGAGAGTGCTGGCAGAATTTTGACAGAGGAGGTAGTACAATAATATAAATTCAGAATAGAAGGAACACGGTAAAGGAAATTACGGCTGCACTTTCTCAAATGTCAGACTGGAAAGGTTTGAGGCATTTGCTTTTGTTATTCCTGACCTACTCATAGGAATTATGAGTATTGTTATTGTTATGAGCTATTGTTATGTGAATATGGGTCCTAGTTTTACTTCCAAATTCAGTGGAGGCCAATCTATGTTCGAGTGAACAGAAACACTGAATGTGGAGCACTGTCAGGCCCTACCCAGTGCAAAGAGGCACTGAAAGGAAGAAGGCTTCACTTATTTTGTGTAACTTTCATCTGCTTGCTGAAGTATGGGGATATTCAGGGGTTTTTGAGAGCACCTCTGAGTTTTTGGATGAAGACTCCTCCATGTATGTTAGATATGAAGCCAGATTTACAGTAAATAAAGCACAGTTTTCCATCTACCACGATGGTGGCACATTGTGTTTTAGCACTGTGCACATAACAAAGTGCTGTACGTAATCTTTTAAATACCAGAATGAGTTTTTCAAAGTACTTGTGTGAATTGATTGAGAACATTGCAAGTATGCAACTTTTCAGCCCTGACAGGTATGAATCTTCTACTTTTTTAGTCAGTTAATTTTTCAGAATGGGTAACAATGCAAGCCTAGGGCATATTCTTTCAGTAAGGGTAATTTAATTCTGTTGGGGAAAACTAAGAAACAATTTTAAAGGGTAGATCAATTTCTCATAAATTTCCTTCTTTATGTGAAACATGCACTGCATTTGCATCAGTAATTCCATTACAAAGTATTAATTTAAAATCTGCTAGAAGGGCATGTTTTTAAAGGTGAATGTTTGCCACAAAAATATTAAAAGCTAATTACTGTTACTTTTGGCATTTTTTTAGAGGTTGGGTTTCCTTATAAAATTAATCTGGCATAAACTGGGTATCTCTGCTTCTTAGCTTGGAATCACTGTATTTTCAGCAAAGAGGTTCTGAAAAGAAGAATTCAAAAGCCACCTCCAGGTTTTCCCTTACGTAAACATGACCACCTGAAAAAGCAAAACTTGTTCTTGTTTAATCTCCACGTGTCTTTACTCAGTTTACTTTTCCAAAGCTGAAAATCATAATTGCTTATAAACTTACTGAGGGCTTATTTTGTTGTGAATTTTCATGTGTTGTGAGCTGTAGAAAGATGCTGCTAAAGGAAAATAAATCTTCTGTTAGTTTAGGTGAATAAGTTTATTTTATTATGCAATTTTTTGGTTATTTCCTAGGTGATAAAAACTGAATTGTAGGTATGAGTACTTGTTCTAATAATGTTTAACAGCACTTCTTGCCAACACTTTTCCCATAATTATGTACGCCTTCACTGACGTCAGCCTCTTAAGACTTTCCAGGTCCTCAGAAACTCCTGGTTTCACTTTGGAGCCTGGGATGCCGCTTGGCCACTATTTATAGAAACAGTTCTAGCTCAACAAGTATGCAGGGAGTGAGGAGGGCCGCTTAAATCACAGGGTGAAGCTGGGCTCGCTCCCAGCCCACGCAGGCTGGGAACCCAGCAGGAAGGAAGGCCTGTAGGGGAGCCTTGTGCGCAGCGGGGCTGAGGGGCAGCGCGGAAACACTGCTCCCTTGTGTGGAGCTGCTGCTGGAAAAGGACTGACAATGTGAGGGAAACTTCTTGGGTAAGTGAAGGACAAAGTGTGGCGGCAGAATAGCAGTTTAGGACTTGTTTTGCTGGGTCTGGCTGCCCGAGTAGAAGTTGTTTTGGCTTTCTCTCAGTTGTTTCCAGGCTGTTGCCAAATTTAGCGTTTGTTCCCTGAAGATGTTTGTGGAATTCCTGTGGCTTTGTAGAAGTTGATGTTTTAAAGAGATATTTGCTTTCCTTTTTTTAAGTCATGCTGGTTGTCCAGGTAAATACAGATTAAATGGCTCTGAATCTGAAAACCAAACAAGATGAATAGGATGAGCTGTATCTGTACTTTAAGTAACGAAACTGTTTTCTTTTGCAGTGCAATACTGGCCTCTTTTTACACTGTTGTCTTTCTGTGTTTGTGTGTTGTTAGAGCTTGTTAAAGACCTGGAGATGCCATCAGTAAGAAAGCCAAGAAATTGTTACTTTTAAATTTATTTTGTTCCATAATCTCTACCTCCCCAAATGACTTTCTACTTAAACTGGAAATACTGTTAAAGCTGGATTCTTTAGTGTCTGCTACAGGCTGCTCTTATTCTTGTAGCAAGTTTATATTTTAATAAAAAATGTGACATTGTTATAGAAGTCTGCTTGACACTTCTAAAATGCATACTGTTTTGGATCAGGTAAAAAGAAAAAAAACAACGAACCCCACAGACTTTACACTGCATCTGTTACCAGCACATAGTTAATATTTTATTTGCAAGGTCCTGGAAACAAGTCGTAAAATTTTTTTTAACATTATGCTCTCTGTAGAAGAATGTGAAAATATGAGCCGCTATGACAGACAAGACAGAAATGTGAGACAGCATCAGGAGGGATTCTGGAAAAGAGCACCTCAGCAGCGATGGAATACACAGGATCACTATCATCTTGGCCATACTGACCATTATATCCATGGTAAAAATGATTTGAACAGGTAAAGGACTTTTCTATATCCTCACAAATGTTTGAAGCACCAGTGAGCAATTCATTTTTGGCACAAAGGGGTCTCAAGTGATAACTGAGTACATTTTCAGAATAGTTTTATGTCTGAGTGGAAGCATCACTGAGGGTTATAACAATTTCTTTTCACAACTTATTCCTTGTTTTTATTCCAAGTACTTGTTGTTTGTGTTGATGCAATATTATACATGTTGATTAAAATACCTTATGTGTTCCATGGAAAGCCGCTGCAATGTTTTACTACTTGCATTTTATAAGTTTGGACAGCTTTTTTTACTTTTTAATTTGTTGGTAACGTAAATGTAACCCTATAATCCTTAAAGGGTTGAATGACAGCTTATAGAAATTCTGCTGAACAACCTGGTTTTAGGGTACTGTAGTTTACAGCTTGAGAGAGGTCTCTGGGAGTGGAAAGGAAAACTCTGTATTTAAGTGAGATAGCACTGACATTTTCTGATTTATTTATTTCCTGCTGTGTGCCACAGTATGTAAGTATAGCCCACGTTGCGTAACACTTTCCTTTTTGCCAAATGCTGGCCAGCTCCAGTTTGTCATCACTGTGGTTTTATGTTTTGGATTTTTTGTAGGGGTTCAAGCTACCTGGAGTCTGCTGTGGGTCACCTGGAGAGCTACGGAGCGGGCAGCGGTTCCCAGGCAGCGCGGCCGCTGGCGGAGAACACGGTGATGCTGGACGAGATGACCCTGCGGCACATGGTGCAGGACTGCACCGCTGTCAAGACCCAGCTCCTCAAGCTCAAGAGGCTGCTGCACCAGGTGAGCTGGTCACAGGAACTGAAGCAGTAGAATAGACTGGGGAGTGGGCCAAGGTGGCCTTATGCTCTCTTTGGCCTTATTAGGATATCGGCATTTCGTTTAGACATTGAATTACAAAGTTCCAGAAAGTAAGTATACTTTTTATTGCTGTTTCAGAGAGTACTTCTTCTGCCTTGTCAGCATTTTACTGACTACAAAACATACTAAATACTAAAATTTTTTATATTTATTCAATATTAAATTTTACTTCTCATGAGTAAAATTAAAATTAGGAATTAAAAAAGAAAATCAGTGGATGTGAAAACCAGCTTTTATCCAATAAAATTAAAAAAAGCTGGGAGTTAAAAAAAACCCTAAAAATATTAAAATTGATCCCATGGATTAAACCTTCATTCAGCAAGTCAGTGCTAACAGCTTTTTCTTAAGGCTTTGTTTTCCTCATTCTTTTAATCTTTTCTGTGTGTTTGACAAGAAGCTTAGCAAATCATACTGGGTCATCTCTGTTGGAAGTGTTCAAATTTATCCTTCCTATGTCATGAAATTGTCAAAAGCTTTTAAGGAGCTTTTTCAATGCACCTCGAAACTTGGCAAGTTGTGGGAGTTGGTAAACTGCTAAATGACTCAGCAGAAGTATGGCATTTCAGCTACAAAAATTCCTTTGTTACCATAATAAAGAACAGTCCATGAGGCTTTCTTTGGAGGCATATACAGATTAGCATTGAAAAGTGTTTGTGTGATGTTGTCTTTTAATACCAGATTCATTGCTCTGTTTTCCTAATAGGATAATGTAATGAAAATAAGTTTGTGCCTAAAAAGTAAGACACTAAAACAAAACACAGCAAAACAAAAAGCAAATCAGCCTTGAGGCTAATTCAGTTGTACAGTTGTGCCTTTTAGAAATGTGAGCATTTGCTTCCTGTGTTAACTGAGATGTATTCCTGATTTTGTCACTGGAAAATCAGTTATATAAAAAAAATAATGCAGTGTCAGAGGGGGAAGGTATGTTCTTAGAACCTAATGTCTGAGTGGTGGGCTCCATAAACTGTGCCCCCCCAACAGCCCCAGGCATTAATACAGAGGTAGCAGGGAACCTTTTTCCAGGGCTTTTAATGCCTTTAACACAAGGACAGTTTGGCAACTTGATGGATGTTGTGTGTGTGGTTCACAGTGTAAAGGTTTGCACATTTTAGCCAAGCAGTGTGTGGCCCTGCAAAATACCATATGTGAAGTCTTGATCTAGGTTATAACAGCCAGGTTGCAGAACAAAAACCTTGCCTCAAGTAGCTCAGATTAAGTTTTTTAAAAGAACTTAAATGTGCAGAATGAAGCAGTTACTCTTAAATATTTTTCAAAATTTTTTTTTGAAAATTTTTCATAATTTTCTGCTTGTCTTGACAAATGCTTGATCCTCTTTCCCTTCTTCCCTGTAACAGTGAGTTTGGTAACAACAGGTGGTGTTCTTCCCTTCAAACTTTTTCAGGCATACTTGGCTGTATTTTCCTGACCTAACCCAACCCTGTTTTGACTCACCACTTCCAAAACTCATCACTGGACTTCTGAATATTTATTCTACTCTCCTGTGTATGATCCAGTCTTTTAATCAAAGAACATGAATAGTAATATAGAAGTAAATTAGCCTGCTACAGAGGGGCAAACTTCGACCTTTACTACCTTAATTTACTAAACAATTAGGGCAAAACTTGTATGAAGTATTTTTTCATTGCATTGAAGTGTTAAGCCTTTACTGTAAACATTGAACTTCATACTAACAGGAATGAGTAAAAATTCTGCAATTCTTTTTTACTTCTTGAACAGAAATATAGTTTGAAAACAGTTAGTTGAACTTCAGCATTCTGAGCTCTGAACTAGGACTGGATCACAGGCAGCTTCTTGCAAAATATGAAAAATCGAGGTACAAAGTCAATTGCTTTCAAACTCCAGCTTTAATAGTGGAAGCAGAAGTTCTTCTATTAGCTCCACCAATATTACACATTCAAGTGTATGTGTCGCCTTTCTCTAGTTATGACGTTCAGCAATAATATTTAATTTGGATAGGTAGAAACACAGCCGTAGTCAGGACTTAGGCACGAGGTCTCAGAGGAACAGTTACAGTAAAATAGGAAGAGTTAGTAATTAAGTTCAGTTTTATACAATTATCTAATCAGCTGTAGCATGACTTAGTGTAGAGCACAGCACATAATGAATGTATACCTAGCAGGTTCCTGGGGAGACTTAATGTGCTGTACTGGATTCATTGCTGTGACTGTAGCTCACATAACTGGATATAAATTAGCTGGAGTATTGCTAGCAACATAGCTGCAGCAGCGTGGGGTTGGTGCTGCATTCCCAGTTCAGCTTGGAAAAATAAATAGTTATTTGAGTAATAGAGCCTTGGCTGAGCTCTGTGTGACCAGGATAACAATGCCAGCAGAACTCGTGCTGTCTGCTTGCTCCTCACACGCTGCCATCTTCTTGTGCCTTCAAACAGTGCAATCAGCAATAGGAGTTTCTCTCATGCAGAGTTTTAAAAAACGTTCACGGTAGTGAGTATAACCTTCTCTGACTTCCCAGAATTGTTATACTAACCTGTATGGAGTGAAAAATGGAGATTGTCCTTGTGCTAAATGCAGTTATAATTATTTACAGAGAGGTGTACTGCTGGTGAGCATTCTCTCTTTAATGCTTAACTGGAGTGCTAACTCCAGTAAGAGGAAAATGTTTTGGAAGTTTAACTCTAGTAATAATTGACATGTAAATGGTAATGCCTCTTAAACATTGACTAAGGTACTTCATTTGCATGCTTATTAAGAAATAAGTTTTCTTCTGATCTTAAAAATTTCTTCCTCCTCCTCAATTAATTTCATAAACTTGCTGCTCTGGGTGGAGGCTAATGTGTTAATACAATTTTAAATAAGGATGTTCTATTTCTGTTGCCCTGGAGCCTTTCATCTTGGCAAGGATTGACCGTCCTCTGTAGTAACCCAGCAATGGCTTGCAACCACCCTGTTTTACCTCAGATCAGCACTTGCTGCTCTTGCAAGGAGGACTGAAACACAAAGCACCTCACAGAACTGTGAGATCTGTGAAGCTCTTCTTTCTGTGGGAGGCAGCTTTTATGAAAAATGTTTCATTTCAACTTACCTTTTATGAATGGAAATGAAATCCTATTTTTCAAGCACAGATCTTCACTGTAGCTTATCAGATATGTTCCATTTGTATGAAGAGGTGTGAATGAAGATGTGAACCATGTAATGCAAAGTTGTTAAATGCATCAGTACATTTTGCTGAGGCTTTAGATCAGTAAGTCACTTGGGTACCTTTGAAATACATTCTCATTTTGTTCTTTTCTTTTTGCATCTGGTGAGATCCACAAGAGAGATTCATCTTTGTTTATGAGAAGCCTGAAGTTGAGAAAGAAACAGACTTAAGAAACAAAAAGCCTTTTTTCTGTCATGTATTAAATTGTATGAATTGCCCCTACAATTACTACTGTTTTTTCTTAGCCACAAAATAGTTCACCTCAGTGACTTAAATTTGCTTGAAAGAAACAGAACCAAAAGAAATGAACAAACAATAGCAAATCAAATTGGTAAATTTTGGGTTTAAGCAGTTGTTTAACTGTTGCACCATCACTGTGGCAGTGTTTGACAGTGGGCAGTGAGATTGACATGACCGGGATGAAACTACACTCAGAATGCCGAGCAGTCAGCAGGTGAATAGCACCCTCTGCTTGATGGCCAGTTAACACATCTTCTGCTTGCATCTTTATAGAAATGCCACTAGCAAAGGAGACTGTTCAAATGAGTGATTTGGACTGCAGAAAACTTGGAATTCAGAATCAACGGTTAGACCTTGGTAAAAATTCAGTAGACCCTGGTAAACTTGCCACTGCTCTGAATTAGTGATTATACTAAAATAAATAATATGTTCTGCTATTGTAAAAATGTTAGAGGTAGTTTTTTATATTGCTTGTTGTGACATGCAATGTGGTGATACCTTTATAAAGTTTATTTTATCTTTACTTAAAGTTTTCAAGTATATATGCTCTCCAAGTTTCCAAAATTTGATATCTTGGTATACTTCTTAGTATTTCTAGCCTGCCAAAAATAGCATATGCATATAACCAGTTGCATTTGCTTTGCTAAGTCTATCATCTTTTTGGTAATTCTAATTTCTTTTTTGTACAAGGATATCTCTATTTTGCTGATTGGCCCTGTTTCATTTTAGCAATATGATAAGCAAGAAACAAAAAGCACAAGACAGATTTCATAGATTAATCCTAGCATGTGTTCAAATGGAGGCTTGAGTTCCTACTGATAAATGTTAGAACTGTTCCTTCTCCAGCTGTCCTGTGTTCTCTACATGTTTACTCAGGTAATTATGACAGTGGTGAGGGAATTGCTGCAGATGACCTCTGTTCCTGCTTTGCTGGTGAATGAGTCAGGCGTAGCCCAGGCCTGGAGTACTGATTTGTATCACCAGGGAGTGTGTGACATACTAAACTTGTTTGCAATTAGGTCTTAATCTGCTGTTGTGGAATCTCTTATTGCTCCACTTCCCTGCATTTTAATAGTAGTAAAAGGTATATTGGAGGTACAGAGCTTTGAAAAGCCATGCAAGATACTTTTGCTTGAAATAGTTTGTCTTGTTTTGTATTTTTGCCCATTCTCATGATGACTATTTCACAGTTGTAACTGTGACCATCTGTAGCTTTACTTCTGAGTGTGTGTATTTGTTTGAATCATTGCTTAAAATAAAATGTTGGTGAAATTTGTTATTGGGGAATATAAGATAAATATAAAATACAGTATAAATATACAAAAAATAATTCCTTAAACTGTAAGTAATTCTAGGATTCTCATTGCTGCACTTTTCCTCTAGCATTTTAGAAATGTTGTGAACTAAATAATGTTTGTGTTTTTATGGTATTATTGTGCAAATTATTTCAAAGCACTCTGTTAGAACTTGTCCATAATGTCAAGTGTAAACTGCTGCTTCATCAGTCTTTCACTTGCTGGCCATGGGCCTAGAAGGGACAAGCAGCTACTTGAGAACTGAATACAGCTGGGTGCTGGACAATGTAAACTTGACTGTTCTCAAAATTAACAGTCTATTTATATAAAAGCCCAAGAAACAAAAAAACCCAAACTGAAACAGTACCAAAAATCTGTGAGATGGAGCGTTCTATCCAAGTTATGGCAATTCAGTGTAGGTGTCTCTAGCATGGCCCTTACTTGGGCTCTGTACACAGGCTGCAGCAAGGGAGGCTTTCCTATGGGGGGGAAAAGGAAACGTGCTGTTTGAGCAAGTAATTCAAGCTTGTATTCTTGTTTCTGTCCCCTGGTAGAATGATGAAAATGTGTCACTCCAGGACATCACATTCTCAGTTCCATCAAGTCCAGAACCACAAGAACCTGAGTCAACTTTTAAGGTAAATGACATTGATTGACTTTAAAGAATAAGAGGTACAAACCTGCTTATATTTAGAAAACACACCCAAAGCTTGTGTGTTACTGAAGTACTGCTTCTTGCTTCTTTCTTTGTTTAAATGCTAACATAGGTGAACCCCACAAAGTCAGTGGCAAGTTTCTTGTTTTAGAACAGGTATTAAAGGCAGAACAAACCCCAACGGATATCCCAGATGGGATCATCTTTTATAGTCACAGACTTGTAACGTTGTGTTTTCTGTGGTGGTAAGGTTTTGTAGCTTTGCTTGGCTCTTATTGTAAAATCATGATACAAAGATCGCTAATTCTGTATTTATGGGAGGGAAACAGTGCTTACTGAAGATACAACAAGGTTATAAATACTTCTTGAAGATGAAGAGCACTTAAAACCTAATGCCTGTTCTGAGTTCAGTAATTTTTGTTGTTGATAAAGAGGACTGTAGGTAGTGTTTGCTGACTGGGCATGTTCATCTACATATGTCACTTGTTTGCACAACAGATGAATTACTGTTTCAAAAATGCAGCTGATTTACTTACCCTGGAAATTTAGTGGGTCAGCTGAATTTGGCCTCTCTTAAAGAGACTTTTGGTCAAGTTTCTTCACTCTTTATTCTATGTGCCTGCAGCCGCTCTCTCTGTGTGAATAGGAGGAGGAAAGCATGTGCTGTGTTACTCCCAGCCCTCCAGGCATGCCTAATGTCATATATCCTGGAGAGATGTTGATTTAGATCAGTGCAGTCCTTATAGAAAACCACTGTTCTGTTGCAGATGGATGATCTGCTGAACGAGATCAGGCAGCTTAAAGATGAACTGAAGAAAAAGGATGAAACAATCAACCAATTAGAGCAGCAGCTTGTAAGTATAATCCTAAATGTTTAGCAAAATCCCAGGTGTGCCCTGCAGAGCAGAACTTCAATAGGCAGTACTGATGAAGGCTTTAAGAGAGCTTAGACAGTTAATTTTTTTCCTGCGCTTTCACTATAACAAAGGTAGGTTTGGGTTCCCAGTTGTTCTCCTGGGATCTTTAATTCCATAATCTGGTCATGATTTTGTGTGGCACAAAGCAAGGATGTTTATAATGATGTTGAATGTATTTAATTTCCAAAACAGTTTTGAACACAAAGTTACAGAGACTGCTCAAAAATAACAGTGAGGAAAAGATAAGGCTACATTTAAAGTATTTTAAAAGTGAACAAGTACTGGGCCTATCATTCTGCTTAAAGTTTTTGTTAGTTTTTTTTCCTCCCCCTTCTTTCCTCTAATATCCATTAGCTTAATAAAGAATTGCACCATAAAATTTAAAGCTGAGGAAGATAATATTCTAAGTTGATTGGTTTTTTTTTTTAGGAAACAATGCAAAACTAGTCGAATAGATTAAATTTTCTAACTAAGGACAAGTTATGGGGGCACTTTCATCGTAAATTAGGTTCAGGGAGACACAAGGCCTCAAGCAAAAATTGCGTGTGTCTTTTAAAGTTTTGCTCTTGGTCTGAGTTTGGATTTTGCCATGTGTATCTTTGCATTTGGTTCTGGTAAATTCACCTGCTGTGACAATTCTTGTAAAGTAGCTCCACACATTTCAAGCCACAACAAGATCCTACAGGCAGGGTAGATGAGATGCCAAGAGGTGCACACCATGTATATTTATCATAGCTGGAGACAGTACTGTGTGACCATAATCTAATAAAACATTTAGCATGTGCTTTTGTGGGTGTGTGCACTAAAACTGAGCTGTGGCCTTCATTCTCTTCGTCTCTGGTTTGGGAACATTCCCTTGAAAACAAAGCTGAAAGATGAAGATTTGGCATTCTGCTGTGCTGTTTAAACTGCAGAATTCCACATCACACCATACCAAACCAAATTACCTTGTTTGTTAGTATTTTGCAGTAAGTGTTAGTTTTTTGGTACACTTAGTCTCACTCTTAACCATCAGCCTTCAAAGATTCCTAGAAGGAAGTTTCTCCTTCCCTGCTCAGTCATGTACCTGATTACTGGAGTAACCTGTAACTGGTGCAGCAAAAGAACTCTGCTGTAGAGATGGGTAAAACTTGTATTTGTAATGATTGAAAGATGACTTGAAGAACATAGTGCTTCAGAAATTTAAGTGGAACAAAAACTCTTTCCAAAGTCAATATTTATTCTGGATTGCTTCTCAGTATCCTTTTGGAAAAGCAGCAGTTAAATGAATAGTAGTTTTCTACAGTTTAATCATATTGTGCTCTACAGTCAAGTAATGCTTGGTATTTGAACACTGGGCCTTGACTGTACTTGTCAAGAGGCTTAACTGGTTAATTTCTAACTAATTCTTGTTTCTTTTTCTCTTTTTGGGGGTGATTAAGGCCACTAGATGTAACTGCCAGAAGGACAGTCAAAAACCTCCGGGGGCAGCGCGCGCGTGTGCCGATAAATTCACACAAACCTCCTGGAGGAGGAGTTCTGTGAGTAAAGTGGGCCCTTCCTGCTTGGGTACCTCCTTCTGCCTTTCATTCCCCCCTTCTATGACCTTGGCTCTCACACAAGTCAGCCTTGTTCAGGAGATTCTGTGCTGTGTGTGAGTAGTGTCCTTCCTGCTGTGCAACCCTTGCGTTCTTTTGCAGCCCTATTATGTAAACAAATATTACACACATTTCTTTAAAAATAAATAATTAAACTTCAGAAGTCTTCTCTTTAAATAATCACCATTTGCAGTATTTAAGTTACAGTCAATCCAAACTGTATATCTAATTGTACTTAAGATATTTTCTTATATCCTGATTTCAAAGTCATAGGTGTCTCTTTGGGTTTTTTCCTGGTCAAACTTTCATTGTTGATGTTCTCATATTTGTTGAGGAAAAGCAACAATATATTCTAAATTTCGGTGCATAAGTGTAAAAGCAAAAGTTAATATTGTTTAGTGTTTCTTCTTATTATTTTTTTATAATTTATTTTAATAACTTGACTCATTTAAAAAAATTATTGTGTGAAAATCACTTTGACAAAAGACATCTTCATTCCCATATGTTGTTGCATGGATCACATTTGTTTCCACTATGTAAAATTCACATTCTTCATGGAACACCAATAGAATACTTAAGATGGGGGAGGGACAACATATTTGATATTATATATGAAGAAGAAATTACCTTTGAATGCTAAACAAGGCTTTTGTTAGTCACCAGCAAATAGCATTTGGATCTTGAATCTACTGCTCTAGCTAGAAACCCTAGGAGATTTTATTAAAACGTTAAAAATAGGTTTTAATTTTTTTGTTTCTTTGTTTTTATCCTGCTCGATGTTACTTGAGTAAGCTTGTAGTAAAGAAAAATGACCCGTTATCCTTCTAAAATCGCTCTTTTAAATATATAGCACTAGGGCAGAAACACCACCGTGCTGTGTGTTCACCAGTTACTGGCAAACAGCCTTATCCCTGTTTTCCAACCTCCTTCTTTCTGTCTGATAAAGAACCCAGTGTCAAAAGATAATAACCTAAAGTAGCTTTTGGTTTGCTTTGACACCTCTTCTCCCCCATGTACATGTAATGTCTTTGTTCATCTCGTTTGTTTCTTCTCCTTTTGCTTTGAAGCTTCTGAGCCCTTGCATTGTTTCTTTTTCCCAAGTTTTAATTTCATGTGTGTGTTGTTCATTTGATGTCTTTGTGCATTGATCCTGTTTCCAGGTTAGTGGCTGTTGTTTCCATGTTCCTTTTTTTCTAGCTCACTTTTCAAATGGCTTCAGAAACAGTCTAATAATCTGGGAAGTTAGTTGCTAACTACACAAGTTTTAGTTTGTGCAACTTGTGGTGTGAATTGACAAGACAAAGATATTAGAGAAGATGGGAAATTTGCATTGCTGTCTCAAGCACAAGGAGTCACTCAGCACAATTGTCTGTTTTGGTCAGGTTGGCCCATATATTTCTTCTAAGTTACATTGTAGTTTTGTTAAAAAGACATTTTATTGTCAGGAGGAAGTTTGGGTTAAGGGACAGTATCTGTAAGAAGAGATGAAGGAACCTCTGCTCTATTCATGGTTGGGTGTGTGGATATATGTGTATGATACACACACATATTTCTGGACGTACGGTCACTACATGCACAATGTAAACATCTCAGTATGTTTATCCACGTGCAAAGTTTCTCATGAAGTTAATAAAGGACTTAGGAAAATTCATGAAATATTGACAAATACTGAAACTGCTGCTTTTCAGGAGCTTTTGATAGCTCAAAAGTTTGGAGCAGAATGTTTTGGGGTCTTTTCAATGTTTTCATGTGCGTATTTGTAGGTCACAGGCTTTCTGTCAGCCAACAGAAACAGGAACTCCTTAATGTGGGATTTCTTCAAGTAGGACAGTGGTCTGGCTGTTACAGCCAAATTTCAGTTCTAGTGGTCAGACCCCAGCTTTCTGGCTTAATGCTCCCTCTGCTAACATGCATTTGGATGATTCCTTGCATGGCTTAATAGAAGTATAAATGTATGAAATAATTTTTGATCAGGAACCTAATAACAGAAAACATCTCTTGCAATAGAAAGGAGACACAGTCAGCTCTTATTTTCTTGAGGTAAGAGTACAATAAATAGAAGGAGACACCTAAGTAAAACGTATTCTCACTACTCAAAAAAATCCCAAAAACCCTCTTGAAGAAGCTGTTTTGCTTTATTAACATTCTTGTTCAGTTTAACTTAATGGTCTTGACCTAAGAATGTAGACTGAGAGAAATCAGGTTTATTGGTCCTAAATGTGATATAAATCCTAAAATGTTGTTAATGTTTATGAAATTATCAGGTTTTATATAGAGTAGCTGGTTTTTTTTTAAAAACCAAACTGTAATTGAAGTCTTGGCAAGGACAGAACGGCTCCTTTGAGGCAGATAAGCTTTTTGCTTCTTTCAGCTTGGTAATGGTTTTCAATTTTGATGAATATTTAACTATTTCATTTTTTCCTATTTGTGTTGACCTGCCAGTCATTTTAAATGATGGTGGATATGAGGCAGGTGCTTCAGCTATCAAAATTTCCAAGACTAATGTGACTGTTTATAAATTCTACATATTCTATACAAATCAGAACTGATACAATGTGTTTATTCCTCAGGAGTAAGTACCAGTCTGGGAACACAGTGATTTAGTGTTCCAAGGAATACTTTAAATGCTTACTGAAATGTGCCTAACAAACATTGTTAATGCAGTGTGTCATAAAGAATAGATGCTAGAATAAACTAGGGAACAGTGAGAGTGGAAATCAGCTGTTTCAGCTGGGAATTTAAGACCATATGAATTGCAGCAATTTGTTGCTATTCAGCTGGCCATTTGAACTGGCTGCTATTTCTGATTATTTCATGGTTCTGCCACTAAAGTGGGTATCATTAAACGTGGTCTCTTTTAAAAGTCATGTTCATGTAGTTTCTTTGTTATGAAATATTTCTAGAAAATGGCCCATTCTGATGTGATTATAAACTTGTCTGGTGTTGTTCTCTTCAGGGACCACAGTTTTTCGAAGTACTTTCAGGGGTTTTTTTCTATTTAAAGGTAAATATGTACATAAATGGAAGCTATGTAACTTTAAGTTAATCCTTGAAACTTAGTACTCCCGTAATAAAAACTAGGGGCTGAAAAGAAATGTTTTGGCAATTGGGCTTCTTAAAAAATGATAGGTAGCTACCTATTGCCTGTCTACTGTGTCTGTGACATGGTATTTCTTGTAAGCGTCCTGGCAGGATGCTCAAAGCTTAGGTAACTTCTTACTGTTTGTGTTCCATTCTTGGTTAACTATCCTTGGGATGAAGGCTTGTACAAGTATTTGCTGGCAGGGTAGACCATGACATTTCTAAAAGGATCTCTTACAGATTTCCTATACAGAATTTACTCCAGTTAGTGTGTCTTAGGATTTTACTATCATGGAAGAAAATAAGCAAACCCTGGAAGAAGATAAAAATTACCTGAAGAAATTAACGTTAATGGACAGCTTACAAGGAAGAAAAATGTGAGCATCTATTGCCTCACTTCTCTTGCAGGCTTTGCAGCATTCTTTCTGTAATAGCAAATACTGATATTTTTAGGACTTGGAGGATTAGAAGTCAAGTTTTTTTGATAAATAATTTGGTTTCTTGGGCTGAAAAGGTTGTTTGCAGATGCTGAGAAGTAAATGACAAGCAAACAAACTACAAAGCCCTGAATTTGGTCCAAGATACCTGCAGAAGATTCTGGCCTGTGAGGACCAGTTCTTCTGAGTTCCTGGTTGCTCTTCCAGTGCCTGCAAGAGTAGATAGAGTGTACAGTAAAAGCTGGGTATTTCCCCTTGGTAACAGCTCCCAGTGATGAGAATGAGCTTTGCTGCCTAAATGTGTGTTCAAGTTCATTCTTGTCTCTGGTAGAATAACAGAACCTGTCAGTTTGCATGGGAACATGCATGGTCTTGTTCTTTGCTCCATCTTCTCTGCTTTTGCACTGAGATTCTTTGCCTCCCTTTTGAATTTTGTTCCAGTTTGTCATTCCAAAGCCTTTCATGTCAATTGTTTTGATGAACCTTTGTCATCCTTTCTGTCTGTCTTTGAGTGCTGTTGTCCTTTTGGTTTTAGTATCTTCTTCCACCTTAGCCTTAAACATCCTGTCTGTGTCAGCTCCACAACTCTTAATTTAAACTTGCAGGTTTTGAGGCCCAGTCACTGTATCAGTGTTCACCTTCATATCCAGCCTTGGTTTCTCTCATTGTGCAATGGTCTGCTGTTTGCTTCATGTTCTTATACACATTCTTGGTGAAACAAAACCATAGCTGGATCAGGTGGTCATGTTGTGCACGTGTCTCTTGTGCTGTGACTGTGCATTACATGTAGGGACTACACAGAAGAGAGGTCTTTGAACCCTTCACAAACAATTCTTGTTGGTTTAGTGTAAACCAGCACATAAAACTGTGTTGGTGGTGTTTTTTATCTGAATACTTTCAGAAGGACTATTGCATGTCAGAACGGCTCATTCATGGTTTCTTTCTGGGTGCTAGGCCAGGAGACTGCTGCAGAAACATTTTGTTTGCCTTAGTATTGAAGTCTGTCCTTCTGGGTTTGTTCATGATGTGGAGCTCTGAGGGTTTATGAAACAGCTGGCAGTGCTTGGTGAGAGGCAGCAAAAATCCTCTCCTCATTGAAGTGCTCAGAGGCTTCAGTTGAATGGATTAAAAAAGGGATATTTGCTGTATTTGTATTTGTTTCTGCAGCAGAAAAGACTTTTTAAAGCAGTAGCAGTTTTGCATGTTGGTGTATCCTTGAGAAAAGAGCTGGAATATCTCTGGCTGTTGGGCTAAAATTACTGTGCAGCAGTAGCTTAGAAATATTTTGCTTCTCCTTTTCTGGCAGAAGCAATTGCTTTTGTTCATGTGATTTCTTATTCTAAGGTTGAGGTCTGCTCATAACTAACAATGGAAAAGTCTGGCCTTAGGCTTCATAGCAGCATTTAAAAGAAGAAACAACCAACAGATTTTCCCAGTGCAGTTAGTCAGAACTTCATAAAGCATTTAGTACAACATAAAGCAATAGTACAATTCATCAGGCTCTTTGAAGAACATTTGTCTTTCTGGTTTGTAGGCTGCTTTATCTCAGCTGCTCTTATTTTTCCACTCCTGAATCTTACGTTGATTTAAAATTCTGATTCCCTTCTCTTTGGGGATGCCTTTGCTGTTTCACGAATCCAGTATCTGAAAATAAGAGGAATGGGATTTAATAGTAGTGTCTGGATGCACATAATAGCTGTGGGGAGGGACTGTTCCAACTGCTGTCTAATTTTAAAGTCTAAGTGGAAAAAGTTGCTTCAGAACCCAGAAGAATCTCATCAAATGTTTTTTGTTTGGGTTTGGTTTTTTTAATAGAAATTGAGGTAAGTCATGTTCTCGTCTTTCAATTCTAGCATTCCTTGCTTGAGACTTTTACAGACATTGTAATAAGAAGTGGGGATTCAGGTTTTTCTTGTTTCTTACTTTTAGTAGGAAACTGCCACTTTATCTGTGTATTTTGAGTACGTACCATCATCTGAGGAGATGTGTTTATTGGTGTGTTTCTTTTTTCCTCCTCTTTGGATTTCTTGGGAACCTCAGTACACATTTCACTAATAGGAGATGAATATGAGTTGTTGATTAAAGGAGAAAGCTTAGTAAATTTGCTGGAATTTTGTACAATAAATACTATTAAAAGAAAATTAATCTTTTCATAAGCCAGGCGTATTTACAGATACTTAAATCATAATGTGCTATATCAATGGGATTTGTACATCCTTTATAATTTGTATAATCAGTGTAAGTCATAACACTCATCTTAATAAATTCCCAGTGCTGTATCTCCTGATCCTTACTTTTTCAATTGATGTTGATTTTAATTACCTTATTGATGTACAATTAAACAATTCTTGTTTGTTTTTTTTTTTATTATTAATTAATTTATTTATTACAAAAAAACCCCCAGACATTTATTTGACGCTTACTTATATGGAGCAATGTCAACTGCAGCATTTGGGAGAAGGGGGTTAAAATATGCCTGCAGACCAGTTCACTTCAGCAGGCAAAAGATTCAAGGAAATTATTGCACTTTCTTCATTTGCTTCTCCAGTCAGAGCAATGAGAAACTAGTATGAAGAATTATTGAGAAGACTGTACTTAGTGCTGTGCTTTGAAGTGCTAATATGGATGCTTAAAAATTTCTGGAACGTGTCAAGACATGCAAATATTTCATTGCCTTTACAATAGTGTCTTTACTGTTAGCTAGCTCAGATGGCTTGTGCTTGTCTTAATCTCTCTTTTCAGAGAGTAAAAAGGAGAGGATATTAAATTTTCACCTCCCTTCTTAATGTGTTAAAAATTTCAAAGAAGTCTGGAAAAAGCTCATTGCCAACTCAGATAAGTCTACAAAATCAGACTTGTGCCTGGTAATAATGTGCTTTTTACTACGTGCAGATTCAGATATGTTTAGAGAAGGGAGAGAGTTTTTCTTGGTGTTTTGCTACCTGGATACAATTTTGGATGAAATATGAGCAAACCTGGAAAATGTAGTGTTCTTTTGTACCATGCTATGAAAATCCAAAGCTTTTGATAATTTTCTCATCAGTCATTGGTTGATGGATTAATCGTGTTCCTGGGAATATTTATGTATTTAATACCTATTCAGTTGATGCAGCACGTTATATTATTTTGTCACATTGCTTGACTGAAGCTAGTACTGTTCCAGTACTTCCATTCAACAGTCTAAAAATTGTGATCTTAATGACCACTGATGAAGGACTGTAAGAACACATTAGGTAATCAGTATCTCCATCTAGTGATAATCAGACTGAAGAACTTGTTTCATTTTTTCCCTTAAAACAATTATTGCAGCAAAATCTATCTCAGCTGCTGAAGAACAGTAAAGCGGCCTTGTCAGGCTTTTTTCTTTATTTCCTGTTCTAGATTAAGAGTGTTCTGACTAGCAAATTCAAAGACTTGGTTAAATCCATGTGTTAAGTTTCATTTTAGCAGTACTGAAACCTGGAATAGTGGTGGATAAAATCTAATTAGATTAGGATAACTGGAAGATCGGGGAAGTGTTTAAAACTCTCCTAAGACAAACACAGAATATTTATTTCTAGAAATAATGTGATGTTTAACATTGTTTTACAAGAAGCATGGAAATCAAATACTTTATTATTTGTCCAGCCCTGGCAGTATGATCTGCAGCAGAGAATCTGGAGAGGAGGGGCAAGCTGGGTTCCTGTTTTCTGTCAGGCAGGTGTTGTTCAGATACCTTCAGCCTACTGGCTGACAGAGTAGCCACAATTAGTTGCTGTTGGTCAGGAGGAGTGGGGCAGTCTTTATTGTAGTATCAGTGTTCCTGGACTTAGAAAAGCAGTTTTCAGCTGCTTAAATGGCAAAAGGATTGTAAATACTTAAGCCTGTCCTGCTGAAATAGGAAGTCAAGATTGTGTTTTTTAAGAGGGAAGTTGCAGCTTGGATTTGCAAAGGTAAGGGTGTGGGGAAAAGGATAAGCAGTAAGAAAATTACTTTTTCTTGTTTTGAGAACACAGCAGCCACAGTGTGTCACACTTGTGGTGATCTGAGAGCTCTGACAGGCAAACCCTGCACAGCATGGATCTGCACGGTTCCCTGATCCTTTCGTGGAAGACTCAAGCTCCAAGAGCAAAGTGCAAGGAAAACAGTTCTGTGTTGTCTCTCCTCTACCACGATAAATAATACTGTTGAAATTGGAGTAAAGTGGCCTCTAAAGCACCAGGACTTGCTGGAAGATTTGTCTCTATGCATTAGAAATTTTTTGTTGTAAGCTAAAGTTGACTGGTTTTTCAGTAGATTAGAACTAAGCAAGCTACTACTTGGTGAGGCATTTCTAAAATACATTTGAAAGCTGTATAAATACAATTTTATCATGTATTTTTATCATGAAAAGCTCAGCTTCTATACTTTTCCCCAAAGGCTATCTTGGACAGAAATGTGTGCTTATATACTGAATAAAAATGGAGGTATTTTGTAAGATTTCTGACTAGTTTAGGACATCTGGGATTTGGTAGCGTGTAACATTTGCTTTTACAAAATAGGACAACTGGGAAATATAATGATACCTTTCTGGGGGAAAACGAAAAAGAATGGTGTGGCTTTTTGGTGTCTTGTTTTTCCCTGTTCTCTTTTTTTATTATACTTCTCCCCCTCTCTCTTTCTGCACAGGGTGGGTATTCTGCTCCCTCCTTCTCTCCCTGGCAGGGCTCATTCCAGGGCATCCCTCGGAGTGTTCCACCGCACCGCAGACAGAGTGAGTCTGTACCTCTCACTCATCTCCCTCACCGTGTTCCAGTAGAAGCTTCCCCTTTGCACGCACTGTTCATCTTGTAGTCTCCTCCTTTCTCAGGCAGATCTCTCTCCAGGCATACACGATAGTCTGTGGCTAACCAAACGCTTCCTTCAGCCAGCGTACGAGCAGCTACGACTTATAGCTTTATAACAGTCATTAAATGCCAATAGACCTCAGCAGTTCTTCAGGCAAACCCGAGTAGGCCCTTGTTTCCAGTCTTGTCTTAACATCAGTCTTGCTTGCTGCATTTCCCTGTTCTCCATGGCTGTGATGCACTCTCCCGTCCATGTGTGTGTTCTGTTTGCTCATGCGTCCGCACGCGCGTCTGTCGGCGTATTTACGTGAACGCATCGTGGTTGTACAGAAAAGTGTTGGTGGGAAAGTGTCACTTGCATTGTCTCTCACAAAAAGTTTTAACTTTTTAGAATGGCTTCCCTCAAACTAATTTTCCAACCCCCTCGGTATTTGTTGTAAAAAGGCTTCTCTTACATTGAAGTGGCTGTTGCACAACTTGCATGTTTATTAACGTTCCTTATGTGCTAGCTACAATGTGGGCTGATGTAAGATGCATTTGTTCACTTGGCTTCGATCTGCAAAACAAAAGACAATTGCTGATTTTAAAAGTGTATGCTTACGTAGACATAGAGAAATGGTAAGTCTTATTTCGTGCTTTGGTATTGCATTATGAACAGATAAGTGTTTGAAGAAATATAACTACTTCGTAACGCTAAAGTTATATTTTTTAAATGTACTGTAATTTCCAAATTACAGTGTTTGCCTAGCAAAGCTCAAGAGTGTATTTGGACAAGAAATAAAGGAAAAAGTAAAATTATGGAAACCAAGTAAGATTTCCAGGGCCAATGGAGATCTGAAGTGTAAGCTGCACCTTGGAAAACTAAGCTTACATGTATTGCACGCTGCAATGATCCTTACTTATATCATCACAAGAAAAAATCTTACATTTTGTGATTTGTGTTTCAAATACTCTCTTGACGTTTCTGTGACAATGTTCATGTAAACAACTCATCGGGAATGCACAGCCTGTTTCATGGGCTTTTCTCTGTGCAATAAGGGATGTGCTTCATTTTTCTGTGGTGTTTGATGTGGGACTCTGTGTGTGTAATGAACTTAGAACCCCAAAATCTGATGATTGTGCCTTCTGTTGCTGAGTGGAGGGCCCAGCAGTAGCACAGCCTGGGTAATTCACTGTCCTATTGAAGAGACTGACTTCAAGGAGATCAGTTTTAGACCTGAGGATCATATAAATGTTAAGGGTTTGGGGCTTGGTGACTGGAGAGTCAGAATGGGAGGATGGTGTCCCAGCTGCCATGTGTGAGCCTCTGGTGTCACATCGTTCACAGTGGCTGCTTAGCTGAAGAAGAATACTTTACTTGCTAGATTTCTGAGCCTCCACCTCATTCCTCCAGTAACAGCAGTGGCCTCTTACTTGGGATTCCACAGTAAACTTTTATTGCTAAAGCAGGTTGGATTTTTTAGTATGCATCTTACATATTGCATTCTATGAAGTACTAGTAAAGGAAGTAAAGTAGATGAAAATGGGCCCTTGACTAGTTAACCTAAACTATAACTAATGTATTGTTTAGGAAAATAAGTTTCCACTAGTGGAGTGTTCCACTAGCTTTTAAGTCCTAGGTTTACTCTAAAGAGCCATACTGGGAATAAAAATCTAGTATAAATTAGGAGGTTCCTTAGACATTTTTAATGAAATCCTCTTCACTATGTGAAGAGTTCTGTAAAGTAGAACATTACTGGAATGGTCACTAGTATTCTTCTTTCCCACTTGGTTCAGTGGTTTCAGTGTGCAGGTTTTTGAGCTGGTATGAAATGCCACATTAGGGGGTTTTGAGGCATGTGGTGAGCTGGGCATCACCACTGAGTGTAGGACAGCCTGACACACTAATGTCAGTGTTCTTTTGCAATAATACAAACAGAGAAGATGATGGAAACATGAGGTAGTCTCAGGTTTTGTCTGGTTGTGTTTTCTGTATAGACTTGGAAGTCAAGCACTTCTTTCCTAACTTCTGGATCCTGAAGCTAAAATACAATCTCTGCTTGTGAATTCTGCAGGTTTCTTCACTGTGCTGTTGATAGCTGATGGATACATAGATCACTTACAGGCACTGTAGATTATGAGGGTATAAATCTGTAAACTGTTCATATTACAGTGTATAAACAACTAAAAATAATTTCCCTCCTGCTGAACAGAACAGGAAATATATCCCTGCTAGGTAATATTACACTAGTGTAGGTTTATGGTTCTTCTCTCTATGCACCAGTCACCAATGTCAGCAAGCATTTCACTGCACTGCAGCACACTTTAACGTTGGATGTATGTTTTTCACTTTTAATGACAATTAATTTTTAATACTTTCACATTTATCAATTTCATGTTTCTTCACCAGCCTTGGAAACAATTCAGCACTTTGCATCTCATAAACACTTTGATAAAAGTACATTGATTTTGTCATTTTGAGAATAAAAATCTTATAATTTTGTTCTGTTATTCCCACGTGTCTTGAACTAAACTCCTGTGTAATGGTCATTTATTTTTCATTTGGTTTTAGGATATATTCTGATAACATCTCAAACTTTGTTCAATACAATTAAAACCCTTTCCATTTGTGTTCTGGAGCTTTAATGAGGCAGCTCTAGAAACAAACATTTAGAATACACATTGGTAAGGAAGCAATCATGAGCTTGTATTGTAATACAAGAATATTACACCACCTTCTCTAGGCCCCTTACCCCAAGTGCTTCTCCACACAGAAGTGCTGATCAAAACTGCTTTGTTATTCAAGCATTGCAGTTGTTACATCTCCACTTGCTGTGCACATCCTGGAAAAAGTATTTACACTTTTTGTATGTAAGCATTATAGTCAGAGATAATCTAAGCAATTCTAGCAGGTGACACACAGCTTATTATCACCAGGAAGAAAGCTACTCTATGCAGTGACTATAAATCAGATGCAGGCTATGCTTTTTCATGCATTTTCTTTTAAATAAAGGCACTTTGCTCAGCACTGAAATGTTTCCAAAGCTTTATTGACCAATACAGCTTCTTTGGAGGGTGTACAAAGTGTTTGTGTTAGAAGAACCAAGTTGCTCCAGAGCATTAGCTGGCAAGTTCTGTGACAAATTATTAAATATGTCCTGGAATCATTACTTTACTGTCTTTTTAATGTAATTACTTTTGCTCCACGAATGTTCAGCTTTATGAAGAAAAGTCTTTTAAGAAAAACTCTTTCCTCCCAATTTGGGTAGTTGCAGATTCAACTACAAGAGAAATGTCTCTTGTACCTAACTAAATTTATGTTTGCAAACAAAACTTAATTCTGTTTATCGTCATATTTATCTGCTTGCTGCACATATATCTATATTTGTAGATGAAATACCTGCCTTGATTTAGGTATCTATTACTTGAAGTAATTTTTATTTGAGAAAATAAAATTTTCTAAGTTGCGGTTTCTGTACAGACTATGGAGAAAAAAAAGTAACGCTGTGCCACATTACCAATTATTTTACTAGTCTCATGGTGGTGGTGAATGGTGGTTTTAAAAAAATTAGGGTTGTTTTTTGTCATTATTTGAAGTGATACTCCATACTGCAGAATCCTGTATTTCAGTGTTGAAATATGGATATAATACAGCTAGATCAAAGGGAAAGAAAAAAAAAATGAAGTTCAAAAAGAAGCTATTAGCAAATGCTACAGATTTAAGGTGTGAAATGTTGATGTTTTCCAGAGGTGGAAAATGAGAGCTGTCTGGTGTAGCCTTTCAGCAGGGCTATGTCTGCACAGGCCTTGGTTTGAAATGATGGCTTATCCTGTGCCAAGGCAGGGAGAGGAGGGATGGCACAACTGATGAGGAAATGAAAGAATTATGAAGCAGGGTTTCTGACCCTTTCCTTCCACTCCTTTCCAAAAGGAACCTGTGGTAGTTGTCTCTTCCAACTCATGAGTTGCTAGGAAGAGGAGTTATTAAAAATACAGGCAACATGATCCAAGGATAGAATGCTGTGCCTTTTATGACCTTGTTGTTCGTGGTTAGATATTGAATGTATATAAGCATGGATGCAAAGATTTTTGATTTATACAGTTGTAATAATACACAGAAATTCTAGTTGCAGTATTTGGAGTGTAAGAGATTAACTGTGTTAAAAACCTTAAAGTTGTAAGAGCAAAGGTATTCAATGCAGGTCTTGCCATAAATATTTTTGTACTGCATTACTTAAACACTGTTGCTACCTCTGGTTCTTGAAGACAGATTAAAAACCAATGGGGGATGTGGTAATTGCAATTGAAATGGGGAAAAGTTGCAGTTCTGTCATGGCAATTGCTCATTGTTTTGTCTTGGTCCTCTGACATCATTGTCCTTGTCTTTTTCTTGTCTCTGCTTTCCATTATGCCATTGGCAAGGAGTTGAGAAGTTAGTCCATTACTTCTGTGATAAAGCGTGGTACAGTACAACTTCAGATTTATTCCCGTCTCCCCCTCACGCATTTTCACTGTTGGGTTTTTTCTTTGCCCTATGCATGATGCATGTCTGTGGGAGATGTGCATGCAGTTCTCAGATTTTCCATTGCATCGCTTCCCTCCTTCCTCAACATACTGCAGGGAGAAAATGCCTTTATTTCATTCTATGGAGGTATTATATAGGGAATCCAGATGGGGATCGAGATAACCAAAGCAAAACTGAAGGGGATTTTCAACTAAAGATTTTGAATGAGTATCACTGTCACGACCACATTTTTAACTTCTTGAACAGTTAACTTGTTTAACAGTACAACATGATGTTTCAGTTTTCCAACACAAAGCTAGTACAATCTCAGTAGTTTCATAACTGTGCAGTAGTAGTAATCCTTGTCGTGGATGTCATCTTTCTCCGGATGATGTAACAGCCAGTGTTACTTGAGAGAAATAATACAAAAATCTCTTAAGCAATGAGGTAGGGAGTGAATTGAGTAATTTTGATTAGCACATCAATACTTGGAAGGCTTTGAAGCTCTTGCCAGTACAGAAAAATCTGTTTCTTTGTGCAGAAAGGAGCACGTGCACAGAGCACTTTGTCGAATGTACTCCAGTTTGAGGAGAACTAATTGTCTCCAGTTACATTGCACTTGAATTGTTTGAGTCCAACTTCGCTTTTTAGGAGCATCCCAAAGGAGTGCAGGTGTTTGTCTACCACGTTTCTATATGGGACATAAATAGAAGTCTGGGTAGCATGGCAGTTTGTACCAAGTCATGGTCTGTCCCAGCCCAGAAATATTTCCAGAAGTGCTCTCAAAACAATGTAGATGAAACCCTTTTTTCATCAAGGACTTGTGTGAAATAAAATACTATGCCCGGAAAGCAGAAGGCTTCTTTATCTATTTCTCCTCCTTCAAGTGATGGAATTCACAAGTACTTCAGTCCTTCAGCTGGCTCATTGTTTTTACCTGTAATATGGTCAGAATTTCCAAGACTTTCTTTGTAAAAGGAAAACTTGTATTTAAGGCAAAGATATGAGATGTGGTGACAATAATTCAGTTGTCAGTGTTAGGTACCTTGTGAACTGTTACTTGCATATTTTGCAAGTGGCATTTTGCTGCTTTCAGTGTCATCTTGAATGTTCATGCGTGTAGCAATTTGATGAGATTAAAATCTGTAGTTGTGATAATTGGACAGACCTTGACTAGAAATCCACAATTAGAAAGCAGTACAGTACTTAAAACAACTGGGCAAAGCTGATACCAGAGCTTTAGTGTCCTCATAATTCTGAGCACGTAGCTATTTTCTACTTCAGAATTGCTAACTTTCTGAGTAATAAGCTGCTTAGACTTTTTAAGGTTATGAAGGATAATGAGGAAAACATGTATCTGGCTATCTTTATATGTAAAATGCAAAATTACCCAGAGGGAAAAGCTCAAATACTACCTAGTCTTTGTCAGAAGAATTCAAAATAGCATTATTGAAACCTTGATGGCTTTGTTGTATTTCAGATGTGTTCATGTTTAACTCCATTTTCCACACAAATTTAGTTTATTTTGTAACTTACCAGTTTTTAAATTTTGTTGTTTAGTAGACCTAGAATTATTTGATATTTAGTTAGAATTTTTATTGGTCAGATTAGATATTTATCTGTGTTTTCAAAGACTGACATTTAAAAACCCTTCCTAGCTGAGGGGGAAATATTTTCTGACAACTATTTTTCCACATTTGACACTATATTTTGTGCTATAAATGTTTTAATTTTTTTCCTTCAAGTAGAATTAGAAAATATGATTTATTTGTTGTAGTATTTGCATGGGAATCGGGTACATGCTGCTTTGGTTTTTGCATTCATTATTAGCAGTTTCGGTTTTGCAGGTGAAATCTCAAATCAGTAAATCATTTTGGCTAACATCTGCCTGTCAGCTCCTAGACTGGAAGGGTAATAACTTCTGTAACCCATATATAAACACTGGAAAATGGAAAAAAATATCTGGAGGACTAATTTTATTTAAGCTGTAACCCTCTCAGTGTACTGAATTATTCCTTGTGTTTAGCATTTCTTTCCTGTAGGGTTGTATGGTTAAGAAGGATTCACAAAGTTAAACTAGTTTTGGGTCACACAAGGAATAATAGTTTGGTACTCATTTGACACCATTTTGGAGGCTTCTTTGTTTTATTTAAAAATCTTTTCCCTCTTTCCAAAAGAATAATTTTCAGACTGTTCAGGATATTTGCCTTCTATGTCTATCACTGATAGGTGATGTCACAGATCCAGATTTTCCCTTTCCTTACATGTAGAACTGTTATATTCTAAAGGGGAAAACTTAAAAATAGAACAAGAAACCTTGATTATCCTCTCCTCAACCATTAAATTTTTTCTTGACGAGGAATTTTGAGGATTCAGTTTTCAGTAGTAATCCTGCCAGGGAAAAGATGAAAAGCCTAAAGAATCCTGAGATGGGCTATGGCCCTAAAAGTTTAACAGGAATCTGGCATGCACAGCTATCATTGCATTCTTCCCTCTGATTCAAAGAAGAGCTAAAAAGACCAGACAAATAACAGGTTTTCTCTTTAGAACTTGTGAATAATTCAGGAGAGTGACTAAAATGACACTTTTAGTCAAACCTCCCAAACACAAACATTGCTTCATTTTTATTTGCTCTATTTCACTTAGTAAACAGAATAAGCCTGTTTACTGTGTACATGCAATCTGTCAGCTGGTGAGAATCCAGGTAGTTGAGTGATGACTAATTTGTAGTAATTCAGTTCCCCTCCTTTGTAAAGAAAATGAGAAAAATCATCCAAGCCTGCTAAAACTGTAGTTTAAATTGTATTAGGTTTTGGAGTTTGCCACGAATTGCAGAATTTTTAATAATGCTTCCAAGATCCGTATCCAAGTTGCAGGTCTAGGATGTATTGTGAAGCTAGTACACCATTAATCTTTCAAGTCTCTTTACAGGACAGAGCAAAGAGAATAGAAATTACCCAGAAGAGGTACTGGCAATTCTCTTGTCCGATGTGTGTCTGATTAGATTGTATGTTCTGAAAAAATGTAAAATCTTCTACAGTTACCTTTATCCTGTGGTTATCAGTGTAGTAGTGTGTGATCTCTAGTTTCACATGTACTCTGCTTCTTTATCAGCCCATTTAAAATCAGTTCAAGATAAAACAGTTACCTAAGCTCAGTCTGTAGCCTGATTACCACATACTTCCGTCAGATTTTCTGACCTTAGTAAGGCAAGGAAAAACCCTCTAAATGCACATGGTCCACCAAACTCCTTTCCTGCCTGTGCAGTAAAAAGGTTGGGATAGTTGAGGTCAGTATGCAGTGAGTAGGGACTGTAGGCTGGACACAGCTGTTGCGTTGGGTTAAGCACTTCATTAGAACTGATCTGCACCGACGTTAATTCTTGTGCTGTCCTGCAGATTTGGGTGAAACCATCAACCATGCCTTCTTCATGTTTCTTTTTTAAGCCGATCGGTTTCTTTTTTGGTCTGTATGTTATTGTTTATTTCAGTGCTGGTATATTTTTTTTCCACTTCAGTTACAAGTTCCATTTGTGCGCATCCCATGACCCATCCTGTTTGGCCACAGTCAAAGTTTTGATTTAAAGACCCAGATATACAGCCCTTATCAAGCATCCTGTCAGCGCACGTTGGATTCAGAGCGTATCTGGTGTCTTCTCTGCCTAATATATTCTTGTATTATTTTCTCTTCAACAGCCTCAAGTACTACAGCCTTCCAGCAGCCTTCCCAATTCCACAGACCTCGCCCAGGGAAAACTAATAAAAACTCCACATACCGAGGCCCACAGTGAATATCCTAAACCAGATCTGCATGACAATAGAAATGATCAGAATCCAAATGCTGCAAATGTCTCTCTCCCAAATAGCCTGAATGACAGAAACTCTTTAATGAGCGTACAGTTAAACACAAAAGATGAAAATGCATCCTATCTGGACAATTTGAAAAACAAAAACACTGAAGACCCTGGAGAGGTGGCTGATAATAAGAAAGGTACATTACCACCTCGTTCCCACTTTCAGACCTCTACACGAGCTGATGCTCCAGAGGTGCAGACTGGATTATCTGTGAAAGGTCAACCCTCATTCACAAACCAGGCTTCTCAGCCAAAGACTTCGAGAATCGCGAAACCCCCAACTGCTTTAGTGCCTCCTACCATGGCCGTTCTCGTACGATCTGCAGATCATTCCGCTGCTTCCAAGGAACGTGAGCTTCTACCACTGAGTAGTTCAACTCAGACACAGCCAACATCTGGGCAGGATAACCTAAAGGGTAAACAGAGTCAGAGAGTGTCTAAACTTCGTCCACCAACTACATCCTTTGTTAAATCCAAGCAAGTGAGCAGTCAGAAATCCACACCAGTACCTCCAGAGCCTCAGAACACCTTCCTGAAGTCTAACATCCCAAGGCCACCAGCCCAGAGAAAGGAAAACGTGCAAACACACCCCGCTGGTTTGCATTCCGGGGACAGCACGGCCTTCGGTCGGCATTCCCGTCTCCCGAAAACAAAGACACACTGAGGACGTACCCACATCTCACTGCACAATGCCATGCCATAAACCACTTCTGTGTTGTGACTGCCTTGGAGCCTGCTGTACCTGCAGCCTGCAAATCCCAAGTCACTGTTCAAAATTGCATCTGTTTTAGGGCTTGCATTCTCCATCCTGCCGTGTTCTGAGGCTGATGTTACGAGCTGTGCAGTTTCTCTTGAGAGTGCTTTATTTTATCGTTGGTCTGTAATAAAGATGGTATTGCAATCTTGGTCATTAAGCAAATACTGAAGTCCTGTGGTGACCACAAATGCCAGAATGCTGCACTATTTCAGGATGGCAGAAATTATTTCTTACCTCTGTTTGAGTTATTAGACAATGAAATTGCTGTTCTGTTTAACTTCTTGGTTCTGAGTACTCCTTAGGTCAGAGTGGTAGAAAATTAGACTGACTAGCAGATGTTTTATTGGCCATAATTCTGACTCTGTATTCCAGAGGCCTATGCAAAAATCCTTGTATTTATCATTCTCTCAAGACTGACATATTTAATGTTATTTAATCTGAGGGGTTGGGTGGGTTGTGTTGTTTTGTTTTGCTGTAATCTGAAGTTGCTCTGTTCTTTATTTATCCCGTTTTCACTGTTCACAGCCATTAGGCAGATTTCACAGGGTGAAATGAATCTTCTCGCTTAAACATCATCGTTTGTTAAACGATTGTGGTATGTTTTTATTGTGTTGAATAGACACATTACTGGGTAGGTCCTTGAAATGCAGTGCTAAGGATGTTTGTCCAAACCTTCCAATGCAGGCTCTTGGGAACTGGTAAGTAGGGAACCTCTGGGAATAAGGGGTCCAGAACACCTATGTTGAGGTTGCACAACATGCATTTTAATTAATATTTTAAACTTTTATTGTTCTGCTTGTATTTATTGATTTCTGTTTAATATTGAAAGGCTCTGAAGTACCTGACTTGAAATTTTGCACAAACTTTGCCATATGTGTAAGAATTTGAAACTATTTTACAGAATAAAACTTATATTAAAAATGCAACTATTTTTTAAAAAAGGAAAAAATTAACCCACTTATTTGCCTTGAGCAATCCTACTATGTCCTAATCCAGAGCTGGTACTCTTAAGAGTTTTTCAGAGATGTGTTATTTTGGTTTTGGGTTTTTTTTTGTAATTTTTTTTTTTTAAATTTCTGAAGAAGTGCATGATAAGGAGCTTTTTGGGGAAATAAAGCAGAAAAAAAATCAACTTTTTTGTGCTCTCTAGGAGAAGTATTTTTTTCTGAAAGTAGTCTTGGTGCACTCTGGGACCATGACACAAATGATGTGAGTTACATGTGTGCATATCCAGAAAGCAGAAGCTTTCCAGAAGTTTGATGTTATGTCCCATCTCCAATTCTTCCCTTCTTTCCCATGACTCTCTTGGATGCTACTGGTTGGGGATTTTTTTCCTCCTGTTCTTGAGTTGGTTTTAAAATCAGCAGCAGAAGGTCGCTGCAACAACTTGGCTCAAAATCTGCTCCTGAAGAGCACATGATGTCAGTAAAATGCAACACAGTGTTAGTTTGTTCTAGGCTCTGGCTGTAGGACATGGACATATTACAGTATTTTCTTTGAGAGAATTAAAGTGAGTGGGTGTAGACATTTCATAAATGAATTCAATATTCAGCTTCTATAATATAAGCCCTTTAACTGTGGCTATCCTGATGGACACCTCAGTTGGGTGAAGGAAAAGAGTTGTCTCACCTGAGTTTTCAGTACATAGTTGATGTTCTAGAATCATTTTGCATTTCTCACACTGGAATTTTATTTAACTGACGATGAAGTGGAAAAATGAAAAGCTTGGGGGTGAAAAATGGGTAGGGGGAGATTCTTTTTCAGAACTACTTATATCAGTCTGAAATAAGGGAGCTGCAGGACTTTCTGTGAACTGAGGCGATGACAATGAAAGCAAGACATAACAAGACAAATAATGTTAATTGTGATAGTTGGTATAGGATCAGAAACCATAACTTGAGATTGCAGTAACAATTATGCTCCGGGAATAATTTATTTCCTTGAAAACCATTGGATCAGATGGCATTTAGTGTACGTATTTGCTTTAAATAAGAAAATAAAAGTGACTTTTTATATTCCCCAAAACTAGCTCCTGGCAGCTAACTGTTTCTCAGGAGTTTAAAGACTGCTGAGGGAATGATCAGATTCCTGGTTCATTTTCCGGTCCATATAGATTTCTATGGAAGGTGTGTTTTTTTTAAGTTTACTTTCCTTGAAGAGAAGCTGATTTTATTGTTAGTTGTATATGATTTTGTGTAAAAATACGATTTTCACCTAATGTTATTGGCAGAGATCCATCATCTTCTGCTTCTTATACTGGAGGTATCGCCAGCCTGATCTAGTGATGTTTCAATTTTTATGTTTACATTTAAAAGTATAGATATCTGTCTGCACCTTTATTGAAAATTAAGGAGATTATCAAAGCAAATTAAGCAAAGAAAATCGAGATGATCAAGATTTTCATTAAAAAGACAGTTCCTAATTTTTCTTTCCAGAAGAAAAAAGTTATATTTATATGGGCATGTATATATGTGTTAAAGGAACATAAGTAGATTATAGTCCTTTTTTATAGCATTTCCCCATTTTGTTCTGACAGATTAGTGAGACACTGAGCTGGAGCCAGCAGGATTTGATCATGGATGAGACAGATGCTAGCCTGGCTTGTGTTTGTGTTCAGCTGCTAACCCGCATCCCTCTAAGACACCTGCATGTTTGGGCTCTTCAGACTTTTCCAGGGAAGGCTCTGTTGCACGTATAGTAAGTCCAGAGTACGGGCAAAGGCTGTCAGGAGATGGGCAGCTGGGAGAGAAGTGGTGAAGTGAGGTTTGAAGCTTCACCTCGGTGAAAGATGGGGTTTGGGGAGTGATGGATGAGAGGGCACTGAGAGTGCTTGTCAAATGGGATTAAGTATTTTCAGGTAACATATCTACCTTATGAAAGGTGCAGATATATCATCAGTACTGGTGCAGATTATCCAAAATGCATACATTTAAGTATTTGATATCTTCAGGGGTTTTTTTTTAGGTTTATAAAACTGATTTATTGCCATTTTTTTTGTTTTTGATTTCTCATTCTTTTGTGCAATATTCACAAAAGTATTAAACTACTGTTCAGTATGTGTGTACAGAGGCAATTACGCGTTTTAACAAGTGAATAAACACAAAAGAAGAGAACAGAATTGCACTTTAAATGAGCTTTATTGCTTGGAGTTGTGCCTAAAATAATCTAGATGCCTCCTGCTGTGTGTGGCTTTTGTTTGAAACAAATTTCCCCGGTAGTGTTGCTGTTTCCAAGGTATTTTCACATCACTTTCACAGAATCAATATGCACTGTAGCATGTTTAAAAGTATTCATATAGTGTACTGAGTTTTTGTTGTGCAATGACTTTAATTTAACCGTGGAATTCTAACACTGATGATGCAGCCAGATCATTATTGCCTTCCCCTTCCCTGAAGCTAGAACTTCCTACTGCCAATCAAAGCTAATGGCAAGATTTCCCTAGGACTAGCATAGCTCTTAAAGAATAATGGTCCCAGAATATGGTTTTGAGAAAAGAAGTGCAATATTATCTCTCAGACTTTCTTGAAATAATTACGAAGGCCCTGAAAATCCAAAACAACGCAATTTTGAAACAGTTCCAAAAAAAAAAGGGTTCCTCAGCTTTCCATCTTGTAGCAGTGAGAGTAGACAAAACAACTAGACTGCATCATAGGTCAGTCCAGTTCATTTCATCCCTGATCTAAATGCTGACTTGTTGTAACAATGCCTGAAAACTGAATACCATTTGCGTGACTTCCTTTGTTTGCATGTCACAGCCATATGCACATTCTAAAGTGTCATACTGGGGTAGGTTGCATGTTGGGGGGGAAGTATTTCTGGTTTTGCACAGCACATAATCCTCCTAATATGGACATTTCCTTGCTGTACAAATGGAAATCAGTTCTTGAATTGGGCTTCCGTAGCTGTTCCTTATCTTGTTACAGGGGCTTTTTTCTGAGCAGAGTGGATTTAATGTGACCCTGGTGGCAGGGCTCAGTATAGTCATCTTACAACTGTGCTGTCAAGGAAATTCAGTCACTGTTGTGGTAAAGCTGCTCACTGCCTACTTAATTGTAAAAGCACCACCATAAACCCAATATAATTCCTGTGTAACAAAATCTTCAATTCAGTACTAGCTAAAACAAGAGGTACCCTTGCTATCTGCTTTGTTGTTTTTGGTTTTTTAACACAGGCCAGAGTAAATACTGTATATTGGAATTTGCTTGTAAAGTTGATTAAAAAACCTGTATGTAAAAATTCTTTCCTCAATGTTGCTCTAGTGAATAAAAATAAAAGTCATAATTCTAATAAGTATCCCTTTCTCTTGACTATTCATTTCTATGTTTTTTCAAGCCATTGTGCAAAATGTAGATAGAACTGTAGACAGAAAATTTGGGGGGACAGGGAGATTAGGCTTATGCTTACAGTGGATTTTTTTCTTGGAACTATCTTTCTCCAACAGAAATGGCAGGCTTTTAGCATGAGACTGTTATTAAAGGAAAAAAGAAAAGGAGGGGGCAAAAAGACTTAGAAAAGCTAAACATTTTAATGTATTGATTGCAGATGAACATGGACTGACACTGCTAATTCTTAAAGGTGTGTTATGGCACCTGTAATGCAGTTGAGAAGAGTATTTATTAGTTCTCTTACGCAATTAACTAGTTAAAATCATCATTTTAAGATACTTAGAGAAGGTTATTTCCCCACAGAAGTCCAAATGAATACAACATGTGCAAATATGTAAGTCCTAATTGTATGTCAGTATTTTGCCCATAGTTTGAATGGTTTGCTGTTCTTGAGATGAAAAGAAATCTGCTCCATTAATTAATCTGACCTACTTCAGTAGATGGAAGTTCAAGTTTGAAACTATGATCAAAAAGGGAGGAGAATCCTGGTTTGAAGTAAGAGCATTTTAAATATACTGCAGGCAGGCACTTGTAATCTTTAACCTCTAATGTTTTATTTTGAGCTTCAAGATGGCCTTTGGAAATTTTCATGGGTTCTGAGGGTGGAAAGAACTCCTGCACAGGGTTTCCAAGCTCAAACACATGTTTTAGGTACCTCCTTAACCGAGGCCCAAGAAGGAAGGAAGGTAGTGGGAATGAATCCTCCTGCCTTGTAGTTCTCCTGGGTAATTGTGCTCTTCATTACTTGGTGGACCAGATTATGTTACCGTGGTGTCTAATCCTTACCAATGTGATCATCAGATGTTAAACAGCTGATGCACTGTGCAGCTGATGACTATGGAAATAGTGTCCCTAAAAGCTGTGATTGACAGCTTCCCTGTCTTCCTCATCCAGAGGCAAAGGCTGCTTGGCCGTGGTGAGCAATCCTCTGCTCTCCAAACTCAGAGCAGTGGTCTCCTGAGCCTGGAGCGGAGCTGCTTTATTGCTGCTGGGCAGAATGTTACACGTGGGGAGAGAGTGAGACAGACAGGGTAAGACATTTCAGTCATTTCCCTTCCTTTGCAACCCAGAATCAACACCCCTGGCACCTTTCCTTTGACAGAAATGTCTGGAGGTTTTATGAGCACAACTGAATACAGCTGAAGCACAAAAGTTAATATTGAAGTATTTGTAACATCAGCTGGATTTGTGCAGTTGCGGCTTGGCCTGGGTTATGGATATTAGCTGCTGTTTCAAACAGGAATTGGCTTGTAGCAGAAGGCACTAAACATAAATGCTCCAGCTCTAAAAACCAGTTACTCCGATATTTAGCGCTAATCAGTCAATCTGAAAACTAAAAAGGTGGGTTTCTGTTAGGATTTCCAGGAGTTTTCTCTGAAGCCACAGGCAGTAAGAGCCCTTGGGTCTTGTACAATACGTGGGCTGCCCTGCATGCTTGCTCCAAGTCCTCATGGAAAATACAGTATGAGTTCTTAGTAAGATGCTGAAGGCAGAAGTAATTGACCAGAAGCTCTGTTCTAAGGATTCTGAATTCGATCATTCCAAAGGAGAGCACAATCTGAAAACTTCTGAGCTGTTTGAAGTGCTGCCCTCCCCCACAGCTCTGAGAATCGCTTCAGTTGTTGAAAGCATTTCATGACACAGGTTGGCTTTTAAAGCCTGTTACAGTGCAAGCCCCTGAAATAGTCCAAGGTGAGAGGCATTTAAAACCAGTTGTAGACATGGGAAATTCCAACAGTTACTTCATTTGGGTTTGGTTTGGTTTTTTTCCAAAAATTCCATAGAAATGCAGCAATTTGGGAGAAGCATTTAGATTTCAGTGGAGCTTCAGATTCTGACAACATGTTGTTCTCAGCACCTCTCCAATCAAAACAATTATTTAGATTTTATTCTGAAGAGACCTGATAGCATCGTTATCTTGGGTGCTACAGTTAGAGGCACCCTTGAAAAGCAGCCCTCATTTCCTCATGAGCATCAGAGTGCCTTTTGTGTACACAGTCATCAGTCTAGGGGTGGTAAATATATTAATTTAGCTGTATCAGAAGCATGTGCATATTAAACCTATGAGCATTTAAGGATTTGGATCATTTGGTGTGATAGATTTCAGTGCTTAGTAATACAAAAGTTGAGCTATTCCCACAATTCCATTTTAATTGCTACTCAGTTTGACAAACTGTGCTAATTATCCCATGCTACCTTTAATCTCTCTGCCTTAGTTTCCTCATAAATAAAATAAGAATAGCACCAGTGTTAGCAAAGTCAAGGCTTGCAAGATTCTATGCTGACAGCATGAAAAAATTCCCTGAGGAAATGAATCCTCCCTTGTTTTCTTGAACACTATATTAATCTTCCTGCATTTGCCTGCTCAGGAGTCTTAAAATTTTTTTTTTTAATTCCTTGCATGCAAGTTTTGTGGACCTCGTTGAGACTCTTTTATTAGATCCAGTGAATTTCCATCTTGTAAGGGTTCTGTGGCAGTTATTTACAGGAATTCATGACATGTAAATGAGAGGGAATGGTTTCTCTGTGTGAGTTAAATATGGCACAGTGAACGAGTTCTCTGAAGTCTGTAAGGAAATCCTCATGGGAATCTCTATCCCAAGCAGTGCACTGGCAGTCTCATGGGGTGGTAGGAACCTGTGGCCCCACCTTCCAGGAGGATCCCTAAGGTGTTCACCATGTTTATACCAACAGCTGTCTGTGGGATCCTTCCTTTTTAATTCCACTCACCTTTGGCTGAGTGATTGTGTGTCACTGAGACTGCTACAGGCAACCCTGAGCTCAGCCCTGGTTTATAACTCTCTGCTAGGTAGTTTCTGGGGTTGTTGCTGTGTTTTCCTGTCCCCCAGTGGCGAGGCAGCAGCCCGCAGTGACAGGGGACAGCCCGTCATGGGAGATGCTGGATCAGGCAGGAGTAGGGAAGCAAGAGACAGCAGAAGGTTGTCAGGCTGAGCTGATCTGCCAGGATCTGAGCTTATGTTTCTAGAAAGTCTGATGTTCAAACCATATGCTGATAAGCTGTTGCAGATTTGGTATTCTCATGCAGAGAAGCCTAATGATGCACAAGCTCTCTGCTAATCATGCTCCTGTGCGTTTTATCCCGGCATTTGATTCCCGACTTCAAAGGAATTAGTTAAGGTCTGTGTGTGAGCATTATATCAACAGCTGTTAAAAGCTCTGTGTGTGGCATTTCTGGGACATGCAGGGCACTGAAAAAATACTGTATGTTTGGAGTTTGTATTTAGGCATGAAAAATGCGTATTTCCTTTA
Organism: Coloeus monedula; assembly: GCF_965178545.1. Taxonomy (NCBI): domain Eukaryota; kingdom Metazoa; phylum Chordata; class Aves; order Passeriformes; family Corvidae; genus Coloeus; species Coloeus monedula. The sequence goes on from NC_138788.1 coordinate 7,979,151, forward strand.
AAATGTATTTCCTTTTAAAATTTAAAATTCTAATTACACTTTTTTGAGCTGCTTTGAGAGTGTTCATTTTCTCAAGGGATTACCTTCACAAGTTATTTTTCTGTCATGTAATATAGTCTGATGTCATAAAAATTTATTTGTTGTAAAGGAAAAAAAGGGTCCTGGAAGTTATTTCACAGAGCTGCATTACACTCCTTATATTGCTGGCACAAAAGAACACTGCATCATCATTTGTTTCATATGTTTTCTTGTGTCCCATCCTGGAATGTGCTAGTGCGGGAACAAACTAGCAAATTTGAGGAGGGGTGGGTGTTGGAAATACATGGATGGCTTCATGATAAATGTTATAGAAGGGCCTTTCAGCAGCTACTGTGAGTAGGAGCGTGGGTCTCTGTGTTGTGCTAAGCGCTCTAAGCTCAGTACCAATTGCCCAGGCCTTAGCAAACATGCTTTAGGCAGTGTCTGAAGGGTAAAACCCAAAATCTGATCGTAAACATTTTCTTGGTAAAGCACTTGGAGCCCTACTGACAGGAAAAGACAAGAATTAGGATTATTACTTTAATTGTAAATTCATAGCAGGCAGGTGGGTAAGAGCGAGCAAGACGAAACACTTTGTGTGGGGAAAAATCCCGTGGGGAAATCCTTGGGTCTATTCCCTTTCTCTGTAGGTCAGCTCAAAGCGAAGCGGTGTTTTGAGGAGGTTCGTGCGCAGGCTCCTGTGACAGCAGAGGGCAGTGCAATGCAAGCAGCCGGCCCTGCCAGCTCCTGTCCCCGTGTGTCACACACCTTCCCAGGCACAGGTGGGGCTCTGGCGCTGCGACGAGCACGGAGCAGGCGCCTCCTCGCCCTGTCCTCCTTGCTCTGATGGGCCAGCCCCAAACTAAGCACTGCTGATTCACTGTTTCCAGCGAGCAGGAGCAACGATGCTCAGTGGAAAGACGCAATCAACTGTTAGGAGGTGGAGGAGGTAAAACAGAGTTTGGAAGCCCCAGCTGAAGAATCTGTGTAATTTGAACTGGAATAAATTAGTTGTTTTCCCTGCTTGGTCTCTGTGACAGGCTTGTCTTGTTTCAGCCGGCTGTATTTATCATTCAGCTCACTGACGGCTCAGGTGGGAAATCCACAAGGGAGATGTGAGATAAAGACTAAACGCTCAAATGTGCTGGCAACTCTAAGCCCTTGTAGAAATCTTTGACTGCTCTTTCAGTGCACAAACCCTGCTGAGCAAATCCTGCAGGGAAGAAGTGATCATTTCACTACACCAACACAATTTGTTGTGCTGGTGGTCACTGCTGGAAAATTACTCAAGGAGAACCTCTGTGTATTTACTTTCCTGTTTAATCGTGTGTAAACTTTCCTGTACATAAGCAGAAATCAGTCTCACTATTGGGTCCTGTTTTCATTGCATTTTAAATGAGCCTGATTTCTTGAGCATATTTCTGTTGTATCTTTAAACAGAAATAATTACTTGCTCATAAGCTTCCTTTAATTTTGTATCCAGTAGGTAACGCTTCCTCCTCAGACCTTCAGCAACAGAAGTCATCACTTGTGCTTGAGCTCAAAACTTTATTTGGATTTTATTCCTGTGAAACATGAGGCCTGTTGTGATCAGATTTAATTTGAAGATAAGATTTCTACAAGTAGAGCAAGTACTAATCAAGGTTAGAAAAACTTACAAATTACACATTACTGCCCTGAATTAAGATAGATGTAAGCAAGCAATTTTTCAGGGAATTCCATTACTAATATATTAGACCTGGGGCTTTACATTGGGAGTCTCTTGTTTGTTTGACTTATAGCTCTGTGAAACCTTGGACTCAACCTTTTTTATTTTTCTAGCAGTTCCAGTACTCAAGGAAAAGATTCTTAATAACCCCTACAATGCAACTGTTTAAAAATGTCCTTCTGACCCTTCAGGTAAACTGAGTCCACATTAGCCTGTCCCCATGTTCACATATAATTTTTCCCTTATACTGTTTATTCAGAAAATTTTTCCTGGTCTCTCTTCTCAGATGGAATCCTTATTTTAACCAATAGCAAGCAAATCACTCTTAAATGACAATTTATTTTAATTTTAGCAGTAAGCAGCCAGGCCTTTATACCTTGACTGTTAGCTCTGTGGAAATACAACATGGTACTCAGCAAACATGCTGCTGCTGGATCTGTGTCATCTCTCAGGACAGTTGTGTTTTGTACCATTCTGTAGAATAATTCATTTTTTCAGACTGAATCCAGCAGAGGGAGTTGTTTGGGTTTTGGTTAGATTTTTTTAAAGTAGTGATGGCTTTTTCTCCTATGTTCCACAGACGCTATAGTACGAGTTACTGTTGGTACCTACCAGCAGCCTGAAGAGCAGGAAGCTGGTGCTGCCTTATGTCAGTGTAGAAGGCTGACTTTTCCTGTCAGTCATAGATTACATTTGGTTTTTGTACTTTGTGATTTGGTTATTGGTAGCTACTTCTTTGTCCCTCTCTTCCCCACTGAGCCGTGAGCATTACTGAGTTTATCTTTTCATTGCCTAACTACAGAGGACACAAACCTTTCAACAGCAGAGTGCAGACTGACAGGGAATTAACCTCTTACTTGTGGAACCAGGAAATGTCCCGAGTCTGCTCCTCAGAGATGTGTCCTTGCTGTCCAAAGCCCTATTGTCAGCCTCTGTGCTATCAAAGATGTGGGAATAATTAATTCTCAGCTTCGGGGTTTGGGTGGTTTTGTGGAAAAACGAAGCACACACTGTTCTGAATTCATTTTAAGTCAGCTATTTATGAGTCTCTTTGAAGCTGCAGCTTCAGTATGGATTCCACCTCTGTTTTCTTCCTTTAATTTGCTCCATTAAAACATGCCTGACCTCTCAGCATACCTTTGGCACTTGCTGTGTTCTGACTGGCTGCAGCTGAGCCTGCTGCCATAGCAGGGCATCTGAGTGAGATCTGGTGGAAATGCACAGCCCTTACTCCCAGAGCAGCTGGCCCAGCTGCTGACAGATCTGTACAGAGCTGTGCCTTCTCTATTGCTTTTGTTTTGGAAGCTAATGGCCCTGGCTCAAACAAGACCATTTCCCAGGATGGACCATTTATTCTGACATGGTCTTCGTGGTTGGTTTTTTGGGGTTCCTTGGGTTCTTTTATTGTTTTGTTTGGGTTTTTACCTGCACAACACTAAGGTGCCTTCCTGCCATGATGGAAGGTACATGGAAATCTCTGGCCACTTGCCCATGTTGGATGTCCTTCAGACTTTGTTACTTGCCTGTTCAGCAGTTGTTACGTTCAGGTTGGATGCACACTGGTGCCTTGGCTCTCTGGTGATCACAGTGACCACCTGTCATGACTGACCCAATGAATCTCGTGATGCTCAACGTGGCCAGCAGTACCAGTGCCAGGGATTAAGGAAACTCACTCCCTCAGCCCAGGGTCTCTCTTAATTTTGTGCTTCTCTGGCATGTTTTGTGGTCTGGGGCTGATGCTTTGCAGAGGCTGTGGCTTGGTGAAGGCAGCCCTGAGATTTCTGTGATCCCTGTTAGACCAGGAGGGAACTGCACACTGCAGCCAGGTCATGGCAGCACTGCTCTGGTGCAAAGATCCACATCTCAGGAGGTTTCTGGAAGGGGAATTGCCATTGGTAGGCATCATACCAGTGGGTGACAGCCCCCAACTCCCTCCTCGTTGGCCATTTCACGTGTGACACAGGGCACTCCCAGGGGCAGGAGCCAGGGGTCTCTGGGTGCTTGGGAGAGTGGGGAGAACTCCCTGCACTGCACTGCAGAAAAGGCTGTGAATAACCAGCTGCTGGGGCAGTTTCTGGAAGAGGTGCTGTAGCCTTTTGGTCTTGAGGTGCAGAGGCTTTTAGCTAAGACATTGCAGCTGGAGCACCTGGTGTTGGACCAGATTCAAGGAAAGGATTAGTGATGTGTGTTATGGTACGTGGGTGTAATTCATGAGGGGTTTGAAAGGTACAGAAGGTTTCTTGGCACTTTGAAAGGGCTGTTATCTTTTCCCCCTAAATAAGGGGATTGAAGAAAATAGTTGCTCAGTTTTAAAAAGGGAAATGGTTTACCTTTTCTTGTCTTGGTGCCTCAGATACTCCATGGAAGCCAGTTCAGTCTCTATTTACCTTGCACAGCATCGGTCATTCAGGTGACATTTCCATTTGTTTCACTGCCAGCTGAACAGCACCTTATGGGCTCTCGAGGAGCTCAATGACATGAGTGCCCTGACTACAAGATGCTCCTTTTCCCTCTTTGGGTGCCAGAACTTTGAGCCAAGCAGATTGCTGAATGTCAGACTTGGTGGTAGATTTGGAGATTAGCTGGTGTATTCCTGAGGATGAAGCTGGGGACAAAATTCTGACCTGGCATCACCACTTGTGCTTTAGTGGATTTAATTCTGCAAGCAAGTGATCTGCTCTATGCAAATAGCTGATGCTGGGTGTCCTGCACCAAAGTGGAATGATTCCTGCCTAACATGAACATTCAGTGGGCTTTCTGTCTTTATTTGTGAGTAAATGCTTTTGCATCATGCTAATGAGTCATGAATGGCCTCAGTTTTTTCCTCCTTTCCAGAAGGTTCTGCCACAGGAAAAAAAATGCATTTTATTTCTCAGGTACAATGAGCTTGCTCACTGCTCTCTGATAGCCTATTAATGAGTTATGGCTGTGAAAATTAGGGATGCAGCCACTTCCGGGCAGGTTCATGAGCTGTGGTGCTTTGCTAAAGCCCAAAAAGATGTTATTTTTGGCAGTGTTAGAGACATTTTGAAAGACCATCAAAGATCATTAATGCACCTTTTGTAAACACTGTCTCTTACTAATCTCTGTGCTTCTGCTTCTGGCTGGATAAAAGTTGCCTGCTGAGATTCCTGCTTCAGCTGGTGCCCCTTTGGGGTCCGATGAGTGTGAGGCTTCTGAGCTGGTGCTCATTATTATTAATTAAGGAGCAACTCTGTTCTTGGCAACCTGAGGCATGGTTTCATGAATCAAATGCAAACTGTGCTGAGCTGATCAATAAGAGTCTGTTGCTTTCTAAAACTGGAACCACTGGTTTATACTGCAGTGATTTTGGGTTACGTTATTTGTAAGTTAATTGCTATATGATCAGCCATAAAAGGTGGTCCAGGAAGATCCACTTTCTCTTGACAATCATTGCCCTATAATTGTCCTTCACTTTCCATTTGATTGATTTGGAGGCAGATGTGTAGTTTTTAATTGGTTTTTAATTCTCCTCGGCTTTGGGAGGTGGTGACTGAACAGATCTCCAATTTATTTATTGATTTGAGTTCACAGCTCTAAATTATTCTTTTATCAGCCTTTATTGCTGGTTCTTCTCCTAGCTCATGCAGGAAGCTAACACTTTTTTTTTCTTTTTTCAAGAAAGAATTAATAGAAAACAGTTAAGTAAAACAGCAACTGAGGGTTTTGAGCTGGTGCTCAGCTAAGTTCCCGTCTGTCTTCTCCAGAAGCCAAACTCAGGACTAAGCACAGCTTGTATGAAGGAGCCAAGGGTGAGTCACTTCTGGAGCCAAGAACTGAAGGATCAGATCATAAATTCAGGCTGACTAAGTGTTTGCTGGAGTTCCTTTACCAGAAGGTCTTAATATCCTTCCTGATAGACTGTGGTGGCTTCTGTACACGCTGTTTACCACGCTGCAGTTTGAGACCCATAAAGCTGCTGTCTGAGGCTCACTTTGAACCCTTGCAGAGCAGGGTTTTCTCAACACAACTGCAGCTGGACTGGAGGCACTGTCCAGAGGGGCTGAGCAGTGCTGGGTCCCTGTTTCAATCCATCCTATCCCCTGCCTTTTGCTGGGAGATTGTTACTGCTGGCTGGTGTTGCAGAGTGCAGGCTGTGCACGTGCATGCTCTAAAGGTGAAAATACAATTGTTTGCGTTGTTTCTGTTTTCTGCATGCCTTGCTGTGTTTGATGTGGACTTAGATGGTCCCTCTCCTCCACTATTTAACACTTTTAGGCTGTTTTGAGTCAGGGCAGCAGCTGGACCCACCAGGGTTATTCATTCTTCAGGGCTCTGGGCATGATCTCCTGTAGTGAAAGGGCTGGGGCCTGGGATGTGTGGGTTCCTGTCTGCCCCCTCCCAGGTGGAACTGCTTCCAGGCTGCTGAGCTCCCATCAGGATGTCTGGTCTTGCCCAAGTCCACTTTAGACACCAACCATGGGTGTGTTTCAGGAGGGGAAAAGCAGACTCCTGGAACATTTGAACTTCCTACCCTACCTTTTGGGGAGTTAGAAGAAGAGAAATCTGAGAACTGGGGGAGAGAGAATCAATATGGACATTGCCCATCAGGAAAGTTGCAAGGATGTTCCTTGCCATCAGCAGCACTCCAGCTGTGGGGTGACCAGCTGTGCCAAGCCCCTGCTTGAGCAGGAAGAGGAACAGGCAGAAAGACCTCTCTGCTTCCACCAACAGCTGCTTTCCCGGGTTGAGTGCCACAGGATGACACTGCTGTGTCACTGAACAGCATTTTGTGAGAGCTCCTGCTGCAATGGCCAAGCTGGGTCACTCTTGGTGGGAGCCTGGTAATTAAATCTTGTTGTTTCCACCCCTCGCATGCATGTAGTAATTAAAAAGGCTTGTAATTAATGGGGACTGGGGAGAGAAATCAACTGGAACCTGTCAATTTGAGCTCTGCTCTGATGGTGAAGATTTACTCAGCCAAGTAGCTTGTTTTCTTTTACAGCTTTCTTGGGTCACAGCTGTACCTGGCCCTGTGAATAGCCAGTGAGGCTTGTCATACTCTCCCTGTCTGACCAGGGGAAAAAACTGGAACTCATTAAGGATTTTAACTATCCCAGACATTTCATTTTACCTGTAAGTATCTGAGACAGCAACTCTGATGGTATAAGAACATATATGTATGAATGTTGTGGGAGGAAATCCTTGATTTAAATACATGTATATTTCCTTTAGCAATAAGAAAAGGTACTAAAATAATAATTAAAATAAACTGCATTTGTATTCAAAAAGGGGTACTATGTGTGACTCTGAATGGAGCCAAGAATCTTTAGAAATCACTGTAAAAAACCACCCAAAAGAATTTTTCTGCTGTAAGATAACCATGAAACTTATGCCTAATTTTGCATATTTTGGTGGTTTTCTTCCCTTTTTGCAACAGAGACAAACAAATTCCCTGTATTTGTAGGAGCCGTAGCTTGCAGGTTCCAATGGCTCCTGTGGTGGGAATCATTCCTGGCCTTCCCAGCAGTCCTTAAACAACTGAGAGAGTAACCAACCCTCTCAGCAGGAGTGGCCACAATGGGGTTTCTGCTGTGATCTTTCTAGGAACCTGCTGCTGCAACAACAGCCTGAATTTGTACTTCAATGCAAATTTTACAGCATTGTTCCCAGCCCCCAGAAGTCTGCATCAATCAGGAGAATTGATTTACAACTAGGTTAAGAAAATAATTGATCTGTACTGGCCAGAGACAAATCAGGCTCCAGGGCAGTGAGAGGAAGAATGTTGGTATTTCATGGGAGTGGACAGACTTGTCTGTATCTGAGATAATTACCTCACTGAAATGACGTGTCACCACTCTGGGATTTCGGAAGTGTTCTATTGGAAGGCATCCATCCTCCTTGCTCTAAGTGGTCCTGAGAACCAGCTCACAGAACAGCCTGAGCCATGACACGCATTGCAGGGCTTCCAGCTGCTGATCCTCCTGCCAGAGAGGCTTGGAGGCTCCACCCTGCCCTGGAAGCTGCTGAGGCAGTTTTACAGGCTCAGTGTCAAAATGCAGGATGCAATGGGCAAAAAGCCCAAGCCAAACTGCAAAAGCCCAAATCAAACTGTCTTGGAAGAACAGAACAAACTGCTGCTTCAGAAGCCTCAGTAACTTTTCCCACATCTGGGAAGCTCCGCAGAAGAACAGTACCCTGTGTAATGAGGCACGAAGGGGGAGCTGGCAGACTCTTCCTCAATGTCTTTTTTAGAGCTGCTTGTTTCACAACAGCCAAACTCAGCTCATATATTCCTCCTGTCCCCTTTCCTACCCTAACTGCTCCCTCATTCCTCAGCCTGCCCTCCCTCCTGCCACCTGCTGACTTGCAGAGAGACACCTGAACATTTAGCGAGTAGCTTTCAAAGCCTTTTTAGGGGTTTTAACTGCTCACGTCCTGCTGTTCCTAGTGGAGCCAAGCAGTTAAATCCTGAACTTGAAAACCTGAGAAAGTCAAAGGAAGTTAAATTCCAGGTTAGTGGTGTTCCGAGGTTGTCCCTGTGCGCCACAGGAGCAATGGTGACTGTGTTCAGTACACAAGCTGCCTGTCTGCTGAGCCTTTCCTTAAGCCTCTGTGGCACTGATATATCGGCAGGGCCATCAGTCACAGTGCTGCTCAAAGTACCAAACTTGCCCTGATTGCTGTGGGAAGAGAATGCACAACACAAGTGTCATACATGAAATCCCTATTTGTGCTTGGTCTTTGCATATTAAGTGCTTTAAATAATTAATTTTGAGTTAATTATTTTTAAATTGAATGTTACAATTAACCCATCAGCCCAGGTACAAAAATCCAATTCCATTATCAGTGTTTCTATTTGTTTAAAATTTATTAATAGAGTTGCACCCTTCCCAGTTAAAATTTTCCCAGTTAAAAATCACAAACTTGCCCCTTTTCAAGCTACAAACCACTGGTACACCATAAGAGTTACCTTTCCTGTGTTTACTGTATACTTTTACAAGTGTTCTGAGGTGTGTTGGATGTATTTTAATACTTTTTGTAGGTGTTTCACTTGCATTTTGATTCCAAGGCCAAAACCCTCCCACCCAGTCTTGATAGCCAGCAGCTATTTCTAGCTGCAGAGCCATTACTCTGCAGGCAAGTTCCATGGGCACCTGAATACCTGAATTTTAATGAAGGCATTGTATTCCCTTATCTCTAACTGATACCACCCCCCTTGACAACGATGAACCATTGGTGGACAGAGATGATCCATCAAAGGGAAAGCACCAATCACCTTGGACCGAAGGGGCGGGCTGTGGGCGGATTGGGGGCGGAGCAAAAACTATAAAAAGGACGAAGCCGAGAGGCAGGCCCTCTCTTCTCCCTTCCCTCTTCCCTCTCTCTTCTTTCTTCTCTCTTCCCCTCTTGCTCTCTCCAGACTAGCTGTGGGAGACACCGGTGCTGGGCATTAAAAGCCTTACCCCTTTTAAGGGGCTTTTAGTAATTTTTTAAAGTCAACCCAGCACTGCAAGTTTTTTCTCTACCTGAGGTCTAGTGCTGTCTCAGCCAGAAGATCTCAAATCCCTGCGCTCCTGGGGCATACCATCTACCGAGCCATAGGATCCCAAATTTTTATATTTTTCTGATTTCTGTAATTTTTCAATTTTTTTCCTGTTTTCAATAAATTAATCTTTTTAAGAGTTGTCTCATTTCTCACACAAGTTTATCCAGGTAGGCGTGGTTCTAGCAAGTACAACCTTTTGAAAACAACTCCATATGGACTTGCTTTCAGTTTTCTAACTGGAAAGTGTCTTAGCCAAACATGAAGTGAGCTGGAAAAACCTCAGCTGCTGGATGAATGGCAGAGAGGCTGTTTTGTGGTGTAAGCTGGAAAACAACTTTTCTACGGGAGGAATATTTACAGGCTAAATCTGTACCTTATTAGCATGGAGTGACTTGATTGCAGAAGCACTTGAACAAATTCCCTAGGAATTTATGTGAAAGGGTCAAGTAAGACAGATGGCTTTAGTGAAGGATTTATGTCTTTAAGTATTTTAATTCACTAAGTGTTTTTTAAAAGAATTGCCTTCAAATTCCAATCTTCCTATGGAATTTCTCTCCAAGGTTTTTACAAGTAGTAATGTTATCTCAATTTGGGCCAGCTGGCTGAAATGTGTATTGCCTTGTGATGTACTCCTTGTTTTGCAGTCCTAATTAGACTATTGAAAGAGTTAATAGATGCCCATTTCAGAGCCTGCTTTTGACATCTTAATTGCAGTATAACTAATTCAAGCCTGTTCGAGGTGTACTTATCGATGTAAGGTAATGAAAGCAGCTTGAAAAGTGCTAGTAAGTGTTTAAAGAATTCTCCCTCTCATTGATATTATGAATCTTTTCAGTTTGTGTAGGAGTCATCAGTGCTCAGTGTATTGGCAGGTCAAATACTGTGACTGACACTGTGTGACCTTCCTATCTCCAAAAGCTACTCAATGATTTCCTTTTGGATTTTGAATACTTGGCTACTTCCAGTGAAGTCTCTGTTTGATTTTATTATTCTTCTCTGTCCTGGAATGAAAATCCTGTTTGTTTTGTTCATGGACTTCACAGAATTCAGTCGACGTAAGATGATATATCCCCTCACAGATGAGGATATTTAAAGGAGGAGGATGCTAAAGCACTTTAGTTACTACCAGTATTTCAGACATTTTCAGATATTTTATCACTGAATTTCATTGCATATTTCTTGCCATTTTGAAATCATAAAAAGAACTTGTATAAAGAATGATAAGACAGGAGATAGCAGCTTTCTTTAGTCTTTCAACCATGCACATTCCTTCAAAGATAAAATGTGTTGCTGCTGGTTTTAGCTTTTACAAGCTTGATGGTGGGTACAAATAAGATAGAGATTTAATGCTGTGTCAAAGTAATATAACTGAACAAGGTTAAAGGGTCAGAAGGAGAAATGTTAATTTCAATATTCTGTTAATCACCCCTTAACAGCAAGCTGATGATATGCTCTTTCATTCACAAGAAGAAATTGCTATTCACCTTGAGGGACTCAGAGCTGAGCATCCAACCAAACAAGAAGATGGGGCTTTACAACTCTGCCACTCTCACTGCATCACCCTGTGGAACAACTGGGTGTACCTTACTCTGTGTGAACTGTGTATACATATGTTTCCCATTTGCCCATCTGCTTCTAGTCCTGCATTTGGCTCAAGGTACTGACTATGGCACAGATTGGTTGTTCTCCAGTCTGGGAGGTACCTGTTTCTGTGCTTTTAGCAGTTTCATGCTTTTAGCATGCTGTTGGCATGGCTGAACTGTGTCTCAGGGCTGACAGCACTGAGAATGGCTTCAGACGCATGGGTCTACTTTCCCTTTTCCAGATGTGTTTCACCAGCCCTCAGCCAGCGCTTCCTACTTTCCCCGAGTTTTGTTTCCACAAACCAAATTGACCAAATTATGCTCAGGGATGCAGGCTTGCTGATTAGTTTTAGATTGTGAAAAGCTGCCAACTCCATAAAAGCCTTAGCAGCATTTTGGACCATTCCCCTGAATTTAAATCTTAACTGTGGATTAGCTGCTTTAGAGGATTAGGACTGTGACACACCCAACTTGCCACCTTGAGATTCCTACCTTAAGTGGTTCTGAACTGAGCCTGGGTCACTGATGAATGTGTTTTGCTGCACGAGGCCTGGGTCCACATGCTGATCTATCACCTGTGCCAATCCCTTCATGGACAGCTGTTTGCAGTTTAAACCTATCTTTCTGATCAGTGAAATTGCTGCCTAATGCACAGCGTCTCTCAGTCTGTGGCATTTATGCTGCTGTGATAAACAATGCCCTTAATTCTAAGTTAATGAATCGATGTTAATGAGCACTCATTGTCCACAGACACCCACACTCCTTCAGAAGGGGGAGAGAACAGTCACTTAACATCCCAGCGGCCACAGGAGGCACAAGGGAGTTCTGTTTGCAGCTTTTTGTTAGAAGCTTCTAAAAATACTCTCTTTCCTTTCCTTGAGCTGACTCTCCAGCATTTCTTTGTTGTGCCTTCCTTGCAGCAGCTTTCTGCTCCCATGGACACGTGGACATCTAACACACATCCAGCCTCTGTGCTTTGTGAGGTACTTCTGGCTGTGAGCCTGCTCTGTGCCTGCGGTTGGCTTTCTGACTCCTGCTGCAGGGTGATGATCCTGGTGAGGAGCTCTGCAGGGCCGTTCTGGGTTTGTTGGAGAGCTTTGTGTGGGAGTTTAAAGCTGCTTTCACAGCTTTGGTAATGGGACTGTGTGGGAGGTACTGCTAAAGGAGATGAGAAATCTGCACCCAGAGCTACCTCTGAAGGATTGGAAGGAGTGCCCCAGAAGATGTGAGTTTGTGGAGCTGAAGGTTCAGGTGCCATGTGACAGTGTGGAAGGGAGCGACCCTCAGCATGTTTGAATCTCTTACAGCCTAATGTGTTGTACAGGAAAGCACTCTGAAGAAGTTAGAAGCACAATATATAAAACCAGACAACACTGTTTCTAGGCAGTATGAAACAGCATTCACAAGCCTTGTCTCATGGTTTGTGTGAAGGTTTAGTGCACATCTTAATCTGTGGTGCTGACAGTGCTGACTGTTTTAGACATTTGCACCTCCTTGTTTTGATAGTGAGCACATCCTGGAGTAGGGCTCATTTTTTCTCCACAGAAATAACACTTTCTCCAACAAAAGACTTCTGGATGCATGTTTATAAAAGGTAAATCTCCCTGGGTTTTATTCTGAAATATTCTGGGGTATGTGCTTTTCTGTCCTAATATCCTGAGTTGGGCTTGAAGAATGAGAGTCCACGATCCGGTTACACTGACTTGCATAGAGAGAACTCTTCCCTATAACAATTTACCAGGGTAAAAAAAAAAAAAAAAAAAAAAAAAAAGAGATCTGTGAAGCTTTTTTCCTCCTTACTGAACTCTATTAGCAAGTCTCTGAGTAATTCTGCAGGTTTTGCCCCATTTTCTGTACCCCTGGATCTTTGCAAATCAGCTTAGAGGAGACTTCAGAGAGGCAGGGTTAAGAGCTGCCTGGTCAGTGAAAGTGTGTAGTCAAAGGCTGCCTCAGTCTGTTCACTCTTTCTTTTTTGGGGAAAGAGAATGGAGCTGAGCTCCAGCAGTGATGGAAATGAACACTTCTAAATGAGGGGCCATTATGAACACCGGTGCTTAAAGGAAGATGGACAGTGAGACTTGACTACCTCTTCTAGACCACAATTTTGTAGGTTATTCAGAGTGTATTGATTGCCAAGAAGTAGTCTCTGAGCCAAGTGGATTTCTTTTTCTTTCTTATTTTCAGGTCCGTATTTATTATTGCAATAACAAAGATTGTGAGAACAGCTAATACACTTGTCACTGCACCAGAGTGAAGCCAGAAGGGGTCTTTATTGCTCTGTTTTTCTACTTGTTACTGTGGCAGGGAGGCTGTTTCCGGCAGGGCATGTTCATGACTGTCTATTTTCTCACTTAATGTTTAATGCAGTTATTAATTGTGAAATCACAATGTTTTTGCAATGTAAGGTAGGTCAGCTATTGTTGTAGCTCTGCTGGTTAGACCTGAGGTTGTCTGAGGTGTCAAAAGGACCAGGCCTTGCCTATGTGTGCAGTGGAAAGGAGATACATTAGAGGCACGATGGTGATGGGATGGCAGCCATGCCCTAAAGATGGAAGTGGCACTGTGGGTTCTTTCAGTCTGCCTTGCTATGGGCTCAACTGTGAAAAGATCATTTTGCAATGTAATGGCAGGGAGAGTGTACAAAGGACAGAACCAACATCTTCCTGGAGCTGTTTAAGGAAAGAAAGAAAGGCATCAGAGACAAATTACAGCAAGGGAAATTCTCATTAGTTATTAGGGAGAAAAGTTGGTCATGACAGTGGTGAAATACTGAAATAGGTTATCCTAAGAGCAAGCTCAGCTGACTAACCTGACCTTAGAGCACCCTGCATTGAGGAGGTCTGGATTCCTCCTGCACTTACTTTTTCTATATTTTTTGCTTCTAAATCTGAGAGTTCCTGTGCCTTTTGAAGAAGTAATGTGAAAGCCCAGTTGAAAAAATCACGTATCTTTAATGAAGCCTGCTTGTGCCCTCTGAGCAATCCTGAGGGAATAGCCAGTGCAGAAAGCAAGGCCTGCTGCTGAGTCTGGTGTGAGCAGGCTCCAACTGTTCATTCCATAAGTATTTCAGTGATATTACAAGTTTTGCTGATATAAATCAAAGTGCTCCTTGAAACCCAGCAAATAACAAATCCAACCATATTTTTAGCCCCTACCAGCAAGAGACAATCACCCCCCACAGTTAAACACATCCCTGAGGCAGCTCCCCCAGCATTAAACACAACCCTGTGCTGCCTGGGCCTCACTTACTGCACGCTGTAAATCCAGGAGGAGAGGGAAGGTTTCTGATATTTGCAGATATGCAGTAAAATATGTCAGGACCATCGTGGAACCATGCAAAAAGAAAATTGTGGCACAGAAACAATCTCTCTCGCAAGCTTTCTGGATCTGCTGAAACTAACTTGGGCTGGGCATGCCAAGCAGAGAGGGATGGTGTGGGTTAGTTCACGTTGCTGTCCCACAGCACTGCCTTGAGCATTCCTATAGGGAAATTAGTTTCAGATGACTGTTTTCTTTGTTCCCGTAGTGAAGGTAACATGGAAGTTGTCCCTCTGAACAAAGTTCCTCAATAGCAGGTGACAGTCTCACTCTTGGGGCTGGAAGGAGCTGTGCTGCATCCGCGCCAGAAAGCAGCAGGACTTGAGGTAATACTACCAAATCTAACAGAAAGAGGTGGAAACAAAACAAGCAGGAGGGGAAAAAAAGTGGAAATCAACAATTCCAAACCAGAGCCTAAATCAAGAAAAAAGGGTATATTAGTTGTGAACGAGCTCTGGTCTGTTGGAATTTCATTTTTGGACATGTTGGTATGGGTGGGGAAATGAATCATAAGGCAGAAACCATAACTTTAATACGGTTTCTATGATGCCAATTTTGAATTCAAATCACAGAGCACTTACTCATTGTCAGATATAGAGGACTGTTGACTTCCAGGCCATTAACAAAATGATATCATGTCGCAGACAGGAAATAAATCATCCTTTGGAACTTGTCAGGTTGGGTTAAACAGCTGAGGCTGGCTCTCCTGAAGGCTCCCTGCAGCTGTGAGGTAGCTGGGACTGGATTCAGAGTCCTCAGCTTCTAAATCAGCCATGGAGCAAGAGAGCTGGAGCACTGGCCCTGTCACTATGTGCCTGGCAGGGGCTGCATGGCCCTGCCCACCCCTGGTGGAACAGAGGGCTGACAGTGGGGGCAAAACAGCCAAAAGCAGTGTTCCCTGGCCTGTCAGGCTTGTCTGCAAGCTAACATGGACTGTCTGTAGCAACCTTCTCCTAAATGCTGCACTTCCAATGTTTTCAGCATGTTCATTTACTTGTTTTGGCCTATGATGTAGAAGAAGCAGTGTTGTCTTCCAGAGAGAAATGCATCCATCCTGGCTTCAGGTGGAATAGAGTTCATTTCTTCTCAGTAGCTGATACAGCGCTGTGTGTTGGACAACTTGTGTTTTAGACTTTATCAACCTGTGATGTTTTACTTGCTGTGGGAGTTGGAATGAGAACCAAACATAAAACTTTTCTTGACCCATTTTAAGCACAGCTGCAGTTTATCACCAGGCAATGGTAAATAAATAGTATGGGGCAGCAGGGCCGGGTGTATAGTGTGGTGATTCTCACCCATTTTTCAGGTTTCTCAGCACTCAGACACAAGCAGTGTTTTGGAAAGCTGATCAGTATTGTGTAGTGGGTTGAACCTGAGTTGATGGACACTCTTTTAGATTAATGACGCTTCCCAAAATTTCCATGTTTAAACCACGTGGAAAGGAGGGAATTGCCTTTCGTTTGAGCTTGACTACTGGAAGGTGGGGGGGTCTTTGTGCCCTGGCCCTTCCCTGCCCCCTTTCCCAATGCCATGGCACGGACCCTGGGTCGCTGCTGGGGGAACTGTCCACGAGCTGCAGGCAGCTAAACCCAGCCAGGGTCTGCCACACAGCTAAACTCAGCCAGGGACTGTCACACAGATCAACCCAGCCAGGGACTGCCACACAGCTAAACTCAGCCAGGGACTGCCACACAGCTCAACCCAGCCAGGGACTGCCACACGGCTAAACCCAGACATGGACTGCTCACAGCCAAACCCAGCCATGGGCTGCCACACAGTTCATACCAGCCATGGACTGCCACATGGCTCAAACCAGATATGGACTGCCACACGGCTAAACCCAGCCATGGACTGCTCACAGCTAAACCAGCCATGGACTGCTCACAGCTAAACCAGCCATGGGCTGCCACACAGCTAAACCCAGCCATGGACTGCCACACGGCTAAACCCAGCCATGGACTGCTCACAGCTAAACCAGCCATGGACTGCCACACAGCTAAATCAGCCATGGACTGCCACGTGGCTAAAACCAGCCATGGACTGCCACACGGCTAAACCCATCCAGCGCGGCTTCCTGGGACCGGCGCGTCCCTCTCCTCGCCACACGGAGCCAACAGGAGCCGGCAGAGCCTCCTGTCTGCAGCCAGCACACTTCAAGCTGAACTGAAGGAGACACCACGCAGCCAGCAGCACAAAGGGAGCGAGGCTTTCCCCACCGTAAAGCCTGAACAAGAATACCCTTCAGCATGGCGGCTTCAGAGTCAGAGAGAGAGAGAAAGTGAGTCATGAGAGACAAAGCTGAAAATGGCGACGGGAGAAAAGAGGGCGGTGCCGCGATTCTGGCGCGTAGCTTAAAAAACTTCTTGCAGGCCGTGGTAAGGAACTGTAATACCACAAACTGTTTGTCTCTTTAATCCATTTGAAGAACATGGGGGGATGGAGAATTCATGTGTGGCCTCTGAAGATTGTGAAGAGTGCTTATGCCAGGCTATATAGAAGCAGTGAGAGGCTTTTAGAGACTTGTGGTGAAGAAAGCCTTTGTGTGCAGGCCAAAGTAACTCATCCTTTAAAAGATTAATAACCCCATGTGATGGCCCATGTTTTACAGTGTGAAGGAACTGTAAGATTTTTCATGGGAGAGATGTTTTATACCACAGCAGATTGTTTCTTTCTGGGCAGTTCTGCTGTTGGTGGCAGTTTGGGAACCATGTAAAGCAGAAGAAAACCCTTCTTTTTCCTTAAGCATAAGAAAGATGCTTTTCAAGAACTGCAACACTGACTAACATCCCATGTTCTGTTATCCTTTGTATGAGTTGGGTAAAAGGAGGAAAGTGCTGGAAGGGGGAGCGGGTTTGCTCTAATTTCTTGTTATTTCTTTCTACTTCTAATTCTATTAGTAATAAAACTCTTTCTTTGTATCGCAACCGTTTAAGTTTGAACCTGTTTTGCTTTCTCCTAATTCTTATCTCATAGAAGGGAAATAAGTAAGTAATGGATATTTCGAACCAAACCACTACGTGTTCTTATTGGGTTTCCCCCCATTGTTTTAATAATAACACCTTATCTTCAAGCTTCCTGTCTTTGTCCCATCATTGTGCTGATAGTCTCAAACTATGTTAAGACCCCTCTGCTAATATTAATGGCAGGTTTCAGTTCTGTGGAACTGCTCTGGATGCTGGAAGAAATGAGGGTAGAAAATGGCAAAATTGCCTTTCCCAGCTACGTTCTGATAAGATGTGCACAAATTGTTTCTGTGGCACTTGGAATCAGGACTCAGTAGCAAAGAAAAGGAGCAGAAAGGTGTGTGCACACATGTGGGTTGTGGGGGTGGGCCAAAATCTGAGGACGCCTGGAATTAAACTTTATATTTACAGAGCGTGGTCAGGTTTTGCTTTTAGATGTTTTGCTGCCTGCTCTTGCCTTTGCCTCAGAGAGTGGTGGAAGACACAATTCTTGTTACTTGAGAGGATGAATTTTTTTGTCTTAGTTTTGTCATTTGACATAATAACATGAAGCTAGAGACAGTAGCTTTCTGGGAAGGAATAAATAATTAGCAGAAATATGTGGGCTGTGCCTCTACAAAGCTTATTTGTATTTCAGACCAGGATGGGAGCAAGATCACAATTGTTCTTGCACCACAGCTGTCTTGTCTCCTTGTCAACAAAATTCCCATGTCTTTTCTTGGTCCTTCCTCTATTGTGTCTCTACAACAGTTCCTCTGCTGGGGAAAAGAGAAACCTTGGACTTGTGTTTGCGTTAAAGATTTTGTTATACATTTGGGGCAGCTTTTCTGTACAGAATTCTTTATTCCCTCTGCTCTAAAATGCCAGCATTTCTCTTTCCTTGAACTTGTTTCTTTTGAAGAGCATTTTGCAATGTTACAGAGAAGAATGTGACACAAATTTAAACTGTATGGAATTTCCTCAGTGTATTGCTCATATTGCAGCTCAGACCAGGTTATATTCTGGCCAGGAACAAGGCAATCACATGAGAACCTAGTGCTGACTGTACAGTGTTATTTTTTATTATAGACAGAATAATAGGCTCAACCTTCTGCCAAATGCCCTTTCTTTGCCACACCCTTTTTACCTTCTTCTGTTTGTATAAGATTAGTGAAGTATAGAGAATGTTTAATTAAGTTTAATTGCATGACAGCTTAAAAGTGGGAAGGTAATTACTCATTTAATTATTGTGCTGCTTCGTGCTTGAAGTGTGTGTATAATTGCTCTTTTTATAAGGACAGTCAACTTTGCAAGCTTGCATGAAATTATAACAGCCCCATACCTTTTTAAAATGAAACTAAGCAAGGAGAGAGGTGCATTCTGTTACCCCAGGCATTCCCCCTTCTGTCAGTTTTGCCCTCCTTCCATGACATTTCTGCACAGGGAAGGACTGTAACATTAATCACATAGCCCATTCTCTTTTGCCTATTTTTCATTAACAGTTGTAGAACATGCTGAGAACTTGGGATTCCAGACATGCCAGTGTAAATTATTATTTCCTGCACTGTCTTCCTTAATTACTTCTACCGTGGCAACCCAATATATCATGGAATTTGGCTCTGTTATACAGTCAAAGGTTAAGTGATTCCTAGTTATGAGTGCTAATAGGAAGAGACTTTTTCAGTGTGCATAAGGATTCTCAAAGGTGTCTAAACAACTGCCCTTCTTTGCACCAGTTCAATTCTCTTCTGCCCTGACTAGTACTAGCAGTGAGGCTGAGATACTGAGCTTTGGACAATCCAATAATGCCTGGAGCATCTACTCGTGATGTCCAAAGGATGATTTCCCTGTAGAAGTCACCAGAGTGGAGAGAAGCAGAACAGTGAAGGAGAAAGCTAGCTACTCAAACACAATCACTTTTGTAATTGCAAGGGGACTCAGTCCAAGGTAGTTGCAGGCTCTAAAAGATTATTTTTTGTTTAAATAGCAAACAGTTAGATTACATGAAATCCCAGTGCAAAAAGTCCCTCTGTAGCCATTAGGCAAGCCAAAGAATTCCCTGCACTCTCTCAAGGTTACTGTCGAATTAATTTGTGTTGATGAGTTCTCTTCCCTTTCACAAGTGAGAGGTGATGGGGGGTTGCCTGTTGTTGTGGTGAGCCATGGCCAAAGCCAGGGTCAGCGGGATCAAGTGGACCCAAAGGTCCATTGGTTTGATGCTGCCACAGCCCAAAAGCCTCGAGCATTCATAAGGCTGTGAAAAATACATAAATCCGTGCCTTACCATTGGCCACAGCCCTCCCCTCCCCTTACTTCTCATATTTGGTTGCTTTCCAGAGAGTTCTATGCTATTCGGTAGCTAATTGGTCCTCGTTATTCCTCCCCGCCTACCCCTTCTCCCATTTGCTGTAATTCCTTCTCCCTGCCTTGGTAACACCCTGTGGCTGATGTTCCATCGGTTACTGTGTGTTTTCGCTGCCCATATTGTCGAAGTACAGGACGCCCTGCAAGCCACCTGGCTTTGGCTTTCTCCGTGGGTTTTTCCAGTCTGATAAACCCTCTCCCAGCACGAAGGAGTCCCTCCGCTCTTTCCTTCCTCCTTCCTGCCCTCACCATTGGCGGGCAAGGTGAACCCGGCCCGAAGCTTTGCCTGCCCTCCCACGCCGTGATTTGGCTCCCGGCCGCCCCTTCGGAGCAGGCCGAGGCTGCCCGGTGCCCAGGACAGCGGGCTAGCCACATGGCACCGGGGCAGCCTGTGGCAGGAGGTCTTCATGGTGAGTTAGTGCTTTGCTGTGGCGACTCTGATGTGACACAGCTGTCACAAGGCCAGTACTGTGTGAAAGCTCCTGCAGGAGCTGCAGACACCCAAAAGACTGTGAATGTCTGGACTGGGGCCCTGTCCGGCCTGCAGCTACCCTGGTCACTGTCCCGGTGCCTCCAGGCACTTTCCCTGCTTTTGTTACAGTGAGGTGGTCTGGAGTGATTTGGGCCTGTCCCCTTGGTGCAGTCCAGAGTCCCTGTGGGACCTCTCTGCTGTGCAAAGGAGAATATTCCTTGTCACTGGCAGCAGCTTTCAGCCTTTCCAGTCCCTCAGTCTGTATCCCTGACTCCTCTCCCACCCTTTGATGCTGCCAGAGCTTCTCCACTGCAGCACTCCTCCTGCAGCTCAGGCTTTTGTTTCTGAGTCAGTACATGAAGGAGGTGATTTGGCCTTTCAGTAGCTCTTCAGGAGCTGCTGGCATTCAGACCATATACTTCCCACTGTGAATCCTATGGATGTTATGGAAACTTTTGTCAGCAAGATAAGGTTTAGTGATAAGGCAGTAAGCACATTTGTGGCATGAGCACTAGGGTAAGAAAATTTTAGTTAAAATACATCTCATCCTTTCTTGCCTCATTCTTTTACTACTGTCAGAGGGGAAAAATACTTGCTCTTTCCTGACAAGAAATTAAGAGAGCACCAGACTTGATGTTTGGATGTTTCAGCTTTTGTCAGATACTTGAAAGACCTGTAGGAACATATTGCCCAGTGATAAGTAATTCCTACTAGTCTGACTGCTGCGGGAGTGGAGAGGCAGGATTTAGAGGGTGGTGACCTGAGAAAGCAAGTTTCTTTGCATGGTCTGGAAAAGAGAGTGTGTAGTTGGCCTTAAAAGTGGCATAGGGGAAGAGGAGGATTCCAGAATCAGTAGGACTCCTGATGTGTTTGTAGAGACGAGGAAAATTCTCCTTTGTGCAGGGCTGTGCCGGCCTCCGGTGAGGCCCAGCGCTCCTGGGAGAAGCACTCTTGATAAGGCAGCTCCATTTAAGCACTGGCTCCTGGCACCACAGGATGTTGCCAGTTCTCCACCCTCTGCAAGTCAGCATCTCCCAGCTCTGGATGGGCTTGGAGCAAGCTGTTCTGGGAAATGTCCTCTCAAAGGCAGTAGGCTTCAGAGTTAGCAGAGCTGGAGCAGAAGCTAAGGCCCAGAAGATCGTAATGTTTACAGCCTGGTACTGCTGTTAAATCTGTGTTAAATTTTTTTCTAGGAGAAACTGTGAAGAGCAATAGAGAGACTCTGCTGTAGAAAAATGAATTTTTTAATTTTATTTTTGGTTACCTAGAATAAAAGCATAACCACGGGGTGTGCAGAGGTGTGGGAGCAACAGAAATTGTGCTTAGTCAATGATTAGGTAATGAGGTAACTTCAGGCAGAATTGACCAAAATGAGTGACATGTGAATGTCATTAATGCCATTAATGTTGAATTAACCTCATATGAAGATTGTTTGGGTAATCAGCTGCTTCATTTGATGAGCACCAGGTGATCTTGATTTTCTTCCACTGCCACTTGAACCTCATCTGCTGATTTGGAACACCAGGTGATCAGGTGCTAATTTCATCAGCTGTGTGGCCTGGGCATTTATAGTCTCTGGAGGGTTCTGTTGACCATTTAGAGGCTGTGGTTCTCCAGATTTGGATGTTTTATTTGTACATAAGTGCTCTTTACTGTGTTTAAAAAGACTGTCTCCAGGTACAGCCATTTATCTAAGAGTGTTTCTGGAAAATAGGCATTGCTTGGTGTGGTGGGTACAGCATTACTGCAGAAACAATTAGAGGTAAAGATCAGCAGTTGGAAATGTGCCTGAATGCTTTGCTTGAATCCTCAATTTGAATTGTTTGAACAAATAGGGTTTATTTTTTCAGAGGAAGAACAATCAAAATCTTTCTTAATGGGTGTTTTGCAGATAATAATAGTGTCAAAGAGTCAATAAAGTTAATAAGGGTGTTCTACTCCTGAGATGCTTTTTGATCAGAAGCTCTGTTGGCAATTGTGATTTTAGATAAGCTGTGCTAATCCTATGCACTTTTTCTCTCCATTATTTTTTCTTTTTATTTGGTGCAAAGAACAGATCCTCACCTCAGTCCAAGTAGCAACATGGCAACTAAGATTTTTTTTTCTCCAAGAAAGGAAAATTTTCTCTTATGCTTCATGTTGAAAATACAGAAAGAAGTTGATAAATTTAATGCCAGTAATTTGCTTTCTTGGAAATGTCACACAGACTAACTAAAAAATCTTGAGTTGAAAGACCTATAGAAATAAGTCTTGATAGATGGTTTTTATTATTATTATTATATATGGTTTCTTCAAAAATGTAGAAATAACATGCTGGAAAAGGAAAGGTCAAGGGAAGGTGGTTCCATCTAATTTTGCTCTAGGAATGCATGAAGCATGACCGGAATTTAAAGCAATCTTCTGGAGGTGGGTCCAGTTACCTAGGGGTCTGAATGAGTATAAGAGATGGGATGTGTGATGACAGGCTCACTTTCCAGGAGAAAATAGATTAATCTTGCACAATGATTTCTGAGAAGTGAATTCACTTCATAATTTCAGTTCTTATTTTACTTTTTATTCGGAAAGATTTCAGGAACACCTGAAATTTTCAGGAACACCTGAAAAACACCTGCTGAAAAACTTTTCTATATGGGAGAATCACACAAGCACAAGAAGCTGAAAACAAATCGATTTACACTACAACTTATTGGATACAGTAGCTTAGCAAAATTAGGTGTTAGGTTTCTCAGGTGCTGCTGGCCTGAAGGGTAAACATTATTTCTGTGTGGTCATTGGTGCTTGCCATCCCATGAAGTGTAGGTTTGTTGGCTGAGGTGGTGCAAATGCTGCCTTTATCTAGGAACAAAGCAGCTCTAGATCCCCTGAAGTAGCTCTTGTGTTTCTAGGCTGGCCCGGGCATTGTTTTGATCTCAACAACTATTTAGGCACTTTCCTTTGCCTTTAATGGCAACCATGCAGTTCTGCTGGGCAAGTTCTGGTTGCTTTTCCAGATGCAGTGCCCCTCGCCAGGAATGTGCCCAGGAAGGTCCTGGGCTCCCAGGGCTTTTATTTGTTGGACGAAAGTTGATATTCCCCTCCCAGCAACTGCAGAGCAGAGAGGGGCTTGGAAAGAAAGCTCCCCAGCCAGAGAATAGGCAGGAGAAGCTGGCAGAAAGTGCTGTGCAGCAGGAACACAGGAGCTGATTTGTTGAGGGAAAGATGAGGGAAGGAGAGGTTTTCAAAGGGCAAGTACTTACAAAGATTAAATGTTACAGAGCTTGATCTGCAGCTGGTAAACAGGAAAATGCCAGGGTGATATTTCTGATGTGAATGTCTCTGCAGATTAACAGTAATTAAAGCTGGTTTTAGTCTTCTTGGGGTTTTCTTTTCCCTCACTGTCCACGTGCTTAGCCATTAATGTTAAGAATCAAGTATATTAATACCATTTTAAAATGTCTATATTTTTTTCCTCATATAAAAGCTCTAATAGATTATGGATCAAGTCTGTACTGTGTAAACCCAATTGCTCCAGAGTGACACTTCCTCTGTAATCATATTTCTTTTTAACTGCATTTCTCATTTATAATCCCATATATTTATGACATGACGTCCTTAAACTTCCCCATACAAACCACTCAAAAATCAATAATATTAGCTAAACTGGTAACATGAGTTGCAGACAAGTTGGGTATCATTACTAAATTCTCCTTTGCTGTAAACAGGAGCAGATTTTTTTTTTCTGTTTTGTTGGTTGGTTGCTTCTTTCCTCCCTTCTCCTGCTTTTGCCTCTTTTTTTTCTCTTTCCAAGAATATTTGCATTGAGGAAGAACACAGTGGTCTCTTGAAGATGCTCTTTTTATGCAGGATGGCTTGTTCTTGGGAACATAGAACCCATACAGCTGCAGGCTTGTTAAATGTGTGCAGAATTGTGCCCTGCATGTTCTCACTGAGCCACGTGGGGATGAGTTAATCTCCTTGACCTGGGCCCTGATGTGAGTCCAGCTGAGTGTTTCTCTGTGTTCACCCCCTGCAAAGCATGAGAAATATGATTCTGCCATCCTGGACACAGCTCTCTGTCTATATACAACAAGGCAATTGCATCAAATTCCAGGGACAAGGATTGCAGCTAAAGCCCTGTATTAGCATGGTATTGCATATGTACATATTCTAGCACCATCTAGCAGTTTTCCAAGGTAATGTCTGAAATAATAAACATAAAATAATAAAGCAATGCCTAATCAAAGTTCATATGTAGTCTGGAAAGAAAAGCCCACTGGGTTATCTCTCATGCCCAAGCTTATGTACAGATGTAATCTTACTGCTAGACTGGGACTGTTGGATCCTGTTTGTTTCCCGTTCAGGTGGCATTTGGAATCAAGCAGTTCCAATCTGCCTAAGCTGTTCTACGGCTAAGCAAGGTCACACCACCAAAGTATTTGCACTTCTCAGAGTATCTGTGTGGCCACTTTGCTGTCTTCCACCTGAGGGCTGTGAAACATCACGTGAAAGATGAAGTGCTGTTCTGAGCCACAGCAGTGGGAAGCTGGAGTTTCAGCAACCGAGTCCTTCCAGGAGGTGAAGTGGAGTCTTCCTGAAGTCCCGTGTCTCTAATAAAGCTTTTGTGAGAGATGCAGATTGATGACACACCTGGTCTAATGCACAGCTTTTCCCTCCTTCCCTCAGGTGGTATCCTGTCCTACATGTGCAGTGGGGCTCGCTTCCAAGAGCTAAACTGGCAGGATTTAACCTCACAGAAACAGTTTTAGCCTGTGAAGAATGTCAGTGTGCTCAGCAGCTATGCTCAGTGTATCAGACCCATTAGACCATAATTACCTGGTGGTGGGGAGGAGTGTCAGTGGATTATTCACTTTAGGCAGTTTTGAATCAAAAAATAAGAAATGCACATATCATTGCATGTGACGTGATATGAAATGAGACCCGTGACAGACTAAAACCTGTGATTTTTATTTTTTTTACTGAGCATATACCTCTGGGATCCACCCTGTTCTCACTGCATGTAATAAAGTCTAGTAAAGGGCAGAGAGATAACTCAACAGTTGCTGATATAAAAGGTTAGGATATAAATGCTATAAATATTAGGTTGCAAGATTAGGCTGTGTAAAGCATAAGGTATGGCTGTCTTTTTTTTGGAGGCCAGTCAAAGAAACAGACAAAAAAACTCCAGCCACAAGTATCAGATTTTTTTTAAAAAAGCCCCAAACATTACTTTAAAATAACTAATAAAACTAAATTTCTACTGGCTTGAAACAAACAACCTAAAGCCAAACAAACAAAAATAGCAAATCAACAAAAAGATAAAACAAAGCCCAAGCAGGCAAGTTTTGGGATCTTTGTAAATAACAGCTTCCTCAACTTATTTCTAACAGGCAATTCAAGACCTCAGCACTTGTCCTTCTGATGAGCCTTTAAATCACTAAGCCCTTATCAGTGCAGAGTAGAGCAACTTTTCTTCCAGCAGATCTATCCTGCCATTTCATTTGGATGCAGCAAGGCACAGCACAGAGTCACTCCGCTCCGAGTTACTGCAGCTGTTTTATATTTGTCTCTTTTTGGGGTGGGGGAGGCTTTACTCTGCTTCTCATGATCTTGTCTGTAATGTTGCCCTCATCCTTATAGGTTTATCCAAAAAAGCAGATTACAGGTGCTGTGCTCTGATTTGGGATGTCTGTTGGCCAATTTGGCTGAGTGTTAACAGGATTTTTGGTTTTGAAGGAAGCTGTTCGGATGTTTCTCTGCATTCTCCCAGTCAGTGTCTTGGATGAGGGTGGAAGCTCAGATGAAATATGGCAATGTGTGTTTTGACAAAAGGTGGGGGGGTTATGTAGAGCGCATAAAGTTTTACTTAGCTAGAAACAGTAGCAGCAGACTGAAGAACTTTGTTCAGCTTTGTCCTTTGGGCCGGGGTAGGAGCATCTGAGTGATGTCTCTGAACTTTTTCTCAGGCTGAATTGTGGTTACATGTTGAGGTATGCCCCTTAGGGCTTTAGAACCTTGAGACTATCCCAAAACAAGGGCTGTGATCCCATTCATCACTGCAGAAGGGAGAAAACTTGTCACACTTGACCTTATTAGACTGCTCTGTGTCCCTGTAGTCCTAACAGGTATCCAGGAGCTGCCTTTCCTAACACACTGTCCTAAAGCAGTATATTCTCAACAATGGGAAGTGAAAGTCAAAACCTTCTGCTTCAAAACCATGACCTTTTCTTATACTTCCAGGCTTTCACATCTGACCAAAGATCTCCTTACCTGCCACTGCATCTTCCAAAATTACTCAAACCCACTGGATTTTAACTTGCTTTTACTTCTAGTGCAAATGAAAATGTGGTAGGCTTCCAATTCCTAAATTCAAGTAGTGTTGGGAGACAGATGTCTTTTTTTCCCTGTGGTATCTTACATGGAAAAACGAAAAGTGTGTGTGTTAAATCTGAACGGGAATTGGAAACAGATTGTCACCTTAAGGTGTTCTGCCTTTGAGACCAGCTGGTTTTTCACACCTGTGGTTAAATTCTGACATCAGGTTTAATTAGTTGTTGGGACTTCACAAGATTTCAAGAGGAGGAAAATATATTTCTTTCCATGAATTGTGAAATGACATAATGATGCCTTTTTGTAGATATTCTTCACTGGAAAGGGAATAGACTCAAAGATCCTCTAACCCTAAGCGTCTCGGCCAATAAACCTGCACACAGGTATCAGTTTTACCTGGGCTCTAGAAACAGCTCTGAGTATTTCTCTGCTGCCTTAGTCTGAGGAAAAGAAATGCAATTTCTGTAACACATTCTTAGTGTGTGTACACACTTGTAATGCTGTTCCATTTTACCTCCTGTCACCTTTTTTGAGCTTTTGTGTGCAGGAGGGTCCTTTATCTGTCTCCTGTACAAGTTAAGGAATTGCTCAGTTGTTTTGTCAGAAGGCAATGGGAGTCATCTACAGAAGGAATTCCTTGGAGTCCTTTGAAAGAAAGACTCCTGAGGCTACCTGTGCTCAGTCTGAGCTCTTACCTAATCGGCCCTTGAGACTGTGCACTGGCCTGTGGTTGCTCCTCTGTGTCCTGAAAATTACCTCTGTAGCTGGAGTTGTCACAGTGGCTGCTCCTAAGTGCCATGACCTGTTGGTGAACATCATGTAAATGAGGTAAATGCTTCCTGCAGGTTTTCCACATGCCACTGAACTCTACAAACTTGCTATTCCTCATACTCCTCTAGCCCAGTTTTCTTAGTTTTACTGCCAGCTCCTCTGAAGCATTCCTATGGTGCCTCTACTGCCTTTCCAGATAAAGTCTGAAACTAGACATAATATCCTTTTGCTGTTGCTTAAACTGCAGATTTCAAGTGTTCAGGTAAATAACCTGTTTATCTTACTACTTTCTCACCTTCTACTCTGCAGTTTAAAGGGAAACCAAAGAGGCAGAGCAAACTCTGAGGTTTAGAATAGGAGCAGTGAGTAGAGTGAACATGAAGGAATGAAGTATTTCATGACACGGAGTCTCACCAATCACCTCTTTGTGATGATGTAAAATCACTTTGCCAGCCTTCCCAGCTCTTTCTTTTCTTCCCAGCTCTCCACAGGTCCTGTTTTGGTTGCTGCCTGGTTTACCTTTGCTCTCCTCCAGCTTAACAGGGTGAGTTTCTAACAACCAGCTCAGTGGAGAGGAGGAGAGCCACTGACCTGTGTCACTGGAATAACTTTGGTAGGCTGGCCATTGGCATCATTACCCTTGCATTAACCATTTAGACACACAATTACATGCAATAGGAAGATCACTGTGTAAATGAGAATAAAATTGTTCAGGCAGTATCAGGAGAGGACAGAGGCATCAGTGAAGCAGTCACTTCCTGTGAGAGCTTTCTGTTTCAGATAGCACGTTAAAGTCAGCTTTGGAAGCTTGGAGGGACAGAGAGAAAGAGGGAAGAGGAGATGGCAGGGATTAGTACAGGCATTTTCCAATGCAGACAGAAAATGCACTCTTAAAATGAGCAAAGTAACCTCTGGCCTGAAGATTTTCTGGAGGTTTATGAATGACCCTATAGTAGCTTAATGTCGAGAAGTGACTGGAAGGAGCCACAGGGAAAATCCCATGGCAGATGAGTGAGCTGATCCATTGCAAATAGCAGAGTTTATTAATTTTCACTCTAAAATGAAAACAAAATAGGAGTAATGTATTTAGTGTCCAATACATCTGGGCCACAGCTTGGGGTAAAATGCTCTCTTATCACCTACTGAGCAGAAGTGAAAAGGCTCATCAGTGCTGCATTCTGAAGACATTTAGATGAACAGTTGCTGCGAGACTGCACAGATGGTTTCACAGTATCCGAGTGTTACAGCTGCACTTCAGCCTCTGCCTTCAGACACTTGGGCTCCAGAGGAACCTGAGGCTGGCAGTGCAGGATGAGCACCAGCCTGACTAGAGAGGAGGGATGGTTAAATCTGAGGAAGTCAGGCTGATTGGACACATGGGCAACAGAAGATCCATTAGGGTTCCGCCATGTGCCACAGGACTGTGGCTGCTGGTAGGGTTGGGAGAGATTGATTTCTCTTCCATTAAAAATCTGATCTTTGCATTCAGAATTTTTTTCCCCTGGGTTCATGCTCCTCATTGGGTAAATACATTTTAAAGGTATGAATATTTGACAAAATTTCTCTCCAGCTCTACAAAAACAGAAGGAGCTGAAGGTGTTTTGGTACTTCTAATTAAATGTTGCACAAGATGCAGAATTTCTTCCTCTTGTTTCTAACAGATCTTATTAATGGAAGAATTTAAAGAAAGGCTTTATTCTTACTCTAGTACAGCAGCTGCCATAAGTTTGGCTGATTATTGAAACTTGTGATTAAAACAATACTTGCTTTCCAGTGATTAACTGGAGATGTGAGGCTGGAAGGGAAGGCTGCAAGGATATGATCAGACCTGCCTCACAGCATGGACCAAAGGATACCTCCTAATAATCTCTGCAGGAAACCAAAATTGCCGTTTTGACTAGGGCATTTCTCTAAAAAAGAGAGGGTTTTGAGTGTGCTGGTAATAATTCAAGATAGGAGTTGTGTTCCCTAGAGTGGAACACTTAAATACACAACTCTGGTTTCTCTGAATATTATTGTAGAAATTCCTGTGCAAAGGGGGAGAGAAAAATATGGAAAATAAGCATAAGGCCTAATTTAGTTCAGTTAGAGATGAACACCTTTAAGCACAGAGATGGGGTTGTTGGAATTGGTGGAATTATTGTGTTTCTAAATCATACATTCTTCCAGGTCCAGCTGAGTGGGGTTTGGGTGGTTGATGAGAAATAGCTTCTTCGTGTGGGGAGGACACAAGCAAAAGGGAATAATCTGAATTATGTTTTGGAGTGGAATAGTTACTTCACACTAATCCTTCTGATAATTCTCTCAAACTTAATTGCAATTTAATTCAGTTGGTGTCGATTCCCTTCCAAAGCCAGTTAAACTAAGCTAGAGATAAACTTTTATTAATGGCTGTAGCTCACATGTTTGTTTAGCAAATGTCTGTGTTGTGCTGTTGCCAAAGGCGACCATTCCTGTCCAGCACAGAGAAAACAAGTGCCTTGCAGCTCTATCAGTCCAGCAGCTCGAAGATGGGGTGATTTGCCCAGCCTGGTAAGATCTGCTGAAACCTCAGCCTCAACCAAAAACCATTGAGATAAAACCATTATCAGTGGCTCACTTGCTCCTTAGCATCTATTTCACAAAGACTCTTCTGCAGCAGTTTATATGGATCCTTCAGTTGGTGATATTAAAATGATGACTCATTCATTTTAACATTGCATTCAGAATTGGAAAAAAAAAAAGGAGACAGCATTTAAAGGAAGTTGGAAAACTTTACTGATACTTCAGATGTTCTCACTGATATTTCGGGAAAAGAACAATAATCAGTTTTTCAGAGCCTTCCTTCTCTGACTTCTGTTGCACCCCAGAAAAAACCAAACCACATATCTCATGTCTGGGACTGTCTGATTCTCTGCATTTTATATGCTGACATGAATATTTTGAGTTAAACATAGATTTTAAAATCTAAGCAATAGTTAAATGGGGACATGAACAATCTGTTCTGTGTCTTTCCTATTGCATCTTGAAGTGGATACTTCTCATTTAATCTTTAAGTGGAGTTGTACTGCTTGGGAGAGGTAACGTGCATCGTTCTTAAACTAATGGCAGAATAAATAAAATTAACTAATTACACAATTCCACTTCCATTCTACAGTAGTTAAGAGAAAAATAACATCTTTCAACATTCTTTAAGAGGTTGTTCATCAGAGACTGATAAGCAAGTACTAGCAAACTGAGGCTGCTTAATCACGTCATAAAAATACAGAGAGAGTTTCCAGATGTGTACAATAAGCACACATTTGCAGATAAATACCTAATTTTAACATTACAGTATCAATCTAGGAGGAGTAAATTTCTTCAGTCTCTTGTTCCTGTGAAGTTGTCCAGAGTGATGTTCATTGTCAGATAGTTTGCAAATAGGGCCCACAATGTATTTGGGTGAGATACTATTTGCAAGTACTATTGTTGTCTCCGTTTCTGTGGAAACAGAGGGACAAATGTCACCACTACTACAGGGAAGGCAACTGGATCCTTTCAAAGCTCTGCTGTTCTGCCTCGGTCTATTACTTAAGATCAAAGTTTTGCCATGTCTAATGAACATCCAGTACACAAAACTGGAGCTGGGTTGAAGCTGTAGAGTAAAAGAAAACATTAGTGATTTACTTTTTTTCCCCCTTGTATAGCTTATGGAAGACTCTGTAATTCCTGTTTGGGTTTTTTCCCTTTAAGTGCTTGCAGTGCCTTCTCTTTCCTGGTTTTGTGGCTCTAGAGCTGCGGTCTCAGGTGCAAACTGAACCTGTATCAGTGCACATCAACTGTTGACCCTGTGACTAGAACCACTGACAAGGTTCTAAGGGAGATCACTGTGCAGAAACGGGCTCAAGAGGAGGCAGAAATAGCATAATTTCTGAGAAGGGCAGTTAAGCCTCACAGATTCGTCAATTTTTATTATTTTTTTAGTAGCCAGAAAACAAATGGATTGGACATTCCCAATAATGCAGATTGCCTTAATATTGAAAAAGTGCTTTATCTTCACTAAAGGAGCTTCAA
Organism: Coloeus monedula; assembly: GCF_965178545.1. Lineage (NCBI taxonomy): Eukaryota > Metazoa > Chordata > Aves > Passeriformes > Corvidae > Coloeus > Coloeus monedula. Next base: position 8,010,175 of record NC_138788.1, read on the forward strand.
GAAAGAAGATTCCCCCTGATTTGCCATAAGTTGCATGTTCTTTCCATTGCATGGATACAAAATTGGAACGAACATAGAAATGGATGATCAGTTTTCAAGTGGAGAATATTGTTGTTAGAGAGAAGCTTGTATTTGAGTCAGTGCTGATCAACACATAATCTTCAAAATGGTCACTGTCAAAATAATTCTGGGAGTGCAGTGAATAGACAGGAGACAGTTTGTTGACTGTCCTAAGAATGTCAATGTATCAGTGGCAAAGGCCAACCTGAAAGAAATGCAGAGAAATCCTATGAGCTGAGGCCATTGAGTGAAAGGAATGGCAGATGTAACTGTGTGTAGATAAATACAAAATGATGAACATAAGAGAACAATAATCTCATCTGTGCATATAAAATGATGGATTCTGAGCTGTCTCTTTCAATTAGGAATCAGACTTTAGCGCCATGATGGATGGTATTAGCTAAATTCTCATTACTCTCCTGGAAAACATATATGTTAGATACATTGTGGAAAGAATAGAGCAAATCAAACCCATCCAGAATCCTATGCCTATTCCCGGTTTTCTCTGCTCAATAGGGTTCTGGCTGGAAAAGTTTCATAGGAAGGTGTAAAGGAGGTTCTGAAACTTCTGCACAATCAGTGATCCGGAGGAAGAGCCTTTAGGTTAGAAAAGAGGTTGCTGAGAGAGAATATAATGGAGAGGCAGAAATACAGAACAGTTTGGTCATTTTTTTCCCTCCTCCAATAGAAAAAGTAAGGGATATCAAATGAAATCGGCAGGTGGTCAGTTCAACACTGATAAAAAGCGATAGTAGATTACACAGCTTGCAGAATGTTCTGCATGCTAAAAGCTTGCATGAGTTCAGAAAAGCAATGGGACAATTCCTCTGAAGACTTGGAAATATCAAGACATTGTTTCTGGCTCCAGAAAGCTCCAAACTGCCGTTTTCTGGAGACTGAAAGGGCACTTGGGGGAAGTAACACTGCATTTGTCCTGAACATGTAGTGTGACCTGCTCCACTGTCAGATAGGCTGGGCTGGCTACTGGACATGAGGGGTCTTTGATCTGTTCAATGGTTATATCTGGTTGTATATGAAAAAAAAAAGAAACAAAGTTCCCTGTGTTCTGCTTTGTCCCTTCCCTTTGCAAAAAATCCCTATATATCAAAGACGAAGAAAAAAAGCAAAAACTTTGGCTCGTTTAAGGAGAACAGATTGTACAGCTTCTTATGCCAATTCCTTTTTGAAGTGTTGCCAAACAGAGAACTATGGGAACAATGGAAAAGGCTGAGTCCAGTGATTTTTCTCCTTTAAAAGACACACTTTGAAAGCTTGTAAGCATTCCTGATTTGCTGGCTATACTGGCAAATGCTATCTTTAATGGATCGTGGATTAGTGTTTCATAAATTTAAGCTTAAAATTAAAACCTGAAAAGGTAATTTCTCCTATCTAACCCACAAGGGAATGGTGTTTTGTTCAGCCTGCTGGAGCAGTCTTTTTGTGAAAGCATAGCTAATCTAAAATACAATAAGCTGTATTATTTCCCATTCCCTCTGCTAACCATTTTGTTAGGCTGTCCATCCTTTCACATTTCTTAGCAGGCTAAGAAAAAAGAGTTTAATTCTACAAGGGAGATCATTTGCACACAATTGCTTCTCCCAAGAAAATAAATCATTTCTGTTCTTCCTGATCATTTCTTCAAGCCTTTCTCCTTTGTGCAACAAGCCTTGTGTACATGTTGGATTTGAACTCCAGAGGTACCAGCCCTCTTGGCCGGTTACCTTGGGTATGAGCAAGGTGTGTTTGCCCCTCACTGCCACCTGATCCTCTGGGGACCAGGCAGCAATTTCTTGTGGTGTGTTAGTATTGAGCAGGGAGAGTTTTTGCTAACATGGCAGGATGGTTCCTCTTTATCCTCAGCCAAGAAGGTGTTACAGGTCAGCCAGGGAAGATTCTCATCAGAGAGAAGCACTGGCTGAACAAAAGTTTTGCAGTGGTAGGAAAAGCCTGGTTTTCCATTAGATTTCAGTGGTACTTCCCAAGTTCCCTGTGCTTGTTACCATTTCTGTGAGACAGCTGTTCTCTAGCTCCTCCATTTATATTTTGTGATTTGGCTTGAGGAATCACAGCAAATGAATTAATGAAGAGCTAAACATTTGTCTTCACTATTTCTAAGTTTGCAGAGCAAAAGAATAAGCCCAAGAAAGCCAGGGAATGGCTATAATTTATTGCTGTTGTTATTATCTTTGCTTTCCAGACTCTGCAAACATTTGTCCTACCACAGGGACAGCCTGTCCCTGCCTTCTTTGAGCTGCTCCGTGGGATTTATGAATTTCATTAGAATTGATCCCACTTTCAGGGGGATTTCTTGTTTCTGTGAACAAGCAGGAATGCTTTCCAAGCTACCCAGCAACAAACAGTTTTATAGAAAGTGCTGTGAAGGGGCTTTTTGCTGAAGATTTTACTCTTTCAGTTTTTCTCCATTTTCTCCATTTTTCTAGCTTCCTTTCATGTTTTCCTTTATCTGCCGCTGACTCACAGAACACACAGGAGAGGCAGCTTTTAAAATGCCTGTATGTACTTAAAGGGCCTTACTTTTTCCACAAAAATTCTAGCTGTATTTCAGCAAAGAATTAATAGAATGAAAAAAAGGGAGTGAGGGGAAAGGTTGTCGAGTTTTGTTGCTGAAGTTGATTATACCTTACTTTTGGGTAATTTGTTGCAGTCTAAGAAGGCTGAAATGGACACTTTGTTCCTAGTTGGTTTTTTTTTTTTCCATCATGGGCAAATAGTTGATTTCAATGGCTGCAAGGGTAATTATTTCTTTGTTTGCCGGGAACATTCAAATTGCCATGGTTTCCACAGCAAATGTGCTCAGACTCCCTGAAAGTAAGTACACAATAGGCTATTACAGCTGCCTTTTCTACTGGAATTGTTTTAAACAAAAATGATGCACAGCAATTAACCCTTTGTGCACATCATAGTCTCAATCAATGGGCACTTAACAGAATAAAGGGACAGGATGAGAAATTTCAAGATTCACTTCTGAAAAGTGTCTACTTGAACTACTGGGAACTTCAATAATAGTAATCTTTCAATAGCATATTGGATTTCTCAGACAGTTGTCTCATGGATTACATCAATGAAATACTTTTTTTTTTTTTACTCACTTTGAAAAATGTGGAGGTGAAGTTATAACTTGGAAGATTGAGATGCCACATGTGCTGCTGGAGACAATTCTCTTGTAAGTGTAGACTTTCCTGACTTACAGCCTTTGCCTGAAACCTGGCCAAAACACAGGCCTCCACCTAACTCTGCTAAAATCAACCTCCCCTCTTCATTTGCCACACAGATAATTTCTGTTCCCCTAAGAAAAGGGGACCACTTGAACAAACATCTTGCAAGTGTTATTTTTCACTTGAAAAAAATGAGACTGAGATGTTTCAATCCAAAGCTGAAAATGGTTTTGAAAATTTCCAAGCAAGTGTATTAGATTACTTCAGCCGTCCTGGATTAGAGAGCATGAAAAACTGGTGCTGAAATGCTTCTCTTCAGGGGTTTGAGGCAGGCAGAGAGTCCTGTGCTCTACACAGGAATGCATCTGACATTGGTTAAGTTTTAAGTCCAAGTTAACTTGAGATAATGGAGAGATTTCCATGACTGGTTTCATGGGGATGGATGCAATATTTCCCTGCTTCTGGTACTGGTAAATAAGCAAGCAACTGAAAGACAGCAGAGTCTCCTGGAAAATTCATCCTTCTTCAGTGTAGAAGTATCCTAATTTAAGGTATAATAAGGTATGTTAAAAAGATGCTTTCTATTACATTTTAATAGAATTCCTAAATCTGCAGAATTTTCTGTGGGTTTTTTTTAAAATCACTTTATGGTGCAAGAACCTGTAAAGAGACCTCCCTGTGATTGCACCTGCTCTATTAGGATCACAATGGATTTCTTCTTATCTGGTTAATAATGCTGAATGCAAAGAGAGAACCCCTCATTTTCCCTATTTATTGCAAATCACCGGTGGTGTTGGTAGTTGCATGTTCTTATTTACACTTCAATTTCCTAGAGCACGTTTTTTACAGAGAAAGACTGGGTAAAGAAACACAAAGCCTGGTGGCTTGGCTGGAGTTTCTGCATTGTGTACACACGTGTTAAGTGTACTGACATTTTTACATCTGGTAACTGTAGACTTTAGGACTATGTTTGCAGTGACAGAATTTTTATTTTGATAAAAGAAAAGCACTAAGTTTAATGAATAGAGGGGGAAAAACGGACAGGAAATGCAGCTGCTTTTGACAAGCATTTATCTTTTTAAGCTGAGTATATTTTCCTCTGTGCATCCCAATTCCTCAGCTCTGCAGTGAAATCTGACGCTGCTTTGACTGGTGAGGGAGAGAATAGGAACTGTACATTCATGGGCCCTGTCAAAATTAAACTGTTAAATTACTTGATTGAATGTAGTGCAATGACAAAAAAAAAAAAAAATCTTTGAAAGCCCTCTGTGCTGTTAAGGTGCAGGAAAATAGTCAGGGTTCTCTGCATTCAGTATTCCTGCCTCTTCAAATTTAACTCAGTGTTGGCAAAATATTTACTTGATACCTGAGATTGTTCTGTGTTGAGATATAAATTGTGAGGCTATTCCTACTGATGCTGTTTTCTTAAAGACTTGAAACTCTTCTTGATAAACAAACCCCTTTTACAGATCAGATGCGCCTTGCGCTTGACTGCATCAGTGATTCAGATAATGACTTTGATAGGGGATTTATTGTGTTTTAATGTAACTTACAGTTGGGGGTTCTTTTCCCTTCACTGGGTAATTTATACAGTGTAGTTGTAACTAATGTTGATTATCTGTCAGACAGGATCTTTGGTGATGATGGTGAGAGCGGGTTAGGAGAGAGCTTCTGTGAGAATATGTTGGTTTTCATGCTCTGTTGAGGGGGTTTGTTGTGTTTGATTCTGTTTGCGGCAGTGTGTGCTTGTGTTGGGGGAAGAGAGCAGGCAGAACAATCAGAACTCCTGTGATTAGGTTTCCACTGGACAGTAAGGGATCCAGAAGGTCAAAAGCCTGTGGTAAGGACTGGAGAGACTTGCAGCTGGATCCTAAATAATACTGTGTATTCTCACTGGCTCTTCTAGAGTGTATACGGTTCTCTCATTATGAAAATCGAGAAAAGGTCTTGGGCTTACATGGAAAATTCAGTTTGTGCAGAAAAGCACTGAAAATATTAAACCTTTCTTGTCAGATCTAACACTCAGCACTCAGAAAATTGACTTGAATTGTAAGCAATAATCACTCCAGGCAAATCCTGGGAAGAAATGTGTTGGGGGAACCTCAAAAAGGTGTGCAGGCAGGATATCAAGAAGGTAGAGCCAGGCCATTTGTGCCTGGAAAGATGGAGGCCAGAGCCATGTGAAAAAGAAAGGCATGCAAGAAACTCCAGGTTCTGCTTGTCAGTGTGAGTGTTGCTGCTCTGGGGAGTCACTGTGAGGAGCAGCAGTGGAGGCACAGAAATCATGGAGACAGGAAGAGAGTAGGCAGGTGCTGAAGTACAAGTGCAGGTCCTGTAGCTGTGTAGCACATATGCCTTGGTGAAGAAGATAAAACACACCAGGATCTCACCAAGTAACTTACTACAGCAAGAATTTCGAGGAAGAGGATCAGAAGAAATGTTCCTGATAAAGCCTTTGTTTGTATTACGTTTCTACCTGGGGTGCAGCAGATCAAAATGTGACGTGTTGGTGCAGCACAGAGACAGGGTAGTTCATGTGCTTGATGAGCAAGTTAGATTGCTCTTGGCATGTGTTTGTTACCTGGCATGTGTTTTACCAGACAGTCAGTGTTTTGCATGTGTAGTTACCTTAATTTCTGCGTTTTGACTTACTTGCATTTCATTATCATGAACTGATGATAAAACTGAAGCTTTTCTGAATATTTTAATAAGCCTGAATTGCTTATCTCTTTGCTACCTTTCCTTTGCTATATTCCTCTTTTCCATCTTTAGATTGTTTTCTAATAGTTTAAGTATTATATTGCCATTTCATCTCCTAATTTCTATTTTTAGTTCTCATTAGATTCTGTCTGATTTTCTATTACTTTCCCTCTTCTCATATAACCTTTTCCCTATTAGATCTCTTCCTTTTTTTCTAAAGCAGCCTTAAAACCAATTCTGTGTAATTGGGAGCATCTCAAAATGCATCACTATTCACTCAGTGCTCTCAAAGTTGTGGCTGCTGTTCTCAAAGAAAGATGACTGCTCTAAGCAGCATCGGTGCTTAGAGATATTGGTGAGGATATGTTGGTGTTTGGATATGGATTTGGGCCTTGAGACGGTATTTTATATCAAAAGGTAGGGTGGAACAGGAATTGTGAGCTCTTCTGAAGTTCTGCTACAACACTGTGCAGTGTCCTTCATGAGGCACTTTGCTTTAATTAGTTCTGCTGTACTTGTCTCTCTGCAGTAACTAATCTCTCCCTGTATTTGCTGGTTAATGAAGAACAGGCACCAAACCTCACAGCCCAGTGGGTTTGGTTATACAGGAGCAGTTGTACCCTGTAAACCTTCCTAATACTTGTGTGTCTGTCTTGCAGGGATTTACTGCAGGATAGAAAACTCTGTAGAGCAATAGCACTAGACAAACCTTGAATTTAATTTTATGTGTGGGTATATATATAAAGATGCAGCACCTTGATGCCCTGAACCAGCACTATCATGCGAGACCAGCCTTGCAGACAATGAACAGTGAATGAGCATAACCAGCAAAAACAGGGAAGCCACTAATGGTTGCATTTAATCTTTGATTCTGCGATTATGGCTCCGCTTAATGCCAGTTGAAACTGGTTATAAATGCAAACCCCAGACTGCATACCTGATTAGAGACTGGGACTGCAAAGAAGTGAGAATGTGCACTAGAAAAGACATATTAAGGTTTGTAATTTGATTGGGGCTGGGTAATCCAACCTAAACAAGATTTTAAACCAAACAACAAACACAACCCTGATCAAAACAACAAAAATCCCAGCAAAATAAGGAAGGAAATAACCTCCCCAGGCCTAAAATGGGAAGAACTGACCGTGAGTTGTCTCTGAACATTGTAAGGGTTAAGTTTTTCGTTCATCATTTATGTAGCTGCCTGCCCAGACTGGAATGGAAGCAATGAAACAGACTGACCCTCTGGAGAGAAGCAAAGAGTTGTGCTTGAGAGATGGAAACCAAGGGACTTTTCTGACAAATAAATTCAGTAAAGTACCTGGAGGTATTGAAGGAGCAGAGAGATGCCCCAATAACGCCATCCAATAACACTGCTGCTCATCAGACTCCTATTTTGTCTCTGTGATCGATGTCTTCTTCTGGGAGGGGAGTTGCATTTAGGTGTCTTTCTTTCCATGCATGGCTTTTTGCACAGCAGCCACTTAGCCACACCAGGTAGATAAGACAAGTCACTTTAAATGAACTGCTCTGTGTCTGAGGTATGAAAATAACTCACAGTGTCTCACAGGTAGATGCATTCAGTTAGTAGATAGTATGAAACTCATTATGGGCCAGCAGGAAGGCTTTCATTTCCCCTCTCTATGGATTAATCTGTGTGTGAAGACTCACCAGCTTCTGCACATTTTTTTTTAGGGATCTGGAACTTCCTACGCAAAATGCTCTAATTGTATTTTATGAAATAATAAGTTTTCCACCTTGAAACCAACAAATACAGAAAAAAAGCAGCCCAAGTGTACATTTTGAGTTGACAAGATAGCTGATTGCTTAATCTCCCAAGAGTCCATGTGCTATTAAAGAATTTGTGTTTTGCTGTTCTTCTTTCAATTACAGAAATAATTCTCTCTCCCAGGCACAGAGTTTGAATCTTTTCCAGAGGTTTTTAATGACTCGAAGGCTGACAGAAATTATTTAGCATTTTAAAGTCTCTTTCCAAAGCCAAGAGGGTCTTTTAAGAGCCTGTAATAATTTTTATGGTCATGGTATATTGCCTCTTGATTGAAAAATACTCTGGAAATGGAAGATTTAGGAAAGGAAGATACAGGCAGCAAAGGAGACATAATTTTTTGTATTTCCCTTGATTATAGAAGGGTTTTTATACTTTGGTACCTGGATAATTTAAAGATAATGGAACTGGTGTTGAGGAAGTGTCCTCTACCAGCCTGGGTGGCATTTTAGTACTTCTAAAGCTCTCTGCAGAAGAGAATGGATTTTTGCACGTCTTGAACATTTCTGTTTCTTGTGATATTTTATAATCTCACTGAAATGTGGTGAGAAATAACTTTGGGTGGTAATCTCTGCTGAATGGCATTTAAATATCTAGATACTTTGTTGGTATGGAGATTTATTCCATAAAACATTGTTCTGTGTGGATGTTTTGCTGATGATTTGAGTGGCAGGATACTGAGTGCTTAATCTGCTTTTATTACTATAATTTAAGTGGTATTTTGAGATATCAAAGAATTTAATCCCTGAAGTGTAATATTCTGGATATGGCACTTGCAATATGGAGATAGATTTTCAGGACTGATTCGTTGTGTGCTCAAGAAAATGCTGGCAACAAAAAAATCTTGCTTTGAGACAAAACCATCAGAGGCTGTTTGTATGCTTATAGAATTTTTTCTCCTGTCTACTTTGCCTACTTACTTTAAGAGATGAAATTGGTTTTTTTCAGTTTTAATACTGGGGAATTTTATCAACCCTTTAGACAGCTACCAAAAGGAAAAAAAAAGAAAGCTGAGCTGTAACATTTAAAAAGTGTTACCAGAGGAATGGCTGTATTTTGTTACCTCAGTGAGTATCGCAGTGTTTTGCTTTTCCCTTCTTGTCTCAGGCATGCTTAGAATAATAAATAATAATGATACTTTGCTCTTACACGGTGCTTTTGTCCAGATATACCAGAGAAGTTTATGAAAAAGAGGTTGGTGTTATTGCCCTGTTTCAAGATGGAGAAACACAGAGAAGAATTGAGTTTCTGAAGGTTATCCAATGTGAGAGAGCTGGCAGAGAAATTTCTGTCACTGTCATTTTTCATTAGGAAAAGCTGATTCACTATAACCGAAACCTTTCATGGAAATTCATTAGTGTTCAGGAAATTCCGCATCTCCAGAAGCCAAAGAAAATGTCACATGCTGTAGCACAGGAGCAGCTAGAAGCCTGGTGGCAAGGACATCTGGTGTGGACAGGGGAGACCTGGGTTTCACTTTTAGAACTGTGGTGAAAAGGGACTTGAATCTGTCTCTCTCAAGGGAATATCCCTGGCTGTAGATGTGAAATGTTGCTTAGTCATCCCCCCATTGGGCTCAGCATGGCCTTTCTCAGCCAGCTCAGCCAGCAGTGGGTCTGCTGAAGGGTTTCAGTCTTCTAAAATCTGCTTCGATGGTTGATCCTCGGTGGGGGTTGCATTTTCCATGTGTTAAGGAGTGAGTGGATTTTATAGCTTGTATATCTTTAGTGTGTAGGGAAGAAAAAAAAAAAATCAGCTAAAACATGTACAGCCAAGAAGCTTTTTGAAGGTGTTTATATCTCTACTTTGGTAATGGAAAGTTTTGGAAGAAAGGATGGAATGAGAGCAGAAGAATAGATGGGCACAAACATACTGTAAGGTCATGTATGGTATTTTCCTCAAGGACCCCAGGCAGAGTCGTCTCAGGGTATTGATTTTACCGTGACTCTTCTAGGAAACTTTGGAAACAAAAACCAACCAAATGTTCCACTTTCCAGTCCACTAACTCCACCGATGATCTTGGACAAGGGATCATGTTTACAAGCAGAGAGGGTGGTTGTTTTTTGCCAAGGAAAAGCTGAAAATAAAAATCCAGACTGAACCTCTCAGGTTGAGTTTTCATATTTCATATGGCAAATTCAGTCAGACTTGAAAATACAAAGTTCAGACTGAATGTAAAGTTACTTTTGCATTTCATGCATGTAAGCCTGGAGACAAGAGAATCTGTTTTGCTCAAAAATGCTGGAGCAGCCATTGAGCTTTGGGATAGACAGCTGGAGGCAGCTTGGCTCAGCAGAGAACAAGAAGATAAATAAAAAATAGCAACTTATTTTCAATAATTTAGACTGAAATACTGAAGAAGGGCTTTATTTTTGTGCAAGTCTTTTGAAGAAGTGTTGGCAGTGTCACATAAGGAAATTGTCCTCCAAGAATTTTTAGCAACAGGTTCCCATCACAGGAAAATGCTGCTGACCCCTCTGCCTTTTAAGAGATCCTTGCTAGTACCTAAGTCAGTAATAAACTGCCCAAGATTCAGTCAGTGTAACAGCCTCCCTGACTGTGGCTGGGAACCTCATTATAACTTTTTTCCCCATCCTGAAAGTCCACCTCTTCTTCATCTTTTTCATATATTTGTAAATCAATTCCTGTCATGAGAGAGTATTACACAAATTTTCAAAAAAAAAAAATTGTGCAGCTGCATTAATCAAAGGAGTAGTGTGCTGAAGGAAATGTCAGGCCTATTAGCTTGTCAGTGATCAGTGGCAGAAAAGCTGCTTTCAGCTAGTTTGCATTGTTTCTTTGACACTAATTAACAGACTTGCTATCTTTTAAAATACAATAAAAGGGAGAGGAGGGAAGGCCCCAAGATGTGTGTTGCTGTAGTGGGAGTGGAACAACAGGTCTGGCACACGTGAGGATCTTTAAGATGGATGTCCTGTGTCTTTTTTTGTTTGCAGTATGTGTGATTCTTAGGAAGTCAAAGTCTTAGGCAAGTTATCAGACAGGTGTCACTTTTTGCTCAAAGAGGAATTTTGGGTTGCCTGGACAGATGGGGACAGCAGCAAGGGTTCATGACTTGCTATGATTAAGCCGTGTGGTAGCATCTGGCTGTGCTGTCCATGTGGACACTGTGCCATAGGCCTGGCCTCTGCTGTGCCCAAGCAGCAGACAAGAGAATGCTCTTTGATTCCTGTTCTCACCCAGCCTCACCCCTGTGTGAATGGTCTGTTTGGTGCATGCAAGGTGCTGTCTATAATCATCTCATCTAAGCAGACTAGAAACCTTTCTGTGATCCCGGGTGTTCTCTACACTTCCTATTATCAGAAAACACCTGAGAAAGGTAAACTTTCCACCCTTTGTCCATCCCTGCAGTGGTTCATTCTCTAAGCAAAGACAGAACCATGCCTGGTTTCCTGAGCCCTGTGAGGAAAAAGAAATTCATGAGCTGTTTGGGTTTAGTGAGTTATTAGGGAAGCACTGAGCACCTCATCCATCATGGGGCTCTTCCCTCAGCCACTGTTTAAATAAGATATCCACACACCTTCTCCCCAGTACTTCATCCAGTAATTCTATCCCAGCAAAGCAAAAGAGATGCTTGGTGCTTTATTTGGCTCTGGGAAAAGGCAGTGGCTGTAGCAAACCACAGCTGAACAGGACCGTGCTGACAAACAAACCAGCTTTTTCCCAGGAGAGCTGATATAGGAGAAGAAGCCAGGAGTGTCAGTGAGTGGACTTTAAGGTGACTTAGAATCAGAATTAGGAACGTACTTGGGAAAGATAATTATGAAATACTTTTATCACTCATTTTGTGGCCACTCAGGAGTCTCTTGTAATCCATGCCTCACTTTCCAGAAACTCTGGTGTTCTCAACATGTGAGCAAATGGGCTCAAGAATGAATATTTTTTGTATTTTTTGTTCTCTTTCACTGAGATACATACACACACACTGAAACTAATAGTTCAGAGATGAGGCAAATAATTTCAACCGTGAGAAAGTCACAAGGAAATCCTTCTTTTGCCTCAGTTAGGACATTCAGTTGTATAAATATTCCTTCAGAGAGAGAATTTTGTTCATGATTACTGCTTACTTTTTAGATGTTGTAGATTCCTGTGGGATTACTTAAAGCTAAGTATGTATTTAATTGCTTTTGCTGGATAAGGATATTCTCAACTCTGGAACTACACCTGAGCTATGGTGTGTACAGAATGGCTGTTATATTTTCCCATTCAGTTACTGCATTTATTCTTCACTCTGACAACTCATAAACCCACCATGAGTCACAAGAAGTTTCTACCAATAAGTTCCCCATTTTTCTGATATATTTCAGGGTGGAAATAGTTAGAAGTTGCATTACACATTACATACCTTGTAGCCTTCTAGTCCCTGTAAAGATAATTACCAGTTGAAATTCAATGGGAAATGAATCAACATATTTTTTATTACTTCCTAAGAAAGGACAGTATGTGTTGATACATATTTAAAGCTATTTAGCATTTTTAGTAAAGATTGTACCTTTTCAAAGAGTATTGAAATGAGTCCTTCCCACCTTTTGGTGGTCTTTATGTGCCAGGCATTGTGAAGGGTGCTGAAAGTGTGACTGTGTTGAAAGGTTTTCATTGCCTCTGCTCATGAGAACTCCATACTGCTCATAAAAAATGCTTCACCTCCAGGGCTGGCAATTTGGCACTTCTAGCTAGTTATTTTCAAACGGGCTTTTTATGTAAATAGACTGGGTTTGATTGAATTCAAGTATAAAAAAATCAGGAAAAGCTTCAGACCCCAAAATGTTCCGTTAGAAGATACTGAAATAGCTTGATTTAAGGGACATACTTAAAGAAGCCAGCCTTCCTCCTCTCCCTGGTTCCTCAGTGGGGAGAAAGAGCTTTATCAGAAGTGATACTCTGAGGGCCTGGTTACGGGTCCTGCTCTGAGCTACCCTCCAGGAGAATTCCTTTCTTTGCTTTAGCTGCATGGATATTAGTCTTTTCACAGAAGCTACCTTTTGGCACTGTAAATCCAAGGCAGCAGGAATACCTCCCAAGGGTGGTGTATAAAGTTGGGCAGATAGGCTAGCTTGCCTGAAAATAAAGAAAAAAATGAATGTCCACATCTGCTTCTGACTTGCACCTGGGCTTAAAGGGATGCCATGTGAAAGTAACCAGTGGCGTTATATGTAGTTCATTTTGGAAGCCTTCTCTAAAATCGTGCAGATTGTGAGTTACATTAAAACAAACACACATGGAGGTTTGGTGAACTTTGTTATAGATACCAAAATGAGAAAATAGAGCTGGCATCCTTATTTTGCTCCATATGGTGCATTCCATGTGACCTTTCATTTTGGACATTTGCAAAAAACAAGAGTAGATTTGTTGGAAGTTTGGAAGTTTTTCCACCTGTGCAGCACACAGAAATGTAGAGTGTGTTCTCTCTTGAGAAGGCTGGGCTAAAGATGACCAGTCTCAAAATTCACCTTAGGCCCCTGATGCTAACACCAGTTAGGGATCAGACAGGGGTTGTATTTGAAGGTAGAAGAGCTTGTGTGTGAGCAGGAAATGTGCACCTTATAGGAATACCTAAATGAGTCTCGTATAGAAGGTGGCAGGATAAGCATTGCCCTATTTATCTCCTGGAATTAATATCTTTTTCCCAGCTTAGTGGCTACTACAGTTTTAATTTCCACTCAGCAGCAGACTTCTCTAGTGTCTGTCTCTAAAGCGTGAAGGGAAGCTTGTGTCCTGCTGCAAGGAGCAGCATGGGACTAAAGTAGATAAGTGTTGTCATGGAAAAGACAGTCTTGTGACTCTCGATGTGTAGATAGAAAATGGCTGTAATTTGGGGATGTTTTATCCTGGACAGTGGCGGCTGCCATTGTCCAGTAAGTGCTGAGTCAAGTGCTGTAGGTTGTCCAGCAAGTGCTGCTCATGATTGCTGCCAGGGTTTGGGAGTGCAATCTAATCAATGCTGTGCTTCCAGCTCAGCACTTTCAGCCAGCTTCTCTTAGGGTCAGTTTTGTGATGGCCAAAGCATCGAGCCTCAGTGGCAGAAAAGCAGGTTTGACAGCTTCCTCTGCTTCTGTCTCAGTAGGGGATTAACTGGTGGCCCGGTGCCCTGTTCCTGTATAGCTCTGGCTTCTCAGCTGGATGAATGCTGATTCCTGGTAATCCTTGGTGAGCCTGCTGGGAGTGCAGGTTAGTCCTTGGCTCTCGAGGGGAATTTAAGATTTTCCTCAAGTACAGGGAGTCAAATCCATTGGCCATGACTGAAGCCAACTGTTTGGGATAATCCATTAATGTAAAACCAGTCAGCCCCACATCCCAGGGAGGAGTTCCTGAGTTGCTGCCCATGCTAACATGTATCTCCTATAATAGGCGTCGTTTCAATAAAAAGGCAGAGAAAAGCTTTGGCTAACTGCTGTATGAAATTAAGGGGCAGATAAACCCCTTTCTTGTAGAGCAGCTATGAAGGATCTCTGTGTTGTAAATGACGACTTAACGTTTTGGTGAAAGAAAGAAACATTTATTGCTTTTTTATTTGTCAGCCTTGCAGATTCAGCCCAGCTGTAGATGAGTGAGCTGGAGTCTGCTTGCAGGTAGCTCCCAGGATCGTTAACTATTTGTGCTTGTCACTGAGAATCATTGACTATTTCCTTGTCTTTACTGTTGCTGAGACTGCACAGACTCAGAGTCTTAGAAAACTCCAAGAATTTTCAGGGCTGGCAATTAGGAAAAACATCTTTTCTTTGCTTCTAAATCGAGCAAGGTTGATTTGGAAGGCAGGGAAATAAACACATCCCTGATTTTTCACAAGGTCACCCTAGAGAGTCTAATCATATTTTAATTTGGAGCAGTGCCCTTTGGAGGGTGGCAGGCAGCACTTTATGGTACAGTAAAGGGTGATTCCCTTTCATCAATGGCTTTGACTTAAAAAAAAAAAAAAAAAAATCAATGAAGGAATGCTTTCATGAAGTCAAGACATGAAAGAAAAGTAAATAGTAAAAGTTCTACACACCAATAATCTGTATTACTTTCCCTTTCAGAGTAAGGAAGAATGCCTGTAGAAGTAGCATTTGCTCTCACTCACAGGTGTTGTGTTGCTGAATGGAATGAGAGCAGCTTTCTGAAAGTCTGTGTTTTGTTCCAGGGTGCTAAACAGGTTGGCAAAGGATAAATCAATGACAAGTTCTCCTATACAACTTGCATAAATGTATCCAGCACTTATGCAGTTTATCTGTAATTGTAATGGATTGCATTACTGGTGAATTAAAGCTTGACCTCTGCCAAGATTTCAGTGGTGACTTTGGCTCTCAGAGTACCAAGGAGACCAGTGGAAGCAGGAAATCAAACTCAGATGTAGTCTGTTACTGAAAACAGTGCAAAGCTGAAGAGGAACAAGGAGCAGATGCACACTGGCAATCCTATTGTAAAAGGTATATTCCAGAGATCTCCTGCTAGTTAGACAGATCAAAATATGAATGTCTCACAAAATGCCATGTCTCCTTTGGATAAAGCTGGGGATAAGCAGCTAATTTTTAAAATCTTAAAATGCTGAAGAGGAGGTGTAAGGAAGGTAAGAGATTTGCTGATAGACTTCAGCTTTGTCCTGCAGACAGTGTGGTACTTGAATTTTTTAGGGTAAAGCACAGCAGTTTTTGTTTTCAGAGTCGTCTAATAATTTGAGTTTCCTTTAGCTCAGAGTGCCAATTCTGAGTGCTCTGGTGGAGCCTGTCCTCAAAGCACTCGAAACATGATTCCCTTATAAGGCATACATCTTTCCAACTTGCCTTATTTCCCATTTCTGCTAGTAAGGAAAATGAGCTCTGTCTGCTTATCAGTCCTCACCCCCAAGATCTCAGCAGATCCGTGAGCCAGGTGTAGTGATTTGGTGTCATCTCTTTCCTTACAGTGGGAGACTGCTTTCTTTAAAGCTTTCTTGAAGTCTTAATCCAGGAGAAGCAGTAGAAGCTCAATTGCTCCAGTTCTTTTTAATGACAGGAGATGTTTTACCTGGGATAGTTGCTCAGATGATGTCCAGGTGGGGTTGGCCACGTCATGTGCTTATCTTAATGAGCCTGAACCATCCATCAGAGCAAGCAGCTCTCAATTCTGAGCCAGCACTGGCTGATGGAGCAGGGAAGACTCTTCTCAGTTTCCATGTGTGCACACACTGGAGCACTCAGTGCTGAGCTGCACAGCAATTACCTGCATGTTGCCATTAAAATCCCTGCTGGGCTGCTGTCACACGTGGACAGGACTCTCAAACAAGGCTTTTTTCCTTCTCTGTGTTGCCAGCCTTATGCTCTCATCAGTCAGTCTCTTCTGACAGTGAAAAGGTTTCAAAAGAGTTTTCATCTCCAACTTCTCACGGAATAGAGAGAGAACTGTACGTGTGAAAATCCATATAAACAACTGGCACCACTGGAGAAAACTAATACGTGGGAAATTAGGAGCCTTTGAGAAAAAGAACAATTGGCTTACAGCATAGTATTGCAAAGAAATGTGTTTTTCAATAAATATAAGGACTTCTATTATGCTGCAGAGCATTTCTGTCTGTCCTGGATGGTGCCAATGGTGTTCTGTTCTCCTGTGCTTGTCATCTGAACACAGCACTGACCCCACTCTGACATTTTGCTTATCATCAGGGCATGCTCAGAGTTTTGTTTCAAAAGGGGATGGGAGTTGCAGGTTTTTACAGCAAAGCATTTTGACTCAGAGGCAGCAGGTGTAATGCCTCTCTGCTGGAGATATAAGACTTCCCTTTTTTTTTTAATTTCAGTTGTGATTTTTCATGGGGTTTGTCTCCATTTTATTGCCCCACACCTTTGATTTGGTAATAGAAACAATTAGCACATAGCATTAAAAACTGTTAAAGCATTAATGTATTTACCTTCTTTGCCAATTTTTTTTCACAGTCAAACAGATGGGCCATCTGTGTAAGGAAAAGAAATGGCTAGGGTTAAACCATGGAATCACAATTTCGAATGAGTTTTGACTGACTTTCAAAGCCATTCAAGTCCTTTTATGTCTTTGCAGGCTTTTTCTGTGGTGGATGTCTTCAGTGAGTGTATTCTTTTTGAAGTTATCAAGCATTCTGATTGTCAGATGTCTTTCCTGAAATGCCTGGTAAGTATTTCTGTAGATCTGTGGGTTTTTCACAGTGTCCTAGACCTTGGATGCCTTTCCTTATGTAAAGCAACCTGAAGCACTGATCCTGAAGGAACAATCTATATAGTTTAATGGATTTCCTGAGTACCTACATGGTGTTCAATTATAAATTAGCATTAGCTGATGGACATGTTGAAGTGTTATGTTGTGATTTGGGCAGTTTTGTGTGGTTCTGTATTTCCCCCTGCCAATAGGAATACCAATAACAGTAATTTAAGAAGAAGAAAGTAAATATGTTTTTTCTAGAGAGCACATAAACATTTCTGGGTAATGAATTCCCCCAACATAAAAATAAATATTAAATTAGGACCCTGTCACTTAATAGGAGTGCAGACTTTGATGTCATAATTTATTCATTTCTTGGCTCACAGTTCAAGTCACTTAAAGTATCACTGATGGACTTTCTGCTAGAGCTTCTGACTTTTGCCCTTCCTCCTGTTTGCTCTGAGCTCCTGTCTGGGTTGATACCAGCAGAGATGTTCCCTTGGCACAGGTGTGAAGGTTTTTCAAGAACGCTCTTGATTGCCAAGTTTTTTTCTTGTTCCTTTGCTGCAGTACCTTTATTTTCACTATAGGATAACAGTCCAGGCTGCCCAGCCCACTGGTAGGTGCAGCTGGTGCTGTGTGATCCTTTCCCTGCTCACTGTCAGAACAGGGCCTGTGAAGCTGTAGAGTGTTCTGGTTCCTCAGACACACTGGAAAATCCCAGTGATGTAAAACCACTTTTCCTCTGGTCTCTAGTTGGAGTAATAGCTGAAGTTTTTGAATTTTCTTGGATTGATCTTCTCATTAGCCTTAATTTTCTCTTCATTACATTGGTCAAGAGGATTGATCTTCCTTTAAGCAATGTCTCTGTGATATTGTTCCTCTGCATGAATGTGCAGCAGTGCATGTTCATCGAGTGCTATACAATTTCTGCATTCTACATATGGATTATAAATAATTGTGCTGCTGTTCTGTGCACTTGCAGAGGTTTAAATGGGAACGATTATGAGCTGCGGATTTTAAAAATTTATGTATAAAAACACTTAGAGAGGGAAACTTGGATGGGTAGCTGTATGAAAATCTACCTTTTGCCCATAGTTTGTGGAAAGACAGTAGTGATCATATTATCATGCACATATAACACCCAATGACTTTGTCTGCAGCTCAGCACTTCTCAGTAATCAGCCCCATGTTTCATGATGATTATGCCCTTGAGGCTTTCTCATCTCAATTTTTCTCTAACTAATATAATCCAAACTATATTATCCTATTAGGAGGCTCATTTTTTAACTCCAACAAGCAGCATGCACCTGTCTGCTTACCATGAGGGAAGCAGTGGCAGTGTTCTCCCTCTATTGTTTCAGTGTTAAAGGAGATAATTTAGGCTGTAAACAGGGAAGATTGAGCTTGTTGAGTTAAAATGAGCACATTAATTCTTGAACAGAGCTGTGTTTTATGTTTTTCCCCTTCATTACTCATTTTGCATATCTTGGCTATCTCTGTGGTGGATGGGGAGAGAGGCTGCCTCAGACTACGATTTGGAGCATCTCTCTGAGGCCCCTGTTTGGAATAAACAGGCTGTTCCTGTGCACCAGCTGGGGAACACTGCCCCAGAGCTCGGTGGTGGCATCTCCACTTAGGCACGTCAGCTCCTCAGGGTAGAGTGGAGAGAGAGCAGTAAAGAGGAGCTGCTGTGATTTAAAAAGTGCTCCTACATTACAGTAAGTAATGAATTGCCAGTCAGGCACAATGCCAAGTTTGAGCTGATGGGAACTCTCATCACAAGTAGATATAAATGCAGCTGTGTTGTCAAAACTTGGAGGTGTCACACAGCCTTTTGAACAAGGAGTAGTGTGTTACAACAAAGCAGTTCTTTTTCTCTCCTTTCCCACCTCCAAGATTACATCCTTTCTATTCCTTCAGAGCCAGGCAGCTTGAAATACTCTGCACTATTTCCATCTACATCACAGCAAGTTAAACTTGCAAAGAGAAACAATGCTTGGGAGGTCAGAATTTAGACAATTGAAAAAGCTGAGAGACAAAAATGTTAATTTTAGCTAACATGATGTGCATCCCAGAGCAAACGTTGTTCAGGTTTTCACAGAAGGACTCTGAAAACAGGTCTTTTTCAGGTGTCTAAATAGCCCAGTGTCAGGTTGACAGATGACTTGCCAATCAACAGCATCATTTAATGAACTCTATAGTGTCTGCATTTCTTCTTCATCTTTTTATGTGAATGGTTAAGCGATCCTGATCTTTGGGCTTTGGATGTTTCTGTTAAACAGAGCACAGGCTGCTCAGATAAACCTCTGACTGAGAGACTGAAACACCCCTGTTGAAAACTGTCTGCTTGCACTGGCCATCTGCTCTCTGCCTCTGTGTATGAAAACTTAATGTAGAGATAGAGCTGGTGTCTGAGGCAAAGAACTTTTGAAACAGGTTTGGATGTTTTCACTTCGCAAATTGTTCACAGAAATCTTTAAATACCTTCTTGAACACCCTTGGAAGCATGGATGGTGATTGAGTTTGTTCTGTGTATAATTTAAACACACATTTCAGCTGCAGCTTATAGCCAACATTATACTGTGTATTTGTTTGGTCAGCAGTGACCAGGTTTTTTAAAGATTTCATCCTTCACAAGCAGGACTACAACTTATAAGGACTGATACTGTTTTCCCTGCTTGCTGAGGTGGAAAAGTTACAACCAGGCTGTTACCTTGTGAATTGGGCACCTGGTGCTGAGGGTTAACACCTGAGAATCTGTTTCTCTGCACAGTCTTAAGAAGTGGTCTTCAATTTTTTTCCCCCCTCCCCTTTCTCACAGGTCAGTGCCCCAGTGCTGTAGAGAAAGCTACCCTGGATTTTGCCTGTTGACCAAGTTTATTGCCTTGGCTTGATTTTACAAACCAGAGTTGTATGTCTGCAGCATCCTTCGTGTGACATTCCAGGCGGTTGTTCCTTGGGGCTTGAGAATAGTTGTGAGTCATCTAATGAGACTTCAGATAAAAATCTCCTGAGTGAAATAGTTGGGTTTGAAGTTTGTTGTTTTCTAATAGACTTCATCTTCCTTAAATTTACCTCTACACAGTGTCTAGTAAAAGTGTGTGTCCCACTGAAAGTTTCAAGCTAAGGTTAATGAGAGCCTCATAAAAACTTACACATCAGCTCCTGAACAGAAAATTTCACCTTCAGAGTCCAGGATCAAAAGCGCCATGGAAATCATTCCTCTGATGTCTCTATCAAAAAGACAGTATCATTAGTGCATTTTTCTAAGTGCTATTTCTCTCTAGTGTACATTACCATTAAAACTTCCAGTACTAAAATGTATATTACTTTCCTTTTGAAATGAGGTTTCCCTCAGCGCCATCCCTGGTTGCTTGAACTGTGAATGATTGGCTCTGCATGGAGCATTTTGTAACCCTCCTCATGGAGAGAGCCACATAAAAATAAGCATTACCATCAAGTCTGTTTTGCATACTGTAGCTTGCCGGAATTCCTGAGCCTGGAATTCACCATTCTGCTGACCCTGACTGCCCCAGCCTGCTCTGGGCAAGTTATGTGACAGTTTAAACAAATGTAGTGTCAAAGGATTGCAAAGGTTGCAGTTGTTATTCCTGTTATGCAAGACAGAAGAACAGGAAACTGCTATATAATATATACACTGTTATTAAAGTGCGTCCTTCTTTGAAGGACAATCACTTAAGGGCCTGTCCTTATGAAGTTATTAACTCATCATTTTCAGATTATTCTCTATGGATCCCTGTTGGTCTATTAGCTGCTTCTAAGAGATCTGAGAAAGGTAATTAAGAAAGGCAAGAATATTATTATTGTGCTGACATTGGGGGATCCAAAGGGAAATGCTTAAGGGTCTGCAAATCAGCAGAGAGGAAAAATAAACCCTGAAACCCACTGAATGAGAATTTCGAGGGAATACATGGGCATACCCTGTATTTTTCCGGTCATTCTAACATGAAATGTTTCATCTGCCTCAGCAGATTTCAAATTTTGTAATCCCATCATAGCTTGGAGGCATCTTAAGGGTAGATGTTGTAAAAGGTCATATTAACTTGTATATTCCTGGCAGAAAATAACACTGAATGATTGAAATACTGGCCTGGTAACTTATATAGGCTTTTGTGAATAATGAAAACTGGTTTTTTTAGTAATGCTCTTTATAACTGTTCTACAAAGCACAGGCATCTCAACAAGGTGCCTGGTATGTCTGTGGTAAGGATGCATAAGGGGAAGAAAGAAACAGTGTCATATGCCCATCTGACATAAATCTGCTCTTCTTTGGTGGGGCTTTGTAGTGAAGTGTACAGATATACTCCAGCAGGATTTAAGCAGGCAGACTGGAGATTTTTGATTTCTGTTTGTGTGTTGAGAATGTCTGTAAAGAACAGGTCTTACAGAGACTTTGGTTACATCATGTACTGAAGCAGGAAAGTATCAAATTGCTGACCTTGGTTGTGATCCGTGGTGCTGTCTGCCTAACCCAGAGCAGGTTAGGTGTGGTGGTTTGTAGCTCTGGCAGTGGGATTCCCAGTGATTCCTGAGAACAGTCTTGTTATTTCTATGGGTAATTTCATGAGGGTCTGCAGTTGGTGTATCCTGTGGGCATTCCTGTGTGCAGGTGGAAACAGCATGGCTGTGGTTGCTCCCTGTTCTGCACTGCTCATGTTAATGAGTGGCAGGAATGGTCTGGGCTTTTCCCAGTCAGCATCAGTCTGGGCTCCTCTGTGGCCTTAGGAAAAAGGTAGATGGAAGTACAGCACACACAGGAGCCATCTGTTTCCAGATTTTTAAAAGACTCCCTCCCGCCAAATTTAAACTCCTTGTGTTCTAGGGAGGTTGAGCAGTTTGTGTAGCCCCTTAGTGTGCTTTGATGGCACAGCTGAACCCTCCTCAGCTTTGTCCTCTCTGTGTTTGCTGTTCTGCACAGGGCAAATTTACCAAGAAGCTCAGCTGGGGCTGGGAGTAACTCCTCTGACTTGGAAAATGCCTCTGAATAAATTACCTACTGTGAAAGAACAATATATATTCTGCCCAAGAGCCAGAAGAGTGAGACAATAAAGGATATTCTTAGAATAGTTCTTAGGAACCTGGGTACCCCGAAGGGAAATGGGACTTCTGGAGGGTGTTACAGAGAATCCATGTTAGGAACCTGCCTCTCTGTTCAGTAACTGTACATGGAAGTATCAAACGGGGAATGTCTGAAGTTAAATGGTGTGAACACCTATCAATGCACAGCTTTCAGGGTGTTGAGCAGCACAGGGACACCTCTTTGGATAACTTTTGGATGATTATCATCTCTTCTTGTTCTCTTCTGAGAGCAAGAGCATTCCCAGGAGCTCAACGCTTCTTCCACTGCTCGGGCCATGTGAAAGGGCTGTAACATTTCATTTGTTTCCCTCTGTTGTTGTTACAACATTTGTGTAGCTGGATTCAAGCCTGCTTCAGTGCTGAATGCATATGTGTGTTTCTAATCAAAACCCAAGAAATGTTCTGAGGAATGCAAGCACTTGTGGTGAAATTTGTATCATTTTTATCCAGGAAACAAGATTAGATGTTCATAGGAGCATCTTTTGGCCCTGCAGCCAACAGATATGTAGGATTATCAACTCATCCCTGCAAATAAATAGTTCATTTTTTGAGACTGATACTGAAAACTCCAAATTAAGATGCTGAAAACAAGATCTTTATTTTGGGCTATTTAGAAGTCTGCCTCATAGAAAGCTGACTATTGCCAAATGTCACGGGAATGAGGGACTTAAACACGTCATTGAAGTGTGTGCTGCAAGTTCCTTCATGATGAAGTCTCAGATAAATTGGAACCATCTCAAACGTACATCTTGGGAAAGCCAAACAAATTTCAGATGAAAATGAATGGAAATTAATTCAGGGTGTAAACTTAAACCCAGCCTCTAGGGGCACAGTAATTGTGCCTTTTAGGAAATGGCCTCCTGCTCTTTGCATTTTAACTGTCTGTAATTACTTTTGTGGTTTGTTGGTTGTGGAGGAGCTTGACAAGCTGGGAATTGGCAGATTCAGTGTTGCCTTTATTTACAGTGCCTTTGCCAAGTTATTAAGTCAGCTATAGGAGGTTTTGTCCTAACAAAACTAATCCCTTGGTATGGCCAGACACCACATTTTCCTTTTAACTTCGTGGTACCATTCAAAACTATTTTGGCTGAGGTTTGGGTTGGCACGAATTGTAAGAAAACCACCAAAATCAGCATGGATAAACCACGTTTTCTCTCCTCCATCCATGTCATATTTTGTCTTCTCTCACAATGCAAAACTGATTATGTCTCGGGCATTCTGCAGCCCTGGCTGACTGGAGTTGCTCCAGTGAGGGTATTCTGATAGTGCCAAAGGGACAGAGGGCAGGAAGTCGGTCCTGCAGGAGGCTGGGAGAAAGCCAGGTAGCCCCAGGAGCTTTCAGAGCCTGTTGGATTCTCTTGCCCCGTAAATGCTGCAGTGTTGCACCCTGACCACTCTGTGTGGTATGCCTGGCTCTGCCAGTGCTGCCTGGGAAGGAGGAGGAAGGGCAGATGCACAAAGTGCTGCTGACCTCCAGGATTGCTGAATGACCACGGTGGGGCAGAGATGGGCTTTGTGAAGTGCTATGGGGTACTTTGACACTAAGTGTGATACAAATGCTAATCGCTGCTATAATTCTTCCTTAAGAAATCGGGGCATGTTTTTATCATTTATTCTTCAGGTCTCAGTGTCCTTGTACAATTCGGTCCTGACCTCATCAGAATAACATTTGAATTGGTAACGAGCAAATATCCAACATCCTTACACTGGAATTTCCTCAATTTTATTGACCCTGGATACATTAAAAACTGGCATTAATGGTGATTCTCTGGCACCAGCAGAATCTAAAAGTGCTTTACACTTTCTGCAAAGTGACTTTTAAACTCTGGGATAAAACCTGTACAGGCTGCTGCAACTGTGCCTCTTGTCCTTTCTGCCACAGATCATAGAATCAGTTAAGCTTCAGACTGGGTCCAGGCTGAGTTGGGGAGAGGAGGAGCTTGCTGAAGAACTTTCCTGTCTTCAGGACTAAGCAGTCTTCATGAGTTTCATACAGACCCAGTTCTGAAGCCTATCCAGGTCCCTCTGGATGGCATCCCTCCCCTCCAGTGTGTTGACCACACCTCACAGTTTTGGTCATCAACAAATCTGAGGGTGCACTGAGCACACTGTCCATGTCACCAACAAAGATATCAGTGCTCTGCTCCCAGTGCCAATCCATGTGGAATGGATTTATCACTGCTCTCCTCTTGGACTTTGAGTCATTGAGCAAAACTCCTGGAGTATGACCATCCAACCAATTCCTTTTCCACACATCAAATCTATGTGGGTGTGAATCAACACATAGAGCCAATCTGGTTGAGCACCAAGCCCCAGGTGCAATGCAAAGAGCAGATTTATTTTGTTGCCTTACCAACAACACCAGGAGGCAGAGGCACACAGGGACACAGGTTCTCTCAGGCTTAGTTTGTCCTAGCAAATACTAGTTTTCCCACACTGATATTCTTAGCATTCCCAGATGCGAGGTCACTTCCAGTGAAACTGTTCCCTCCTCGCCAAATCTTCAGGTTTTAATCCTTTTCTCCCAGCAATGTCTCTCTGTTTCAGACAGGAAGACATCAAACAAGACAGTGTCAAATGCTTTGCACAAGCCCAAGTAGATGAGATCAGTTGCTCTTCCCTTTTCCACTAACACGATAACTCTGTCGCAGTTTGCCATCCAATTTGTCAGGCACCACTTGCCCTTAGTGAAGCCATGGTGGCTGTCACCAGTTACATTCCCATTACGTTCCCATTACCAGTGACGTGCCTTAGCATGATCTTGCTGGGCACCAAGGTGAGACTGTAGTCCCCCAGGTTTTCCTTTTTTCCCCTTTTTAAAAGTGGGGTTATATTTCCCCTTTTACAGTCAGCGGGAACTTCACTGGACTGCCATGGCTTCTCAGATATGATGGATTGTGGCTTAGCCACATCCTCTGCCAGTTCCCTCAGGACCTGCAGATGCATCTCACCAGGTTCCAGAAGAGATTTCCATGATGCAGCTCCCATTAGCTTGGCTTGTATCTCAGTGGTAAACCAGTGTTTAAGAACAAATCAATTTTGATTGATATTTAAATAACCCACAGTTTTATCCCTGACTCGGGGATCTTGGACTCTGGGGTAGATTACTTCTGTGAATATTTGATCCTCATTTTCTCAGTGAAATAAAGCTTTGTTCATGCAGCTATGAAGCATTATTAGGTGGTAATCCCACACAGAGTGGTCTTCATTAGAGAGCACTGTTAATTATGAATGCCGGGCAATTTGTAGACCATCTATTCTGATGATAATTATGATGTCGCTTGCACACCTGTGTCTTGAGAGTATTTTCCTCTCTAACAAGAGCTCATTCTTTTGACTCAGCAAGGAGCCTCTCCTGATTGTAGAAACAGCTCGTTTGCTGTCTCCATGGGCAGAGAATAAGAAGGGAGGGAAAATTTGGGAAACAGCCAGCAGCTGAAGCAGGCAGTGAGCCCTAAGTGACTGTGTGGGCCTACACAACAGAGGGAGCATGTCTTGAAATGTAATATGATTTAAAAATAGGGTTAGAACAGGCCTGTTTGCTGGTGTGCTTTTTGCTCAGTGCAGCTCATGTTAATTAGAGCTTTAGCACAGCTTCCCAGTAAACAGCATTTTCCTTCAAAGAGAGAAAAACAAGGAGAGGGAAAATTCTGATGCTGGGAATAAGGTACTATGAATATGAATCAGGAACAATGGGTTTAGTTTAAAGTGAACTGGAATTTATTGCAGCTTTATGTTTTTATAAAAAGGAAACCTGTGTGTCAGCTTCTAGTGGTGACAGGGATGCTGAGAGTTGGCATGTGAGGATAATGTGATAATACAGAGACACCAGGGAGCATGTTTACACAAAAATGCATCTCAGCCAGCCAGAAGGCCATGCTGTGATTTCAGTAAAGAGTTGTGACAGAAAATCAATAGCTTTGAGAAAGGCCCGTGGTAAGGCAACAGCATTATCGGTGCTTTCTGCATTCTGCTTCCCCCTTCCTTCCCTTCACAGAGACAGAGCTGCATGAACTCATGTTTGAGTTTTGTTAACTCTGTGCCTGAGTAGCTCAAGCAGCAAGGCAATTCAGGGAATACAAAGTATCTGCAAACCAGGTGGTGGGGATGGAGAATAGGGAGGGATGGGTATGGCTGGGTATTGGTTTATTGACGGGCTCTGATTGCCTGGCAGGCAGGCTGGGGACTGCAATCTCCTGCTCAGTGCTTCCAGCACAGCTGTGTTCTGGTCTTTAGAAAAACTTCCCACTACCTCAGAGCACCTTCACTCTGCTCTGTATTTTGATGTGTGGATCAACAGCAAGTCCCTTTTCCAGGTTTCCATACGGGGCGGGGTGTTCTGGAAGGATGATCTGGCCATGTAGTCCCACGTTACAGAGTTTACATTAGGCACCAATGTCAAGTGAAGTTTTCTAGGATGCCTTTTTTTTTTTTTTTCCCCTAGTTCTTCTCCAACTCCTTTTTCACCTAAAAAGGTAGTGTACAAATTGTTAATGAAAAGTAGAGCTAAGAGTGGACTGCTCAGCATTAGCTGAGATGTAGTTTGTAATCATGTTATTGTATTTCAGTTTGTGATACTACCTCTGTATTTTGTCCAAAGGCATGCAGTACACTCAGAGGGGATGCTGACCTTTGGGCAAAAAAGTCCACCAGTAACATTCAAAGAGAGGAGACTTTTGTTTAAATGCATGTAAGCCAGAACGTGGCATACAGGAAGTCTGCAGGAGAGGGGAAGTGAAAGGGATGAATCTGTTACCTCATTGGTGAATAGGGCATCGACAGGATTGAATCTTCCTTTCATTGAAGATGATACAATATCTCACTTGTAGATGATGTTATAAAGCCAGGAAATCTTTAAGATTTCATTATTCTTAAATATTTCCATGTCCTTGGGTATATAAGCATTTTTGGACTGGGAGACCATTTCCATGTTGACACAGAGGGGTAATGTTAGCAATCCCATAGCATTAACTAATAATCCACTTGGTTTCTTTTGCTAACTGATAATACTGAGAAATGTGTGGTTTTCCAGAATTAAACTGACATGGCAGCTAGGAGAATGTGTGTTGTTTTTGCTGACACTTCTGATTGCTTCTCACCTCATCCAAGAACTTGGTTCTTCCTCTATGGAAAATGATGAGAAACAGCCATAGACTTGGCTCATTAAAAAGAGATGATTCTAATTTGATTTTTTCCATGAAGCCTTCTTTTTGTCAGAGCTTAGTATTTCAATACGCTAGAGCATAAAAGATTATTCAACGAGCTCCACAGTGAAAAACTCAGAGGAAGGAGAGGGCATTCTCTCGCATCTAGGAAAATCTTCCATAAGTAAATAGAACTTAATGACTGCTTTTTGCTAGTCTATGAACACTGAAGCTGAGGCAGGTGTTTGTTAGCTGCAAAACGTACTTGTAAGCCAAAGTTTGTTAGGGTTTTGCCCTTAGTGCAGCTGAGCTGCATAAAACACATGAAGTACAAGAAAGTAAGAATATACTGTGTATATAATCACTGAGCTTTCAGGGGTGCTGGGGTTAGCTGGTATCTTAATTGCCCTCCAGTCATAGTTATACCATAGTGTGGGTCACAAATACTTGGAGAAGTGTTTGAGAGACAGAAACACCTTCACAGTACACCCTACAAAAGGGTAGGGCTGGGCCTGTGTGATTATAAATTACTGATCAATGCCACATTCAGGTTTGCTTGGGCACTAACTGAGCAACTTTTCCAGTCTCCTAAATGCTCTGAAGCGCCCCTGCATCCTAGCTGGGAGAATGGAGCCTGCTCGGTTGACTGATCATTTCCTTCCTCAGCCTCTAGACATCATAACTCACTGCTCTTGAGCAGCAGTGGCATGAGGAAAATTAGAACTTGGGAATTATTGTAGCAGGGGAGAAGCACTGTGTGAAAAGTCTTCCTCAGAGATCCCATCACCACAGGCTGCATCACAGCTCAGGGGAATGCCAGCTATAGCAGCCATGAGAGCTTCCTTTGGGAAATGGAGAGCTGAGGATTAAATGCACAGAGAGGCAGCATGCAAATCCTCGATTTAACTGGCATGGAAGCCTCAGGGCATTGGAGCATGGCATGCCAGCAGGGTTTAGAGGTCAGGAGGTACTGTGGTGGGACACTGCTCCCTGAGGATGCCCACAGTCCCCTTGAAGGTCCCTTGGGTTTGTTTCCTTGGTCTGTGCTTGTTCATTCATGTTAGTGGCTGAAAGCAGGGACAACTTCTACTGCATGAAATCAATCACAACTTCTGCAAGCTGTCCTAAAACTTAATGTTTTATTTTTTTTCTTATTTCTCCTCTTTCTGGATTCCTAAACATTCCGTAATTCTTATCCTTGTCCCTGGTATCTTGCTGCTTCAGACTTTTAAAATAACTTGAAGTTAATATAGATGTATGAAGTTAATATATACCTAGGTTATGTTATGTTGTTATTAATTTAAATAATACACTCTTGTTCGTTTCAAGGCAAATGATTTCTAAACAAGGAATGCCAAGCTGAAATCTGAGGCTGGTTCTTTAATAACAGCCCAACACTTTTAGAATCAGTGGCAGTTCTGAAACACTTATATTTCTCAAAATAGAAAATGTATCAAAGTGGATTGTGCCCTTGGGGGAAAATTACTTTTGCCAATTTGGTTTCTGCCAGCTCACCAGAAAGCTCTGCCAGTGAGCACTTTCTACAGCAGCACTAAACAGCATGGGTAGGAGTTGCAAAATCTTGCACTAATTGGCTTGCCAAGGCCCCAGCTCACTCAGTACAGAAAACTTGCTTTCATTAGGTGAGCAGAGCACTTCATTAATACTTAAAAGGTGAGTGAGTTTGTTCAGAGACTGCAGGCTGGAAAGGAAAGGCTGTCATTTCTGTAGCTGCAGAGCTCCTGAAACCATTTGTGGGGTCTGAGGTAATGTACCTGCTGGCTGGGTACCAATACTGAGCTGCCAGTGTCCTTCCTTTGTAGTGGTTACACAGACAGAAGGAGCTGTTGAAATTCCCTATCATTTGGGTTTTTTCACCTATATTGTGAAGGTGGAGGCAAAGCCACAGCACTACCATCCTTGCTGATTTTAAAAATAGAGGTGAAGGGGTGCAGGGGCATTGCAACAGCTTCTTTTGATGTGTCACCACGTTTGACTCCACATCCAGAGCAGGTCTGACACATCCAGGTGGATCTGCCCCAGCATGGCCCCACATCACTGATGTACAGCCAGGGAGAGCCATGCATGGTAATCACTCTGGTTTTATTATGGATGTGAGGGTTTCCTAGGAGGTGGAATCTTCAGGTCACTTATGCCAAGTTCATCACTTGCATAAGTTAACTGCTGAGCTGCAGTTTTCTGGAACTGTGCTGTCTTTGCTAATTTGATACTCTGCCTCTTAGTGGAAACATAGATTTCCTGTCAAAGTTGGCATTATATATTCGGCAGAACTCACCTTTCTTCTTGATGAGTCACAAATTCCTCTGTGCAAAACAATCTCTTCACGGATGTTGTCATCTTATGCCGTACATGGCACGTGTTGGGTGAAATATGTCTTAGGGAAACAAAAAAAATACAGTCTGCCCCATGCTTTATCAGTTTGAGGAAGACCCCAACCAGGAATGTACAGCCACCAGAAAATGGGGCTGTGCTGTTGGCCAGCTTGCCTACAGATTTTTGGTTGTACATGCAGGCACTATCTCATCTCAGACATCCTGATGTGCTGCTGTTCAGGTGGAGGACCTGCAGCCACAGCCAAATGATCAAATTAGAGTCCCCTAACTGAATCCATCCTGGAAGGTTGGGCTTGACACTGAATTTGCATTATGGCAGTGAAAAATGTTGCTTAGAAATCTACACTGCAACGGCAAGTCTTTGAACTGCATTCCATTTACCAAGGGTCAGGCAGGGTCTGACTGCAGGAAATATCAGCCACTTGCTCACAAACAAGAATGGACTTACTGAAGCATGTTAATTTACTGGTCTAATGCAATTCTCTCTCCCTCAGAGTTCAATGCTGTAGGTCTTTATCCATGCCTTGCAAAAGTTGTTAGATCTAATTGCAATATAATCTGCTTAAAATGAGCTTTACTTGAAGTCAAGCAGTCAAAAAATAATAAACAAAATAGTTTTTTATCAGAAAAATCCTGTTGTGTTTAAAAAAGCCAACTGTCAGGAGCTGGCAGCTTTCAAAGAATTTTTCAAACAAACTGTTTGGAATGCTAACTGACCTAACTAGAGCTTTCTCATTTCTGTGATTTCTTCCTTTTTTCTTTTCCGTTTCTGAAATATTTCATTTTGATTCACTATATTTTACAATAAAATGAAATTTGAGATGGCAGATTTTCATATACAGTGTGTTTTAAATTATGGAAGGCAGGAATAAACAGAGGTAAGTACTTCAAGAAGTTTATGATGATATTTTTGACTCGTGGAGTTTTTATTCTCAGGCATTTTTGAGACCTGGAAGTTGAAGACAATGACATTCTCTCTGTGTCTCTGTATCCTTCCTTATCCTGGCAGATGTGTTGCTTTTTTGTACCATGATTTCATTTGGTCTGTCTTTAGTTGTGTTCTTACCTACACAGTGGTCTGATCCCTGTTTCCATCTGCTTCTCTCTAAATAACAAAGATCATCGTATTTGTTTATATAGTTAAAAATTCAGAACATCACCTGAGGCCTTTAGATGATAATGCTGTGTTTTTAATAGGAACTTCCTAAGTACATTTTAATTCCTGTCCAGGCTGCCATAAACCAGTGCACAAGTGCCTGGAATTGCACACTGGGAGTATGAAGGGCTTGGATGTGGTTTGTATCTCTTGTACATATGATGGGTAGTGATTTTTTGACTTCCCTGCACTGTAATTGCACTGAGTTACATCCCTTTGAAAAGGAGGTGACCAGGCAGCAGAGGAAATACTTGCCTGTTTTTTTTTTTCTCCTTCAGCTTCTGCACTTTTGGCTCACTGGGGTCTCAGAATGGAGGAGATTGCTCTTCCGCAATGAACAGCTTTTTGGTGGCTGGGAGGAAAAAACCTAACTCCCCTGGAATTTTATGAACTTTTGAAATCTCAGGCAGTGCTTGTTGTTAAGAAGAGATATGTGGATAGTTTCACTTAATTCTCGCCTATTTATGTCACAGCTGTGTTTTGGTGGCTGCTTGCAGAGTGTCTGATGGGAAAGAAGAGCCCAAGCATTGGTAAAATATCCACCCATGGTGTGTGCTGAGGGTCCTGCATGGTGTGAGACATGTCAGCCCCAGAACACATCCCACCTACTGCCCTCTCCAAACCCCTCATCCTGGTCAGACCTGTTCCATTTGGCTAACCCAGCCATTTCTTCTGAAGCAAGAAGGGCTCTTCCAAGCAGCTCTGCCAGAAAAAGTGAGGTCCCCCCGGTTCAGCAACAGCTCAGAGATGGTGGCAAGAAGCTGAGGGCTGAGAGCACTAAATGAAATACCCTCTTTTGTGGTAGCTGATGGTACATCTGCAAATAAAACAATGGCACAAAACAAAAGCACATCTGGATCACAGAGCTGTCACGTATTTTGACTGTTCCTGTGTAGAAGATGCCCAGGACCAGTGTGTGTTCAAACCAGTTGTAGGAGAAACAGGTTCACAACAAGAGACAGCCTGCCGTGATTCTGCAAGTTTGGTTTGAAACAAAAGGCTTTTGCCCTATGAATGACTCCTTTGTTTATTGTCAGGCCCTGCACTTCCACATGCAATCAACTCCCTCAAACTTAAATCAAATATGAAAATGAGTGGCTCATAAGCCATTCAAGTGTTAACTGAGCAGAATCTTTTAGCTTGCCCATTTTAACAAACTGTCATCCTGATGCTCCTGGGTTTGACACCTCCATGACAAGTAATTCCAGAAGATAGATGTGTGAGTCCAGGGACCCTGGAGCACTTAAGTTGATACTGTTATGTTATAAATGTAGAAATTCCCAGTACTAAATAGCTCTAATGTGATTCACCCGAACACACACAGCTCTGGTCCATTGCCATGGAGGTGGCTGCAGGGCAGGTTTTGGATACAGCAAAGCCTGGAGCTGCCCAAGGCACTGGGCTGCCTTCCCTGCCTCAGCTGGGGTAGGGAGAACAGCTGGGAGAGCAGCACAGGGATAAGCCACCCATTCCTGCCCACCCCTGTCCAGGAAAGGCTCCACACGTGGGCTGGGGCATTCCTGCAGTACCAGTTCCTCCTGCCCTTGCCCACAGCAGGAGATGGCAGAGTCAGCTTTTCCCCTTTGTGCAGTGGGAGAGGGAGTCTGCATCACCCTGGGGGCAGGGAGGAGGAAAAAGGGGTCCATAGGAGAAGCTGGGCTGTTGGAAAAAAGGATGCTTTCAAAAAGATTCTTTTGTCCTGCTTCCCACAGATCTTTTCAAATCTTTATCCTTTTTACAGTGTTCAGTCTGTTCAGAGTAGCAAGGAGACAATAACAAGGCATCTTTCATCACGAGCATATGCAGCGTGGAGGGAAAACTGAAGAAAATTAAAGAGCTTTTGTATTTATTATGGAAAGATGTCTGTGCACCACAGAATGAAGGTGTGATGGCAGACTGTGTTGGGACTCGCGGGCCAGAGCGCCCTAGCCAGGGCAGGTGGTGGTTGTGATTGAAGAGGTGTTGGCACAAGTTGTGACACATGTGGTAGCTGCAGCACAAACACCTTCCAGGCACTAGCAGAAATTGGAGTAGGAGCAATGTTTGTGCCTTTTTTTGGATGGTGTAGAAGTATCAGGCAGTGTACCAGAAAGGTGCCTCCAGTTTCTATCCATTTTTGTAGAGAAAAATTACTGCCAGTCCTTACAAACTTTGCCCGGATGTAACGCAAGATAAAACAAAGTCTGCTCTCTACATGTTGGATGCCAAAGAAAACTGAACATAAGGGACACATTTTAATTAACTGCTACAGTAATTTATTGAGGAAAGTGATTTGTTGATCACTACTCACAGTCTTTAAATAAGAATTTGCTTTCTAAGAGGAGTGCTTTTAGTTCAGCCACATTTTATTCCTTTTGGTGTAGGAGTTGCTGGGGACCATTCCACATACACAAGCAGATCTGATTAGGTGATTGCCACAGTTCTTCCTGCCCTTAAAATTAAAAATTGTTAGCATCTCCTGCTCATGTATTTCTGGCTAAAATTAAAAGATAAAGGATGGCATGTTTAATGAGGTATTGTATTTTATTTTAAAATCTGTTTGTTCATTTCTTGTTGGAGAGGCAGGTAAGGCATCTCCCAGTTTCAGTAGTGAGTTGAGCTTCTCAGCTAAAATCAGAACTTTTTGATCTTTCTTCAAGAGAAATAAAACTTGGTGGGACCAATTTTAATACCTCTGACCTCCCTAGTTCCCCAACACTGAACTTGCATTTCCAAAATCTCTTTCTAATGCAACTTGGGTGGTAGAAATGTGGATGTCTAGAAAAAGGAGGCTAATAACTGGCTGATGATGTCATTTAGACTTACCCAGAGGAATCACTGCTGTTCATGTCTTTAAAATAGTTGGGATGATTTTGCCAGTATTTTTGTCTGATTCTGCTCGCGCAGAATGATGCCAGTTGTAGGTTAAGTGCTTGTATAGATGATGTATTAATAGGTTATTGAACGGGGCTTGATGTTGATCAGACCATTTATTTCATATGCACTGCTTCAGTTATGTTATTACTGTAAGATTTCCTATTGTTTAGCTTAGGAGGAGTAATTTCCCAACAGATTATAGGAGCCAGCATGTAATGAATGTTTCTGACATTAAAAAACCTTATTGATGGAGATAATCTATGTTAGATATCATCTGGAATAAAATACAGACATTACAGATTACAGATATACCTTTTGATCAGCTTGTAATAAATAATGAAAAAATATTTATCACATCCTGTCACTTTTATTTGATAAGTTTGCTTAAAATCTGTAAAAGTTCGTCTCCATATGCTTGAACAAACTTGACTTGTTTGAGGTGAACTATTTTCTGTTGAGCCAAGACAAAAAAAGAAAAAAACAGAAGAAGAAATACTACTTCAATTTATTCTTATGAGAATTTATTTTTATATTATTCTGTGAAAAAGATCTGGATTTGGATGGATTTGAGAAAAGAGAAGCCTGCTGTTTATTGGTTACTCTCTGCAAGCTGGTAGTTCTATTGCATATGGATTTTGCTAATAGGTGGGTATGATTTTTTTGGGTCACACAGATTGCCTTTTCACGAATTCTGTTTTTTTAGAGTTGAGTGAGCCTACAGAGGTTTTCAAATTTGTGACTGGCAGCTTTTCCCAAACAGTTTTCTTCTCAGCTGGAGAAAGTTGTGTGTTGTTATTTCAAAGTCTTACTGGCAAGGCACTTTGGTCAGTACAGCATGATTCTGCTCTCCTTTGAAAGAGAATTTTTCACCAGATGGGAGCATACTTGTCATTTGAATGTTTTGAGCTCTCTTTGAAATTCTGAGGCAGCTAATTTGCAAACGCAGGGATGCACAGCTCCCATGCATTCAGTGAGCTATTAGAGCCTCTCATTTTTGGCTGTCTCCCTCCTGTCTGTGTCACCAGGTTACTCTGGACATGGCTGGGGACACGTTGGAGCTCTTTGGGTGCCTGTGCCTGGTGAAGCAGTTTGGCTGCCCAGACATGTACAGTGGGTCAAGGCTGCTGTGTGGTGGAACGTGCCCTGAGGTAGGGCATGCACCCAACAGAGTGAAAAGGGATGATAATGGAGGTGTGATTGAATAGCCATTGCCTTGCATGGGCAAGGGATGCTGCCACACCTCTGTTGCAGATGTCCATGGCAGCTTTCTGTGCTGAAGTTCTGAGCAGTGAATGTACCTGGCACATCAGAGGGTTCAGGGTACTGTTATTTTAATCATGTGAGGAAACTGCTTTTAGCTGTTTTATGTATCAAAAATACCTCAATGGATTTTCTCATAATTGTTACCTTTTAGAAGAGACAGGAATTAGAAATAATGATCCATAAAATTCTGCCTTTTCTCAGAATCATTTTGAATAATCCAGTATGGTAGAAATCACTTAGTAGATACAGTCTCACAAACAAAAATCACATTTATAATCCAATAGTTCCTGGTGTAGACTTGCTTGAGTTTGCATTATCTGTGTAAAAGACTAGGGTGTGCAAAAATAAATGTGGATTTACGGAATTGTAGATATTTATATCTTGGCATTCTAACAAGCCACACATAAATGCAGTCATGTTCCTCCTAGATATTGACCTGTAAACTTATGATACCTGAGAAGGCATTACTGATCTTGGTTATCCTAGAGAACTTTTCTGGATTTGTTGCACACTGAGCCTTAGGTGTGTGTACAAGTAAGTAGCCTCTAGAATATGAGAGGGAGGAGCTAGAATAATGGAACATGATGCTCTCACATCCTAAAAGTCAGTGAGACTGGATCCTCTCTACATTTCCTCCTCACAGTGAAGAGGATGTTCTTCACTCCCACTGTCTTTATCTTGAGATTCTTT
This sequence comes from Coloeus monedula, assembly GCF_965178545.1. Classification (NCBI taxonomy): domain Eukaryota; kingdom Metazoa; phylum Chordata; class Aves; order Passeriformes; family Corvidae; genus Coloeus; species Coloeus monedula. The sequence goes on from NC_138788.1 coordinate 8,045,607, forward strand.
TTCCCTGTGGTCACCTGCACAACGAAGGAACTTTCCTGGAGAAAAGGAGACTCAGAGGTGACCTTATCACTCTCTACAACTGCCTGAAAGGCGGCTGTAGTCAGGTGGGGGTTGGTCTCTTTCTCCAGGCACCATCTGACAGAACGAGAGGACACTGTCTTAAGCTGCACCAGGCAAAATATAGGTTGGATATTAGGAAAAAGTTTTTCATGGAAAGAGTGGTGAAATACTGGAATTGTCTGCCCAGGGAGGTGCTGGAATCACCATGCCTGGATGTGGATGTGGTACTCGGTGCCATGGTTTAGTTGAGGTGTTAGGGCATGGGTTGGACTCTTAGAAGATGTGATGTGATCTTAGAAGTCTCTTGCAACCTGGTGATTCTGTGATTCTGTAACTTTACCTAGAACTCCAGACATTCACACAGCTGATCTTTCAGTCAACCCAAGCTGCTGGAATGCAGAGGGAAAGGTGTGGAAGTAACCATCTGTCTGCAGCAACCCATCCAGACTGATCCTGGGCAAGAGCTGAGGTGTTTGATGGATCTGACATTCTGTAGGCCCCTGATACAAATCTCTCAGTGTACCTATAACAAAAGAGAGGATCAGAGCACAGTCCTGACATCCCCCTGTTAAAAAGTTTCTCTCCCTTTCTTTTCAGCAAGTTTAAGCTTTTGTCTGCATCTTTTTTCAATAGGATCTGGAGAAATGGTTTTTCTCCCCCATGGTGGGGTGGTTTGGTGAAGCAGCACTATTCTGTGTTCATGGAAACTGGGAAGGTGCTATTTTTCCTTAATTTCATCTGAGTGGTTAATTTGTCTGGATACATCACTGGCTCCTTCCAGCAATGGCAAGTGACAGATGCAATAAAAACTGGGTCTTATGTCCTGTTACAAAGATCCAGGGATTTGTAAACTCGCCGTTTTGCCAGGCCTCTGGTGAAGAGGGGACTGGTTGCTGTGCTTTGTAAACACTGGCTCTCATTACACACGTCATAACCTTCACACCCAGTTCACAGGAGCTACATTCTCACCACATTAGAAAGGTGGTAGAGTTTTCAGGAGCTGCAGATTAATTGCAAAACAACCCTTGATACAATAAATCTAATATGAGCCAAGAAATAAATAATGTCTTTGGGCTGCTTGCTCAGTGCTCAGGTGCTACTTCAAGCATAGTTGTAGCTGTTATTAATAATAATCATCACAGCACAGCTGTCAGTGGGTACAGAAATGTCTGCAACCTGGAACTTCTCATCCTTGTGACAAGATGGTGAATTTAATTAGAAAAGCTTTTGTTTTGTTTGTATTTATGTATTGTGAAAAAAGGTAAAGGAATGAAAATAGTGTGATTGGGGTGGTGAACAGGAACTCTTCTCCTCTGGACACTGCAGTGGCTTTATTTTGGGAGAGCAGCCTTGTGAAATGGGTAGGAACTGCTGACCTTGTGCCCTGTGTTAGTCCAAGTCCTGTTTGGGCTTCAAGCTGGTTGTTGTAAGCAGCAGCAAGACCAAAGTTCCTCAAAACTGCCTTCTAGCAATCCCAGACTTTGTATTTTGTGTAAAGCAGGAGGGGGAGGAGAGCTGGCATTTATTCACACACAGGTTTTTGATGGTTTTTTGCTCCACCACTGAGCACACCTGAGGCTTGAGCAGAGCAATCTGTATGCAATCCCACAGACAGCACTGACAGAATCCTTTAGGCCAGTCTGCTAATTCTCATCCACCAGCACCACCTTTCCTGAGGATGTTCAAACAGCCTATTCACACGTGGGGCCTTCAGCTGGGAGAAAAACAACAATAAAGTAGGTTAAAAAATGTTTGTTCAGTTTTAGTTGGGAAGAATGTGGAAAGGATGAGAGGGGTTGAAATATTATGGGTTGTCAGAAACTCAGCAGGAACCTGGGAAGGAAGAGAGGAGGATGTGGATTGAAGAATCTGGAGCCCTGAGGGCAATCCTCTAAAAATACATTAGAACAGCACTGTCAGTAATAGTATTCTCAAGACATGCAAGTCCTGCACTCTTAATTGAAAAGTGCCAGGGGTAAGGTGCTCACCTTAAAACTCATTATCTGTTTAAAATAATTTCTTTCATTTTCTACTGCTAAGGATTTGTTTTAAACTGAAGTAAGAGTTTGAGCCTGAAATGCCATTTTCTTGTTGTTCTGAGGGGCAGTTCTTTCAAAGGGAATGGTAGAGTACAGCTAATAGAACCTGGTTTATTTAGGGTATATATTTATGGTTTACCAGTTATTTAGTGCCTCTGAGTTTAATAATATTCCTCTTCTCATCCCCAAATATGAGAGATTTAACCATAAATCTAGTTTAAAGTGCCATCTTTATGTGTGTGTATATATGTATTTATCTTTGCATGTATCTTTGGGCACTACTGTGGTTTGGGGGCTGCTTTAGGGACCTTGTGCTGAAGTGGTTGAGGTCTAACTAAACAAAAAAAGCAGAAAAAGAGAGAACTATAACTTCTCAGAACAGACTGAGAACAGAAGCATAAAAAAATCCACTGACTTACGTAAAGTCACACACAGAATCTTATACACGCACAAGGCTTATTGAAGATGATTATTGATTACTAAATTTTTCCCTGATTACTATGAAATGAGAGAAGATTTTGTGCTAGGATTAGGAGTCTGATATTCTGTCCTTAAAGTACAGAACAAATAGTTGAAAAACTAGAAAAAGGACAGTTTACTCCCAGGACAGCGATAAAGTCTCTCTGTCAGCTGAAGGCTGAAGCCCAGGGCATGCAGTGATTATTGAGTAATTCATATCAATGTGTTGCAGAGCAGAAGAGAAAGAGAAATTGAAGACTGGGAGGAGCAATAGGGTGTTCCAGCTTTAAGGGCTACTTTACTTATCTCTGGGCTCACACTTAATCCAGAGTTCAATTCAGCAGTTTGCAAAATCAATCTCTCTGTTCCCGATTCACCTTGAGATCCTTCGGCATCTCTCATTAACCCTGTGATTCGGGAATAAGGCAGCCATGTGTGTCTGAAGACAGCAACCTGTAGCAGAGTGCTGCTCTGATTTCTTCTGGGCTCTATTTGCACAGTTATCTTAGTCCCACAAAGCAGGAGCTGAGTGAGCCATGAGCTGAGTGACCCTTCTGCAGCTCTGTGCACGGCTGGGAGTAGCAGCACTCATCTGACAGGCTGCTCTTGAGACTGGTAAAGTAATTGGCTCACTCAAACTGATAAATACTTCGTGCTTCCTGAGCCATACAGTAGCAACAGGAATTAGTTTGGCCTTTTTTTGCCTTCCCTTCACACTCACCAGAAGGCAGGAAGGTAACTGCCCCACCAAAGGCCGTGGATGCTGAGGCAGGATGCTCCCTGCTTGGCAGGGGACCAAAACCTGACAGCATCCAGCCATGAGCTCAGCAAGGATGGGGCTGGGGCAAACCACTGAGCATCTCTGATGGTTTTGTAACACCCCTTATGCAGGGAGACAAACAGCAATACATGGAGCTTGCTGTTCCCTCTAGCTTTTCCCATGTTTCATTTAGTATTTAAGTTACAAATCCAAAGTTTGTTTTGTTGTTTATTTCTTTTTTTCTTGGTGGTATTGAGCAGTGTGGCAGTGTCTGACTGTGTGAAACAAACGGACAAAAAAGAATCCTGACTCATTCTGGGAGGAAGGGAGATGGTGGCTGCTTGATTTCACCAGTGGGAGCTGCTCTCCAGACTTCACTAATCGTTAATCCTGTCAGCCTGGGACAGAAGGAATCATACAGCTCTTTTAGGAACACAAAAGTCATGTAATCCATCATCTCAATACCAGGTGTTGGGCTGAGGAAAAGGGTTCATTACTGGTCCAGAACACGCTGAATTCCACAACAAGTTCTTTCACCTCAGCAGTCCCTGTGTCACATCCTCACTTGTGTCAGAGCTTTTCAGAACAAAACCTGTCCCTGGCACTGAGCTACAGGTCTAGGACCAAGACATGTCTGGAATGCTAAGGTTCATTTCTCCCCATCTCACTACACTTCTTCTTTGTCTTTTAGACCTGTTCATGGCAGGAGGAAGTTACTCTTTAAGGCCACTTTCATAAGCAGCTTCAAGCTGCACTCACGAGGAGCTACCATTCAAGTCTGTGTTCTGTGACTGCTTTATACTTCAAAATCAGTCCTCAGTAAGTCTTTTGAAATCTGTTTTTATGCAGAAATTTCCAATATACTTGAAAGCTTTGGAAAGACCTGATTTTGTGGGATGTAGAGTTGCCTCAGGAAAGCACTAAAGAAAGTTTCAGGCACTTTCTTTGTGTCTCCTTAGCTTCTATTCACACCAAAATATTTTGTGTGGTTTATGTAGTTTTTCTGAAGAACAAGACAATCTAATTTACTTAAATATTTTAATAAGCTCCTGCATGTTTACTTCCAAGGGTTTGAAGGTAAATAACTCTTATAACTTTCTAGATCAGTGACTGTTCAGCAAAGAGTGACTGCATATGTAGGGGATGGGCCAGTGGTCAGACATATAACAGGATTAAACACTGACAATGGATATATCTGTGTGGTTGAGAGCACACACACACATTTTTTACCCATGCTCCAAGCTGGCTGAGTCCTGCTGTGGAGGCTTGGTGCTGCTCTTCAGCAGTAGGAAATGCAATTCCATCCTGTTGCCAAAAGCACCTCAAGAACCCTTGGCTTGATATGGTTAGTCATTGCTGTGGAGGTATATAAAAAGTCACCCAAATTAAATATGCCCTAGTTTATCAGTTTTTTTCTTTTTATTTTTTGGTTGGTTGGATTTTGTGAGTTTTTTTTTCACCTACATTGAAAATCTCAATCATGGCATCGTCAGTTTACATTTCAAATTAGAGCCATGATTCTCTTCTCTTGTTAAAGAGAAATGTTAAAAGGTTTGACCAGAGGTATTTATAGAAAACCTCGCATGTTTTTAGTGGAATAATAGGAATGTAACTCTCTCATAATATTCAAATTATGTGATTTACCTTGGGGCAAGCAGTGTGAGAAAGAAAGAAGCAGGGAGCTGGCATAGTGAAAACTTACCAATACTTGTCTTCTGTGAGGAGGAACAAACATTCCTTTAGCCCTACACATTTCTAAGTGCTCATCCCAGGTTCTGGGAGCTAGTGGTCTGGGGGGCATCCTATTTGCAGCATTGTGATAAGCAGCTGTTTCCTTGGCGAATTCATTTCTGAAAGTGAGATAATCCGATTTGAATGGAGCTGCAGACACACACCCATTCAGCCAAGCCAGGAGAAAAGGGGGAGAAGAAAGATTTTTTTTCCTCTGTGTCTTCTTTCACACTGCCATGATTCAAGGAGAGATAAAAATCTTGGCCTTGTTTCTCTCTGTCTTGTTTGTGGCCCTTGATAGCTTTGTAAGTCTGTTATTTTGCTGGAAAATACAGACTCACTTCATTCTCCTTGGTAAAATTCTTGCATCTGTAAAGCTGAGACTGTGCCAACACACAGGATTTTCATTCTGATTCAGCAAGGAATGTAGGCAAATGTTTTAAATTAAAACATATTTTAAGCCCACCTGTATTCAGCAGAGCTCTCAGGCTATTTGTATTGAGGACTTGCAGTGCCCAAGAGTGGGAAAAACTCCTCACAGTATTGGAAATGTGTGTGCATATGAGTGTTGTACACCTCCAGGAGCCCATCTCTGATTTATCAGATGCCACAATTGTTCAGAAATTTCACAAGAAGTTTTTGGATGTTTTTCACCTTCATGTAGAAGGAAAAAAAGCTTTTGTATTTCACTATATCTTTCCTCCTACGCCTTCTCTATTTTTACATTTTCTCAAGCTGTCACAACATGCAAGAACTTGAGTGACCCTTTCTCTGGGTGCAGATTTCTCGTACAAGCTGCCTGAGCAGTTTGGTGTGCAAGCCACACTGCTCTTTTATCAGCTTCCCCCAGGCCCTGATCCATCAGCAGTCCCTGGGTTGTTGGGGTTTCTCCTCCCTGCACTCCCCACAGTGCTGTACATGGATGTAAACTGAGGTCTGAGTGAGTCTGAGCCTTGCTTGGTGTGAACTTGGAAATATCCAGTGAGGAACAGACATGGAAATGGTACTAAACAATGGGTCAGAGGCAGCCAGGCTTTATGGAAGGTAGACAGAAGAAATTCCTTTTCTTTTTTTTTTTTTTTTTGTTAAATGACAAATGGTTCAGAATGTTGTTGGCATACAAGAGAGAGCAGGAGGATGGGCTGGCAGCTGGCCAGGCCCAGCTGCTTTACACCAGGACCAGAAGGAGCACAGAATCAAGGTGCACTCACAAAATACTGAGGCCCACTCTGGGGAATGCACATCCTGGTAAAGAAAAGTGTTTGAAAAAGTTTATGGCTAAGACCTGGTTTACTGTCATTTAGGTGGGATGTTAGGAAAAGGTTCTTTCCCCAGAGGGTGGTTGGGCACTGGAAAGGCTCCCCAGGGAATTGATCACAGTGCCAGCCTGACAGAGCTCTGGGAGTGTTTGGACAACGCTCTCAGGCACATGGTGTGATCTTGGGGTGTGCTGTGCAGGGCCAGGAGTTGGACTAAGATGATCCTTGTGGGACCCTTCCAACTCAGGATATTCCCTGATTCTATGATTCTTGCTGAAAGAGGCAGTAACCAAACACCACCCATCTGACACAGGCTCTGCCATGTGACCTTCACAGATTTGCTCCTCCAGAGTCCCATTTTTTGGGGGGAATGGTCTTGATCATCATGAGGGCACTGCGCTTATATTTGCCTGACTGTGCTGGGAGCCTTTTCAGAGCCTTTGTGCCTGTCACTCCTGTATGTCTTATCTCTCTGATTTTAATGTTATAAGCTCTCTTTTGTCATAGACACGTTTTTTAGATTAAGGAAAGTAACATTCCACCCTCCCTGCAGCATTTACAGTGTATTTACCATTAGATAACAGCATCCCAAAGGCAGGATTCACCCAAGCCTCTGTCTGTAAAATTATATCCTAGCCTTCCTAGAACATGTCTCTGCTGTGAAAAAGAAGCTGCTTCAGTAATGTGAACCCATGCCAGGACCAGTGAGTGTCTCTACAGTAGAAAAATACATTTGTCTTGCCTGCTTAGATGAGGAACTGTCTGCCTGAGACAGAGTAACATTTCCAGATTTAGAAGTATGCTAATTTTTTGTACTTGTAAAGTATTTATTAGCTATAAGTGATTGAATCTTCTCTCTGGGGACTGAGTGGGTCAGACTTCATGGGAGTAGGATAGGTCTCTCCCAGCTGTAGCTTTGACCACTTAAATGTTTCACATGGATGCTTTTGTAGCTGTGTAGCAGTGGCAGTCCAAAGGTTAAATGACTGCCTTTCAGCTTCTGCACAGCAGTTGTAGGGGATTAGGTTTTCTCAGTGGGTTTCTAGGTACTCATGTATCAGAGTTCCCTTGCTATGATTTCTTCCTTTTTCTGTAATCTTTCCAAGGAAGCCAGTGACCTCTTCTCACCGAGATTGTTGCAGATGATGATATTTTTCCCTGTAGCAAGCCACAAAACTTTTCTGTTGTGTTCTTAGAAGGTTATTGTTGGGGGGTTAAAATATCCCGATGCTATCTCATGAGAGAGAAAGGTGGTAACTCACTGATTGATGAGAGTCCCTGTTGCTCTCCATGTTCTCCTGGCCCACACGTCCTTTCGAAGTATTTGGTTGAGCCCTTCTTCCCAGCACAGTTTCTTTGTTTACTTTCTGAATTTCCTTCTGGAAATACCAGAGTTTCTTTTTGTGTAATAAAAAGGATTGAGCAGTTTATATGTGTGTGAGAAGGAGCATGGCAAAGGGCAGTGAATAAAGTATGTGCCTTTAGCCAGCAGCTGGTGTGACTCTGCTGGGTGGTCTGGCTGCACTTCATTTGTTACGCTCCTGTGAAAGGATCAGCAGATTTAACACTTAGTTAAATAATTAGTTCACAGTTATGCTTCTTACAGGACACTTCTCAGCACCTGTCAGGGGTGGTTTGAAAGTGGAATACACTGGATCAAGTCCAGCCAATTTACAAGAGATTTTTATTATGTTCAGCCCATGCTCTCCTCTTGGAGCATTATTAATCTGGTAATGATACTAGAGGAGATTCTGAAAGAGAATGTTGCTTCCCTGCCTGATATGTGTGGAAGTGGGAACTAGAGGGCAGAACTGGACTGGCATCATGTTTGTGGACTTAGACTTGAGCCTGAGAAAAATCTTTAAGGCTCTAGGCTGAATGGTTCTTAAGGGAATGGAAGAGCTAAGGTTTAAAATTCAGAGGCTGAAGAAAGAAGTTGGCAGCCTGGGCACTTATCTTGGAGGTGGCTGGGAATGCAGGTGGTTCCATGGCTGGGATGTGCAGATTGACAGCATGTATTTGACAGTTAAGGCTTACCTTAATTTGTCTGCCATGGCCTGGGATTGCCTTGGATTCTGAAAGCTGAAAATTCTTTGAGAAAGTGTTTATTTCTTGGGAAAAAGCATATTTGTTAAGTCTAATGTATATCACAGAAAGCTGCTGGTTTTGAGGAGCTTCTGACAAACCACGTACAGGGATTGCTGGAAATGAACCTGGTTTGCTGCCATTAAAACTGGAGCTGGGCTCTGGAGCAGGGAATTTTGGAGTCCCTGGAGTTCTGCTGACTCCTCTTTGAGCACCAGCTGGTCTGCAGGTGGCTCCTGCTATAATCTGGTGAGCAGGCTGTTTGTCACAGGTTTATTTTATTTTATTAAGGTGGTGTGGCATCCAGGGACTAAGAGGTGACATTTGGGTGCAGTTCCTGTTGATTTGGGTTCTGGAAGCAGAGTGTAAACCAGAGAGGACCTGTGATACCAAGCTGCAGGAGGGGTGATGGGAAAGCTGTCGTGGGTCAGCAGATTCCTGCCCAAAAACCAGATGGGTGGGACCCACCCAGAAGTCACCAAGGCTGGATGGTAACTTTGGGACACAGATGCATGTCTGATGCTTGCTGGAGGAATTGCAAGGCACCTTGGCATAGAAACCAGAGATGAGGTCTGGGAGTAGTTTCTCCTTTAAAAGGAGAGGAAATAGTGGGCATGATGGTAAATCATGTCTTTCCTGATTTGAGGCAGCACTAAATCACTTAACTGAAATTATTGTCAAATACCAAAATTGTATATGACAACTAATGGATTGAAGAATTAACAATAAATGCTGAAAAAGTCAGAGAGGAAAGAACAAAATAACATCTTTCTGGGAAATAAAGATTATTATTTAAGGCACAATAATCTGCATGAACTGATCTTTTTTTGTAACAGCAACTTTAAAAAGAGGTCATAGACCTCAGTCTTTAGAATTAATTAGCTCTCAGGCTGAAAGCTCCCGTAATCAAGAGAATGAGAGAAAGCAGATCAGCTTTCTCGAGCTATAATACAGAAAACTGCTGCCAGGCAAGTAAATTGATCTCAGAAAGGAAGGAACAACAGAATCTGAAAGTGCAATAAAAAATGTGATCATAAAACACAACATAAAAACATATGTTTAATGCATTTTTATTCTTTATTTTCCATTTAGGGCCGTGATTATGCCGTAGCTAACATCAGCCATTACACAAATCAGTGGCAGACAGGCTGAAATACTGTTTCAATTACCCTGCTCACAGCAGCTCACCCCAGCCCTGTTATAAATAACTAGCAGATCCTCCATGGCTCCCTGGATTAAGATTAAAGATATGCAGATAATTTTAACCCTCAACATGGATTCCTCCACGGCAGAACGTAGTTTGGAGCCAGCTGCTTGTGTCCCCCAAAAGAGAGCACACTGCTGCGAGGCTCCCATGGAATGAAGCATTAGGCTAATAGTGTTTTATGACAAGGTAATGATAGACTAAAGCAAAGCAATTCATCTCTCTCTCTCTGTGTTGCGTTGTGTTAGATAGGTAGGAAATGTGTTTTCTCTTCTCCAAACCTTTCCAGGCTCCTGGGGAAACGAGGCAGTCTGTGCCTGTGTCATGCTGTCTCCACAGAAGGGAGCTATATTCCACCAGCTAGGCTGCAGGGAAGCTTGTTCCTCAAAATTCTAGTGTGTTTAATCTGTTTCAGTTAAGAGGATAACTCATACAAACACAAACATAACTCCTCTAATCCCACTTTCTCTATTTCTGCAGAACCGGTGTGGTACCTGTAGGACACCCAAATGACAAGAGAAGCTAAATTATGCATGGAACAGCATCCCCCCAAAAGTTTTCTTATTGTTTGAATACCTCTGGGCTTAAAATAAACTGGATTGTGAGCTGTGGAAGGGGAAGGAAAGATGAGCCATTCTGGGAGCTGAGTCAGATGTGAAGCCAGGCTGCTGAGCTGTGTGATGTGAGCGCTTTGCTCGGAGCGAGCGCTGCCTCAGTGACAGAGGGCATGGAATTGTCCTGGATGGAGCTGGGCAATTCAGGGCAGGATATTGCAGTGTCTACTTTGAGCTGACCAAGCCCTCCTCAGGTCCTTGGCCTTGGCTCTAACGTTAGCTTGAGATTTATATTGATGAACAATTTGCTATGAACAGGTCCTTGAAACAGCTCTTTCTTACTAGGCAAGGGAAAGAAGAGCAAAGCTATTTTCTTCCTACTCTTCAGATTTCACTGAATACATCAGTGTTAAGAGCTCATATGCAGGATGTGAGAGACGTGACTTTGCTGCCCTTAACCTGACAGGACCGCTGCCTGCATGTTGTATGGGCTGGTGAAGTGCCCTAGCCATCAGTCTGCTGAGTTTTTTGGTTTTCAGTGAACAGCAAAATATTGATTGAAGCCAAGTAAGTAAGAGTGAGAAGTAATGTGGTAGTTAACTCCTTTGTTTAGCTGCAAATTCATGGATTTCAGGCTTATTTATCTCACAGTAAACGTCCTCAGATTTAGCTTCTTTCTCTTCCAGATGGAACTTGCAGTCAGCATGCAATGTAGTAATTAATTTTCCTTTTTTTTTTCTTTTTGTTTTCTGTCATTCAGGGAGTATTTTACAACTTTAACAGGGAGGTCAGATAAAACACTTTGTTTTAAATTTTAGGGAATTTAACTGGGATCTTGTTTATAGTCCCCACAAAAGGGAATGTTGAATCTAAATCTGCCACATTTTAGATAAATTTGCCAGTCACTCTGCTAAGAGGTAAGAGAGGAAGATTGGAGGAGAGCCATGCTGAGGTGTAAAAAGCAGTGAATTAGTGAATTTGTGAGCTTTGACCATGACCTTCTCAAGGTGTTGTGGATCCTCAGAGAGGCAACATCTATCACACGTGAAGAACTTAGATAACTGGGAAAATCCAGTTCCTAGGTTAGATGGGCTAACTCTGACCCTCAGTAGATGTCCTTTTCCTTCATTCCCACCCTGCTCTGTACTACTTGGGTATAATACATTGTTGACAGTTCTAAATGCTTTATAAATCCTAAAGGAGTTTGAAATGTCTACACCATTTACTAATGCACTGATTAATTAATCCTGTGTATTAGCGAAGGTAATTTGCTCAAACATCTCAGCACACATGTGCTGTGTCTGTGAATACTTTTATTCCCAGGGAGTAGGTTTAGATTGGATATCAGGAAGGAATTCTTTACTGTAAGGGGTGCCAAGGCTCTGGCAGAGTTGCCCAGAGGAGCTGTGGATGTCTCATCCCTGGGAGTGCTCAAGGCCAGGCTGGAAGAGGCTCTCAGTAACCTGGGATAGTGGAAGGTGTCCCTGCCCATGGCAGGGGGTTGGAACTGGACAATGTTTAAAGTCCCTTCTTTCTCCTTTTGCAGAGAAGTTGTGGTTATTTATATGGTGTGACCAGATGAGTGTGTGTGTGTGTGTGCACAGCAGGGAAATGCAGTGAGTAAAGGAAGAAGAGGAAAACAGCGTCATAGGAATGGATTTGACTCTGGTTGTTTTTCAGTGAGTAAAAGAACCCCCTCAGATACGGCACTGCCTTGTGGGGGTGCGAAATGGTCAATTAGACATAATCTGCTGGAGGACATCTGTGACACTTTACTCCTTTCTTGTCAGCATGCTTGCCAGAATGATGGATGAGACATTTGCAGGAAGGGAAAGTCTGTTCTTTTGTGTTGGTTTTTGTCGTGTTTTTGCAAGACAAAACCCTTCCCCTGTTTTGGGTTGCAATGTTGAGACATCACATTGGAGACACCAGCGCTGTTAGTGGGACAACAGAAGTACAGCATGTGGTAAATAGTCCAGGAGTGAGAGAGGGTACTGGTAACCATGACAAGGAATACATCTCTGAGGAAAAGAACCAGCACTCTCAGAGAGACCTGAGAGATTTAGGGACCTCACGCTGCTGGAATTCCTGAAAAAGGCAGTTATGGGCAGCTCCACAATTGCATAGGTGGGTTGGTGTGTGTTTAGACACACAGATTTACTTGATTATCAGATGTGGAAGTGTCATACTCACAGATCATTAAACCAAGGCTCCAATACATTGCCTTGTGATGAAATAATTTGCTGTAAAGAGTAACTGTAACTCCTGTACTTAAGACATAAGTGTAACAGCCCTCCAGATGAGGTCAGAAAGTTCTTTTCTGTGCTGCAGCTGGTTTTGTAGTAAAAATAATGCTGTGAAACAGCTATTTACTTTTGTTCCAAATGTGACTTTTAAATGAAAGGGAACTTGTTTCAAAAATAATGACAAGAGGGGCTTTTTTTTTTCCAGAAACACAGCCCCGAACCTTTTGTTGTGGTAGGACCAAGCAGAGCCCAATCTAAAAATATGCTGATCACCTGAAAGTCCCAGTGATTACTGAAAAGTCTGAGCCCACGAGGAAACTCAGTACTCTTGTACTCTTGGCAAACTGAGAATTAACTCCGGTTCTGTGGAAAGACCACAGCTGCCCCCTTCAAGGAGTGAAGCTTTCCCCCAGCTGAAGCAAATCCTTGCAGCTCCCAGGCAAAGCAGTAAGGGAGAGGCACCCGAGCTGCTCTGTTTTCCATGTACAGAGGGACAGCTGTGAAGGAGTCACAGCAGCCACAGTACAAGGCAGGGAGAGAAGCAGCAGTCAGGTCTTGCTGAGAGTTCTCTGAACAGCTCAAGATTTTGGCTGCCTCTAGGAAAGGGTTGGTATCACCTCTGGGTAGATACAGTGAGGGAATAATTCCTGTGGTGGGAAAGCTTAGGTGCCAGAGGGCTCTTTGAAGGGAGTGGTTGAATGACCTTGAACAGAGATAGGCAAGCCAAGTTCCCTCTATTCCAGCTCCCACCGTGCATTAATCTCCTGACAATGCAGTTAAGTGAGAGAATTCTCTCTAGTCCCTGAAAACACTAGCAGACAGCTACCACAGTGGAAAGTGCAGAGACTTAAGAAGCCAAAGGGAAACTGACAGAGCTTTGCAAAGCACTTTTTTTCCCCCTAAATTTTGTAGGGCTGAGGAGGTGTTGAGAGTTATGAAAGCTCTCAGTTTCTTTTCTGCCAGGGTTTTCAAATCACATGAAGCAGACACAATTGATGAAGTTTTCCATTACAAAAATGAAGATCTGCCATGTACAGAGAACCTGGCTTCCTTTTAGAACAGCAAGCTAAAGAGGCTGGATACAAAGTGCTTCTTGCTTATCTCTATCGAGGACTTAGCTGCTCCATCCTAAGTGCTGTCACCCACTCCTAATGGCCACTAATGGCTCTGGACCAGATGTAGAAACCATTTGAAAACCAGTCATCTTTCTGACAGATGTCTCTTTTCATCATTTCCTTGAATCAGCTCAGACTGTTGCATCTTTTAATTTCAGGGAACAGAGTAAGGTGGGGTCTGTGCCCATGCGAGGGAATGTTTTGAAAGTCAAACAGCAGACAGAGAAGCCACAGTCTGTGCCTGTCTCTGCTTGGGTGAGCAGAGCCTGCTGTCACCAGCATTTCTGACCTGAATGCAAATTCAAGATTCAGTTCCTGCAAATAGTCTCTACTTGAGCTTATTATTCACTGTTCATTTGCCCGATTGCTGCCAACAGTCACATTCTCTGGTGTGTTCAGCTGGAGAGAACACGCAATGGGTGTAAATACTGCTGATGTGAATTCACTAAGGGATCCAAGTGTCTGTTTCTGTTAGTTTTGCGGCATTCCCCAGTTCTGTTTGTTGCTATGCAGTCAGTTCTCAGCCATTGCTCCGTGGAGATATACACCAAGGCTCAAAACATTGTAATTTAATACAAAGGAAGAATAGGAATAAGTTCCTATCACAAGTCAAATCACTCATTGCTCAGCTGGTGACTGATAAAAGTTTTTAAGTCCTGGCTTTCTCAGCTCCTCATTTTATCTGAGCTGGAAGACTCTCATTTATTCTGCACACATGCCATGAAAGCTTTTGCTCCTTTCACCCCCTTTTTACCCATTGTCTGCTCTGAAGTCGGATGCTGTCCTTCAGTTTGTGGTTTTCCTCCCTCAAAGCAAACCAATAAGGGAAGTGGGGTTCTTCCAATGCCTGCTCCACTGCCTGGTAGCCATATCAGACAGAGTGTTTGCTTCCAGTTGTACCTGGCAGGATGTAAGCAGTGACCATGAGCTTGTAAAATGGGGACCTAAGTGCCTTTTTAAGTAACTGGTACCATTACCTTATTACTTTTGTTTCTTATACGCTTAGTTTTGAGCTGAAAGCCTGTTCTCTTCTCTTGTTTTCCATACAAGAAACCAATAGTTCTCATCCCTCTACCCCGAGGCTGTGAGTAAAGAAGTCTCTAGCTTTGTTTAACGGTTGAGTTGTTTGGCAGGTTCCCTTGTGCTGTAATGAATTAGAGTCATTGCAAGGTTGTTTCTCTTTGGTATTTCTGGACCTTGAGAGAATGAAGCCACCTGGTTTAGATGCTTTTCAGCCTGTTTCTCAGTTGACACTCTTCTCCCCAGTCCAGAGAACAGACAGTTCTGCCATTGCCTGAACTCTCTGTCTTTCACTTTTGACAGCAGCAGCACTGTGGGTCAGTTCTCCTGGGATACCGTATTTCCACAGCACTGATTTCCTTCTGGTCACTGCAAGTTCTTTAACCAGAACAGGACTGGGAGCCTTTTTTTTTTTTAATCTGGCCACATCCACTGAAGTTGTCCCAGATCAAAAGATTGTGTAGCAACAGAGGAGTTCAATGCTGATCATCTCAGGCAATTGGTGCGGGGATGGGGTTAGATCAGGCAATAGCACTGCAGTTGGAATTCTGATGAGAACATGATGCCACTGGAAAATGCCAACCCAGTCAGTAAAATGTGGAATGGAAAATGTTTTTCTTTATGAATGCACTTCCCCACTCGGAACAAGCGCTTTTCATTGTGGAGTTACTCTTCTGCACAGTGATTAATGTCGTTATCTGCAACTTTTTAAAACTAATTGAAGGAAATTCAAGCTGACATCAAGCTGCCAAAAGCCAACTGTAAGTAGGTCTGGGGCCTGTGCTGGTTGTATTGCTGCTTTCCCCGTGCATGTGTCATTCACAGCATACAGTGAAGGCAGAGGTCCCTAAGCTGTTCTTTTCCAGCTTACATGCTGAGATGGGATCAAGTGGTTCTTCCCTTCCAGAAGCACAGACACGCCATCGATAAGTCCAGAAAATGAGATCAAAGTCTGGCTGCATTCTTGATAGTTATTCTGAAAGAAACCCATTCATGCTTTTGCCAATTGATCTGCAGCTGAAAAAAGTTTGAAGAACAAGTGCCTGTAATGATGCTTTTAATTGTGGCTAATGCATTGTGTGTTATGGCACGGAGTTAGGAAACGTGGCTCTTCTCTGGGAATTCCTCTGTCAAACGGGCTCTGGATGAACAAGAAGCAACACATGGAATTCTCCTTCAAGGGCTGCAGCAGCTGTGGCCATCTGCCGAGGAATAGTGATTCCTACAGCAGTGAACTATTTCTGAAGCAGCTTCAGTGAGCTGCAGGAGCTTCATTTCCATGGAATCCATTCCCAGGAGGTTTCTCTGGATCTCAGGTGGCTGCGGTGTCGCTCCAAAGCAATGAGCCTTGTGAAGAAGCTCAGCAGGAACAGCTGCTGCGTGGAGGGAGAGGGTGTGGGGCAGAGGACCTGCAGTGGTCACCACATCAGAACATGTCCAGCACCCGGGAACGTGTGCGGTCCTGGCTGTAGCTCATGTGAGAAGAGGAAGGAACCCAAGGGCTCCTTGTCTGTCATCACAGGTACCTGATTCTTGAAACCTCTTACAGCTCTGGGATTTGATTCCACTGTTGATGTAACCAGAGTCTGAGTTGGGTGCCCATCTGCATTTAGATCTCTGCATGCCTGGCCCTCCTGCCCCACTGAATTCCTTTGTGAACATTGATTGCTTCATCAGAGCACACTCTCCCCAGCTGCCTTTGGGCTCCTTTCAGATTTTTCACAGTATTAAGATCCGTTGCTTTGTGGGAAGAGATCAGTGGATGTCTTCTGTTCCATCAGGAAGCTCAGACTTCAGGATTTTCTCATTTGCAAGCAGTATCAAGATGTCACCATTGCATACACAGGTTGTTGCAACCCTTCATACCACTTTCTTAAGATGCCTGTGCAAGGGCAAAGCAGGAATCTGGAGGAGACCCCACAGTTTGCTGGGGCCAGAGATGCAGCCCTTGTGCTAACAGCAAACTCACCTCTAAATTAGTAGTGTTGTCTCTGCCTGGCACCTCACACCAACACTTTCCTGCCAAAAGCAGCACAGGGGAGTGGTGTCTAATAACAGCTGGAGCAGTGGCAATGAAAAGGTGCTTCTGCCTTGTGCTCAGTAAACTGAACAAAGCCTGAGCAACTGTGCTTTTGGGAGAGAAAAGTGAATCAATAACTCGATGAGGACTGTCAAGTAATGCTGTTGTCTGCAGTGCCTTTAATGGCTTTGGTCAATAAACTGCAATTATTTTACAAATATGTGTTGTGTTCTCTTCTAAATCTATCTCTCAGCTTCCTATATGAATTTTTTAAATGAGAAATATCCTAAGAGCTTGCATTGTGTAAAATCTGTACTTAAAATCAATTGGTGTATAACAAAAGGCCTGGGTTTGCTGTTCCAAAAAGCACACATATAAAGTGCCATGTCTTCTGTAGTACATTTTCTTCTTTTTTTAAAAGGGAAGTTCATAATACATCGTCATTAATAAATTTTCAGAAACACTTCAGACATATATATTTTTTCTGTATCTGTTTTCTTTAGAGGCTGGAATTTGTCTAAGTACCACAATACATTTTGCTTCACAAAATTTAAAAGAAGAAAGTAGTCTCCACACACCTCTACTGTATGAATTTCTCCGTCTGAATGATTTTTACTTTTGCTGTGCTGTAAGCTGTAGTCTGTACCTGCCTTTATTTTAGAGTAATAACAATATAAAGATTCTTCTTACTATACCTAGAACTTAGTTGCTTAAGGGGAATTTGCTTTTCCCTTTAAATATTAAAAAGAAGCAACGGGGAGGTAGAAGAAAAGGACACAATTTATTCAAAACAGAAACCAAGCTCAGCATAGGAGGCTGCGTTTTGCTGTCTGCTCTTCAAAGCATATCAAGATGATAGCTTTCAAATATTTAAAGGTGTGTTATTTACTCAAATGTGCAGGTGTCTGTAAAAAAAAATCCAGCAAGAATGATCTTATCCTTAGATAGCAGTGTTCCCCCTCAGTCCTACCAGAGGATCAGCAAGAGCGAGGAAAAGCAAAAGATTATTGACAACGAGATGATCAGAACATTTTTAAAGATGAAGAAAGGTGCTAGGGGTTGTTTCAAATTTCCTGGGCATCCAGCTCCTCTGTAGATTGGAATATTTCTCCTGTTTTATTTACCTTTAGTTAAGTGAGTAGTGGACACAAGCCCCTGGCCTTACTGAAAGAAAATATTCTGGTAACAGTCATTGAAACCTTTTTGCTTTTTTTCTGCACGTGTTGATTTCCTAAAGTGTATTTCAGTGGGAGCAAGATCTTCTTGAATATTCTTGACATTTTATCTTTGAAGAACCACTAAAATCTGATCCCATTTGCCCAAATGGGCTAATCAGGTTAAAGTGGGAGGGGGAAGAAAATAGAGAACCATTGCAATAGGCAGCAGCATTGAAGTTCTATTGGAAAAGGAGGAGTGCTGGCCCCCTGGGGCATCCAGCCTCTCCCAGCCAGCTCCTTTAGGTAGGAACTGGCATCTCTGCATCCAGCCAGCCCTCCCTGGGGCTCTGGCACGGGGGGTTAATCTCACTGAGGAGAAGGTGCTGACAACAGTGCAGAGACTCAGGAGTTCTCAGAGAAGGACAACATTGTTGCTTCAGAACAAAATGTCTCTCCCCAGCAGCCTCTGCTCCAGCAAACGTGCTTGTCTCCATCAGCTGATGGGTCTAAGCTGCAGCACGCTTACCTTTCTGCTTTAATAGCCTGGTAATGCCACTCTGAATTAACAGTGTTCATTCCAAGTAACCTCTGTGTTTCACACACTGCTCAGACTGTTGCAGGAAATGTAAAGATCTGCTGAGGCAAATAAATTTGAGATTAGCTACTGTGTATTTTGTCGCTATTGTATGTTTTTACATAATATGGAAAAATAACTTGATACCACTTGATACATCAGGTTTTATTCTGTTTGCAAAAGCAGTCTTGAAAATGTGTGGTATATTTTTAGCATGGACCTTTTGCTTCTTCGCTGGGGGAAAAAAAATAGTATCTACCTACCTTACAACTCAAAGGGTAAGAAATTTGAGAAATGATGATAGAGTTCAGAGTGCATGCCTGCCTGTCATGAGCTCACTTACAGGCTTTTCCCTGTTCAGTTTCTTTCCCAACATCTGGCAACAGTGCTGTGAGTTCCGTAGTTCTTTGATATTACTACAGATACCCTTTCATAAAGCTGATTGTTTAGTGGCAGGAGAGGTGGGAGCACCTCGAGACACCATTTCACTTGGCAATGGAATGGTAATGTATTTCTGGGACTGCTTTTCTGGAGTTAGGAAACATAGGGCGTACAGAAAGGCATTTGCAGGTCTGCTCTTGGAGTATATTCGTGTGTGCAACCTGAAAATGCAGCATCAAATTGCATCTTGAGATAGGTAAAGGTGGGAGATTGACTGTCCAGAGGCACAAGGACAAAAAGGACCCCACATCAAATCATCCCTGTTTCCAGAATGCATGATGTGTTTATGGATCCATAGGATATAGGCATTGCTATTTGAAAACAACAGCTTAGAGGGTTTTTTCCTTATACCCTGTTAATGACATGTTCAAGCTTTGCATTAACCACCTGAGAGACAAAATTAAGGAAGCTTTTTTTCAATGGAAAGGAATTCTCCTCATGTTTAGCACTTGTTTGATAGCTTCTTCATGGGTTTCTTCTGAGATAATTTAGAATATGGTTACATAGGTCCTAGAGATGTACTAAGACCATGCTCTAAGGATAGGAAGGGCTGGATATTGCTGTTCTCTTTGTGGTCAGTGGGAATTTTGTTAAAGCTGAGGCTTTCCTGGAACAAATCAAGATTATTGAATTTTTACTGCAGCTTTTAATATTTTAATATTAATTATAATTTAATAATTAATTAATAATTTAATAATTTAATATTTTAATACTTTTCCATATTATGTAAAAACATACAATAGATACAAAAGATTTTGTAGTTGCTTCAGGGTGTTCGAATGGTTCAACGATTGCAGTACTGGACTTGCAGGCTTTGGGAAGGTAGCAAATTGATTCACAGAAGAGGGGTGGGAGAGCACAGGGCCCAGTGACTGCCTTCCCTAGAGCCCAGGCTGTGCTTTGGTATTTAGGAATTCTCATAATTCATTCCTTCTTGTACACCTAGTCTCTTTAAAAGATGATGGGATAATATTCTTCACTTTCCAAACCTGCATAGAGAGGCAATGATGCTTTCACATGTGCCAGCACCGACAGAGAATGGAGAAGGCTTGAAAATGGTAAGAAGAGGCACATCAGAATAGGCTGAACCATTTTCAGAAGCCTTTTGAAAATGACAATCCTATTTGACTCCTTTCCAAACTAGAGGAAACTTTCGCACGGTTTTCTGGCAGGATTCGCAGATGCCCTCAGTATTCACTGGGTACAAATAAAAGACTGAAGGGGGACTTATGGCTCCCTGATTTGAGCCTGACTTTGTTCTGGTCTTGGCCCAGACTAGATTGCACAGCTTGAGTGCAATCCATTAGGTACGGGCCACCAGAGGCCAGCTGGGACATGCTGTGGCCACGCCTGAATGTGCTCAATGGCTCCATGGACAATCGCTTTCATAAAGCAAGACATTTTTTCACATGGAATGAATAATGCTGTCTCTTCTTTACCAGTATGTGTTGTATGTGTGTGTACACCCGCAGGAGTATTTACCTTCCATGTATTTGAGATGCCCTTTCTGTGTGATGCAGAGGCCAGCGACACCAGTCACTCTCTCTGGACCCTCTTGATTCCCCTCAGTAACTCAGCTGGCATCATGGTGCCTGTTTCTCTACAGTGATCCTGGGGCACAAAAAAGGAGCTAATGCAAATGCCATGGCTTTTTCATCATAGCAGAAATGTGGAGAGGAAAAACAAAAATCAATGTTGTCAAGTGAGCAGAATCAATAGGGAAGGCAGAGTTAGCATCAGGCTGCTTGGAGAAGTTACCAGCAATATGAGGTTGCTTGCATCCCACAGAACAGCCACAATAAGGTGACTTAAAAACTTGCTAATGAGCCTGGCAGCCCGTAAGGGAGAGGCAGTGTGTTGAATTCACATTTGTGTCTGTTTCATCAGGCTTTACAAGCCCTGGGAGGCTTTTTAAAGGGAAGATAATGTTTTGGCTCTGTGCACTATTTGCAGCTGAGGAATAATCAGAACAGAGAAGTATGACTTGCCTTAGTGCCTGTGCCTTGCAAAGGTGCAGGCAGACACTGCAAACCCTGATCTTCTTAGTAGCTGTGTTTATATGCTATTTTCATGTTATGCAAAGGGCACAGTTCTTAAGAGCTGACCTTTTGAACAGAATAGGAGGGCAATAACCCCTCTGGCTTGTGAGCAGAGAGGTCTGCAAGGAGAGGAGAGGGGTGAGCCACCAGGAGCAGCACTCCAGTGCAAACACTGTGATGCTGCTTTCACAAATTTCTGCTGGGAATTCTTTGGTGTAATTGCAAGAGTTTTGTCATAGAGAAATGGGCCATATGTTCCCTCGTTGTCTGCCTGTGTGAGTAAAAAATGACAGTCTTAACGGCAAGAAAAAGGAGGAGATGTAATATTCTAGAAAACATGGCTGGTTTTATTCAGAGGACAGAAGGTGAGTGAAATTAAGCAAAAGCTTTCTGCCTCACCAGTTTCCTCCTTTTAAGTAAAAACTTATAGACTGCTGACAACTGTTATGCAAAACCAGAATCAATAGCTCATACTAGGGCTGAAATTTCTAAAGACTGCCAGCTTGATTCATTTTTAAGTACTGTATCTGAACTGCTTGTGCTGATTCAAGGTCAAAATTCGTAGATCGTATGCAGCATATGGTGAGAACCTTTGAATTGTTCCTAAAGCTCAGTGTCTTGTCCAAGCACAAATTCACTACTAGTGGTACTCTTTTTATTTGCATCTGCTCATTCAGGTGACAAGTGTAGGATCAAAGTGGCTGCTGAGGCAAACTTTGTAGCATAATGATGTTTAAGTCCATAAATCTGTGTTCAAGAAGACTGTGGGCTTAAATACTTTTTTTTCAAGGATTCCTCATAACTGGTGAGTGGTCAGTTGAAAGGAAAGAATTGTTTTCCTGGAGAAAGATGACCCTGGGCAGGTCTTTTCTTTGGACTTGTGCATTCATTGTCTAAAATCCAAACATCAGTATTATGCTTTTGTAGCACTTTGTGGATTGCATCTCTTCTTTACTAGCTGAATAGACCCTCGTAGATATTGTTGCAATGGGCAGCCTGAAACGTGAGAGAGAAATGTGCGGCATTGCCGTGCATCATATTTGTCCTGCCCTGCTGTCAACTTTGAGCCTAACAATGAGGACATCTGATTGCAGTGTGTGAACATATGTGCTGGCCGTGTAGCTCCATGAACAGCGGTATTTGCAAATACTAATTTGGTGTTGAATCTCGTAATATCAAGGCCACTTCTGACTGCAGACACCTTTGATATATCTTCCAATTTAATGAAATAGGACAAAAAGCAGAAATTGCTCTTCTTGTCAGACTGAGAATTAGATTGAATGGTGTTAGGTCAAGCCAGACCCAAAACCTGTCAATAGCTTCTGTTCCCCAAAACCATGGACAGAGTGGTACATCTGAACATCAATGCATTGGGGTTATTTTGGATTAACATGAGAAGCAAACCCCAAATTCACACTTTGGTTATGGGAATTCTTCACTAGCCTGTTGATGTCTGTCCACAGGAGCAGAAACTCTGGTTCATGGCACAGACATTGGAGTCATCTGAAGGATTTAGGCAAGTAAATCTGCACAAGCTGCTGACTGCAGAAGAGAGGCTGCTTACCATCTCGTGCCTCGCAGTATACTGGACTTCCATTCTCTTGCCAGCTTTATTTTGATTGTGTTCTGCTCAATGGCAGCACTGAGGAGGAAGAATCCCCTTACAGAACTGTGTTTTAATTTCTGCCACAGGGACACAACAAAATTCCTTATGAAATGAGCAAGAAGGGAATATGTTAGCCTACCTTACTGGAGGCCACTGTCCATCATTCCTGCACAGTCCTGAACCTGCTTATTCCAGTCCTCCTGCATGGTGAGTTTCTGTGGCTTTTCTCTGGATCTGTCCACGCCCACTTGCCTCTTCTGAGTCCACATGTGTTTTGCTGATTTCCAGCAGCTATTCCTCTATGTGGGACTTCAGTCAGGGGTTCCTGTCCTCTCTCTGTGTTAGTAGGTGAGGGGGACAGATATTCCAGGGAAACTCTCAACTTTTAATTTGTCAGTAACTGCACAGGCCAAAGTCTTTGATGATTCTAATTCAAGCACAGGTTCCCAAGTTTCCCTGGAATTTAATGGCATTTGAGACGGGGAAATGCAGACTTGGCTATAGGCACAATGCATGCTTGAAAGTTTTGAAAATAACTTTTCTCTGCCTTTGTGTCTTCACTGTTATATTCCTCTCTGTGGAAAGCTCTGCCTTTCTTAACCAACCCTTAGCTGGAAATTGATACACTTCTCTTCTAGAAAATTTGCTCTGTGGGGATTGGAATATATTAGCTCTGAAAGTTGTCGGAAATGTTTTCCATTATTATGGGAGCTTGTCAAATTCACAGTCCATGTGGAATGCAGATGCAGCAGAAACATCGACTCTTGTGTTGATGGCAGTGCATTCCAATTATCCTGGTGTGGTGCAGGGGGCGGTATTTTTGGTCCTTGGGAAGCACAGTGGCATGATGCCACATGTTACAGGATCAAGCCTCTTCCCTGATTTCAGCTGTAAGTGTGGGGGTAAGTGATACGTGAAATCTCAGCCTGAAGGAGTCCAGGAGCGAGCAGTGAAAGGAAACTGATGGAATTACAATAGCATATGGAGACAGAATTACAAGACCGAATTTCAATTTCAGCTACGCCTTTCCAGACACTCAGGAGTCAATCAGGCATTTTTCATAAGCTAGGGCTCTGTATGGATTGATTTGTTATTGTTGCAAAGCCTTTTGTGCTGGGCTCAAAAGTTTTAACCCCTGCTGTGGGAACAGACCATCTCCCATCCCAGAAGCTGGGGATGTTCCCCGATTTCTGCAGCAGAGCTTTGCCAGGGATGGTAACCCTCCTCTGGTCTTGTCATTGCTTGAAGGCAGGACCATGACACTGTCCCTGGCAATTACGTCCCCATATAGGAGGAGCTGTGTTCCTAAGAATGAGTCCTGCTCCTAAAAAGTACTTTTGGAACACTGTGGGATAATGCTCAGTTTTTGGAATTCACCAGAGTTCATAAAGCATTCACTGGATGTTTTACTTCCAGTCATTCTGACTCTTTTCCTTTTGTTTTTTCCACAAAGGCAATGCAATTTACAATCTGTAAAGGAGACTTCTGGGGCTGCATTGCACCTGCCTGTCAATCACAGTTCAGATCTCACTGAAATACTTACATTTGGGTGCCAAAAGCCAGAGATTTCCGAAATCATTGCTTCATTCTGACAACTGAGTACCCCAGATTTGCGGTGAGTGAGGAGGCAATCCAATATTTTTATTATAGCGTTGGAAATCTTTTATTAATTTAAAATGGTAGTGGCAAATAAGTTTTGTGTGAAATGTCTGTTCTGACAGGTCTGAAAAGGAAAGATGTCAGAAATATGTGTAACTAGAGGATAACTTTCCTAAACTCAGATTTGTCAACAGCAAACCAGAAGGCAGAAACAATGTGAAAATGTCATTTCCCAGTGGAACCAGTTCCTAATTGACACTTGTAGTCTGCAATGCCTGTTTCTCATTCAACAGCTTTCACAGCAGAGGTACTTAAACTTTACTCCATGTTTTCTTGTTTAGTCTCAATTTCTTACTTTGACACACAGCAGAATCCTAAGGGGAAATGAAACAACAACCCTGCTGCTTGTAAGCTGATGAAACCTTTCTGGGAGAATCAATCCAGAAGAAAACTTGATATGATAGACTGCAGCTGGTTCTATGCAAGGTTTACAGAGCAGTGGCTTGAAACATGTTGATTTTTTCTTCCCCTGGAAAATCCTCCAAGTAGAGTATGCAGTTCATTTTCAGACTGTGACTTGAAAATCTGGTGAAGCAGATCCTTGCATATTTTCAAAAGACGTTACTGTTTCTCTCCCTCCCCATTAAAAAAACTGCAGATGTTGGATGAGCTGGTGACAGTAAATGAAACTATATTTTTTGTAAGAATTTTAAACAGATACTAGAAAGGAAGATAGTGGTGCTTTTTGAAAAGAAGGAAGGAGAAGATTTCCCTCAGCTTTGAAAAATGTGGTCAAGAGAAGTGGTTTTGTGGAGAGGGAGCAGGGGCAAGGCTCCTCAAAGCAGGTGTGTTACTCAAGCTTTTATTTCTGGCAAAGGTGAGATTTTAGGTTTGTCCTCAGGAAATCCCTGCTGGCTCAGTGAGATGCCTCTCTGCTTGGCTGACTCTCTTGGCTCCCAGTTTGTTATCTGGCTTCTGTGGTTCAATTCTGGGATTATGGCAGTCAGGGGAAGAGCCTGGAGGCGACTGTGTGGGGACAATTCCATTGAACACCTGTCCTGGCAGCAATGAACCTCACCTCAGACCTGGGATGACATTGCTCAGGTCAGAGCAGATTCCTTCTTCAAGGGGACTCGTCAGATAGTCATGGTTTTCCCTGGGCTCTGTAGGGTTTTCCTGGGATATCGTACCTTTAGTTCTCCTCGTAGGGAGCACACACATCCCAGGTAGCTGAACTGGGGCTCCCCTGGACTTCCTGCTTGGCAAAAGTTTGTGACACCCAAAGGTGCTGGCAAGTCTGCACCTTTGATTTCTAGGCCTTAATTCAGAAGACAATTGCATGAATGATTTAACATGAATCAGCTTCTCAGAAACCTTCATTGATGATGAATGTAATTATTTGCCTTTCTTCTGCTCTTCACCTGGCCACTGTAGGGTTTCAAATTATTAATATTTTGTGATCATTTTTTCTCTTCTTTCCTGCCTCTTTCCTTCATCATACTACTTTCTTCCTTTGGTCGAAGGTGCTGTAGAGGGTTATCTGGTTTTTATACTGCCATGCAGCACTCTGCTGCCTCATATGTTTGTTTGTTTGCCATTAAACTATTCATGTGTTTCATGTGGGCTATTTCCCTGTGTCTTTCAATTCCTGTTTTTGAAATAGACAAGACAGCAAAGTCAGTGCTAGGTTTTTTCCTGCTTACAGATTCAAAGAGTGAAGATTCAGTTGGTCATCTAAAATGCAAAGTTACTTGCAGGTCTTTTCATGTAACTATGCGGGTCTTAAATCCACATGTCATAGAGGAATTTAAAGAGGGTTTTTTCCTAACAATATAAGATATAAGTAGTGCCATTAGTTTGTTTAGATGAATACCAGATCAAACTAGGAAAACATCTCCAAACTCATCTTCCACACTGAAGTAATTTTGTGTGTGACAGCTCTGTTTTTTCTGTTTACCAAAATACCTTTCATCTTTTTTTTACTTCTTTTACTGAAAGACATTTCAGTTGTTTGAAGGTCCTTGATCACCACATTCAAACTTCAGTAGTGACAGCTTCTGTGCACAGGACTCTTGTCATGTCCTTGTGTGTTTGCTTTGAGGCTCACCTAATTTAAGGTGAAAAAGAGTTTTGGGCTGCACCACATTTGTCTCTAAACTTCCAGAGCTTGTGTTGTGTACATTCGTGGAAGCTGGAAGGCAGCAGTGGATAAGATACATGTAGGATGTTTTGGCACAAACTAAATCCACTCAGCACCAAAGAGAGAAGTCTCACCTTTTTTGGTTGGCTTTTAGCCCATGTTTCAAATTCTCACAGCTGTCAGTGCCTGCCCTCACACATCTGGCTGAAAGATAATCTGTTTCTTTGAAGTTTAGCAGTTTAATCCAGGTTTTAGATTACATTATCTGACCTAAATTTTCATGTTGATTTGGATGTTCTCTTTTAAGGGCTGACCTCAAATGCTGAAGTGGTATGTGCAGCAGGGGCTGGCCTGTGTTTTCAGTAAGGCCCCGGCCCTAGGAAGGCCGAGGTGTGTGTTTGACCACCCCTGACTTTGGCAGGACTCACAAGATTCAGGCAGAAGGGCAAAGCATGTAGAATCAGTCCCTAAATTTCACTTGGGGTTTGTCAGAGTGTTTAGCTCAGCTGCCTGATATTACACAAATCTTTAAAAATACCAGTTCTGCTTTGGTAAGAGGGAAAAAAGTTCTGCAGTGCCACCTTTCATGTGGGAACATCCCCAGTCCTTTTAGAATCATAGCTACCTTTAAGAAGGCTCCCTGTGCTGCAGGGAGTCCCAGCAGCAGGCAGGCCTTTTAGCAAATGTATTTTCTGTTAGTCTGAAAGGAGCATGCCAGTTATTCACTTCCTTTTATCAGCTCTTTCGTTTTGTTTTGTTTCCCTTGTAAAGTTTAGCACGTTTTCATCCCCACATCTTACACTTAGTTATTTCTCTTCACAGCTGCCTTGTTTCCCCTTTCAAATTGATTTTGCATGAAATCTGGTCTGTAGGTGGCCACAATTGGAGCTGTTAAGAATTTAGCTTAGAAACAAGAAGCTCCCTCCTGCTGTGAAGACAATTTGTTAAAATAATATGCACAATTGAATATGACCTGGTCCTTTTTTTAGGCAGCCAAAGTTTCTAAACAGAAGGGAAACTGGCCTCTCTTATCCTGAAACAAGGGCATTTTCCAAGGTTATCTTCTCTGTAGTGTGAAATGTCTTGAATTTCACTGAAATGCAGTCAGTTTCAGGTGGAATTCCTTTATACTTTATTTTGACAACCACTGAGGGAAAAGGCTTGAGGCTAAATCTGAGATCTGTATCTTGTGCATTTTAGAACTAAAAGCTCAGTGAATATACTCTTCAGGGAACTTATCCATGTGTGAGTAACACATGAGCAATTAAAAAATGAAATGATTGGCTTCATTTGGTTTGCCTGAGACTAAAAAAGGAGTAGCCTTAGCAAGCAGATGTGATGTCTTAAAGTGCCACACAGGTCTTACAAATATTTCTCTGGTTCACGATCCTTGAAAAAAATACACAGGATGGCTGTTGCAGAAGTCATTGGAAAAAGTAAAGAAATAACACTGAAATTTGAGATACTCCTTCTGTCTTGGTTTGAAAGACAGGTGTCTGCTAAGGAAGGCAGGAGCCCCCCTTGGAATGGCAGATGCAACCCCCTTCCCTCCGAGTTATTATAATTTTGAAATCAAGGGGCTTTTAGGCAAAGATGTGGGAAATAGGAATAACAGTTCTTTACTATTATATATCTATATGTGTATAACCAGTCAAACAAGCAGCAATAACCATGACAGTAACAGCAAACAATCACAAACCCAGTCCCAGCCTTCTCGGCTGTCGGGCCCTTTCCCCTCGGGTGCAGTTCCGCTCGCAGCCGGCAGGGGCGCTGGCGGCTCCCGGTGAGCAGGGCAGGTGCGATGGTTCCCCCCCGGCTGCAGGGGGCGCTCCGGAGCGAGCTCGGGGAGCACGCGGCACTGGTGGCCTGGGATCCCGGGAAGGGATGGAACAAAGGCTTCACAAACCCCTGGGCAGCTGATCCTGGTGTCCGGCCGGACCCTCGGGAACAGCAGGCTGGAACAGCAGGGACGAGCACAAATCCCGGGTGGCAGATGAGATGCATCCAAACAGGGAACCCCCCGGAGGTCTGGGCAGGCAGGGTGAGCAGGGCTACAATGCAGCGAAGGCTCCAAGCAGCGGCGGGGCAGGGCGGCCACAGCCCGGCTCTCAGCGGGGCAGGGAAGGCGGGCTGGGGATCCTGGGGCTTCTCCAGCAGAAGGATAAAACAGTCAACGAAAAACAGCCTCCCTCTCCGGTGTTCGGGACCGACTGCCCCGCACACCCGGGTGAAACAAAGGAGTACCCAGATGCACCCCACCCCCATAGGCACCTCTCCTGTTTTCTTAAGTACCCAGCCATTTGTCCGCCTAGCGACACGTATGGGGAAAATTCCTTTAACAAGTAAAAAAAAAACAACTAGGAGAGCTCCTAAAACCCCAACACCTTCTCTCAATCTTCAATACAGATATAACTCAAACCAAGACTTTGATTTGTTGATGTGAACAGAGTGGCTCATTTAATTGTTGAAACAACTGACTAACCAAGCAGCTCCCTGCCCCAGCTATCCTGTGAGGGGAAGTTTTACACCCTGTGCTCTTTCAGTTTTCCAGAGTTAAATAACACTGCTGGAAAAACAGAGCCAAGAGCGTTCACATTGTGTATATAAATCAGTGATTTGCATCTGATTTGCCAGGTTCTGATTTACTAATTAGCAAATGCTATTTAAATGTGTCTAAACCACAATTTCAAATTAGTATGTGTGGTAAAATAAACAAGCTAATTAAAAACAGGCAAATTAAAGTTCACATGAAACCGTATCTATTGCAAAAAAATCTGTTCTCTCAGTCATAGAATCCCTCACCATTTGCCTGAGTACAGAGTCATTTCTGAAGGGGGCGGCAGTGGTGCTGCAAGTCACAGCTCCTGCCTGCACTGGGAATTTCTGGTGCATGGTATCGGTATGAAATGCACCAGTACAGTTGTGTAATACACTCTCGGTATCTGGGTTACAACCAGCTGGGCTTTGCCTTTGAAGTATGCTTGGAAACACTTTCAGTCATTTTCATATATTGAATTCTCAGAGAATATTAATACCGTGCTTAATGTTTTACTTACTCATATTATGAAGTGAAGTGCTCAAGTTAATTAGAAAATGTCATGAATTTTCTGTGTTCTGTCACTGGGGAGTAGCATCGAGTGTCAAAGAATGTATCAACCTTTATTATCACACCCAAATGGGATTATGGAGCTACTGAGATGCACCTTAGAATTCTGATTTCCTTTTTATTCTAAGTTTTCAACAATAACTGTAGACATGCCATTCTGGCTTGTACATTACATTTACAAATTATCTGTTACAAGGGTACTACAAATATAAGACCATCATTTAAAGAGTCATTTTGGTCAGATGTCAAAGACCCAGCCCAAAACTGTCTTACAAAAATAATGAACAAATTAGGACAGCTCAGTTTGGTATGAAATCTCAATTAATATCCAATCAACTCTTGTAGGCAAGATTCAGCAGAAGCATGTGTATATATTCAGGCTGAAGCCCTGTAATCATCAAGTTCAGGGGAAATCACAGTCCCTCAGTATATTTAATAATAAGGTCTTTTCCTCATGAACTGATGATGCCAGCAAAAAAAGGAGGTGTTGGGTCATTGAAAAGAGAGTGGGGAGGACATTAGGTCTCAGCCAAAGCCAGGAATGATATGCTTGCCTAATTCAGGAAAAAGAAAAGGAGTATAGGAACCATCTTCCCTGCTTGCTCTGCAAGTTCACAGCTTGTGTTATTCACTCTTGTAAAGGAACCAAGAATGAAAACATCCAGCAGCACCAAGAAGAAACAGGTACTTAAGGTTTTCTTTCCTTGGAGGTTTAACCAAGAAGATGAGGGCAAGAACCTCAGCAGCCTGAGACTGCTGCTCACTTTTTTTCTCAGCAATGATGAGAAGGGATTTGCTATTGCAGTTTGAACACTTCCCAGGTTAAACATGGTACACTGTGTTTCTGGGAAGGGAGCACCAAGCCATTGGTAAACGGTGGTATAAGTTTGATTGATAGATTTAGCACTCATCATGTTTGTGTTCATCTTGTGACACCATACATGGCACTTTTTGGGGATGTGGAGAGGCTTCCTTGGAGTCTGGAGGGTCTTGGTCTCATTGATGTTTCCCCCTCTCAGACTTCTTGCACAGTTCTACTGCAAAAAGGGGAGCTTTGCTCTTTTGTCTTTCTTTATTGCAAGGAACAGGTTTAAGAACTTTTGGCTAAAAATTCTTCCTGTTTTAAATTTTAGGACCATCTGTGTTTGCCACAGGTCTGTTGGAGTCCCTGTAGAAGCAGAAAATCTGAAAGCAAGAATCTCAAGAAATCTCTGTTGAGCACTGGACCCATTGCTTCTTTCCAAGCCCTAAGTTCTATAACTGCAAAATTGCAAAGTTTTGCAGAGTTTGATGCATGGGGAAGCTATGTGTTTGCCATGGTTTTTTTTTTTAATTGAATGTTCTCATCCTAAGGAAAGTAGGAAGACTTTGTTATTTTCATAGCAAAACTAGCGCTTTTTCCCTACCCATGGGGACAGCATTTTAGTCTTGGAGATAGTATGAAACAAGACTTAAAATACTTGGTTAATGCTGGAAGTTAATTGTGAATGTGGGACCCCTGCACTTGATTATAGTTGATTGGAATATGTGGCTCCAGACTAGCCTGGTTTACAAACTTTGTTTCTCCCAGAGGCTTGGTACTTCTGGGCCAAATTGTGATTTAATTTTTTTTCAGTGTAGACTTCACATGACTTCCCCCAATTCTTTCCACCTCCACAGTGAACTGAAAATCCAAGGACTGATACAGGCCAAGAAATATGAGGTTTTCACATCAATCCCCATGTTTTATTGATTTTTCTGTTGCCTCAAGCAAAAAGTAATTGTATTAAGAACTTTTACAAAGCCTGGGTGTTATTTCCATCCACTATTGCGTGTCATGGGGACAAATCAGAGTAACTCAATTCTCCT
Organism: Coloeus monedula; assembly: GCF_965178545.1. NCBI lineage: Eukaryota > Metazoa > Chordata > Aves > Passeriformes > Corvidae > Coloeus > Coloeus monedula. The sequence goes on from NC_138788.1 coordinate 8,076,669, forward strand.
ACTGCAGAAGTGAACTACCATGAAGGGAAACACCTGTAATGAATGTCAATGAAAGAGGGTCTTCACCCCTGAGACTGTACCAGAGCAATCAATGAAAAACATGTTCTCAGGGCCTACCAATACTGCTAAGTTAAAATTAAAAGCACCAAAGTTCTGGTGTTTGGGACACCAAGAGAAGAAACTTATAGTGCTTCATACAATGCGACCCTAGAATAAATCCCCAAAATAAATTTATTCCTTTTTTTTTACCAACTTGTCTTTGAAGCTTTACTTTGATTCTGTAGCTTGCCCATTTTAGCTTCACACTTATTTTCCTTTTTCCTTCCTAGTTTTGCCTCTTTAGTTACTGCTGACTGTGGCCCTGGTTAAAAGAGCAAGTGTTCTTACGGCTCTTGCAGACCTCTCCAAGATCCTGTAATTCAGGCTGTATGGCTTCTTGTGATTCCCAAGGGAAGCCTGCTTAGAACTGACATTGAATGGAGTGTAGTGTGAGACACCAGCTTAGGAAAATTTCCAGAAGGAGAGCCATGAGGTCTGTTGCAAATGGTGTCAGGGCTTAGAAAAATACCTGCTGCCTGCAAAATCCCAGAAAATAGGTGTTGGAACTCTCCAGCTGTCACTGGGATTTCCATCAATGCACAAAGGCATCTGGGTGTACCTATATATAGATATATATATATATTCACACAATATATACACAATTTACCTGAACAATTTTCTGTTGCACCAATGTCAGCAAGTGTTAGCATGACAAGGAATTCACCTTTAAGACTTCATCAGGGTTTGAGGGCATCTGTCCTTGATTTGCAGAAGTGTTTCTGATTCAGGGCACTGTTGAACAATACTTTCACCATGATTTTCTCTCCTGGGCTTTGTGGTCCTTGGAAGGATCACAGCTTAGGAAGTTAAACTTCCAGATGTTTTCCAGTCACAGCCTTCTCCTGTCAACAAGATTCATCTCCCTGCAAACGAATTTAGATGTCCTTAGAAGGAGGAAAAGCCTTTGGCATAACCTTGAACTGTCTGGCAGCACAAGGTTGACTTATGTGGAGGATGGTCTAATCTGTTCAGTGTTTCATCTCAAAAGCTGTCAGAGCTGTGAGTGTTCTGACGTGTAACTAAACCCGGCAGTGATTTGCAGATCTCTTAACTACAAAACAGTTTAGGTTTGAGGGCAAGACAGACTTGAGGACTGCAGTGTGGACTGCTGTGAGTTAGCTGAAGGTCTGTCACATGTCCATGTTTCTGCTTTGAGCAGCGAATTGTGTACACAGGTTCCGCAGGTATTCTCCAGCAGCTTAGGGATGCTTCATCTCTCCTATCTCCCTTGTAGCCATGTCCACTTTCACTTTCATTGGTCCTGTTCTTTTAACTGAAAACTCAGTCTCTGTCTTCTTGAGATGCCTCCAAGAAGTACTCTGGAGCTCCAAGAAGCCGTAATGTAACTCACTAAAGGACACCGTTCATTTCCTCTGTGATTGCTGCTGAAGTGACAACAGATCACCTGCACAGAGGTGGTTTTGGGTAGAATACATGCTTTTTCTTTAATGGAGGTGGTAGAAAGAGAAATAGCAACTTGCTAATATTATATTTTCAACCCTCTAGGAATGGCACTGAGTGTATGGGAAGAGTTTCTTACCAGGTATCATTTAGAAAATGTGCTGTAATGGCCCTTTCACTATGAAGGGTATTTCTTGAGTATGTAGCTTCCAGCCTCAAATCAATCACTGGCTGGCATGAACTGTCATAATGATAAAGAATTGAGCACTAAAATAAAACACATATGTATAAAGGCAAGTGAACAGCCTTGATTTCTGTATATATATTACATTGCAGTACCAATATAATTCTTTACATCTCTTATTCTCCCTTATTTACCTCCCTCACCACAACAAGTACATCAGGGATTTTATTAATTCAAAAGTAGAAAGAAATGTTCTCAGAGCTTTCTGTCCTTAAACAGAGAGACATAAATTGCTCCTGGTTGATCCAGGCTTGACTTTGTCCTGCTCATGGAAAGGAGCCAGGGTATCTGTGTCACCCTGGCCACTAAGCTTGTCAAGTGTAGGAAAGTAACACACAAACATAAGGAGTCCAAAATACTCTGATTGACCCAGAAACGTATTTCCTTATCTTTGTATATTGAGTACAAACTATTTTTGTGATACTCATGTTTCAGAATTGGACAACTTTTTAAAACTTTAACTTTTGTGCAAGAAGAAAAACGTATTTTCCGCCCAGATTTAACTTTTTTATGTGCAATTTAACTTACTACTGGAGGAGGGGGGAACCTTTCCTTGCCCTGTTCAGAAGCACTGCGAGAATCTGAGCAGTCTCTTACAGAGAAATGTTACTCAGGGGCTTGTCTGAAGACCAGGTAAGGTCAGTCATCTGTGCATGGAAGGAGCAGAATATGATACAGCAGGAAATATAAAGATGCAAGATGCTGCTTATGGCAACTGAATTTCAGAAGGTGAAAGTGAAATTGTGAACTTTGTGTTGAAATAAAGAGAGTCCAATAACCTTTTCACAAAATTGGATTTTTTTTTCTGTTGTGCCAAGTGAAATCTTCGACTTTTAATAACTGGTTTATTTTGATTGCAAACTATGGTACAATGTTTAATAAAACCCTGAGATGAGCTCAGCTGGTCAGGGCATGGTGCTGGTAACACCAAGGTCATAAGTTTGATCCCTGTACAGGCTATTCACTTAAGAGTTGGACTTGATGATCCTTGTGGGTCCCTTCCAACTCAGAATATTCTGTGAAATTATGCAGCAGAGAAATAAGGAGTAGTGATTGAGCCACATGGAATAAATTAGATGTCAGAGGAGCTGCTCTGCTATCAGCAGGTTTCTGTAATGTTATCACATCCTTATTCATCAGGTTATGCTTCTCACAGCTGTAAGCACTACGATAGAATGATAAAGAACCTTCAGCTGTACTTCAGGCTTGGAAAACAGTGGTGCTGTTGCAATGATGCTTTTGTTCTGCATGTTTACTGGACAAATTGTACTGTATTTAATTTTTTTTTGCAGGATAGTACAGTTGTTTTTTTCAAATATCAGGGAAGTTATCAAAAGGAAGTGGTGCTTGCTCAGATGTAAGCTGCACAAATGAAACCTAGGGGTTCTTTTAATGGCATACCTATTTTCAAGATGTTTCTTGCTGTTTCTGTGATCTTATTTGAATAACCTCCCAAGGTATTGGAGGGAAAGGCTATTTCATTCTCCCATCTTCACCACCTCTTCTGACACATGCAAACTGTGAACTGTGGTACTGAAGTGTTGGAAACGTTTTAGGTTGTATAGAGGACAGAAGAGAGTCCACATTTCCTCTATAAATAGAGGTCCTGGAAAGTAAGAACAAAAGCAAGTTTACAATCCAAATGTAAACTTGTCTGGCTTTCTAGCAAGAACCAGCTGCCTGATCCAGCAGTCTCTCTGCTCTCCAGACAGTTCTGTTATCACTTGCATGGTTAAACATGCCTTACCAGAGAGCCAACAAAGCCACTCTCTTTCAGAAGCAATCACTATTATGCTGCGGGAGGTGAAATGCAGTTCACTGCCCTGGCCATTCTGGGTGAGTGCAAAAGGTGCTCTTGTGATGGCCACAAGAACCTGGGCAGTTTCTTCTCCTCCTTTCAAGAGTTGTTTTAGTTTAAACTGCTTTTATATTTGAGCTGTAAACTCCAAGTCACATTTTTCCTTTTTTTCTAGCCTAGGACTCATGGAAGGTGTCTTACCCTGCCTGTGTTGATGCCTCTGACATTACTGAGAATATTCCAGAAGTGACACAGACAGAATAGTCCTGAGCACCAGATAACAGATCCATGGGAAGAGTGCCGAGACACAAAGGGATGTGTTCTTCACTGGAGGTAATTTCTTTTTCATTTTCACATTTCTTTACCTGCCAATTCCAATTGTCTTGCAGCATGTTTGGAAAGATATTTTACAAAATATGGCCCCAGCCCTGAAGTCAGAAAGAAGTGTGTGACCTTTCTGTCTGTGTGAGGATCCTTTTTATTCCAGTGACCCTCTGCAATGGTATTGGGGTCCTTTCTCACATGTCAGACTGACATAGGTGAAACAGAGGACTTGTGAAGATGGCACATTCAGTCTTGTGCTGCCTAGATTCTTTTGGGAAGGCTTCCAAACAAAATTCGTAACAAGGAGTTGAGAAAAGTAGGTTGTTCCATCCTGAAAACAACTAGGGATTGCCAGCTTATTGAGGCTACAAAACAGGCACAAATGAAATTCACTGTTCTTGTGCCTCTTTTTCCTTTGTGCAAGGGTCACATGAAGCAGGAAATGGTTCTCCCTCCCTGTTGGGGAATTCTTTAGACAAGGGGAAGGAAAGTTTGCTGCAAAAAGAAAATTCTTCTGAAGAATAGCTTGGTTACTTTGACAGTAGAGTATTGCTGGTGGAGACACAGCCTAGGGCTGATCTAGGCTGCAGTTGGATTTCATTTGCCTGAAGAACTACCAGTGGAAAGAGCAGTTCCCTAGCTGAAATATAAAGAAACTGTGGAGAAGGACTTCTGGAGGGAAATATAACATATTTAAAATGAAGAATAAACCCATGTGAAAGAAAGAACTCTCTTTTCTCCCCTTTCCTACTGTTCCTACAAGGGACATGTCTGTTCTTTGTTCAGCTTTTCTTCTTTCCTTCATTGCATTGTCTCTTCTGCCTTCACAGCTGTGTTCTCCAAAGGGTTTGTTGCTGCAGAATTACAAGGAGTTCCTATAAATCTCACAGCTGCCATTCATCTAGGCTCTGATGGTCTCACAAATTGCTAAGATTTAGATGCCTTGTCAGAAGGTGTCCTGTGTGGCTGGGTCAGCGTTCTGCCAGACTCTTCTCCTTTCCCCTGTTGCCACCATGCTGAGCCCTGAAATTTCCATGCTGTGCTGGGACAGTGCTCAGCACTTCTCTGCGCAGGAGACAGACTCCAGGGAGAAGGCCTTTTATCTACATATAGGAAATTAAATAGCGCATCACCCCACCCATCCAAATACAGTCTGTTTTCTGAAATGAAGTTCAGAGGTGTTAAGCAGACTGCATTAGAGAATCAGCAGCCCTACGTCAGCCCAAACTTGTTGATCAGACTCCAAAGGCTTCTGATTAGTCCATAAAATAGGGGCTGCTCCTCGGAATCAAGCCTTATTTTGTCTTCCAGTCAGATCAGGAAGCCAAACCCTTTCTGTCTGTCACATCAAAAACCTAAGTGTGAAGCCTCAGTTCATTGAAAAGTTTCACTGAGCAGCTTATCTCACCACAGAGTATTCCTTACTACCTACACACCTTTACTGGATACTTGAAAGTTATAGATCTTCTCTTTGGGTCTGAGAAAGAAGTAGACTTGGAAATAATGCCAATCAATGTTTTCTTGTTGCAGCATAAGATAAGGTCATGCCAGGGAATAGACAATACAAAGATAATAGGCAGGCTGGGTTTTATTTGATTGAGAAGTTATAAGGGCAGTTAAACTTTCTAGGGATTTTCTCATAAACCCCAGAAAATGCCACTAATCTCATAATGACTCACATAAAGATAATGTAGAGAGAAGTCTCCTGCAAAAAAAAAAAAAAAAAAGTAAGCTCAGAGCAACACACAGGAGCTTATATTTGGATTGAAATTGGTGTAATTCAACACCGAAGGCCAAACTTTCTGCTGGGAAAATTCAATCTAAAATACAGTGCAAAGTCCATCAGACTCATTTGGAAGCTGTAAATTAATTCAGTTTTTCATACTGAAAGGGGGTGTGGAGGGAAAAACTTTTCCAAACATGAGTGATGTTGCTGCAGATATGTAAAACTCACTTGGTGTGTATAACACTCCTTTGGATAATGACTTAAAACATTTAAAACAAGGCCACAGGCAGCAGGATCAAATTCATTACAAGAAGAGACAGTGTGCAAATTCCTTTTGAAAGGTAGTACTGCCATCATTAGGGTCACACATGAGAAGATTATTTAGAGCTTTTACCTCCTGCTGAGACCTGGTCTTTGTAGCTGACCAATGAGCAGAAACTCTGAATTAGAGAGAGGGAAATGCTGATCTGCTCTGTGCTATTTAAGGGGCTTGGAAAGGTTTAACCTACTGAGTAACTTAAACAAATGCCTTGAGACTTTTCAGATTCAAGCAAACATCAGTCAGTCAATCAAACCCTCAAATTTGACAACCAACGGTGCAAAATTCACCATTAAAATACCTTCAATACTTGAGTGAATATGCAGTCAGCTACTTTTGCTATTTGTATGTTATCTTTCTTCCATTTCTTTTATTTCATTGGTCCTTGAAATTCCCTTTATCTTATTATGAAAGCTGACAGTACTAAGTAGCTTTATTAATCCTTTCCCCCCGGCTTTCCCAGTAGTTTAATCAGATGTTTACTAGAAAATAAGCACAGATTGAAAGCTTCCTAATCCATATGATACAGCTATCCCTGTCAGAAACACAAAACCTAGCCGGTAAAAGCAAAACCAATGATTCCCTGTGGAATCAGCTCCGTTGAAATTCCAGGTCCTACTTTTGAGAACTTTTATACAAAATCCTGGTTTTCTGCTTGTGCAGCGAAGGATTTCAAGAGCTCATTTGAGACCAAATGAGTGGCAGCCCTCCCTTCTTTCCCCTTGGTCGTGCCAACCATCAAGTGGTGGCCATCAAGAGTCCTGGCTGTTCCATACCACAAGGGATGCGAGCTGGGAGGAGAAAAATTGCTCCTCATAGATCACCTGATTTCTGCAACTGGAACCTAAGGGTGAAATCTGGAAGGCTACAGAGGGCAGAACAAGAACAGACATTTACAAAGAGTTGTGAAAAGAACCATAACAACCCTAAACACTCACATTTACACAAAAATTCTTTTGCATGCAGGCACAGGTAGAGTCATATTTCCAGGAACTCACATACAGTGAACTACAGCACTGAAATATGACGCTAACTTTGAATAAATTGGTGGTTCCAATCTCATCTTTCATAAAGGTTAATGACAAAACCCTTTTGAACATCTCACATTATCTGCATTCTTGGATCTGAAGCTTAGGAAGTGACATTTATGAGATTTTGGCTTGTGCTTGCCATATAAATGACAGAATTCAGTCGGCACAAGGTACCAAGATGCAGAAATGCTTTTAATAGTGAATAAACAAGTCACGCCTGGGATATACACTGCTTTTCATGTGGCTTTGTGAATCTTCAAATTGTTATTCATATATAATTTCCAGGTAAGGCTGCAGGCTCTCCAGGGTATGGCAGTCACCATTTTACTGGCTGGTTGTTCTCATTTCTCTGCAAAAGTTGTGTGACAGAGCCAAATGTAAGAGCAGAGGGAAAAAAAATGGGTGGTAGAAACTGATAGTGAAAGCAGCAATTAAAAAAATAATAGTAATGAGTTTTCATGCGCATCTCCACAAAGGTTATACATCATTGATGACAAAAATTGAAAGAAATTGCAGCAAAACCACAAAAATAACCACCTTCCAACATCATATTTGCTTGGTGGTGTTGCATGTTTAATCATATTTTTCATCATCCTCTGTTGTCATGACTAGGAAGAAATGAGCTTGTGTGGCAGCAGAGCGATCAGGACAGATGGGGTGTGGACTCTAAATACTTATTGTGTATGGGGGATGAGTCAGGTATTTTGCACTGTTGTTATGGCAAGAAGATCATATAAACCTTAGAGGGTCTTAGCACAGAGATGAGTGTGGTAGCAAAAGTTGGAAAAAATCTTCAGTTATTTCAAAGTTTTTCCTGCAGCTACCATCAGGAACTGAAGGGCAATTGGGTTTGATTTTTCATTTAGCAATCATGTTTTGAGCAGGAGCTGACTTTGTCCAGCTTTCCTATTTCTGCAGCAAAATATTCCCATTTCTAATGATGCAGAGCTATGTGGGCACAAGCACTTGGCCAGTGCATCAGGTTCCTTGCCAGACTCTGAGCCTGCACACAACTCTTCAAAGACAGCTTAGTTGCACAATGGAGGTGAAGCATTTCTGTGTGTTAGACAAACAGTCATGGCATTGTGGCCATGAGATCTCTACCAGAAGTAGTTTACAGTTGGAGTAAGTCACAGGAAGGGAAAGCATAGTGCAATTTTAGTGTATGTTTTCTATATGCCGGGTTAGATACAAACTCTGTATAAAAATGTCCTTGTGATTTCTCTTGCTTTGTTTGTTTGTTTGTTTGCTCCAGAAGATGCACAGGACCAATTGGTGTTCTAATGGTCTGGTATTGATCTGGAAGTCCTTGTTCAAAATCCCTTCAGACACAACCTTTGCGGTCTGCTGACAACGCAGCCCCTCCGAGGGCAGGAATGAGCGTTACAGAAGCAGAGCATGCAAATATCATCTGCAATTTCTCCAGCGTCCTGCAGCCCTGGCTTCAGGCTCCACCTAGGAATCGAGCATCCACCACCCAGATGTTCAGCCTCAGCTGGCTGCTAGGGATATTGCCTTTAAGCAATTGCTTGCAAAGTTTGGAGAATCAAGGTTTAATGTGTTCCCAGAAGCTTGCACACTGTCCTGCAGGATATTTGTGCAATACTGCTATGCCAAGGAACATGTTAACAAATACATCTGGGTTTTCTTGGGTTGAGGTAATTTATTCTGTCTGTTCTTTCCCATTTGAAAGAGAAATGAACTCTGTGCATGTTTGCAGGTTTCTGCCAGCAAGAGAACCTTTTGAAAGTGAGTGGACAGGAGCTGCACAAACATTAAAATACACTGCTCTCCATCAAAGTTAAGAACCTGTATCTAAACTTGGCCAGGTTTGTTCGTCACTGCTACTAACCCCTGAGCAAATTTGCTTTGGCAGGTGCTTTCATGTGTACTGAAAGCTTGAAAATTACTGTAACTGTCCTTTGTTTCATGCATGTGACCTGTTGTATCTGCTTATTTTTGTAGGTACTTACATTTTGCCACAGCTTGGCGGTGTAATTGTTAAAAAGAGCTTCTTCTAATTACAGCAGGAGAAAAAAACCCCTCAGACTATGCTAAATCCGTATGTTTGCCTGTCTGACCTCAGCAGGGCAGTCCCTGGTTGCTTCCCTTGAACTATTTTTTAGCATTCATTCCCTCCCCATCCTGGTCCTATGAATATTTCAGTCCTCCTTTCTGTATTTATTCTGTTCTTTGCTTCTCCTTCCTCTTTCATACTTTTGCCCAAATGATTGAATACTAATTTTTTTTATGCACTAAACTAATGTTTAACACTCACTTTGCAGGCTTATCTCTCTTTTTAATGTAATCTAATGATTTTCTCTGCTTCCTTTGTTCTCACCTTTCCACTTAACTCTCTCTGATACCACACCTCTTAGTTCCTCTTCTCAAATATCTCTTGAAATGAAAAGACTTTTGACTTCTTGTCATAGCAAACCAAGATGTCATACATGAAATCCCTATTTGTGCCTGGTCTTTGCATATTAAGTGCTTTAATTAATTAAGTTTGAGTTAAATATTTTTAGATTAAATTTTAAAATTAACCCATCAGCCCAGGTACAAAAATCCAGTTCCATTATCAGTGTTTTCAACTGTTCAAAGTAGTTTATTAAGAGAGTTGCACCCTTCCCAGTTAAAAATTCCCCAGTTAAAAGTCACTAACTAGCCCCTTTCAAACTTCAAACCACCGGTACACCATAAGAGTTACCTTTCCTGTGTTTACTGTATACTTTTACAAGTGTTTTGAGATGTGTTGGATGTATTTTAAGACCTTCCTTTTTTTAAGTGTTTTCACTTGCATTCTGATTCCAAGGCCAAAAAACCCCAGTTCTAATAGCCAGCAGCTATTTTTAGCCATGGCCATTACTCTGCAGGCAAGCTCCATGGCAACCTGAATACCAGAATTTTAATGAAGGCATTGTAGCTCCCTTATCTCAACTAATACCACCCCTCTGACAACGATGAGCCATTGGTGGACAGAGATGATTTATCAAAGGGAAAGAACCAATCACTTACAACCGAAGGGGCGGGCTGGGGGTGGGCTGGGGGGGGGGGGGGGAGGGAACCAAAGACACTGTAAAAAGAACGAGGCAGAGAGGCAGGGTAGATGTCGGTGTTGGGCATTCAAAGCCTTACTCCTTTTAAGGGGCCTTTAGTAATTTTTTTTAAGTCAGCCCAGCACTGCAAGTTCTTTTTCTCTACCTAAGGTCTAGTGCTGTCTCAGCCAGAAGATCTCAAATCCCTGCGCTCCTGGGGCATACCATCTACTGAGCCATAGGATCCCAAATTTTTATATTTTTCTAATTTCTGTAATTTTTCAATTTTTCTGTTTTCAATAAATTAATCTTTTTAAGAGTTATCTCATTTCTCACACAAGACTTCTCCCTTTTCTGATGTGAGACCTGCAGCCCAAAAGATTCCCTCGCTTGTCCTGCTGAGTCTGGAAAGTCTGTTTAGAGACTAACAGGTGAAGAGAAATAATGGTGCCACTTCTTTGCTTGTCTGTATTGGATTTACAGAGGAATCTGGGATGATTTTGGTTTGCACATACCTTACCAGTGAGGGAACAGCTCCAGCCACACAGGGATGACCTCCTTAGTCTCTCAGTCTGGATTAAGGCAATTGCAATCACACCTCATCCAGAACTGTCACACCTTTCTTAGCTCTCATTTTCCTTCCACAGTGTGCAGTAATCAATATCCTTTCACTGCATATGGTGTTCCTCTGAAGTTTAAGTGCTAATGGTGCCATTTAGCAAGGTGAGCTGCATCAGCTGTATACAATATAAGTGTAAATTGGAAATTGTTTAAGCTTTCAAATTTGTTTTATGCCATTAGATTTGCTCATGATTCATTTGTCATTCTAATTGGATTCTAACATGTACTTTACATTTCAAAACTTGAAATTATGAAGACTGCATAACAAAGAATGCTTAAGAACAGGCAGCTCTCCAAGCTGTGTTTAATTTACAACAGATGAGTAAATGAGGAAGGTGAAGAGTCATAAAAATACTGAGTAACAAAGTGATGCTGCCTTAGAAATCCAGTGATTAATTGCGATGATAATAAGAAGAGCGATTAAGTTGATTTATTTAAATCCTCTTGTAGTATTGGAATAGCTCAATTGAGCAGGATGCAAGGATGATTTTTACCCTTGGTCTTCCAACTTTTTAGATCTTTCATCTACTCTTGATTGACTTGACTTTGCACAGGATTACCTGAGGAGTAAATGGAAAACTGTTTCTGCTAGAAATAGAGCAGGACAATAACTTGTTGATTCTCCTTCTGGAAAACAGCAGAAGAGCTGTAAATCCATGTGAGAAGGGTGTGTTTCTGACTGTGGGAATCTGGCTGACCACATTAACTTACAGCAAAGTTCTTTAGAGGATCCTGAGGTCTCCATGGGCCTGAGCCTGTTCCCAACCATGGGCAGTATCTTCATGTACCCTGGCAGACTTCAGACTTCATAGACTTTATGTCTCCTTTTCAATGCAGTCACTGCAGTTGCATAATCATGAAAACTCAAAGTGTATTTTATTCTAGTGCTTTGAGACCTTAAAACACAAAACCGTATATGTATCATAGTAGCATTTCATGCTGTATCTTGAAAACAGATAATTGAATCATAAGCTGTTTTTTCAGCCAGCTAGGAAATGGGCAAGTTTGCACTGGTGGCCTGCTAATAGCAGACTGGGGCGTGGATGGAGTTTGTTTCCATTGCCCAGGGTGTTATGCCAGTGACCGCAACACCATCTGTTCATTCTTTCCCAGTCTTGTATTCGGAAGTGTAGAAGTCAAATCTTAGAGAACAATGTTCCGCTGCACTTCTCTGACAGTTAAAAGTACACCACTGAAAAAACCCTATCCCTTGTTTGGGATAGTCCTTTGTCCATTTTTTGATCTTTTTGTTTTCTCTCCTCTGTCCAGCACACCCATCTTTGTGTGAAAACCCTTTCCTTGAAGAACCCAGCAAAGGCGTGTACACTGAAGTCAAGGGTACATCAACAGGCAAGCATATTAAAAAATAAATTCCCTTTATTATCTATGACGTATTTTTACAACAAAGAATATTTAGCACTTCAAGTATGAATACAGAAAAATTTACATAGGTGCTGCATGTTTTTAGACCAGATGGGCCTTTTAGGCAAGAGACAAGAACATACTGGATATAGCAAAGCAAATTTGCATTTTTTTAAGGTTCTTTTTTTTTTTCCCAGTGTGTTATTTCCCATGAATACATCGACAGAGAGTTGTGCTTCTCTTTCTCAACCAAGTGTAATCCAGGCAGCAGATGTGCTGATATCCCCACGTTGCTCTGCCAAAGCAGTGCTCACCGAGCCATATGGATGGATTGATATTTCTGAGGTACCAGCTCCAGAGGTATCCAGGCCTTTCCCTATCAGCTGTAACATGACAGAAGAGCAACTGTTTATGGTGGTGATTTGAATAACTCTGGTGTTTATTCCCAGGAGTTGGAATGTGACTTCTGAGCAGTTCTTAGTGAGCAGCAGCTCCTTACCTGGACTCATCTCAAATCACTGACTCCATAGTGAAGAATCCCTGCAGTGAGTGATGGAAAGCAGCTGAGTAATTCGAAAACAAGAGTTCTGGGTAACATTAGTCACAATTGGTATTATAATGATTTCCAGATGAAGGTTCACCGTTGTGCAATGTGCTATATAGACTGTGTGTGAGAAATCACAGTCATCTTGTGTTGCATGAGGGCCTTGTTGCCTTTGTACAATCATGGCTCGGGCCTGTCACTTCGGCTAAGTAGAGAAGGACTATGGGAAAGAGACACAGTTGAATTAGGGGTAGAAAAACATGCTGTGTGCTCACATCGTGGTGCGTGGTGGTTGGTTGAGTTATGTTCATTGTGCTTTAAAACTGTGTAACCTGATAACAGTGCTTTAAAGTGCTTTAAAAGGCCGGGGTTTTGCAATAAAAGGCTCTCCTTTGCACCTGCCTGGGGACTCTGCGTCGCTCATTATTGCAACAATCTTCCGCTTTGGAAGATGGCTTTCTGAGAGGACCACTCATTCCCAGCAACTTGGGATTTTATGGAATCCTAAAATGTTCCCCTACATTCATAATGTTCCCCCCACCACCCAGTATTCCCAGCTGCAAAAGTCTTTATTACAGGAAGGAGCAATTTAGTTTTGTTTTTTGTCCAGAAGGACATCACATCTGCTTTCCCTGGTACTGTGGTTCCCTGATCAGCCAGACAGTTTGTTACAGGGCTGTGTGCTGAGGGAGTTTTTCCAAGGAAAATGTAAACACAAACCAGGCCAGAACATTTTTTATCTTCATTTGCCTTACAAATTGTCAGCTCTTCATCAGAGAATGTGAAGAGCTTAATCTAAAAAGAATTTATTGAACAGATTTTTTAGGAACATATAATATATACCACGAGAAAGACAAATTTCATGAAATGTTTTGTTTTGTCAGAAATTCATTTTTCCCTGACAAATGGATTTCAGGGGAAATTTTCCAGAAGGCCCTACTCATTGATCTGTGTGACTGGAAAAAAAATGAAAAGCCTGAACCAAGAGAAACAGAGACACAAAAAATTTTGTCAGAGAAGTTAATGTCTGATGGCAGCTGGCAAGGGACATAGTTGGAGTTCCTAGATCTGTTATTTTCCAAGGAAAGCTGTCATAGGTTAGCAAGCATAGTCCCGGAAGGGATGTCCTTGCTAAGGGGTGCTTACAGCTTCCTCTGGGAACTGATAGAACCTATCAGTGTCCAGTTTGAATATGGACAATTCTCTAAGCCACTTAAAGTTGTGAACACCTCTGTGATCCACATTTAAGAATAGGCAAACTCCCCCCCAAGCTCTCTCTCGTTTCCGGCGCTGGCACAGGTGGCTGCGGGCCCCGTGTGGGGGCCAGCGGGCCCGGCCAGGCCCTGCTTGGGCCAGGCCGGGCCGGGCCACGGCCATCCTGGAGCCATGGACCTGTTCCAGCCATGGAACCCCCCCCACTGCCTTGCCGTGGGCAGCCGGAGCGGCTCGGCTCTCCCCCCTCTCCACTGCGATAAGAAAAATTCAACATTCCAGCTGCAAAGCTGCAAGGCCGAGGTGAGATTAACCCTTTTACTGCTGTGAAGAGCTGAAAACCTGAGGGAAGAGAGAGAGGAGATGCTTAAAGCTGAAATTCTGTTGTGAAGCTATGATATATCAGAGTATCCTGTTGTAATTTCATGAAGATATGGGGGGTGGAGTGTTCAACTCGTAAGCAAAAGCACCTGTGCTGAGATAGGCAGATGCTGACGCAGCTGTAATTTCATGAGAAGTTTGGACAGGGAGAGATGGACCAGATGAGGACTTTTGCTCCAAACGGGAAAGGAGAAAACCTCAGTACCTAGAGATGCTCCCAGAGATAGTCCTAACGATGAAGATGATGAAGACCCTTTGCTCCCAGGGAAGGAGAAGGGCCTCTGTTTTTGTTTCTGAACAGCTCAACCTTAAAATTGTACCCCAAAAAACTTCAAGAGTGGACCCTCGAAAGCAGTTGCGGGAAAAGCTGCAAGTCGGGGGAAAGGACTCACACGCAGGCAGAGAGACTCCTCTTCCTAAATGAACTGAACAATATTTGGAAGTGGGCGGCTGTCTCGTTGTGATAATGTTTTCATAGCATGAGCAAGAAGAGACTTCTCTTTCTAAATGGACTAAACAAGGTTATTATGGAAGTGGTAAACAGACTGAACATCTTAAGGGTTGTCTTTTTACATTGGCAGTGGGAGAAGGGAGGAAGGTGGGGGGAGGAGGAGAGTTCTGAACTTGGTATAATTTTTTTTTTTTTCCCCTCTTTTAGGTCTGTTAATAAACTTCTTTATATTCTTTCAAGTTTGGTGCCTGCTTTGCATTTCTCCTAATTCTTATCTCACAGAAGATAAACAGGAATGAGTATTTTGGACCAAACCACTACAAAAGCTTACACAGGCACTTACTGCTCTACAGAGTCATGTCTGGTTTTAGGCATTGCTGGAGTCCAGCACATTTCTACAGGCTCTTTTAACATCTCACTTGTAATTTTAACTGGAGAAGCAACACCTACAGTCTTTGGTTTCTAAAAAGCATAAACCACAGTCAGGAGTTAAGCCGGGTAATTCTTGACCTGTTGAGGCAATTCATTTAACCTGTTTTAAAAACCCAAAACCCCCCAAAAAAACAACTTTCTGCAAATCCTTTTGACCAATCTTTGTCAATCTATGTGAAGAAAGGCATACCTTGAAATTTTGAAGTGTTTTTAAAAGCATCTGTGTTTTGAGCTCTGTGTATCTGCTTACCACTTTATTTTGCAAGAGGACACCTACTATTTGTTTTCTTCATGGGAGACTCCTGCAGCTCTGCTGTGCTTTTGGGAACTAGACTCCAGTCTGTTTATCTCTTTGATGAAATAAATTTAAAAAGAATGAGAGGCTCTCTTGATGTATGCACACATGTGATCAGAGATTTGGAGAATGCTCTTGATATCTGTTTGATCACATGTGGGTTCTTTGCACACTCCTAAAAAGTAAAAGCAGCAGCAGAGCTAACTCAAAAGAGAGCACCATAATGGCTCAGACTTAAAGACATCTTATTTTCCTTACATAATGAAACCATCCCACTCTAATATCAGTCCTTTTATTTCCCCAGGAGGACTTGAGGAGGATGTAACAGAGGTGATTGTTGCCTGTTGCCATGAAACACAGCTGTTTACAAGGCAGATACCTCTCTGATGAAGGGATTTAATTTTTCTGTATATGGACGGGATGAAGCACTCCCCTGCATGTGTCAGAAAGGGCTCTGTGTGTGTGTGTGTGTGTGTGTGTGTAGGAGGCTCCCTCAGTCATGTTAAATTCATATTAGGTAGCACTTCCAGAAATGACTGGAAAGTAGAGCTGTTGTTGATGCAAAAGGTCACAGACATTAATAGCCTGCAGAACAATTCCAGGGTGCAGAATTATTCACAGCTGCCAAAACACAAAGGAAAAGAATAAAAAAAGAGTGAGGGAAATAAAAGGTTTGAAACAATGGCATCTCTCTGTTATTACTGCTGTTATACTTTGGGTTTTTTAAAAACACTCATCTTGGAGGGGAACCAGGGGGTTAATTCTGAACTGTTTTCTGCTTTCATCTTTTAAACAGCAACAGGAAATGTGTGTCTTTTTTTCTCTGCTTTTGTTGCGTTTAGAAGTTTTTGTGGAAATATGAACAGCAGTGAGTCTTGATGAAATGCATGTTCTTCTGACTGAGAATGGCCTTTAAAGGGGGTCCAATCTTTTTTTTTTTCAAAGGCTCCAGACCAAGACAGAAGAGGTGGAAGGTCAGAAAAGGGAAAGGATGGAAGGGAAGAGGAGGAAAGCAGTGAAAAGGAAGGTAGGTTGTTGAAGGTTCAGACAAGAATATAGGCTGTTCTTTAGGACTGAGAATATCTTGCTGCTCAAAGAAAATCAAATTCATCTCTTTTTAAGGCTGGTTGTGTTCTTGTGGCAGAGGCACAGAAGGGAAATGCGTAGCTTTTGAAAGCCTTTCCAAAAAAAAAAAAGGAATGAAAAGCACCAAGAATTTCAAATGGTAAAGTTATGTCTGTGCTGGTCTCCCTCCCTCCCATTCACCAAGGCTCACAACCCCTCTTATTTTCCTCACAACCCCTTGCAGATGGTCAGGGGTTCCAAGCAGGAGAGACAATAACAAAACATCTGTGTTTACAGTCCGATATATAGCTGGTAAGATTTGATAGCTCACACAGCTGGTAGCCAGTGCTAGGCATGATCCTCTTCTATGTACACTGGCATTTGTTATGCCAACAAAGTCACAGATCAATCATTTTCACCCCTGCTGCTGACAGATCAGGTGTAGGCTTACAGCAAGGGAGGAATCAGGCAGATTAGGAGCAAGGTCTATTGTTTTGATTACGAATCACAAAGTCTTTGATTTGCTGAGTGAAATAGGAACAGACATTTTCTCTTTTTCCTTTCTGACTGAAAAATGGAATTTCTGTTATATTTTTAGCCACCCTTTCCCTTCCCACCAGCATTGCTGATCAATAGTTCTGTCCTTTCCAGCAGGTATTTTCAAAACTCCACCAGTCTGCACTCACCCTGTGAAAGGAGAAAGCCCTGGTCCTTATCTGCATTCTCTTAATCTGACAAGTGCACTCCCTGTCTTTATCTGTGTTCCTCCACTGTTCCTCCTACAAAGAAATGTTTGCAGGGATGGCTCAGGAGACAGCCAATGGTCTGTAACACCTTTCCCTTCTACATTCGCTTCCAGCAGTGATTACTGTCTTGTGCTGTTCTGGAGAAGTGAGCTCTCTTCATGCTCCTGGCAGGTAAGTGTCTAAAGAATAGGATTCATGGAACTCACGGATGGTAGTTAATGGTAATACGTAGAACTGGAGCTGATATTAGCTGTCTAATGCTCTGAGATATGTATGGACCAAGTGCCCCTTCCTGGAAGTATTTGGGTTGCATAAAACTCAGTAGGTAATGGAAAATGATTGTATTAATTTTATACTTTTTTTTCCTATCCTTACACCATACCTGCTGTGTTTCGGGTGTCTGTGAATTGGCAGACTGTGGTGTGCTGTTACTAATCCCAGTACATATGAAAGCATGAACTGGCCTCTAATGAGTGTAAAAAAGTCTTACCATATTTGTGCAGAGACTGAATCATCTGCTGTATGGACACTTAATCAAGAACTTTTCCTAGGAACTTGCAATCAGGTGCCTACACAAAAAAAATCCAAAACACAAAAACCCAAGCAACTCCTCCAAGCTAAAATAGCTAAAATAGATGTTACTATTGATAAGAAAATGCAATAGCTCCTAATAGTTTAGCCACTGTTCCTGCTATAAACACGGCCCAAGCAGTGTACATTGGTTGGTCCAAACTATTGACATGACACACAGAATCAAATAACTGTCACTCTGAATGAAAAGGGGAAGGAGATGAAAATCCAGCCCAGCAAATCCTCTGTCTTCTCAGGGAGGGAAAGTAAGAATCTGTATTCCTGTTACGTGCCTGCTACTGATGGAAACTCTCCCATCCTGCCCTTTTCTTTCCTCTAGTCACTGGTAATATAAACAGCCAGGGTATCTGAGATGGGGAATTAGGTCCCATGTAAATGTTGTCAGTGTGCTTGCCTGACTCTGAATATCAGTTTGTACCTGGCAAGGTGATGAAGAAGGCTGGAGAATTTAAATTTAGCTCCTGTTCAAGTGGCTGCTCTTTGCTGGAGCATTGATTGGAGTTGTAGTTGTGGGTGTGTGGAAGGGACATGCAGGGTGTGTGTTTGTGGCAATCTCAGATGGTTACCATCTAAGGAGCTAAGGAATATTCAAGGATGGCAGTCAACCCTAACATTTAGCTTATGTAAATTATGACAAAGAGAGTTCAAAAAAATCTGTTCTCTGCATCATGCTTCCACTGAAGTTGATGTGGGGTATGTGGGTAAAGATATCAAGGATCAAGTAATAGTCATCACTAGAGCAGTGGAGATTTCACCACTGCTGGCAGTTAAATCTATTTATGCAAAAAGTTACAGAAATATTTCCCATAATTCAACTGCCTCTGTAAGAGTTCCAAAAGATGCTCTAAAATGAAGGGTTTTGGTTTGGTTGCTTTTTTTTTTTTTTGGTAGTAACTGAGAGCTGATTCCAGGGGACAGATCCTGTAGGAAATAGGCTGAGGTATCCTGTTGGGGACCTGCCATGTGGTCCTGGGAGAGGGGCCCTGGGGGAGAGACACGGGGTTTCCCTGGCCCTGGTCAGCTTCGTACCCCACTGGTTGTTTTGTGTTCCCCTGTGCGGGCAAGGACCCTCAGGTCCTGTGATTGAGCAGTTCCTGGGCAGAGCTCTGCCCATGCAGCTGGAGAAATAAACATCTCTCTGAAACATCTACCAAGAATCAGTCCATAGATATTTCTTTTCCACGGGCCTCGTTGTCTGATATGCGTGTTACAGTATCTGCACTGTAACAAATGGTGGGTAATGCGAGCAGAACAATCCCCGATCCCTAAGGACAGTGACTGATTTGTGAATAAATTCTGGATTTTTCTTCTTGTTTTTGTTTAGTTGTTCCATCTCTAAATTATGGAGGAACCGTGGAAAGACTCTTGGCTCTCAGAGCCGCATATGGACATTTATCTTAAACTTGAAAAGATTCTTGAACAATGATTTGTAAATTTTAGCTTAATTCAAGCTCAAAAGGAACTGAAACACTTCCTGACATGGTTGTTTAAGAACTTTGTCTACGTTTCTTGGGATTTAATTCTTACCAAAGACTTTTGGGAGACCATTTGGACACAGTTAATTTCTGAGTCAAAATATATGCCGATGGAAGAATATTTTCGTGAATATTATTTAATTACCGAGACTGTTGAACAATGTCAGCTGTGTCCTGGCGAAGGGAAGCCCGGCTCAGAGTCTGTGTGACCCAGGCCACATGGGCCAAGCACTCTGCGAGCAGCAGTGAGGCAGTTCCCACGTGCAGGTGGAGCGAGGTGAGCTGCAGTGTTGGCAGCAGAGGTGCAGCGGGAGTGGGGCAACCCGGCGGTGCCCGCCCGACCCCGCCCAGCGCGTGGTGGAGCGAGCCCCGTGAACGCCCGACCGAGAGGGGCAGCACGCAGGCGGCGGTGGGCGGCGGTGGGGCGGAGCCGTGCCCAGCCAAAACGCGTGCTGGAGCAGGGCACGGGGGGGTCATCGCTCAGGGGCCCAGCCGAGACGTGGGTGTGGCCCCAGGCAGCGACAGCGCAGCTGAGAGCAGAGGAGACAGCGCGCAGGGAGCTGAGCGGCGCAGCCCAGCCTGGCCCGCGCGGCCCCGAATGCGACCCCGGGAAGAGCGCGCAGGCACGAGCAGCCCCGATGGCCCCAGCAGCACTGGTAGTTCCAATATGGGAGTGAGCGAAAGTGAAAGAGAAACCAGGAATGCAGCGAGACAGAAAACAGCAGCCACTCGGAGAAAGGAAAAAATCACTGTAGCTAAGGTTTTAGGAATAGTAAAATGGTATAATGTTAAACAAAATTATGGTTTTGTAACAAGATGTGACAAGCAAGAAGACATATTCGTTCATAGAACTGCTGTTAAAAGGAATAACCCTAAAAATTACCTGCAAAGTGTAGGAGATGGGGAAGTTGTACAATTTGATACAGTGCAAGGAAAGAAGGGTTTACAAGCAGCAAATGTTACTGGGCCTGGGGGTATTCCCGTCAAAGGCAGCCGTTATGCACAAAATTATAAACAATATCCATCCCAGCAGCTTCCCTACCCACAACCTACTTTCCCCTTTTACCCTCTACCCAGTATGAACCCTTTCCTAAGTTTACCCCATCCCCAGTTTATTCCTAATCCGTTTTTCACCCCATGGCTTCCCTATACAATTCCTTTTCCCTACAACTCCTCTCCGATGCCGAGGGGGGATGAAAAAGGGGAGGGAAGAAATTAAACCCTCTCCTGCCTCAGTTTCCCCACAAAGCATGCCCAGAGAGTCCTGTCTCCCTTCTGTCAGCCCTAAGATGTTCCAGAGAATCTGTTTGGACATTTAAAGACTCAGGAGGGTGGCTTGTTTTGTTTTGAAACTCTTCTTGTTATGTTTATCCAGTTGTTTTCAATGTTAAGTTTTAAATCTCTTTTTGTTAAAAATAAACGGGTGAGATGTTGGGGCCCTCCCCCTGCCGTGTGGTCCTGGGAGAGGGGCCCCGGGGGGGAGGCACGGGGTTTCCCTGGCCCTGGTCAGCCTCGTTCCCCACTGGTTGTTTTGTGTTTCCCTGCACGGGCAAAGACCCTCGGGTCCCGTGATTGAGCAGTTCCTGGGCAGATCCCGGCCATGCGGCTGGAGAAATAAACATCTCTGGAACATCTACCAAGAATCAGTCCATATCTATTTCTTTCCAGGGCCTTGTTGATTGATACTCATGTTGCAGTATCCCCACTGTAACAGTATCCCTTCCCAAATGTCAGTGAACCAAGTGCTACACTTGGTGTTTTGTGAAGTGAATATGAGCCCAGGCTCAGAGTGCACGAGATGTTCCTTGGGATGGCAGGAATCTCATGCATTTGAAATAGCTCTACTTTAGCTATTGCACAAGCTATTTTTAACTTTTTACTTCATATTTATCTGTCATTATGTCCGAAATCATCTCATAACAGTCTTGGTGTCACCACTCCAAGCTCCAGACTCAGCAGTCCCAAAATTCTGATGCTCTGTTTGCCTGATCTCAGAGACAGTGGATAAAGAAGCCCTGAGGATGTGTAGGCACCACTCACCAGGAGAAATGGGATTGCAGAGGCTTTTTCTGCAGCAGGATTTCCTCCTCAGCATTTAAATAGGGGCAAGGTAACTGGTGAGATTCAAATGTACAGTCCAGCTGTGCTGCAAGCTTTCCTGGCAATGCTAGTACTTGATTTGCTCAGTCCAAGAAGAAAAGTCAGATTTTTAAACAAAAGTCCTTAAGAAAATTCTGGTCCCCAGTCTTTTCATGCTAGTGTCCCATGAAGTTCACTGAAAGAAGGACAGAAAGTAAAGACAGGAAAGGCTGTGACTTACTTTTGCTTATGTTATTGCATCCTGTCTTTCCTTGTTTCCCAGAAACAACGAGTGTTAACAAAATTCAGAGAATGCAGAGCCTGACTGATTACATCCAATGTTTTCTCTCCTGCTTTAGGCTGTCATGCAAGTCTTTTGTGACAGTGCTTCTGAGAGACGTAAGGAGGGACAAGTCTTAGGTAATGTTTTTTATGTTTCATTGAAGTTTCAGCTTACTTGGGTTTGAAATTCACACTAAAGACAATCTGAGAAGAGACAAAGGCATCTGTTGCTTACTGTCAGTATTTCATTCTCATTCAAATCATTGCAGGACAGGTTTGAAACTCAGCTGACATCTTCCTGAGGTGTTGACACTGCTTGATAGTTCTTCATCTCTGTGAGATTAATACAGGGGGAATACTGTGGTTTTTCTTCCCTCTGGCACTTTGCTCCAGCATTTCTGTTTTTGGACACATGCAGTGCATCAGGCTGAGCCACTGGAAGATGTGGTGCAAGTGTTTTGGGAGCACCCATTCTCCATGAGACTGGCTTTGAGAAACAGCATGGTTTGGAAATTGATCTGCATATAACACACCATCTGAGGCATGGGAAGGTTTGCAAAGCATGACAGGGGTTTTGGTTCTCATGACAAAGAGCCTCCTTTTGCAGCTACCATGCCCTGGCTCATTTTCAGGAGCTGCACAGCCAGAGGGCTCTGGGGGAGCACCCTGCAAGGCTGACCCAGCCAGGGGCTCCTTCCCTCACACACAAGCCTGTGTGGCCTCACTCCTGCCTTATCCTGGCAGAGCCAGGAGCCAGCACCCAGGAGTTCCAAACATCCCTCCCAGCCATGCAGAACAGTGGGTTGGCAGATGAGAAATATCTTTGTGAGGCTGTCCTTGTGTGCAGGCGCTCTCCGAGATGGGTGACCTCAGGGAGACTCTGGAGACAGTAAAAGGCAGAAAATCTTTCAGCTGGTGCCATTTAATAATGAAAACACATTTCAGCTCCTCATTTGCAGTCACATGGATGGGCTGCCTCTTTCACTTGAAAAAGAAATCTTCCAGAGAGGAAGAATTAACTGCTGTTTTTGAAAGAGTTTTGCTACATGAGCTGTAACAAACTGACAGCACTATAAAGCTATTTATAGATCCGTAGTTTCAGACCAGGATGCTCAATAAAGGCTGATGAAGTAGATTTGTTATGTGAATTTAAGATAACCTGTGCAAAGACATTGTTTCTCTGGGAAATCTGGTTCTTTTTTCCCCTTTCCTTAAACAGTTCTTCCAAGCAATACTTTGACACCTTCTCCAGTGCAATGGGAATGAGGAAGGAGGGGATGCCCTTGGGCACTAAATGGGAAGTCACACACTGATAAACTAAGGGTAAAGAAAATTTCTTCGGAGAGTTCTGGTCCTCAGTAGTGTTTGTACATCCTCTTTGGCTCTGCTACTTCCCACATAGTGGCTACTGACACACTTCCCTGAGGTCAATAAACATTTATCTGGTTCATTTTGGGAATAGAAGCAGTGAGAATTTTCACTGTTTTCCTCCTCTTTTTTTCTCTGTCAGGGATGAGACTTAGCCCATCTTCCTACTTTCAGTGCTTTGGTTCGATCACTAGACAGTGTCCATCTCATTCAGCTGCCAAAATATGCCTCGTTGAAAATCTGAATCCCTCTTGTTCTTGAAATCAGGCACACTGGACTTGCTCTGCGGCTTTCCCAGAGCTCAATTCCTGGGAACAGCATGGGAAAGTTGTGCCACTGGCAGCAGTACACATCTGCTGGCATGACTATGGCTGTGTAGGCACCCCTGATCCTCACCAGGATGCTGCATGCCAGCGTGAGGATGAGCTGCTTCTGCTGAACTGCCCTCCAGGTGTGCAGCGAGTGCCTCCTGCATTTGACACAGCATGTGTGTAAAAGCTGCAGGATTTGCAGGTCGGGCATTTTGCACTGAAGGTTTTGCCCATAGGTACGGATATAATGTCAGTTCTTTCAGGAAGAGACTTCTACAGCTGGGAAAGTGGTGAAAAATATTATCTTAAACATCTAAACATTGGGCAATTTACTAATAATGAGATATATTTGGTATGTTGGCCCACAGCTTTTTCAGACCCAAGGCTTGCTGTGAGTATTTTACTTCTTCCAGTGTAGGAGTCCAGAATAAGACATTATTTCTTCTAAGTGTGTAGATATAAAAAATAAAGGTCTTTTGGCAAAGGAATGTCATGCTATTCAAGCAAAGAGCTACAGCAAACTGCTTACTCCACCACAGAAACCTAGCAAATGTGTTTCTCAGCAGAGGAATGTATCTTGGTAAACTAAATCTTTTGCCTGCACAGATGCAACAGTGATTAAGAAACTAGAAAGCTGTATAGCTGTGTCTGTTTACACAGGTCAGAGGGGCTTTGTTCAGTGTGGCTAATTATGTTGATTCTCGGAAATTTAGAGGCAACATGAAAAGAATGTTGGGAGGAGCTGTGATGACAATGGATATTAAGGAAAAAAATCCCCTTTGAATGGGTTGTCAAGTATTGGAATAGACTGCTCAGGGAAGCAGTTTAGTCACCATCCCTGGAGGTGTTTAAAGATGTGTAGATGTGGCACGTAGGGACATGATTTAGGGGTGGACTTGGCAGTGCCAGGTTAGTGGTTGGACCAGATGACTCTAAGGGTCTTTTCTAAGCTACATGGTTCTATGATTCTATGACAAGAGTAACAATAATTGGGAAATTGTGCTGCACATCACATCTTTCTTTTGGTTGCCTCGTAATTAGTTTTGCATAAAATGTTCCCAGTGTTTGCCTGAAGTCTTTTTACAAACACAGGAAAAGTCCTTTGAAGGCTCGCTGGAAGGGCAGTTTGGATATTTTGTTGTTACTAAAACCCTCCTGGTTGAGTTTATGCTGGTATGTACAGGCCATTCAAAAAGATACCTTCTAACAGGAAAAAACCTTCTCACAAGGGAAAAAACAGTGTAAAACATAATAAAACCTGAATTGTAGGGGGCAAAAAATCACAGGAAGATTTGTTTTGTCCATTCAAATCAAAGGTTTGTGTCTGGCTTTGTGTATAGCTTCAGGCATCCCAAATTTTCCTTTTAAAAATCCTGCCAATCGGTACAAAGGAGGTTTAGCTCCTTGCAACAGGAGAACTGTATGAGTAAAGAGTTATGTGAGGCTCCCCGAGTCCATCCTGCCAGAGAGATGACAGGGCAGCCTCCTGGGTGAGTGTGTGCAGAGCTCTTTGATAAACGGCCTGAATTTGTGGGGAGCCAGCACTAAAAACTGGCAGATTTACATTCTTTTGAGCACTCAAGCAGTCACCAGGGAATATGTCCAGCTTAAAGCATTTCAAAATTCATGAGCCAGAATCCCAAAATCATTGCGGAGTTTGTGTAAAGTAATGATTAGGAAAAAAAGTTGTGATCTTCTGCTTTTTGATGCTTTAAACTATATGTAACCACACTTTCTTTGTTTGTTTTCCACTGAGCACCTGCAGTTTGTCATGAGGCTCACATCTCTCACATTAACACCTAATTCTACCAGAATAAGGTTTGAAAATGCAAGTGCTCCTGGTGAAACTCATGAAGAAGTATCACTGGTCCTCTCCAACACTTTGGGGAAGAGATTATATGCTGTTTTGAGGACCTAAACTCCAGAGCCAACCCCCAGGTTTTGCAGTGTGGCTTATTCTAATCAGTAAGACATTAATGTTTTTCACTTTTGCCTCAAGTTTGCTGTGCAGTTTTCAGCTCCCTCCCGACTGCCAGCCAGGGGCTGGAGATGTCACTGTTGCTTTGACCTAGACAGGTGCACATATTTCTGTACTAATCTTGCCACTGGCTTTTCAGCCAAAATCTACCAGAAGTCCATAACCATCCAGACTGGGAAAAGCGAGATGGATTCCGTTTGTGCCCAGGTCTGCCCTACATGAGCTGACTTTATGCATGTCCCTGCTCAGTGTGAGCTCAGCATCGCCGCTCCCCGCCCGCATTACCGCCAGCTCTCACTTGAGGGCCGCAGATCTTCAGTTTAGCAGCTCCTGCCTCCGTCAGATTCGTTCCCTTGGAAAGGGAGCGGGATTGCTCTCAGGCTCGCGGTAGCGTTAATTTTCAAACAGAAGGCAGGGTGATCAATAATCTATTCTTCTGGCAATTTTACTTAGTTTATTCCTGTGTCAGATACTAGTTTCCTCAGCAATTTTACCACCTGCAGGGTTGATAGCATCCCTTCAGTCTGGCATGACCATTGGCCTGTCCCTAACTCTAGTGTGTCACACCAGTCTCCACGTGGCCCTGAGCCACAGCAGAGCTTGGCATAGTGGGTAAGATTAAATAATTACGAGCTGCATGTAACTGGCCATCCCTGAACTAAGCAATCATTTGTGAATAATCCCAAAGCATTCACAAAATGGAGCTCTTTCCATCTACCTGTACAGCTCTGTTAAGTTAGGGAGCTGCAGGAGCTGAACCCAGCAGTTCTGCTTGTTACAAGCTGTGTTGTGGTGTGTTAGTCATTTGCTGAAGGAACTGAAAGGTCAGATTTTGAGGTCCTTATTCAGAAAGGTTAAATACAAAAGGCCTCCCTAGTAAGAACACAGATTTAGTTTCTGTTTTAGCATAAAAAGGGATATTGTCAACGTAAAAGCACCTGAAACTAATGAAATGAAGGGCTTAAGGCCATGATTCTATTTTCCTTATTCAGAACAAAATTAGCAAAAGTTGCCAAACAGACCAAGAAGGATTCCTCTGCAACCACCTAAAGCATGGGCTGTGCCTGGCAGAGGACCTGCCTGCACACCTGCCTTTCCAGCTCTGAGGAAGGAAGCTGTCTGTCCCTCATGCTAGGTCTGTCATTTAATACTGTTTCAAACCATAGAACACAATGTAATTTTGTACTGTTAAGCAGCAGCAGACAGACAATGACAGAAAAAATGGGCAGTCTCTAAACTCTTAGAACAATCACATTTTTGTGGCAGATATTCTCTGTATTTCTCTTTCTCTCTTGTTTTTCAGAGTATTTATGTACATGGAAGAGGAACCTCTGTTTCCTGAGAGATCTTCTGTCCCTGCTGCTTATACCCTGTTTGATGTCATGATCTTGGTTGCTGTGGAAATGATTAAGCTGTCATCAACAGATTCAGATAGGGAATAAGCTCTGGGAGAAGATGATAAACATTCCTTCTTTTATGCAAATGTGTGCAGTTAAGAATGGCAAACAAACAAACAAGCAAAATATAGAGGCAACCTCCCTTTCCCCTCCCAATTCACTATTCAGACTGAGCACACTGTTTTAAATAAGCAGATTTGTCCCAGGGGGTGTCAGATGGTGCCTAGGAAATGTCACCCACTGCTGTGGAAGAGGCAGAGGAGAGCCAGAGGCCGTGAAGGTCTCCTCATCCCTTGGAAGGGTACAAATTCCAAAGCAGATGCCAGAACCCTTTTAGTCCTGAGCTTTGAGCAGGTCATGACAGGTGCAATAAGTTGCACAGGTAAGTAAAAGTAGCACCTTTTTTGTGAGTGCAACCAAATATGCAACAGGCAGAGCACCAGAGCTGTGTCCTCTGCCCTTAAATAGCTGCCCAGGGTTGTGTTAAGCACAGCAAGTCACAGTGGGAAAAGTGATGCTCCCAGACATTAGATGAGGTTATGTTGACTCAGGAAAATGAAATGCCTCCCAGAAGTATCTCTCGGTTTAATTAATATGTGTTCAGAGTAGATGGCCATTCTCCAAAGAGGACTGGTGTTAACCACCACCTGACTGCATCTGCAATTGCACAGGAGATTTTTCAGTGTTTGGTGAATATAGATGGGGAGCAGGTCACCTAGGCTGTGTATTTGTAGGTGTAATTAGAAAGACAAACTGTGTGGGAAGAGAAAGTCAACAATGATCCTGATAATGAGTTTAAAACTGCTGTGCACGTCTGCTGTGTTCTTTGAAGCCTGCAGTGCTCCTGTCTCAGTGGTGGGTGTAAATACCTTACAGTAAGTCAAACCCAGCTGCTATGACTTTCCAGTCTTGGCAGCACTAATGTCTCAAACATAGTCTATATTCAGGAAGGGGTCAGAAAACGCTCAAGAGGAAGCAAACTAGGGTTGTTTTCTCATTGGAGAATTCTCCTAAAAATTTGGGGCTTTTTTCAGGATCTCCTGGATATAAAGTGCAAAGCCTTTAGCTGCTCTTTACCTTCAGCTAAAATTATACACACAGCATAAGGAAGAGTGACTAAGGTGCTCTTATTCAGACATCAGTAGGACATTATAAGGCATCAGGGTTATAAAGATTAAGGGTAACACCAGGAAAATATTTCTTGAACTTTTAAAATAATTCCTGATGCTTCCAGAAATGTGTTGAGGGAGTTTCCACTCAAGAAATATGTGCTGCTTCTTTGTTCTTTCTGATAATAGCTTCTCAGAGAGGGCACGGCCTGACACGTTTTGAATCAGGGACTTCACTCTCTTTGGATGGTGCTGTGAAACAGTGCAGAGAATTCATTTTGGATGTCATTTTTGTTTCTTGATGTTATCTGGGGGCATTATGGGAATGTTTGGGTCCCAGGCTTTAAAAACCCACCTACATCTTACTCTTTTCCCTTACTGAACATCTTTAAGACACCTCCACGGTAACTTTTGAAATGGCAAAATGTTGTATTGCAGGGTGAAAATAAGCCCATGCACAAAGGGGAGGGGGTGAAACTGAACTTGCATTTCTAGTCCATAGCACACAGTAATATCAGAACTCCTGCCTCTCTCCAGGAAGGGGAAGGAGACAGATTGTATCAATGTGCTGTAGAATATTGAGCCTTGTCCGTCAGGCTCTTCACACACCTTCACATGCAAATGCACAAGAGCAGTGAGAGAGAGAGGAATGCAACCACACAGCCTCAGGAGGGATCTCAGTCCCCTGACCCAGAACAGCACCTTGTTTTCTGGTGTCAGCTCCTGTGCATTTTTCTCAGCACAACTCCTCTGTACAGCCACGTAGAGGTGAATTCTTCCTCCCTTGGATGAATATGCAGTTCATATACACACACACCACAGACATGGTATTACCCAGTTACCAGGCATGTCTGACTGCAGACATGAGAAATACGTTCTCATTAAATAGCAAGACAAAGCAAAGTTTCCTTTTCTTTGTTTTTGACAGGGGCTGAAAACAGATTTAATCTTGGATTTAGTCAAAAGTGCAAGGCTCTATCTGCCTTTTTGTTTTATGCTACACAGTCTTTCCTCCTGCATGTTTTACAGCTGTGTAATTCCACTCACTTCAGGGGAATTCTTATTTACAGCAAGAGAGGCAGCAAAGTCATTCGCAGTGGAATGTGAGAAAGCCATAGAGTATGAGGTGGGCTTCTCCTCAGGAGCTGATGTTATTCCATTAGAAATATCACAGGGATTTCTTATATGGCCTCCTTGTTCCCACTGCCTTTCAAATGCTACACTACAGTTCTTGGTTAAACAGTGGGACACACACAGCACTTCCTGTGGCATCCTGGAGAGCCAAGAGTTGTCACTGGCAGACCAGTGAAGGAGAGGTTTGGTCCCTTGGCAAGGCTACAAAGTGCCTTATGTTTTAATGACAGAGGCTGTCAAACACTGCACAGATATGCCTCAGAATTAATATATTAGCTGTTAGCACAGAAGGTCCTTGTCCATGACTAGGAGATGTGGTTACAGAAATAATGCAAATATTGATAGCAATTAATCATGGGACTCTCCGTGTAGTTTCCCCTTACCCTTATATCCTTTTTCTTCGTTTTTTTTTTCTTGAGGATTTTTTTCCTTCACAATGTCATTTCTTTAAAAAATCAGTGGCTTCCATGATAAGTCTTTGCACTTGGAAATTATATCTTCATCATCCTTTAGTCCAGTTGTTTAGTTCTTGGGGGTACAAAGACTGCCCTATGTAATGAATGCTTCACGTGTTTTAGAAACTATTTAGTAGATGAGTTCAGAAGCAGAAGTTCACAAATTGGCAGGGAGAATAGTCACAGCAATGGTCCTATGCAAGGGGCTGAGGGCATGTGGGTCAGTTTTGGTGGAGTGACTTAAGGAAAGTGGGGTTCTTTGGGGGGTTGCAGACCTCTCACATTCCTCTCCTGGCTAATGTAGGAACAGGTTTGCTACAAAAAGTAAGAGGAAAGTGCTGTTGACACCTAATTCTATGGAGAGCCCATGGCCACTGGTCACTTAATCACCTGTCAACACCTTGCCAGATAGCAGGGGGAGGTATAGTTTTACACCTGTGGGGGAGCTCAGCAAATGCTCATTTTCTCTCAGAGGCTGCATGTTCCCAAGGAGAAAATATTCGCAGTGTCAAACCCTCTTACTGTCTAAGGCCCCAGGCCTGTGGGTGTGGTTTGGGTTGGCTGGCAGTTTTTCAGTGCCTCAGCACCCCTGTTCAGAGCAGTGAACATGGCTCAGATGGCAGGACTGTCCACAGCCCGTAAGTCAGGTGCACCTACTTCCTGCTTTTTGCAGCATAGGAGAAGTTTGATGGATTGCCTTTGGTTCACACAGTAAACAGATCCCATTAAAATCACTCTTCTGAATCTAATGTTTTTCTAATAGATTGCTTTCCTCACATCTCAACATATTTAACTCCTACTAAAGAGTTCAGGCCTCTTGGGAGGCCTTGCTGTTATTTGGCATCTTCTTAGCATGAACAGAAACACAGATCTTACAGGGACAGAACTTCCTCTGTACTGGAGCGGTTTTGTCAGATGCTATTCATGCCTGAAATGGGAGGTTTAATCGGGTCTCCTCATTCTGAGAATCAGATTGAAGAGATAAAGAGCTTATCCCTTTTC
Organism: Coloeus monedula; assembly: GCF_965178545.1. NCBI lineage: Eukaryota > Metazoa > Chordata > Aves > Passeriformes > Corvidae > Coloeus > Coloeus monedula. The sequence goes on from NC_138788.1 coordinate 8,106,936, forward strand.
CCTTGCTGCAGCCTTGCTGCATTCCTGAGCACTGTCTTCCTTGTGGGTTCCCGTTACCCTGCACCAGAGGCAAAGCCTTGCAGCAAATGCACACGAGAGGGGCCATGTGCCAGCTCTGCTGGAGCCCTGCAGGCAAGCAGCTGGAACAGAGTCACTGTTCCTTTTCCTCTCCTCCTCCCTTGCTGGAAAAATACCCATTGAAATCCATGTCTGGCAGAGGGTTGGTGCCTGGACTACCAAGATGTACGGCAAGGGAGATGGATTGCTAAAACACAGCCAGGAGGCAGATAGGGGCTTTAACAAGATGTAAAATTGTTTGACATCTTGGTTGGGGCTGAAGGACCTCTAGCAGCACAGCACTGGGGACTGGCAGAGCTCAGCAAATGCTGGTGTGTGTCACCCTTGGTTCTACCATTCCTTCCAGGTAAAGAAAGAAATGCCTCAGGTGAGAGGGATTGGGAACCTCAGTGGCGAATCCAAGAGACAGACACATCTAAGAGCACTGTTCTCTCTGCTGCACTCAGAGCTCAGCCATCATCCTGGGCAGACCCTACTACTACAGGCTTTGAAAGTGTTGTTTGTTTGTTTGTTTGATTTGAAGAGAAACCTAAAAGACGTAATCACCATACTGCCTCTATCTCTGTTTTAAGCAGCAGCAGAGATGAGTCGATTACACCAATCCCCCTCAAAGTATGGAGCTTACAAGAGAGGTAAACAATTATCCAAGGATTTTTTAATCACAGCAAAGTTAATTCCCTCCCTTCAATTTCTTCATTAAAGCAATATTTTTATTTCCTGGTTTAATCAGGTTTACTCTGTGCTGATGTACTGTTTATCTAGATTTCACCTCCACAGGGTTGCCTTGCTGTTCTGTATGTCTAGCAAGTGAATATTTATCCTGAGATTTAATGTTTTGAAGACTGAATCATCAAACCACAGCTTCCATGTGTTCAGTGTAGCATCCTAGCCCCATCAGTGTTACACATGCTTCACTCCAGGCAGCAGCTCAAACAGAAAATAGATTATTCGGACTGAATGTCAGAGGACAGCAAGTTTCCAGATTTGATTACTTCCAGAACTTGATTACTCATTGATGCCTTTGTAGAGGCAGCATTCTGAGGGATGGTTTTCATGTAAATACTGTCTCCTTCAGAGTCCTGGGGGCTTTAATAGCTCACCTTCTTCCAGGTGGAAAACAATGCACTTGGTTTCTGTTTTTCTGGTTTCTATATGTAATAAGGAAAATAGAAAGAGTGATATTAAAGAGAAAGAAGGTAGAAACCACAGAAGATCTCAGAATGAAAAAAAAATTATGAATTTTAAAATGAAGCTCCAGATGTGTGTTGATTAAGTAGCAAATATCTCAAGAGCCAGGAATTCATTGTTCATGTGCAGATCCAGAAATGCTGAGATGAAAATCAAGAGATTGCTTAGCAAATGCCTTGCACCAGGTCAGTGGATTTGGTGTTATGATCTGTTTTGTTGTCAGCATTTTAATCTGATGCTGAATTTTTTTGCTGTTATTCCACAGGAATCTGCTGCATGAGCAGTGTGGAGGGGGGCACATGGGTGTGCAGGCTGGTGAGTGTAGACAGCAGTTTGATTATGCTCAGGAGAGATTCATGTGGCTGCAGTGACACAGCTCTAACCAGCTGCCAGCCGATTCCACACTCCACAATCCCCCAGGTGCATGAAGATGCCGTGGGATCTGGAGTCCCACTGAACAATTGTGGTGGTTTCTCTCCTTTCCCCTCATTCATGCTGTGACTTTGACAGTTTCATCAGGCATCAGAGAGATCTCTGATGAGCAGGGGAAGGCAGAGGAACTCCAGAGGTCTTTACAGAAATCATTCAGATCTGTATGCTATGCCTGAGTTCATTCTGGATCTGGTTTCCCTGTCTGAATGATGCACGGATAAGTAACAAGTATCTCCCTAGAACCCAGTTTATGTGGGCAAAATCTGAGATAATAATGCTGTCCTCCTCCAGAAGGCAGCTTGAGAAAAAGAAAACAACCAACCAAACCACAGCCTTATAATAAGCAGATTTTTTAAATTATACCTTGATTTGCCATTCCTTCTTTCCCAGTTTTTTGGTTGAACACTTTATCACCCACACATCTATTAATTTAAAGTTATCTATTTGTCTGCTAATTTCTTCACAAAAATCTTTGCAAGAAGTAGATTAGAATCATCTTATTATAGATGCTGGTTAGTGGCATAGTATCTCAAACTGAATAGCTTTGTCCTTTTGACGGAGTCTGTCTTCTGACTCAAGGCTATGTGTAGCTGCTGTTGAGAAAGCAAAAAGGAAACTAGATTCCACTGATTGTTTCAATGTAACTGCTAAAATATACAGCTAGAAACCAAGGGAAAAGCTTTCATTTTCTTCAGAGATCCGGAAATCAGATATAAAGAATGAAAAGGTACTTTTCAGCTTTAAATGTGCTTTTTCTGTTCTGATGTGTCACTTGACAAATGTCAAAATGATGTAACTGCAGTGGAGTTTAAAATCAGGGAGCCACTGAGTGGTTTGGTACAGCAGTAATTGTTTCCTTTTCAAGTTCTTACAGATAATTATCATGAGTGACAGCAATAAGTTTTAGCGGAGATACCAATTGCCAGAAGGGTTATATCATGACCCTCTCTAATGATGATGTTGGACTGGTGAGGTTCAGTTCAAAATGATACAGTGTAATTGCTGTTTACCCCAGTGGGTGTGCAGGACAGCAAATCGGGAATAAAATGCTGAAGAGAAAACCAGGGTTTTTTGAGCTCACATTCTGTTTAACAGAAAGATTGCTTAGAACAAGAATCCACAGGCTCCTGGATCAAACCCAGTGCCGAGCAGAATAAAATCTCGATTGAAAACTAAAATTGCAGTTCTCAACTGTATGCTGATCGTTGCATTTTAAAACCAATTCCACCAAAAAAATTCCTTAGATGGAGCTGCTCCTGCGACGGACAGCACTGGTTGCACCTGAAAGCTGCAGAGCTCTGAGGTCAGCATGGTACCCGCCCACTTCTCACTGCTGAGCTCTGGGAAGGGCTTTGCACTCTAGAAAAGCCTTGTTGAAAGAGGTGTCCCCAAACCACTTTCTCAGGAAGCCTAAAAGTCAGCACCTGTCAAATATGAGGAAAGAGAAATTACGTGCTTAAGGCCATTAACAGCCCACAACACAGATAAAATAACAAGAATTAACAACGCTGAAAGCAGGATTAATCTTAAATAGAGGGTTAAAAGTGGCAATAAACACGCTATTTCCCACTGACTGAAGTGATCAAGTGAAGAGGGGGAAAAACTTGCTCTGCGTCAAGTTCTTCCTAATCAGGGCAGATTCATTACAGCTGGCTCCAAATTACAGGGAATTGAGACAGGTGATCTTGTTACTCTGTTGCTGAGGGGATCTGCAATTAGGGCCTAGGGCAATGTATTGGCTATTAGTGTATTTTTAAGAACTATGTCTTCTACCACACTGCACGCCTGGCTACATGCACGAATATTAAAGTTGCATTGAGGAGAGGGCAGCACTGATGCAACAGGTGCAATCAATTCTCCTGATTGTGTAAGTTATTAGGGACTTGCCGGTTCTTTTGGGTGAAAGGTCAGGGTGGAGGGGAAACAGCTGTACCTTGTTTATTAATTAGTGGATGATGATTAGGGGAGGAGATGAAAAGCCAGCAGAGCGCTTGCCCGAGGGCTGGTGTTGGCAGGTGACTGGGAAAGGGTGAGTACTTTTTTTAGGAGGCTTTTTGGTGTTACCTTGTCTGGACTTTTTTTGTTTGATTTTTTAAAATAATGTCTAAGTAATAGGCTAGATGTATTTACCAAGTGTAAAGTATCACTGCGAGGGGGGCTGAGAGTCTAGGGTCTCTTTTTTTTTTTCTTGTGAAGAGAATGCTGTCTCCTCCCGTAATTGGAAGATCTAATTGCTGATGCCAAGTGTTGCTGGAGTCTGTATGATGGCAGTCTGTCTGCCCTCAGGAGGGTCTGGGAGCCTTTGTTTTGCTTTTTTACTGTGAAAAATGTAGATTAGTTTTCTGCCTGTGGCTTCCTTGTGCTAGCAAGTTGTGGTCCCTCCCTCCTCTTCCATGGTGGCTTTTCTTTTCTCCCTGGAGTTACCCCAATCAGCAGTGACTGTGTTGGGCCTCTCAGCCCCAAACTACTGCTCTTTCCAGGGCTGTTGGGATGAGAGAAATGAGATACAGCACTAGCTGTGATCCCATGAGCCATTTTTTGGTTTCTTAGAACACTTTAAACTTCTATTCGTGTTTGAAAACATATTTTGGCAGACTTGTGGGGAGCAGGGGCTGCCTTAGTAGATGGAAAATACTGCTCGTTTAGAGTTCTCCATCACAGCATCCCTGAGCACCCTGTGCTGCTAACACACTAACTGGATTCCATATGAGTGCAGCTTTTCTGTGTGGAGATTTAGGAAGCATAGCATGAGAGATAATTAGAAGAGATTAAGATGCAAGATACAAGGAAATTAGCGTTTCTGTCTAATAGAAATAAAATTGTTCAGATTAAACTGAAGAACTATTTGTTGTAGGGTTGTCACTAATTTATTATTCTGAGAGAAAAATAAGCTCCCAAATTTCATATAGTGCAGTACTTGGCTTGCTGAGCACTTTCCATAATGACTCATTTGTAGTAGTCTCCTGGTGCAAGGAGGGGAGGATGATGCTCCTAACTAGACATGGTCTGTCGTTTCCTGTATTGGCAATTGTTTTGTAACTCATAAGTTGCAGATGGAGGACTTGAAGTACTCGGCAGCTTTGTGATAAAAGGGGGAAATGTAATGCTTTTATGAAAATAACCTTGAAGGTAAATGAAAACCTACATCCATCCAAGTGCAGGTCTAGTAAATGTTCCCTTGGCGCACATCACAATAGAAACATTTAAGCAAGCTGTATAGCAAAAATTGAAAGAAATATTAAGTGTCTGAAGTCACGGTATTACCTCACTTTTTGCAGGGCTATTTTTGTGTCAAGTAGGTTGATTTTCATAGTTTTAGTTGCTGTCTTGGTAGTGGAGCAGTTGTCTTGTCCTGTGGTCAGGTGGAGAAAACACAACTGCAGAGATACAGGGCTTTTTCTATGTAAGAATATTTAATTTCTTTTCAACTTTATAACTATGTGTGCTATTATGTAACTATGAGCATTCAAAATGTTTCCCTGTACTGCCTCAATTGCATTACTTATTGTCATTTTGGAAAGGCAGATCTGACCCTCTGGGCTTTTTCTTTAGAAGTGATTTATTTACAGCTGGCTATTAATGAACATGAGGAGATTTCAAGAAAATTTGAGAGGCAGGGGCTTAGGGCAGTGGGAGAAGAAGGAACAAGAACCCAATAATGGGACACTCAACTGGAGGTGGTGTTTTGGATGTGGGCCCTTTCTATGGCTGTTAGAGTGGCAAGAGGTGTGTGTACATATGCATATAATGCCTTAAGATCCCTTAAGCAACCATGGTGTGAAATAGCCTGACTCAGGCAGGTAATAGCTGAGTTTATTGGTGCTAGAATGGGAAACTTGGCCTGAAAGTAAGGATGGAAAAGTCCATTCAAGTTTCTGCCTCAGTACCTGAGAAAGTGCCCTGTCCCTAATGTAGAGGACAGGTGACTTGCCCAGTAATTCTCCTGCCATGAGAACTTAGTTGTGGAGAAAACCTTGGAAGGGTGCCTGGTCTGAAAAAAGTTTAAGGACAGGGCCCTGTAAACTGGATTTATGGCTCAGGGTCTGGGAGACTCTGTTAGCAGCCTGAGGGCTCCCAGAAATGTGTGGGCAGCCCCAGGGCCTTCAAGGACAGAGGTATGGGGAAGGCACAGGTGTTTTCCTGCTCTCTGGACACTGAGGGGAATCACTGCCAGATCAACATCGATTGTAGCTTTGTGGAGAGGAAAGGCATTATGAATTATCAGCTCGATGCACCATCCTGGTCCTATATTAGCTTCTTCTTTTAAGTGATGCAGATGTGAATTAAAGAAGGAAAGGGTCACTCCAAAAGCAGGCGCAGTCTTTTACCTTTCATCCCACAGCAATGTCTCTAGAAAGGACATTTTCTGTGTTTCTGTATGTTATCTCTACTAAGTTAAACTTTCAAAAGCCTATGGACAGGTGCTTAGACACAAACATTTCATACAGTGCTTTGGGTTGGATGACTTAAAAGTCATCTGGTTAAAACCCTCCTGCCATGGGGAAAAGGTGGAAGCATTCTAAAAAATAAGGAAGAGCACCGTGCTCTTGGCAGTGGGAATGCCTTTCCTGACTGCTGTTTCTCTCCTCATTCAAAAAACCATGACTCTCCAAAGCTTGTTTCAGAATTGCTACTACCCAGCACAAGTTGAAGGTAGGTCTGCCTTTCCAAAATGACACTAGGTAGTGCAATTGAAGCAGTACAAGGCAACATTTTAAATGCTGGTATTTAAATAATGGCACATTTAGCTATAAAATTGAAAAGAAGTAAAAATTGACTGTCACACAAAGCTATCCCTTTAAGGTTGAATAATAATGAAGTGAATGACTTGTGTGAGTGGTGGTAACAATACAATGTTAGCCATGATTCCATGGCAGAGTTAAGAGACATTTCCATATATTTTTGCTAGGAATACCAAGGCATCTTCTCTGAAGCTAAAATGAATAGAGGAAATTACAAAACAAAACTGATAATATATACATTAAAAGATCTGAGGTGCTATCAAGTCAATGTCTCCTCCCACAAACTACTACTGCACAGAAATAATACATATGAAAATGATGGGGTTTTCTTTTTTTTCTTCTGCCAAGTTCCCGGGGAATGAAAAGTGAAAATAGTCTTCATTGATACATATGGAGGTTTTGAAGCAGCTGTAAGGACTCAAAATGGCTTGTGCAGGGTTTAAGTGTTGCCGTGGGCCCATAAATTTCTGTAAATGGACGTGGCCCTAACACTGGAAGATGTGGTCCCAGTAAGAGAGATGAATGTTAGCAATAAAAGTTAATTTTGTCAGCATTAAATTCTTATGTCTTATTGATAATAGTAAATTCCCTAATAAGAACAATGATGAGATTTAGTATCTCTCAGCAGCCAATGCTCTCATGGCCATCATTGAAATGGCCATGTTGGTTATAACACTAGGAAATATTTAGAAGACAGAAATGCAGTGGAGGGTGAAATTTTTGTGTAGATAAAGTGCTCTAGAAATCACACAAATGTTTTTTGACTGTTCTCAGTTCCTTGGTATCAGGATATTTGGACTAAAGTGATTTCTAGTGGCTTATGATACCTTCTGGGTCATCATGCTGTTAGGATCTCTCTTACTATCTTGGCAGATTCTCACAGAACTGGGCCCACTTCTAATTTCAGTGACCTTGGATGTGTGTGTGGGAAATGCACTCAAACATTAAACTACGTTTCTAGGTAAAAGACTGAGATGCTGGAGCCTAGTTGCAGTACTAGGTTTTCATGAAGATCTTATTTTAAAATAAATCAGGCACTCATTTTTCTTAGAAAGCAAGGCAAAGCACTTGTTGCCTTTTGTTTCCTTTCCTCAATTGCTTGTACAGCCTGTTTTCTGTAGAATTTAAATGGTAGCACTTATATTACTTTCTTTCCAGTACTAGTCTCAAAAATAAAATTAAGTGTTGTGACTTGAGCTCAGGCTTAGATGGTGGCTCTTAAAAATATGAGCTTGGGTGCAGCCAAGATGAAGTATTTGCTTTCAAGAGAGTCCATCTTAGAAAAAGGTAAGGATACTTAAGAGTAGCAGATAGCAGAAATCTGCATTTAAGTAGACTCATGATGGGGCAGATTACATGTGTTTTCCTCTGTGTAAAGCTTGATATTAGTTTTTTTCATGGCTTAAATCTGAAGTTTTGTGATGGAGGGTTAGTGGGTACCTGCAGGAATCAGGATGATTTACTTGGTTATGAACTGGATGTTGTATTGGTGAGGGTGAGGGGCAGGACCAACAAAGGGAATTGTCCTGAAGCCCTGAAATTAAATCACATACAGTTCCCATGTTCTTTTTTTCAACAAGATCCTAAGCAAAGGGGATTGATGAATTTAATTGGACCATGTATGTATAGAGCTTGAAGGCTGAATTATGTGGTGTTTTGAGATTTTCTTTAGTGCTGCTCATATATATTCGATTTATGTAATTGGGATTGAAGTGGGTGTACTTTCTGACAGCACGCTCTCCAAACAGCAGCACTGTTTTGGGACCCTGATAAAAATGAACCAAATGTCGGGAATTTTTCTAAACTTTGAGTTTATAATGAGGGGAGAGAAGGAAGGTCAATGCCTTGTGGGTCCTAAAAGCAGCCAAAATAAAACCACTTTTTTTTATTAGTCTTGCTTGAGAGCAGAACCTGCTGCTCTGGTCAGCTCATGTCTGTGGCCAGGGACACCTCCTGACCTGTGGCCATGGAGGCAGAAGTGCCACCATCTCGTGCCTCTGCAGGTGTGGCTGGGCAGCGGCTCCTGCCAGTGTCACCTCCCTGAGGGCTCTGAGGGGTGCTGGGAACCTGCACACAAGTGGAGCTGGGCAAGAGGGAGGAGAGGGGAGTGTGTGTTTTGGTTTGTTTTTGCAGTGCAGGGGGTGCCAGGGGTCCCTGCTGTCCCTGTGGGGCTCTGGGAGAAGGTGGGTTTGTGGCATTGGTAAAACTGTGTGCCAGGGCTCTGTGGGGGCACCTGGAGCAACAGGGGTCAGGGGCCCTGAGACAGGGCTGTCCCCACCTGTGGGATCCTGGAGTGCTGGACTGGGAGTCCTGGGGCTGGCTCTGGGGTATTACTCCACGATTTCCTTTACCAAAAGGGTGGCCAAGCAGTGGGACAGGCCGCACAGAGAAGCGGTGGAATCATCATCCCTGGAAGTGTTCAAAAATGTGTGGATGTGGTGCTTAGGGAAATGGTTCAGTGGTCGACCTGGCAGTCTTAGGTTAATGGTTGAACTTGATCTTAGAGGGGTTTTCCAAACTTAATGATTGTGTGATTTCTGGGGAGCAGTGTGAGGTGAGAGGGTGCTGTGGGACAGCAGGGCCAGGGCAGATGGTCTTTGGGTCCTGCCACAGTGCAGCTGCTTTTGAATCTGAACTGGTTCAAGCAGCTCCTTTTATTATTTCCCTCAGTTAACATTCACTTACAGGCTTCTTCAGATGCTGCAGAGCAAGTCAGTCATGATGAACTGCTACAAGGCACAGGAACAGTACAAAATATCAGGAAAAAACAGTTTCTGTGACAGGAGTGGAACATGAAGCTCTGAAAATATAAAAGGGTAGCATCAAGTGTCAGAAATAATACTACTTTGAACTTTACAGACCTAGAAATTTTTCTGTAAGTCAAGCTGTTTAGGATCATAAACAGTTATTCTCAGTACTGCTGGAACCGCTGTCACACTCCTATCATCATTTTGATGTCTGTCACGCATCAGAAGGCAAACACAATTACATATCAAGAGTATCTCAGAGCTGTTTAAGAAGTCAATGTTAGTCACAGGATGCTTTTGATGCTCCTCTTCTCCTCATGACTGTAGAGTTCTAAGTGTAGTGAGGATGTTCTAGTTAAGGTTTGAGAGATGGTTGTTGGAGAAACAGGGCAGACACTTCCACTTACATGTCTAACAAATGACAGAGTCAGTGACCTCTTGTCAAACTGTGGGGAGATGATCAGTAGTACTGTGGGCTCTGGGAATCTAAGCTGAAAAGGTAACATTCTATTTTGGAAGAAGTAAAGTTTTTTAAATGAGCCTTGTGTTTTTTGGGTCATGTTTTGTAGTTACCATGCATCAAACCACCCCTGGTTTGGATTCTGTTCCAGTGATGCAGCCCCCTGCAAGAGAGGCTGCTTTGCCTCAGTAATTTTGTTTTGTGGTTTGAAGGAAAAGGGCTCCTATGGTATTAAAACTTCTTCCATGCATGCTCATGTTTATGTGCTGATGTAAGACAAACAGAACTGCCCTTTCATCTTGGCTAAGGGTGTGTGTGCAACAGGTGCACTGTGTTGTACTCAGTCTATTGTTTTAAAACTTGGGGGCAGAAAAGGCAAGGACAACATTAAGTCTGTTTTGATTATTAGGCTACAGTTGTTTCAAAGGGACCTTTTGAGAACCTTAATGTGTTGAAAATCCTTGAGAAGTCTACAGCAGTCCTTGGTATATTTCCCTCTGCCTCTCTTGCCCATGCCCTTCAAAACCAAGTCCTACATCTTGGTGTTGAGATCATCAGTGGTGATCAGATGCTGCTATTATTGCTGTGTTATTCTTTGGGATTGTTTCATCAGTGTGTAAAGTCAGGCTGCTATCTTTCAAATGTTTTCAGCGCCTTTTTTGTACACAAGAGTCCCTTCAGAGACAACAGAATGGCTTGGCAACTGCAGTGCAGCACATGTAGAAGCACTTACAGAATGAGCCCATCAGTGTCATTAATATGCAAGATGGAAAAGCAGATCGTGAAAGCTCAGTGTGGAAAGAGCAATGCGAGAAGAAATACATTCACATGAAGAAATATTTCATACACAGGAAGCAATGTTGCACAGAAACAGGCGATGCTCCAGTAGTGGGGCTTCAGGAGTGAAATTGCCAGGTATTTGGAGAACCCACTAATCCTTAGCAGTTCTACAGACACAAGAAAATTTCCTTAGCAGTGTTGGGTTTTCAGACTGGCGTGATGGATCATTTAAGCTTTGGTGAACTCCTTGTATTTGTGAGCGAGTTGGAGTTGTAAGTATTGATCTGGATCTTTTTGTTCTGTTGGGTTTAGTGCTGTGTGCAGAGGAGAGAAAGAACAGTGAACTAGGTACTAAAAAAATCCAACACTGAGGGTGACTTTTGGGAGGAGTTTGAAGCAGGATGTCAAAAGGTTTATTCAGCTAAAAGTAAAATATCAAATAATATGAGAGAGATGTGTGGTCAGTCTGCCAGAGGAATTTCCAGAGAAGGAAAAGGAGAATGGATTGTGGTTGGAATACTATGTTTTGATCACTGGATATAATCAAATCTTCCTGATTTAGCTTGGGTTATTTCTCACACCAGTAGTTGTCTCCTTCCTTCTTGCTACCTCCTTTATTTTTACTTGCTTTTTGATGGGGAAACTTTTTTTTTTGTTTTAAATAAGTGATCCAAAGACTGGACCATGTCTTTGTGAGGGAAGTGTGCAATTCACTTTAGTCTTTAATACTTTCCTCCAAAAAGGTTGTAACAGCTGTAGTATTTGAAAGCAGATTTAATAATGAAGAGTCAGTGTATCATGATGCATTCCTGAGAAGGAAGTAATAACTAAGAAAGGTTTCTGTTGGAAACCTGGAAATGCTGTTATATGCCAGTGTGCTGACGTGGGATGTGCACTCACTTTATGGCTGTTACGTTACTCATGTACATAGCAATAAACGAAGCTTTTTTCCCTGCTGTAAATCACATATTTACAAGCACAATACAATAATGCAGGTGACTGATAGTTTGAGCATAGCTTTTGTTGGCTGTTGCTAAAAAAAAAAAAGGCCAAAGAAATAAAACTGAGCTCAGTCTGATTGAGGTGCTTCCTCTCGTGGCTGGCACAGCCTATGGACTCTTTATGCCACCATTTAGCAAGTTTTCTGGCCAACCACAGAAAGAGAAATCAGCTCCAGCCAGATTCCCTCAAGACTGATAAAATCAGAAGTTTTTCACCCAACAGTAGGTTATAAGATGGGCAGATGTAACCTTGGCTGTTCCACCAAACACAGAGATGTGAAATGGAGTAAGGTGACTTCCTTCTTTTCTCTGTTTGATCCCCTAGTTGTTAATGAATGCATGGAAATAAATGCTGACTACAAAACAAATCCTCTGAAATTTGGAAATTTCACCTCACCAATGCTGCACTTTTGTTGAAGCAGGAAAAATAATACAGAAAAATATTGCATTTCAAGGCAGTAATTTTATCTGGAATGATATATGTAATATAGGAGACAAAGATGAAAGGGTTAATCAGTGTTCTGCAGACACAGCTGATTAAGCAGCTCTACTGTCAGCAGAACTAAAGTCAGATTTCCATATTGAATATATATTGTGGTTCAAGTTTTCTAGTAACAACTAAAACATGTTTTGTTTGGAGTTTCAGTAATGTCTCTTCCTTGCACGGAGTCCAAGATCTGCCTATCATGAATTGAGCTCACATTACAGCCTTTCAGGAGGTAATTATTAGGAATTACCTCCTTTGCTGGCTGTAGTTCCATTAAATGTTTAAGTATTTAACCTTGTCAGATCTTGTTGTCAGATTTAATTGAAATTAGTAATTGGATTCAGGAGATATCCTGTCCCTTGGTCTTGTTATGGAGTGGCTGAAAACATTTGTTTGTTTGTTTCTGTGACTGGCCAAATGGCTCTAATATTCACAGCAATATCCTGCAACAGGTAACTTCAGGTGCCAAAAATAACAGGCTCCATTTTAACCAGATTTTTCAGTGATCTCTACTAAGCCCTGCATGTGGAGGAAAATGTACAGTAAGATGCAGGTTATTGCTCCCAATGCAATACCTACAAGCTGTATTATTCTGGTACAATTTAATAGTTTTCAGTTTTGTCTGCTGGGAGAGCTTATTGAGATAGTTTTGGTTTTTGTGAAAGTCCCAGGAAAAGGCAGCTGTACAATGTCACTTGTCATACTTAAGCATAATGAAATGCTGGCTGGAGTGTTGCAGTGGCAAGGATAGAGCACATTCCAGTCTGTGTCCTGCTTCTTCCATAAAAGTGGAAGCTACTATTGTAAAAGCAGCCAAGTTCTTTCAAAGTGCAGCCTGGTTCTCCCAGGGTGGGGTGCACATCTTCTGTCCTGCAGAGATAGCTGCTGCTGGCATGTTGTGGCGGGCAGTGGGGGAAGAAAAAAGATGGATTTGCTTTGTTGTTTTTGGTTTTAAAATTCTTAGAATGAAACAAACCTAAACAAAACCCTGAAATCAAACTGCAAACACCAAAACCTCAAACCCAACTCCCCCCACCCAATGACAAGCCCAAAACCTTCAGCTCTTTCCAGGAACACTTTGTTCTGGCAGTTCCGCACAGCACACAGTATTTGGAGAAGTGAGCAGATACATTGGATGAAATTAAGGAGCTGGAGGAAATCCAGGTGTGCTGCCCAGCTGAATGGGGACACAAACCTGTTTTACACTCCAGAGGGCTGTGGTGCTGAGCCATGGCAATTTGTCCAGTCCTGAGTCTGAAGAGCTGCAGACACTCCTGCCTTTTGTGTGCTGTGCCCTGTGGGATTGTCTGCTTTATGCCACCAGATGGTGAATTTCTGTTGTGAATGAGTGTGGTGAAAGGAAAATTTGGTTCTGCACCAGCACCTTCACAGCTAACTAATTGAAAAACATGTGTGTGCCAGGAATGGGTGAGGGACTGGAAGGTAAAGTCTTTACAAAGGCAGGGGAGATGGGAGGTTGCAGTACAACCTGAGCCCTAGGTCTCACATGGGTAAACAATTGTTTCCTTAATGTTGATTTTGTCTTGGGACTTCTCTGCTGGTTAAAGATATCCTGAAATGATTTGATGGACCAGGGAACTGAATAAGAAGTGATGAACTTGAAGTCTAACTTGGTGTTTGTGTTCTTCCTTCCACATCTGATGGGGCTCAACAGTTGTCAGTATGGCTTTGTACAAACGGGAAGAAAAGCCCTAAATATTTTTAATAATAGGGTAAGGATCTTGTGTTTATGAAACATTTAATGCAAGATCTAGCATTTCGTAACCACCTTTAGGCCACCCCATGAAAGGCCCCATGAAGCAATTCAATTTTAGATATGTTTAGGAAACAAAGGGAATGACGAGAACTCAGTTGTCCTGGTTATAGATGTGGTGGGTGATAAGACTTGAATCTATGGTGGCTGCTTGCTTTTAAAAAGAAAGCTGTGTTTTTATAACCTAGATATTTCCTATTAACCCTGTGACGTTTACAGGAACAAAACCTACTTTTTGTAAAAACTTTTTATTTCAATCTAGTGTACAGAAAAATTTTAATTGCTTTTATTGTTTCAGGCAAATCACACAGGTTTAAGTAGCAGTGTCAGAACTTAATTAGCATGATTAACAGGGAAATATGCATAGACAGTTTTAAAGAACTTAGGTTTTAGCCTCCAAAATCTTTCAGTCTTTTTATTTGAGAAATGTTCTGCCTTAGGGTCTGGATGCCTCTGAGTGACAGTAAAATGCATCAGCCTTTTGCCTTAAATCACTGGTTCAAGTAGTCAGGCAGGGTGGAGGACTGAAGCAGTCTGCTTTTCCCAAATGGAGTTCTCCAGCAGCTCTGAGGACTGTTATAGATAGAGGAGATGTAGTTCATGCTTGTTCTCTTGCCCTCTGCCTGGGCAGTTGTTATAAAATGTTAGTGCTGCTTTTAGAAGTTTAGAATTAGTCAGGAATTTCTATAGCAGTGTCAAGCCATTAAGGAGCCATCACATCATTATGGTCTGAACTTCCAACTTCTGAGAAGCAGCTTGGAGCTGAGAACATTCCTTGGATCTTAGTTTCAGATTTGCTTTCCACCAGCTTTTGTACAAAAGCGACTTCAGCATGCACACTTGTTGCACGTGAGCACGTGTTCACTGGCCACATTTGTAACAGTCATATGCCAAAATGCATTCAGTCAAAAATGTCTTTGCATGACTTCCCAGGCAAAATCTCTTCACAGCTATCAGATGTTTCAACCCCCTTTTAAGGGATGGTAATGAGCTCTATGTTATGTCTGGAAGCCAAAGAAGTTGGCTTTGTTGCACCTCGTCCATCTCTGTGGTCCTGGGTACTATTTACTTTGTCATTCCTAAAAACACCTTTTGGGCCTTTAGGTGCTTCGGGGCAGTTGTGACTGGTGAGGGAACTGGTCTCTGCTCAGCTGTTTCAGGTGACTTGTGCAGTCATTTATCAAAGGGCCTGTGGTGCTCACTGCTTTCCTTCCCAATGGCTCTGAGAGTTCCCTTCTCAATTAAAATTCCAGCCTGTAGAAGAAATAGTGGCTGCTGCCTTCATGGCTGTAGTAATTCCATGATTGCTTGAGGAAATAGGTGGCCAGCTGGGATGAGGATAAATCAACCATTTGTCCTCCTGTCTTTCAAGCAAATGGTCCATTAATCACCTCCTAATAGTCTTGTTGGACTAAGTCAAGGATCTGAACTGTAGCACTCTACTAAAATGGCAATTCATCCTGCAGCTATGCAGGTGCTGTTAATGGCACCAAATGGGAAAGGCTATGAACAAAAAGAATTCTTTAATTTTTTTTTTTTTGTATAAGGCAGAGAGGGAATGCATCCTTAAGAAAGCAGTTTTGCCACAAGTTTTCTTCTCCATAGAAAAACCTCTGACATGGAGTTACTCAGCCCTGCAAGGAGGTGTAAAAATGCATTCTGTAAACAAGCATGTGTCCCACTCTTTTTCTAGTCAAAATAGTGAGTTTTTTAATTCAAAGGTGTTATAATTTTGTTCCCTCTTCCCTTTCAGTCTAAGCACCTTTTTTGATTGTATATTTTTCAAACCATTTCAGTTGTGAAGCAGGAGAGGTTACTCTGGGTTGCTATTTGGACACTTGAGTCTTGAAGGTACAGGAAGACTCCTTCAAAGTTGAGAGCTGCTAAACCTTTCTCCTCCTAGAAAACTCCATCTGTTCATCTGAACAAGCCCTTTCAAAAGATGCAGGATGCACTTCAAATCAGACTTTCTTATCTGGAGGAGAGTGGCTTACACAGCGGTTGCATTTCAGACTTAAATGCAGGACAAGGAACAACAGTCACACCTAAGGCCTTCTCAGTGCAGATATTCAGACCTGTTCCTTTACTTTGTGTTTGGAATTTCCATTAAATTAGCTCAATACTTGGCTTCTTTCCTGATGTCCTATCACACTTGTCTGAAGATATTTTCTGTGATCCATAATGAGCCTTGCTGCTATTCCAATACTAATCACTGCTGAATATCAGCCAGGTTAAGAGGTAAAGCAGGGAGCTGGGTAGTTTGAATTGAGAGAACTCTGGGCCCAAAGAGTTTGTCCCAAGTTCTTATGATTTCATGTCTTGTATTTGAGACTGTAGATCTGTGTGGTGGGGAAGGAGTTACTGGGGTTTGTTAAAAAACCCCAAAGCATCATATTTATTAGCTTCATTTTACTTTCATTTCATTTTGATGTAGATGCAAAATGGTACATGCTGAGAAGTTAGTGGGGAGGAGGGCGACATTGTGGAAGAATAGTGAATAGCTCTGGGTGAGGTATTTCATCCAGGGTAGGGAAGAGACCCTTCTCCCTTAGGGGGTTTGTGCACCTTGTTCCTCTTGATACCATTGATATTGTTAGAAACTTTTCATTCCTTCATGACAGAATTTATGTCCTTTATTTCTTCAGATTTACACTGAAAGCAGATGCTGTAGAATTGCACAACTTGTGTCTCTTTATGTACAACAATAGGAGCTACTGACTCTTCTCTTATTTGGGAAGGAATTTGTCAGCCAAAGCCAACCATTGTATATATTTCATGTAAGTTCAATTTCCTAAAGTGTAAATTAGAAGCTTTTAAAGCAAACTCATCTTGTTATTTATAACAATCATAAGTGGCTTTAAGATGTATTAAAGCATTTATTAGTAATTAAATATTGATGTCTAACAGCTACTGAGCTTCCACAAGGATAAAGGAGACAGATATGGTCTGCAGGGTGTTATCTCAAATGTTGCTGAAACGTTGAGCACACAATTACCATCTTATTAGGATAATAATGTTGAAAGAACTGTTCAGACATTTAATTGGTATCCAACAACATGTGATTGTCTGTTGATTAGATATCAATTGCAACAAGGCACAAGCTGACATTTGATAAGCATGGTGAGTGATGGCTTGCTTTTGTTATGCCAATTAAATGTCTAAATAGAATGATAAATCATTAGAAAAATCTCTAAAGTGTTTGGCAGCTTGTCAAGTGATCTGTAAACATGGGGGGTTCTGCCTGTGTGTGGGAACTTGGACATTTTCTCACAGATTGGGACTGCCTTTAGCACAGACACTTTGGATAACCAAATACCCAATTTCATTGAAGTTATGCTATTCCTCACTAGCAAATTAATTTGTTGAAATGGAGGTATAAATATTTACAGAATTGAGTTAAACACAGTAAAACCAGATAGTTCACAAGCCCTTCTTACCCAGCAGACGTCCTGTCTGAAAGTTGTTCCTTGCTATGGTTTAATCTATGTATATCTATATACATACCTGCCTACACGTTGATTTACATTTCTCCATGTAAATTAAGATTTCTTCCTTTGTGAAGTTGACTAGAGCTTTAAGACAGAGTAGTCTGAAAGTCTTGCAGGAGAGAATGTAATTTTCTTTTGCCATGCAAGCAGGATGTTATTTTCCCACATGCTCTGTAGAACAAGGATTTTGTTTCAACCTTGAAACCACTTGGTGCATGTTATAACTGTGACAAGAGTTTAATATAAAAAGTAAATTAATGAACATATAGGAAAGGGAGCTTCTGAGGGAAGGAGAGAAATCTATGGGCATAAACCTCGATAAGGCTCCTCATTAACTGGTATAAATGAAAATATTTCAGGAGTTGTGTTTCAGCCCAAGGCTTACTTGGTTCAGTTATGCTTTCATGCTGCAGCACAGAAAGGTAAGGGATGTGTGTTCCTGGAAGTCTTGTGGGAAGATGGAATGTCTTGCTCTCTCTGTAGTTAAGTTTACAAACACACCCAGTGCACCTTTCCTCTTCTGAAAGAAACTCCAAAAGGAAAAGGGCAGAAAAGGAGTGTGTCCCATCAAGTTCCAGTATAGATTTCTTCTGGCTGCCTTTTACTGTGACACTTCTGAATACAAAGGCAGAAGCTCTCAGTCCTGTGACTGACACTTGGCAGCCTTGTCTCTGTGTTGGGCCAGGTGAGGGTGGCCAGGACAAGAGGAAGTGCCAGTGATCCACAGGGACCACTTTCCCTTTTCCCCTTCTCTGTCCTGAGCTCGTTCTTACTGCCTGGGGTTTCCTGAGACAGCTGATGGCTGATGTGGGTGCCTCTCCTCTTTCATATTTGCTACCCTGCAATGGATCTGGCTTTTTGGACTTTGCATCTGCACTAAAGAATATATGTGGTTTATACTATTTTTTTTTTCCAAGTTAACTCAGAAGGAACAAAGGAAGCATTTCTGTCAAATGACGGATGATGGTGGTGTTTGTCTGAATTTAGTTCCCCTGCATGTGCAGCTGTGTAGAGCTCTATCTTTCAAAATGCCACCTTATTAACTTCTCAAGCTCCTGAAGGTTGTGTCCTATGGCATATTTGCTCAAACAACCAATGCATCTTGCACAGAGCAGTGAGAATAGCTGTGTGGGTAGCATTTTGGTGCTTTTGTCTGTATGAAATGAAATTATATTTACTGCCTATGAAAAAAATTAATTCATCACAATGCATTGTCATTGAAATGTTGTAAATGTCAACAATTGTTTTTATCATGATGTAATGTCAAAATTAACTTAAAATAGCTCTATTACATGCAAATGAAATGTTTCTTTGGGAAATGATCCATTCTGTGTCAACTTAATTACCTAAACTGACTTTGATTACTTTGATGTATAACATCTTGTTGTAATTCAAATACCTTAAATGAGTTCTCTGTAATCATGGTGATGCTTTCAGCAGAGGGAAGATAGATGATTATGTGCTGCAACCTGTACAGCAGAGCAGGTAGCTCTTGGCTATTGTTTGCTCAGCTGGGTTACTGGCATTTGTTTAAAGCAATGTTGCTGTCCCGTGGCTGGGAGGATGGGCAGGAGTGTGGTTTTGAGTAAGTTTGGAGTCCTTTGAAAAGTTGTCACTAGAAGAGTTGCTGATAACTTTGTATGAAGTGTTCCAAGCGCTACTGAAGCCAACAGCAATCTCGCTTTTTGTTACGGTATTGAACAGAAAGGTTATTCCTCTCCTGTTTCAGATGCTAAATATGCAGTCTTGCAGCTCTTCTGTGCAAAACGTTGCTTCTGGGGAGAGAAATGTGCCAGATGGAACATTACAAAGTTGTTGTGTTTGATGGTTTGTTTTGTTCGGTTTGTTGGGTTTTCCTGGTGGCGTGGTGTTTTGTTGTTGTTTTTGTGGTTTTGTTTTTTGATTGGGTTTTGTGAGTTTTTGTTGTTGTTTGGGGGTTTTTTTCTGTGCTTTAAGGAAAGAAAGAAATCCAGACAGACATGAACTCTGTGACTTATTTTTTTGTTAGAGAGTCTTGCATGGAATCTGGGCTCAGTCTGTGCAGACCTGTCTACAGTGAAATGCATTATGTGAAACTGTGGTGATTCACTGGTATATAATTTTAGAATAGAAGAAATAAAACCAATCTGATGTTAGAACATTCTATTTCAATGTTTCCCAAATGGTGCTTTATTTTCTTTTGGCTGTGATTTGAATGTTTTGTCTTTAGATATATTGATACAGACTGGAGAAGTAAAAATCAAAATAAGGCTTTCCAATTCCCCTGCAAAAGTGTTTTGATTAGTCAAAAATAAATAGAAATAATCCCTCCTTGCTTTCCCACCTACAATTTGTCTTCAAAATGTTTAATCTGTATGGGGGTTTTTTTCTATATTAGATGAAGCAAGAGAGTTGAAACAGAACTTCTGTTGCCTTACTGCTGCTGTCTGCATTGCCTCAGCTGTGCTCTCTGATATGTGCCTTTTCATATTGAGAACTTGGTGCTTCACAAATATACATCAAATAAATACATAACTGCTGTTAATTTTATAACTCTTACAGTACAGCTTGTACTGTAAGAGAGAGTCCCAAAACTGTGTTGCTCTGTCAGCTCACTGCATTGCAGGAGGTAAGAAGTCCTTCATTTCTCCCCCTACTCCTCTTGCAGACCAGATTTTCACCCCCCCTGTGTCCCATGCTGAGTTTCCTGGGTACTTGAAAGATGTTGCTGTGAGTCCTTTTGACCAAGAAGTCACCCAAAATGAGGTAAAGTTGTCACAGCATCTCACGGTCTCTTCACTATCCTAGGAAAAAAATCTTCCCCTCAGAAAACTTTGGAGAAACACTCCTGCTTGCAGCAAATGCTTAATTTCTCCAGTTAATTACCTTCAGTGTAGCTTTGAGCAATCAATCTTATGCTTGCATTGTTGGGGTAACTTCTGTGTCTATTGGAGGATCTCAAGTTTTGCTTGTGGCTTGTCAGGAATGATTGGGGAGGGGAGAAATCCTGTTGTGAGCTGCTGGAGGTAATTAAAATGCTGACAAGGGTGGTAATTCTCCAGCTGGAGACGGGAGATGGTGTTCAGGGGCAAATTTCTGGGCCCATTCAGGTCACATTTGGTGCCAGTCTGAGGCTGGAGGTGAGGTGAGAGGCGAGTGCCATTTCCCATTGCCTGCTGCTGATGTGAGACAGCCTCACAGCAGGCACTGTGCTCACACACTCTCCTCTGCTTTGAAAGGACATGATGAGAACAAACAGGGCTTTAAAGAGCCTTCCCACTTCATCGTTCTTCCTAACCTGTGACATCCTGATCCACCTTAGGAAAGGAGCCCTTTTTCTGTTGTGTTAGCTGAGATGGATGGAGCTGGATTCTGCTGGGATCTTGAGTTTTCTGTTGTTTCAATTTGTTTCCTAAAGTACTCGCTTTCCATGAGGAATTTGTACAGAAATGCAATTTGCCAGTGAGTGAGTTTGTGTTTTCAGTTAGCTCTTTTCCTTATAGTATGTGATATATGACAATGAGATACCAGTGCAGTTCTCAAAATCACTAAAATGGAGCTGTTCTGAGTGGGGAAAGAGCACTAGCTCTTAAGTAGCTCAACTGTTGATCATTTTGCTTTAGCAGAGGTTGCTTCTTGAGAATTTAAGAAGTGTTATCACCTGGATGTCTGCTCTGCTCTAGCTGCACTGTAAATTGGCTGTGTAAGACACAGTGCTTTAAAAGAAGTACTTTTATTGATGTAAAGCATGGAGTGGAGATGGTGTTGATGGCATTAGGAACCCCCAGTTTCTCAGCCTGTACTTCAAGGAACGTGTGAAGCTTGTGTTCCTGCTCCCAGTAGGATAGGTGTGACCCTCTTACCATTACAGGTGACTTATCCTCAACTTAAATGCCCTTTCTTCCTGGCAGAGGTTTCAAACACTCCTTTTTCCTGGTTGGCTCACAAAAGGAGGCTGCTGGTGCATTGCTGTGAACAGTGAGAAAAGCAAACCTGCACCTTTCGAAATGTGTGTGTTGGGACTATGGACTCCTGTTAACTTTGGTGGCTCCTAGATCATAGGTGAAACTGTATTCATGTTCTTTTGGCTTGGTACTAGCAGCAATACCTCAAAAATAACATAAGAAGTAACAAAAGATGTGGTCATGGCAGACTGTTAATTTGAGTGCTCTGTCTTAACAAAGAATGTTCATTAGAAAACTCAAAATTAAATGTAATTAGTTGAGATGCTGAAAACTACCTACCAGGAAAGATCTTTCTTTTTACACAACCTGCTTAAACTTAGAGAGGGGCTGAGAAACTGAGAGAGTAGGGGAAAAAGAAGGCAGATACACCCATTAATCTTTTTTTGGATCATAAAAATAAAGGTGGAAATACCATTTACTCAACTAGGATTTGTTTGAATGGTACGCACTGACACTATAAAACCCATTACACAGGTCTGCCTGGAGAGAAAATAAAAACACTTTGTAAGAGATGAATAGGATTCTTTTATCCAAAAGCAGATTTTTTTTTTCCCCTTCAAAATCTGCTGCCCAAGGAGCAAATTTCATCAAAACTGTTCGATAGTTTGGGATGCTTGTGTGTCACCTTACAGAGGAAACAAAACTTCACTTCCAGAACTGCCACACTACTTGTTGCCATAATTGTACTGAAGTTGAGTGGAATTAGCTAGTTAGCATCTGTTTAACACAGAATTATATTCTGATAAGTATGTAAGAAGCATCTCTTCTTCAACACAATCAATTTTGTTCTCTTTTCCTGGAGCAAAACAGCCCAGGTGCTTGTCTTGCACCCTCTGCAGCACATATTCCAGCCCAGGAAAAAAAGGTTGTACAGAGCCAGAGGAAAGGATCAGAAGCCTTGCCATCTGAAAAATGTATCTGAATAATGAATGAACCTTTTTTTTTTTAAATCGGTTGTCTCAAACCCAGTCAGCAGCAGTCTGTTTAAAGAAGCTTGCCCTTGAGCTGAGAGTAAGGATGATGAATTGCATAAAGGAGAGCTTTTCAGTTTGAAGTATTTGAAGAGAAACTTTTGAAAAAAATAATAAGTGTAAATTCCTGAAAACAAACCAGCAAAAAATAGATGGTCTTCTGTGACAATGATCAAAGCCCTAGGACAGAAGATGAGCTTGCTGTTCTTCTCCATGCTCTGTTTTAGCTCACTGTTTATAGGTAGGTGTGTTGAACCTGTCATCTTGAAGGACTCTGACCCACAAGCACTCAGATCTACTGTTTGCACTCCCTCACCTTCTCCTGGGGAAGAGAAATGCATGCAGCTTCATTATAAATACAAGCAAAGACTGCTTAAAGAAACTAAAACCTCACCTTTCAAAAAAGCTGGAAATCACAATCTAGAAGCATCCCCAAAACTTGGATTCCCAGTACCTTTCAGTGAGTACTACCACTGGACCAGATTTATGAAGTGTGTTTTACTTTTCCTGATGGAGTCATCTGACTTTGTTGCATTTAATTGATTTGACAGTGCACGTTGCAATATGGGGACCCAGTTGAATACCTCATGACTTCCATGTGATCCCTGGACTGCTGGATCTCCCTTTGGGATCCACAGTATTGGTCTAGGTGGAGGAAGGAGAAGGCTGGTGCAAATTTAGATCTTGTCTTTATAAGAAATATGGTCATACCTAGGGAAGAAGCCATGCAAAAAAGCTTGGTTACAATCCTTGCGGTAAAGCTGCTTTAAAAGCTCAACCTGAGCTTGAGTGTGCAGTGTCTGGGGTGTACTTTTGCTGAGTGCATTTTAATGTTTTCAGTTCTGAAAACATCTGTATCTTTTAGTGTAGTCCTATTAGACATCATCATTCCATGGATAAAATCCGTACCTTGCTGAAGCTAGTAGCAAAGCACCTACTATTTTATTGGGTCATGATTGACTGCCAGCTTATTCTGCATTTTACTGACACTAGATGGCATTTAAAACTCTCATATTAGCTGGAAATGGTCCATTGTCTAGGAATTCTCTCCTGTAGTAGTCCCAGTTCAGTGTAGTACCCTTTTCTTTGCCTCTTTTGCTAATAGAAATTGAATTCCATACCATCAGACTGTTGTTTATTGGATTTAGTGCTACGTGCTGAAACCCAGATGTATTTTCTCTGCTTTTATTCCTCCTCATGATCCTGTATATTGTGAAAATCTTTAACTTGCCATGTCCTTTGCATACAGACAGTCCTCCACTCTTTCAGTGGTTGTAACACAGTTGTTATCCCTTGTTACAGTTACAAATTGGGGATTTTTTTGACCCCAACATTGTGCCCATTGTGGAAGTGGAGTGTTATATGGACAATTCTCACCTCTGTTGAAAAATAAAGTGAGGCTGCAGTGGTTGGTGGGAAATGGAGCTTATGTGTAAATTTATTAGGCCTATATTTATTATTTCTAGGCTTTGGAATTTCATTTGAGACACTATTTCTTCCTCTGCTGTGCTTTGGAAGGCGTTCTCCACTCAGCTGATTTGTCTCTTTCCTTGCTTGACTGTCTGCCTCCAGTCTGATGTGAGAAGTGCACTTGGACTGCAAAACTTCTGTTGAAACTTGATAACCTTTTTTACCAAAGAAAGTCCTAAGACAGGTGTTTATATTTCTTCAAGATTAGTCATGATGAAGTAGAAGACTGGAGAAAGATGAAGGCTCTCTGCAGACCTGCACCTTCTAATAATTGTGAGGAGTTTGCAAATGCACCTCTCCCACATGAATGTTTCCAAGTCCAGGTACCACCTCACATCCAACAAAAGCTCATGCTCTGACAGCCCCTCTGTCCCAGTTCCCAGCTTCCTTGGCACTGCCATAGCTATTTGGACTCACTGGTATTTTTAATGATAAAAGAGATATAGTGGAACAACATCAAACTAGAAAGCAGGGGAAACACTTTTTGATTTTTCTAGTCTAGTTAGTACTTTAGCTCACTGAGGTTAATATCCCCAGGGTGAAGGTACGTGGGCAGAACACCCAAAATTTCTGCAGTGCTGAGACCTGTTTATGCAGGCCACTACTTTGCTTTGTGAAGCCTGAGTTAGTTTCTCACGAAGCTTTCAGTGTCTTGAGCTCCAATCTTACCATTGCCCTGAAAGTGAGTATCTCTTACTCCACTTTGGGTTCTGAGATCATGAACAAGGACATGTTATGCACTGTGTTATGTAACCACCTCCTCTTGTTGCGGCCTGACCCTTGAACCACCCCTGCAGCCTTGGGTTTAATTCATAATAATGCTTCTGAGATGCACTGGCTCCATTTAATAGTAGGAAAAAAGGTCCAAGGCCAAAGGTTCAGCCTTCTCTGAGGCCTCCAGTTGAGTCTGGAGTTCAGCTGAGGGCCTGTGCTGCCTGCTGACCCATGTCTTGTCTCTAATTCCAGTCTAATTCTCTATTTTCCTATTTCTCTAAGTATCTAATTCTTGATTTTCCACCTGTGGTGCTGATGGGGTGCTGGGCAGCCTCCTCTTGCCCCATTTACTTGATTTGCTGTTTGCTTTGGTATGTTCAGGTCATTTAAATATCTCCACAAGGGGCTCTGAAAGAATTCAAATGCTCAGACACCTCTCAAGTTGAGAACTGCACAGATGCCCAGGTGTGTCAGGCAGCAGTGTACCAGACTTAATAAATTCCTAAATTCCATAAAAGGGAGCATTCTTCTGTGTCGCTGATAAACGCAACAAACCAAAGGCTGAATTGCAGCCTAGAACTTTAGTCTTCCATTAATGTGCTTAAATATATACAAGTTGCTGTACTAGTTTGAAAACAAACCAGTGGGAGGCACCAAGTCAGAATAACAATTTAATGGGGAAATTAAAGAAAAGGGGAAAAAAAAAAAAGAGAACACTGGTTCAAACTGACAGAGTCAAGATACAACCTGAGTCCCTGTTGTAGCAGTCTGGTAGAATGGTGGCTGCAGTCCTCCTGAGGTGGTGATCCTGTAGAAAAGGGTCTGTTCTTCCTCAGAAGGTCCAGTGGTGGCTGTGTAGCTCCTGTCCTCTGGAAATCCAGTGGGAAGGTTCTGTCTGATGTTCAGAGTCTCAGATTATATCCAGGATGGAATGCTTGGTTCCTCCCTCTGGGTGGAGCAGCTCACAACGGGGTAATGAGTCATAAGGCCAGGTGTTGATTGGGCTCATTAACAGAAGATAGTCCGGAGGGAGTTATCTCTGAGTCATGGGGCAGGACAATGATGGGCCATTAACAGCAAGATAGTCTGGGGGGAGGAGGCAAGGAAACACTGCCCCACCTGATTTCAAGGGCTCATGAGGAGGGTAATGGAATACACTGCAACATAGGACAGTTGTTTACATAAGCATTTACCAATACAATGATGGCTGCAGCAACTCGTTCTCAAGTTTGATTTGGTGTTTACAGATAAAAATTTTCTTCTGACACAGCCAGGAGATTACACTGTTTGTGTGACATGGGAAGAAAAAGATTACAGTAATCTTTTTTTGTTTTACAGCTTTATGTAGGAGGAGAAAGATTATAGCATGCTTACGTAGGAACGTGGAAATGATGGGGGAATTATCTGCAAGGTTTTGAATAGCGACCTGGCATACATTATAGTATTGTCACACCACTGCTTTTGCCACGTAACCAAGTCCCTTGTGAGCCACTAGGCACAGTTCTTGAAAGGGAAGAGAATTATCACTTATTTGAGTGCAGACAGTAGCAGTTTGAGTAAAATCAGGCATTTCAGTGGCATGAAGGAAAAGGCCTGGCTGTTTAATAGAAATGCAGATTTTGAATGAACTGACAAAGACATCCTATTACTTGAATGTGTACATTCCTTGTTTTTTCCTCCT
Source organism: Coloeus monedula (assembly GCF_965178545.1). NCBI lineage: Eukaryota > Metazoa > Chordata > Aves > Passeriformes > Corvidae > Coloeus > Coloeus monedula. The sequence goes on from NC_138788.1 coordinate 8,132,893, forward strand.
TAAAGAAGTCAGTCAGGAAATAGGGACACATTAGCATTATAAATGGTATTGGCAAGGAAGGGAAAGGGCTAGAATGATTTATTTTTAACTTTATATTCAGTGAAAAGCTGTAGATACCTTTTTTCTATTATTTTCTTGATATTTGGTGTTGTTTTACTAGGGGTTTCAAATGAGAAGTCTGTGGCCTTTGATCAAAGGATCAGAAAAGGGTGTTTGGTTTCAGAGAAGGAATTCTTCCTTTTTTTTTTTTTTCTTTTTTCCCTTCGTGGAAAGCTCCTTTGTGAGCTCTGATAGCAGTGCTCATCAGGGGATGTCCCAGACTTTGTTGCAATTACATGAACAAAACCAGTACTAAGCTGAGATGTTCTTCCAGTCCTGCAGGATTGTTTCCTTACAAGTGTCTGAGGTCTCTTCTCTGAGGAAAAACTTCCTTCCCTCCTTTGCTCCCACCCAAAGTCATGGAAGGAATACCTTGGGCCACAGGGTGACAGCCCCGTTGCCCTGCATACCTAAGTCACTTGGAACACGATTGTTTACTAGAGCCAAAGCATGAATTTTTTAGTGGGTTTGGGTGGGTTTTCTTTCTTCTTTCCAATCTTTACTAATGCAAAATTCAACCATGTGGCAGTAGTCCGAGTTGGTGGATCCCCATGGAGGTTTTGGTGATAGCTTGGTCTGGAGCCAGTTCTCCTTGTCTGGTGCTGTTTCAGCAGATCTTTGACTGGGCAGTGAGGGATTTTGTTGGGCTGCAGTTACCTGTGAGACTTGTTATTCAGGAGACTTCTGCTGGGTGGATGATATAATTTTTCTTGCTTTTTTTCCTGTTTGATATTTATAAAAAAATTATTTGTTACAGGAGAGAAGATGGAAATAGGAGTGCTAGTAAGAAGGCCAAGAGACTGACAGCAGGAGTGAAAAGCAGACTCTAACAACTGGTGGAACAAAACTGTGAATATTAAAGAATCTTGTTACCTTGGTAATTTAGAAACAGTGGGCTGCAGTGCAGAGAGGGGAATAAAAGGAGCTTGTAAATATGAGCAGGTCAAGCCAAATCTGAAGCAGGAGAAACTTGTCTATAAATGTGGTGTATCCCAGGAGAACGTTAAAGTCTGTTAAGAAAACAGTTAATAAAATTGCTGGGCAGCACAGCTGCAGGACTGACATGATACATAAGGTTCCTGCCTGTAGCTGCAATGCCATCTCTGCTCCAGGGGGGCTTGTTAAACACCTTAAGTGCCTGGTGCTGCTGAGTTTGCAACCTAATGTTTGCCCACAGTGGGCTTCCCTTTTATGTTAAGGACCTTTGACTCTTTGGATGTCGCAGGTTTCAGGTTGGCTATTGGGTTCCTTTCATAGATATTTATTAGGTCTTTGCTATTTCAGGATACAGATAGAATTCTTCCTAATTTTCCTTTCTTCATTTTCCATGTTGTTTCTTTACTTTTGATCCCTTCCCAGTATCTTGCAGCAGAGGTAAACTAGTATTTTACTTTCTAGTGAAGATCCAGTTCAGACACTCAAGGGTATGAGAACCTTAATACTATGCTGGAGCTGAAGTCTGCCATGGAAAAATCATTCATTGCAGGCCAATTGCATTCAGTAAATTAGACTGTTTTATGCTGATTCTTACCTAGCAGAGATACCACTAGCAGTGAATCCAATCAGAAGTGTTTTTCCTTCTCTACTCTGTTTTTGCTGTCGTGTTCTGCTTCTATCAGCAATAAACTAGTCTGACTGAGCCACTCTAATAGCAGAAGTAATAGATTCTCACTAGAATTAGGGACATTTTGTGGTAGTTTCCCTAAGAATTGTAAGTGTGATTTTGAAATTTTTTTTTTCCCTTTTTTGGCTTGATGGGTGTTTTTCTGCAGGTTTTTAAGAGTTTGAGACTGCCTCTTTCTTCCAGTTGTTAAAACCTGTTTTAGAACAAAACCCAGAGACCTTTGAACTGCAGAAGATTCTGGGCTGCCGGAATGTTCCTGTCACTGCAATGTCACAGTTACCATAAGGACAGGCAGCAGTGAGAGAGCTGCTGCTTCTCTTGTATCTCACCCAAGCTACACATCTCAGAAACTTTCCTTGGGGTGTAGTAGGAAGAAGTGGTTTGGGTTTGGTTTTTTTTTTTAATGTAGTTGAAAGAGAAGGTTATTTTTACAAAAGATCCTAAAAATGCACTCTGAAATATTTCTTCAACTCCACAGAACTTTCTGTGATTGAAATGTGTTTTAATCAAGTCCCCATGGAAAGATTATTTCCTCTGCTGAAGAGGACAGGAAGATCAATGTCCCACTTCCATTCTTATAGCCAAAAGACACAGAGTTGATTAAAGCTGCTTTGTACACCCTGCTAAAGCTGAAGAAAAGCAGTGTTTCCTTTTAATTTGGAGATGCCAGAGGCTCCATCATATGGGATGGACAAAGGGCGGTCTGGGAAGCTCTGATTGCAAAATCTGAGATTTATGTAATTGCATTCATGTTTACTTTTGCCCTTCAAAATCCCAAGAACAAGAAGAAAAAGGTGCCCCAACAATATCTGTTAAGAGTTGCAAAACATAGTCTACAATTTAAGTTGTTAATGGGCATCCCCGTTATGTTGTAATTTTTATTGATTTTTACATGGTATATCCATTTTATGCACAGCACTCACTGAATGGATGCAGTAGTCAGCAAATTTTAAAATCCTCTTATCTGACCCATTTTTATCCTCTCAAGCCAGTTGTATAACAATGAGATTTTTAAATTGTCATAAATGAAAATAAAAGTAAGTGGAGAAATGGGCAGAAATAATTGGTAGAACATGCTGTTGTTGTTTTTCCCTTGCACTCTGAAAAAGCATGTGTGAGCCAAGCCCTACCAAAAAGCTTTCATGGTACTTCTGCTTCTTTACAATTGCTTCATTTTCCCAATAGCCCATATAATCTTGCATTCTATCCCACAGAATGGCCATTACCAGATGCGTCAGAGGATAATTCAGAATCTGTCAGGGAGATAATCAGCTAACACTGAGAAGCAGAAATTTTTTTAGTCCTACAGGCTGAATGTGAAATGCAGCCTGGAAAAGGAAATAACTGTTTTACGTACTAGGTAGTGGGGTCACCACTGGCTGAATGCCTTGTATTCACCACTAGGGTTTGACCCCAAGATTTACACCCATTCTTACTTCATATCATCAAGAAAAACCCCAAAACCCCCCAAAAACTTTGGGAAATATTTGAAGAGCTGGCATTTTCCACCTCTTTTTAAATTATTTATTTCTAGTTTGAAATTTGTCTGTGCAACAATTTCTTTCTCCACTGGGCAGGATAGTTTGCAGTATTCCACATATGTCTGCATGCACACAAATGTGCAGAATAATTTTATGGATTGTTGGCTCAAAGTAAGCTTCTGCTCACTTTTGGAAGTCTTAGGTTAATAAGAAAATGTGGGTTTGGTATCTAAAATGATACTGGGGAAGCTGTGAAATAGGATTTAATGCTTATGAAAAATAAAGCCTGTTAATAAAATTGACAAATTCCCATCACCTCAACTCGTGGTGGGGCAATTATCCTTTGTGAAGTTTCAAACAGCCCTTGCTTTATTGCTCCTATAAGCCTCTTGACAGACCATGGGGTTTTATAGAAATAAAGCTTGCTCTGCCTTGCCTCTGTCCTTCAGTGCTCTTTAATCAAATCAATGAAGGGACTTGAGGAACTTGCAGCTCTCAGCCTTGTTTTGATTTCTTTAGTGCTGTGACTGAGGGTGCCCTGTTGCCCTCTGAGGAGCCTGCACAGCAAGTGCAGTCCAAGATTGTTGGCTCTGTGACTTCTCATGTAACTGTCATACATACTGACTTTTGATGCATATCTCTTGTAAAATTTGCAGACAGGTCCTCTGGGGATCAAAGAAACCTCAAAATAGAAGCAGGGAAGTAAATTGCTGTCAGGGCAGAGGTCAAAGCCCTTCCTCTTTCCTTCTTCCATGTATATAGGGCAAGAGCATGTTCTTTTACATTCTTTGAAAACTCAAATTCTCTCCTAGGCAGACAGTGTGGCACTATCCTTGTGGGGTTTTACCTCCAGAAGCTGTCACTGAAGACAAATCTGCAGGCTAGGAAGGAGAGAGAGCACAGGATCAGCCCTTTGGTGTCCTTGGGGCATGACAAATATTTTTTGCTGAGGAGGAGGTGGATGACAGAGATTGCCAGAAAGCGCTTTTTTTTTTTTATGGTAACTGAAGTAATGAACTCAAATGAAAGGAATAAAATAGAGGTTTAGAGTGGAAGTGCCATTTCTGTTTTAACTACAGTGTTGCTACTGCAAAGCTATAAATTAGAGCAGGGTAGTTAGGTAGGGTGAAATAAAGGAAGAAAGGCAGAGACCTTGGTGATAGGAAACTGAGAGGAGCCCAACCTCTGGTAATTGCTGTACATCCCCCACTGGCATGGTCTGCTCTCAGCTGGTAATTAGCAGGCTTGGCAGAAAGATGCAAGGAACAACTTGCACAGGAATGCATGTGCTTTCTTAGCTGGGAAACTTGGTTTTGCTGATGATTAAGTGCCTGTTTTTTCAATCTTGGACTAGAGATTTGTAGCTGATTCCTACAGCATGTTTTTCTGACAGTGATACTTAAAGAAATCCATAGGCCACTGTGCCTATCCAATAGACACTCCTCATATTTTTTACTTTCAGCTGTTCCAGGCCCATCTTTGTGACCCAGAGTTGTTGAGATCCTGGTATTATACCATTTTTCTCTGCCCAGGCAGGGAGAAGTCTGTGGAACTCATTGGCCTAATCAATCTCAGTATCATCTATTTTTTCCCCTTCTGCTTTATTTTCTTACCGGCCTTTCTAAGAGTTCATGGAAAGCTGAGGGGTGCTGGATTAAGAGAATGGGGAAAACACAGAAACTCTTCTTAAAAATCAGAAAAAAACCTCAGAAAATATTAATGTGGGTCAATTGGTAGTTAATAATGGCTTACAGATAAAGGATGAACAATAGCCAAATCCCACAGAACACAGAAAATCCATTTCTTTTGATCGATTTAGTGTTGCAGCAGATGGAACTGCAAAACATTCAGATGCAACCTCCCTGACTTTTTGCTGCTCTGTGGTTTACCCCTGCTTCATTGATAGTGCTCACTGTAGCTGAGAGGGTACCTATAAACATTAAAAAGAAGGTGAGCTGAGGAGGTGCTAAATCCCAGGGAATAAAGGACTGAGTTCTAGTATGTAAGAAAATGCTTTATTTTCTCTAGAAACCTTTAATTTCCAAGAACTCTCCTGTATTTCAATTACTTTGGGGGTTCTAGGCCAGCCTTCCAGCTTGCCTGCATTCATTAGGCTCTCAAATGAGACTGCTATGCCAATTTACACTTGTGAGAATGTGTCCCTGTGTATAAAGTACCAGCTGTATGTTGTCTTACAACTGCCTGGTGCCTGATACTCAATGAAGGGAAGAATGGAAGTGGAACAAACAGTGATAACCAGTCATACTTGAATACGTGCAAGGCTGTGGGTAAAATTCAATGAGCTGAACTCAGTCAACTTCTGGATGTTTTGTCAGGTAGCTGAAAGCCTCATACATATAAGGATGAATGTCTGTCAGAACTGCTTCCTTCTTGTGGCAAAGCAGAAATGCTTCTATAGTTCTCATGTCACAAATGAAACATGTGCTGCTCAAGGTTAAGTTGTTCTTGTCACAGAAAGCTGGTGAGTGTCTCGTAAGTGGATGTTCCTGGAGAATTGATTGCAGGTAACTTCCTACAACCTCTTTCATTCTGAAAAAGTGCTGAGTCACTTAGCAGACAGAGGTCTGAATTTTTTGAAGGAATGATGAGATGACTTCAGTGAGTTTCTGGTTAAACGTGTCATCTGCTGCTGCGTGATTCAAGCAGGATGTCTCTGAAGGACTTCTAGTCACCTCATAGTAGAACACTTGCTTTCCTTGCAGGGGAAGGGTTACAGCCCTCTTCCAAATTAGATAACCAAGCATTAGTTCTCAACACAGCTTGATCTCTACTTACTTTTCAAATTACTAAATGGAGTGTCCACAAAAAAGCTTCTACAGTTTAGTTTAGACTTTTCCCCACTCCTCACCCCAACCTGCTGTAGTCCTCATGCCTAGTAATTCTGTGTAATTATGGCCAGAGATTTATGAACCTGAGTCATAATAGCTATTCAGCTTTGTCCTACAACACAACAGGATAGAGCAATATGCAGGAAACTTGTACTGAAATGGATGGGGGTTTTTGGGCAGAACTTCTGTTCTGGAATTTGAGTAGGACAGAACTCTTTTCCCAAAGTGCATAGAGACTACAGGTATCAACGGCTTTCACTTCTCTCTGCAAATCTACTCCATGGCAACATCTTCCACTTCTTTGCTCAGCACAGGACTCGAGACATCTCCATCTGTTGTGCCATCCTGATGCACTGGCCTGCACCAGAGAGAGATTGCTTAAAGCCCACCTGCAGCTGGCAGCAGGGCCTCACTCCTGCCTTTCTGAGAGCTATTGGGATCACAGCCCGGGATCAAAAGGTTACAGTAAATCAATAGTCACAAATCTGCTCTCATAAATCTCTGTGCAGAGAAGAGCTACATCAGGGCCTCTGTGCAGGGTCTTACAGATAGATCCCATTCATAAAAGACTTTGCCTTGTTATTGGGGTGCAGATACCTGTTTTGACAGAGTATCAATGGGTTGGTGAGCAGCCTTGATCAAGCTGTTTGTGCTGAGCTTGCTGGAGATGATGTGCACCTGCCTGTCATTGCCACAACTTATCCTCCCACTAGCTCTCTTCAATTTAGTTTTTATATTAGTTCTCATACAGTAAAACTTGGGGGAGTGGGAGGGAACACCCCACCTATCACTGCAGGAATTTCTGGGAAAATGAGATACTTTTTTTGACTGGTCTCGTTGAAGAATTTGGATAGTCGTGTGAATTATTTCCAGGGACAAAGATCTTAATGTGTGGATGTTTTCTGTGCAACCTCATCTTTTATGGGAAGGGAGCAACTTTACAGGGACAACTGACACGTGAATTAGCTTGACTCTTAGAAGTAAGCAAATATCTTGTGTTCAGATGTTAGGTGTGTCATCACATCTCATCTGGTCCTCTTAAACACTTGTAGAGTGATTTTGTATAATTCAGAGACTACTTTCAAATTTTTGGGTAAGATTCAAGCCTAATGTACTCTCTGCTGCTGGAAAGCAAGGAGACAATGTTCCTCCCATGCTTGGTGTATCTGGGGTCAAAAGCTTTCCTCATTGTACTGCAATGCCAGCTTTATTTCAGTGGTGGGGTTTAGCTGGTCCAGTTCTCTGCCCTGCAGATGGGCAAGAACAGCAGGTGCACTTCCTCTCCCCTCTGTGTCAGAGGGCCTCCTGTATCCCAGGAATACTCTTTATGGAGATGTAGCTCATATCTGAGGGCAGGGATAACAAACCTGGTGTGACCAAGTACAGGTCAGTGCTGCTTGGGGCACTGCTGGAACAGCTTGCAGGAGCACACGGCAATAGATCATCCTTTCCTGTCTGCTCCATTTTTCTTGAGGAAATAAATCACTTGGCTGTAGGTGAGAAGCCATGTGGCTTTGACACATATTCACTTCCCTTTTTGTCTTAAAAGGACTGGGCTTAGGAAGGGACAGGACAATGCTGTGCCCTTGATTTGCTATTGAATGTGGAAGGGATTTAAAATAGGATAAAAGATACACCTAGGAAGTGTGCAAACTGCAATGCACAACTTCATGTGTTTTGAACTGCAACATACATAGGGCATGGACTTGGGTCCCTTTGCAATGCACTTACCACAGAACCTGCATGAAAAGTAAATATTTTTTTACCTATAACTTTTTGTTCAGGAGATGAAAATCCACTAAGCCACAGAAAATGGAACTTTAATTTGGTTTCTCTGGAAATCTTTGAGTGTCACCTTTGGGTTTCCAGAAGTTTATCTCCCACTGTGATTTTATTGCTTGGTTCCTGGCCTGGATTTTTCCAAGGACTCAAACTGAGACCGTTTAGGAACCTCAGGTCTAGTAGTTGGTGAGCACTAGATGACAAAAGCCAGAGCATCTAAAAGATTTGGCACTGTAGTTGAAGCTGTACTGATAAGCTAGCAACAGAAATAGCAGAGGAAAAGAGAAAGCAGATGATTATCACTGGTGTTACTGACGTTCCTGATAAATGCAGTTTTTTATAATCTGAATTACAATCTCTACAGTCTCAATGTTGGGGGTTTTTGGGTTTTCTTCCCTCTATTGAAAAGACTTTTACAATATGGTGGGAGTATCTGTTTATTGCTGATTATCTGAGCCTGAGCAGCCTCTCTTGGCCAGCCTTTCACTATTTCAGATTTGTCTTGTGTTGCCAGCATATACAACTCAGAGCTGGATTTCCTTTCTGAATCCAGCATTGCACTCACAGGTTCTGTAATACACTACAAACATCAGGTTTCTATGATTGTTTTTTCTGATTTTGTTCCCCCCTCCCCCCCCCCCCCCCCCCAAACTCTTACAGGAGTTGTGCTTTCATGCCACAATAATTCAAGTGACCCTCATCTGAACAGGGATTCAGGGATTTGTTCCCTGAATACTGCTTACAGATAGTTTTGTTTCTTGAGTTAGTGTTCCTTCTCTTTAATATTTTTGTTTTGTCAGTTTAAATCATGTCATTTACAAGTACAGAAATCCCTTGTTGTGCTCTTTTCTTTGGCATAAAATGCTGTTTGAAACAGAACTCTGTATTTTATCTCCTGATTAACTTTTTCCCACTTAGGCACATGAAGAGTCTGCCTGCAGTTGTTCTAGGGCAGCAGGAGGTCTTGTCCTATGGAACTTACTACTCTTCCTTGATTAATCATGAGCTCATGGCAAATAACTAAAACAGTGAGGGGGAATTAAGGGTGAGAATTCAGGATGCTCGGCACTGCAGGGACTGGGGCTGAGTGACTTGACTCCCCAGCTAGACCAACACCCTTGATGTCAGTCTGAGCTCCCTGGAGGTGAATTAGAGCATGTCCCAGTAGTCAGGTGCAGAGCCACATTTCAGAAGGAAGGGCAACTGGCTGCGTATAAGCAATGCTTTGTTTCAATATGTAAAGATGAGTCCATGTGATTTGGCGTTTTCTTTTTTTGGATGGACTCTTCTCTGAAAAGCTGTGTGACCTCTGTGTTGCTTTGACTGCAAAACCTGACAGATGTGGATAACAGTTCTTGTTTCAAATTTGCTTTTCTGTGTTTTATTTGTGAGCTTTTAGTATGCCTTTGCTTAGGCCACGGAATTAAATTACTTTGCTCCTGTTTTTATCACCATGCCAGTGTGTCAATGAGTTGGAGTCTGCACAAATTTACAGGATTCCTGTTTCTGACTCCCTTCACCTTTTCAGTTGTGCTTATAATAGGTGAATAAAAAAGCAGGAAGTGTAAAACTGTTAAAATTGAGCTTCCAGAACTACTGCAGGGATGGGGAGAGAAAAAGCTGCTTGTACTCAGATGCTGGAGGCAGTGCAAGTTTTACGTTGGCGTCTCTGCATATATGCAATACTTGAAATTGCTCTGTGTTTATCTTAGATCCTTCTTAGGCTGTTTATGACTCTAGTATGTGTATTTCTGTCTTTGCATTTAGGAATAAATTAGGCTTTACTTTAGAGTGCTAATGGGACTAATGTGTATTTTAAGTACCGAAGAGCCAAGACATTTCAGTAGGCAGACAAATATTATTTTATTAAGGAGATGGGAGTCAATAAGTAGATGAATGCCTTTGCAAGAATTCATTTAATAATGGACAGAGCTATGAAATCAATCAGCTAAAGTGCTAGTGGCAGACAGCCTGGCTTAAACATTCACTCTGTGTTGGCTGACTCATGCTTGGAAATGTTGCAGCTTCACTTGGGACAGTATTTTTTTAGTCAAGAATATCAAACAGCGAAATAGATTTTTTTTTTTTTTTTTTAAATTTCTCCGTGCTTTAATTAGTCTTGGGAAATAGTTGTTTTACGATTTTCTGGTGCTGGGAGTCCCTTAATACAGCCAAAAGCTGGTCCTCCCTTTGAGGTTATCCTGTAGTTGTCATAGATGTGTCCAGATTCTTTTAATCTAGCAAACTGCTGTGGGGTTTTTATCCTTTTCATTGTTTTCCTCTGAACTCATAATCGTAGCTATTTTTCTAGTTATATTCCTAAAAATTAACTCACTAATAACCACATAGCTGCTCGAGCCTGGAAACTTAACTGACACAAACTGGACCATGTGGCACAAACTCAGGAATGAAGTTTCATTTGTATTATGAAACTGATAGCACAACGTTACTTTCCTTTGATATTAAAGGCAAACTAAATATTAAATAAATTTTTGTCAAGGGACAAAATCAGTTTTGGAAAAGTTCAAAATTATTTTTTTGAAAGTGGTCGTGTTTTTCTATCAGAAAACAGTAGTTTTCTGATAGTCCCATGAGTTTTCTTCTAATCAGAGGATTTCTGCCTGTATATGGTCCATATATCTATATAAACACACACATTATGAACCTATCTGTCTCTATACAGGAATACATACATATATAAACACATATATTTTTATGACGTTATCAAGTTCCAGCTTTCCTTAATACAGAAGATGTGCAGACCAGCTTTTTGGATTATTTTGTTCCAGATGTCTTAGCCTATGACTTTGCAAATTTCATTTTGTTGGCAATTTCTGCTCATGTTTCTAATCCCTCTAATCTGGAGTTTTCATTACCATGCTGTTTACTATCTTCCTGATCATTATTAAAAGTATTAAATAGGACTAGCAACGATGCCTCCAAACCTCAGTCATTCGTCATTTAATATTATCTTTTGTTTGCACAACTAAGCTGTCTTGTATTTTGTAGGGTAGATCTCACCTCCAACATGATAAGAGTTAATTGAGAGGAAATTTATGCAACACAGTTTTGAATCTCTAAAAGCCACATCTTTTAAATCTGCTAATGGCCTCCATCTACTAATCTTGTTTTGCCAATAAAAATAGTAACACAATCAGCTCAGTTCAAAGAATCTGCCTGTTGCAAGCTCATTCTCTTCTAGAATTTGAGAGTTGAGGTTGCTGCTTATTCAAAGATGTCTGAACCTGTTTGCTCAAATGAAAAAAAAATGAAGCTGTGTCTCTATTCTGTAACAACAGAATTCCAGTGGCAGAAAAATGTATTACGTGTTCTAAAGCTGCTCTAAATTATTAGCTGTGCCAGAGCATAAAATAGTGTGTTGGCAGGTCTCTGGGCTTGTCAGGAAATTTATGAGAAAAGGATAGAAATCTCCACAAGGAATACAGGAATTTAAAAGTATTCAGGTGTATCACCTTCACTTCAGGTGTAACAAGCGAAGTTTGGTCCCATGGTAGTCTCTCCAAAGCAGAAAATTAATTTCAGCAATAGTTGCAGGTGGACGAGAACAATGCAAGATGCTTGAAAACTTTTACAGAAAAGGCTATAGCGAAAATTTTACTCCTGCTTGTGAGGATTGACACTCCCTTCTCCCAGCTGCATTTGCCAAAACTGTTCTGTGGTACTGGCTGTTACTGGTTTGTGAAGATCTCGCTTACAGAAGGCTAGTTTTTATTTCTGTGGCTTCTTGCTGATGGTCCAAGTAGTTATTTATTCTCTGTTCATGCAGTGAATGTCTTGTGTCCTTTGGCTCTGTCAGTAGGAGCTGAATTTCAGAACTGATTTGTGTGAACATACTGATTGGGAATTCAGCTTTTCCTGCCTGCTTGCTTGAAGACATTGCTGTGATAGAGCTGTCTGCTCCTCTGAAAAATGCTGCAGAGAAGTATGATTTTCTTTTTTTTCACCACACTGGGCAAATTTTTGAATTCTAGATCAACTGAAAAATCGATTCTGCCTGGCATTCACAGAAGAGCATTAGCATTGCTGGAAGGCCCCATTTCTCAGGGACTTCAGCAGCAGCAGCACCCACCATAAGGCAGAGGATAATGTTCTTCTCTGGTCTTTGTTTTCTAACCAGATTACACTGAGTTAGTGGGAGGTTTTGTCTCCTTTTCCAAAACTGAATGTCTCCAGTTTTGTTGGATCAGTCAGAGACCTCAAAGCAGCCAGTCAGGACAAGCAGAATTTCTGTTTTCTTTGTTAGGGTCACTCTACTCCGGTTACTCGCTTCTCAGGCCCATCTTCTCCTAATCACAGCATCTATTACTCAGCTGGAGGTGAAACCTGGATACTCTGTAGTAGCAATGTTCCACATTGAACAGCCATGGCAGGAGTAAGACATCTGTACTTAGTTCATAAGACTGAGGAGAGCATAATGCAGATGTAACCTTCTGAAGGATTTGACCAAAACGGATGCGAAAAAGTCTTCCAGAGCTTTCTAAATTGAAGTTTTAGGCCTTTTCTTCTAGATTATTTGGTATTTAAGAAAGGCTAGAGAAGAAGTAGGGAAAGGAAGGAAAGAACTGATCTAGTCTGTTGCTTCTCTCTGCAAACTACAACTATAATCACGTCAGCAGCACAATTCATCTTCAACATTTTCTATTCTTTGTTTTTCACTGTGTGTGTTTAGACATTTCATCTTGTTTAGAGACTCTGGCTTCAGTTACTTGCTTTTGTAAGTTTGGAAAAGAGGTGAACTTTTGGAATAATCAATGTGTTGCCCCACTGCAAAGTTAAGATGAGGTGCATTTTGCTCTTATCTCTGTGGATTGAGCCAATTAGTGCTTATTGGTGCTACTTAGAGAAAATCTGGTTTCATTAAAGTTAGTAGTGACAATAATATGCAGTTAGTTACTGACCTTTTGGGACAGCAGTTATTTCAAAAGAGAACAGATTAATTTTTAAAGAGCTTCTGATACCCTACAGTACAAAAATTTGTTTCAGACTATACATCTGCCTGGTTTTGTTAACACAATTAAAATGCTGTGCCTAAATAAAAAGTTCTGCTTCTCTGGCTGGTGTTCTAGTATATCCCTAAATCCTTCTGGACAGGAAAGGAACGGCAATGCATGCTTGCATTATTTTAGAAGCACTGTGCAAGGCTTTTTAAACTTTTCCTTTCCTCAGATTGTTCACCAGGAAACTTTTTCCAGGTTTCTTTCACTCTTGCTTTATTTGCAGGCTTTTAAAGTATAGATATTGGTGTTCTCAACAGTGCAAAGGCTGTGGGGGGGAAAAAAAGTTACTGTGGTTCCTAATGTTAGCTAAGCATATTTCTGACAGGTCATGGGGGAAATGGTTTTAAAGAACTGTCTTTTTTTTTTGTTTTGTTTTTTTTTGTAGGTGGGAAGAAAGCAGTGTATGGACGAGTCAACCAGAGGCTGACTGACATCAGCTCAAACAAGGTACTGCTTTGTGACTTACATGAGCTAAAGTCATAAGAGAAGTCAATTTTTGAAGAGAAACCACTTTGTTACAGTTTTTGACATGCTGCTGGATTTTGAGTGTTGGAAATGTTTGTATTTTTTCCTTGCCTTTTCACTGTTCCAAGTGAATTCAGTGAGGCTTATGTTTATTGTTAAATCTTTGTATTAGGAAGATGCCTGACTGAAAGGTAAGTGTTCCACTAATGAACACAAAAAGGCAGATTGCAAATAGTTGGAAAAGCATGGGATGCAAACTGTTCCTGCAGATATCAAGGTTCTGCCATGTGTGGGATAATAGATAAAATACTGTTTTGTCATGTTCCAGTAGTAACATCAAAATGCCCCAGAACTGCCTCAGTGCAAAGGAACTTGAGTCACAAACAGATTGTCTCACACAGAGAATTGTATCAGTGTTACATTTAATTAATTTAACTTCATCCATACTTGGAAGCTGTGCCTATATAAATACTTGTCTCACCAGGATATTTTGTTATAATGTGTTTTTTTGAGTTCTGCTTTAGCTTGCTAAATTGAAAGTACCAATAGAAGGATGCAGAATGCTGTGGGGGTGACAGCATAAACCAGAATGCTGATGGCTTGCTAAAGCCACAAGGTAGCCTTTGAAATATGTGTTCAGATTCCCAGTTCCTGGCTTTGTCTGTATTCATCCTTTCTCTGGCTCAGTCGGTTTCCAGCATGGTTTAGGTTTTGAAGTCCAAAATAGTGACTTAATTCAGCCTTTTTAACCTTTAAATTTACCTTCATTTCTTATGAACCTGAAAATGGCTAAATACATCTGCATCTTTTGTCATTTTGGGTTTTTTCACCTGCTTTTGGGCTGTACAGGTTTGAAGTGGATCTTAGTCTACGTTGACCTTGTCTGCATGTAGACAAAGAAAAGGCTGCAATTCAGTGTGAGTGGGTGTGGAGGGAAGCCTAATTTAATTCACTCTGTAGTGTTCAGAACAAGTACAGTGCTGGGAGTTGAAAAAGAAACTAGAAAAATCATGGTTGATATTCCTTTTACAATCTTTTCTAAAATTGTGATGCAAATCTGTAGGCAGAGTCTAGAGTAACAATCACTGGATGTATTTTCTTATTCCATTATTCATCTTTCACAAGATTTTTTTTTTTTTAATGCCAAAGACCCCCTAAGTCTTCGCTACAAAATAGGATATTAAGGCAAACTTTTATATGTCTCAAAATATTATGGAAAACTGTGTTTCTCAGTTATTTTGGCCCTTTTTTTTTTCCCAGGTTAATGAAGAATGGCCTTTACAAAATGTTGTTATGTCCCTGTTTTAATTTACCCTTGTTTTCTTTTGACTTGATATATGCTTCTTTCTTATAGGTATAATTTATGTTCTATGATGTTAATTAGAAGGAGCACACACAGCAAGCAGGGTAATTTAGCTTGCATGTACAGTTAGAAATCAGATTTTTAGGCAAATGACTGCATTTTTGGCATAGAAAGCATAGGGACATATGGCCATGTGACTGAATGTAAAAGAGCCAATTTAGTTTGTAACTCTTCTGACCATGTCTCAGAATTAAGGTGAGAAATAAGCCACAGATTTGTATAAATTAAGGCTGTAAATTACTACAGTGATTATTTTGTGAGCACTGACCTTTCCTGCATGCTGGTTTTCAATCCAATACCTTTGTTTGAATTAGACCAGGTGCTGTGTTTAAACCTATTCAATTGTGATTTCAAAGTGTGCAGAGATGGAGAATTCTGGGTAACCTATTAATGAACCTTACCATAACAAATGTATCTCTTACTTCTTATCTGAATATGCCTGTCTTTAGGTTCAGGTATTGCAGCCTTGTTCTCTCTTTCATTATGACACTGAAGAGTTTTCTCTGCCATCAGAT
Source organism: Coloeus monedula (assembly GCF_965178545.1). NCBI lineage: Eukaryota > Metazoa > Chordata > Aves > Passeriformes > Corvidae > Coloeus > Coloeus monedula. The sequence goes on from NC_138788.1 coordinate 8,148,089, forward strand.
TCTGCTGTCCCTGCAGATTCCTGTTACACCATGATGAAACCCTCCCCTAGCCACACCTCTAGGATAAACAACACTTGGAGATTTTCCATTCAAAATCTTAAGTAATTATTATGGTTTTGTTGCTTTATAAATATTTTCAATTCTTCCACATTCTTATTAAAAGCTGTGCATCAGAACTCTATGCAGCATTCCAACAAGACCTTTTCTGTAGACAAGTACAAAATGGAAATACTTCTTTACATCTCAGTGTTTCGTTGCTTTAGAGTGTGTAGCTCTTTCAAGCTGTCACAGTCTGTGCTCAGTTTTCAATTTTTGAATGTCTGATACATGTAAATTGGCTATGAAAATTCTGCCCTTAGCTGCACCTTCACTGCTGAAGAAAGATAGGCACAAATAGTTGCTGTTATCAGAAACTTCAAGACATTGGAAACCTGTATCACCATCTGAGGTATTTAAAGATTTGTTATATCTGTGGTTTTGGTCACAGGTCTGCAGCAGTATTTCAAAAGATACAGTCTTGGGTGTAGAGCCTTTTGAAAGCAGGCAAAGAGGGAACTAAAGGGAGGAAGATGTGAAAAAAATTGGTAGCAGGGATGCGAGTTTCATACCGTGATTAAAGTTTGGCAAAACATGATGGAGATTGTGATGCCATCTGTTCTCTCTGTCTCCATTTGATTACATCCTCTTGGGATCAGTGACAGCTTGATATTCCAGTGGACTTGGGGACAGCACTGCACAGTAGATCAGTAGCCTTGATGGTAAACTTTGCTCCTTTCCATCCTGCTCTTCTCCTCTTTAGTGTCAGATTAAGGGCTGCAAAGCCAGGGATGAGGCATAAAAAACCCACTTTGTCCATGTTTTGTTCTCATGTTAAACTTCATCCCTGCCCTCCTTGTGTCTCTGTGTTGAGTTGTGCCCCTGTCATTCGTGGGTCAGAGGCTGCCTGACTGCAGTCTCTTTGTGATGCTTCATTGTTTGCCACTCCACTTTTTAGTCACCTGTAGTCTTCATGGTAACAATTTTATGGATAGCATTTTGACAACATTTTAAAATAGATGTTCATTAAGCAATCACTTTGTCATTCACACTTAAAACAGTCTCTTAACAATACTTACTGAACTGTTAAATTTTTATTTTGAGAGCTCTATAATTAGATGGATTTTAATTGATTTATGGCCAGTCACACACTCTTTGATATTTTTAGCCATATTCAGCTACTCTTACACATTAGAGTAAAGTTTATATTTGGTACAGCAAAAGGAAAGTAGGCTTATGTCAAGGGCTTCTGAAAACCCTCCCTCAGAAAGAGTTTAAGTGGCTAAAACTGTTGTTTCATTTAAATGACAAACACAAGAAACTAATAAATACAGCTTACCTAAATACATCAAAGTCAGGATGCTTCTGTTGAAGTGCAAATCTGCTGTCATAAAAGTTTCTATAAAGTTATCTAATTTCCATAAGCAGGCTTTCTATTGGATAATTATTTATTCATCTAATGTTTCTCCAGAGGTCTTAGCTAGCTGAAAGAGAAGAGATCTTGAATAAAAAGAAATCCTTACTGTTTTTTAATTTCTGTAGAGAAGGTTGATGCTACTTTCCAAAGATGTGAGAATAAATGTTTTGTTTCTATTATAGTTTTGTTTCAGAAAAAAGAGGTATGTCAGTCTATTCAGCTCTGTGGTCCATGAACTGTTACTAGTCATATCTGTACTTTTGCAGCTGTTTCATCTCTCCAAGGTGTGAGAGGGGACCTTTTAGGTGTCCTGTAAAACTTCCAGTTAAAATTGTGTTCGAGACGACCAGACTGAACGAGAGCTGCTCTTTTGTTTCAGTCCTGCAAATTGTATAAAACAAGAGGCAGGTAAATGCTTAGGTTTGCTACTTGAGATTGGTTTTAGTTGTGCAAGTGCACGTCATTCTTACTGAGTGACAGTGGGAAGGGCAGAGAGATAGGCTGAGGTGAAATCATTGAAGTAATTGTGATTGGGGGAAAATTGTGGTTGCAGGCTTGAGCTGTCTCTGCTATTGTCTGCAATAAAAGAATTTCTTACTTCTGGTTGCTTTTTTTTTTTTTTTTTTAACTCTATTATTCTACTGGTGTTGGCAGTGTACATTGTAATACTTGTGGTAGACTTCTGACTAAATGCTTAAGTAAAGCTTTTATTGTCCTTAAGTGGAGATGAGAATGAGTTCATCAGGATATTTCATCTGTCGGCAAAGCAGTAGGAGTACTTGGAAAGGAATAGGAGGAATACTGGTAACATTAAGCTTTGGTGCTTTTGGAAAGAGGGAAGGAATCCTGAAGACTGGTGAAAGCACTCACTGCTCTGCCAGGTGTCATCCTGCTATGTTATCCAATAAGCAGCAAACAACAGCTTAAAGGCAGAGGCTGGCTGGAATATTAGACAGATCTGTTTGCAGGCAAAATAACTTTCTAATATTCCCAGGTGGCTGGAAACAAAAGCAGAAGCATATCCACAGGCCCACCTTTTCAGGGTGAGATAATGCACTTCCTTGCTCCTAAAGCCACAAGCTGCCTTCCTAGAGGACTCTTCTCAGAAGAGGCACATGGTTGTGACAAATAATGGACCTGAGGAACTCTTTGCTGCTTAAGCACAAGCAATACATGGAGGTGATGAGAGTATCTGTGCTCACTGAGCTGTGCAGTGGAACTGCACTTCAGCTAAGGTACCCTGTCAGTGAGCACTAAAACTGCTTATAAAAAAGTCCCCCACTGCTGCAGATAATGTTATGTCCGTGCCTTGAATATGACAGAACATCAATGGCCCTTGCTGAAACAGGACTTCAGATAAAGTGAGCCTCAGGCTATATGTACTCATTGTTATGGTCCTCTTTCAAATCTAGCATTTCAGAAAATCACTGCAAGTATTTTCTGAGGTGAGCCCCTTGGCTGGCTGGTATTTGCCAGTGCAGCACTCCTACAACACAGTGCAGCTCCTCAGCTATCACAGGAATGCTTTAGACTCTGTGTCCTCAATACGAGAGCAACCTCTCCTCTGCAAAGTCGTGTCCAGAAAATGTTTAGTGATGAAACAGTTCACTTCCATAGAATGTTTGGAATATCTTGTCAATGCAGTGGTCTTGCAGTGAAGTGAGTAATGAAGCTCACTTGAAGGGACTCACTTTCAGAGGAAGCTTTGCATCCCAGGTGAGGGCAGAGAAACCTTCTGAGAGGTTGTGCCTGGCATTTGACCACTTGCTTGTGAAAACCTCTGAAATCCAGGCATGGTGAGAAACTTTTGTACACTCTGTCTTCATATGGATAACAGTTGGGGGGTTTTAGTTCTTTTTTTAAATGTTGTGGCTTTAAAATTATGGTCACAGGTATTTAGACACTCCTGAAAGCCAAGTATGGGATGTTTCTTGTAGTTGCTTACTCTTTCAAAGGTAATATCCAGGTCTATGTGGAAAGGTTTATTAACTACTTGCTTTCTAGTTATGTAATAGAAATGGAGTTTGATACACATGCAATTGCTTGAGAACTGACACATTTTTAAAAAATGTCAGATTATTTTTTTTCTTAACGTTAGGCTCAGAGGCACCTGGATCTTCACAATAAGTAGACATTAAGTTGGATAGTGTGCTGCAGTGGGGCATAAATGTGTTATTTTTCCATTACTTCTTAAAAAAAAAAAGGTGCCTTGTAGAAATAATTTAAAAGAAATGGAGTGTGATCAGTCTTCATGGCTTGAATAGTATGAAAAAAATTCCAAGTGATATTTACAGAGTCACACTCAACTTAGGATGGGAGGCTTTTTGTGTGTATTTGCTGCTCAATGGGGACAGTAGGAAATGTTTGACATTATGTAGACAATATTGAAGTGAAGGAAAAAGTTGTTTCTGCACTATATCTTTCTGTGAATTGAATAGCAGCACTTGTGCTGTGGCATTGTATAAATGACAAATATTATTTAAATGGTGTGCTTGCTACTGTAAGAATAAAACAATGCTACCTACATGATGCTGCTTCTAATAATTTTTAGAGGTGCTGCCATTTCTCAGTATTTTTCATGGTATCACTAGAGAATTTATATGAAATGTCTATTTTCCTGGGATTTTGTCTTTCTTAGATCCTGTATGCTTATATTCATTGTATCTGGCTTGGTAATGTTGTCTGTCTTTTATAATCTCTATCACCTTCCTGGCCCATCACTGCATTAGCTGACTGCAGGGCTGGTGATTTTGCTGTGCCTAATGGAAGGCAAAAGCTTTTTATGTCCATTTTTAGCCAAATGAGGTTGGGTGAGTTGTGAGCTAAGCAATTTGTACAAGGGGAGGTGGGTAGGTTTACACCGAGCGTGAGGCCTAATAGCAATCTCCAGGAAAGAGCTTGAAAAAGATGCAAGTATTGTGGACATTTGAAAACTTCTTGAAATTGTATTGACCCCAAATTGGATCCATTTTCTGTGGCAGAATAGTGTTCTGCTGGCTGTAGTCACCACACTTTTGCTAAAGCTTCAGTCTCTTTCTGTGAAGAGATTCTTCAGTGATCCAAATTTGCCAGTAAGATTTCCCTGGGCACAGGAAGGAAGTCCTTACTGTAGTGGTTGTCTTTATTCAGCCATATGCCAACATTCTTTTCACTTGTTTTAAGAAGGAAAGAAGCTGGAATAGGTGTTGATTTCTAAAAGGCTGAAAATACCAAAAAAGGGTTGGATTAGCTGTGTTAAGTTGGTGCCAGGAGGAGGAGGTTTGGTTCTAGTTCTTGCTCTTAAAAAAAAAGTAAATAAGACTACTTAGCTTGCCTTTTAAAAATTTTTTTATTAAAGCCATTAAACTGTAGATGCAATAGAATTTAGCAAAACTACTCTCTGTAGAGCCAGATAGCCAAGATATAATGAAATATAAATCTATTATCTTTACACCAAATGGGACAATCAAATGCAGAACTAATCCTCTGTGTACAATAGTAAATAAAATGAGCAGTATGTATTAGCTGCTGAGGAGGAAAAAACATGTGGGAAAGGAAATTTTGGCATCACATTTTAATCCTGTGGCATATTTTACATTCCTCAAAGGCACTGGCCATCTCCATTTCTGGACCTATAACATTTTAAAGAGAGGAGCCACCCCAGCTAATTGATTTTAACTATTCACTGTCAACTTTCAGGTCTGGAGGTTGTTTCTCTCTCTTTTTATCAAACCCTTTATATTGTTAAAAAAATACGTAGAACTTTGTTCAATTGACTGCAGTGCTCAAACAGTTTACAGCTTCTCCTAAATTGACTTTACTCTTCTAATTAAACCTACTTCTGAAATCTACTGTATTAGTACAGGCCACATGAAAATGAGACCCTCAAATTACACCCCTTTCACATCTTGTATCTCTTGTTTTTGGTAAATGAAGGCTCAGCAGCAGTGACTCAGAGCTGTGACTGGATGACTGAGAGCCAGGTAATGTGACAGTGAATCAGTCACCTCTGCTTCGTTTTGCCTGCCTTCCAGGGCAGTGGGGGACAAACCCACAGCAATCTCCCTGCTGGCTTGAATTGGTGTATTCCTGTTCCTGTGGTCACACATGAGCTGCCATAACACATGGATCCCTTGGTCAAGCTCTTTCCTGTCAAATTGTTCCCAGAGCTGCCAACTTGTAACAGTGAAGGGACAGTCTAAGAGAAGTGTTGTGGGTTTGATTCCAAATCATTATCTCATTGTTTGCCTTTAAAACTGAAGGGTGATCATTATGGAAACTGCTATTTTGCATGAAGCATTAAGCATAGTCTGGATCCTTAGCAAGCAAGAGAGCATCTGGAACCAGATAATTCTGAGGAAGTTGGAAAACCATCTGTGCTAGGCAACCATTCAAGCCCAAGACTAAAAGCTCCTCAGAGTCCCAATGGGAAATATTGAAGTCCAGCCTTGAAGTGTCAAGGCTGCTTTGTCTTCCTGGGATCACTGCTTGCTATTCAATGCTTCAGCTCTTGTGGCTCAGATCAGTCACACCAAACACTACTGCAAGCCTTGCTGTATTCTAACTGTCAGCAAAAGTTTGCAGTAATAAGTCCCTCAAAGTTTGCAGTAATGAGTTGCTTAACTGTGAAAGATATGTGAGCAGTACAGACAGCAAAACAACAGGAGGGGAGAGGTGCTTGCTTCTGCTGCTTCACTGAAAGTATTGATGAGGACTGTGATTATGTTGGTACAAGAGCAGCATTGGTCAGAAGGGGAAAAAATTAAGAGAGATACCTTTCTAAAACCTGTTTGGAACTGATGAGATAGCAGGGAGCTAAATGCATTATTAAATACCATTTTCAATAAACAGGTTTTGGGGCTAGTTTCACTACTACAGAGTTGGCTTGTATATCATAAACAGTCCTTCACTATAACTTAAAATTAATCATCTCTTCCTTGGAGCTATTGCTCCAAGTACAAAAATAAATACACCAGAACAGATAAAGGAATGTTGGCATTCATAAGTAATGCATTGTGTGCAGTTCTTTTATGGCACCTGTGGCAAAGTTCCAGCAACAAAAGCTTTGGTGCTTCTGAGCTGCCTGTTATCTCTGAGGGAAGTAATGATGGTTATTTAGTGCAGGAGACTTAGATTTAGAGACTGCAATAGCCATGAGGACTGCGTGAGGTATGTGTGAGCAGGAAGCATGTATCTGCTAACTGTATGGATTATTACTCACGGCAGGCACACAAGAAGATCTTTAGATTTTCAGGCTCATGTTTTCTATGAAATGTTTTGATTGTTCATTGGGTATGTGTCAGTAGAAAAGTGATTCACACCCTCTAATTCATGCTTCCCATCAGAAGTGCAGATTGATGGTGCTCTACAGGAGCCTGCATCTTTATCTCCCTGCAGAAATGCCATCACACTTCAAGAGTCCCTTAAATCCTCAGCTTTGTGCCGTTTAGAGTTGTGGTTCTCTTTGCCTGTTGTTTCAAGGCCAGTACAATGTGTTGACTGTCTGTGCTGCCAAATTGCACTAGGCATGCTTGGAAAGGTGCACCCCTCTTTCCTTCCTGGCTCCCTCCCTCTCAAAAAAAGACAAAACAAAACCCCAAACAAACAAAACCCCAAAACAAAGCAAAAAAACCCCCAAACAAACAAAACCCCAAAACAAAACAAAAAAAACCCCAAACAAACAAAACCCCAAAACAAAGCAAAAAAACCCCAAACAAACAAAACCCCAAAACAAAACAAAAAAAACCAAAAAAACCCAAACAAACAAAACTCCCCCCCCCCCAAAAAAAAAAAAAACAACAAAACAAACAACCAAAACAATAGAGAGAACAAGAGTTGCTATTTCTTACTGTTCTGTTTTCTTGTCTCTGGTAATGGAATAAAACTAAGCAGACTCTGATGACTCCTTAGACCTTATTTTATCTCCTATCTCAGGCTGTTTTGCCCTTCTAAGAGCCTTGGAGGGCCCTGGTTCTTCACAGATTTGGTGAAGTAAGGCCATGCGTGTGCTGTGGTCGGACAGTTCACCCTTTGTCCTGCCTCCATGGTCATATTGACTGGAGCCCTCTGAAGGACTCTGTTTCCCTGTCCAGGTTTTCCAATGGAAACTAGATGTTCTGGGCAGCAGATAACCACCTTTTGACAGGAAATTAAGACCCCAAAGTTGGGAAGTACTCCTGGATTCTTTGCTGCTTGCAATAGTGGGCCCCTATCTTTTTCTTCAAAAAACACTCTCTCCTGCAATATAGATTATTAATTTTGGAGACCAGAAGAAATAAAAAAATGACTTAGTAAGCACAGAATTAGAGATCAAAACAAATTACTTGGGCAATTTGCAGAATGGGGAGTTAAACAGATTACAGATAAAGCCTTATTAATTAGTATCAAATCTGCTTTGGTGCCATATGGATCACAGTACTTTCTCCCTTTGCCTCTTCTTCCTGTCATTATCTCTCAATTTCCTTTTCTCTTTCTGATGATTGCAAGTGATTGTGTTACTCTGAAAAGATTAAAAAATGGCTTAATCGTATTGAGGGAAAAAGTTATGAATCCTCTTGACTTTAATAGCAGCGAAATCTAAATCCAGAAAAGTGCTCTAATTGGCAGGTAAAAATTGTTTGGGTCAAATAATCTTTATCTGATGGAGAAAAGATCAGCAAAGTGGTCCCAATTAATTCTGTGGTTCATTTCATCAGGTCAGCAGAGTGCAGTGCTCTAGATGTACTGTAATTAGCATTTAATGTTTTACAGAAACATGCAAAAGTGTGCTTGAATACCTAATTTTTAATTTTTTTTTAAACAATGTCCTACAGAAAAAAAAAAAACCCCAACACATAAGTGTAGTACAGGAGTTCAGAGAAAGGCAAAACTGAATTTGTTAGAACAATAGAACTTGTGGTTTGGGCTTTGGAGAAACTTGCTTAATTCATCTGTTTCCCTATTTTTTAACCTGTTTAATTATGTGCCGTGGTAGCAATTGAGCTCAATGCTAGAAAATTTTATGTATAAGTAGATTCTATCTATTAAAATCAAAATGAAACAACACCCCAAGAAAACTTTTATTTCTAGATTAAAGGAGCAAAATTTTGATGAAATTGCCAAAACTTTGATTTTGACGAATATGCACAGGGGGAGGCATCCATAACATGACAGCCTCTGTGAGTTTTACTGTTTGATGAATAATCCTCTCACAGCTGCTCTTCCATGGAAAGCTAGAGATTAAGTTCTTCACTTTACCTTTTCCACTACCAGTTTTAACCTCCATAAGAGACAAGAGATTTTCAAGTCTAGGAAAAAATATATGGGACCATATAAATTGACCAACAGTCAAGTTATCACAGAGCTGGTGGACTTGCAGCTGTTCCTGTTGCAAAATACATTTTTATCATTTCTGTAAAAGAAATATATAGGTGTAATTCTGCAGCACAGAAGGAAAGTTGGGAAAAATGTACAGTTACGGGATTTTTATATGTACACTGATGTATGTATTCTTATTGTATTGAAATATTAGACACTGAAATCACACTCGATGCACCCATGATGAAAATCAGCAGATTTGATTTTTATGAATGCTTCCCTCAAGAAGTGAAAGATTAGAAATTATGTGAACAGAAGCACATGCTGAAATACAAAAAACCCAAATCCTCTTTATTCCAAGTGAAAAGCTGTATCTTCCCAAATCTTGGAATGCTCGGGGAAGCAGCAGCTTCTGTGAGGTGTAGGGTGAGTAGCAAGGTTGTTAAAGAATTAGAGAGGACAGGGAATATTTTTGAAGGAGTGGGAATGCTGCGTGGAAACAGACAGCCATGATGTAAAGTTATGACATTTGGCAATAGTGTGCAGCACAAATTGGGATTTGTAATGATTCCAGAGAGCCTTCCTAAACCTTTATAGAACTTGAATTAATCATGTACCAGAGAAGCACATCAGAGCTATAGGAAACCAGCAGACATTGTGACTCTGTTCACTTTATATATTGTTTTAAGTTCTGCTGCGGTGTTTGAGGGCCAGAATTCAGAAATTGGACTTATGCAGGAGTGTTATATATTTGTAAGCTCTCTATGTGAATGTAGCATAAATTTTTATTCAAGGGTAGTATCTTGCTGATGGTGAGTGCAGATTGGAGTGCTCAGGTGGATTTTTGGAATTTGTCACTGTGGTAAAAAAAACCCATATATATATGTATAAACAGCATTCAGGCAGCAGATTCAAAGAACTTATAAGCCACCTTCTCTTGTGTTAGTTTTGAGCATGGTTTAGATAAATCTATCTCCATATGTAAAATAGCATCTTAATTGATACTGAAGCATTATCTTTTTGTATTAATTTAGGTTACTTGAAAACTGGATTTGTGCTCATAAATAGAGCAGCACATCTATAGTACTAGAAGGACTTGTTGATCTAGAAAGATTAGTCAGTCTGGAGACTGAACATTATCTATGCTTCAAGAATCTTGTTCTGCCCGTTGCTTCATTCCCTCATTGGAAATTCAGAACACTATCAGCTTGAATAAATGTCCAAATTCCTGTTCCACCTTGGAATTTTTTTTCTTTCCTTCTTCCCACAAATTTTCAGAGAACATGTTAGAACAACATGGACGTTTCTCACACTTTGATTTAGCTTAATCAAAAGCATTTGGCATTGCTATGTGTACTGGCACTTGGTTGCTCCTTCCACATCAGATCCTGATTGCACAGAAGCCTGCATCATTCTCCATGCTTCCAGGGCTTGCCCTAAAAGCACACAAGAAAATATGTACTATGTAACACCTGCCTTCTGTCTTAAGCTAAATAAGTGTTAAATTCAAAGCAGGAAAGAACACCTAAAGTTAAAAGAAAGAAAAAAAAAATCTTTTAAGGCTTCTGGGTTTTGATTTAATTAAAAACAAAACAAACCCAAAACCCAAACAGAAAAAACCCATGGGAATTGCATGTCCAATGTGAAGGTAAGGGAAAATAATTACATCATGTTTCTGCTTCAATACCCTCTAGTCCATCAGAAATGCTTTTAGTGCAATGTATGTAATTGCTGCTCAGCTGTTCTGATTGCTCATTACATGACAGGCTCTTACAAGGAGAAGGGATCATTTGCCTGTCAAGATTTAGTCACAGTCATTAGCACTCACCTTTATCTTGACAGAGAATAAAATGTTTTACTGTAAGCTGCTAGTGATACATTCCATGCACTGCTGCATTTCCTAAACAGGGAATTAAAACTGCTATTGCCCTGTGCCCTTTCCTGGTGTATGTGGGCACTAATTTTGTTTCACTGAGCAGTCTTTTTTTATTATTCACCCTTTCTGTTACACTTAGATATGCACAAGCACAACATAATGAGAAGGTCACAAGTGCTATGTCAGAGTAAGGATTGAGATGTGAGATAAATCTCAGGTATTCACTTCTGATGCATTTTGGTTACATAATTTCATACTGACTGCCCAGTGCCAGAACTGTAGTGCAAAGAATTCAGGCTCTATATAATGAAACTATATAGAAGAAGGATTAAATATATTTTACTCATCTTTGGTGATATGTGAACTTGTCTGGTTCTTACAAGGTGTTTTGTTCCTGGTTCTAGTGCCCCTGCAGTGTGAAGGTCCCACAGAGGCAGGCACATGAGTAACACTGTTCACAGTCCTGTGATTTCCTTTGGATGGAAATAACTGCACTGCACTTGAGTGCTCCTCCACAGCTCACTGGTACCAGCTGGTGATATTGACAGTGCTCAAACACCCTCGGAGCTGTAATTTCAGAAAGGATTTTTGTTGGTATAAACTAATACAGCTCTGCTGGCTCAAAATTTTGATTTAGTCTGAAGCCTTCAATTATTAAACAATTGTGTTTTTACACATTGGGAAGTTCAACTCTCAAGTACCCTTAAAAATTTAAAAGGAGTGAAGTCCACTGTGTTAATTTTAGATCAGCCCAGTGAACAGGGAGTGTGTGATCTCCTCCAGTCCTAATTTCAGGGAACTAAAATTATTGCATCAGGAACATCTTCCTTCCTTGTCATATGCGTCCTTTTATGCCTTTTTCTGTTGACATTAGTACCAAAAGTGCCAGCAATAGTGCTTTATTTAGTCAGGATTGTTTGAGGTTTTTTTTAAGGATAGGTCTTGACCCAGAGAGAAAATCCATCATGAAAGAATCAGCTTAGTTGGAGAAAGAGCTTTAGTCTGAGAGAAGGGGGGTATGTGTTTGTACTGGGTTGTGTTTATGGAAAACAGGATAGAAAAATGTAAATACATTTGGAGATCATAATTTAGTGCTGTGCTACACTGAACTAAAACCTGCTGTTGAATCCTTGTCCTCAGAATGTACTATTCACTTTACCTGCTGAGCTGGCCTCTCAGAGCTGTTCAACAAAGTGTTCTGCATTGCATTTGGGCTGATTGTTTGTTTGTTTGCTTTTCTGATTACTGGAATGAAGAGAAGAATGAGATTATCTAACAGTATTTGACACATATAAAATCCACCCCCTATTTTACTGAGGCTGTAGCACTGAACACAGACCTGCCTGGGAAGAGGTTATGGAGAGCACCTGATGGTGAGACACGAGTAAACTCTCTCCCAGAATCTGCACAGCACTGGGCAGCTGTGTGGGCTAGTGATGGAAGGAAAAAGGCAGCAGGAGGGCAGGGAGTGTTGTTGTTCCTATGTTCAGGGCTTTGTAGTGATGCAGCTCTTGTATGGACACATGGATCTTGCAGTTTTGGAAGTATTTTAACATTTCCATGAAGTGTACTTTATGCCTAATGTGAATTTGGCCTAGATGTCTACCTGTTTAATACTCCTCATAGTTGCATGTGAGGGAGAGTTAAGGCTTTTGTTTAAATTTTTTCAGTGTCAGGAGTGAGCTGAGAGAAGGCAGCCTACACAGCATACAGCCCTGGGTGCCTTCTTCAGTGAAATATTGTCAGGCATTCATTGGCATAATACCAGCACCTTCAATTCAGTTTTGTCGATGTTTTCTTCCACTGAGTAGCCAGGAACAGACATACATAATTTCCAAGTGTGGAAGAATGCTCACAGCAACTGAAAGTCTTTAAGAACTATGAGACTAAGTGCTTGTGAGAGTGCCTGGGGAAGGAATGAGATGGCTGCAGCGTGTTGCTTGCGCTCTGTTTAGAAAACTACAGCCAGCCAGTTAGGAAGCAGAAGCAGTGGCAGCTCAGGTGATCAGTGTGAAAAATGGAGTACAGATAGCACAAATAGATGTTGTCTGATGTATTAGTTGCAGTGGATTGCTTCTGCAAATCTTTGTCTGTATTGGTGGTTGGTGGAATAACTCAGTATCAAATTTATTAGCAATGGTTTTTGCTCGTGATTGGTTTGTGGACAGAAAAATGAGCTCTGTTAGTTATGTAAATGGTGAATACCTCGGCAGAGGCATTTTGTCAAACTGCCTCACCATTTTCCAGGTATTAGTCAGAGCAGGATCTGACCAGTGCCTGCAGGACTCCCTATGGCAGTGGGAGAACTGAAGCCTTCTCATTCTGTAGGCTGACAAGACCTAATTCCATAGAAGGAGTGTGTCCTTAGTCAATCTAACATTTTTATGGCTGCTTTCTTTATCATAATCTTCCAGCGTTATGTTCAGTTTCATTTTGAAATAAGTATCACTCAGTTTAGGTTGAGGTTAAAGAGGGACTTAAAATTTGTAGTGAATGTGTTTCTGATCAGTGGTATTGAAACCATTACAGGAAGTCACAACATGCCAACTGCAGGAAGGGTGAGCATCCTTTAGTGCTGAAACTGAACCATATTGTTTGTCTTTTTTACCCAACTGCAACCTGGTAGGCCCAGGACATCTAGAAACATTGCTCTGGTGAAAACTCCAAGGAGCTTTCCTCTTTGGTTTGTGCACTGTACCTTCATTCATTTATGTGCTTTGTGTTTCCCTTGCTGCTGTCACTGACACTGCAGGGTATCCAGTTCTGATTTGCCACAGGAATTGTCACACTTTTGTTGCCTCCCACCCTCCTGTGTGGCTGCTAAGAACACACTGGAGAGAGGAGAGTGGGGAGAGTTATGTGACCGACTGAGCTCTTTGCATGAAGCCTTCTTGAACCTGACTCACAGGCTGCCAGGGACAGATCTCCAGGTAAAACAGAAACCTGAACATTTCAGTCTGTGCATACTGAACTCTTAGTGGTGAGTTTTTCTTGTGTTTAAATGAAGCAGAACTTGAACCAGGGCAAGAGCTATGTCAGTGCACAAGTGGAAATCAGGACTCTTTAAACAGCATAGCAGTAGTCTTCCAAAATACCCTGATGCTGGGCGAGAACCCCAAAAGTTGCTGTTTTTACTATAACTGGTGAGCATTAAGAACATGGATCATTTTTTGTGGATTTTCTTTTCCATTTCTCAACCACATCTGAAGCTGCCAGTGCAGAACAGAACAATTCTTTCCAGCTATTCACACTGGATAATTGGACAAATCTTGTTAGGCACACTTAACTTGTCGTGGTTTGTGTTTAAGCCAGAAAGCACTTTTTTCCTCTCTAAAACACACATTATCAAATGAGATTTAAAATTCAATCCATGTAAAGTAATTCATGGAGCCCAGGAGATTATCCTGGGAAATTTCATCTGATGCTGGAACCCTTTGGGCTTCATAATAGCAGCAGTAGCAACAACTTCATAGTAATAGCCATATCTACACAAAGCAAAACAGAAACAGTGGTCTGAACAGAAAAAAACCCCACTAGATCCAAGTAGCTATGCTATAAAGCATTAGTAATCCAGGAATGGTGCATATTTCTTGTGGCAGAATGACATTCTTAATTTTTTCTAGGGAATGTTTTCTCAAAGCCACGTTTAAGGCAAGTAACACTTGCGAACAGATACAGCTGGTAGCATAATTTGCTTGTATTTTAGTTATAGCTCCCATTTCTTCTTAGAAGTTCTGTTTCTGTGCTCCAAAACACTAATGCTAACGGTTTAAAAATAGATTTTTCGACTGGAATACAAGTACTGTTAGGGAAAAGGATTTGTTTTGCCCTGTGAATTCTACAGCAGAGATTAGTGGTGTGCTGTAACAGGTTCTCCATACAGTGAAATGGGCCTTGATTTTGTATTGTATGGTAGTATCTGCACACTCTGCTTGATACCAGTCAAAAATAACTGGCCTGTTTTAAGTGTATCCTCCTTAAGTGTATCCTTTTAGTTTTATTTCCAGATCTGAGGTGGAATAAACAAGGGTCACAGTTCCTCAGCAGTCTGAATTTGTGAGTCTGTTGAAAAGTTAACACAGCATGAGGAAAGAAGCTCTGAGAGCTAAAAATTATGTTCTGTTGAACTGTGACTTCTTCCTCATTTTACTTACAGAACAACAGTCCTGGAATTCCAGCATCTCAAGAAAGATTTAAAGAACTTTAGGATCTTACCCTTTATGACAGAGCTGCAAAGTCTAAATTGCTCTGAATCCAACAGGACTTAATTCAGGAATTCTTGGAGAGCATTCTGTGATGTAGATAAAAGCTGGGACACTGCTCAGCTGAGAAAGCACAATATGTCAGCATATGAGCACAGAGATGTGACAAAAGCAGTAGGTGAAACAGCAATGTGTAACTGAGATTGCTAGAGTGAGTAGTCTGAATTCGGAGGGGAGGGAGAATTTGGAAAAAGAAAAGGATCACAATCAGTTTCAACTGAGCAAGCAAAAAGAGATTTCATAAATATTACATGAAAGAAGAAAATGAAGGGACGTGTGTAGTCTTCTTTAATAGAGGGGAGGAATAAATTGGTCTCGGGGAATTCAGGAGAGTTATACTGCTAATAAATCCTGGTCCTTCTTTCAGAGAATAGTGGGGATAGAATTTGGACAGCACAGTTTTGGGCACCAAGACTCCCCATAGGACCAAACCCCACATAGTGCCAGTTGCTCTCTTCCCATAGGCGCATCAGCTGAGGCTTCATTTTTCAACACGCTGGTTCCCAGTCCTGACAAAGCAGGAGCTGTGTCAGTGCAGCAGTGCTAATCTGTCTGACAGCTCTCATGCAGGACAGTTGGCATCTCTGAATTTTGCATCAGCATGACCTGGAATGAAATACCAAAAATGGGCAAATGTCTGACAGAACGGAATTAATTGGGACTGAGCTTGCAATCTGTTTTCCTTGGAAAAAAGGAATTTTTACCAGTGCAAGCACTAAATAATTATTTTTTTAAAAAAATACCTAACTAATGAACTTCCATATGGTAACACTGTAAAAATTTTCCACCACAGGGATCAGTGTTAATACCAAAGCAGGTCACTCATCAGCCTCACAGAAATTGAGGAGATCCTTTCTTAGTGTCTCCATGCAATTTCAAAAACAGGTTTACCATTTTGTTCTCTTTAAAATGAGAGTTCTCAGGTCCTCACAGTAAGATTTGCAGACAACAGTTTGTAAGGATGAAATAAAGTGAAAAAGTAATGAAGCATCAGAAAAAACAGCACAGAAAAGGGTTCAGAGTTTCTTTCTTTGTCTCACTTGTTTCTACGCTCCTATTTTAAATGCAAAGCAATGCCTTTTCCATATTTCATGCTGACATTATAGTTTTTCTGACGTTTAAAGTATACTGTTTTTACTGTAAAAAAAAAAAAAAAGGAATAAGAATTATCTGAGTAAAAAATGATCCAAAGAAGAGTCAGAACTAGAACAGGTAGTCAGGATGTGCATGTGGTCCTGGAGATGTGCCCTAAACATGGAAGTTGGATTGGAATCTCACACCAACGAAAAAAAGAATGTATAACTAAAACTACTCAGAAGCAAAATCTGAGGGAGAAAGCCAGAAAGGCCAAGACTAAAGAGAATTAAAAACCAACCAAACACATGTAAACAACCCTAGCGAGATTTTATTAATATAGTCAAAGGAAAATGAAGGGAAATACAAGCCCAAGTATGTAAAAAGACTGAAATATTCTGTTTTCATTTGTCATTCCTACTTATATTGGGTATGTATTTAATGAAAATGGGATTAATGAGAAGACAAAAGTGCAGGTCAAATACATGAAATAGTAAAGAATGGTGTAAATCCACAGGGACAGGACCAAGAAAGTCACCCTAAGGCATTTAAAACCAGGCCAACTGCTAATGAATTCCCAAAGGAATTCACTTATTTAAAGGGACTCGAGTAAATTTGCAGCTAATCATCTTCACTCTAATCCCCAGGAGTGTTGTGTACTAAATTATTACCTAGGCAGTTGTTGTGTAGCTTCTGGATAGAGAGGCAGTAAAGTTAAATCCAGCCAAGGTATATTTACGAGTACCAGATTACATTAATTTATCCCTCACTCTCCTTTTTCTTTCCCCCCTGGGTCTTGTAGTCTTGTCTCTAAAAAAAAAACAAGTTACATTTTTGAAAGACAGAAAAGAAGACAGTGATAAATGGTCATTTTGACCAAGGGGTAAAGTTACCAGAAGGACTCCATGAGAATATGTTGTGGGAATTACATCATTCCATGCATTTGTAGCTGAGCAAAAAATGAGGTTGAGGATTAAACCAAAAATATTTACAATTGAAGAAAAAGGTCTGGGTCGTTCAATATAAGTCTGCTTAGGAAGAGCTGCAAAATGATTTTTCAGTGCTGAATGACTAGGTGATGAGATGGCAGATGAAATCCAGTGCTGATAAATGTAAAATAAGGATACCAGGAATAATAACTTCTAAGGCATATGCTGTGGTAAGTTTTACCTTAGCTACTCCCTTTCAGAAGGACCTTCTTTAAGGTCACTGAGTGTAGTTCACTGCAGACATCATTTGTGTGCTCAGTCACACTGAAAAGGCAAATAGACTCATAAAAATTATTAGGGGAAAAAAGGAGAACAAAATAGAAAACATCTTTATGCCATCTATAAATCTAGGCTTTCCCTGCCCAGTGAACTCAACAGGCAGTTCTGGTCACTCCTTGAAAAATGGCATAGGGAAAATAAATACAGAGAAGGGCAGCAGAGATGCTGAGAGGTAGGAATGCCTTGTTTATGCAGATCTGGCTAGGCACACCCTGAGGACTTGCAGAGGGAACACAGCTGGGACACACAGACACAGAAGGCACACAGGACATTTCAGTGATTCCCATGGTGTAGTCAGTGGTGCTGAGCACTGTTGCATTCAGTTATAGCTCCTCCTTCGTTCAGCTGGAATTGAGTACGGATATAGCCTCTGTGAAAGTACATGCCTTGGTCCATGAAACTTCACTTGTTTAGGCATAAGTATATTTTGGTAGGGTTTTAAAGAAATGTCTGTTATGGTAGGTATTGAATGTATTTGCACAAAGTGATCTCTGCCCTATGGGAAATTAGATACTTTAATAGTGCTCTGGGGCTCCTCAGGCATGACTCACATGAGTCTCAATGTTTTGGTCAATGTTACAATTCTGCAGTATGAGCACATCAGTCCTTGAAAGAGGACTGAGTCCAGGAAGAGGAAAGACTGGCTGATTAGTGAGTTCTATTCTGTCAAATGTAATGTTATCTTTACCACTGACTTCTGGGTTGAGTTGGTTTTTTTTCCTACTGTGAAGTTTGTTTGTTTGTTTGTTTTTTTTTTCAATAAAGCTGTAATGTCATTATTTTTGGTGTTAGGGACCATAGCTACTAGAATAGAGGACATATATAGTATAGGTATAGAAGAAATTGTTTCTCATGGGGGAAGTAATTAGCTGAATTAGTATAGGAGTTCTAATGATCTAAATATATTTTACAGGGGTTAGGGGTAATTGCTCTTGCTTCATTAGCTGGGATAATAGTGACTGGCCGCAGTTCTGTGGTTCACAGTGAAGTCTGCTGTAATGATGCTGCTCAGAAAGTATTTTACTTATTTATGTGAGGGGCACAGCATTGCCTGGCCAAACCTTCTGCCTTCCCCACTGATTCCCCAGCCTTGCTCACTGAATGTAGCCTGAAAGCTGCAAATCTCACAGACCTGTGCATGAGCCTGTGTCAGTGCCTATTACACCACGCTGGAAAGGTGTCAGCCTTCACCATTATTGCAGAAAAGGCACTGAATGCTTCAGCCTTCTCCATCTCACTTTCCCCTGAAACAAAGCTTGCGCTAAAATGCGGCAAACTTAGTTTGGACAGAACAACTCCATGGTCCATTCCTTGAATAATGGTAGGAAATTGTGGGCATTTTTCAGGTTAAAAAGCAAGACATGAGAGTTAATTTTTACGTGTTGCTGCTTGGACTGAAGGTTTGGCAGAATCATTTGTCAGAGACATACTTATTTTTTTGACAGTAAGACCTCTGTGCATACACTGTAATCTCAATACTGCTACCATTCATTGATATTTTGAGTTTGCAGCATCCAATGGCAGAGTCAGGCAGAGAGTCCCTTGGGACTGAGCCATTTCTAAGGCAGGCAGCTGCAATATAGAGGCGCTGGAATTAATCCTGAGAGGTTGTCCTTGTGCCTCACATGTGTCACAGGGACCCCTCCTGACACTGGAGACCTGGATGACAGATCTTGGAACAGGCATAATCCCAGTTCACAAAAGGCTATGTCCAGTGATGAAAAATTTGTCAGGAAAAATTAGGCTTTGTCCCAGGCACTGCTTTTAGTCAGCTTAATCAGCAGTATGTGATTCTGTGGCACTTCATTTGTTTTAAACCCAAATTAACCTCTGTTACAGAGCTTCTGCTTAGTTTCTGTAAATTAACAACAGGATGTGACTTTTTCCAGCTTAGGTTATGTTAAAAAAAGTACACGTGCAGAAAATAATAGCCAGCTAAATGGGAAGCTTGTTATGCTTCTCTAGCAGTTATGTTCCTAATTACTTATTTTAAAGACAAAGTGAAGCTACGAGTTTTCTGTTACCTTGGTTGAAGCAGCTGTATATTGCTGCCTACTTTTAATATAATTTTCCTTCTCCTTTCCCTACTGCTTCTTCACCTCCAAAATGACCCACCCCACTCAAGCAAGCATTGAAAACACGGTGCAGCAGGACACCATTGTCTCCTCTCTGCAGTGACTGGGTGAAGTCAAGGCCAGGATCTTGCAGAGCTGGGAATAGTACAGTTCCTTCCCAGGGCTGGCGTGCTGTTTGCTCCAAGCCATCTGGCAAAAGAAGCACTGCAGTTCACAGGAGTTCCTAAACCTATAGCTGTGACCTGTACAGGAGTGGGGTTAGGGCACGGCTCAGCTGTGGGGAATAGTGTGGTGTTCTTCTGTCACCTGCCTCTGTGAGACTGAGGCTCCTTGCTGTAAGAGTTATTCCAAGTGCTGGCTTCAATTTTGAGATGGCTCTTCTGTTATGACCACTTCTTGTCATCCTTCTGCATAGTGAGCTGTTCCTGCTCCTCCCAGCAGTGAGTTCAGCACACAGGCTGCCCTTAGAATTGATCCATCTGTTATTTGTCCCATGGATGTCAAAAGAAAGAGGCCAGATATGGAAATGGGCAAGTACAAGTCTTGTACAGCAGCTGTTTGGAGTAAACTGGGGTAGATAACTGGCAATACATATTAAAAGAGCTTTTCCTTTGACCTTGTGAAGTAAGTAGGGGAAAAAGCATTTGAAAGTTAGAAACAGACTAGGAGAGAACAGAATATAAATAGATTTATGGCAGTGTCAGTGAGTGAAGATGGAAGACAAAGTGCTGTTACAATGCTGCTCTCAAGATGAAAGCTGTTAGGCAGAGCGAGTCCTGTGCTGGCCATCTCAGCATGGTAAAGCTGCCAGGACACAGTTCTTGGCAGCACCAGTGTGTAATCTGAAACCCAGAAGCATTGGAAAGGATAATTTACCCATCCTTGTGTGCACTTCAGAGCTGGTTAAGCATGCAGGTGGGCAAATTAATCCTTATGTTGGAATTAAGATTTGTTAAGAATCCAACTGTTCCTTTTTAATCTGTTGTAATGGAGGTTTCTAAATATCCTTGTATTGCAACTGGTTTCCAGCTTTGTCTCATGAATCTGTGGCTCCACAGTGAAACACAAATTAGTTTACAGCACAGCAGTCACTCCTGAATTATGCCTTGAAGTCACATCGTGAGAGTGCAGAACTCCATCAGCTGTAATTCCAAGGAAGGATTGTGGTGATATTACAGACACTATCATGGCCAGTGAGTAACAATCTTGAATGCAAAAGGCCCAAACCTTTGGTTTCATTTCATTACGAAATTTTTAAAGACTGAGCTAGTTACCTGTTTAAACTGTTTTCTATGATCATATCAGTAAATGGAAGAAATCCTGAGTCTGCTGTGGACCGCTGGAATTTACCAGCAAGTGCATTTTAAATAAATATTTGCAGAGCAGCTCTTCAGCTTGTGTGAAATGTCAGAGTATTAAAGGCAGCTTCCCTTAGCTGCATGTCTCTCAAGACTCTTCAATCTCTAGCTGTGAAAAACAAAAAAAAAAATAGTAATAAAAAAAAGTTGGGAGGAGAGGAAATGTGCTCAGGCTGTGATTGCTTCCCACCTTAGTGGTGGACTTAGATGTGCCACTAGTGATATGAAGTAGCAAATGCATTTAGATTTCACTGTCTATTACACTCTTTTTGCACTCAAGTGTGTAACAGGGATGGTAGGGAGCCAAGAACCTGTATGTTGTTACAGCTCATGCAGTATTTTTGAACTCTGCTCTTTGCTGGAGCCACAGGACTTATTTCCCACTTAATGCACCTAATCAGTGAGATTATGCAGAAACTCATAGGCCCAGCTCTGGAAACTCAGGAGAGAGGTGCTCAGGAACAGCAGAGGGTGCAGGGTACAGTGGAGCTGTGAGACCTTTTCATGGGAGGCAGATTTTAGCCCGAACACTCAAGGGAAAGCTACCCACAAGGGAATGTTTGTCCATCTGGTTGAAGGAGAAATGAGAGGAAGGATGGAGACAAGGCAGTTTTGCAGTTGCCCTTTTGACTGAGATTTCTTTAATGATTCAAGTCTCCTCTCTGCTGTGCTGACAGAACGGGATTACAAGAAATGTGGGTGGAGAGAGAGGAGGAAGGCATACTGAGTAGATTTTAAGCAGGCCAGCTTCAAAGTTTGGAAGAGCAAGCACCTGTAAGTACATTCATGAAAGCATTGAGCATTTAATTTAGAATATTGATAGGCTGCATTTTTCTGCTGAGTTTTGCTACTGAAGTGGGAAGTTACACTGGAGTCACTTCACAGCATGTCAGTAATAGCACGTTATGCAATATCTGAGTCTTGATGTCATGTGTGTCATTGAGGGCTTCAGAAAGGTGGTGAAGAATTAAAGACAAAGCACAGCCAGAGCTCATTCAGTCACACCAAAGCTCCCCTGTAGTAAGCAAGTGGTACAGTTGGTAAAGAGATGGTGCAAGGCTGTGCCAACCTGTACCTTTCTGTGAACACTGGGGTTGTGCAGGGTAAGCAGGAACTCGTTGTGAACTTCTATTCAGTGGCATCTGCCCTGAGCCCTAGAGGGAAATAGAATGGTAACAATTCACTCTGAGCAGAAACTGAGGGAATAAGGCTGCAGTTGACTCCCTGCCAGCAGCTGCTCAGTGTGATTGGGACCATTTTACGAGATTTTCATGATGTTGGTACAACTGAACTAGTGGGTGCTAAGACTTGTAGGATTTGTTACCTGCTCTTCACTATAGGAGAATTGCAATCAAAACAAGTCAGGTGTTCCTAAAGAAATGTGGGACTTCACTCAGAGAGCTGAAGTAAGATAAAAACCACGAGAGCTCAACATTTCTCAGTGGGATGCCAAACCTGAAAGTGTAAGATTAGATCATTAGATTCAGACAGTAGTTTATGATCTAATAAAAACACTAATGTGCTTTGGTGCAGCAGAAGCAATAGGCGTGGGAGAGACCCTATGTCTTGTGTGAAGCAGCACATAAAAGGATGAACTGTATGGTGTAGCAGATGAAACTTCACAGAGACAGTCAGGAGCTGTGGACTTTGCAAAGTGCAGCTGGAAGGGCCAAGTAGATTTCCCTGTGTGGAAGAGAGGAGATACAATGTGCTTGGCTGGTTAGTGACTGAATATTCAGTGTATTTTTGCTCTTAATCATTCATCTGCTTAGTGCAATGTCAGCTCTGTCAGCTGCTGTAAAAATATTTTTAACTGGAGAGCTGATCACCAGTGAGGTGATCACTCTGATATTATAAACTGCTAGTATTAGTAATTTTTGGCTGTTTTAGCATCCTTTATATCATAACATAGGTCTGAGAGGGGCATCATTCTGTATCAGAATAATTCCAGTAAAAAGTTTTAAGTACTTTAAAAGTATTCATTTAATTACTTTTCTTGACTGAGATATCATTAAAGGAAGATAATTAAACAGTTGTTTCCAAGCCCAAATTCAGGTCTGTTTGGCAGTGAATTAGAATGAATGTGGTTCTCTTGGTCTAGCTCTCTTTTGTAACTATTCAAGGACCATCTTTTCCTGGCTATATACTCCAGGGGAAATATACAGAGGATATTCAGAGTAGAAAATGCATTGTAAGGGCACTTAAACAATGTTTCCCTCTCCCCTCATGCTGACTGTAATCATGTGAAATGCAGAGAGACTGTTAAGGTTGAACTGGAGTCGAAGTAACTATGCTTGGATAGTTAACATGCTTACTGTGTTCATTAATGACAGATAAGCCAGTCAAGAATGAAAAATCTTTCTCTGTATTCTTTCCCTCTAGGAAAGAAAATGGAAATAAAGTGCTAAGTTTGTATGGAGAGGTTATAAGTAGAAACTGGGGAAAATGAATTATAGAGGATTTTTTTACTCTAAACTTTTTCCTAAATGTCTTTTCTATTTAGTCTCTAAAAATTCTATGAATACAAAGTTTTTTTAACTTAAAAAATGTTTTGACAACATTTTTCATTCTTACTTGCTGCACAGTTTACAAACACTTTAAGGCTTTTATTTTTATCATCACTGTGAAGGCTGATTTTTTTTTTTTTTTCCTGGAAGGTAAGAGGAGAACAACTTCTATCAAAGGCACAGTCTGTTTGCTATAAGGTAGAGAAATAAGTATCTGCAAGTTATCTCAGTTCTTAATAATTACTCAGAAAGGACTACAATTTTAAGGCCAAGGGTGAACATTTGGAGAAACTTCAGTGGAGTAAAACAATAAACACCTGATTGGAATTAGTGTGTGAACAATTCAGCAGCAGAATTTTCCATCACATTTTTTGGGCAGAGACGATGCCTTAATTTTTCTGAATGTGCCTAGAACATTTGTGTTGTATGTTTGTAAGTGAACTGAATCTTTAGTCTCCTATGAAAGTTATGGTATTTACCTCCTGACAGGGAGATTCCTAAAATCTTATTACCTAGGCTACATAAACTTTTTCTTCCACTGCAGATCAATCCCATACAAGGGAAGATGACCAAGTCTTCTGTCCAGCGCAGCCTCTGATTGAATAGATGAGATGTGGTTCAGGGAATTGTGAGCTTTAACTTGATTTTACTTCTGTGATATGACAAACAACTTGGCAAGTCTGTTGATTTGGGGTTTTTTACCTCACTAGAAAAGTAGGATTGATGCTCCTGCTGTTATCTCCATCCTAGGGAAGTATCTCTGTAGATGGCAGGTTTGGACCACAGGCATATTTTCTATGGCTCTTTGCTGACTGAGGTCATCTGGATGTATTTGGGCCAGTTCTATGCAAACAGAATTTCCTTTGAGGACTATTTTATATATATAATTTTCTCTTTGCATAATGCTACTTTAACTTACGGTAATTACCGCTATCTTTGCCCACTTTGCTAGTATTTTTCTAGCAGATAAGTACTAGAACAGGACCCTGAAACCACAGACTAGCTTTGCTTTAAGAGCTGGTGGTTGGCTCTACTTACCGTTCAAAACAGCGTGTCAAGTCAAAGTCAAAGGGAGAGTGTTTTGGATTAAATCATGGGGGGAACTCTACAGTCTGCCAGGGAGAAAGTCTGATGAGTACAGTGTGATCCTGATGCCTTTCCAATGGCGTGATGTTATCCTGCCTGACATTATCCTATTAGGTACATGATGTGAAATGGCATTGTGTTGCATGCGATAAAACCATGTTGCATTAAAAGCTAGAACGGTAATGACAAAGCCAAACAGGCTAACAGTAACTTCCTTGAAAGCCAACAAATAAGTGTTTTCTAATCTAACTCTGGATCTTCCCATTCAGCTGAAGTTAATATAATTTCATGGAGGCTTAGCTTTTTACCATTACATGTACCTTCACGCCCACACACAGTTTATTTCTGGTTCTGCTTATGAATTTATAATGTTTAAGGTTTAATAGGAAATGCACTGGCTGAGTCAATTAGTGCTGCAGCTACTACTTGTTTTAGCCCAACTGTAGCTGTTATAAAAGAAAATGTCATAACCTTCACAGCTGTCTCCTGTATCAGTCATGAATAAAACAGGATCATCTGCAAGTTCATCTGGTTTGCCAACCCTCCTGCGTCTTAGCAAAACACACTTGAGTTTGATACTGCTTCTTAAAAAAAAATCAGAATTATTTTGCCATCCAGCCCTTCTCCAGGCTATTGCAGCAATCAGCATGTCCAGGCCTTGCCTTGATCCATCACGAATGGAGAAGTTCTATGACTTGGACTTGTATGAAATTATCACTGGCATTAGGGGAAGAGGGAGGTTGGCCTGCGCCTTTGTACTACAAGTGAATGTCCCAAGGATTTTCCCATACGTAATCTGCCACATTCCACTATTTGCAGCTTTCAGGATGAACTCATGAGGGGCTGATCCTTTATGCATTAATGGCAGAAGCAGAGCACTTTTTTTTTTTTCCACAATGTGTGTGTTTTACTGAGTCGTTCCTCAGTTTATCATTTGCAGGTGTCATGTAATTAAAGTTTAGTCTAGCCTAGGGTTTTTTTAATGGTACTTTTCCCATTCAGACTATCTCAGGATACTTGGTTGGATTGGAGAATGATTATATAGGCAATTAACTCAGTCATTATGCTCCTAGCAATAGTTCACACACAGCTTTGTACATTATGACCTGAATTTTATAGATGAAACTAATGTTAGTCTAGACATCAGGGTCATTTACTCCTCTTTTCGAAGAAGCCCTGTGGAAGATTTAAACTTCTACTTAGAGGCCGACAAAGAGTCTGGCTTCGATTGCTATTAACAGAGAACAGCAGCTGGACTTGCCTAGTTGTTAAATGCTGCAGTGTCAACAGCTGGTTATAAAACCATGTCCCTACTCCCTCTAAAGCCCATGACCTACTCCCCCAAAAGGAAGAAAGTCAATCAGTGAGCAGGACTGCGATGATTGTTAGTTTGGAATTGTGCGGTTGGCTCTCTTGGATAGTGTTATAGCTCCAGATGCCCTGAAAGTCCTTTGCTGTTCTTTGATGATGAGTATTCATCTGTGATACTGTGATTTTTAGGCCCAGCATTTTGGCCAATAAATTATGCCCATCAGTCACACAGGGTGGTTAATGAAGCATTCCCATAAAAAGCCTTCTATGAGAGGATCTCTCGGTGAAACACAGTCTTGAATTATATGTGAGGAGCTTGTTTGTGTGATTGACTTTCTGTTTCAAGAATGGCATAACCACGAAAAGATCCTTTTCAGTCTTAGAGTCCAGAGTAAGGCAATGCACCTGATCCTGCTTGCTCTGAGAGTAGGATGCTGATGTCCTGATTGACAAATCATGCAACTTACCCTCTTACTGTAAGAACAGAACTGCTCTGTGGCCACGTGGGCTTAAGGCATTTTATTTGGGGTAAGGTAAGGGCTATTGAGGTCTGTACACTTGGGAGACCCTCACTGAGGGCAGGGAACACCATGAGTCCCAGTCAAAATTAATAAAGCTCTTCCACATGTTTGAGATGTCCTTTGCTCATCTTCTCCATGATGGTGAAGGAAGCACCAGGAGAGGGACAAAATTAAGTATTTTCTGAAGAGAAGGACACACCTGGAAGGAATGCAGGTTCCTGCTCATTGGCGAGGAAGGGAAAAGAAATTAATTGTGAAATGTGTTTCAAGAGCAAACAGTTCTAGAGCACAAAAAAAGGTCAAAACCAGAAAGAGTGGAAGTCTGTCCAAGAAGGGGTAGGCTCCACATCCTTGGAAGCAAGTAGAGATGGAGAGAGAACAAACTGAGCATCTTCTCAGCAGTGGACAATTTCATTCACTTTTTAGGGAAGGGAGAAAAAGTCATTGTAGCTGTGCAAGTTAGAAGGGAATTTACAGCTGCCATAAACACCCACTGGGCCTAGCTAAGATGATTTTCTACTGCATGTCTATAAACAGTTTGAAGACTTGATAGTATTTCTGGCTGTGGCTTTGCAGCAGCAGGAGCCATGGGACAAAATATATCTGCTGCAATTTGCGACTTGTCAAAAAAAGTTGATTACCATACAGTTCATGTACAATTTCACAGCATTCATTCATACTTTCTTTGTGGCACCTCATCTGTTTTGTGGCTTGTCTCAGATGTATGTAGGGAATTTTTTTTTTTTTTTTGCACTGCTGTGTAAATGAACCAGTTCTTTAAAACTTAGCTCATTGACACAGTCCCTTCCAAAGAGAGTCCAAATTGGGTTTGTTGACTGGAAGGTGACTGCTTTGATAGTCTCTGTGATCTGGCTATAAATTGGAAGTGCCTGATGAAACCCAGTGTAGTTTAGAAGAGCTGGCATGTAAGAAGTGCTTTTGTAAGAGAGGATTTTTTTGACAGCAACATTAGGCAGTGAGATTTCTCTGAATGCATGGATCTGGTACTTGTCTGAGAAATACCAGTGCGGCAGCTCTTGGTAAAACAGTGTGTGTCACCAGCTGCATTAACACATGAATGGAATATTATTCAAACCTCAACGAGCCCTAAAAAGGGGAAAAAACAACCCACATCCCTCTGGCTTGCAATTGATATTCTCACAGGTGAAAGTGGATTTGTTTTCAAATACTGTCTGAAGTCAGGATGCAGCCATCAGTGTCCAGCTAGCACCAGCTCATTTTAGTCTCTGGAATTTTTTTGGTATTTTTTTTCAGACATTCTCCTATGTTAAAATATTCTGTCAGGGACTTCTCTTGCCTGACAATTTTTGAAGTGATGTTATCCCCATGCTTGTTTTTAATAGCCATTTGGCACCTGACTGCATATATTTTCTTATATATCGTCTTCCATTCTGTACGCACAATGGTTTGTTTATTTTGTTGCTATTCATAGGAGGGTCTCCCACAAGGCTGTGGGCACTGGTAATGATTTTTAGAGAACAGAAATATCCTTGGAGGAATTTCATAAATGGAAAATAACACAGATGATAAACAGATGCAATGAGAGAGCTAATATATGTTATAAACTGGCTTTTCATGCCCACATCACTCAGAGGAACCTGTCAGTCCACAGCTGAACTATTATGGATCTGTCTCAAGGAATATATACTTTATCCTCCAAATATGATTATTTCTCTTGCCAAAAGAAAATGGCAGTAGACCTACATTTCTTAGGCAATCCAAGTAGTTTTAATATGGAAAACATGGAAATTTCTGTAATTTACATGCAACGATCATTGCTTTAAGTGCTTTCCATAAAGGACACCACAATCTATAATGCTTTCAAAGATAACAGAGGAGGAATTAATAAGTTTGCTGGGATGGGATGAAGCCAGTCATAAAGACTTTTTTTAACACGTTGTAGATGTTGTATATGCGGAATTATCATTGAAGAGAATATTACACTGAAATGCTGTTGTGATTCCAGCATGATAATAACAGTTTAGTGCTTAGCCTGTCCCAAAACACTGGCAGTATTTGAATTCAAGACCAATTGCTCACCTGGCCCCGGGTGACACAAGTCAACCCTCTTCATTTACGCTGGCAGCGTGCTGGAAAGTTTAGCAAAGCAAATGCCTCCTTCATTTAGGCTCAGCTTTCAAAACTTTTGTCATGTACCTCTCCATGAAGAGAACAAGCAGGCAAAGAGCTTCAAGGACCTCTCACTCCTTCCTAACTTTCTCCCATGGCTGGTTCATAGGGATCCCAAAGCCAGAAGTGCTGGGACATGCTTTTGTACTCAGAACAGGGATTTTTTTTTTTGTGCTGTCTTCTCAGAACACAGCCGTCCCCTATGTAGCTTTTAAATTCTTAATCTTCAGGGTCCGTATTTGTGTGAGCACACAATGTGTTTGCAGTGTAAATGAAGGAGGGCTGAACGGACATCTGCTTGACTTTTAATAATTGCTTACATTTCCAAATATGTTAGTTCTAAAGTATCCAATCTGTACCCAAATCTCAAACTAGGCATTCACACACATAATTATAGAGTAAAGCAAAACATTTAGATTAGGAACAGATGCCTCATATTAAGAGCCGAATTTTGAGTGTGCTGCTTTTCTTGCTTTAAGAGGGCAATTGAGCTGTGTGAGTCATTGTAGCCTTCAGGTCAGGTGTTGGGGCATTATCTCTGGACAGAGCCTTCTTTCTTTCCAAGCCAAAAAAAATGCTAATGGCAACTAACTGGTAACAATGGGCCAATCTATGTTTAAAGTAGGTCTTTTCCCTCATAAAGCTCTAGGCCTACAGCTCTTCTGTGTTATAGATAGCTTAAGAACACAGGATGAAACCTTTCATCTGGAATAAATGGAAGTTTGTCCAAATGAATTCACAGGTGTGATTTATAACAGCTTCCTCTGCTCTCCAGCACTTTCCTTTTCTGCCCTGCCATTCAAATAGACAAAATTATTTTAGCTGCAGGTTGCATCTCCATTCAGCTGTGTACCTTAGACAGTTGTTTTTTCAGGTTCTCACTGTGAATTTGCCCAGGCTATTATGTAAGCATGAAAATGTGGGCTGGTGCTTGTAAACAGTTTGCATACTTTAGGTATCTTATGTTTATGCTGGGGTAAGGCATTAGCAATAAGCTGTCTCTTCCCAAGACAATGAAGTGGGGTTTTAAAATTCCAAACATGGGAGCCAGCATGAAGCAAAACACAACTTTTGTACATTAGATCAAATTTTTTCTGTTTCAGTGGTGCTGGCTGAGATCAAATGTCACGATACTGGTGGGAACTCCTTTTTTACCAGTATCTGTTAGAAAAACTGTTAGGAATTGTGATTGGGCATGTATCTGTGAATATAGATACAGGTATTGGGCAGAATACCAAATGCAGTTAATAATCAGCTCCAGCAAGTTCCTCATAGAGAGGAGCACCTAACAAGGGACAAAAGATCAGCAGTCCCCCACTCCCAAACAAATTGGTTGTTTCTGATTTTTATCATGTTTATTCCAATAATGAACCTTTTTTATTTTTTCCACTTGAAACACAAATTTTAACTTCAAAAGGAACAACATTTCCCTGAGCATGGATCAGTGGTCAATCCAGAAGGCACTTTGCATGCACCCACATTTTACTAGATAGAATAATTACAGCCTAAAATCTGCAGCTTTTCTAAAACTGGGAATGTGATTAAACCCTGTTAGGTAAGAGAAATATGAGATAGTTGGCAATTTGGAAGTTACTTGTATGTTTTGTTATAGTGTTTGCATGCTCAATATATGCTCTCCTTAATAACAGTCAATAGAGAGGATCTAATGTTATGCTGATAAAAACTGGTGAAGCTCTGTTGAAGTCAGTCCAAGTGTGTCCATTTACAAGTGTTTCACTTCTTTGGACTCACTAAAGGAAATTTTCCCCTTTTGTATGTATAAACTGAATGTTCAAAAAAGCCTGAAGAAGATGAACAACAGATTTGATTCAAACCAGTAAGGAATGAGGGAGGATTTCTTAAAAAGAAATGTTTGCTCTGGTCCATAAAGCAAGGAGGATTCCAAATTTTCTTTGGTCTTCTGCCTCTCCTAATCTGGTTAGAAAATCCTGATGCATTTTTATGGCAACAGAGCTCTGATGTTGCCAGTGCTGCAGAGTCTGGTGATGAATAGTCCTGACATTTTACCTAGCAGTTTTTTCAGCAATATTTAGCTAAGTCTTGGAGAAATAACTTTAAAGGATTATTTGGGGTTCAAGGTGACATTCTGCCCTGACGGTGTCTTTCTCCTGCTTGTAGTTAGTTTAACTGGTTGGGAGTGTTGGGGGCAAGGTGTAAAAGCTAGTTCACCCTGCTGTCTGCTTATCGTTCATTTGAGGGAGCATTGGCTTTCTCTGGAGCTTTCTCTTCCTCTTTTGCCTGGATTCCCCACTCTGAGTGGAATTTAAGTACTTGTTTTCACATGTCTCCATCACAGCAGAGCTTGGGAACTTTGCCATGTTGCATACTTGAATACCATGTAGGAAGTGATAACATCCATGCATGTTTATGGTGTTCGTGCTGCAAAAAAGTCACACGTTCTGGAGAGCCATGGTTGGATGTGGTTATTTCTAAGGAGCTTTTCCACATTACTCCTCAGTTTCCTTCTCTTCTGTCTCCCTTCTCTAGAGGCTGCTTTTGCCAAGTGTGGCAGTAGGAATGAAGTTCTTCGAGCATGTGCAGAGAGCTTAAACAGCATCACTGGCTTATTAAAGCCTGCTTATTCTGCATCAGAGGCTTCAAATTTGGCTGTGGTCTCTAGCCAGACTGGCACAGAGTTCATGTTCTCTTTCAAAATCTGCTGGGTGTCTTGGTGGAAACACAATTTTGTTAGTAATAAAACATGTTCTCCCAGCATCCAGGCCTTGTCCTCTGCATTGATTTTTTTTTCCCTTCCCATTTGAGAGTCTACTAATCATAAGAACAAGATTCTACTTTTGTGCTTACTGATTTCTACCATCCTCCTGGTGCCACACATAATATCCTTCTACATAATATAGTGAAATATAGTTATTTAATTATAACTCATAGTGCAATTCAATTTATAAAGATACTTTCCAGCAACTTATGTATCAATTATCACCCACAAAAATAAAATAAGAGCAAAGAAAACCCTCTCCAGCAAAACTGGGATTTATGTATCAGCCACATTGTTGGTTTAGTGGTGGATATTTGACTAATTGGAGTGTCTGTCACAATGAAGAGCTTTCCTTAGCTGGGCTAAGTTAGAGAGCCCAGGAAACCTGAAGCAGGACCAGATGTGAACACAATAGATGGAAAGTTTTGAGGGTTAACAGAAACCCTCATTTCTTTATCCAAAGTGCTCAGACAATTTTTATTCTATTCTTAGTAAGCACTGTGAGTATTTGTGTGGAATCAAAATTGTTTCCTCATTGTCAAACACCTCAGCTCTTTTTTGTTGATCTGGACTGACCTGGCAAAACACCAAACTGGGTTTAACATATTTTCTGTTCCTTTAGGGTCCATTCATCACTGACAACTGCAACTACTGAAGGGCTGTGTAGGGAGATAAAAGGGTAGGTGGGGCAAACAATCTTCCCTTGCTAATACCTCTAGGGTGGCAGTGTGGCAAACCTCCCCTCCTAATGCTCTCTAGGAAATTCCTGATGTTCTCTAAGTAATTTTTAAAGGCCTTGCTTTGAGTTCCTCCACACTGAATGAGAACCTGGTACACTAGGGAAAAGTATGTACTCCTTCTTGCTGTTCTTACTTGGGATGTAATGTGGATTTCTCTTGTTAATGGTGGACCTAAACCTAATCTCTGCATCTCCTGGAGCCTTAAAAGCCTTTTATAGTTCCTCTGTTTTCTTATATTCAGTGACTGATAGCTGAAAACTGATTAATTCTTATGAAACTCTTGTTTACATGGAAGGTTTCACCAGCACAATTTTTATGAAGGACTGAGTAAATGATTAAAAAGCTCCTTTAGAAGTGATTGGTCAAAAGTCATAGGTTTTCCAATGCATCAGTACCATAATTCTCATCAGGAGTCTTGCTTTTAACATTCTGTGTTGCTCGTGGAGGAATCAGCCTCTCCTGTTGGGCATAGCACCATGCTAAGAGGAGCTCAGGCAGATAAGGCAGATGCCAAGAGCTTTGTAGCTGACTCAGGCTTCTCCACTCCTGGCCTGTTTTGAAGCAAAACCTTTCCAGGATCCTACCTGAAAAATCAGGGGATTTTTCTCTTGTGTTGTAAAATAAGCTGAGTTCCTGGCTCAGTATTTTCATGGTATTGCAGCTGGACAGCTTAACACATCCAAACAGAATTATTTGGAAATTGTAGGTGAGAGTTTGCTTGTTTATTCTCATTCTCTTTTGAAACACAAACACATTTCAAGATGTTAGAATTTTCTGGGGAGCTGAAGGTCTGAATTTTGGTTAGTTCTAATGCAGGGAGCATCTGTGGCTCAGTGTGTTCTGTGGGTGCTGCAGGATTATTCCTGTAACTCTGTACCCCAGTTGTAACATTGATAGCTCTGCTCAGTGCTCAGGCAGCTTCTGTCTTGCAGCCAGGCTGTTTTCAGCTGAAGTAATCACATCCAGAAGCTCATCATCATTTTTAATAAAGAGAACAGAAGTTTGACAAGAAATGGTTCATTTACACTTTCCCTCAGAAGAAAATGAAAGAAAAGACTTTACTTATTTTAATGGGATTACAGATTCTCTTGAGCATCTGGGGTTAAATTTGCAAAAAGGAACCTAAATTGTGAATTTTTCTTTTATTATTTTTTTCCAGAGAAAAAACCTCTTGCAGTAGTCTGTGCCCTATACTCTGTGTCTGAAAAATCAGCAAACAGGCAGTAAACAATCCAACAATGCTGATCTCTGGACTGAGGTTTTGGCCCCCATACTGTAGTGTGTCTTTTGTTCCTGAGGTGGGCAGGCTCACTGACACAGGTGCTGTGGGACAGGGACATGGAGAGGTGTTCAAATGGAAAGCAAACACCTTGGAAGTGGATGTCTCTTTTATCCCTGTCCTGACATGCTGGGCTGCACGCTGTAGCATTTCTCCTGCATGCTCCAGTGTTGCATTGATGGTGTAATCTGCTGCTTTTCTCACAATCACTTCTGTTTAGCTGGAAAACTGCAAGTGGTCACCACGGGGGGGCTGGCCTGCTGCAGTCCATCCTTTCCTCTTTGCTGTGTTAGACATTGGTTGAAGAGTTTATCATTTAGTGCAAAAGGCAGGCGTCCCCACCATGGCCTCTCAAGGGCTCTGCTTGTGTTTACAGTGCCAAATGTCACCAGATCCAAAGACACCAGGCATTCACCTTGCTGCTTGTTTCCTTGTGCTGAAAGGAGGGAAGGTCAGTCGAGTCAGACCTGTTCAATGCACAGTGGGAACAGCCTGTGGTGAAGGGTTATGAGCTGAACAGGAAACCTTCTTTCTTATTCCTGGGATCCCAGAAATACTCCTCTTGAGAGAGAAGAATATTCACAATATTGCGATGGAAAAAAAAAAAAAGAGAAACTATGTTTTGGTAACTATGGTTACCAAATTTTAGTTTGGTTTGGTTTAGCTTGGTTTGGTTTAGCTTGGTTTGGTAACTACGGTCTGTGTCACCATTCTGTGCTTGAGATGTAATCAGTAAGCAGCCCCTGGCAGCAGTGACCTGCAAGACTGAATAAACCAGCTCATTTGAAAGCTCTACGCTGTGCTAGGAATTGAAAACATGCTCAGCTGCCTGTTTGCTCTGGATCCTGACTTGCTGGCTTATAATACCAGAATCATAAGCCTGTTTTGTTTTGATTCTGCAGAGGGTGGAAAAAGAGAGACAACAGGAGGAGGCAGGAACTGTTTGTTATTTATGACCATATGTCATTGTACGAGCTATGCAGAAACCAGAACAGTGACTTTAGAAGGAAACTCACTGAAAAGATTTGAAAAGGATTTAATTAATTCCTCCCTCCCTCTCTTTTATCTCTGTCTGGAAAGAGCTGGCCTGAGTGGCTTTTATATGGTTCTGTGCAGGATCAGGTGCCATACTGTGGTAATTAAAATTGGGATTGAGGAGGATGTGGTAAGACAAAAAGCCATTTTTCTTGGCATGCACCGCTGTTACAGTATTATAATTTGCTCACAATTTTATCCAAATTTTCAAAGCTTCAAAATCTCCTTCAAACCACCTCCTCACAAGAGGAGGGGAAAAAAAAAGGCAAAATTCCACACATTAATTATCTTCTTCAAACTTGCACATCATTTCAGAGCCTGCTCTCATTATAGGCAGTTCTGAGAGGACCTGACTTCAATAATGGGTAAATCTAGACATTCTGAATGGGGAGTGTTGCTTCTGTAAGTTGTTCATACCTGTTAACTGGCACACCGCTGCTGTGCAGTGTGTTCCAAAGAAAACTGTCACTAAAAGGTGGCAAGCTCAGTAAGTGCTGTTCCATAATCAATATGAAGTGAGGAGAATTTGTACCACTGTGTGTCAAGAATTTGAGAGAAACAAAGATTTGTTCCCAAAGAGAAATGCAGGCTGAAATGATACAGGATAAATCCAACAAGTGCAGAAGCACTTACCTGCACTCCACAATTTCTCTTAAAAGTGACTGTAGTATGTTTTTGACACTGTTGGGGCTGCCCAAGGCAGGGCAGCTGCAGACGTCCTGGGCTTCTGCTGCTGCAGGCAGGGGTCAGCTGCAGCAAACAGGGAAAGCTGGCTCCTTTGCAAGGAGTGAACCCCAAAAAAAAGTGGCATAAAAGCGTCGGTAAAGGATGAGAGCAGGGCCGCTGTCCAGGCTCCAGACGATTCGCAGCCTGTGGAAGCACCAGGGACAAAGACCACAAAAAAGAGGCAAGCACAGCATTATATATAGGGGTGGAACAAAGGGGAAACAACCAATGGGCATCGACTGAGGGGGAGGAGTGGATAACAGGGGAATAACCAATGGGGATAACTTAGGGGAGGGAATTACGTGAGTAGACCAATGGGACATCGAAGAAAGGAAAACTTTCCAGAACTAATACATAAGCAACTAGGGGAAATACATAAACATGAGTTTACGCATAAAACTGGGTGGAGAACTCCTGAACCAATAAACTTAAAACATGTAAGAACCGCTAGGAACATGGGAACTTGCCGTAAGCGCAGGGTGAGAATGGGACTTCTGTGTTCTGGAGGCCTGTTTAGCAGTCCTCTGAAAGCTCTGCTGTAGTGGCCACAGCCACATGCACTGCAACATGTTTTATTATTTGTGGACAGTCTAAACAATGGTCACCATCACTGCTCTAGAACAGCGAAGGAAAAAGAGCCTATATAAAAAAAAAACCCATTAATAATATACAAATACATCCTTTGCACTGTGTCTCAGCATAGCCAGCTTTGCTATGTTTTTATTTGTGGGAATCTTTCCAAACTCTGTTCAGTCTGACTGAAAGCCCTTTGCTACACAATATAGCTAAAGAAAGCCAGATCAAGCTATTCTGTAGCTTGAATTTCTTATTGTAGTAAGTAAAAGTCTGCTGAAGTGTGTGAAAGGGTAGAAACAGCAGTTTGGTCTCCCAGCCCACTAATTTCCAGTCCACCATATGGGGATTGTAGTGCAATAGCATTATAGGTAGGCAGGGGATTTGTCCTCTACGTGTAGGGTGGCTGCTGCTTGCACAGTTTATGCAAAACCTCACATTTATTTGAAGCAAGAAGGATATCCTGGTTACTTAGTGAGAGTAAGGCTTTGCCTTACTCTCATTAAGGGTAAAAGCATCATTGCTGAGGTGAAAGCATCAGCACAAGTCGCTTAAATAACCCCAAATATTTTTGTCACGTTCGGCACCCTTTCCTAAGAAGTACTTCACAAGAAGGGTTCTTCAAATGCTAAATAGATTGTAATATTTAAATTAACATTCATATGAAATTTGTCACAGCTTCGACACCATAATGAGCTATTCAGAAAGCACAATCAAGTCATGTTTACAATGCTTTTATTGGCATTCTGCTGTGAGTTACAAGGTGCTTGACAGCTTTTTTTCTCCTCCAAGTTGTCCTTTTTGCTGTTTAATAAATACTGATTTGTGTCTCCAGCCAGCAGAGCTTAGTGTACTGTCTCAGCTACTGTGACAGCATCATGTTGCTTTATCTTGATGAGAAAGTGTCCTTTGCAAGCAATCCTGGGGATGGTCACAAAGACAGATGGGAGGCAATGGGTGCAGAGGTGGAGGGCAGAACTCATGAGTGCTCAGCCCAGTGCTGGTGCTGTTTCACTCCAGAACTACTCTGTGCTTTGCTGCTGGTGAAGGGCAAGTATAATTCAATGTATTAAGTATATAAGTGGCTTTGCAGGATTAAATTTGTTATTTAGCCATGTAGAAGGAGAGCCAAAATGTCACCCTGCCTTCCACCTGGAGATGAATGTGTATCTGTAGAAGCTGTTGTTGGAAGAATGTTGAGATTCTTACTGAGATGGCATGGGTGAAGTTTTTCTAGTTGGACTCTAGAGAAACAGAAAATATGTCTGGAGGTTACTGGAAATGAACCTTCTTGGTGTCTGACATGAAATGAAAGCTCCAAGGAGATTTAGCTGAGAATAAAGTTGTGATAGAGGTATTAAAATGTCCTCAGAGGCAAATCCCCACACATGAATTTAATGGCTTTTGTCAACTGAACTCACTGTGTGTGTCAGCAGCCTCCCACCACCTCAACAGGTATCTCAGGACTTTGACCCATTCTGGTCACAAAGTCAAAGGCAAGGGGAAAGTAGCAAATGGCCTGGAAAAAAAGTGTGTTTCCAGAAGATATATTTGATGAAGTTGTGCATGTTTTTCCTTATTTATAGCACATGTTGACTTCTTTGAATGGGAAGGTTTACCTTTGTAGCCAGGGATGCACGTGTACCTTTTCATCTGATGTTTCACCTTGTCTGACTGTCTCAGAGGTGGAGACTACCTTGGACTGGTGCCTAAAATGAATCACATGTAACAGGAAGAGTGGGCCAGCACTGGTGTGTTGGTCACAAGCAGGTGTTGCTCCTGGGAACACACACATCCTTTTCATAATGTGCGTTATTGCTGGCGTAGGCACAAGGCTGCCCCTAGAGTTTGTCTGTTTTTCTCTGCCCAGGCAGATAGTGGGAGTGCTGGAGTACCAAAAAGCTTGGTAAGTCAAAGAGCCTAGATATATATCGATGTAAGACGAGTTTCTCAAATCAAGGTCCAAAAAGAGTGAGAACAAAAACGCACTCAAAACCCTACAGACCATTAAGCATTGTAGGAGAGCAGTTCATTGAGGAACAGCTCATCCAGCAAACACCTGCACTGTGTGCATTTGGCAGTAAATGAGAGAGAAATTGCTTCCCTTCATGCTACACCCCTCTCCCCTCTGCATTACTTCTTGAAGCACAGGACCTGTGAAGAATGCCAGTGGTTTAGCAAGAAATAGTTCTGATCCACAGCAAATAAAAGAACTCGGCATACTCTCCACCGTGTGTGGTAGAGATGGATGGAGCACGTAGGGTGATGCACTCTTGCTTTCTCTGCCTCCTAAATCTACCAAGCTAAGCATTCACTTTGAGATAAGCCAGTGCTTTGTACAGAAACCTAGACACATGGGAACACGCTGTCCTGCGGAGTGACAGGCGGGCAATGAAATCCCCAGAACGTGCCTTTGCAGAGAATGGGTCCTTGGTGCAACCTGACAACTCTGTCAAACAGCAGTTTGAAATATCACCAGAGGAGATGTTGTCCTTTGCCTCTCCTACATGGGCAAAAAAATAAAACAAAGCTTTATTTGCTTTCTACAGTGACATCTTGCTAGTTGTAAATGCGAAATTTCCAAAGTCTGTAATTCGCTGCCTTAAAAGCACTCTCTCTGCGTTGTGTTGGCAGGTCTAGATAGGGAGGTGTGACATGCCACGAAGGCTGACTATCAGATGGTGGTCAAAAGACTTGGGAGTGAGAAAGTGACCCAGACAAGTGCCAGGATTCAGTCAGTTTCAGTCTTGAGTTGTCATTACTTGATGTACTCTACACAATTACTCTGTCTATCACCTGCAGTGACAGTCTCGTATTTACTGAGAATTATTTTCACAGGAGTTTCTGAATACGAGGCATTAGTTTATTTCAGATTCTCTTATTTTCAAAGAAACCTTCTGCTATCCAGCCCTTTCTGGATTCTCTTCTAAGCTTAGCTGAAAAAGAAGACACTACTTTCTTGAGGAACTCTTGAAGATACCAGCATGTATTGGACTGTCAAGCAACTGAAACAGCTTCTGCTCTGAGCTGCTGGATGTTACTGGTGCTGCAGAAAGCGCTGCTGAACAGGACATGTACCTGCTGTGTCACACTGCAGGTCACTGTCCAGCACAGGAACAGCTCCCCCTTGGGGGTTTTCATGGACCTAATACATTCTGTTATGTTCTATTCAGCTGAGAGGGATAACTGCTGCTGCCACTTAGTCAAATATGCTGGAAGGCATTAAACAACAAGGTTTCCATCTTGCCCAGCAACTAAATTCTCCATTGCCCAGCCAGCAGGCAGTCAAAAGTGCTGCAAGACTTCCTTTAGTGCCACGCTGTGTAGTGTAGTGATTGGTTTGTGAGGAATGTTATTTATTATTTGAATCTACAGCTCATAGGTTGCTTTGTGCTTGCTAGACACTGCAAGCAAGTTTTCAGGAGATAAGAGGCACTGAGGCCTCACACAGTTTTTGAAATCGAGCCACAATTCAAAGTTACAGCATAGTTGATTCCCATTTATCCAGGTCCACAGGTTTCTTTTCTTTTATCTCATTGTTCACAGGGGTGCAGAACTGCACATGTGAGAAACAATTTGAACTTGACTTTTGGTGAGACTTTCAGAAATAGATGTAAGCATGTTATCCTGTACTGCTACCTTTCCAGATTCTTGTACCTTTATTTTGTTTGGCAGTAGGTTTTTTTATGGCAGAAATGACTCACCTAGCTGGTTCTTCAGGGTAAATATGAATTAAATTAGGTTTTTCAGGTATGTATATATGTTTATAATAGTATATTTAGCCAGAAAGAAACCCAAACCACTCTAGGATGCTAACAATGGCTTATGCAGTTATAAACAGTATTTTGCTTGATTAATAATAAAAATCAAGATTTGTGGAGATCACTAACCTTTCCCCTGTTTGGGGGGAGAGGAGAAGTTTTTCAGAGAGACAGCAGGTATTTTTGAAGGCAGAATGTACACCTGGATAAAGCTTAGCCTTCTTTTCAGAAATAACTGAAGCGCTTTGGCTAATATTGAAAGCAGCAACAATATTTAATTAAAACAACTAATCAGGCCAAGAGAGATGCCAGGAACAGAAAACATCATTCCAGAGAGTAAATTTCTAGCTAAGCTCAACTGCTCAAGAGGCTCTGGTACTAGAAAGCATCAGAAAAGGCCTACTTGTTCCGTGATTTGCCAGCCTCTTTTCCTCTCTCCTACACCTCTGCTTCTGCTCTTGTCAGATGCATCTGAGTTGCAGATTCACAAACCAGTGAGTTTCATGGGTCAGTAGATCTTTTTTAGACTCTTTGAGATTACACAGTATTACTAATCCACTTTGTTGTTTTAGTCCAGTGAACCAGTGACCTTGTGAAGGAAAGAAGTGCTTTAAAAAAAAAAATAAACCTCCCCCAAAAAACTCAACCAAAACAAAAAAACCCCAAGACACTGGCCTCTTTATTACATTTGTAATATTTTATAACATTTAAATCCATTAAAAGTAGAGTTTGGGAGTGCAAACAAGTATAGGAAGGTGGAATACTTGCTAGTAAATTGCTTGGCTTTTGATCCTTAAAATTCCGATTGTTAAGGATAGAGGTAAATTTAAAACAGGATCTCATTTTAAGGGAACCTGTCAAGATACTCTCCCATCATGTGTGGAAAACATCTCCCCTCAGGCTCTTCATTATATAATAATACCCTAAGTATTTTGAAATTAAAATCTGTTTTGACTTTGGTTTTACTTTTTATTTTTTAAAATGGTTACTTCTTTCTGTTAAATGTAGTCAGTTTGCTTATTGTAGGATAATACAGAAAACATCACTCTTGTTTTAGTGTGATGAGATAAAGGAATTCCAAAGAATATGTTTGAAAGGAAAACCTGGAGAAAGAAAGAATCTGAAATCCTGTTTAAGAATGCTGGAAAATTAGAATATATATATATATTACATATGTTTATATAATATATATTACATTATATAAATTCTGATTCTTTTTTGAGTATGTAATCATATAAGTGAATTCATCAAAATTCTTCTTTCTGGTTATGCTGAAGTGAACCCAACACATGCTGCCAGTATGCATTGTGTGTGCTTGTACAGTTTGTGTGCCTGTGCTCACATAGAGTAATCCACCTAATAGAACCTGAGAAAGCTGGAACAAAATGTCCACTTTCGTCTTTGAAATTCCTCTGGTAGCTTCACTGAAATTGGCAGGCTCCCTCCCAAACTCCTTCACTGCAGTCAGAACGTATTACCTGTGGAGGGAAAAAAGAATCAAGCTGACTAATTCTGAATGCAGTTTTCAGGGTGCCATATGAAAAAGCTTATTTAACTTAGATATTATCAACATTGCGTAGAAGGGTGCGATGTTATTTTCAAAATAACTTTTGCTCTTTGTTTTTGTGCATGCTTAGTTATCTTAATTTCAGAAACACAGATATTATTTTGAAGTCTTGCCCAGTGCATACGAATATTTATATCTGAAATGATAGAAGAGCTTTAATTTGATTGGTGGCAAAGAAGAAAGGAAGCTCAGGCTGGATCAGGCTTGTATGTCTGTCAGGCAAAGGGTGCAGGAGAGTTAAGGGCAAGTGCATTGACTTGTTTGACTGAAAGATAGAAAACATTAGGAGCATTAGCTTTAAGATGTGGTTAGGAGTGCTTGTAAGGTAGTATTTCCATCTTACAGCAACTCTAGGAATGAACAGGGACAGCTAAATTTTAGTACACAAACATTTTGCCTTTCACGTGTTTTATTCAGCTTCTTAAATCCCTTTATCACTTCACTGTTTAAAATATTGAACCCAGATCAGATGTGGTGGACTTTTCCCAGTGATATCAATATTTAGCTTAAACGTCAGCAAAAGCAGTCAACACTGGTCCCTGTTAGACTTTACCACTGCGATCCTGAGAGAGCAGAGGCAGGAAGAGCCATAAGCTGTGTGAACAGCTCAGGGGTGGTGGGAGCTCTGGCTTGCCTGGTTTTGTCACACAGGAACCCTGGGCAGGAATTCAGTCTTGTACCTGCACAGGTCCAGCAGATTGTTGCACAATGTTGCTCTCAATCACAGCCTTAATTTTAATAAGTCTTCTCCAGAAAGTCACTGAGCTGTAGCAGTGTTTGGATGGGCTTTTTACGTACAAAGTAGAAATTACAATAACCACCCTTTTCAACACCCGTGAAAAGGAACCATGTCCTTCATTAGCTTACATTAGAAGTATCTTGCTAGCTCAAATATTTTATTTTAGCAACAAGGCAGGGGGTTGAGTTATTTTTGCATTTTTATTGGTGTCATAATTATTTTTCCCTGGTTTTGCTCATCTTTTCACCACTGGCCACAGCGTGCTCGTGGTTGCCCGCAGGTCAGTTTGCAAATGAGACAGCTGTTCCGATTTGGACACAGAGTGGACAGCATCTCCGTGGCAACTGGAGCTGCACAAAGGCTGCCTGCATGGCTCTGCCTGATACTTTTGTTTCTTCCCTCATTTTCGTACCCATCACTCACGTGGGAAGGGACACTGCAGGATTAGGTAGGACATAATGCACAGATAAGTAAGGAATGGAACCTAAGCAATGGCATATGCTTTCATTTCCTGCACAATGGGACCGTGATACCCTTTCAAAACTTGTTTTGTGCTAAAAACGTATTCTTGTGTGCTCAAACATGTATGCATGTGGATGGGCTTCATTGTGTGTGTGTGAAAACACTCTCCAGGCACGTGCCATCCGTGTAGAGTTTGCTTTAGTTACCTACAGCATTGAAGCCAGCGCGGGGGGCAGGGGGACATGAGCTGCCTTGTTGAATAAGAGACCTTTATGCACGTAAATTATAGTTCTGCTTTTTAAATTCTCTGTTAGAGAAAATTAGCAGTTGTTTTTATTGGCATAAACCACTTTTGAATTATAGGAGGCCTCTCTTTCCTGACATCAGCATCCCCTGTGGTGCCAGCTCCTTCACTCACCAGTGAATCAGTGGCAACTAAACACTTTGAAGCCTTCTTTTCTCGCTGTGTGGACACTGTCCCGACCGTAGGAAAGGGAAAACGTGAGGTCATGTGTGAGCTTGGTGTATTGTCTAGAGACAGAAACAACGTAGTTGTACCTGGAAAAACGTCTTGAGGGATGGACTCTCCATTTGCTGCCAGTGAAGCTATCAGTGAATCCTCTCCACTCTGCCCCTGTATTTCCTTCTGAGAACTCCCAGATGCAAAACTGGAGAGGAGGGATGTAAAAGTAAGTTACCATGGGTGTTACCAAAACCTATGGTGGCTGTTCCCACAATTAACATCTTTCATCCTGTCAGTTCAATTCTCTCTCCTCATGGAGATTTGCCTTTTAGACACCCTTGAAAGCATTTTAGTTACTTTTTTTCATTGGTTTGTATACACTAGATGGCTTTGGATGTAATTGCTGACAGATGCCTCCTTAGCTTAGGAGTGAAACATACACTACAGGAAAAAAAAGCCCTGCCAAGAATCCTTACCTAATGACCCGGCCTCTGCTAATTGCTTGCTACTGCAAACAAGAATTTCACTTGCCCCATGTAGTGCTGAGTGGTGCAAAACCTGAAACAAAACCATGCTCGTACAAAAAGATATTTTTGGGGGATGTGCATAACAGCAAACCCAAGACCCTTCACCCTTCTTGCCTCGGGGTGTGATTACTCCTTTCTAGTGCAAGTGGGTGCTAATTACAGCTTTATGGCAGCGCGGGTGGTTTGGGAAAGCAGGGTCTTGTAGCTTTGCTGCCTGAGAGCGGATCTTTGCCCAGGACACAGGGCTTTTCTGTCAGGAAGAAGTAAGGAAATAGATTTCCCTACAGTCATGAGGTCTCTGGCATGCCAGAAGGCATTGTACCGCTTTATTAGAGAAAGGGAATAGGAAAGCAGCATGAGATGGATATGACTAATAACAACGGGAGCCCTCGGGCCTGGGTTTTTGGTTCGTTCTTTTTTCGGTAGTTTGACTCTCTCTGTGAAGGTTAACTAGGGAAAAAGCCTCTTCTCCACCAGCAACCTTTCCAGACTGAAATATTGCAGCCATGTCTCCTTGTTCTCTGAAGGCGGCAGAGCCGATTTTTTGGTTGAACAGCTTTGCGAAAAACAGAGGCAATTCTCCTTCTCTTCTGAGAATTTAGGATTTAAATAGCTTTAGAGTCGCTTCCATGTAGGAAAGTAGCACACATGTGGGCTAGTCACCTGTGTTATTTTAATATAAAGGTACTGTGTTGGAAACCTTAAATGGAAAGGCAGAGAACAAGAGAGCAATCCTAGTATAGGATTTTGGAAACCAACAGTTAATACAATTAAAATGTTTGGGGGAGAAATTTTGGCGGGAGACTTAAAAAATCTAGCTGGGAACACACAACTGCCATCCATCTATGGAAGCTTTGGAAAGTATCAGCAGCAAAGTAAATCGGTGTCTGTGGCAGCTGGGCTACCCCTGCCTGTGTATCCAAACATGGAACAG
Source organism: Coloeus monedula (assembly GCF_965178545.1). Taxonomy (NCBI): domain Eukaryota; kingdom Metazoa; phylum Chordata; class Aves; order Passeriformes; family Corvidae; genus Coloeus; species Coloeus monedula. Next base: position 8,191,849 of record NC_138788.1, read on the forward strand.
GCTAGTTGGTGTAGCTAGGACTTTTTTGGGGGAGGTGGATCAAGTTCTATGGGCGCTGAGGGCTTCCCAGGTGTCCAAGAGAATGGGTCAGGTGGTTGCTGGCTCACCTATAAAAAGGCTCCTTATTTCCAAGGGCAGAGGAAATGGCTCAAACTGGGTGGCTCATATGCTCCTCTCTTCTCACTGTGCACTGGAAGTGAAAGACTAATTCTCTCGGCATGCCTACTTAGTGTTTCATCTCTCTTGCAGAAGTTTTAGGGACCTTTCTGTGAGCTGGTGTCAATATTTTTGTGCCAGCAGCTGTTGAGAGCTCGAGCTCCTGGGAGCAGGGCTTGTTAAAGTGCAGTCCCTGGCTGTTGCAGACAGGCTGCGTGATAGAGTGCTGTTTCTTGGTGATTTCTCATTCCTCTGAGGTGGCAAATGGAACAATGGAAATAATTTATGCTTGACTCTGATCCACATCTTTTGTCAGCCCTTGGCATATATCCATTAGGAAACAAGTTGTCCTGGCTGAATTCCCTAGTGGAAAGGAGGTGAGCACTTCGTTTAATGCCCTATCAGTGTATATCACAAAAGCAGTCTGGCATTAATTGCACAGCAATGGTTGCAACAAAGCATCTCCTACTCCAGCAACGGGAGGAGAGAGGGTGTCACAAAGCAAGCCTGAAGTGCCTGGAGTTTCCTCCTAAACCTAATTAGATTTAGAAGATCTTTCTGTTTGGAATAGACTTGGATCTGACCCAAGAAGGGCAGCCTGAGGCAAGGATGATCAGTAAAGACAGATTCAGAGAGCTGGGGGAAAACAGTCCAGCTCTTGCCTGTGCTACTCTTGACTGAGATCGTTGTTAGAAGTCCCAGCTTGCACCAACATTAAAGACTTTCTCAAATGCTACACTGAGTTTAATTTTTAATCTCTAGTGAAATCTTTTTTTCCACTGGTACTTTTAGGAGGAGAAACAATCAAGAAAAATTCTTCATGGGAATGCATGAATCCTACAATATCCCATGGAAAAAGCTCTGTTTCTACCTGCCTACTTCATTTTTAAGAAACGTTTTCTGTCTCTCCCTCATGGATAGGAGAAGCAGGGAGAAGGACTTTAAAAAAGGATCAGAGTTCTCAAACTTTAGTAGTGATCAAAGCAGAAGTCTCCAAAGGCCCCAAGAAGATTATTTTAATAGGAAAAATTTGGTTTTGTATATCCAAAATTGTTTATTATTGTTTATTATGCCTTGCTCCATGCCAGAGGAAATATCTGTCAGTGTCCAAAAATCTTTCAACACCAGCACTCTTGTTTTTACAATTTTCCATTGATTTACTTCCTGCTGCCTGCCAATCACATAATTCTGGTTACATGCTTCATCTTTCTGCTTCCCAGGGCTCTTTGTATTTCTCTTGAGTTCTTCTTCTTCCTTTTCAACCTTGTGTACGTGTTCCGGTCAGTGAAATCAGAATTCATTCAGTTTTCTTCTGGCTTCCCTGTTTCAGACATCAGTATCCTTGTCTTCCATGTTTTTCCTCTCCTCAGAAGTCCAGAGGGACAGTTTTGCTTTACAATGTGAATGCCTTCCCCTGCTTATTTACTGTTTTTCTGAAATCTCTGTGACTTCTTTTGCTAAGGAATTAAAACATCCACAAAGAAAGCAGCAATCCTAAAACTTAATCTTCTGAAAATTAGAAAAAAAGAATGAAAACAATCAAGTGATTCTGTACTTTTTCTTTAGTAGTCTCATTTCTTTTGCTTTTTTTGATAAACTTTATGGATATCTATCCAGCTGTGACAATTCCTCACTAAGTCTTGGGAGGAAAGCTAATCAGATCAAATGATGTAACATGACATTCAGTCTCAATTCTGAAGAGTAACAGTTTTGCAGTCCCTGGACATGCAGCTCCAGATTCTGGGTATTTTTTACTGATTGGAGTAGATAGCTACTTTAGTTTTCAGCGAATTCACCATGTAAGTATGGAATCATACTCGCATGTGATCGGGGAATGCAAGATGCCTGTCTCCAGGTCAGTGATATGTGAGAGCAGAAACAAGACAAAAGGGCTAAATTCTAAATCATTAAGATTAATCAGGTATCTGCACCAAGTGTAAATTACCTCAGAATTGCTACATTTGTATAGTTGTGGAAAAACCTCCTGGTTCAAAGAGAAATAAGCAAAAATGATTGGGGATTCTGGAAGAAAAAGCAACAAACATTAGTCATAGGGAAATAGGATAATCCTTTTTTATTTGCTTTTAAGCAATTTCCTAGAATTTTTTACCAGAAATACAAGCTCACATGAAAGTGGTGTTTCTCCATTGAATTTTAAAAGGGTATTCCCCCCCGCTAAATCTAGCTGAACTATTGGTTTTCTCCTGTTTTCTCTCAGAATTGTTCTGCACAGCTCATACTGTTACCTTTAGGCAAATTAAGAGCTGGGGAAGTTTCTCTATGAGGCATTCACAGTCCTCTTTTAAAAATGCAACGAAGATGCAATCTTTAAGGAGGTGGAAACAGCACCTCAAATTCTCCAGGGATGTTTTGACTCAAGGAGCAAAACCTATTTTCCCCTCAATTGACTCAGTAATGAAAGGATGGAATCCTGGAAACATTTATTAGCTGCTAGGTGAACTGGAGAGAGACAAGCACTTCGGTGTGGTCTCACATCTTTATCAATTAGTAAACGCAGGTGTCAGAGAGACACGGGACAATACAAATCCTGTAGCAGCAGTGGTGCAGTTGCCATTACCTGCCTGACTTTCTGCAACCTAAACAAATCCCCTGCACGTTAGTTTGGAGAGAGGTAATATTTTAAAAAGCCATTTTTTCTGAAATGGTTGCTCTTGACAGAAGATCGGTCTTCTCAAAAGTGTTAGTAACTCATCAAAGCACATTACCAGCTGGCTGGTTTCAAAGATGTCTCAATGTGAAATCTAAGTTTGATTCCACTGGTGTAATATGGTGTTTGTGTTTGTCAGAGATTAATTGCAAACAACGTTTCACTTGCTTGCAGTGTTGCTTACAGCAGTTTCAAGTTGGCACGCTCAGACAGGCAGGGAGAATGAGAAGATAAGCTTGCAAAATCTGCAGCTTGGTCGAGTGTTGTGGCTCTGCCTTTTGTCCCTTGTCCTGTTTGTGAAGGGTCAGTCAGCAGAACCGTTGCCACAGTCTCAGTCTTCTTAGGGTGATGGGCCAGCCCAGAAGCTACATGCTGGCACCAGCACAAATAATTGCAGTGCTGACATCATCTGTCAGGAAATAAATACATGAATAATGGTGAAAGACAGCATGTCTCAAAATCCAAGCTGAAATAATGAGTCGACCCTTGTCATTATTTTGTTAAATTTTTTCCTTCCGCTTGAATTTGCAGTACCCACCGCCTTTCTGTGACCTTACAAGATACATCCCTTGGAAGATTTCTGGCAACATTTTCACAGCTGAACGTTGTTCCTACACCTGAGGAGCCTGACTTTTACAATTAAGAACTATTCTTTACTCGACTTTTTCATACACACCTCTCACTATACATGTTTGCTTCCCCGGGCTTCATTCCGTGGCAGCTGGGGCAGCACGCCCAAGCAGCCTGTTCACAGTCCCTTTTAGCAATTCTCTGTCAGCCTTAGCAGGTTTCTGGCCACCACACACCCTTTGGGCATGCTATTAGTTTTCCTTTGTTTATTCATCCCTCTGCCAGGGTAATCCTGACATTAGGGTACGTGAGAACATATGTTTGGTGCTACTGTATAGAAATCGGAGGTACTGATGGGAGGCTGTTACCTCAGAGAAATACCAAAGTGAGACCATCATTAATCTTTCATTTAGGATCCAAACCCTGGATCCAGGCATTCTGTTCTTTTGCCTGGAAGAGAGAAATGCAAAGCATGGATGCCAGAGATTAGTGTACACTATTTCCCGTGTTTCTCTTTTCTTCCTTGTCATTTCCCAGCTCTGGTGTTCCGCTGCAGAGTAAGCGAATGTAGAGTTAAAGGCACTACTATCCTTCTCAGCCTATTGAACAGCACATCTGTAGTTCATTAGCATCCAAATACCTTTAAGCTGATTGTCTCCTTGGTCACACTGCTCCAGAGCTTACAGGATGAAAGTACCAAAAGTTCAGAAATAACGGGTTGCATTGTTGCTGGAGGGAATATCTGATTAGTGGAGGCTTGCCCATATGCTGTATAGAGGAAATAAAAAAATGCAAAGGAATTTTCTCTTTATTATTCATGTGTAATCACATTTTAAAAATACTAATAATTAGGCAAGTGTTTCTGGAAAACATGAGGCAGTTTATTCATAGTCTTCCCGTGTTTTGCAGAGCTTTGATTTTTATGTAGGTAATTAAGAAAGAGGTTATGAACTCTAATAATTGCTAGGCTGGTCTCTTTTAAGGAATTAGTTTGAATAGGAGTAAGAGAAAGGGTTCTTGCTAACTTCTCTCACAGATTCCCACCTGTGCTAGGCTGGAGTTGAAGTGAGGATGGACTCATTAAGAAGAAAATGGACTAGAATAATGACTGTGTTTGGTTAGCAGGTGTATTAATCTGTGGTGATTGAAGCACAACTGAAGTGTAACATTTTTTTTTATCGGGAGAGGGGCTCTACTCATTCAGTAATGGACTAAAAGGAGACGCTGCAGTGTGAGAGTGAAGTGCTTAATGTGAGTGCCGAGCCTGGGCTAGCTGGGTGCTCTGCCTCGGCAAAGAAGTGTTTTACAGATCTGTATGAAAGAATTTCTCATGCCTGTTCTCCCCAGGTAGCAGCATCAGAGGTTCACTCAGCGATATAAAAATATGGTAACCAAATGGTGAGAGAGAGATAAAAGCTGCTATCTGCTCAGAATAAAAAGGTCACTGGGGTCATGAAAAAAACCTTAGCAGGAACCATTTGCATTGTCAGCTCTTTCCGTGGAAATCCCTGACTGCAAAACTTGGAAGTGGCCCAGCCCAGCAGCTCTGGGATTTACCTTCATAAGGAAGGATAAGAAAATCAATCTATTAAAGTGTTGGCATGTCTTGCCCCATGAAAAATTATATATTCTGTCTCCTGCAGCAGAAGAGCAGGGGAAATACCTGACGTGGTGGGTGGGCGAGAGGCAACACCCAGTGAGCAGCAACACTGATCTGGGGCCACAACCTGCCAGGTTCTCTGTGGCAGCCCCATGCCCCCAGGTGTGGTAGGAGGTTCTGTTTCTCCTTGTTTTGCTGATTCCTTGATCTGCAGCAGGAATATACCCAGGACCTGCCAGCCCAGCCTGTGCGAGGAGCGCAGCATGGCCTCTCCTCTTGCTCAGCTGAACGCTTTATGCTTTGCCTGGTTGCACTGCTGGGGCATTCTGTCATTTTTCAGCTTGCTGAACACAGATATAAGTAAGTAATGTATACATTTCAGGCCTGCCACTGCCTGGGGTTATTTATGAATTAGTATTTTCCTTTATCATTAGGTAAAAGTAGTTTAAGCGAATACATAATGAATGCATAAGTCTGCCAGCTCCGCTCAAGTAGGGGACAGCAGCTGGAAAATAGCATGCCAATTTAGGCAAATTTCAGGGAAAATATTTTTTCTATTTTTGTGGCCCGGGGTCAACCTGATTTGAAGGCTCATTTCTGATGCAGTGGTACGGAGGTACAGCTTCTTTAAGGAAAATAAACCAGGATAGCAAAGCCTGCTGAGGGTATCAGAGAATCATTAATGCAGGAGAGTTGATCTGTCTCAAGATGCTCTGCACCAACCCAAACCACATTCAACTGATGCACTGATTTCTGCTTCTAGATAAAGGAATCTAAAGGGGCTGGACATCAGCTGGCTATTTAAAATAAAACCCCATTTTGTTGAGACATTTATTTTTCTTTCTAAAGCACCACAAATTTAGTAGACAAGAAAGAGAAAGGCAAAGATAGTGTTATAATTTGTTATCTCCATTTTACATACAGGGAACAGAAACCTGGGCTGTATTTACTCCATCTTTTGTGAAGCAGGCAGACCTACTGCAAGCTGCAAATTCAGAGTTACTGTCTGTCTAGACAGCTGGAAATGAGTCTCCTGTGCTGACTAAAGGCTTCTCTCCAGCAAATGCAATATATGTCCCCAAAAGTGCCTGCCAGCCTGGCTCTGTATGGCAGCAGCACACAACCAATATACTATTTGCAGAACTTTGGATGTAACCAGTTTTCTGCAGTGTGAATTTCCATCATGTGCTGACTGCCTCCCTCATATTTTCGGGGAGAGAAGATGGATGGATCTAATGTCTCACTGTCCACAAGCTGTGCTGTGGCATAGACCTTGTCACAGAGATTACGTGGTTTGTTGCTCTGTCCTCAGAATGCAAATTCATTGCCTTAACAAAAGGCTTCTATTTCTTGTCCGTCCCCTCAGCTGTGTCCCTCTGGCAGCTGCCTTTTGCTCAGGTGTAGTTTAACACCTCAGCAGAGCCGGCGTTCAGATGTTGTTAAGGCAGGCAGGTAAATTGAGTGTGTCTCCTTCATGGCACAGTTCCTCCCCAGCGTGTGGCAGTGAGCTATGCTGCTACTTGGAGCTGTAATGCTGTAAAGACTTTGAGACCATCTGTTTGAAAAAATGCCTCTTTTACCTTGCTGGGCATGTCTGATGGAAGCCATCACAGCAGAACAAGGTACTCTAAAGCCATTTATCTCATCTAATGCTGCCGATGTTCTCCCTTTATCTTTTTATCTTTCATTCTCTCTTTCCTTTGTGAAATATCAAGAAACAATATCAACACATTACACTAATCAAGGAAGCATCTGTAGCACCTGCTTTAGCTTTTGCATCCGGCCTGAATAAATGCAAGATGTGACAGGTTTGACAGATGTAGTTGCCACAGAAAGGAAAGCAGGACTTGCACTCTGGGGCAAGCACGGGAAGAAAAATAGGAAGAAAAGAGTGAAAAGGACATCCTTTGTGTCACACTAGCAATTTACATCCAGTGCTTTCCCTGTTAGCATGCAGCAAAGAGGAGGGTTTTGCTCTGGCAGTGACTTGGGGAAAGCCAGGGAGTGATCAGAAGGATGCAGTACATCTCTTGCCCCCACAGTCTCGGAGGAAATGGACCCGTGGTCAGCTCTCTGAGTCCAGCTCTTGTTCTGTAGCACTGGCCAGGAGGTCTTATGGACAGTGTTTTATATAACTGGTGGAGGTCTAGCCCAGGGCCCTGCACTGATTTGACTTGACAAGGCACCCCTGTGGGCAGAGCTGCTGCTCTGCACTTCATCTCGGCCTGTGGAGAGCTGCAGAGCAAAATGTGTGGCACTCTGCAGTCTGTCCCTGCTCCCGCCCCACGCTGCTGCCATGGCTGGGACAGACTGTCACAAGGACAGGCCTGTGCTGGGGAGGAGGCAGCAGCCCAGCTCTCCTCTCCTCACCCTGCCTGTGCTGCTGCCTTCTCCTGCAGGGAAGCCAGAAACACAAAAGTGGGGTTCTGCAAAATCCATTTTGTGCCATAGAAGTGTCGGCCGTGTCGTAAATAGAGCAGCAAAGCTCTACTGATCTAGAAGAGAAGCACAAAAAAAGGAGAAAGCTGTGTATGTGTGTTTTGTTTCTTTTTTTTCTAAGTACCAACCTTAAATCAATCAGATATATTGGGTGGTTACCAGGAGTGGCCAGTAAAAAGACAGAAATTAGTAAGCAGATACATTTCCCTGCTAGGCACAGTGTCATTCCATATGAAAGCAATCGTAGGAGATGTTCTGACATGTTCATAGCCCAGAATGGGCTGTGCTGGCCCAAATTATCTATAACCCTGTGGAAAAAATCCCTTCACTTTGTAAAGATTATGTCCTGTTATGAGTAATGAGGATTATATTCGGGGGCAGTTAGAAACTTTAACTACTGCAAGCATCTGAAGAGAAATCGGTGTGCACAGACTGGGTTATGTTTCTGTTTAAAGGCAAGAGCAAACAAAATACTGCTATAACCAAGTAGTATTAAACTGCACATTAGCAGGGCTTACTATTCTCAAAGGTACTTTATTTGATCAAAAGCAGGCTTTTGCCTCTAAAGTTTACGTGTCTCCATCTTTCTTTCCTCAACTTTAATTCATTTTATTGAAACGGAAAAAATCAAAGTGCTAAGGTATTGTGGACCCAGTTCAGTCAGAAACTTAAAAATATTTTTAACCTTATGCACTAAGGAAATCAATAGATGTGTTGAATCTTGATCTACAAAGCACATTGGAATGAGGAGGACAAAGTGACTGGGAAGAACGAATTAGAGAAATGACAATTCTGGCTGCCAGCAGTTTTCTGCAGAAGTGACATGTTTATCATGGAAGTCACTCCAGCATGCAGCTGCATACCCAGCGAGTGTCACACATCTGGGATGATGCAATCTCTCTTTCCCTCGTGTCGGATACATACGCCAGCTGTAAAATGGCCTTTGGACACAAGCAGGTTTGGGCTTTTTTTTGAGCTGACAACACATTATTCATGTGTTAGACACTGTCAAGATGGCTGTGATTGCTGTCAGACTAGGGAATCTTCTTCCAATTTTTTTATAGGCAAGCATGAGCAATAGCACAAGGGTCAAGCCTTTTCTTCCCTTCTCCTTTCTGTTGTTTCCCCAGTTCTTCAGGCTGTGTAACTTTTTGAACATGACATTTTGATGAGTAAAATACAGAATACGATTCGTGAGGAATCCCAAAAGTCAGGCAGAGCATGGTACTTGACTTTCATGTCCTGTTCACCTTCAGCAATAATTTGGTATCTTAAATGGTTTCCATCCTGTAAATTTGATGATGCGTGATATGGGAAGGGGAGGCAGTGTGAGGGGGCAGGCAAAAAGGAAGGATGAGTAATACAGCAGCTCAAAAATGTGGTAACTACTAGAAAGTTCCCTTGAGGTGGTTGTGATTTTTGAAGGAAATAGTTTCCAAGAAGCAAAAAGAATTTTCAGACTGGAAAAAAGAAAAAAAATCCTTCTTTTAGGTTTTATACTTGACAGAACTTGCAGGCAGTTGTAGTAGTTGGTGCAGCATTTATGTTAGATATGAGTTTAGTGCTGCAGGGTCCAGGCCACAGAGTGGAAAGAAAATGGAGTGTGCCATAAGCTTTGAAAGCTCACAGTTGTTCGGGCTCTTGTGGAGATGCAACGTGAGGGCATCACAGCAGGACAGTCTGGTTTTGGCACCAGCACAGTCTTCACCATTTTGTTAGTTTTTCTTCTGTAAACCAGAGATATACTTTAGTGATTAAAGACAAAATCTGTTATGGACTATTAGTTGTGCTCCCTGCTTGTCACGCAATTTATTTATGTAACAGATAGTGCTATCTTTAATTTGAACTAAGTGTGTAAAAAAGTATGTTTGTTGCAGGGTATAAGTGCCTGATGAACAAAGTCTTGAAAGAAAGCAGAAACTATGTAAAGAGGAAGTGCTTTATAAGTAACTAACACATTTAAAGTCCATTAATGTTTATAAGTAATTTGCATACAGGCTTAGGTTTCTGAGCATCTGAATTGCTTTTAAAATATATGCCTTGCAAATACTTTGGGGTTTAAGTAGTTGGGGTTTTGTTGTTTGTTTTTACTCCCTCAGGACCGTGGAGCAGTTGGGGGACTATGAAAAAAAAAAATTAATGTTGCTGGTAGATAAAATGAATATTATAGAGGGATAGCCCACGCAGTCCTTGCCAGAGCTGGGAATGTGAGACCTGCAGGAGGTGATTTAACCTTTCTGACTCTATCAGTCATTGACAGACTGAAGTTTGCTCAGAAATCTTCATTTCGTTCCTTTTCATGATCCAGTGGTGCTACTAGTCACCCATTTTGCTGAGCAGGGTGCACAAGGCTCAGTTCTTAGAAAACATATCCTGCCAAAGCCAAGAAGAAACAAACAGGTACTGCAAGAAGCATGCCCTCCTGTAAAAGAGCTGTGAAGGTAAATTTTCATCATTTGATTTCAACAGATTTTACAAAAATGCAAACATGTTTACCCAAAGAAGCTCAATCAGACAGAAAGTTGAGTTACAAGTAGGAAATCTCGGAGCTAGTTAAGAATTTGTCCTGGAAACTCCTTGGAATGGTTAATTAAATTGTTTTTTCTTGTCTCCCTCTTTGAGTACTTCTCTGTGGAAGGAAGAAAATTTGCTTCAGGGAAATGTTTAAAGTAGTTTAAAATTTATCCAGGCCATGTAAATCCTTTTAGTTCCATTTTTATGCCACCAATGATTTCTGTGAGCTTTCAGTTTGAAATGCACTTAGGCAGTGTGTTTGTAGAAATAAACAAATGAAAGTCGTCTTTTTGCATGTTGTTCTTTTCCCACTAAAGGGGTGCAGAAGAAACATTATATATGAGAGAGACATGGGGCAGATGAACCTGAAAGGGACCAGGATTTGCTATGTTTGCTGGGCCTAGGAGATGTCATTGAGAATGTATCTTTATTTTCCATCTTTGTAAATGTTTGCCTTTACAAAATTGCTGATAAATTGATATATAGCCTCTCTTATACAAGTCCATCCTCATTTCAAGACCTGTAGAGACTTCAAGTCCTGCGTAGGAAGCAGTATAAATTGTGTGGTAAACTTTCAGGGCAGCTCAGTCACAGCAGGACATGAGAGACTGTCAGTTCAAATGGCTGAGAGTGTGGTGGGGAGCAGACTGACATCGTTGTTGAGGTTCTATAAAAAAAAAAAAAAATAAAAAGGCTTGGAAGATGTAAAATGACTAAACCACAGTGCTCGAGGACAGAATATTCAGGCTGTTGGGGAAGTTTTGCAGTTTATAGTGGCATTTCTGTTTCTGAGGTTGTATCATGAGCCACTTCTCCTGTAGGGAGCTGTGGTGACAGTGGAGGTGGGAACGAGCCAGTGGCAGCAGTGATGATTTGGCAGGAGGTAGAAATGGGTGGTTTATTTAAATATTCAGGCATGGCCACTGAGGTGTCTCCAAGTATGGTGGGTTTATGCCATTTACTCATCCACGGCACAGTGAGGTCTCATCATCTGGAGGTACAGCAGGGCCAAAAACCTAACCAGAAAAGAGAGGATTCCCCAAAACCCAGAGGAGATGCTCCAGCATGGCTGAGATGTTTTCCATTTTCATATTTTCACTTTCAACTAAGAAATTGGCTTGGTGAAAATGCAAGTGTTCAATTGCATGCCTGGAAATTATCTTCAAGTGACTTTGGAGCTAAAATGTAGATACAGAAGCAGGAAAAGTACAAACTCTGATTTGTCTTAGGATGTCATTATGGGAAAAATCCTTTTTTCCTTTCCTCTCCTGACCTCATTTGAAATGTTTCTGAACTGCCACCTGTAAAAACAGGAACCAAGTTGCAGTAGGTGAGAGTGCCTGAGTGTTTGACTGAGTGTTGCCTATGTTTGTTGGTACAATTACTCTAACTTTGGAAACAAGATGCTGTTTTTGACCTGAAAAACATTATCTTCTGCTTCCAAAGTTTTGAAAAGAAACAGAGAGTTTGGAATTAATTTCAAAACATTATTTCTATTTAAAGTACATTTTGGCTAAACGTTTAACAGGTTTGGCATTTTTAAAATAAAAATACTTTGTGAATATTATTAATACTGGGTAAAATGTAAATTATTTTGGCAGCTGCCTTATGTATCAGTTTTTCTTACTTAAAAAGAAAAACAACCAAGAAAACCCCTTCTCCGTGGAGATTTCTGCTTGTCCAACTCTAAGCCTTGTCAGATGCTGTCAGCTAAGGATAATTGCAGAGCAGCAGGTCAGACAGGAAAGCTCAATATCCATATTGCAGGCTTGTCTCTTTTCCAGATTTGCTCCATGATACCTGGAGTATCATCACAATGAGTCAATCTTGCTTTGGAATTACAATACAGCATTTTTCTTTAAGACCAGAGAACTGCTGTGATAGGGATCTACACAAAACCAGAATAAAACAAAATCAGCTCCCCCAAGGAAACAATCCTTCCACACACAACAAAATAAGGAGCTTGTTTATTGATAAAAATGGGAGTTTGTGTTGGGATATTTTCAATTATGGTGACTGGTTTAAGTTTCCGTAAGGCAAGTGAATGCTTAAGTTAAAAATTCTTGCAAAGGCAGAATTCCCTTCTTCTCACACCTGTGCCACCTGCTTTATCTGTATTTATACACGTGTGCCATATTTATATATTTTTCTAGACAGTTCTCATTATTACCACCAACCAGGGCTGGGAAAAAGAAAGTACAGATGATGAAATAAATTGGAGTGGGGGATGAAAATTCTGCTTTTTCATAGGAAAGCTGTCAGATGGATTAATGGCTGGGCTGAGCCAAATAGCTCCATTATCAGATCAGATAAAGACCTCTCCCCTCCCTGACTAAAATAATTGAGAAAGGGGGCTCTTATATGGATTTTGTGAGAGATGAACTCCTTGAGAGTAAATTAAAGACAGGATAATAGAGTCCCTCACTACGCATGTGTAACCACTACTCTGATAAATTGGGATGAATGTAATCTTATCTAGGCCAGCAACATCCAGGTCTGTCCAAAACCCAGATATATCTGTATCTATCAATACAGATGTGTTTTATTTTCTTGCAGGACTAGGTGGGAAGCTACAGAGCATATGAATGAAATAGAAAATCACTGCAGTGGGTATGCCATACCCACACAGACAGAAAACTCCATTATCTTCCACTCAACCATAAATAATACCTTTGTTCAGGAAAAAGTGTGTGTGGGGAAGTGCAACAACTTCTCCCAGCTGAGCACAAGGAATATAGGGAAGAAAGCAAAGCAATGAAGGGAATGAATTCAGTGACCCATCCTGGGGGAAGTGTTTTGGGAGGAATTCTAAACCTCTGTGCCCACAGGGGTCACTGAGGCTCTGAAGTGCCATGGAGAGCTGCCTGGATGTGAGCATTGGTGCTGCTGGGTGCTGTAATGCACCGTGTAATCCCTTGGAAGGAGGTGCCTTGCACAGGCACGGTCCTGCCCCTCATGTGGGACCAAGGGAATCAACTCCTCCCGGGCCTCACAGTGATTGCACTGTGGGCAGGGATGGAGAGAGGCTGCTAATCTCTACTTACCTCGTGGGGGTGTGCTGAAAAATTAATAAAACAGAGTGAAAGGGGAGGTCAGAGAAACTAACTGAGAAGATGAACAATTATAAAGGAGGGGGGAAGAACTGGCTGGCTGTGTGCAGAAGGGCTGCAGATGAGATAGGAATGCTCCAAGCAGTGATTGCAAGGTGACTTGGCAATGTTCTGCAAATATTTGAGGGAATAAACATCGCTGGGGAAGAGAAATTAGTACAACAAGTTTTATCATAGAGAGCAGGGAGATGATCTGCCAGAAAAACTTTTTGAAAGACATTAACAAGTGGTGAAATGAGCCTTTCAGGGGCAAGAGGAGGTGTAACACTGGGTGAGATTGTTTTAAATGAAATTGGAAATCAGCCACAGAAAGCAGTCCTGCTTTGGGTGAAACAATGAAGGTGTGGTGTGCTGATGAAGGGATTCTCTAATGTAGGCTAATGTAGGTTTTGATTCACCTGTACACCACTACTTGACATAGGTTTGTCCCTCAGGGATGTGGGTTCTAGAAAAATGTAATAACTAAGAAAAGCAAGTTGGACAAAAAGCATCAGCCCTTTGACAGCATGAGAATTGAATGTATAATCATGCTCAGTCTTGTTCAGAAGCCCAGAATAACAGCTTGCAGTTGTGTGTGTAGGGGCTTTGTCCCTCATTTGCAGCAGGAATGCTCCATGTTGATGACTTTTTTCAAATTGTGGATGTATAAAATCACTGAAATTTCTTGATGTACACTGATTCTTTAAAACCAGAGTGCAGCACATCTTTGTGACGCTGCTTGTCTTCAGAAAAGCTCTGTTAATTCCCCACCACTACATTTATTTGTATCTCCCGATTTTGTTGTTTGTTACAGCTTCTAACAATTTATACTGTGCCATGCTACAACTATAGTTGTCTCTGGCTCCTCATGCCAGTGGACCCATGGAGGATTGCTCTCAGCAGAGTTGGGTTTAAATCAGAATCTCTGTCAGATTAATAGGTTATGAGCAAGCACAGAGGCAGGAGTTTGCTCTCTGGAGCCCTGTGATTTCTGCCTTCTCTGCCTGGCAGTGCTCCTGGCTGCTGGGGGAGCTGGCTCCCTGTTTCTGCTCACCAGGTGGAACAGCAGATGAACATGTGTCTGAGCATCCCCCCTGGCTGGATCTAAACTGCTTCTTTTTCAGGAGTACTTTACTTGTCACAAAAATATTATCTGTATTAAGATCTGAACACTGATATTTTTTTCCTTCATCTGTGTTCCTGTGTTTTTCTGCTGTTTATCTGGGTATGCTGTATGTCATCCCTTTCAAAATACTGTATCTTCCCTTTTCTTCTGTTGAATCTCTGCTTAGGGATTTGATTTCCCTCCTGATACCTGGTGGTCCGAAAATGATTTGTTGGTGAAAGCTCTTAAGGGGGATCTGATTACCTTCAATGAAGTCCACACTCATCATCACAGCTTTTGTTTGCCACTGTATCCATCATTCCTGAGTCATAGTAACAATTCAGAGATCTCACTGCAGACAGAAGAACCTCATGCTTGTCTTTACATATCATCTCTTTCCAAGCAAATGTTCCATACTATGAAGTACAGAGTCTTCTCTCTGTTTTGCCTTCATCTGTTTTTTAATTTCGCATAAATTAGTTATGTGGCCTTGGTAAGAAATGCTTTAGTAGAAATCTCTCTTCAAATACAGAAGAATTTTCTCATTATCTACCCTGCCTTTATTCTGTTCCCCTTTGAAGAAAAGAAGGGATAGATGGATGTGAGTCACAGCATGCTACAAACTGCCACCAGAATGCTCTAGCAAGCATTTCCTGTACCAGGGGTAGTCCATCTGACCCCTGTTAATTGCAGTGGTGCTTTCCTCTTGCTTGTTTGCAGATGAATGCTTGAAATGAGGTGTAGTGCTATAATCTGTTCTGAAAAACCTCTCCAAGAGGACTGGATTTGTGGATGTTGATTGGCTTTCTCTAGCTGGGAAGCCAAGCAGAACAGATTAACACACTTAGTGGTAACACACTTCTGAATCTCAATGGGTGCAACTTGTTCTTCCTTCTTCAAAGCAATTAACTGTATATAAATTTGATTCTGTATGGTGTATGCCTTTTGACTGTTTCAAGATCTTTTCTTGGGGATAGTGAGGTTTTCAATAAAACATGAAATAATTTACGTGACCGGATTACCCAAGATCCTTTTTCTTACAGCCCAGTGTGAGTAATAAAAATGTGAGACCTGAAATATGTCTGTGATCTCCAAAGCCATAATATCCATGCTACTTAAAACTTATTTAAATTAAAAAGAAAAAAAAAAAAAAAAGAAAGGAAAAGTGAGCTGGTTTTGCTCCATGCTTCTATCTGAGAAAATGACCTGCATAACAATCAGATGCATTTTACTACTTAATTCTTTATTACAGGGTTTTGGAGAGCCAAATTATTTTCTATCTCCCATCCAGAGGTTTTGCTCTGAATGTTCAAGTCTGTCACTCTCTTGTTATCTTGCTTTCCAAGTTCTCACTTTCAGAATATTAAAAAAATGAAATAAAATTTGCTGCTCTGCATTTATATAGAGGGAAATGGAAGGAAGGCAAAGTAACAGGAAAAGCTTGTGGGAAAGCAAAGCAGTGCTCGCTTCATCTCCTATTTCTCTGCTGTGACTACATGCCCGTTTTGTTTCCCAAACATCTCTCAGCTGGGTTCCCTCTAGGCTGTCTCAGATGCACACATCCCTCGTGTGTGCTTCCTGCAGGAGCGGCACCGGCTCGTACCCGCGGATTGTGTGCCGGTGTCACAAAGCATGTCCTCTCTGTTTGTTAGCAAGATGACCAGCACTAGCAGGCTGCTCAGAAATGCCAGCTTTAATTACAGATTTTGCTTTCAAGGGGAGCACACAGATTATGCCTGGGTATCTTAAAAGTGCCTCTCTCCTTTTGAACTCTGGTCGTTATGTTTTGAAAAATAATAAGGCTTCTGTTCTCAGGGTTACTGGTCCTTGCTGTCACCCTGTCCTGGGAGGAACCCAAACAGAAGCAAATGGCAACAGACAACCTTGTGAATCTTGAGCTGGATGATGGTAGGAAATCATGCAATTTCCCATTAAAAAGAAATAAAAAAGCATTGGGGAGTAAGCTACTTGTGTTGTTTTCTCCAAATAAAACTGACCCTTTGGTTCTTGAAGTTAACCATTGTAGAGGGTGTCTGAGAAGTGCTCAGTGTGAAATAGAGAGCACCACATTCCTCAGCTGGCATGACCCACAGCTATAGACTCATCACTATGCACAGTAATGTGAAAACAACTGGCTACTAATTTCTTCCTGGATGATGAACTACCTTGTGTGTAATCATGCTTAATAAATGAGTACATAATAGTTGTATTAGTTACCATTTTGGCAGAGTAAAGTGAGTGAAAGTATAATGATGATATGATATATAGGCCTATAAGAGTTTTAGAGAAATATAAAGCAAATTTGAGAACTGGGTCACAGAAAAATATATTGCCTGAGGTATGCATCTATTGTATTATCTTAAAAAAAGAAAATATATATATAAAATCACATACACTTAGCACAACACACGTCCAGGCATTAGGTGATGACGTACTTCAGATTTGACAAACTCAGTACCAATACTGACTTCAAACTCTTACTGTTTTGGGCCAGTTTTACTGCAATATATAACTCAAATTGTTGAGTCTTTCTATGCAATGCTTGAGAAAGATGGCTGGAAATTGATCTGCTTGCTCAGAGTTTATTCTTCAGGGACTTACACAAAGAGGCATTGTACATGGTGAGCTGACCAAAGAGTTCAA
The DNA here is from genome assembly GCF_965178545.1 of Coloeus monedula. NCBI lineage: Eukaryota > Metazoa > Chordata > Aves > Passeriformes > Corvidae > Coloeus > Coloeus monedula. The sequence goes on from NC_138788.1 coordinate 8,208,633, forward strand.
GGTCAGTCCAGAAGCTTGGCAGGGCTGTGTTCTTTCACCCATGTTATTCAATTATCTTGCTGACTGGATGTGGAGGTGAGCCCTTCGTGATTACAAAGGAGAAAGCAAAATTTGGGGATTTTATTAGTCTGTTGACAGCTTTTTTAGACTTTGCTGCTGACCTTGGGTATAATCAAACACACAGAATTTGTAGAGAAATCACTGCTTTAAAGAGGAAATAGAAATTTTCCTGAAATAGGGGGCTAAGGGTTTCATGGTCAATGACCAGGAGAACGTTTCTGATGCCTTTAAAATTAGAGGGGTAAGAAAGGCTGGAGGAAAAAGTCATTTAAGTGGCTTTCTTTCAAACCAACGATACGTAATCCTTCGTAATTTTCTTGGATTCTTATCTTCTCTATGCTGGTATAATTCCACTAAATCTCTGTAACATCTCAAAAGAATGAATTGTCCCTCACTCAGGAGATACTAAATAAAACCAAAGAAGGTGGTTTTCATCATTCTGAGCTGCCTACTGACACTATTTTTAGCCGTGGAAGGTGATGGCTGCACTCCAGCTTTGAGGAAAACAGAGATGAGTGCATTGATTCATTCAAATATTTATGCACATTCTTAATGTTTTTCCTGGCTCTCAAACTGGTCACTCAAAAGCAAGTTGTTGGTGGTCTTTTGGGGGTCTTGTTTGTTTGGTGTTTTGATTTCTTTTTTGGTTTTGTTTTCCTGAGACAGCATAACAGGATGTGCCCCAGGCTGCATTGCTTCTAGAAAACAAAGTACAGGGCATATATTCAAGGGATGAAAATCCACAGCCCTAAATTTGCTTCTTGTTGGTTTATGGGCTCAAAGGTGTGAGAAGAAGAGACAGAAGTCAAATGAGTAAGTTTGTTGCTTGTTTAATTGGTAGGGATGCAGTCAGGTGAGGTACAATTCTGATTTGAACAATTTATTTTTTGTGCCATAACTGTCATTGCATTAATAAGATGAGGAAAAAAAAGATTAAATTAATTGTTATGGGTTGATTTTCTTTATGGATCTTTTAGGAACAGGTCTAGGTTAAAATCTGTATATTTTTAATGGCCTTCTGCAACTTTTAAAAGAAGGTTTCTTCACCTCTCCTTTTTTAAACAATTTAGTTCTCTGGTTAAGACTTTTGAGTCAAAGCAGCTACTTCTAGAAGAGTCAAGCTGCCCTCATACATATTCCATTGCAGAATATTGACATCATGTGAAAACGGTGGTGATTAGTCCTAAAATACTCTAGAGTAAGTCACTGAATAGCTACTGCCAGGGAAATTAATTCTAGCTTTGAAAATCTATACTTACTCTGGGTTGAAAAACAGGGAAAAGTACTACATGAGGTTCAGGCAGTAGAAAAGTTTTCTTTTGAAGGTAAATAATATTTTCTCATCCACTGCAGCCATTTGGAACTAGTCTTTTAGTCTTAAGAACCCCTCTGGCACTCCCCAAGTTCTCTTCCTTCCCCACAGTCCATGGGTTTGATTAGTGCCGTAGGGGCTGGATTTAGGTGACCAAACACACACTGATCAAAGTCTCACTTGAGAGCCACCAGAAAGAAATAAACACTTCCAGGGCCTGTGTCCTCTCTCCTAAAGTGTCTTTATGAAAGTCAATTCTGTTCTAAATTGTCTCTTTCCTTCTGCTGACTCCCAGGGAGTTTCTGGTCATTAGCACAGGTTTGGGTGTCTGTACAACAGCTGCCTGAACCTCCTGAGCTCCTTGTCACTGTGTCTGAGACAATGTCCACCATGGTCATTAGCAGGTTCCTTAGGCTGGCTGTATGAAAAAGAAATAAGTGGAAAATATCTAAAGAATAAAATGGAAGCATTTGTGCTTTGATGAAAAAAATGGTAACGTTTTCTACTTTGGTTAGAATTTCCTCCATAAACAAAATGCTTGGTGGTTTTGTCTGGTTGTAATGCTAAGGATATGTATGCTGAATCTGGTCTTTGAAATATGAGAGTCTGTGGATCAGGGCAGTGGTCACCCTTTTCAAAAAACCAAAATTAACTGCCCTTATTATAGATTAAAGAATATTCTCACAAAAAACCAACCAAACAAACAAACAAAAGAAACCCCAAAAAACCAGAAAAACAAAAAACCCCAAACCAAAATTAAAAAAAAGTGAGGGAGCCATGTAGGGTGCTCAGGGTATTTTCTAGCTTATTTTCTGATTAAAAAATGACTGTGGCAGAAGTCAATATGGCTCGATCTTATAAATCCTTTGCTACCTCTACCCAATTTTATCCTGATTAAACTTCTAGAATAAACATTAAATACTAACTCAACCAAGAACCACGTGACTGATGGACTGAGTGAAAAGTTGTATTGTCTTATTTTAGCTAGCCCTGGTTTATTCAGGAGTGCCAGAAGCTGCCAGCTAGAGGGGCAGTAGTTGAATATCCATGGCAGAGACAGCAGGCACAGTGGTAGAGCCTGTCTCACTTGTGCCACCCTCCCAGAGGTAGATCCAGCTGTAGTGAGAGGGGGAGAAGTATTTTCTCTTCCAGCTCAGTCAGTCTTTGGATCTTTATGGGAGCTGGGGAACAATTAGAATCAATATAGCATCAAATCAAAATAGTGGGAATATTAATAGGAAAACCAAATTATTCTGTATTAAAGGAAAATGAAAAGGTTTTTTAATAGTTTTGTGACAGTGAGTGCACCCAGCATGTGTCAATTTTGACTTCAAGAGAATAAAAGAGCAGCAGCCAAAAGGCACGGAGTTAGCCTTGTTCCAGCATGTAGTATAAATACATGAAAGAAGAAGAAATGGCATGATCATCCTGCTCAGGTCCTGAGAGGTTCCTCTGTGCTGCTTAGCAGGACAGGGGAGGGTGCTGGTGTGCAGTGGTGTGTATGACACAAGTGGAGTGGGTTGCTCCAAGCAGCTCTTGTGGCTGGAGCAGAAACCTCTCAGGGCTTTCTCCGTGTAAAATAAAATGCCTACAAGTTTTTTCTCTGGAGGAATATAGCTGTGGTCTCTTACACTCCATTCAGCCTGCTGCTTCACAGTGTGTTTCCCAGAGCACGGTGCATGTTGTAGCACTGGCTGGGAGCTGCCCAGGACACAGTGCTGGCAGACAGCATTCATCTTCATTGCATCATCTTAAAACTGCTGGGAGGCCACTGTACCAGCCTAAACATGACTTTGGGTTTTTGAAAATTGGAAAGTGCTACTAGTCACCTGTCTAGGATCAGCTTTCCAATATCGTGATGATTCAAAGTAAAAAGACTGATATTCCCTTTCAGTCTGAGGCTCTGTTTTATCTCACAGTTGAGATTTTTTTATATTTAAAATGTCTGTTTTGCTATAATAGCATAAGTAAGGTTAGACTAGAAAATGGTTCCTGTTCTGTAAGGATACAGTTTGATATCACTAAACAATATGCAATAAGAATGATATGGATGCATTACCAAAAAATGTTCATGGAAGTTTGCTTCCATCAAGCTAAAAAAGTAATGCAACTATAAGAAAACCTCTGTGGGAGAAAAGTACATAAGGAAACTTTCAAAAGAAATTGTTTTTAAAATAGATCACTGAAGAAAAGATATTTTAGGCATTGGTTGTATTGTTAAGACGTAGCATGAGAGTTCATATGCCTGATCCAGGCATTGTGCCACAGAACATCACACTGAGCAGGGTAAAAGAATCACAGCTCTATCTTTTTTCCCTAGGAAATACTAGGGGGTATTTTTTGAGGGGTGAAGCCATGCAGATGGTTTCTCCAAAGCATCCTACTCGAGTCACAAGAGCTATTTGCAGTAATTTGTTTCTCCCTGTGTTGAGCTGGTTCTGAACAGGCACAGTGCTCATCTAAATATTTTTATTTCCCTCCAAAATAATAGAGAGATGCATTTAAATGTATGTGACAAATGAGTTCATTCAGTGCTGTTTCTGTTCATTATTCATAACAGGCCACTGAGGATAGGTTTGCGAGCAGTAGCACTTCAGATAGTGCTGACAGCCCTGTGACTCGAAATATTCTCGTGCTGTACCTCTTCCTCTAGTCTGGCTTTTTTTGACAGTCACAAAGCTGAAAAGCTTTGAAGTCCCAGAATCGGACTGCACTTCATCTACTTCTGGCTGTGGCCCATGCTGGGAGTCTGTCCCTCCTAAGGAAGTGCTTGTCTTCACCTGGGAAGTTCTAATGGCTGTAGCTCCACCACGGTTTTCCTCAAGAGCCTGGGATTCACTGTTTGGCCTTTTTTTTTTTGGTGTGTCTTTCTGTATGTATCTTTATTTCACATGACAGGAGGATGTTTCCTCTTTACAAGTATCTGGGCCCAGGGGTGAGAATTCACATTTTCAGGCACATTCCCATCACCACGGATGTGTCAGAGGGAGGCCAAGGGCTGGCTGTGTGGGAGGCAGAGCTGTCTGCTTTCTGCATTGCTCACCTCCCCTGGGTCAGGCCCTGGTGGGAGGGCAAGGGGGAGTAAGTGGAGTGGGTTTTGCCTCTGATTATGCTGTGTTGACTTGATTGGTGTCAGATAACAGCATCTCAACATGTGTCAGTCCAGCAGCTTTTTAAAAAGCAGAATTGCTGTTTAAATCCCTATTGGAAATAAAGTAAGGCTTGAAGATCAAGCTCAACTATTTTCTTTCTGTAACTTTTGCCACCAATCCTTTTGTCACCTGCTACAACCTGTTTAGTGTAGTACTGGGGCCATTTTTATGCACCCTGCCAGTTTTACTGGTCTGCTTTTTTCTTGGAGTGCAGAGAGAAGTGGATGTCTCCAACAGAGTGAGATCTGCTTCTCAGATTCTCTGTTTCCTTTATAGCTTCTCTCTAACAAGAAGAGAGCTTGTTCTAACTCACATCTGCTGATGGCAGATTTCAAGGGCTTCCAGCCTGGGATAAGGAGTGGGCTTATACTCCCCCAGTGCATTCCCTGTGGCTGAGTGTCATTGGAGAGGGCAGCTTCAGGCTGCCGTGAACCTGCTGGAAACTTCTCTCTGTGTTAAGACTATATCCAACAGAGTAGTTTGCCAGAGCTTCCTGAGTGGTTTAAAAGGAGCAGAGTGTGACAGCATGACAGTGAATTTTTTGGTGTAGCTGAAGTCTTGTTCTTGTTGCCACCTTTATTCCATGCTCAGTTTCTCAGTAAATTCATTTGTATTTTAGCTCCACAAAAGTCTGCTGACCTCATGGAACAAGTGAAGGAAAAGCAGTCACCTTTCCAGTTCTGGAAGTGTTGAAGTGGTTCAAACTCCAACCTTGAAAATGCTCCAATCTACTGACATTTTATTTTCTTTCCCTTATTTCTGGCTATCATAGGCATCATAGGTAAAAAAGCTATACTAATTCAAATTCTGATCTCATATGTCTGCCAATGAAAGATTTCTCCCAGAAAATACCTCTTAGTTACAATTAATCTTCAACTTAGTTGTTCTTAAAACAAATTCAAATGAAGTTTCTGCCATTTCTGCTACAAAACTAAAACACAATGATGAATAACTTTGTGTGGGCAGTCCTTGACACTTTTTCTTTTAATATGATGTGTGGCAACTTATCACTACTCATATTTCTGATTGCTTCAATGGCTTTCAATCCAGAAGATAGTATTAGTACAGCACATTTTTCTGTTTGATACAGAAATTTGGGGTATGGGATATTTGACTCAAACCCAAACACTTGCATCCAGCATGTTCTCACTGATTTTGTCATTGCAATATCCCAATCACTTAGGACACCGTGTTTTTTTTGCTTGAGTTGCTTTTGCTGGTGACAGCATTGCTCACCAGGAAGAAGTTGTGCCGTAGGTGTGCAGTGCCTCAGGAACAGGAAACCTTTCCTGACTGGTGTTGTGAGAGAGGTTTGCATTGCTGTGACAAAGGGGGATCTGATGTGACAGGCTGCTGTACCTGCAAGAGGCAAAGGTCTGCCCAGGACAAGTACCGAACATACGAAAACCAAATTATTTCGAAGGCATTTCTGCATGCAGAGTTATCTTGAGGTCTGGAAAAACAGGATCAGGATGAAATGGAGAGTGAAAACAAGCAGCGTAAAGAAAAGGAGGCCCTCTGGACTTGCTTGTCCTGTACAGCCCTTAGGAAGGATGAGTGATGCCTCAGCCTGTGTGGGGACAAGTGTTGCCTGTGCAGAGAGTGAGGTGCTGCCACGACTGGAGAGATCATCTGGGATCCTGGCTGCAACTCTGATCACCCACAGTGCAAACCAGAGGACTCTGAAGCACCACAGGCACAGTCTGCTGCATTGACAGCCCTGATAGGAGGAGATTAGAAAGGCTTTGTCTGTTCATTTGAGCCTAATGAAGGCTGAGAGACAATATGGAAACTGTCTGTAAATACATCAGGAAAGATGAGAGGTGTGTGGATGAAAGGAGTGTGCTGGCACAGAGGCCAAGAGCAGGTATGGTGCCTGTGAATAAACATGGGCTGTAACAGACAAGCAAGCTCTGATCTATAAAGGATGGAATTCTGACAAGGTGGAGACAAACTGTAGCTTTTGGGGAGGAATGTGACTGGTTTAGGGGAGAGTTTATTTCCTAGGTTGTCTACAATAGCAAGGGGACCAGGCTCAACTATCTAATCTCACCTAATCTAATCTTTTGTCACTGTCCTGGACTTGCTCTGAGTTGGAGCTCACCAGTCAAGTCAGTCCTCTCTCTCTTTACCTTCTTCCTCTGCTCCCGCTCTCAGGAGTCTCCTATGCAGGGATGTATACCCTCCTATAGCCAGTGACACCTGCAGGAGGGGAAGATGTCCCCTTGCAATGTCTCTTTTTGCCAGTGATTTCATCAGACCCAATGATGAATCTGCAAAATACTTGGTTTTCTTTCAGTATTTTTCTAAGAAAAAAAGTTGAATCCCATAGGCTGGATTTTTCAGTGAGATCTTCCTTTATTTTCTGTATAGGGAAGCCCTTTTAGCACCTGTGACTGTGTGTCTCCCACATTGCTTCTGTGATGATCTGTCTAATGTTACACACTGATAATTTACTAGATAAGAAAAGGAACATTACCTGGCATAGTAATAGGAATATAAAATGAAATGAAATTGATTGACTTGGATTTAGCTATTTGACTATGCATGTAAAGATCCTCTCCCTTACCCTAAAATTCAGCATCCCATTTATTTCAGCTGTGATACTGTATCCTGTTTATTTTAGCTGCAGTACTTTGCTAATAAATAAGGCGTGGGACCTTAGTTCTAGATGCTTCTCTGAAACACTTCAGCTTGTAGCTTTTAATCTAGCTAGTTAGATAACACAGTAATTACTCACAGGAAAGATCAATGCCTCCAAAGCTCAGTGCATCCAAGGAAGAGCTTCAGTTATCCTACAGAAGAATATGTTTCTGCATTGACCTACCCAGCAGCACCAGAGATCCTATTTTAGCTGAGGTGGATGAGTGCTTAGAGGAGTGAATCTGGATTGAAGTGTGGTCTCTCATGTTTTACAATACTGAAATCCCTTTTACTTGCTGTATCATCCATACTGCATTTCAGCTCCAGGCCTTTTCATATTTTGTTTGTAGCTGTATAAAAATCTGTTTGGGGTTAAAGAGTTATGCCCAACTCTATGGTGTCTGGTTTTATTTCTCTGCTCCCCATAAAGATAAAGGCAAAGAAAGGGAAAGTCTCCGTTTAGGTATATTATGACAGTATGACAGCCCTGTCTCTTAACAGGCATGTGATTTAATCTTAGGTAGCTTTAATATGTGGATACAACTACTGGCATTGTTTCCAAATAGGTTTTCTTGCTTCTGTTCTTACTATTGATCTTAATTATGGTGGCTAAATAGTGCCATATCACCCATATGGTTTAGTTCTTGGAAATTTTCTTGATTACAGCTGAAGTAAGGGTGTAGGTACTGTGGCAGCAACTTAAAATGTCGGTTTTATAAAACCAAGGACAGGGCTGGCTAACAGAATATGAAAATAGTAGGTATCTGTAGACTCTGCTTTCTCCTCAGCCTGAGAAGTAGCTTCCATCTGCACAAGGGGTTCCCCCTATGCAGTTCTGGTTCAGCTTCACAGTCTGTTCGCTACTACTTTCAACTTGATTATTGTTCAATTGGAGATACTTCACCTAAATGTTTGTTACCAAATGGGGGACACAAAGCATTGGAATATGAATTCAAAGTGACGGGAATCGAGAGGGAAATCAATGCTGTTTTCCCAAACTTGGTGTTCCTGCATCCTTGCTGAAACATTCGGAAATCTGCTGGCCTCGTTTACTGTCTCAGCGGGGTTAAGGGCCACAAGATGTCAGTGTAGCACCAAACATGAAGGAATGGCAGGAGGGTTTTCCGCAGCCCCTTAAATTGTCCTGCTGGTAAAAGCCTGTTGACTCTAACTACAAAGAGAGGCACAGGGGTCAGGAAGTGGCCCATGTGATGAGGAGCCACTTCTGAGCCTGGAGCACGGGGAAGCAGCCGGGGAAGGCAGGCAGAGCAGGCACTTCCTAGGGCTGCGTATGGAGGTAAAAGGCTGCGTGTGCCTGCAGGAGCTGGGCAGTGCAGCTCCCAATTTCCTGTAAAGCACAATCCTCTGTAAAGCTCCGTTAGTCCCACTCAACCTGTTGGTTGCTATTAACTAGCAGCAACAGTCAGGAGAAGCGTGTTTCATTTCACAGGTCCTACTCTATTACTACGTATAAGGTAGTAGTCCTTGATACTGTGGGGGCACATTATTGAAGAGTGGTGAAAAAAAGCAAGTGATAGAAGAACAGTTCCCTGCATTGTCCTCTGGGTGACTGCTAAAGAAAATCTGGTTCCTAAGTTCTGAGACTGATCATAGCTAAAGAGACATCTCCAAAAGCTTGGGTTTGTTGTTAATTTTTTTTCCCACTTTTCTATTTCTTGGAGAAACTATAGTATGAAAAGTACAGTATGAGTCCAATACTGAACAACCAAGCTGTTTGGAAAAGGCATCTTAGCACACTGGAACTGTGCTTCTCCAGGAGTCACTGTTTCTGGATGCAAAAGGAACTGTTTACCTGTATGTATCTGTACCCCCAAGTGTGACAACCCAGAGAAAATGGCACTGAAAACAATGCAGAGGTGTCTGGGCCTGATTCTGTAAGTTAAACCAGCTGTACAAGCTAGTCCATTCCCTCACTCATTTCTTTGTTCTCTTCCCTTTGCTCTTGCCTCAGAGGGGGTGCCTCTCTTGGCCTTGCTTAGTTTTCCTTACATGGTTTCCTTTTCCAGTTCAGGTTTGTTCAGTCACAGTATGGATGATTACAGAAATGAGAGAGAAATTGCAAATCATAGCCTCACTGTTGGCTATCGGATTTTAAAAAATAATTAAAGGAAACCAGATATTTTATGATGTGCCAGATGAATAATTCCAGAACATATTTTATTAAAGAAGATGAAGTGCGGTGCTAATCTTTGGGAAAGTTTCCCTTCATTAATACAGAGCTGTTAGCACAGTTGTGGCCTGGAGCTAAAGTTGTGGCTGAGCACCACTCTGAGACTCAGACATCTGTGTTTGGGATCTGTTTGGCACAGGGGCTTCCAAAATAGTCCCTGTCTCTCTTATGGACTGAAGCTAAAGCCAGTGCCACAGATATGAAAGACTGAGAACCTAAAATCCAATGCTTGGCCACCATTTTCAGTTTGTACCTCATTAAATCTGTGGTTTTTGAATTATGATTTTCTAGGCCATTTGTCCATGAAGACAGGTTATGGGTATCACTGAGAATTGGGAAGTGGGAGCCATGGCTGGGAAATGGAGACCCCAGTGGGAGCTGCTAACCCCTCTCTGTTTCTCCAGGGCAGAGACAGAGCTCATCTGTAATGATCAGACGTAATGACATGCATTTCTCTAACCCATATTTTCTCACAAAATTTGTGTTTGGTTTAAACAAATCTCTCAGTGTTGTGATTTTTAAAGCTGCTTGGGAAATCTGAACTGAGGGTAACAGAAGCCACAGCGTTTCTGTCTTTAAGCTAAGTTTGAAGCAGTACTTCATGCAGAGCTACCAGTCTCATCCAAAGCAAAGTAAACTCAAGCAATCTACATGACAGAAATGATTTCTGAACATCACCGAAGTGTGATTTCAGTGTACATAAGTATAGTTTAGTTTCAGTGATGGAAATTGTGAAAAAGGTCAAAACAGATAATAGTGACACAAAGACCAGACTCGCTCAAGCCCTTTTTGTCTCTGTGACCATGCAAGCCAGCAGCTACTGAATGTTGCAGGGTGAGTGCCGAGCTCTCGGCTTGGATGTTTTTGTACAAACCACTGGTTCAGTGACAAAATGATGACCCGATCAAACTTGTTTTATTGCTATATTACTCATTCCCTTTTTCATTAGATCTGTGCTATGGTTGGATATAACCCTCAGAATAACCAGGCAGTTTTGTTTTGCACACCAAAACCTAATCAGGCATTACCTAAACACTTTCTTAGCATCGTAAGTGACAGCAACATTTGATCCTATTTCTGCCAAAATCAATACATGAAAACTCACAATGATAATACTTTAAATGAACTATGGCACTTATCAATTCTCCTCTTCTCTGATTTTATGAACATAAAACATTCATCTTTAGATTGGGGCTTTTAGAACCCACATATATTTGGACTTTTTTTGTGCTGAGAATACAAAGTACTAAGTCTTCACTAATGTAGGGGCCCCTCTAACAGATGCATATTGATAGATACTCTGTTTTTTATTACAGCTTGTTAAATTATTACTAGTCTGCTCAGCCAAAGTATTATGCCTTAGGTAGAGGAATTAAGTATAATTAGCCTGCTTTGTTATCTTCATTATGGTAGTGGAGATGGATGAGTAGATTGTGCTGGCAAATATTCTTGACAATATTTTAAGGTTGTTTCTCTTTACGTACTGGTTAAGGACAATCTGGTGTTGGTGAAACATAGCAAAGTGAGCTAGGAGACAGGAAAATCAAACAGCTTGGCTTGAGGTAACCTTCTTTTCGGTTTTGTCAGATGTACATTACACTCCTTTTAAAAGCTGCTCTTTGATTTCATGTAAGTGCAGCAATCACGTATTGCTATCACCCCAAAGGAAAATGCAAGGAATCTTCTAATCATATGGTAGATAAGAAAAATGTGAGTTACTTTGAAGGCCTCATTTGAGAATGCTAAACTGAAATACGTCCTGTGATTAGTATCTATCCATAAATCCAGGCATGAAAAACTGGGAGTGCTGATGCACCTGTAAGAACACATCCAAATGATACAGAGAGAGCTTTATGCAGTGCATTTGTCTGGGAGAGACATGAATGGACTTCTGTTTCTCCTCCTTTTGTATTAAAACACTTTGGTTCACCACACAATCCAGTCACCTTTTGGTGTGAATGGAGGTAATTGCTTCATTGATGTCCTAATTCCTATCAGGCTGTATTGTTTTCAGTGACAGATGATCACTGTATACTTGACCACAGACTTAAAAACCCCTTTGTCCTTCATGTTGCTCTCATATACTTCACACCTGGCACAAAATCTGCCATCTTCCTTTGTGCTTTTGGGAAGGTGTCCTTTGCAGGAAGGCTGGGATTCAGAGGAAATCTTTGTCATTCAGGCTTGCCATTGCTGCTTTATCCTTTCAGTTCCCTGTTCCTCTTCAAGCTCATTTTCCCAGCCACTCCAGAAACAAGAAAAAAACCCGAAATCTTCTTTGACCAAATATCCACCAACCCACCTCTGCCAAGCTGCAGCTCCAGGAGTTAAAGGCTCTAAAAAAAGTTTTGGTCCTGAATTTGAGCAATCTCAATTGCTCAGTAGAACCTGGTTATTAAAAATACACGCTGCTCCTTTCAGGGCTAGCTTTGAACTGTATATGATGTCAGCAGCTGCCTCTCCTTCCCTATCTCAGTCTGGTTCTAAAGAAACGTATCTGTGGGCCCCTGCCTGCCTGGCACTTTGGGTCCTGCCAGGTGATGCAGCAGCTCAGAGATCAGTATTAACGAGTGTGGGAACAGAGCCATAGCTACATGATGCTATCAGCAGGTTGTGCTTTCCTTGACAAGGGATGACAAATTGTCCACGTTGTGTCTCCTCGCTGATTTGCGTGCCTGCGTCATGTTTGTTTCCAGCACAGATGTATTTCAGATTTGCAGTATTCTAATGTGGCAAGTAAACCAGGCTGAATGCCATGCAGATGAAGGCAATCTCCACTTCTTTGGCAGCAGAGTTTTGCAGTATTGGTGTATTTATAAATACTCTGTTTGAAATGGGACACTGAAAACTAATTACTGTAAAGAAATGCAAAAAGTTAATAATGCCCAAAGAGAGCTTATGGAAAAATGGAAGTGCTGTGTTCAAGAGCTCTCCAGTGTAATTGCCCAGATAATCCAGGGCCAGATGATATCAACAATATCAGTGCTGCTCATGTCACTGCATTGTCCCACTGCCACCAACAGCACTGCTGGGAGTGCTCAGCCTAAGGCTGTCAGCACTGCTGCCCTACAGAGATTCTAGGAAACTTCTAAATGTCATTAAAGCTCTGCTAATCCCAGAGTCACCTCACCAGCAATGGGACAGCTGACTAAATACAGCCATTGTAAACCTGATTTCAAGTACAGTTTATAAGTAAAATGGGATGGATAAAAGTGTTTCTGACATGTGAATTACTGATGACAATGTATTTGTGATTTTTATTTCTTACTCTACTCATGCTGGGCCAAAACCATACATACCATATCAGGGTCTGTTGCAGATTTCAAAACACGCAAATTTACCCAAGGATAAAGACAATCTTGTGTAAATCAGTTTAGCTCAATATTCAGGTCAATAGCATGAAGAAATTACTACAATGGCTGAGCTAAATTTCAGTGAGGATTCAGGTTTGGGTGGATCTGAAACTTGTTAAAAGCTGGATAAAGAAATGGGAATTCTTGTGTAGAATTGCACTGACCTATATGAATACCTGTAGTCCTGAATGCTGCTTATAACTGGTGTTCTGAGCAGAAGTGTGTGTTCAAGTATAGCTGCAGTTTAATTTAGGAGAAAGGCTGAGTAATAAAGTAAACTGATGTGAGGCTTGTTCCTCCTAGAAGTTTACAGGAAATCGACAGCATGTGTTTTAATAACCCATGTAGTCACTGATTTGCACTTAGCCTCAAATAGAAGTGCTTTATTTTCTTTATTATTACATGAAATGCTTTCCTCCTCTTTCTAAAGGAAAGCTTCAAAGTCGTCAACCCAAAGTGACAATAATGCTGTTTGGAAAAATTATCTGTGGCATGAAATTTCACACCAAATGCTATGAAGTGAATAAAATCATCCTGAAAAATAGCACTTGAAAGGCCATCTCAGCATGTTTGAGTGATTCATGCAAGATATAGTCAAGATTTATTTGATCTGAGTTTTTCCTAAGAGCATAAAAATTCCTAATAGCTAGAACAAAAATTCCTCCAGTAACATCTTTGGGATACTTGGGACGCTTGTTGGGAAACATCCTGGAGATCATTTAGGTTTTATTTCACCACTAATAACATGGCTACATCATTCCTCATCTTTCTTGGGAATCAGGAGGAAGGTAGTCTGCCTTGTGATTTAACCCAGAAGACAGGTGGTGCACAAAGCAAAACTATGCTGGGATGTGCATGTAGGTACTCATGAATCATGACCAGATCTATCTTTAATTTCAAAATAGCAGCCACAGCCATCCCTTTCAGCGAATTTCAATGAATGCAGAGTATTTCAGAAATAATCTTATAAACTGCATTTTTACGATGGAGAGCTTTCTGTCCTTCTGGCCCTTTGGACATTCTTTTCAACAGATCAGCAATACCAAAAAAACCTGTTCTTTGCTCTTTTACTTTCTTTTCTTCGTATTTTCTTGAATAAAGCCAAGTAGGTATCTGAATTAGGAGCTTTTTGGGTTTGGAGCTTTTTTAAAATAATAGCCTGTAGAAAGAGGTTTGAACACCTGCCGTCTCTTGATGGAGTGTCACAATTTGATTTTCCCAAGCCCTGATGTTCTTTCCCTTTCCTCTCTCCTCTTTGGTGTCAGGCTAATATTTGTACCTTTTTTGATAAGCAGACCTCCACAGGGACTTCTGGGCCTTAGCCCCAGCATTCTCAGGCTGTGTTACTTTTGATAAAACCAGACAGTTTTGTGATCGCTAAAAGCTTTGAAGAAAAATAAAGTCTTTTTTTTCCTCTACTCTTTTTTCCTTTTTTTTTTTTGGGGGGGGGGATTTAAGGCCCCTTAACACTTCTCCAGAAAAAGGAATAAATTTTTTAAAAAAGAGGAAAAAAAAAAGGGAACGAAGTGCTGTTCCCTTGGAGCCCTGAATGAAGCAGAGCAAGGAGCACAGAATACTTATGTGCGTCTTATCTTGTATAAAGGATGATGATGTACACATGTTTTAGGGAAATCAGATTGTTAGGCTGACTTAAGGTTTTGACTTACCTGGAACTTAATTAATACCGAAGATTACATATAAAATAGTTCACATGATGGAAACCAGGAATAGTTCTTCGTGGAAAAGCAAAAGCATTTGATAATCCCCTAACCAGCCTATGAGAAAGGAAGGTTTACTGAGCTGATTCTGATGCCTTGAGAGGCCACCTAAAAACAGAGACTAGACAAGAATAAGGAAACAAAGGTAGGTATTTATTTGAAGGGCCTTCAAAGCTACACCCTGGGGAGCCAGAGGCTATTGCCAAGATGGACCCCAAGGTGGACCCCAAGTTGGACAACAGGTCACAAGTTCTTCACACTTTTATAAGCTTGGTTCATATGTGTACCAGGGTTAATTCTCCAGTTTAAAATTGAGTTAATGATGCAGTTTCCCCAAGCTTGCTTCCCCTTTTTAGAGGCTTTGGTTTACACACTTTGGGCCTAGGACTGTCTGAGTGTCCTTGAAGAGCAGGCCTGGAGAGGCTTTGTTAGGTCTACCTAGCATGAGAGAGCAGAAGCCAACAGGCTGCAAGAAGCTTCAGAGTTATACACTAGGTATTACAGGATTTGAAAAATATGAAAGTTAAAACCTAAGGCATGAATTCCCTTCCATATGAATCCATTGATGTGGGACTACTTAGGGAAACTCTCTTAGTACCCTGTAAAAAGGCCAGCACCTCATTGGAGCCGTGCAGCTTCACTGGGGATTTTAATTCTGGGGAATATTTTTGCCAGCTTCTCCTCTAATTATATTTGGATAATACTTCCTAGACAGAAACACTGGTTGTTGGGAATGTGGTAAGAGATTTTACAAGTCCGGCACTTTGATTTATGCCATGTGGAACTCCTGCTTTGTTTGCCTATAGAATAATGCATGCTGTTTTCCCCTTTGAAACTTTAAAAGTATTGCTTACAATTGGAGGGAATGAAGAGTAGGGCTGCAGTAGAGCATGCACGAGACTGGAAATGTGAGCTTTGAAAGGTGGGGGCCAGACCATAGATTGAATCAAATAATGGAAACGTGAGTTCCACCAGAACAGAGCAAAACAGGGCCAGGAACTGGGAGATGTACAAATCCTGGTCATCAGCAGGGACCCAGAAAACTTTTGGAAATGATCCCTCAAAAGCAGAAGGGACATAAAAAAATGAGAAATCAGCAAGAAAATAAAAAGCTTGGAAAAGAAGAGGTTAGGTTTTCATCGTGTCTCCTCCACAGGATGGGGATTATGGGTAATGGGGCTGAAAAGGCATGGAATGAGCAGTCCATTTTGAACTGGATCAAAGCTACTGATTTTGGACAAAGTAGGATTTGTCAGGATTGTGACAAGGTTAGAATGTGGGCCCTGAACTACTTTAAGGCATGCTCAAAGCTCTGCAAAGTGAGAGAAACTAACCTACTGCTACAGCTCTCTCAAGGAAAACTGCTGTGTGACAACTTCAGGAATTTAGGACAAAATGAGCAGGGAAAAGCAAAAATATCTTTAAAATTTACTTTGCTATTTTCAAAGTCCCATTGTGTTCCAGAAATGCAGGAATTTCTCATTTCCCCATTTTTGCACAGAACTTATTGTCTCCCAATTACAATAAGGCATTCAAATTTCACTTAAAAGCTGGCCTAAAAAGAAAAAAACTCAAAACCTCTCAGAAAATTGAATAGCACCAAAATCATAGTCTAGTGAGAGGGTTCTGTCTTTCTTAATTAAAACTCCCAGCAGTTAAAATAAATAAAGTGATTTGTATTTGATCTAACCTTTTTTAAAAGTTATGTTCATCCACCAAAGTAAAAAAAAAGAAAAAAAAAAAAAATCCATTGTTCCCCCTGATCTAATTCATTCTGGATACAGGTACAGATTTTCTGCCCTTTTTTCTTTTGGTTTCAGCATTCACCCAGCACAGTATCTCTTGATCTGTCAATTTTTCTGAGCCTTAACTTAGGGAAGATAGAGTTATTGTTGAAAAGTCTATTGTAAAAAAAAAGATTGATCTAATGCTAACAGAGGCATTAAACCCCAAGGAATTGAAAGACACCTGTGGATTTAAAATAGACCACTTTCTGTGCCAATAAACTGTGGAAAGAAGAGTTCTGTTTACTGCATCTGGCCAGCAGTTGCCCAGTACCAAGGTGTACGCTTCAATGCTGCATCCAGGCAGGAGCCAGTGCTTCAGAGAAAAGCTTGGAGCTTCAGCCCTTAGCCAAGCAATCACCAAGTCATTTAAGCAGCACTTCTGATCCTTGAGACAGCTGTACAGGTTACATAAATTTCCTTCTAGAAAGGCCAGTAAAACTACCCAGGGCAGCACCTAAGCTTTCCCTGTGCAGTGTCACAGAGACAGACTGGCTTTCTGCCTTACAGAACATCCCCATTTTCCCTCCTGCTGTGCTCTCCCAGCTGAACCCCCCAGGCTGCAGAGATGCTCTCGTTTTCCTTCTGCCTCGGTGAGTGCCTAAGCAGAACCTGCTCCAACAGAGAGAGTAGGGGACTGTGGACTGGGTCAGGGTGGAATTTGCCATTCTTAGTGGACAGTGAGGATTTGCCTACATGTAAAATTGCCTTTATGTAGTGGTGCTTACAGGGCAGGAAGACACTTGGCCTCAATACGCACTTACTTTGTCCTGTCAGTGCAATAAACTGCTGCAAGGGCCGTGTTTGGAGTGAAGGAGCTCAGAGACTCCAGTCATACTCTGGGATTCTCTCTCTTCCTAGCAAATAACAATTAGTGGTCAGTGCACTTCAGAAAGTTAAACCGTTGCCAAGCCTAGCAAATCTGTGGAAAGGCAAAAGACAATTTAATTCTGCAAAATTTCCCCCTACTCCTCCAGATGAAACCCATGTCTTCTCTCCTTCTCTCAGTGTTATAATCTGTCATACACTTGTGGTTCAGACAAGGACCAAGGACCTGAGTGCTGAATCTGGCTGAAGCAACTCAATCTGCTACCAAGCCCTGTGTTCTCCCTCCCCTGTGGCAAGAAGTTGCCAGGTCTGTAGCAGGGTCGGTAGAGAGGAGCATATGCAGCACCTCAGCAATGACTGTAGCAGCTCCTGCATAATTGCAAGCATGTTGTCATTGACTCTTCAGGCTAATTAGGCCAGAGAGGTGAGATCACACTGGTTAAAGAGCCTGTGAGTGGGAATGGCTGAGATGTTTGCACACATTCACTTCTGTTGCTTTTCTTCAGGCGTTCGGGAGGTCAGCCAGGGAGCAGGGAGGTCAGCAGGGTATGGGAACAGCTTTAAACACTTCAGCTGGTTTCACCAGAGCTCAGGAGTCAAGCCCTAGGCTTATCCGTGTGGGCTTGATCAAATTGCCTATGGTTTCAAGGTCTTTCTTGAAGATATTTTTTCCTGAAATTCTACTTCTTAAGGAAAAGTTGGAATATTAAAAGTCAGAATTAAAAAACACACACAACAAGAAATTTGCAGGTCAGTTTAAATCCTTCTCTACCTCACCCTCACATAGAGCAAAAGCCTTTTTTTTCTGTCCTCCCGAGAAGACAATACTTTTCAGACACTTTTTTTATTTTTTGTTTTTAGTTCCTTTAACAGAATAAGTCCTCTTCACTCATTCTCCTTTATTTAAGAAAATAACATTACTCAAAACCACCGGTGCCAAATTTTCAGCTCCTTGCAACACTCCTCTGTAGCAAACATCATCCCGGGAAATGTTCCATCTCCTTGTGCCTGCTCTTTTTGCTGGCCTGATAGCGTTTGGACAGCAGGAATATGTGACCAAGGATTCATGGCTTGGATTACAGCAAGGGATGGGCATCCAAGTCCAAACTTTAAACTTGCTTCTCTCCTTCCAAGTGAAAAAAGAATGCCATTGCTTTCCCTCTAGTTTTCTGTCTCTAGGATTGCCTGGTTAGAGTTCATGTATTTGTCACTGCCACCAAAGCTGTGTTGTACCAGGCAGAATGATGAAGAAATGAAAAGAGCTGGTTAATTCCTTTGTTGCAGTTCCCCGGCTGTGGAGAGGCAACATCATGCTAGAGCATCCCCTGGTAACCTCAATGTTGCTTGAGCCAGAGCAGATGTGGTTTTTCTGAGAGGCTGAGCTGTGTGACAGGGAACAAGCTGCTGGGATAGTGTGGACATCTGGTATGGGCTGTGCTTCAGAAGATGTACAGAAAAGTGGCTGCAGTTTCTGTGCTGCCTGTAGCTGCCCGAAGCAGCACGGTGGGGGAACTCTCACCCCTAGGATGAACTGTGGATGGCAAGAACATCTCCTCTCCTGTCTTTGCCAAGAGCAGCAAAACCAGGATATGAGCTGGCAGAGGCGCAGGCTCAAATGTCTGTGCAATTAAGATTTTTTACAGAGATTTCTGTGCTTGTATAATAAAACCACAACTTTTGGAAATGCAGACATAACTCTTCCCCACTACATTCATCATGGAGTGATGAGGCAACTTTTGATTTTTTCTTTCTGATGCCATTTCTCTGATCCAACAAAAAAGGAAAGGAATCAGTAGAGATAATCCCTTGGGAGCACAGTATTTAACAGTCATTTGGCTGGTGATATTTACCCTGTTTTAAGAGGATTAGACACAGTCATAGTCCAGAATACTAGTCTAGGTATCTCCAACATCAGTGATTGCTTTGCACAGTCTTTGCCCTTTTAACCACCTCTTTTGTAACACTGGGGGCCACTCCTGGCTCATCCTCTGTGCAGGGCCCAAGGTTTTTTGAAAAATGAGTGTGAGAGAGAGAAGCTCTGCAAACAAGACCTATCAGTGCAGTTGTATTGAAGTTGCTATCAAGGCATTTATTGGTATGCCAATTGCACTTCAGCTTTCCAACAGGACAACTTTCTTGTTTTTCAAACCCGCTCTTGCTTGTAACATTTAAAAACACGCCCTGGACAAACCATTTAAAGGCAGTAGTGCAAAATGCCAGCAGAAAAATAAACGGGGAAGTAGGAGAAATGAAGAGGTTTGTCAGTTCTTGGTTGTTTCTTACTTTTTTATTTATTACTTAATTTGTATTTGGAGTGGAAAGTATGTGTAATCATGTGGAAAGTAAATTGACAGCTCACTTGTGGGTGTTAAAGAAACACCTAATTTTTCTGAAAGAGGTGTCTGTTGAGAGATGATAAGGTAAATCACATTTCCAAGCTCCAGAACTCCACTCCAGAACCTTTTGTAGGGGCGTGAGGGTCCCTCCAGCCCCAGTGGTAGCACCGGGGCCAGAAGATGATCCCGACTCCGTGTTGGCAGGGTGTGCTGTGAGGCACAGAGGGGAAGGGGGACTCTTCTTCTTTTTTTTTTTCTTTCTTTGCTTCTTTCTAAGCCTTCTGCATGTTCCCCTCCTTACCTCTTCAGCTGAGCTGCCACTGTGCCTACCTGGCTGCCCAAGCAATGCTCGGCTGGCAGCTGTGCCGGGCAAAAGCCTGTGGAGAAGGAGTGTCTGAGACCATGCCTGTGGCTTTTATCTGTGTTATAGAAAGGGAAACTGGTATTATTCAATCAGTTATCTGAATACATGAATGGGTGATGAGAGCAATGCTGCAGCTCTTGGTTAACGTTCACTGCAGTCAGACCTGCTCCCGTAACTGCACCAAAGGACAGCGTGTTTAGATTCTCTTAAAGCCTTGGCAGAAGGGAAAAGGAAAACCTTTTATCACTATGTCTTTATCTCAAAAGTATGAAAAATGGAGCAGGTTGAAAAAGAAGACTCGAAGGCTGCTACATCTGTAGCAGACAAACAGATGGGGAATACAAACAGAGGAGGGATCAAGCCCAGGGCAAGCAAAGAAACAATCTCTGCTGAATGCATTTCTTGGTCTGAGTCAACCCTTTTAAGCAAATGTGTCAGATGTTTGAGGCAGTGCACACCTCTTACATCATACGTGGAAACTGGGATGTGAGGCTGACTTTGGCTTGAAAGGTTTGTACAGTGTTCCGTGTTCAGGACTGTGCTAGTGTGAAATGATGCTACAATAAATGGCAAATACTGCCTTTCATGCATATGCTTGCTATTCCAGCTGCTTGAATAAACATTCCATCAAACCTCAGCCTGGGGATTGAACCTGAGCTCGGATTATATTTTGTTTTGCCTACCTTATCCCTGAGCTTCCCGCTAAGGGTGGAACTGGCACCTTGAGGCCAGGCCCAGTCAGTTATTTATTGTGGCACACAGTAATTAGACACCTGACTTAGCAACCTCGAGCCCAGGCAAGGTATCTCCGTGTGATGTATGGAGGGTGAGGAGTCAGTTGTCTCGGAATGGGAAAAAAGGCAGAGGATACACCGAGTGGGGAATTTCAGTCAGAGCAATAAAGATCCTGGGAAAGTTTTACTGCCCATCAGGGAAGTTCTGCACATTTTCTCAAATCTAAAAAGATACAGTGGGAAAGACTAGGAGTTTAATGGCTCATTTTCTGGCTTTCATTAGGTCATTTCATCCATTCTGGGGAATATTTCCCACCTATTCTTAAACCCTCTTTTCATTTACATTTCATGTGCTGCGTTCTGCAAGCACATCTGCATTAATTATTTTCTTGAGTTGCCCAAATATGAAACAATGGACTGAAATGATGAAAATGTTTCATCGGCTAAGACGTGCATTTTCTATTAAATTTAAATATGTGCAACTTTTCTTTGTCTAATAAATAAACTTCTGTTGAAAAATCACTCTAAAAATACTTAATTTAAAAAAGATACTAAATTAATTACTTTGTCTGGATTTTATAATAAAATACTAAGAAAAAAACATTTCTAAATGCTGTAATTGTAACAGATTGTTTTTCTTTCTTTTTGTTCAGGCAACTGCTTTGGTAAATATTTCCAGTTAGTCATAAATTCATTATGAATTTGTACTAATAAAATAAGATTTTCTCATAATTATTTAACATTACATGGAATATTTTTGGGAAAAGCTATAGAAACAATAACTGTGATTACATGAGCAAACAGAAAATCTGAAAGGTACTCAGTGGGTATTTTTATTGCTTGTTGCATTGTGGGTCCTTTTTTGGTTGGAAATGCTGACAGGGAATGTGTGTGTGTGATATGAATGCAGAGTTGTGTCCACAGCCAAGGCTATGGTTGAGTGGGTGGGATTTGAAGTGTGCTAAGAATGTTGTAGGTTTCCAAAGGAAGTTTTTAGCTCTGATAGTAGCCAAGCTCTTAGGATTAATTACCTACAGGGGTGTTGGGAGGCAGTGGGGGTGTTGGGGAGGCTGTTGAGGGGAATGAAAACCTTTATCTCACTTGCCAAATACGAAATGAATTGATGGAGCAATTTTGGCTCTCTGAGTCAGTGAAAATGCCACATGTGCTCATTTGCTAAAATGTACTTTTCTGCCTGCACTTGGAGTGCTGCTGAGTTCGGTGGGAGGAGTAATGTATATAAACATGCATTTCATGTGCCCCCAGTGCCTCCAGAGTGGGGCCCCTGTGCAGAGCCACGCGTGTGCTCAGGCTGTTGTATGTCACCTCTATCTGTGTGAGCATTGGGACCGGGGGAGGAACACCAGTGGGGTGGTCTTGCCTCTGACAGTGACTTGCTCTACGGCCTGTCTCACTGTCTCTGTGAATTTTATGTCCTCGGGTTCTAAAATGAGGATAATAGTAAACACCTTGAAATGGGAGCCATGCAGCTTAACGAGGCTGTGTTTGTGAGGTTTCCAGCTACAGAATGTGCTACAAAACTCCAAATAGTCACCAAAAGCAGGATTTGAAGGGCCGAGTTAGTGACACGAAGTACAGGATGCATAGCTTTTGTAACATTGGGTGACCATCTGGAGATGCTGCAGAAGAAAAAGAAAAATCTTACATCATCATTAACTGTAGATTGAGTCTTCTATCTTCTAAACCAGGGGGGCAGGCACGCCCTGCCCTGGACATCAAAGGGAATGAGATGCTTCCCCGTGGTTACCCTGGTCTGGGCAGCCTCACTTCTGGTGCTGAGCTCTGCTAGGCAAAGTTACTCCTATGCTTTAAATGAGAGCTGTATCTGAAGTATTCTGCTGGATGTGAGCTTTTAGAATGAATCTGTGTAGTGCTCTGCCCCACTGCTGATCCACAGCCAGTGATGCTGGAGTGTGGCTGGCAGCCTCCTTTCTGTGCCAAAATGCTTGAAGGAGCACCAGCAGGGCACTGGCCAGCCTGATGTGCTTCTTTTCTGGCTAATGCTAGTGTCACTGTAACATTAATCAGGGCACAGAAGCGAAATGAGCCCTGGAAATGTTAGTGGTATACAAAATTTTCTTTACTGATATGAAATTTTCCTCAATTTAAATAGAATTTTCCATGTAAAAGTTTTGTAGGCCAAAAGAATTTACCCAGCTGTTCTATTGTGCCAAGGTGCTGGCTCGCATTCAGGATATGTTTTTTGCTGTTCTGAAGTCAAATAGGAAAGCCAGTATTCCTTATCATATTTAATATGTCTGCCTTGGGAAAACCAAAAGGTTCCTGTACCAACACAGCCTCTACAGCAGGGCCATCTAGGTCTGCTCTTCTGTGAGTTTTAATATGCCAGTGCTGTGCTCACGGCTCTCGTTCTTTACATACTTCCTACCTGGCGTATCAGGAAGAAGGTTTTTTTCCCTCCCCTTTTATACAGTGCTGAGCTGATAGATGTTTTGAACAAGGTAGCTTTGGTTCAAATTGGGTGTACTGCTAGGGCAGGGCAAACCAGTGAATTGTAAATGCTGCTTTGGAAAGATGTGGGCAAGGCACCGCATGTCGTTTGAACTCTAGGACACCACTGCATCTTCTCACAAAGAGAGGAGAAGCAGGAGGGAAAGGAGGAGGTATCTGTAGCAAAAATACCTGGCAGTGTTACAGAGCATGATAGCCATAACAAGAATGAGGGATCTGACGTTAAGCTCGGGGCTGGGGTGGCAATCACCTCACCTAGTGCTGGAAAGCTGCTTCTCTGCTCCCGTGCTCTTAGCCCAAATTCCCTTTCAGAGACAACTCATTTGGCCTACTTCAGTGTCAGCTATCAAATGAGATTAATTAGGATCTAGGAAGAAGCTTTGGTCAATACAGACAAGCAGGACATGACTAAGGAGAGCCTGGCTGTTTCTTGGTCATATCAGGTGCTTTCCACCTGGGTGATGCACTGGGGTCACAATGAAGCAGGGGATTTTTGCGCCAGTTTAGAAACACTTCAGCTATTCCAGGGAGTGCTGGTCCTCTGGGCCAAAGGACAGGGACCTGCTCAGAACCCCCTGGGTCAGCAGGGTAAGGGCCACATGGGGAGTATATGGACACTACACACAGCACAAGCTGTAAAGGATTCTGTTCACCTGTGCAGTAAAGCTGCTGCTTTTGGGGAGCGTTGACACTGGCACATGTGTTGGCTGTGTGACTGGAAGGGGCTCACAGACACACCCTGTTCTGACACTGGAAGAAGCTGGATAATTCACTTCAGTGAAGAAGGAGAAGCCAGCAGATTTCAGTAGTTCTGTACCACCTTTCTTTATGTACCCTGAGCACAGTTCTCCTCTACTTCAGAGTGCATAGCACTGTACTTCCCAGTGTAAGACCCTGATCTGAAGCCAACTCAAATAAATAGGAACATTTTACACAGAAACATAATTGAATGAAATTTTTATTGCATTTGCTTCTCAAGTTGCTCCAAAATTCACTTTACAATAAATTCTTAAAGCTGGAGGATGATTCCATAGGTAAAAAAAAAAGGGGGGTGTGTTGGGGGTGTGTGTTCCTAATGCAAAATCAGGAAATGTATAATTTCTTTCTAGTTAGGAACCTTGTTCAGGTTTTCCCTTCATGGATTAAAATACTACTACTGCTGTTACAGTGCACATACTGCAACATGCATATCAATCAAACAAGGCCTGTGGAAAGAAATAGATATGGATAGATTCATGGTAGATGTTCCAGAGATGTTTATTTCTCCAGCCACATGGCCGGGATCTGCCCAGGAACTGCGGCAATCACGGGACCCGAGGGTCTTTGCCCGTGCAGGGAAACACAAAACAACCAATGGGGAACGAGGCTGACCAGGGCCAGGGAAACCCCGTGCCTCCCCCCCAGGGCCCCTCTCCCGGGACCACAGGGCAGGGGAGGGACCCCAACATCTCACCCGTTTATTTTTAACAAAAGAGATTTAAAACTTAACATTGAAAACAACTGGATAAACATAACAAGAACAGTTTCAAAACAAAACAAGCCACCCTCCTGAGTCTTTAAATGTTCAAACAGATTCTCTGGAACATCTTAGGGCTGACAGAAGGGAGACAGGACTCTCTGGGCATGCTTTGTGGGGAAACTGAGGCAGGAGAGGGTTTAATTTCTTCCCTCCCCCTTTTCATCTCCCCCTCGGTAGCGGAGAGGAGTTGTAGGGAAAGGGAATTGTATAGGGAAGCCATGGATTAGGAATAAACTGGGGATGGGGTAAACTTAGGAAAGGGTTCATACTGGGTAGAGGGTAAAAGGGGAAAGTAGGCTGTGGGTAGGGAAGCTGCTGGGATGGATATTGTTTATAATTTTGTGCATAATGGCTGCCTTTGACGGGAATACCCCCAGGCCCAGTAACATTTGCTGCTTGTAAACCCTTCTTTCCTTGCACTATATCAAATTGTACAACTTCCCCATCTCCTACACCTTGCAGGTAATTTTTAGGGTTATTCCTTTTAATGGCAGTTCTATGGATGAATAAATCTCCCCCTGTATCATCTCGTGTTATAAATCCATAGTTGTATTTTACATTGTACCATTTCACAGTTCCTGTAACTTTCGTGGCTACAACTCCTCCTATCACGTGCTTGCGTGTTCGTCGTGGCTGCCGGTCCCGCGTGGCCGCCGCCTCGCCGACTCCGACGTCTCGGCCGGGCCCCCATGCTGTGGCTGCTCCGGTGCCTGTCTGGGCTCTGCGCGGCCCCGCGTTGCCATCGCCGCTGGCTCCGTGCCCTGTGAGCGGTTCCG
This sequence comes from Coloeus monedula, assembly GCF_965178545.1. NCBI lineage: Eukaryota > Metazoa > Chordata > Aves > Passeriformes > Corvidae > Coloeus > Coloeus monedula. The sequence continues at coordinate 8,233,896 of NC_138788.1, forward strand.
CTCCGCAAACTCCACGCTGCTTTGGGTGCGGCCCCGTTCCGGCTCGGCGCTGCGCGGCTTCTCGTGTCGCTGTGGGAACCGCCGCTTCTCCCTCCGCAGGGCTCTCCGAGCCGTGTGCTCAGAGCGGGCTGCCACGCCGATGCCCGGTTCCTGGCTGCTCGTGGCCCATGGCACCCGCGGCGCCTGTGGCATCGCTCCCTCACTCGCGGCCGCGTGGCCGGGGACCCCGAGACAGGGATGGGGTCCGTGATAAGGCACGGGCTCCCGAGGGGGCCGGGCGCATCCAGCGCAGGCACCTCCGCCGGCACGGCTGCAGTCACGCGCTCCCGGGATGGCGGCCGCACGGCCTCAGCCATGGGATAAGTATGATCCTCTGCTTTAGGGGTAATGGGACCGTATAAATGCTCCTCAAGAGCTTCGCTGATTATAAGGGATGCACAGAGAGGTTCTATCACCAGTGCATGTTTTGTTTGATCCCTTATCTCATCCCAGATCTCGTGCCAAAACCAACCGTGATTAATTCCAGTAATTCCAGGGGGATTAATATCAAAAAGTAAGTCTCGAGAAATATAAAAGAAATTTTTGAACAGCCAGTTAAAAACTGTTCTAGGTCTCCCAGGACAAATACTTTCTTGTTTTGTTGTTCAAGGATTCCTTTAACTTCTAGATACATTTTTTTCTGTGGCTCAGAGAGCCACATTTCCCACGATTCTTCTATAAATCCAGAGAGAATATCCAAACCAAGGTGAGAAGAGAGAGATCTAGAGTGGTTTTTACTCACGAATTTTCTGTCCTTAGGGATCGGTGTCTTGCCCGCAATTCTCTACCATGTGTTACAGTGCAGATACTGCAACACACGTATCAAACCAGGAGTCCTGTGGAAAGAAATATCTATGGACTGATTCTTGATAGATATTTCAGAGATGTTTATTTCTCCAGCCACATGGCTGGGATCTGCCCAGGAACTGAGGCAATCCCGGGACCCGAGGGTCTTTGCCTGTGCAGGGGAAACACAAAACAACCAGTGGGGAACGAGGCTGACCAGGGGCAGGGAAACCCCGTGCCTCCCCCCCCGGGCCCCTCTCCCAGGGCTACATGGCAGGGGGGAAGGGACCCCGACACACTGTAATCAGGCTTTTTGTTTTTATTGTGCATTTAGAAGGTCCATTCATTCATAGGATTAATTTATCTAACTGGATCTAAAAGCAGCGTGTCTTTCATTATACAAATAACTATGGAGGCTTTTCCTGCAAGTAAGTACATAAATGCTATCTAAAATTTCTGTTGTAATTCCTGACTAGGAAATACAGGCAAAAGCTAACAAAATGGCCAACTTCAAATAAGCTGAATCTTTCTGCTTTGGTTATTTTTTCTTTCTTGATCAAGACCCAGTAAAGAATCAGTGGCCTTCCTGCTCTATGTGTGTTCCACAAGCTTTCTTATTTTTCCTCTGTAACCATTATAAGCATCTGGCAGGGGATGAACACAATTATATCCCTCCTCTTCTTGTGCAATCCCCTTTTTCATTCTCCCAGTTCCCCTCTCAGCTTTCACTACAGCACCAGCCATCTGGTTAAGAACTGGAATGTGTCTCCCAAATGGAGACCTGGATTTGTAAAGACCAACCTAACTGTAAGTTTTTTGTTTTTTTTTTTTTTTTTCTTTGCTGCTGATGAATAGAACATGGGCTTGAAAGTGAGATTGCCTTTCTGCTGATAGACTGCAGTACTTATCTGTAAACAAAAAAGTATTTATGGTAGTAGGTGTTAGTTGTGGCTTTTCATAGCTGCCTTGAGGTATCGAGGAACTGTGGGTTTATCTGTTTTAGGGGTTTTTTTTTGCCCCTCATCTCTCCAGTATCTGTACATCTGCTGTATAAAACAGACTAGGAGAACAAAGGCCATTGAGGATCTCATGGGTGTTTGACTCATCAGAACTTTTTCTGCTCACAGAAAGTTTGGCCTGGTTGAAAAATACTGTTTATAAGTGGCAGGAAAAGCTTTCAGTTTCTCTGGTCTAGTTTGAGATTTTAAAACTTTTAGAGAGTAAGGAATTTAGAAGCATCTTTTAAAAATACCCACTTACACATCCAGCTATTAGATTTAGAAAAGTGTCAGGGAAGAAACCTTTCATGAGCTAGTAACCAGATTGGTTTCCCGAGCAGCTTTCACTGCAATGTTAACAGTGTCTAATGTGACAAGACCAACATTCAAACAAAGGTCCAAACCACAAGAAATATCAATAGGGAAAAATACATTGTTTCTTTCCCAGAATTTCTTTTGGTGAAGACTTTGTATGACTTGTGATTTATTATCTAGTTCTGTGATCAGAAAATGCTTTGTCTCTCAGTTTTTTTCAAAGCAGCTCTCCATAATGTATGACTATTGGATTTTATTTATCTCCTAATTTACAGTCTAGAATCTTTAAAACAATCTTAGGTGGTTTTTTTCCTTTCCTTGGTTACCACCAGCAATAAAGATTATTCAGGCCAAACTGGAAAGACAAGTCTCAAATTTAACAGAGAAGGAGAACAAAACAAATTTAAAAAATTGAACATTAGCTATTCTCTCATATTTTACTCTTTAAATGTGCCGGCTAGTTTCACTTCCAGCCCAAGCCAGTGCACTCTGGTGCTTAAGAAAACATGGCAAGTAAATAGGAGGGGAGACATGGAATGAAGAAAATGTTTTAATAAAGTCAGGTTTACCTGCAAACAGGTAGGCTCAGCTGGCCTCAACTCTTACTGCTGAAGGACAAAGGAAATGATCAGGGATGGTGGGTTTTGGATCACAGGTCCTCTCTGAGTTGTGAGCTGCCCAATATTGCATCCCAAAGCAGGACTAGCCCTGCCAGCTGACCTGCTCTGGTTGGATAAGTCAACTTTGCTGAAACAGTAGAGTTTGGTAAACATGGATCATTTTAAATGAAATTGCTGAGGGGATGATTATGCTGGCAGCTTAGCAGCCAGGTACAAGGGACAGTGACTTTTAGGAGGCATTTTTCCAAGCTCTTTTGGGCACAAAACTGCTTAACTGGGTGGGGTTTTTTTGTTGTTGCTCATAAGTAACACCCTAAATGGGATGTATCCATTTTGTATGGCTTTTCTGGCTCTTTCTGTGTATTAAAGAGATCCATCTTTTTCACTGGAGGCCTAACTGGAAAAGAGAAAATGGTCATGTGTTCTAAACATCCCATTGGGGAAGGCAGCAGCAATGCTCTCAGGTCTCTGAGAAAAGAAGCTGCAAATGTGAGACTGGAGGAGGAAAGGAGAACGATGCAGATAACTTGTCCAACTATGGAAAAAGTAATGCTTAGGAGTATCAAAGTCTGTTCTGTGATTAGTCAGCAAGTGAAAAGAGGACATTGGACCGGCACAAGATGATGACATTGAAAACAAAGATTTTGAGGTAGAAAATGGGAAAGGAAGTTTTGCTGACAGTAATGGCCAGATGGTGACATATAAACTTTTTTTTAATTCCACTGTTCTATTCTTTAATATTGAAAATTTTTCTCATCGTGCCAGTTAATCAAAGTAGCTGCATATCAGGGCTACAATTAAGACAATTGCACAAAGCTGGTTTTTTCTGATGGAAGGTGTTCTGTTCAAGCTAACATGTCCTTGCTCATTACTACTAAAAATAATAAATACATAAACAAATAAATGTGAGATGTTCCAAAGCCCAAGGCTGGCTGTGTGCAGCACGTGGTTCACCTGCTGGCGGGGTGCGTGCTTCTGGGCCGTGTTTACTTTCCCTCCAGTAACAGTCTGCACTGATGTCTTTTTCCAAAGCAGAAGTGAAATCCTCCATCAGAGATGTGCAATGCATTGGAATCGCTGTTTTTTGGCCAGCCATCCTTGCTGTACCTCTGTGTTAGGGGGTACTCACAAATACACTAGCAGGAGAATAATAATTCTTTTTTAGGCATCCCATAAATCAGCAACATTTGTATTCCAGCTTCATCTCTCTGTATTGTTTGGCGCCTATGCAATTATATTTTGTCTTCTTCTGGGGTCACTGTTATTGCAATTTTTTTAATTGCAGCTGATGAGTCGTGGGCTTTTGAAATCATTAGTGGTTCCTATGAGATCTAGAAACAGAATAACATTGTTTCTTCCTTGCTGTTCTTAGTCTTCCATGAAAGTGAAATCTATACAGAACTTAATTACATTTTATATCTTATGTGTTGTTTTAACTGAACTAATATTTACAAATGGATTTGACGAATATCATTGCATTTAAAGGAAGGACCCCCTCTGTGTTGTCTTTTTAAGTTGCTGAAAAGAAATCAGAAAGAATGAGCTCTTCAGCAAACTTTAATTACTAGCTGATTTCATTGACCTGCTAGGCTGGTGGCATCTGCCTTCCAGTCTTTTTCAAATCATTTCTCTTTCATTTAGATGTTTAGGGATGCATTAGCATGTAGCCATAATAATTACAAATTATAATGTTTAAAAATTAGGGGGTTTCTGCTATCAGGAGTTTTTCTCATTCCAGCCAAAGGCAAAATACAAGCACAGATTTCTGTTCTCTTCGTTGTACTAAGGGGATGAGATTTCCAGATGAGTGTAGGAGGAAGGAAGCAGCTGATGACAAGTTTGAGGAAGAAAAGAGGCATTTTGTGGGGACTTTTTGAAATCCCTGACTCACGTCCCTCTGTTAGAGGGCACTCTGGTTTCTTGTTTCTGGCCGCAGTCTGAAGCAGCTCTTGAGCAGAAAAGGTTGAAGTCTTGGTTTCTGTTGCACTTTATGATTGCAGTTCTCTGACTTACCCTTGTCCATCAGTTTTATGTTTTGCCTTCATGTTTCTAAACTTTTAAATGTGGTAAATGAGGTGACTGCAGGCATTTAATTAACAGATACTAACGAGTTCATCTGCTGTATTCAGCCTCTTTACAAGTAACTGCTTATGGCGAGAAAAGACAACTGTGTGTCGGTAAAAGCAAACTGTGCATTTTCATAAGCAAATACATCTGTCAATTAAAGCAATCCTTGGGGTGCTCCCTGGACCCTTTCTGACCAGTCTTTTGACCCCCTCATCTGCCTTCAGATATCTTGTTAGGGAAATTGATTTTTTGGACTTTTTTCCAACCTAAATCTCCAGAATATGCAAAGGTATGACCCATCTTACAGCCGCTCTACGTTTGAGATGGGAACCTTCAGCAATTAGACCAATTATATGAAGACGACTGTCCTGTTCCTCTCCTAAATGGGATAGAAGGAATTTGGTTAAACTAAGCAGCTGGGAGATGGGAAAAAATTGCCCCTATTGTTTTTCCAGTCCTAGACTTTTCATACACAAGCGCAAGAGAGGAGTTGGGGCAGAAGCTTTGAATTATTTCTCATTCTCTGGCTGTCAAAGGTGAAGAGGTTGGTTTAGCCCACACAGCCAGCACTGCCAGAGCTTCACACTTTGTAATAAAACTTCTGACTGTTGCAACCCATCTGTAATGAATTCTTCAGTAAGCAGAGAAGTCCACGACACCTCAAGCGTCCCTTGCTTGCCCTGGCATTCCTGACTGCAGAGCCCTGCTCTGTTCACACCCTGCAGAAATGGAGGCTTGGTGTGTGCAACGCTCAGAAGTCTCTGTTTGCAAATATTGGACTATGACTTGCGTTTTTAACTCTACCACTTTCTTGTCATTCTCAATTTAATAGTAGCAGCTAAGTAAAAGTTACTTTCTGAATTTTTTAGGAAATATAATGACCAAATTCATTTTTAACCTGGCTGCTTTCTCTGTCCTAGTTTTAGCTTCATACCTTTGTTGCTTTTTTCTTTCCTTTGTCACCTTTGTAGGCAGCTGAAATATTCACTTTCCTTTAGTAATCCAGGCCTTACATTGTACATTAGGCTGAATCAGGAAGGGAAAAACCCCTACACCAACCTGAAGACAATTCTTGCTTGATAAGTGAATTAATATCTTTCCAAGGAGAAGAGAGAGGAAACCAAACCACAATTAATTTAATAAATTTTCCATCTTAGTGTTTCAGGGGAGGTTGATGCCTCTTACATAACATGGGAACTTGCCTACCTTTGTTCCAACACAGCTGCTCTTAGCCAGATGTGACCAAGAGTTGCCCTCAGGGCAATTTTTTGTTTAATTGGGCAGTATATCTCTTCTGGGGCATGTAAAGTGTGACTGACAAACATCTGCCATGAACATGACTGCCTCTGCACTAGAAATATGCAAATAGATCTGCCCTGCTCCAACAGCCACTGGCATCTTCTGGAAACTTTTCAAACATATTAGTGAATATTTAGAAATATTTCTGACTTGAGTGTTCTATTTTCTCTCATTTTATTCTCTCAGCATCCTTTATTAGCACAGTTATTTACAGGAAAGTTGAGATGCTGCAGGGATTCTTCTGTTGGTTTTGCCTTTGCTGATGCTGTTATTGGTGTCTCTCTTTTTTAGTATCACTCACCTTTATTACTTAACTAAAATTTGCAGTACCCTGGCTGTGACATCTACTTCATCACTGCTGCAATGTATGAATTTTTCCAAGAGTTTACTTTTCTTCTCTTTAAACAGAGCTGTGTTGATGTACGTGGTGAGAGCTGTAGGCAAAGTAAGCTGTGAGTGTCTGTTGTAAAGGTGATTTTTTAATTACTTTTTTTTTAGGTAGAGTGGGGTGCTGGTTTCTAGTGACATTGCTGTTTTTCCCTGGGAGTAGGACGCAGGTGTGGCTCTTTGAGGAGTTGAATGAATCAAAAATCCCCATTGTCCACACCAAATTTATTTTTTGTTCTGTTTTCTGGTGTGATTCGGAATGGTTACTAACAGTGAGGCCAACATGCTACAAAGCAACTTGGGAAATGGTGTACCTTTTCTAAATAGACCATTTAAGAGAAGCTGCTGTAGTACTGTGCTTTCATTTTTTTATTTGATAATTTGATTTTAAATGAAATGAATCCAGCATTCAGAGTATAGCTTCCTGTGTGTTGGGTTCACTGTATTGTCTGTGCCCACTTAAATCCCAACCTTGTAGCATTACAGTTTGAAGCAGGATGGAGTTTTCTGAATTAAGTGTTAAGGACTGCAGAGAGAGTGAGGCAAATTCAGCAGTCACTACTGCATCAACACAATGGCCATGAAAGTAAGTTTTATTGATCCACACCTAAATAGGTACATAAAATATTTTTTGTTTTATAACTAATCCCTGTAGAAAAGGCTAAGATATATTTCTAAATAAAAATGTTTCCTGAATGGGATGAGTGTAATTCAATTCTGAAATATTTTCCTTTTGCAGTACTTATAAAACAGCACTAATAAAAATCCCGGAGTAATTGGTCACAAAACAACAAGCTGGTTTATGAAATACACACTCTTGTGTAAATAGATAACCCATAGATCCTGAATGAAATTGCCTTTCCTAATAAAGGATCCCTGTTTACTTGCACTTCCTTCCAGATATCTCCTCTTGCTGGTAAAAAGCAGCCTGTGGCTGCCTTCCACACTCCCTCAGCACTGTGCCAATGAAAGCTGCTTCACTCTTATTCTGTTGTCACTCGCAGGACATTTTGTGGTATAAATCAAACTTTCCTGCTTCACATGTGAAACCTGGATGGAATTAAACCAGGCCTGTGTTTCCTGGGGAAGTGTCAGATGCAGACTGTTCTGCAGTGTTCTTCTGTGCCAAAGAGTTCCCAAGTAACAAAACAGCTGTGACAGGCTGGGATTTTTGTGTGTTGTGGCAGGGAATCCGTCCTTGTCAGGCATTTATAAGTTCTGCCATGGCCACTGTAAGGAGTTTATCTATCCAATTTGTGCTCACAGATATGAGGTCTTCAGGGAGGAAAAGGCTGCATTGTGGCTGAAGCAAGCCTGGCACAGAAGCCTTCCTGCAGTGTGAACTCACACTGTCAGAGCTGAACTATGGTTCTGTTCCTGGAGAAGCTGCATAATGCATTAAAATAAGAGCTGAGAAAGGCTGAGCAAAATTTTGACTATTTCTGACAAAAGGGCAAAAAGACAATTACACGAATACTTGTTTGAATCTCTGCAAAGGGCTGATATGGTAAAATGTTGTTACATGCAGACAATCACTAATGCTTTTGCTGCTATTTTTTAATGGGGTATAGACTCCTGGCAATACCCACATCATCTTTAAAGCAAGAATAAAATCAGGTAATATACCATATGTATTCCTTTTTATATTAAAATGTCTTTTGGGATACCATCCTAGACCAAAACAGTTTCTCTCCTATGTAAATTAATTTCGTTGAGCTTGCTTGGATATATACAAAATGAAGATGAAATATCTTTAACCTTTCACAGGTTTTTCCAGTTGTTAGAGTGGAAAAAGACAATTCTTTCTTCTTCATCCCTGCAGACAGTATTTCTTGAATAAACCAGGAAGCCCTTCCATATTGTTTACCAAGCAATTCAATGACTGATGAATTTCAAACTGGTATCAAATATTTCTGCAGTTCTGCTCAATGAGTTCAGTCAAAACTCAGTTTACCTCTGAAAAATATTTTAGGTGAAAAATTTCTAATCTGGCCTAGATGTTTTCCAAGTAATGGATCTGACACATTTCTTTCAAGTCCTTATTCCCAAAGGCTGCTGCTTGCTTTTCCACTGATCTCTACATTTCTGCAAATAACTTGGATTAGCAACAAAATCTGTCACTGTGAGAAGATAACGATTTGGTTGGCTTTGGAAGGTAAAACACCCTGTGCTCATGCAAAAGGGGTCCCTACTTCATCTTCTTGACTTGGTGATTTTATCAACTGGTAATTGAAGAACGAGGGATGTCAGCAGGTCGCCTGCATCAGCTAAAAGGAAACACATCTGGAAAAGTGGGGGAATTTATAAGGAAAAACTGTTTTGAGGGAGTTGACTGTTTTCTCTTTCCTTTGTTAGTTCTTCCTGAAAGGAAGGAAATGTCATCACAACATGCGTTTCCAGAAATCTCAAAACCAGCAAAATATGAGGTTTGTGGGCATATTTTTGTGTCCACTGCTTTTCTCTAAATACAGTAGTAATAGGCACAGACAAACCTTTTTCAGCTGTAGTCTCTGAAGACTTTCCAGAACAAATATTTGATGTTCCAGTTTTTCTTTCAAAGTTCATCTGAGTATAGAAATCTCACCAAGAGCTTCAAAAATCATGGGGAGTTTCCTCAGCAGTTTTTGGTTTAGCACTATATAATTTCTGAAATTGTGTTTTACAGCTCTCCTCAATCTTACAGATATCAATTTCCTACAAAATGCTTATAATTTTTTTTTTTTTTTTTGGTAACAATTGGTTTGATCATGATTTGAACAGCAAATCATCAGGCCTTTTGGATCTTGGCCTCTGTGTCCATCTCATGTTACTTGTGCTCCACTGTGGGTATGTAACAGCTTCTCTTTCTGAGACAAAATAGAAAAGAGATACAACACTTGCATGTATTTTGTGGTAGAAGAAATAGCAGGAAGGAAAGGAAATTTAATAATCTCTTTCAAAAAGCATGAGAGAGAAAAGTTCCACACATCCTTTGTCTCTTTTAGGTGACCTTATTAAATTTTTTGGAAGCTAGAAGGCAAGTTAAAAAGAAAATCTAGCCTACTTAAACACTTGCACTGCTTCAAGGAGAGTTCAAGATATAGTGCAAGGCACAATTAACATTGGCCCTGGCAGTGGCTGTAAAGTGTAAGTTTAAAATGAGTCATAGAAAAAAAATATAACAAGTAGTTTTACTATTACTGTCAAAAATGCACTTTGTTATTAAAAAAAATAAGTAGACTTAATTTATTCTAATTAGGACGCCTGTTTTAGAGAGGAGCATGTAAAATAGCGGCCAAGCACAGCTGAATTTTGACTCGTGTATTACTTTTATTACCACCTGAAACCCATATTTAACCTCCTAAGTACAGGAAGCAGGATAGATGATGTGAGAGGGGGACTTCTGTATTAGTTGTGCTTGAAATATTAATGCCTTCCAGTTGGTTTTTTTTTTTCCTATACACAAGCAAAAGGAAAAAAAAAGTGCAGAAATAAGAGATAGTCTGGTAGACAACAAGGAATGAGGTGACAAAACTAGTGAGAACTGTGGTAAGATAAGAGATGCAGGTGGTGAAAGAGTGGTCCTAAAGACTGAAAAGAGAATGGGTGTGATAAGTGAGCCAGCCCTGCAATACCAGTTGTGCTAGTGACAGGAACCTGGGGAAAAGTGGAGAAATGGGAGCTCCTGGGGCAGAACCTGAGGGTGGATATCTAGGATGGCAAAACCCACGGTGGAATAAAGGTTTTAATGGGAATTTCAAAATTGATGGACCTGTGCAGATCAGGAAGAAACAGAAAATGCTTGTAATGGGATGGAATCAAAATGGTAAAGCATGGCTGAAATAGACACTTCTGGACTTGAAACTGCTTAGGGAGAGGGTGGTAAAGGAATTTTCAGGTACAAACTACACTAAAATTGTTATCAACTATACAAGTTAAGGAGAATTAGAACAGAAGCATAAAAATTAGTCTGTAAATAAGTAAGATTGAATTGGCAACCCTGCACTAGAGAGCTGAGAAAAGGACCTTGAAATGGTTCTGCCCTGCTCTCCCCACCAAGGCAGCACATAAACAGGGATGACTGGGAGCAGGGTCAGCCTCTGTGGGAGATGGGCATTTGGTGAGCTGGCAGCTCAGAGGCAGGAGCAAAATATTTTAGGACAAGAGGAAAATATTTGGGGGGCCATTGAAAGAGCTGACTGAGGAGAAAATGGCCTGGGAGGGCAGTGTGGAAATGGCAGAGAAACTTTGAAGGAGCTGAGGAGGGAATTTCATGGTGCAGAAACACCTCAGCTTGTGCAGTGGTGGATGTGCCTGGACACAGTCAAGTGCCTCCCTTAGTCATGGGTTAAGAACAACAAATTAAGAGGATTAAGAAGGGTGTGTGAGGGCTCTTTGGGATTGCTCTGTTATTATAGGGCTAAGTAGCTGAGGCTCTGTGGCATCACTGTTGAGGAACAGAGGAATGATTAAACAACCTGGGGCAGTGCCCATTGTATTAAGGCTCTTGAGTTCAAAAAAGCTTTGAAAATATGTCAGCTACTCTAAAGCATTTAAATACTAACAGTGTCCTCAAGTTACAGGTAGAAAAGTCATCTGGAGTTTATTTTAGGAACAACAGAAAAAGCCTTCCAGGCAAAGGGCTGTGTGTTCAAAAGGGTTATGAAATCACTGAAATAGAAATCAGGAGTTATGAGTTAAAGTAATGCAGAAGAATCTAACCAGGAAGTAAGGCTGCAGCACAGAAAGTCAGGACAAGGTGATAATTATTTCATCACATTGACCTGGACACCAGTGTGGCTAAAGAAGGGCAAAAACCTTATCAGTGATATAGGTAGAAAAGAGGAGGGGGCTGCAGGTGTTACTCGTGGCCCCAGAATAAAATGCCTGTTTTCAGCAAGGGAGAGATTACTGAACCTGAGACCAGAACAGAATCGCCGATGATGTGGAAATACATTCAAGGTAGAAGAAAACCCAGAACAAATCCCAACAAAGAAGGCAGGGAATGACTGCAATCACTTGGTCATGTGTTAGAAACCAGCTCTGAAGGAGGGCATTGAGCTCAGACTGGCAAGTGAGTTCCAGGATGCCAGCTGGGGTGCCCCAGGAGGCCGGGTGTGTACCTGCAGCTTGCTCTAGTTCCAGATAAAGGCTGTTGTCTCAAAGCGCAGGGAACACTCAACCCTCAGAGAAGAAGGGTGATGTTTCCTGCTGGAGCAGTGGGCGCCGGACCAAAAACAATAAGCTTGCTGCTGGATAGTTCAGTCATCCTAAAAGGCAGGTACGATACCATAGCCTGATCCAGTTGCCCAATACAACAGGGAACTCAGCTCAGAGAGCTCTTTGCTGAATATTTTTCTATTGTAGCCAATAACGACATTCAGTGCAGGTCTAAGATGCTGCTGCTCTGACTTCGTTATTTAGTGGCTTAAATACTTTGACCTAAGATTCTTGACTCTTGATCCTGTCCTAAAATGAAATCTGTACCCAGAAAACACCTTGAAGCAGCTCTTCAGAGCTCTGTGACAACCAATGAGCCTTATCAGGTCAATGAATTAAAGCTGTAGCAGAACTTGTTAGCCAGAGCCTTGCAATCAGCGATACAATGTAAAGTCAATTTTAGAAAACTTTCTGTGCTTCCAAAAGATAGCTGCAGGCTCTAAAGTTATTCTAGTTTCTCCTAATTTTTGTACACAAGGTAATGGAAGACAACTGGAAGGGTTTCTCACATGTCTCTCTTACAATTAATGCATTTGAAGCCATTTGCAAAGTCCTAAAACTCCACTGGTTATTGAAGATGTTTATTGAATATGAGAAAACAAAACCATACAATTTGCCTCAGAGCCTAACCAGTGGAGCAGTGGGTTAAATTAAATGCAGGTCTCTATGCTAACCTGTTTCTCTAAATCTGGGAGGGAATCCTCAAAAATAGGCTATTTGTACAAAACTCTGGTGTTGAGGGGGTCAGTCAAAACCAGCACACACACTGTAGGGCAGCCACTGTGTGAGATTTGGGTGGGTTAGTTTTTTCTGAATAGTATCTGCATCTTTTCTTACCTCTGGAAGGTGTCTGTTCCTAGGTAAGCTTTGTCCTTTATTTATGTATTCACGTGCTTATTTTTGGAATTGGCTATTTTATGTACTCGTGTACCAAAGTTGCTGTGCCTCAGCTGTGGACCACACTGTACTGGCATTTAGTACTTTTGCCTAAATTCATGCACTCAGAAGTGAGACCACAACACGATGGTGTAGGTGGCTGTGCTGAAGGGTTTTGCCTTTTCCAAGGAACCAGAGGTGCTGGCTGCGCTTGTGTTGCTGCACAGCTCTCTCAGCACTTGCTTCTAAGCAGAAATTTGCCCAGCATGCATCGATTCCACACTAAGGATTGTCTGCTTTCCCTTTTTAGGCAGATATGGGTCTCCCAACTGGTTCTCCAGAGCTGGTTCAGGAGAACTGAGTCTCCAAGGAACAGTAAATACTCAATTACTTTTTGTTCTGAAAACTGTGAAACAACAGCTTCGTCAGGAATAAAAACTAATCACAAAGTGCGGTAAACAAGCTGATAAATGACCAACTGAGTATTATCTAAGTATTCATTTGATTGTATAACACTGCTGGTCTCTCAGAAAAGCCACACCTTTGGATGAGATCAAATGCCCAAGGTGAAATCAGTCGAGGTAATTAGTGAGCATCTGAGAAGCATCAAGAAGCAGAACTGTTCCATTGTGGTATCAGAGGTTAAGTGCCCTGGCCGTGAGTGTCACAGGAATGCAAATATGTCCACATCTTAAACCAGAGAGAACATGAAGTATTAAACATAGACTGCTTAATTATCCATCTGTGAAATCGCACAAGCTGCTGTTGATTGTTGTCTTAACCCTCAGATTTCCCTGTCCATGTCTGTGGGGCTGCTAAATATATGTTGCACTGCCTTATTTGTTTCAGAAAAAGGGAAGCAAAATGGATGGAGTAGAAAAATAGAATAAAGATCTTTTAGGCAATTCTTTTTCTACATCCCAGAAGAGGGCTGAGAGCTAAAGGGTTCTGATCCAGATCAGCAGGGTGTTACCACACCGAAATAATACATTGTGTTTTGAACGAGAAAATGCGTTGTATAAGTCAAATTAGAATTCTATGCTGAGTCACAAACCTTTTAAACCTTTTAATTTACTTTTGTAAGGTGATTCAGCTCAAGAGACGTTTGACAACAACAAAAAAGAGAACCTTTTTGAACACATACTTCGTGTTAGCTGCTTAACAGACTTTTTTCTTTTCAAAGCTGAAATAAATAAAAGATGGGAAAAAAATCAATATGTAAACAGGTGGAGAAATTTATTGGCTGAGAGTGTGGGCAGAACTAATTTAGATAAGGCTATGCTTCTGCAGTAATCCAAGGTTTCAAAATAACCTCCTTTCCAAATGTTTGACCTTATGAGTAATCCACAGCTGATGAAGGTGTACCAGAAAAGTTTGCTTCTGTTCTGGTACTTTGATTAAGTAAAAATTGATTAAGTAAAAATATAGGTATTACTTGTTTTAACCAAATTTTCCTGTTTGTTTGTTTGGTTTGTTTTTGTGGGTGGTTTTTTGGTTTTTCTTTGTTTAATTTCTCACTGAAATATTATAATTGCCTAGCAGCTTGGAGAATGTACCTTCTACTGCCTGGCTTCAGGGAGAGCTCTGAGAAGAGTGGAATCTGTTTTGCCATGTGCTCACCAGAATCCATACAGGAAACCATTCAAGCTGTTCTCCTGTGGACTCCTGAAAGGCCTGAGACACGAGAATGTGCTACTGCCCCTGTGCCAGTTGTTAGCCTAAATGTTCTTCCTGAAACAAGATACCAGTTCTTTGACCGGTATCCCATTTAGAGGTTTTATTTGAAATTAGGTAGAGGAAAGTATTTCTGTCCCCATGGTTTCAAATTTATGAAAGTTCAGTAGCAAGGATCTTTTTTGAGACAAAAGTTCGTTAAAAGAACTTAGAGTGCGATCCTTTATAAACAGTTTTTCCATTTGAAGATGCAGCCTAATTGCTGCTCATTCTCATGAAACAATTGTATCTGACAATCCACCTGTTAAAATCTTTTCAGTTTGGGGTAAAAAACCAACAACAACTACAGAAATCAATGATTCCACAGAAATTGTTACACCTTTCAAGACTCGTTATAGACCCAAGGTATCAGATTTTCAGCATCCCACCCACAAAGATACTCAGTTCTGCAAAAAGTATGGGGACAAATAAGGCAAGAATGTTACTTTAGTAGGGCTTGCTCCATAGACCATAAAATCTCTAGGATTTTATTATTTATCTGTCTGAGTGGCTGTGCAAACTTTATGAAACTTCAGCACTTAAAACTCAAGTGAAAATGAGTAATATTTAATTGGTGTCTTTTTCTATACTGTACTGGGCCTGTCACCACTGATTTTAAATAAATGACTAGACTAGCAAAAAACTTAAATTTTCTCACATCTTCTGCTGCCTCATTATAAAGACATTTCAGACAAGAATACCATAATTTTTTTTCAAGTCTTTTTATTTCCTCAGATAGTAACAAACACTGGAGGGGGAGAGGCTTCTTGGATGAACCTGTCTGCCAGATACAGGAGAACGTGAATCTTGACTTATCAACAGAGTTATCAGATCTCTCAAAACTTAAGTTCTGGCCTGGGTAATATGCACATATTATTTCAGACCACTGACTAGCAGTATATTATCAGAAAAGGAGAGGAGTTTGAGATCGGTTTCCTTCACACATTGGCAATAAAAAAAAAAATCACTGTTTTTTTATATTCTTTCACACTTCTCAAAACAAAAATTCTCTCACAGATGTTTTGTTCAGAGCTCAGCTTGATAGGAAAAGACATATGTGGGGAATACATGAATCAGCATCTCCACACTCAGACTTGTTTACTGCCACATGCTGTAGAAAGTCTTGGCCAGAAGGTAAGGGGCATCACCACCAGGCAGTGACAAAAGTGTGACTCTCTATGATTGAGTGTTTTCCTCTGGTTCTAGTACTAGGAATTTCTGTAGTTTTCTTTTCACTCCTGTACATCTGTGTGATGAGAGACACTCCAGCAGGAGTGAAAGAAGCACTGCATGGCAAGGGTTCAGTGAATTCAGCCCTCGGGTTTCCCCTGGTGGAGCCTGGGCACTGGGAGGGAGGCTGGCTGCTGATGGGAGCGTGAGCAGCACACCAATCCACTGCATCCTTTAGAGATGGGTACTTTCAGT
The DNA here is from genome assembly GCF_965178545.1 of Coloeus monedula. Lineage (NCBI taxonomy): Eukaryota > Metazoa > Chordata > Aves > Passeriformes > Corvidae > Coloeus > Coloeus monedula. The sequence goes on from NC_138788.1 coordinate 8,249,620, forward strand.
TCTTCTTTCCCGCAGCTGTAATCCCAAAAGGAATAATTTCCTAGAGCTGTGCTGTCAGTGTCAGTAATGGGGATGAGATTCTTTCCTGCAGGAGTGGTGAGAGCTCAGTTCAGCGTGGCAAACCCCATCACAGAGGTCCCTCAGCAGCAGAGCATTGCCCCAGGCATCACTGAGTGTGGGAGCTCAGCAAAGTTCCCACAAATCCTTTTAGAGTAGAAATCCTGTAAAGGTCATAAATCCCAGTCTGGGATAGATGTGAGGGTGCCAGTCACAGGTGTTTGCTTTAATACTTCAGCCCTGCTTCGAAAGGGAAAGGTTGCTGCTGATTTGAGAGCCTTTCTGTGAGTGCCCCCATGAAGATGGTGAGGTCTTTCTGAAGAGAGAGCAGCCAGCCACACAGCTGGAGTCACCACCAGGCATTGTCCTGAGTGGCTCTGTGTCACTGGAATTGTTTGGCATCCTGTACCACAGCTGTAAAATCTCAGTCTGGGAAGAGCATCGCTGCATAGTACCCTGCTAATGTCAGGTATTGTTTGTGCTACTTTAGAACATCACTGTAATGGGCACAGAGCAGGGCTCTGGAGCTTGTGCTCTGCTTTTCTCCTGCCTTCTGGAAAACAGTGGGTGACCTGAGGCTAGGAGTCAAGAGCATCTAAATATCAGCAATTCTGTAAAGTTCCTCTCTGGCTTTTGGTTTCTTTCATTAAATCCCAGTATTAACATTTGCATTCCATCGTGGGGAGTTGCAAAAAGGAATTCTAACATTAAAGAACTTGAATATCTGAATTTGCTGTCCTGAATACTCTGTCCTTTCCTAACTGCAATCCTGAGTCTGTGTCTTTCTGAACTGATTGCATTTCATAGGTTATTTCCAAGTGTTTCTTTCTCTTTTCCATCTCCTCTCAGAGATGCAAAATAACGGTTTCCTCTTTGAGAAACTTAAGAATATCATCAATTTCTCATTTCTTATTGTATTCAAGTTCCAGTGAAGTATTTTCAGACTAAAGAAGCAGAAATTTTACAGTGACAGTAAAACTGGAAATATTTATTTGAATCTATATTATCTAAATATTTTACTTCTGGGTTCCAAGACACAAGGAAATTGTTCTTTGTTTCTTTTGCTTGAAATCATAATTACTACACTGATAATACCTCATTTTCAAATTCACCAGTTTCCTGTTAGTAGACTCATTTTTATCATCAGTGTCTGGCCAGTTCAATCAACTGTTCCCTGTAGGATATTTTTCTGTGTTTCTGTGTATTTGTTAGAGAGGAAAACAAACAAAAAAAACCCCCAAAACCACACATTAAATAATCTATCAGAAATCTCAGGAGGCTGAAAAAGCCTCATATTTCTCTTACTCTTTTGTTTGTTTGTTTAGAAATAAAATACCAGAACAGAGCTTCTTCTCCCCTCAAATTCAATACAATTTATATAATAGGGTATCCTATTGCAAATAATTTAAATATGTAGAAAATAAAAATTAGATTTATATAAACAAGGCAGGTTGAGTAGCCTGAAGGGAGCATAAACTGAAATAATCTTATCACAGGCACGATTTAGACTTTGTTTTGGTTTACTTTAGAAGATGTATATTTTTAAGTTATGCTGTATTAGGTATTTCTTTGCACATCATTTAACATTAAAATACAAAATAAGCAAGGTAGTGTCTCATTTAAACATCCATAAGTGGCTGACTCTGTGTGTCTGTGTGTGCTTTCAGAGCTGTGCTGTATCTCTAAAGAGTTGAAAAATAATTTATTATTAGTGCATATTCTTATAATCTAAATATCACTCCAGAACAGGAAGTTTTGGCAACACAAAGTCTGTCTTGCACACTATGCCAGGAAAAGAATTGTCAGGAGATATTTGCTTGTTCTGTGAGTTCTTAACCTGATGAAAGGCAAGGTGACCATTTTCTCATACCTGGAATGTCAAGGTTTCAAGAAGTCATCTGGAGTCCAGAATGTGTCTTCTGGTGGTCACTGTGCTTTCTAAAGGAAATATATAAACTAAATCAGAAAAAAGTGGCCTGTCTCTTTACCCCATTCCTGAAATGAAAGTGGCAGCCCATATGCTGCTTTAAGATCAGCTGAAAGTAATGATTATAGTGTATCGTATTTTGTATTTCTGAAAAGAAAAACTAACTGCACTTAGGTTGTTTTTTTTGGGGGGGATACATTTTTTTTTAACCCAGTAGCAAAACAACTTTTCTCTCAAGGAGGATTTCATATTTTTGAAGATGGAAAACTAAGGGCTGAGAAATATCTTATTTCTTCACTTCAGAGTCGAAAAACCTACCAGAAGAGCTTGGAAAATTACAACATATTCAATGTTTGATCCATTCTGTTCTCAGCCTTAAAAAGAAATGATTAAAAATTCATTTTGAAGTTAGCTTTGCATGTATCCTGTAGATACAAGCCTGGTTGACAGAGTGGGTTCAGATTTGTAGACATCTTTGTACATGTAAGAATAAATAAACAAGAGGGCTAAGAATAGACCAGAAAGTGCAAACCCGTTTGTTGGGTTTTGCTGACAAACTCTCGGGAGTGACATGTAATACATTGCACCTGATGCAAATTTATCATGGGGAGGTGGCTTTAAATATTTAATGTGATTGTACAGGGCAGTTTTTCTCATTAGGGATTAACACAGATAATGTAGTTTACTTTGCCTGTGCAGCTTCTTTAGATAAGTTACTTCTGAATTTTACTGCTTCAAATACTCATAAGATGAAACCTAGAATAAGCCATAACCCCTGGTAGCTGGAAATCTGACTAATGATCCATTCTTATACCTTTGCATGCTATTTGCAGGGCTCTTGTGGAAATTGAAATGCCCAGGTCGATCCTTTTTAGAAGGATGGGTGGTGGAGGCTTGGAACTCGCAGTCAGACACAGAAGTCCTGCCCTTTGCCAGTGTATTCACTGCAAAGCGAGGACGCTCTGATAGTGCTGCACTTCTCAGGAGCTACTGCAGTTCAGAGAACTGACTCAAAGTTGGTTTTGAGGACTTTACATTCTCAGTTAATGAAAAAATGCCATAATTAGCAGACTTAGCAGGAGAAAAGCAATAATAAGTTGAGAATGCTTTCAAGCAGCTCATTTATTTATTGCTCTTAAAAGACATCATTAAACTCCATAAAGTAAGAGAATATGCCCCATCAGAAGCTTAATATTATTCTATTACAAGACAAATTTTGGCTGTAGTGTTTTCACCTTCCTCTTTTTTCCTGTGGGCTTTCTTCTGTGTAATGATGAGGATTAGTTGGGAGGGCAGAGGCTCCTGGTTCAGATGAATGTGATGTAAAGTCAGTGTCACTCCAAACCCAATGAAAAATGACTCAGGGTTGATGGAGAATTGCCAGTCCCTTCTGGTGGTGACACTTATTCCCTAAGTGAAGTCTGAGCTGAGTGTATGTGATTTTATTTGGGATGTACCTTCTGTAATTGAGGCAGAAATGACGGCATAGACATGAGAGAATCTTCATACCCTCCTCGCTGCTCTCTACACTTCAGCCACTTTCCTTCAGCACTGTTTTCTTTTCTCCTTATTCCTAAATTTGGATTTGAGTGTAGCTAAGAACTGCAGGACATATTCCTCCTCTGCTAGGGTGAGAACTGAACCAATGAAACAGTCCAGAATGCAGGAGGGAAACTGAATTATGGGAATTCACCTGGCACTTCACCTGATACTTTGCCCTTTAACGTGTAGGATTTTTCTGACACAGTAGCCTCATATTTTTCAATTTCCCTTCTTTAGCAGGCTGATGGGCTTGCCTGTATCAGGTAGCAGAAATTAGGATGCAAGAGTGGCCTGTGGCCTCACAGAGTGAATGCTGGTGTGCTTTGTGTGGTGCTGTGCTTGGGAGCTGGGGGGTGCTTTCTCTGGAATATCAGCTAAGCATTGCTTCAAAAGGCAAAGACAGTAAGTGAGGGGGGAGGAAAAATAAAATTGAGTTTTAAACACAGGCTGTAAGATTTGTTTGAAAATCAGAAAAGATGACACAGGGCTAAGGGCCCTATCCCTGGACAGCAGTACTGGAAGGTGAAGCAAACAAAACAAACAGCAGTGAACGTTAATTGGCAAGTATTTGATATGTGGGGTTCTGGTTCTGTTGTCAAAATAGCTTGGTATCTACAACAGCCACTGTTGCTCCATGTTTTAGTTTCAGCTCTCTGGAGCAAAAGTTCTAGGGAGAAAAGGCCAAGGTAGTAGAAGTTTGGACACATGAAGGATAGATGCATGGGGGGGTGGGACAGGAATGGGGGACGCAGGATTATTTAACATGCGCTGACAGAACTAACACAGCATGTGAAATCCACATTTCAGTACCTGTCCTGAAGCCTCTGGTTGCCATCAAGAATGTACTAAGACCTAATTTTTGTCTAGACAAGCAGTGAAGACCAGCTGCTGTGATTTCTCTAACAGTTCATGCTACCATAGTACTCCACTGCATTATTCATGTTTCCCTGACGCATGAAACATTTGGTGTCAAGTCCAGAACATCTTTCAATTTGAAAAAAAAAAGAGAATGGGAGGGAGAAAGAGTGAGAAAGACAAAAAAAAGGCACCAGGCCTTATGCAGAACTGTGTTGGCATAACTGCCAGTATGAGTAGGGATCTTGAGTTCCTTACAGAAATAAAACCAGAGCAGTTAACTTTTTGCTTCTTTGCTCTTTTTCTTCCTCCGTGTTTTTTGGCTTCTTAAGGTGTTGCTGAAGAACTAAGGATATCCTTGAATTTCCATTCTTGATGATGAGGCTAAAATTCCTCTAGATGGGGGAGTTTTTCAGAGCGACGCTGCGTCTTTGGCTCCCAGCATCATCCTGACAGTGTTGCTTTGTGCCACATTTCTGATGTTCTCCAACTTACTGCCTTTACACGACACTTGGGCACATTCTTTATTTTCCTTTCTTCCTGAAAAACCTTCCCACTCCCCTTTCTCTGTAGGCTTCAAAATTTAAGGCTGCACATTGTAACATATATGATACTTCTGTATGCCTGCCCCAACAACTGGGCTCTTGAATGATATTTATCATTAATTTGGCCATTTGGTTCTTCCCTGCTGGTCAGCTGTCAAATAAAAATTCTCGCTTTACTGTGCATGTCTTTGAGTTGATGGAGATATTTGAGCATTTTCAGGAAATGCTTCAGTGCATTGATTTTATTGTCCATGACTTTTTTTTTTTGGTGATGAAAAATGCCATTCAGGGAGCAAGAGAGACCAAAACCTTCCAAGTTTCCCCAGAACACCACAAAAACATTGAGCGGTGCTAGTGAAAGTATCCTCACATGAGTTCAGTCTTTCTGCTCATTCTAAATCACTTTGACACAGGGCATTAAGCAGTTTCCTGTGGTGGTTTCTCAGTCCTTGGTCTCTGATGAGATTGCAAATAGAGGTGAGAATTTCTGTCAGCTGTGATTGTGTTTTGGAAGACAGAGACGCTCCTTTTTAAAATTCTGTAGTTTCTCTACAGTTTTCTTTTAGCAGTAGCTCACTTTCTCCACTTCCTCCTTGCGACTTGCATGAAAACTAATTAATGATACAGTCTAATTAAGTCTTTTCTTTTTCTTTCCTGGCAAAGAATGAGATTCTTTTTCAGTAATAGGAAGATCTTCAGAAAGCAAAAAAAAAAAAAAAAATCAAATATAAATATTAGCTTTCTCAACTGTTCTGCTAAGGTCAGAATTATCAGAGAAAGTAAAAGGAAGATGTCCGTGTCTTAGTAAGGAAACTTTTTTCATCTTTTTGGTATCAAAACTGGACTGTGAGGTTTGGGTTTTTTTGGATAATTCAACCCTTCCTCACTTTCTTCAGTATCTTGGGACAAAGTACACGGTGTCTACTTGTTGCTAAATAGAAAAAAAAAAAATAGAGACATTTTGGGACAATCTTTCTTTCCCTTCTCTTCTTCTCCTTCTGTCTTTGTTCTTTTCTACTGCATCTGCTTTGAATTTTATTTTTTTATCTTCATTTTATTCCCGGGCTTAATTTTCTCAGAAAATTAGGGTAAGGCTCAGTCTGTGACCAATATTCTGAAGAGACATCTGTGTTGTAATAACAATGGGGACTGTGTTCTTTGCTCATATTAACCAGTTTGTGGTAGTGCAGTGTTTTTAAATTTGCAGGAAGGACAGCAGATCTTGCAACTTAGAATAGTGATGTTAGGGGTTAGCCCTTGTTGGATTCAAGTTGTTAAATAAGGTGAAGTCCACAAATCACCTGTTTTATCTCCTATTTCATTTGACTAAGCCAGGCCAGTTGTCACACCTGTTCTGTGCGTGTGTGGACAAGGAAAGAGAAGAAATGAAACAGGATGAAAAGGAGTTTTGCGTGTCTCTTCTGTTGAGATTATGGTTGGAAGCTTCCTCCTAACACTCTTGCAAGATCAGAAAGCTTCTCTGTCCAAAGCTGAGGTTGCCTGGAATGTTGCCCAAGCACTATAATTTAAAGAAGAAAGACTTCATAATTTAAAATTCAAAATAGATAATCTATTAACTTAACTATTTCATTGTCATAAATTCATTTAACATAAAATTGTGAAGAAATAAAGAATGGAGTAGTAAAGGTACTTCTCCACAGTTTATCATTTGGTGTGGATCTGGGAAATTGGGGCTTTCCTGGTCTCTTATCTTTTCTTCTATTGCAGCTTCTCTAGTTCTCTTCTGGATTTTTTTTTTTTTTTTAAACTGGTCTGCATAGACAGCTTGTGAATTGAAGAGTTTAACAGCCTAAAAACAGGTCCTCCAACATCTGCAGTTGTAGGTGAAGGACAAATCAGCTCTTATTGGAGACTGGAGGGAGCAGGGACCACGATGGTGAGCACAGACTTGAATTGCAGGAGTATCTTTAAAAAACCATTGAATGGCTTCCTGAATTCCCATTTCTGCTTTTCAAGCTTGCTGTGTCACATTAGGAGCCTTTCTCCTTCATCAGTTCATTGCCATGAGAATAAATGAGCTGTCACGCACTGAGTACTCTGGGCTAAATCCTGCCTTTAGATGTCTGAAATTTTATTTGTGTCAATAGAAGTTTCATCCACATGCACATCCATGCATTTTTGTGCCTTTGGGATGGCATTTGCTTAACATTATGGATTTAGTAGATGGAGATTGGGAGGAGCTTTAATTTTTAAGGGAAAGTCACGAGTTACTCATCTGCAAATGGGATACTTCTTACTTTTTAAATCACCACATGAATTAATGAAAAAACAAATCTGCAAACAAATTTATGGATTTCTATAAATGGATGGTCTTTGCAGCAGTAAGTTAGATCAGATTTATTTTGCATTGCACGTGCTTTTTGAAAACCCATGATGTTGCAGCTTTCGTATGTACAACAGGTATCTGTTACAGCAAAATGTATTAAATGCAGTATTGAGCATCAGAGGTGGCCAGATGATTAGAGCTGGACTTAGACCTTATTGAATCCAATCAAATGTTTTTGTTGACTTCATTAGAGATTTATTTTTTAATGATAGACATAGAAATAAGCTGTTGCTATTATGGTATTTTCTGCTTCATTGCTAACACTGAAAATACAAGGATCTATAGCTACTTCCTAGAGTAAGTCTTTGAGAGAATGTGGAATTCTTCACAAGCATTAACTCTGTAAAAATGTATTGTCTTTGCAACAAAGTAAAATCCCACTATCTAGACCAGATAAAATAAAATTTATTATTACAACACTGAAAAAAAAAAATAAAATCAACTTTTCTAAGGCTAATGGAGTTCCTGAGATGAAAGTGTTGTATTTGAGAAATAATAGATATCATGAAAAAGTAAATCAGTTTTAGCAGAAATAGTACTCAGTGAAAGATCAAGGGGGCTGGGGGAGACTTTGGTGACAAATTTGTTGTGACAATGCTGTAATAAGGTGTTTTCATTAGTACTGTGTTTCCTCCTTCCCCTTGCTGCCAGAGCATGGTGGGTTTGTATCTGGAAATGAAAATAAACCTTAACATGATGGATCAAAACTTGGAGAGAATATTTCTATTTACTTTTGGGTTTTTTTAGTTTGTTTGCCTGAAAACGTCATCTATTCCAGCCTGAGAAAGTAAACTCCCCTGCACCAGACCCTGGCAGCAGACTTGTGATAAGGACGCTGAATGTGCTAAACCAACACCAAGATGATCTATAATACAAAGGTCAAAATAAACTTTACAGGGTAAATAGGAAGGATGACAAGTGCAGCTATTTCAGAAACTTTTAGAGTGACTCAAAGCCTGCTGACTAAAATCAGTGGGAGCCAAGGCTGGGGCATCAAAGAAATGTGAAGGAAAAGTTTGTTTCTAGGGATTCTCTTGCTCACCACGCTATTCTTTTTATTTTTCTCCCTGCTTTGTAGGTAGGGTTGGACTTTGTTAATTTGTTTTTTAAAGTTCTTTTGTTCTTATTCCATAGTCCTCCTCTTGAAAAGCAATAATTTGAGAACTGAATTGCTTCCATCCCGTTCGATTGAAAGAAAAGATTATCTGATTAACCTATACTTCGAGATAAAGTACATTAGTGTTGTTTCCATTTGAAACCTAAAAACTTAATAAAACTGTGTGCAGAAAATTACAAACAGAAAATATTAGCAAATCCTCCTGAATAACAAGCATATCCCCCAACATTAATTTTTTTTCAAGAAAAAAAGCTAAACAAATCTAATAAATTAATTGACAGCTTTAGTTACATCAACGTATACCAGGGATAAACTGCCAAGAAAAAAATTAATCGAGAAATAAACATTGCAATATTTATGCAAGTATCCTCAGTATTAAAAACAAAAGGACAGACCCCAGAAAATGTGTGATGAATAATGGAGTTCTCTCTAAATGGAATTAGTTGTTATTTTAAGTTCTCTGTGTCACATCACGGTAGTTTGTTAGGATGAGAAGTGACAGGGAAGACTGGGAGGCCAGTCTCTCCCAGTGAGTGCCTGTCTGCTTCTCATGCACTTTGTAAAGGTAGCAGGAGCTTCATCTGGGAAGTCCTGGCGTAAACAGCCCTGGATTTTTTTAGAGCTGGCTTGGTTTGAATCTATGATTTCAAAATTTTGGAGGAAATAGAGGTCAGAGAGGGTAAGACTGCACTAGAAGCTCAAAATGGAAGCAGCATGTCTGAAATTCGGGCAAAGAAGCATTTTCCACCCATCTTGGCCAGTATTCCAAGTGTATACTTGAAGGACTTGGCAGTATTTTAAGTATCCATTAACACACTTCCTGTTTGGAATTACTGCCACTAAAAGGGTTCAGGCTCAGTGGGTATATTCAGTGTACAGCTGCAGAAGCTGGCACCAGGGCCACCACCTGAGCTCTTCTCTCGGTGGCAGCACAGAGGTCAGCCTGTCACCCGACCTTGCTGGCCTTGCCAGCCTTGGAAACATTCACCTCTAGTCTTTAAAAAGGACATCGTAGCTGAGCTGTGGCAAACAGCACAGGGTGCCTAGAGCCACCTGTGTCTCCATACAGTGACACAAGCAGCTCTTCCCCTGTCTTCTTTGTCACTGTCTGCTCTGTTTTGCTGAACAAGGGAGGAAAGAGGAGAGAGAGGAGCTCTGAATTACACATTGCTGGCCTGGAGACTGTCAGGTTTGCACACTGAACCCAATGTGTCCAGTATGGGGGCTACATAACATCCTTTATCAGTCAGGTTCTTAGCTTCAGGGCACAAATAGCATTACTTATGCTATGGAGGAGGCTGTGTCACAGGAGCCAGGTGTATAAATAATATTTCTGGAAATTAATTGTGACCTTTTGTAATGCAGCCATTGACAGTAGCCCTAGAATAGATGAATCTGCGGGGTGTTTTTTCTACTTGCAAAGAGTGAGACATGCAGTTATATGAAAATTTTTCATCTTTATTTATCCCTACCTGTCTGTATTTTCTGAACCAACACCCAATTTTCAAAATGCTTTTTGTTCCTCTGAGCATAACTAGGTCCTGGCTAAATAACTTATGGTTTATTTGAGTGGTATCAAAAGATATGCTCACTTCCAAGGTGCTTGGAAAAGTGTCAGGTGATTTTCATTATACCACCTACCCTGTTTTGCATGAGGAGAACAGGCATTCAGGAGAAGTTCGTAGAAGTTAAGAGTTCTCAAGCTGCCAAAATGACTTTCAGATTTCAGAGCCCGATTCTGCCTCCTTTCTTGGAACTTTCTGACATCCACAGGTATTCCTTTGGAGTCTGCAATATTTCGTGAGCTGGAGCACCTTTTTTATCCATTCTCTGTCTCTGAAACAAGGGTGGATGTGTCTCACTGATTCCATTCCCTGAGAGGAGGGCATGTTATCCAGAACTTCACACATGCACAGCGTGTATGCCCCACGCAGTACATAGCCAAGGTTTTAGCTGAAGCTGTAGATTTTCATCCCAGGGTGAAAGGCTAAGTTAAGTTTCCTGAAGAACTTGCAACACATTTGAATGATGTCACTGCTATTTTTCTTCCATGTGTTCAGGGACTCTGAATTGCCATAACTTTTTCTAACATTAGCAGCCCTTCAAATTTCTCTCCTCTGTGCCGTGAGTTCCACACATTAATCTCTCTTAGATATTCTAGGGAAAAAGAACATGTTTTCATTTTATTTGCTCTTTCTGACATATGTCAAAAATGTGCTTGTATTTATTATTTTTTTTCTGCAAGGAAAGAAACCTTTTAGCTTTCATTCTTCTCTCTTACAGAAATCAGCAATGTCAAGTAAAGTCTTCCCTTTTTACGCTGATGTATGTCCCTCATGATAAAAGTAAGCTATGACTCATACATGGGCTACTGCAGAAACATCTCTATACAAATGAGCTGAGGTAAAAGCACTCACTGGAAGCTTCTTATGTATGTGTAAGAGATGGTCTGAAGATCCCTCATCTGTGGGATGCAGTGTGTGTCCGGATTGAAATCTGGCCAAGGTGTGAGTGGGTCTCGTATGGGGCTTTAGCTGAGGACGATTTCTAGTGAAGCTCTGGCACTGATTGCAGTGCAGGGCCACTCCAGGATCCACACCACAGATATATGATAGAAGATCCCATCCTAAATAGCTGCATCTAGCACGTAGGGTCTCACAGTGAGACAGGGAGCAAAGATGTGGTAAAAATGTGCCCAACTAGAGGAGCTGGAGAGAGCTGGAAAGGGAGGGATTTGACATCTGGGAGCACTTCAGTAGCTGGGAAACTCTGTGCAGCCCCTTCAGACTGCTGACAAGGGAATGACAGCTCAGAAAAAGTTGACTAACACCAATTTGACAGAATTTGCTTTTGACAGACCATTTTGTAGTTTTAATTCCTCCTGAGACTCTTTTAATAGCATAAAATATCTCAGTTATGATTTTACTTATCCCTGTAGCAAGCAAGGGATCAGGATATCAATGTTGACTTCCAGAGCAGTAATTGAACATCAGGGTCACCCCTGACAAATTCTGTTAATAGGTAGATGGTTAGGTGCAACTCTGGACTTGTTCTGTGTCATTTTATCATGGTACAGTGATCAGAAATGTATCACAAAATATAACCCTCCAGGCTACTCATGCTAAAAGCAACTAAATAGTAATCATATCATTTTTCTCTTGGTGCATACCTAATGGGAACACAGTACAAGTAATTATTGTACAAGGGGAAAAGCATCTGTTGTGAATACGACATAGGAAAGACAAGTAGTTGAACTGTGTATTTGAGAGTGTTTCCAAGAACAATAAATGTACTATATGTATTCAAGCTTGAAATGTGTTGCTATGGTAGATACATTGGTTACTAAAATAGCAGCACATCAGTGAAAAAAAGGCTTAAAAGTCGTTCTGATATTGTGGGGGGAAGCAGTGTGGAGTGAGGGGGATCTGTCTTTTTAAAGTAAATACGTACCTGAATGCTTTTTGCTGGCACAAAGGCATTTTGAGATTATCTGGACTATTTACAGCTCCTTCTTTACCTGCCTGATGCAGGGGGGACTGGGAAGCAGGAGGACAAGGATAACATCTTCATGCCTGTCCATACCTCCATCAATCTGTTCCCATTTTTCCCCACCTCTGGTCAACAGGCTGTCTCCCATCCAGCACTGAGCAGAGCCTTGTTTCCAAGGAAGTGCCCATTCTCCCATTTGACAGCAAGCAAAGCTCTCCTCTGTCACTGAGCTCTGCTGTATCTGCATATTGAAGAGATTTTTGAGATTTTTTGTTTATTGAGCCTCACAGTGACCACTTTCTTTGAAAAAGAAATCTGTCGCCTGACTGTGTAAGCAGACAAGTTTCCTGACTCCAGAGGCACTGCAAACTATTAGTAGTAGAAAAAAGTGATCTGTCAGTATCTAGTTCCCTGGAAAGCTCATGGTCTGTTCAGGTGTTTAGAGAAAACAGCTGTAATGCAAAACTGCTGGACACTTAAATAGTCATTAGAAATTACTCAGGTGCCCCTGCAGAGCTCATAAGCCTTTGCACAGATGTTCTGAACTGAGAACTTGGTGCCAGAGGTACAGTTTTCTCCCAAATTAAAATTGGTGTCAGATCTCATCTTGAATGGCAATCTTAGAAGAAAATGTCAGTAAGATCTAGTTCAGCCCTTCCTTCAGAGTAAAAAGCAGCAGTGTAGGAACCTCTGTGGGGCAGCAGCAGAGCATTTTCTCAGTTGTTCACCTTCCCATCGCATGCAGTTTAAATTTCTTCTTTTGAATTATGCTAAGATGTAAAAAGGCCCAAATGTCACACAAAATGTTGGGTTTATGTAATTCTGAGATTAGTGGAAGAAAAAAAAAATGCCAAGAGAAAATCCATGAGGAAAATCTATTTTGTAGTCACAGAACTAGAACAATATTCCAGATTAAAAATATTTTTATGCTTTACATAAAAACATGTACACACACACAAAATGTGTCAGATGCCAAGTGTGGTAGTGGTGCCCAGCTTTTATGGATGCAGAGGTGGTGTCCAAAATATAAAATGACTTTCAATGAAATAAGTTTTGGAAGGGCAGAAAGAATGGCCTCACTTTGTCTCTGCTCTGAAACATAACGATGACTGTGTAATTGTCAATGAATAATCTGTATTTTTATAGCTTTTTGTTGCTGGATGCATGTGAAGAAACAAGATGGCCCTACAGCATGGCTTGCTTTTACTGTTCCATTCCCTTTCTCCTCACAGAAGTCCACTCTGTAACAAGACTGTTATCCATAGCAGGAAAGCCTCAGGATGCTTCCTGGAATCCTGCACACCTACCTCTTTATCAATAACCACAAAATAACAAATCTACCTGTCATCCAAATTCTTCTAATAGTCTATGTTAACTTCTATAACATTTGCAAAATGAAATTTTATCTGTAAAATAAATTGAGGGGGAAAAACCCCCAAAGATTTTATGGAAACAGGTACCACAAATAATCAAATACTAAAACAGAGGAGAAAAGACTAAAAAAAAGAAAGAAAAGAAGAAAGAGAAAAGAATCTATTTCTTGCAATTTTTCTTAAAGCTTTGCCATTTCAGCATATGACAGAGCCCAGTCCTCCTTGGCCATATGTCTCAGGTATTTTTGTATGAAGCTGAGCTCTTATAAAGATGCTCAATATTTGTTCGATGATTATTCCTCTTTTAAATATTGTTGTGGTTTCTGTGAACCTTCCATCCAGGTGGTTTTTGAATACAATATAGTAGTTTTATTAAAGGAAAGAGCTGCAAGCAGAACTCTGAAGAGATCTTATTCATGCACAGTGCAAGAGAAGGAACAGAAAGTCAATTAGTTAGCTGTAAAATTCTTGAGGAAAGCAATTTTAGGGGATAAATCCAGAATTGGAAGACTGGAGAGGAAGTGCACTGGGACTGGGTGATTAAAATTTATCAGGGAGGCTAGAGACCAGCAGTTATGTTCCACGAACATACACCATCACCTCCCTAATCCACTCAGCTCTAATAACTACAGCTATAAAAGGACTGTTAATGAGGGGCTAGTCAAACTAGATTGAAGGGACTTGGCCAGACCCCAAAGAGACTTGGTGCAGCACCCTTTCCATCAAAGTTTCTGATTGTTCTCTAGCCAAGCAGTAGCACAGCTGAATATTGTAGCAGCAGTTGGTTCTGCTGACTGTGTTACCCTTAATGGTTCATTAGAAGTGCAGCGTCAGTCGTAGAAAATCAGCAGTGGTGAATGTTTAGCTGGTGAAAGAAAGCTGGTATTTCAAACTCTAGAGAAAGAATGAATAGCTGGTTTTATTTCATTTTTTCCTCATGAAAGATAATGCTGTAACATTCCTACCACTGAAGGAGGTGAGGATATTAGATATTTGCTGTAATAGATTATACTTCTTTTTCCTTCTTCCCGTTTTCTTTGGGGAAACGGATGTGAAGCTTGCATTTTCACTTACTCTGCTGTTGACCTCAGTCATATTTACTCATTGCTTGGTTATTTTGTTTTTTATTCTTTTAAGGTATGTTTCTCTTTCCCTGTCTCTAGTGTCTTGATGTGTTTTTCCAAATAAGTGGCTGTCTGAATGAGCTAATAGTGAGAGTCACAGATGGACAGGCTGCACTTTAGAGTTGGCAGACAGGGACTTGAGACAGGAAGATAAATCTCTTGCAGACTGCTGGGTTTCTGGGGAGAGTTGATTAGGGGGTCTCTGAAGTAAACACACACTGCTACGTATCTGAGGAGTGGAGAGATCAAATGATACTTTTGGTTGGATTGACTCACTGCTGTGGGCCAGTGATGGCACAGAGCAGGGTGGCCCATGGGAGCAAAGCTGCTGTGGTCACAGCCCTTCAAAAAGCAAGCCATGGAATCTGAAAGCACCAGGGAACAGAGTCAGGGACTTAAGGACTTAGGAGATAGAGACATCCTGCTTTCAAACACACTCTGTCAATTCCTGCCTATTCACATTTATGTTTTCTTCCTTCTTGTGTGGAAGGAAAATACCCTATATAAGTAGGCAGAATGGCATTTAAATGTCACCACTTGCTGTCCTTCTGACTTGAAAGGAAAATGAGAAAAAGGATTAGTTATACCAGGGCTAGAGGCGGGAGTCCTTTGCCTTTCCCTTCCTCCTCAGTGTCAGAAGAACAGCCCAGAGAGAGCTGTGGCTTGGGCTGAGCTGTGGCTGTTCTGCAAACATGCTAACACACCTGCAGATGTGGTCCTTGGTGACACTGGCCTCCCAGGAAAGCCTGCAGATAAGCAGGAGACCAATTTACTGGTCTGGTTCTTCTAATTCTGCTTCCCACCAATGCCTAGTGGCAAGGCTTGGGAAATGTTATTTTTACCAAAGCTGAGGATTTTGTGCATATTACTGAACAAGCAAGAGTCAACATCCGAAAAACAAATTAAATTATTTACCCTCAAGCTTTGCAGAAGTCAGCCAACATGCAAAACCTTGCATTTTCAGAGCACACAAGGATATGTCTCTGTTCTTTAACAGTGTTTTATATGTCCCTTACAAACTGCCACTTTCAGAAACATCATATGTGTTCCTTGGTAGTTGTTGTAATCAAGAAGTTTTGTAACCTTCTTTTAGGAAGACAGAAGAGCGGGAACCACTTGTAGAGATATTTAGTTTTTCTTTTCCATGAGTAAGTCATGGCAATACAAGGGGATGCGGTGGGAATGCTTTTAACAGAGCTTCTACAGCATTGTTATGAAATGTGGGAGGTCAGAAAATATCTACTTCATATATGCACCATTGTGCTGATCCTTGCTTGTTTCCTGCAAGACATCCATGATGGTCTCTTGTGATCTTTCAATTTGAAACAAAATGCAAAGAAGGAGGTTTTTTTCTGACCTTTAAAAATACAATTTGTATAGTCTCAAGCTTCCACTGCGAACATATTTTGTGGACTGCACTGCATTTCCCTCCCTTCCTGTTCAGCTCCAATTTCTTTGCTTTAACGTTCTCTGTTTCCCCCAACAGCAGCATCATCTGTGGCCATACACAAAGATTGGACTTTTCCACCTTTTCCTTGCCTGCGTTGGTATTGACAGGCACATGCCTACAAAAAGGAGGCACCTTGTATTTCTTAAGCCGTGTCAAATCCTGAGGCAGTTCTTAGTGTCTTAGGGCACAGAAAAGCAAAGGGAAAAAATTAACTTGGTGAAGTGACCACTCCTGTTTCTGAGTCTCACAGTGAGTGTTGGTGCTTTGTTTATGTGCCACAATAAAAGGCAGGGGGTTGGACTTATTTGATATTTCCCCCTGTCACATAATGAAAACCTTAAATCGATAAAAAAGAAAAATCAGTAGAAATTGAACCGAGAGAAGGAGATAGATATATAAGGCTAAACTATATTCTTCATTTTGTTCCTGCTTTGGAGTTTGGTCGGACTTTGGCCTGAGCAGAAGAAATGCCCAGGAAGTTTGGATGTGGAAAGACACCTGGAACAGACACCATGTGGCCTCCTGGCCATCTCTTGGTGGATGTGCCCTCTGTGCAGGCTGAGATCCATATAAACATATTTACTAAGTGGCATTTGTTGTTTCTAAAACACAGAACACAATGAGTCCTGTTGTAGCCCATGATCAGAGAGAAATTTCTTTACTGTTATTATTAGTTAAGCATTACTTCAGTATCAGCTGAATATGCACAGCTTGTTAAAAAATTTTTCATGTTTTAAAAGTAGATGAATTTTAAAGGGTTATTCCTTCAAAATCCCTTTTCTACCCTTTAGAGTTAGGGTTATCCTTCTAAGGATAAAAGGATAGCAAAGACTCGTGCCTGTCAAAAAGAGAAATTAGTATGTATGGATTTATTGACTTCATTTCACTGGTAAAACCTGCTTTTGTGAATAGCAGTCGTCTCAGCCCCTTGCTGGTCATTGGTTTGTCACATCCTGCTGACAATACCAATGCTGTCCCTGTGCTGACAGGACAGGTGAGGAGTACTGGGACTCCTGAAGACCTTCCCAGATCTTTGGTCTGGGCACAAAAAATTAATCTATTTTTTCTATATAACTTCCAGGGAAGTGATGATAATTCAAACTCTCTTTGATCCCAATGTGTAGACTTAAATTTGTGATTTTAATATAGGTCTGTGTTCGAGTAGCTGGAATCCTCAAATATAACATTTTTAGGTTCTACTTTTTAAAGGCTCACAGCAGTAAGCTTTATTATTTATTCTTGGAAAATTGCATTTGGCAAAAATAGAGGGTGAGCTGAGATTTGAAGAAAAATCCAGAAGATGAGTGCAATCTTGAGAGGCAAAGCGTGGAAGAGTGTATGAGTGTGTTTTTGTGTCTCTTCACACATCTTACAGAAGTTAATAGAAAGGTACTCCCATTGTCACCCACTTAACACAAGTGTTTTTCAAAGATAAGGGAAGACTCTGAAAGTTTCTTTCTGAAGTCTCAGAAAGTTTTTTTTCAAGCTAATTCCAAGTGTGGTGCATGAGCCTGGTTATAGAGTGAGGACAGTCACCTAGAGATGTCAGGTTACTGTAAAAAAGAAGTTCAAGTTTTTTTTCAATGTGTATTTATGCCATACTTCTTAAAAAAAACCTGCAAATTTTTTATTTTAATAATAGGCTTTTCATTCTCAATAATTCAAATATTTAATGTTCTATCAAACTTTAGTTTCCTTTTTAATAGTATAAACTACATAACATGCATAGTATAAGGGAAAATATTTTTTGCTCTCATATATTCAGGGACACACTTTAAAATGTTTTCAAGTACACTTTTCAGGGAAATAGGAATTGCACAGAATATTAATTTCCCTGATTACGACTCAGAACTCATCTAAACACTTAAAAGGAGGGGAAGGTATATAGAGAAAATGTTGCACTTTGTACTGAACCTTAAATCAGACTTTAAGTGTTTGCAAGTGCTTGTGTTCATATTGGCTTTCATGAATCTGAGGCCACATTTATCATTCCAGCTTTTTTTAGGATGGCCCTAATGCTACATTGCACCATACTTGAAAGAAGGAAACAAATTTCTAATAAGCAGCCTTGGAATAAGCATCGAGAGCAAAACAGTTGCCTGCCCACTTAAATGAGAGCCAGGTCCCAGCTCAGAGGTGCAGGGAAGGTGTGGTGTTTTCTGAGGGTGGGAAATGGCTTCATCAGAGAGACCTTTCTCATCACTCCTACCTGAACTTAATGCATCGAGGGGTTGGCATTAGTTTTCATAAGTGTTCTGAACCAGTGACATGTGCCGTGTTCATCATCAAAAACAGCCATAAGTCACACAAATGGTTTGCTTTTGTTGTTATTTTGGAGTTTATTTATAGGATTTGTTGCCTGCTGTACAAACAAGCTGTATTGTTTGAGCTGCCAGTGTAGGACATGCAGACAATGCCAAGGTGCACGCTTACTTCCAAATGCTTTTTCTTAGAGCCAGTGGCCATAAAAGTTGCACATAAAAGTTCTTCAGTGTTGACAACACACGATTAGAGTTGCACAAGGAAACCTAACTGAAGATCTTATCCTTTTGATATCTGTTCAGGATTTCCACTGGTGCCAAGAAAAATTGTACCTATCCCGTATCTACAACAAAGCAGGCTGCACAGGCTAACAAATATACTTTTTATAAAGGAAGGCAAATTTCTGAACAATCTGGGTGTTTTTTTTCCCCCATTATTTCCTCCTATATCTTTTGGCAAAGTGCACTTGATTCTTCATGAAACAAATTTTCCATTCTTCATTAGTGCTCACGCTTGACTAGAAAAGCCATCACTGCCAGGTGTGTGAGCCTAGGTTGTGTGATGATTAGCAGGAGGGTAATGAATCAGCCTGTGCTTTACATCTGTGGGATAAATGATGGGCTCCAGCTGAATGTAAACAGTGTGTTGTTCTTCTGTTTTATAACATTTCTTCCTACCAAAACCTTGTGCTTAAGAAAGAAAGAGATTACTAAAATCTCCAAAAAGTAAGGATGGGAAAACTTAATGTTGCTTTGCTTTCAACAAAGTCTGAAAACTATTTTCACCAGGTAAGTTTTGTAAAATCCTTTCTTGGTTCATGATCTTTTTCGCTTCTAAATTTGAATGTTATGTAAAGCTTTTTTAATATGGTGAAAAAGCATTTACTTTTTCTCCTAGACTTCATAAGGGAATAGTGTAAAAACAAACCCAAACCAAACCTTTATATTTTCATAAAAGCTAGATTAAATTAAAGCTTCAAAAGTTTCGAGTTCTGCTCAGATATTCTGATTTTTATTTACATTGCCTCTTTGTCACCTTGGAAACAGTACTCTATGCAGAATAGCACAGTGGAAATGTGGGTCCCAATTGCGGTTCTTAAATTTCTCCTTTGCAGAGCACCTCCCAGAACCTGCAGATGTAGAGGGAAACTTTACCTATGAGTATTTCAGTCTTTTTCTCCAATGTTGGTGTTTACATTTATTGTTTGCAAAAGGGAAAAATTGATCCTGAAATGCAGACACACATCTTGCTCCACAGTCGCCTTCCTGTAATACAGCAGAAACCTTTCCCCATAAGGCAGAAAACTGCACTACATGAGCAATACAGGCTCTTGTTGCTGATGCTGAAGTATTAGGTTTTTCCTGAGACACTGATGGAAGAGAATAGAGAGAGAGACACATATTTCTGCAAAGCAATAATTCAGCCCAGAATTTTAATATAAAGAACACCAAGGCAGTATCCTGTTATCTGAATTTTAATGACTGTATCTTTTTTATTCTGTCAGTTGTAGCAAGGATGTGAGAGGTTTCATGAAACATTAATGGCTCTAACTGCAGTCCTCTCCCTTTCCTTTTTTCTTTCCTTTTTGTGTTCTCCTGATGTGATGTAAAATATGAATTTGTGCAGTGGAACTGCTTTCTGCACAGGGCTGTATTGCTTGCTTGATCTTGCAGCAGTGACTGTGGTTCCTGTTTGGGTTGGGAGCTTCCACACAGGCTGCCTAGGGAGAGGGAAAGGGCTGGAGGTGCTTGGAGAGGGAGATCTTGCTGATGACAGATCATAAACAATTTTAAATACTGTCCATATTTTAGGGACTTTTAAATAAAGGGCCAGCTGGACGCTCTGCAGTAGCCTCAGTCTCATCTGTAGACTGCTGGCTGGTGGCTGGATGAACTGTCCAAAAGGTGAAAAGCCACAGGGGATGTCAGATTCTCTCTCCTCCTCAACCCCTGAGAAATAGGACTGAGAATGGGGTAGAGAGGGACTAAACCCGAATAATTTTCAGGGTTCATTGGGTGCAAGGGCACACCAAAGATGTGGCGATTCCTGTACGTGCCAGGCACTGCAGTGGGGCTGCTGGGCAAAGTCCTGAGGGATAATGAACTCCTCCAACAGCCAGTCTCTCAAACCTAAAACCTGTGCAAGGAGTTGTTGGCATTTGACTGAGTGCTCTCCCATTATAACTTCCAGGGGAGTGTTGTAGGAAAATAAATAGTTCCCAAGCCAAGTGAAGAAACCTAGAGGCAAACAAGCATAGTTTTACACAGGCACTGTGGCCAAGCGTGTTTGGAATCCAGTAGGTGAGGTGCTGCAAAAAGCAAATTCAGCACTCTGATCCACAAGATGCATAATAGGAAATGCTCCTATTTATTCAGAGGAAGCCTGCTACAAGCATAAATATGCATTGTGTGATGCCATAATATAGTGACTATAATGTGGCAGCAGCAGATGTGAGCCCTGATGTGTTTATTTTCATCCTAAGACAGTATGACACTGACACGTTCGGTGACAGGGCTGTCACCACGCCACTGTGACATGTTTGTGCCATGCTGTCTGCCATTTCCTGGGACTGGGATATTTGCTAGCAAATGTTCTGCCCTCCGTGAACATCATCCTGAGAAACAAACCCACAAGGCTTTGAGGAGCAAACACACCCACAGTGGCTCTCAGGCTCTGTGCTCTCCTTACCTCCCCATTCGTTAGGCACCTCCATGACTTGGGAATAGCCTGACCTCCAACAGTTTCCCTTTTGTTGTCTCTGGAAAATAGATGGCAAAAATATGGCTTACTCTTCCAGAATCTGGAGAGCAGTTTTCTTCACTCTGTTGGAGTTTGTGTCTGTCTGGAGGCTCTGGATGAATTGGGGATATCAGGGATACACTGAATGAGGCTGAGGCCTGCTACCATGAGTTCATTTTAATTAAAGCAGAGGTTTATATGGAAAGGTGGATGGACTGATGAAGCATTAGCTGTTTTGTTTTGGTTTTCAATAAGGATTCTTTCAGTTTTCTGTGATTTGCTGCTCTGGGAGCTGTGAGGAAGGTTGGACAGGTGCACTGGGTGTATCACGGCCTGTGCGCACCAGGTGTATGATGGGCTGCGAGAAGGAGCTTGGGATTTTGGGTCTGCACTGGTACAGCGATATTTTGTAACAGCACAGGCTTTCAGCACTGAATTTGGTTAGAATGGGCACACTGAACAGCTGGAGAAGCAAATGGTGTGGCAATGTAGTGTGCAGTTTAACCATGGACCAGTGGAGTCTGCTGCCGTCCACAGAGCCGAGCTGATAAATGCGGGTGTCAACAGGTCTGATGCATATTTAGATTTCATCCATTAGAATGATCTATTTGGGAATAAGCTTGCAAACGAATAATCAAGTTATGTTCTCTGTGCAACAGACTTGACTGCTGGTACACTGCAGAGCTTTGATAAAAAGAACTGCAGAAAAAGTAAGGCCCAAAGAAAGTCGATTTGAAATAAAATTCAGTTCACCCTGACTATGCTAATTCAGGGAGCTTACACATTTCACCATGATTAACTGAGATGCAGTGGTAGAGCTCAATATATGTGGGAGTTTATTTAGTTGTCTGTAGTTCTACCTTTTTGTTTAACAAATGCTTCTTGATTTCAATGGAAATCTCTAATTGCAAAATGATCTCTGATGCAGCGTGTCACAAAAAATACACACATTCTGTTACAAAAAGAAAACTTTGTTTATATTATTTTCACTATTGTCCCAGGCTTTCTTAATTCTTCCACTTTCCTTCATTCAGCATAAAGTTTACAGTATGTCCATCTGAAACAACAACAGCAAAAAAATGGGATGCCTGTTATCAATGAATCAATGGCATTTAGAAGTGGGATGTAAACAAATCTGGTATAGTAATGGTGCATGGTTGGTTTGAAACCTGAGTTTTCTTCCTGATACAACTAGAAAAGATTTTGATGGAAAACAAATACAGAGAAGGAGACATTTTGTGCTAGGTGACATGAATGCATTTCCCTGGACTTTAAAGAGATTCTCCTTATTGCAGAGCCAGGGCCAGAATTAGGAGATTAAGGGTTTATATGACAGGCAGTTAATAGAAGGATGTTTGTGGGAGGAATGTCTGGTTGTCCTAGGGTAAAAAACAGAGGGAGAATATAAAGTGAAGGAAAGGAAGGGTAAAACAGGAAAAGCCAGATAAAACGAAGGGGAAAACCCTCAGAAATGGAGTTAGGCCAGTCTGAGGGCTTCCAGGCACTGCTGTTTTGAGGAGGAGAGTGGATTTGTGTGCAGTGTAAAGAACAGTAGAAGCATCCTGTGCCTGGCTTGGTGTGTCCCCTCAGTGCAGCAGCAGAAATCCCTTCAACATTAATCTGGATTCACTGAAAGCAATACACGCAAGGGAGGGAAATGCTTCTGTTGCTGTAATATTCTTTGGGAAAACAGGAAGCACTTGTAATGGAAAATGTGCAATACGAGTGATAAAGAAGGTCACCGAGGTTCAGTCCTGCAGCAAAATGACCTTCATTTGTTTTCTAAGTATGAAGCAGGAGGGAGATAATATTTCCACTGTGTCAAAGCTGATTGCTCTAGAACTAATGTGAAAACCCCAAATTAAGAGGAAGGACACAACAGCCAAAGAATAGAACACAGACAAAGACAATACTTCCTGTACCATTTATTAGATGCTGTTTGTAGTTTCAGCTAATATACATGCAAGGCTTGATCATATATAGAAAATCACAGTACACTGAAAAAATGTTTTTCTGATTCTATTTAGGACTTTAATAATAACTGACAGCTTTATCACAATATAAGTTAATTACATGTAGAGCTACATTTGCATAACACCACAGCTGCCATTTAAAGCAAAAGCACACTCAGATGTTTGGTAGATCTAAGCATTTTGTCTGGATTTCAGAAAACGTGGCTGTTAGGAGATTTAAGTAGACCATGAAATAAGACAATTTCCCTGCTGTTTTTGCCTATGTAATTTATTCAGCACAGGTGATGAAGAGATACCAAATACTGAAGGAGGTGTATTCCTATTGCCCTGTGGTCACTGGGGAGTCTGTTTTTTTCCATTTGGCATCAAATTCACTGCAAAGTTACTACTCAATGTGGTATGCTCAGAATGTTTAACAGATGTAGGGGATTTTGGGGGTTTCTGTTTTGTTGTTGTTTTTTTTTTTTCTTTTTTTTTCATTTTTTTCCTTCTGCCCAGTATCAAGTCCTCAAACAGGAAAATAACGATATAGTATATAGAATTCGTCTTTCATAGTGATGGTCTTTGTCATTACTGTATAAACCTGTAAATTAATGTCCTGCCAGGTGTGTAATATTTTAAATAATAGCTGGCTGTGGAGGCAGGAGGTGTCATTTGCCTCAGGACAGACAGACAGACAGAGGAGAGCTCCAGGTCTGTCCACGATGAACCATTTCCAAGCTCATTTTAGATGCTGTATGGTGCCACATCCTGCATCTGTCACACTTCTTTGCAGCCCTGCCTATGAAGCCTGCAGTGAGACAGGGATCACTGCCATCACTTCCTGTCTCTGGTGGAGCTCCTACTTCTTCCTGAGTTAGTGTGCTGAAATGCTGACTTTTTAGAAACTCCTGGCATGTGAGTAAGCGCAAGAGTAGCAAGAGAAATAGCAGCAGTGTTGAATACATTGGTTGTTTCCAACTCAGCTGCTGAGTATGCAATACTGTTGTTTCTGACATACTACTCTCTTGCATAATACATTTGTATTTTTCTTTTCTTTGCACTGAAAATGAGTCATTGTTCTTATGGGCCTGTGTGTAACTGGAGCCTCATTCACCACTGCACAGAGCACAGTCCCCAGACAATGAGCTGAGCATTAGGTTTCAGACAGGTTTTGAGTATGTTTGGGGATCTATCATCTTCACACAGCTGCTGCTCTCTGTAACAAATTTGTGTTAAGTACTTGCCCTTAAGTGTTTCCATTGCTGGAGATCCAATTTCCAGAAAGTCAGCTGTCCATTAAATACTAGTTGCACAGTTTTTTGGTCTCAATATCCCTTGTTCAATTTCCATTGAGAAAACTGACTTCAGCTGAGTTGCTCCAGGTATAAATCAGCGTGATAGAAGGCAGAATTTGTCCCTTTCCTTTTCTGCCAAACTGTGTGCTTTGAGTGTCTGGAAAACTATAATCTTCCCTCTTTCTGCCTTGTTTGATGCTTATCAGAGTCCCCTGAAATGTACAGCTGAGATGAAACAATCCACCTTAGTTGCTGCCTCAGTGATGTAATCCCACATCTTCAAATGTTTGCACTGCTCTCCATCTTGGTATTTCAACATTCTGCTGTTTAAGTACTCCTTCTGCAAGTGAAATACCTGTAAGACTGGTGCTTAAAAAACACATATGGGGAGAGGTGCTCTCCTCAGAGACTAAACAAGATTTTTTCCTGTTTGCCTCTTGCCTTTCATTTTTGCCTTCTAAGCAATGTGCTTGTCTCTCCAACCCTTGCACATTATTCATCCTTCTCACCTCATTTTCAAGGCCTTCTCCTCAGCTTGGAATTTTCCCTGGGACCAGACAGTCTGCCACCGCTTTTCCCTCTAAGACTGTCAGTATTCAGTGCTAATTCAGTACCATATTTCCACTGCTCATCAGCAATTCAAAGCTTTTTGTCCAAATTTCATATTAACCTGAAAATCTAACTATCAAATGTCAGCTTCCTTTTGAGTCAGCTGGCAGAAACTGATGTAATAGGCTGGAGCTGGGAAAGTATGGTGCCTGGTGGCCTGGGCATGTGCACTGTATTCCTTTGCACTAATCCAAATGGAAAGCAATGAATAGAGAGCTCCTGGAAGTGAGATATGGTTTGGGTCCCAAGTAGAATGTGTTCTGGGTGCATTCCACATCAGCACATGGAATACTCCATGCTCCCCTCCCTGGGGCTGTCTGGCACTGTAAACAGGCAGCAGTTGCATGTCAGAATTTACACCAGAAGTAGGTTAACTGCAAGGAGAGACGAGATCAGCCCCAGCTAATCCCTGGTCCTGAAGCAGCGGCAGCTCTTACCTTCTTAAAGTGAAAATGGGCTGTGCATAAAATGTAATCTCTGTATTAAAGGTGGTATTTATGTTGAATGTAAGTGATGATAAGCCTTGTGGATATATGGCAGAGTGCCAGGGTGACAGCAGCCTGTTCTTGCTCTGGTAATCAGGAGGGCTGGCAGAACTCAGTGTGGGGCAGATATTTACTCTTGTCATGTGTACAGGAGCCACCCAGTGCTGTTCCACGTACTCTCATTTACTAATGCCTATCCTACAGTGAATGGAACTGACTCTCCCTTTCTCACCAAGGAAACAGGTATGCAAACAGTCCCCTGGCAAACCAAGCAAACAAAAATAAAAACCCTGATGGAATCCGTGTGATGATGGAACGCAGTCAGTTAGTGAAACCACGTGGATTTCTGGATTTGTCTAATACTCACCCAACTTTCACAGATGTTAGAGCTTAGGAAAATGTCCTTGACCTGGGTTCAGATCTGGGTTTAGGTTCCGCTGCCCTACGAATTTTCTCATTTCAGGGAAAGCTATTGGAGAAGATCAGATATTTTAAAATTCTTTTTTACTAGAGGTTTTGGGGTGCAGAAAAATAACCTGTAACCACTTCTGCTTACTTCCTTGTTATTTCAGTCATTTAAGCAGCTATTCTTAGGTTCAAGCAAACAAAGACAAAGCTTTCCTGTTTTCCATAGCTGCATAATTAATCTGTAAGAACTTTGACATTTCAAAGAATGTGCTGTTCCTAGCCTTTGCTGGTATCTGCATATTTCTCTCTAGATTTCTGGCCTGATATTTACACTTAATGAATGAACATGAACCCAGACTCTTGAGGTCTGATCGGGTTTTTTGTGATTGACTAAGCCACAGAGGATAAACATTTAGGTATTGTTTCCTTTATGAATATCTAGTCCAGTCCAAACTGCAGTAGTGAAGAACTTGCTGGATCCCTTAGGAGCTGTGAACAGTTCAGGATTTGGGTCTCTTGGCTGCAATGGTGAGCTGGAAAATTCTCCATTTTGGTGTTGACTGCTATGCCTCAAACTGGTGTAAATTTCGTTACAGCACAAAACTTTGTAGCCTTGTGAGGACCATGGGTGAAAGAACAACGAGCCACAGCTGGGCGTTTCTAGGCCCATACAATGAATGAAATCACAGTTAGACCATTGGTTGTACATCTCACAATGTGTGGTTTTATTGGGAGAGGGCTGAGAAATTGAGAAATTTGCTTTTCATGACCTTCTACCTTGTTTTTTCATGGGAGTGTGAAGACTGGTACTGCTATCCCAAGGCATGTGGTACAAAAATAATCACATTCCCCAGTCTGTTGAAAGTTCAAAGAAAAATCAGTGTACTTTTTTCCCCCCCTTTTTTTTAATATTCTGGTATGCTAAAGGGAATGGTGCACGTGCCCCTCTGAAGAGCAGTTGCTTAAGAACAGTGTTTGGTACCTGAAGCCCAATGGAAAATTGCAAAGAGTTGCCCTTTGCACCCTGAATTTCAATCCCCAGGTACCCACTGGGTAAGAAGATAGTGTGTAAGTCAAGGCAAGGATCCAATGAGATATCACCCAGACTGCAAAATCCTGGTCAGTAATTATATAAAATCCTGGGTGGCAATTATATAAGATATTGCACTTCCTGGTTAAACTTGGGTTCAACATGTGTAGCTGAAGAAGGTAAACTACCTCAGCATTTGTTGGTCTATTTATTTAGGCAGCACTCGTCCCCCCACGGATCAGGTTGTTCCTGTAGGTCTGCTGCAACAAACAGAGGTGATTGGCATTAACTTCAGTGGTCTTTGGATCTAGCACAGGAAGAGCTGCAGGGAATCCCTGGAATGCCAGGCTTTAAAATGCTGGGCAGTAGTGGCTGGTGACCAGCTAATGATGAAGTGCAGACTGTGCTTGTTAGCAGTAACATTTTCCTTGGGAGGCCTTAGCAAATCAGCCCTCAGGAGACTCCAGTGCAGCTACAAGAACCACCTCCTCCCACCTCGACACCTGTGGGCTCTGCTCTGTCCTGCTCCATTCCAGACAGGTTTCTGTGGTGCCACACCAGCTCAGCTGTTGGCATGAGCGGAAGGGAGCTGCTCAGCAGCAGCTGGCAAGGGCATCCCAGCAGGCCAGATCTAACCTGGTACCAGACACTGAGCCCACTGATCCAGAAAGGGTTGTCATTTCAAGGTTAAGTGCACAATGTGGAGATGTTATGTGGGAGAGCCATTCCTGTGTTCATAGAGTGTGTGCCTAACAGGTATTTAGCTTTACTACATCCGTACAACTTTCCTTCAGTAAGTAATGCTGTACAGATTGAGTGCTGAAAATGTTATTTACGGCTGAGGAACAGGATAAGTGTTTAAGAATAAACCTTTGAGAGTGGTGTGTGCAGATGCTGGTGTTGAACCATCAGTGAAAACAGTCCTTTAATAAATATGTAAGGTATTTCATTGAAATCACATGTAATTTCATACCCTGGTAGTTCCACAAAAGGCAATGGAGTGGTCTGTGCTGCTAGAATTAAAATCAAAACGTTAAACTTAATCTACTCATAAAATCAGGGGAAAAAATGCTAACTAGCTCTCTTTGGTCTCTGTATGTGAAAACCTTCTGTCTCTCCTGTAAATACGTACACACATACTCTTCCAGGGCAGAAAAACTGGAATTAAAAGTGGGAAGAAACTGCTGTTGAACAGAAAACTGCACATGTGGCATTTCTGAATATATCTTAATCTTTGACTGTGGGGGTAACTCTCAAGAGTGGTTCAATTTTGGGTTTGTCAGTCTTCTGGGAAGAAGTTGTCACCATCTGCAAAGGCAGCAAAAAATCGGATAGAATATTTATAAGAGTATGTTTTTGTTTTACTGTGTAACTTTGATAAAATAATTTTCCTAATAACATGTAGCAGTTTTTATAGGCAGGAGGTGACATCATAAAACATTTTAATGAGAATTAGGTGAAGGTACTTGTAGAATCAGTATTTCATTCTTGAATACAATAGAGAATAATTCACTTTTGATCATTCGACCAACAGTCTGTTTTTTAGGGTTTTTTTTTTTGAGTAAAATAGATGAAATCTTGCATCTAGATGTTTTCAAAACATCATTGGATCTGCTATCTTTTATTTTTTCCTTGTATCATCTTAGAATATGCTGTAGGACTGCCAGCACAGGTTAATCATGAACAAGATACACACACAGATAAATTCAGTCAAGAAGGATTATCAGCGGGTCACTGCTAAATTTGAATCATGCTAAAATGGAAATTCTTCAAGTATATGACAATTTTGTTGTTCTTCATAAAGCAATGAAGTAGCAGAGTGTCCAGTGCAAAAAGCTTAGCTTTACCCCTGTGTAACTGAGCTAAGAATTCCGAGTGAAGGAAAAACTCCAGTGCAGTGACACTAACATCTTTTTCACATGCTGAGACTGAGCTCTAATACAATTATCATTAAACATGTCATAATATTTGCAACACAGATGTTCATTTTTGCAGTCGTTTAGACAGGTTATAAGAAGTAAACTTAGAAACCTCATTATTCTTTACTTTCTTTCTGAATCTATTGCAGGTAATAATTTTTCTCCCAACAATAGGCTGTAATTTTGTTATGGCTGGAGAAATTTCTGTATCAATGTACTAACAGGCATAATTCTCTGATAGCATAATAGATCCATAACAGATTAAGTTAATTTTCTGTTGTTGCATTGTCTCTGAGCTGTGCTCGTTAATTAAAGTGAAACAGCGCAGGATTATGTGTCTTCCATTAAACTGCTGTTGCTGGGGTCTGGCCTCATGTAGGGGCTGCCCCAGTGTCAGGTAAAGTCAAATCACAGCTCCCATTAACGTCACTGCACAAAGTCTGTGTCAGACAGCTGCTGCTGTCATAGGAAGGTTTGTGCTCTGCCTTAGTGGGGTAGAGGGGAATGATCTGTCAGGCCCCTGCCCCAAAGAACACCCAACATAAAGAACACGAGAAAATGGGCAGAAGCAGGAAGGGAGGATCAGTGTTGCAAGGGCACTTAGATTTCCTGCCAAAAAAATGGCAGTATTTCAGATTGTCCTTCAAATTTTAAAGGATTACATTTGACTTAACAGAAATTACTGAAAATTGCTAAGAAATATGGAAATATTTATTTTCTTAGCATTTTAAATGTAAACAAACAGTAAAAAAAAAAAAAAATCTCAGTATCATAAATTGGGTTAGGCTGGGGATATTATTGAAATATTTCCAGTTCACTTTGTTCAAAATCCCCCTGAGTGTCCGCTCACTCTCAAGTATCAACATTGGAGTGTTTTAATACCCAATCTGCCTTTCTTGCTGAGATCCTTCAGACAACTTGCACATATAAATTTCAATCAGCATTCTCTACAGGACTTTTTGAAAATACTACCGAGATCAATTTAAAATAACATTTCCAATGAAATTGTAAGCTTCCTACAATTATTTTCAAAAAGTACTTCTCATATACAATTATGTTATTAAATTGTTGTCCATATCATAAAAGGAAAGACAACAAAATTGCTGTTAAGTGGAAATACAGAACAGTTTTGTACTCATTAAAGAACAGGATTGCAGAAATGGGATCTTGATATGACACATCAATTTTAATTTCCACAAAAATGTACCTGCTGTATATTTTGGTTTGTGTGCTTGTTAAGCTCTGAAATTCTACAAGCTGGCCTTGTCTTCAGAAATGCAGGAGTTAGGATCACTGAAATGGAAGTGGGGAGAAATGTGTGGGAAGCAGGTGGATATAAAGAAGCTATACACCCTAACACCCCCCAGCATAAATAGACCACTGCAAAGAATTAATTTGCTCTTCCTTATTAGATTCCTCTTCCTTATTTTGCTGTCATTCTCCCTCCATCCCCCTAACCCCCCAGCTGCCAGGCAGTTACATCCTACTCTTAAAGAAAAGCTTTACAGCTCTCCTCTGGCCTTCGCAGGCAGAGTCACAACCATCTCGTACAAGTGGCTCTGTTGCAAAGCTTGTGATGTGTGCCAGAATAATGTGCTTAATAACGATGCTTAACTCAACACTTTGGCTAAGGGATGCTGCCAAGGTGATATTGCCTTGGACAGATGAGGCTGAGGGGTTCTGAGCAGCTGATAGAAGCTTCTGAGAGGCAGAATATGATGCTAATGGGATTCCGGGGTTAATTAACCCCAGATAACGAGGTTAATTAACAGGGTAGCAGTCAGAAATAGAATATGACAGGTTACTGATGGCTTACCACGTTCTTATATTGTGTCAGAGACAACTCTGCATGTCAGGAGATGGGATTCCAGACCAGTAACTCATTTAGGCTTGTCTCTCATCAGCAGGAAATAACTGTTTGATTAGTTTCAGTGGTCAGGAATCATTTGGGTGACAGTGATTACAAGATGAGTAGGAAAGGAAGGAGTGAGAACAGCAGGACTAGATGTAAAAGTCCTCACAAAGAAAATTTTAAGAAGTGTTTGGTAAGTTGGGTTTCCAAGGTCATTTTAGGGATTAAAGTGTACAAAATGCTAAACCAAACCAAACAAAGAAATCCCAGCAGTTGTTCTGAGGGACTGGGCCAGAAGAAAATCAGTGATGTCTCTGATGAAAGGGAAAGAGAAACTAAACAATCATAAGAAGTACTGTGGTTCCATCAGGAATTTAGAAAAGACTGGACAGTGAAGCAAAAGAACAAACAAGGTAAAAATGAACCAAGTATAAATAAGACACAAGGTTAAGGATGATTGGCATGGACATGCTGAAAGAAAGCTGGAAAAGCTGAGGCCCAGAATTAATTACCAGAACATAAAAACAGAGTAGAGGGCTGGCATCCTCACAGAGTAGATCTCAGTGCAGGAACAGCAGCCAGCCCAGAGCAAGGAAGGACTGAGATGGAGAACCTGTAGGCTTGAAGTGACAGGATATGAGGATTTTCATCAGACTGAAGAAGGATTCCTTCTTGGCCCTTGATGTACTCAAACATCCTCACTGAAAAGAGCAAGCCTGTGCTCTTGCTTGCCTGGAGATTCAGTCTGGTTCACTGGTTACTGCTGAGCAGTCTGTGTGCAGCAGCCAAGTTCTCTCTGCCTTGGGCCCTCTCCTCCAGCCAAACACTGTTATTCACAACAACAGTGAAGTGTTCAAGAGTTCTGCTTTTCTTTCAAACACGATCTAAATTATTCTCCAGGTTTGCAGGCTGGGTGTCTGCCAGCTGTTTTGCAGAAGCATTGTCTCTTTAGGAACCCAGGATAAAAAAGAATTGGGAAAATGATAAATCTCAGTTGTAAAAAAATACAAGAAAAATAATTCAGTAGATTTCTTCACACCGGAAGAGTAACTTGTTGAGAAGCCTGCACTAGTCTTCCATTTCATCAAAACAATATCTAGAGCAGCTATGATGTGTTTTCCAGATATCTTCAGTTGAACTGTGGGAAAATCTTCAATAAACCCCTGTTTGTGATTTCTGACAGCCAACAGACTTGTCCAGCAAAAAGTGGTTTAAGTAAAAAAGCAAATATGCAAACCAGTTCTCAGGCCAAATAGGTTGCAGCAGTTCCAGTAAAATCAGCATGGTTTCTATAATCTGTAGGCAAACTGCAGTTCCTTGCTTGTGCCAAAGATGTGGCTTTATACGGTGATCTCTAAGTTCTTAGGAAGCCTCAAGTAATGCTGTACTGCATGGCTGAGAGTGTGAGGCCAGCACACATGTTCCTGCAGAGGTTTCAGCTTGGGGCTCATGTTCTGTGAGGAGAAAATTGCCACTTCCCAGCTGCTGCTCATGGTCATGTGCGGTTTGAAAGAGACCCAGAGCTGCTGAGGAGGTTTGGGCCCGATAATATCAGGCTTTTTCTCTTTGCTAGTAAAAACAGTTATTCTCACAATAAGATGCAGTGCTTGCCAAAGGAATAAAAAATGGCAATTTTTCCCTCAACAGGAGCAATTTGGGAAACTGGAGTCATTTTAGGAGCACACTCCAACATGGCTGGAAATGCATTAAAGGTGTTGGCATTTGTTGAAAATGAGGAGGGCTAGCAATAGCAGCAGCCAAGTTGAAAGTGAGTGCTGCACTGAAGGAGCTCAAGCACACCAGCAAACCTTGAGCAGGGTCTGAACCTTGCTGCAGCCTGAGCAAGGAGACTTCAGGGTAGTGTTGCTTTTGTCCGATCTAAGCATTAATTTTTAATAAATGTGACTTCAAAGATTCATTCCTGTCCACTTGTATGTGCACCTTTGCCACTTCCATCCAGCTCTCTCATCCCATGTTTAAGTAAATACTGTTTGCAGCGGTGCTCCTGTGACAACCCTGGTGAGTCAGTGGCAGCAAAGGCCTGGGACTGGGTTGATGTTTATCTATGAGATATTGGAGTCATACCTAGCAGAAAAATCACACTTTGGTGGTTGCAGAGAAGATGAGCTGGTGTCTTGGAGATATTGTTGAGACTGCTGGGAGTGCATTGTGCAGCATTAATACATCTTCCCGACACAGACAGTGTCTGGTACTACAGGAATCTTAGCAATAGCACAAGGAGTGAATAACAGCTCTGGAAACTGTGATTTCTTTGTCTTCAGCACAGGCACCTCCTAAGCAGTAGCTTTGGGTCCCTTTCACTGTCCTTGTCATGAAATGGAAACCCCCTTGTTCTGCCTTCTGCTCGTTTGTTACCATGGCAGGTGAGGCTCCTGATGCCCCTCCCTGTCCCATCCTTTCTGTGCCAGGGTCACCAGCACAGCCATGGTTATGGGGGGGTGATCATTACCTGTACAGTTATGCTGAGCTGTATTCTGTATTACATTGTTACTATCAATAGTTAAAGCAGCACATCATCTTTAAAGTACAGAACCACTACATTCTAGAATCCATTAGCGCTTTAAAAATAATTGGATATCTTCTCATCTCTGTTAATTTGCAGCCTTTGGTAATTCACACTGGGTGATCTAGTCATTAGTGCAAATTATATTTAAGAAGTAAAACTTAAATATATTCCGTTCTACAAAACCTTCCAAGTATGGTAGGAAAACAATTGTGCTGCCTGTTACTTGATTCATGTGGTATTATATTAAAGAAACCCTGGTAGAATTTAATTTGGTGCTCTGGGTTTATGGCGTATCACAGGTTATGTTATCCTCAAAGAAGTAAAATTTAATTATAACTGAAACACTAAAACAAGCATTTAAAAAAAAAAAATTGTCAAAAGAAAGAGATTTACTTATTTTCTTTTTCTCTTCCAATATTTTGTTGGAAAGAAGAAACCATCTCTCACTGATTTTTTCAGAGTGGAATAATAAACACACAGACAGACTTGCAACACTATTGTTAAAGACCATAGAATTATTGTTTCAAAGAGCTACACAATTGCTACAGTAAAAAAATTCTTGCAGCTCTGGTGCCAGTATAATTTCTTTTTGCCATACAAATAAACAGGTTTTTAGCTACAGAGTACTGGTAATAAAGGCATTGTCAGATCAGAAAAGAGGGCTTTGCATTAGCTGATTCTGAAAATATAAGTTGATGTTTTTCAAATGGATAAAATCAGAAGAAAAAATGCTTCTGCAGCTCTGCAGCTTTGAAAGCAAAGAGTGCTAATGGAGAGAAGGAAACTGAAGTTACAAAATAAGTTGAAGGAAGATAAGATATCGGAGGATGTTCTTGTACACATGTTCTTCTTCTTATAGGGCTGATATAAGGACAAAAATACATCTGCAGATCTTTACTTTTCTGTGTGAACCATTTAATACAGGATCCCAAACAAGGCCGGTGGTAATAAAGTGTAAATTCATAACATACCTCTTCGAATTAGCAGTCGGAAAATGACAGGTAAAAAAAGAAGCCCTGCTATTTCCAAATTCTTTGTTTGTTAGTGGTTTGGTAGCTCTAGATCAGCCTCAGGGCAGGAAGGGAGGCTGCAAATTAAACCTGCAGGGTTTAGGATGCAAATCTCTGTTCTGTATTCTGAAGAGTAAAAAGACAATTTTCCTAAGTAATGAAGCTGGCACAGCAGTGCAAATTCTTCTCCGTTCCTTGTCCTTCTGTTATTTATCAGGGAAATTAACAGCTGTATTTACAGCCTCTGAAGTGCTCGGCTGAGGAGGAGTCCTTGGAGACTGCCGAAAGACTCCTGAAGGATGGCATCTCACACACCACTCAACTGTTAATTCAAAGGAAACAAGACATGAAATGAGAGCAGACTATGGGCACAACATCAGCATGGCAGCATCTGCAACAGTATCTGCCGCTGCTGTTGGCATGTGAGACCCAGCACGATCAAACAGCTCTGTCACGGTGGGTGGATGCACCAGCTCCCACATGCTGCTGCCAGCTTCCCAAATTGTCACATTCCTCCGTTCTTTATGTTTCAGGACTAAAGGCTTTTTTTTCACAGCCTTCTAAAAGTGTGGTATGGAGAATCGAAGTCAGCTAAGTGTTTGTTATTTCTATATCATGGGTAAATAATTATTGATATTGCTGGGTTTAAGTACCACCCGTGCTGTGTTTAAGCTGCAGCAGGGGTTGCTGTAGGTCACAGGGTTGGCAAGGGGAAGGAGGAAACTGGTGACAGCAAATGTCAGGTTTTTTCCACATAGAAGAAATAAGATAATTTACAGGGAGGCCCACTATAAATTATCCAATGAATAGACTTATTATGACCTCCCTTACCCTGTCCTGATTTTCTGTCTTTCTGAGGGAGCAATCTTTCCTCTGTTTACTTCAATTGCTGCAGCGTGGAGTCTGAGGCTGCTCCTCACCACTGTCCCAAGAATTCACACAGCAAGTGCTTGCTTTTCCTCTTGAACTCAGTAACTGGCAGGTATTGGCCCTTCCCAGCTTGAATGTGTAAGGTGAAAAGTCTTCCAGGATATTCAGGGAATTTCACAGGGTCACAGAATCACAGAATATCCTGAGTTGGAAGGGGCCCACACAAATCCATAAAATAAAAGGCAACCCTGCTTTTTAGTAGCAATTGTCAATTGGCAGATTAAATCTATAGTAGCTATGGGAAGCTGGCCCTTATAAGGAGCATTTATAGTCCCTTTAACCTGTTCCAGGGGAAGCTCTGGGCTGGCACAAGAGTGGTTGTTCTAAAGGTATTACAAGCAAGTATCTCTATAAAGTGGGCAGAGAGGTCAGTAAATGACTGGGAACTATTGCAAGGATGATATGAATTTTGTGCTGGCCTCCTCTAAAGAGTCACCTTCAGAAAGAAACTAAGTTTTGTAATATAGCCCAGTAAAAAAAAAAAAAAAAAAAAAAAAAGAGATGAATTTGCCAAGTCAGAGACTGTCAGAGACAGGAAAATTCTGGTACACTTGATAAAATAATACAGATTTATTCACACAGATATGGGGGAGCAAATAGCAAATCCCAGCAGTTTATCATAAGCTAGTGTTTGGCTATGCCTCTTAGCATAGTTGTATTAGATTGTAGAGTTCAGCAGCTGATAGTTTGTACTAAATCTGCTTTTGCTAGCCATGGTAAATCTGACATAATTGTGTCAGACAACAAGATGCCATTTCATGAGCATATGCTTAAGCCATTGCAATGAATTATGGCACAGTACATCCCCATTATCCTCAGTCTAACTTGTTGATTCAAAACAAAATAATAAAGTGTCTACTAAAATGGCAATGGAGCCAGACTCTGACCCATATTTAATGTTGTTAAATTACAGAATGACATCAGTGGAGCGTGGGTTGTCATCTGCTGACATCTTGTTCAACAGAAAACTGAAAACAGGGTTGTCTGGGCTGCTAGAAGTGTATGTCAGAGTCAGTGGGTATTTGTGGACGTGCAGAGCGATAGATAAGACAAAACAAAGATACCCAGTGTGATTTAAGGCCCCAGAAGCTGCAGCTGCCTCATGAAAATGAAGCTGTGCATGTCTGTGCTGGGCAGCCGTGGCTGTGAATAGCACAGTTGTCAAAACATGTAGCCTTGTCTGACTGTGTGTGTCATCACTCAGGTGTGTGCTGGGGAGAACCAGGTGACCCTCTTCCAATCCCAGCAGGCAGGAGATACAATGAACTGGTGCCACAGAGTTAAAATCTCCAAGGGACTGCAATGAACAGGGTCTAGAACAGAACAAAACCAGAATAGCTGAAATCAGAAGACAAAAAGGGAGTCGTGTTTTTTTTCTCAGGGAGTCAGTGCAACCCCAGTCTGAAAGGGATGACTGTGTGGTCCTGTGTCTGCACTCCTCTGGAAACAGCTCCATGTCATTCCAGGGGAGCTCTGCCCAGCTCCCATCAAGTGCATGTTTCCTCTGCCATTGGAAATTACCTTGTCATTATTGGGTGATGCTGTTCCTTACCTTCAGAGGAGTTCTTAATTGTAATGGCTCTTTCAGCTCGTAGGAAATGGCATTTTCTCCTCTTTCTGTGGAGTCTGCTTTGTGCAATGGAGAATCAAACATTGACTTTAATCATAATACGTTTTCTCTGGCATGCAGTGGCTAGTCTGATATATTTAACTACAGCACCATTTCCTTTTCTGCTCCTCCATTCTCCCCCAAAAAGGAAAGGAGATTCTCAGGCCT
Organism: Coloeus monedula; assembly: GCF_965178545.1. Classification (NCBI taxonomy): domain Eukaryota; kingdom Metazoa; phylum Chordata; class Aves; order Passeriformes; family Corvidae; genus Coloeus; species Coloeus monedula. The sequence continues at coordinate 8,286,244 of NC_138788.1, forward strand.
GTCATGGAGGTTGAACTGTCAGCTGGTGAACTCCATCAGGTTAGATTATTCTTTGTTACATTTTCTCCATAGCCTCATACTTTGCAATAATATGCTATATAAAATGTAGGGACAGAATTAAATCTTTAGGAAGCAGTGATCATTCAGTAGATATTTCACTCCTTTCTCAAAAGCAAAGCCTTCAGGTTGCTCCTTGCGGCTTTTTGTTGTTTCTTTTTTTCCTTCCTTTCTTTCTTTTTTTTTTTTTTTTTCCTGAGCTTATGTTTATTTTCAACATCTGGAGATACACAAAAGCAAAAAAAGAGAAGGAGGGAAAGAGAGGAAATGGATGAGACAGGTCTTAAGGTGTACAAGCATTCAGACCATGAGGTTAATGGATGCACCAGCATCCTGCCTAGCTGTGCTAGATCACTAACACTGTCTCAGTGGTGCCATTTGAGAGTTGTTTTGGGACATCAGCTTCCTTTAAGAAATACCTCACCTCACCACTGACCTTATTTTTTGAACATAATGTTAAAGGATAACCTAGAGGATAGAAGGTAATGGATAGGAACTAATTTAATCTGAGCAGTTGTGAGTGTTGGATGAAGCTGTTCTGACTGCATGTTGACTTTCCAGGTACTGTCAAGGTACAAAGTTTTGTTCAGATTTCAAAACTGCCGTCAGTTCAAATTGCTGTGACAGCAGATCGAGTCAAGTAAGGATGTTCCAAGCCTCTCCCTTAGCCATCCTGACAAAGCTGCTATTTAGCATCCCCAAATGCTGGTGTTCATTTCTTGGTCAAATCAATCTGGGTTTCAGATGTGGCAGAAATGCCATGCAGGAACTGAGATTACTAATATTTTTTGTTGCAGTTGTTTTTTCTTATTTTGCCTTCAAATTATGACTTCAGAGAAAATCTCTTTAAAAATGCAGCTGGGTTCTACTTCATGCCATACTGGTGTAGCTTCATTAATTTGGTGCTTTTCCTCTTTATTTCTGTGTTAGCATCAAAAGAATACAGCTAATTATTTATGGAGCATGGAAACAATTCTGAACAGGCCACACTTGCCTCTAGCATATCCTCTCAACTCAAACTAAATATGTTTTGATATCTAAAAGAGTCATTAAGAAAAAGTTCCTTTGTTACATGTCTCCATTTTATTGATGTTTGAAAATGCTAATGGTGAAACATATCATAAAAGAGTAACTTAATTGTGCTTGTAGTCCAACAGAATACAGATAATACAGGTTTCCTCTACAAAATGAAGTAGTTTGTTAAAATATCAATGTATTAACGAGAGATCGCTGAGTGGTTTAGTAGCTATTGTGGGAGACTGCTAAGGGTTTCTTGCTTAAATAATCAACTTTCTGCTAATGATGTTTACTGCTCTTAGGAGGGAGAAGTAGCATTAGTGAAAAATATCTTTTTTGTCTTTTATGTGTCATTTTCCAGTATTCATAAATTACTTTATAGCTCCTAGTTATAAGTACTAGTGATTAAAAATATTGAGCTATAAAGTCAGATTCTTTCAAAATTAAGACACTTTCTGGGGTGGAAGCATATGTAAGCATATTTCACAATCTCTGAAAAAAGGTGAAAATTTGCAAAAATATAGATCTTAATTACTTGATTTTCATGTGCCTGTGATCTATAGTACCAACTGCTTGCCAAACCTCATGTCATATTATGATCCCATATGTAATATAATTGGTTTCAGCTACAGACTGCCCACACAGGGAGTTAAACGTGCTCAGTGCTCTTTTGGAAGAGGCCCCACATAGCAGAGATGATGGTTCTGCTCCAACAACACAGTTTTTGTGCTCATGCCTTCAGCCCAAAAGCAAACCCCTACTCACAAGTGTAACTCATGGCAAATACTTGGTTTAGGTTTCTTGGTTTAGGGCCTATTCCAAAAATATCTTCCAGCAACCGCTAATTTGGGTCTCTCTCTTCAATCCAGTCCCTAGTTAATAAGTATCCAAGTAGTTTTGGTTGTTTGCTTCTCTTTGTGACATCTCAAGACATTGGTAGGGATAAAAGGTCCACATTGACGGGTTGTGGGGTCTTGTGAGCACCATTTCCCCCAAGCACTCCTGGGAGGTGTGGCACACACGTAGGGGACCACGGTATTTCTCAGCCTCCCCTTCTCCTCAAAGATATTGAACTCTGCCATTCCTCTCTCCAGGCTTTCAGTCTGCATCTCTCTGAGTTCCTCAGCCCTCTCCAGGGATCTAAGTTTGCCAGGGACCTTGTGTTTTCCAAGCTACCTTTCACCTGTTGCTGGATGGCATCCTATAGCTCACCTTCACCAGGAAGTGACAATGTATTACGGTACCAAATATCACCATGTCCCACAGCTGTAGGGAGGAGAGGAGAGAAGATCCAAGGCAGGAATTGTGCAGCAAGATTGATTGATTTCATTATTTTACAAACTCTTTTATAGACTTTTTTCTTCATAGTCTAATTGGACAAGGATCACCCACCCCCGGGTGGATTGGCTAAAATCCTAAATCCTAATTTTGACCCATTGTCAAAATATTTTTCTACTGTACCACAAACAGTTCTACAAGGTCGCAGGTGTTCATGGTTTATAGAACTTCTGCTGATCTCTTCATGACAGAGAAAAGTATCCCACGGGCTTAGAAAGAAGCAAGAAAATTCTTGCTAGCAGCAATATTGTATCCACAACAATGGGTGTCACTTCCTTGCTTATTACGTGGTGACTGGGATATGGAAATCACCCTCACAGAGCATATTGGGCGGGGGGGGGGGGGGGTGAGAATCACAGAGAGCTGCTTAGTCCTGAAGTGGGATCCTTTAGAGATAACACAAAAGGAAATAAAAGATTTAACCTGAGGGAACTTATGTAGTGTGGCTCAGGGGATGGGAGAAGGGTCCAGGGCACAGAGGGGGAAACTGTCAGGCTGGAAATAATGGGGTTACAAGGATAAGAAAAGATGAGCCTCATGTGACAGACAGAGAAGGCTTGGATATACATTTCAGCTTTGAGTGCTTGGACAAGCAGAAATTTCTAACAGCTTTTGGCTTCTTCCATTAGCAGGTTTTCAGTGCAGCACTCTGAAAACAAGTGGTTAAACCAGCAGTGGAATAAATATTTTTCAAGCTACATCTGAGAATCTTCATCTTTCCAGGATGGAGAGCCTCCTGCACTGAGTAGAACTGCGGGATCTAAAATTAACAAATGCTTTGTTCCCTGCTGTTTTTGGAGAGAGCCAACAAGGAAAAGCTCTTTTACTTTGCCTAAAAATGGGTTGCAGGTCTCACAGTTGTCTAGAGAAAGGAGAAGGGAGAGGAAAGGAAATGGCATTTGCATTTTAACTACAGACAGGGGAAACAGATGTTGGCAGAGTTGAGTACTCAGAAGTACAAGGGATGTTCAGGCAAAGTTGCCGTGGGTTTCAGTTTGGTTTTTTTTCAGAGTGGAAAGAAGGGCTCTCTGTTTTGTTTGTGTGTTTACTCAGAAGGGACAGCACTGGGGGGGCAGGGAGAAGAGGAGGCCTTCAGACAGTACATGAAAAGGAACATGAAATGTGCCCTAGGGTTTGCTCTACCTCCTCACCAACAAAAATTTGTGCCTGGCTCAGGTTCTCCAGACTTTGTCTGAATGCTTTCAGCAAGTTGAAAGCAGCCTTGAGGGGTGTCAAGTGGGGCGGAGAGACTGTCACACAGAAACCACCATTTGATTAGTTTGGATACACAACTGCCCTGAGATCTGCTGGCTGTGAGCAGAGGCATTAAAGCAAATTAAGATTTCTTCCCTGTTTAACTCTTCAAACCCATAACTTTTCCTTTCCACCCTTTAATTGGGAATAAACCAGCACACTGTTCTTTGAAATATCACTATAATCAGCCTTTCTTTGTCCCCTGCCCCTGTTTCTGGCTGGAATACAACCAGTGAAGCTCTATGGTACAGCAAACCAGCGGTCAGCTATATAGCAAATTACTTTCTTATGGACTTGGGGTAAACAGAAACACATTTTTAAAAAAGTGAATAAAGGAAAAGGCAGAAATAATGCAATGTATTGTATAAATTCCAGAGATTAAAGAAGCTCTTTTACAGTTAGGAAGCAGCAAAAAACTATCTGTGATAAAATTAGAAGAATATTCATAGTACTACTACTAATTAATGTGTGAAATATTCTGAAAAAAGCTTTTGAATTATGTATGATAGCTCATTGCTTAACTGGAGACAAAAAAACTTGGCTTTTAATTCTGGCAAAGCTTTTATTATGCAGGCTTTTGGTAAATCACTCCCTTTCAGTTTACCCTTTAGTGTCAATGGGGAGCAGAAGAGCCAGAATTCAGATGAAGCCCCAGCCCTTGGCAGGGAGGTTGGAATGAGCTGATCTTCCAGTTGCCTTCCAGCCCAAACTACTCGATGATGAGATGGGGCATCACCCCGACACTCATTTCTCTCCCAGGCAGCAAAGTCACCTCCAAGGACCAGAGAGATGCTTGGGACTGGCCCCTCATGCTTCAACTCTAAGTGGCTGCTTTCACTGGCAGCAGAAGCTCCCAAGTACTCAGCAGGCAGGAGCAGCTGAAAGCATAATTAAGGAGTAAGGCTGGGGCAGCGTTTTGCCCATTCTGAAACCTTGTGTTTCCCTCCCTGGCAGAACCTGCCTAGTGCAGATCAGGACATTCCTTGCTTGACTTTGCAGCAGATCTGCTGAGTCCTCCAGGCCTGCATCTGCCCATTACCACATTTGTGCCACGTACCAGACACGTCTGGATCTGGAACTTTTTGCAAGAATACTCTGTAAAGGAAGAATCAGCCACTAGCTGTTCCAAAGTGTGCTCATGTGTGTCACAGGGGCAGCAATAAATCTGTTCTGTTCTTCCCATCTAAACATACAAAAATATGCTTTGCTGGTTTAGTCTGGTGTTTTTAACAGGTGAAGGGTTGCAAGACTCTGAGAGACACACATAGACAGGCATTAATGAATAAAGTATTCCGTAGTGTTGCATCTAAGACGTGGACAAAGTTTTCCCAGCGCTTTGGTTTTCTTTTCAGTCCTATTTTTATTTACATAATTTCTTAACTCCAGTGCTTCTGGGCTCCTGTTGGAACAGAAGGTGTGCTGATCGCACTGGCGTTGGTCACCATAGTTACTGGCTGCTGCAGGGAGGAACGCTGCTTCTATCTCTGCAACTTCGGGGAAGTGAAATTAGACATATTATAACCCGAAAGAAATACACGAAAGCCAGACAATTGAGGTTATGTTGTGCTGGTTTGCAGCGGTGTGTCTTGAATTACAACCATCTTCCAGGTGATTCATGCAGCAGACCATCACTTGAAAACAAGGTGCTGGTGATTAACATTCACGGGGAGTAACAAAAGGCAGGAGTGAGTGTGTGCTCGCTGAACACGGTGAGCTCGATGAGGAGTCAGGCTCCGCAGCCCACACGGTGCAGCCCACGCAGGGATGATGTGCACAGAACAGGGATGATGTGCACGGCGCAGCCTGTCTTAAAGGAAATGTTCTCGTCCCTGTTAATCCCATCTGCTGCTTCAGGGAGTGGTCTCTGTGCCACAGGAGCAGGCAGGCTGGGCAAGGGAAGAGTGTGCTGCTGTGGGCTGTCCAGAGATGCTGACAAATGCAGGCAGTGCTGCTGCCTCTCTTGGCAAAAATGGAAATATTCACAAACCCTGATCTTCGAGCTGTTTTTTTCTCAGCATCTTCCACTTCCTCCTCTGGAGCTGTGTGCTCTAAGCGAGGTGGGTGCCTGGTCTCAGGGAGCTGCACAGAGCTTTCACATGCAAGTCAAGCACAGCATCAGCAAGGCCCTTCCCACTACCTGTTGCTCTAATAATCCCTCCTTGCTGCTCTGTGCTTTCCAGCCCAAACTCTGGCTGCTGCCTGCAGGGTTAATTATTGCCTGAGTTGTTCTACAGACAGGCAAGTGGGTGTCTGGTCAGAGGTTCCCCAGCAGCCAGGCCACCACGAGGGGAATGATTTTGCCTTTGTGCAGCTGGTCGATGGCCACTGGCCAGGCACCACTCTATATTCATTCAATTTTCACTGGGCAAGTCTTCTTGCTGATATTAGTGCTGAAGCAGAAGCGAATCTGCAGCTCCTTCCCTTCCCTAGTGACATTTTGATCTAACAATGCTATCTTTCATTATTTTGGGAGGGAAAGTCCTTTAACTTCTGCTCCTCTTACTCTGTCACTACTGTTTTGTCAGCCTTGTAGCCAGCTCAAGAGACATCTGAGCAGCCAGAGCCTGCTTCAGGCTGCAGAAAGGCAAGGGAAAGCCAACATGGCTTTCTGAAGCTGAATTTCTTTTATTAATTTGAACTTCATGTTCGAGTGGCAGAAAAAAAAAATCTAAGCAGAATTAAAACTAAGTCAGGATTGCCCATCTCCTGTGGATTTGGGAACACAGTGACCATATTTTACCCTGGTGAGAAAAATAGTGACCATTTGCTTTAATTAACTTAAAGATACTCATATAGAATTTCCATGTCTTTTGGAAGTAACAGTTTAATTAATACTTTGAAGTCTTATCTGGTAAAATCTAGCAAAGCTGGTTCATTCTTGCTGCCTATTTAGGGATAAAGGAATATTTTGTATGGTACAAATACTAGAGCTTGTGCAGGACCACCATAACAAGCTGCTCTGGGTTACCAGGCTCCCCTTTTTGTATTCCCCAAAGCGTCTCACTGATGTGTCTGCTTCACTACTATTGACAAACTACTTCCACAGAGTAACCAATTTCTGTCGGTACCTTGAGCAGAAATTTAAGAGGCTTTGCTGTACTGTACAACTTGAATGCTTAGCATGTATCACCAGGGCTTTTTGGAATTAGTTTCAGCTGAAATTACACACAAAATGATGAGCTCTTTTCTTCTTAAATTCAAACACTTTGAAAGCTAAGGTAAATACTTCTGGATAAAGAGAAGAATGATGGAACCTCCAGGGATACTGACACCAAGATTTATGGCTGAAAAAAAAAGAAACTGCCTTGCTCCTGAAGATGCAGAACACTGAGTTTTGCTTCAATTGTCTTCATTAGTGTGCTGAGAGGAGGGGAAGTAACCAAAATTTCTCTTCTCTCACTTATTTTATTTTTTTCCATAATTAAAAAGGTTTTCTGAGAAAACAAAAATACATTTAGCAATAAAATAATTATCTATAATTTTAGAATGTGATGTATTCGGAAATTCCCAGACTTGAAATCACATTTTTGTCCTCTTCATCTTCTAGCCTCTCCTTAGAAGTTTTGACTTGAAGTTCAAATACACATAAATGAAAAAGAAAGAATAAGCAGAACTTCAAACTTTAAAAGATGAAAGTATGTAAAAAAGCTAAGCACAAAAACGAATGCAACCTCACTGAGATTTTTTTGGAGAGCAGACTACAGCATCAGCTGGGTCTCAAGGCAGTGCTGCTCTGAGATGAGGGTGATGGAGGAACTGGACCTTGTGGTGCTGCTGAGAGCACAGGCAGCTGCTCTGCTCACAGAGAAGCCCAGAGCAGATGAGAGCAGACACAGAGGTCAGGCCGTGGCATCCAGTGTGAGACAGGGAAGGAAGCCTTAAATGCACTCCTTGCTGAAGCTGCAGTGCTGTACCTTCAGCAGAAGCTGTTGTGGGTTTGGGGGTGGCAATGAAGATTATTTGCTGTACATATGTCTTTCTACTCTTTTTGGGTTTGGCATAAACAAGCAAACAATACCTGTTTGTTTGCTGCTAAGCTATTGTAATTTGTCTCTAAGAATTGGAAAGTTACCAGAAACTTGTGTGCAAAACTGATTCTTGTTTCCCTCAAGACCTAAGCAATTAAAGACTTATCTTTTTATTGCCAATTTTTCTAGAGTCATTCCTGTGCACAGTTCTGAGACCACTCTGAAATAATTTAAAGTCATAATATCCCCGCTTCAGGAAGCCACAGCACTGTGGCAGCTCCACCTTCAGCCTCAATGACTAGGAGTCCTTCTGCTGCTCCTACAGATCTGTCAAACATATCTGATCAATTTTTTTGAACTTAATGATACCAACTTGGTAGTGTTTAATGAGGATATTTAACATTGTCTAATGATTTTTCAGTAATATTTTCTCCAAAGTGTCTAGATCAGTGATCAAAAGATACTCTTAGAAAGAATTTTGTTGGCAACAGACATTTTGTAGCTCACCTGTAAGGCCTGATGGTTTTCTTTTAAAAGTATCTGTCTGTACTCTATGCTACAGAACAGGCTGAGACTGCAGGAAAACTCCAAACCCTTCAGTTTCAGGAAGGAATTTCCTAACCTAGAGCTGGGAATTTTTAGAATTCACATCTCTGAGGTGCAGTAGTGAACAGGAAAATGATACACATGGCAAAAGAGATGGCAGTGCGGCCATGCCTTTTGTTAGTATCTGGTTTTAATGTAGAATTGATACCCATCATTTTAATCAGTGTATGACATTGCTACAGTAGCAAAATCTGGAATATGATGTTTGTTCTTTTGAAGTTTTGGTAAATATTTTGGCAGGTGTCTTCATGCCTGTTTCTATCTCCAGTCCATAGTGCAAGTGCTACCTCGCAGGACCCTGTGCAGTTCAGTGCCCTCTGCTGCACCTGCTGTCTTTCTCCTCCTTCCTCTCCTCACTGACTGGCCACTTTGGTTTTCCACTTTGCTGGTCCTTGCCCACCAGTAGTTTGTGCCTTCACCCCAAATCAGTCTTGACAATAGGAAAATAATGAAGCTGTTTCTGTCACCCTGAGAAGATGTTTTCCAGGACTGCTGTGTTCCCAGCCCTTCCGTGTGCTTGGTGTTTGTGGTGGTGGCTTTTGTCTTGTCTGTTTGGCTGTGAACTCTTCAGAACTCACACCAGCTCTTGCTCTCTGCTGCACAGTGATTTTTGCATAACAGGGCCCTACACTCGTCATGTCCCTGGGCATAACTGTAATGGATATAATAAACAAAATAACTTATCCACTTCCTTCCACTTGGCTGAGCTTTGCTTTTCACTGTCACTTCTCCATTCGTAATACGTGAAGATAGGTCTGAGTGAAGAATGTGTTCTTTATTACCTTCAAATCCTTCTCTGGAAAAAAGAAAGCCAGGTGGGATATTCCAAATGTACACAATAAACTGTGTTCAGAGGAGGCTTCACTGGGCTGGTTTCAAGTAGTATAACCCTCAGTTCAGGGCTCTCCTCATCACAAGTGATTGGAAGGATGTTTATTTTTACCATGTCTCCTGATCTAAAACTTCTTACCCTTAATATGACATCACTACAGCTGCCACGGATAAACATGTATTCTTACACTTCCTTAGCATGGGGAACACTGAGAGGGTGACCCTACTGTAGTATAAAAACAAGGGTTGTGTCATGGAGGGATTCATCCTACAGTAGTGGGTCTAGTACAGCCTAGGGTCTAAGTACATGCCATAAGAAAGTAGCAGTCTTTGAAATTCATTATCAGTGGGCCTGAAAAATATCCCAGAGGAGCTTTTCCTTTTTGGTTGGTATCTCTTCCCTCCCTGTCAGCTGTGTTGGCTGCAGTTACTTAAACATCTTTAGGGAGAAACAGATGTCAGCAATAAAGGCAATAATAGAGCTGATTCAGTTTTTAGGTATTTGCCAAGATCTGCAAACACATATCTTGATGATACTCTGCATTTGCCATGATAAATGTGAAAGCATTTAACCTGGAAAGCCTTCAAGACAATGCAGCTATTTCCACAGGGACTTGATGTAACTGGACCACAATCATCTTCAAAATCATCTTGTTTTGCCTTTGGCAAAGGTTGGTCTTCGCCTTTTGAACAATAAGTGGTATTGCCTAAAGACATCCAGGAATCCTCCCTTGGAAATGGCATCAGTGTGACTTCCAAGATTTTTTTCTCTCTTTTTAAAAATTTTTGCAAGGAATGGAATTTCAGGGAGAAGAATTGGTTGTACATACTCTGAATAATTAATTCTCATACTGAGTACATACCAGTGCTGCATTGCATGGGTTAAACACCACAGGAGGTGGTGATCAGCACACGGAAATGTATTACTGGGAATAAATTCAGCTACAATACTGTGTTTATTCTCCTCTTGGGGCTCGAGTGCTCTGGGAAATGAGGTCTCTGAGCCAGCCCCAGCAGCCACCCAAGGCATTTACTGCTTGTGTTACACAGTAAGTCAGGACAAGTGTGAGGCAGAGAGATGGGATGCAGAGCCCAGCTGAGCCCAGCTCTGCCGCCTGCCTGGGAACAAGCTGAGGGCAAAGCCCAGGCCAAGCAGGAAAAGTCTGACTTTTCACCACTTCCCATTGTTTTGGATGTAAGAGGTGCTGCTGCTGATCCCTGCAAGGCAGTAATCACATGCACTCCCAACACGAAGCAAGGTAATCAACTGACAAAGTGAAATAATCTAAGAAACCATTAGCTTTCTAATGACTCTTGGAAGTCTCATTAAAATTGGTCACTTACTGGTTGTTCACATTACTGGAAATTTGAGCAAAACGTTGTGGGCTTTTTCCATGGCTGAAAAGTTAGGACAATTTTCTGTTTTCTACAAACAAAATTAAAAAGAAAGAATAATGGATTTTTCTCAAGAGGCTTTAAGAGCTCCATTTGCAACCCCTCCCTTTATTATTACAGTAATCCCAGTACCAATATTAACTTTTCTCTCTCAGTTCCTCCATTCCAAAACACTCCCCTGCCCAAAGCCAGTCATGTTTAAGTGTAAGGTTTATTACCCATGCTTCTCTTGGCCAAGGAACTTGACAGTTCCCTGAGTTTTTAGTTCATGTTTCCTGATCAGACTGTCTCCTGCTAATTACTTTTTCTACCTAATCATCACTAACCAGTTTTACTCCCTGATATAAACTCCCTTCATGGATGGCAAATAATATGGGAAGTGAACAAGAGAGGGCTCATTCTCTCCAACGGGGTGCATTGTAGGCTCCATCAAGGAGAGAGAAAACCATTAGTGCAATACAGAGTTTACAAGTTTTGTGTTTTCCTCAGAACTTAGAGAGTCTCGGTTCTTCTCTGGTTTAGACCTAACTCCTCGATGACTAAATTAGGATAAACATTCTTTGCAGACATTTTGGCCTCTCTATTTTCACGACTGCTCCTCAAAGTGCTCAAAACCTCTTTTCCCAGGCTGGAGGAAGGAAGGTCCATCATATTACAAACCAGGGCAGTTCTCCCCAGCCCCACACAGGAGCAGAATGGTCTCAGGGGAGTGAGGGGGACTGTCAGAAGAGTCTGCTTTGAGATTTGGGAGCTAGATAAACAAATTGACATATGTATTCCTGAGTAGCTGAAAAGACCCCTCAGTTTAATGCTTCAGTGCCTTAACTGTCAGTGCATCAATAATCAGCTTAACAGGTGTATTTGTAATATTAAAAATAATGGAGACATGCTTCTCAATTTTCACTATCACGTTTTATATTTGTTTGATAATGGAGTGGAAAATTTTTGTGAGCCTGGAAAATGCTCTCTAATTTGCTAGAAATGCAGAGAATTGCTTCCATCCTGTTATACTGTGCAGCATTGAGTGATTGCATCCAGTTGACTTCCCCAGCTGTTAGATGAAATTTCACTGGCACTGGCTTATCCATGTTGTCTGGCCTCAAGCAGTTCTGTGGTTTGTTTTTGATAGTGTCCATCAAACTGAATCCATACTCTCAGGCAGCAAATGAAGCTTGATTTGTGCCAAATACATTGTACATTTACAGGTAGTGAGTGGGCTGTCAATGCATGTTAATAATAGGGAATTGGTTGTTAGGGAGTAGGAATTTAATAATGCCTGGAAACTATCTGCTAGCAATAATACTGGAAATAAATAACTACCTGAACTGCCTCTCCAGATGAGAACTGTCTGGCATGGTTTGCTAGAACTTTGCTACTGGGACTATAGAAATTGAAGTATTCTGTGTTTTGTGATGTATGCAGCCTGTCTGTGCATGTTACACCTGGAAGGGCCAGGGAACTATAACCTCTTTGATGGCTGCAATACTGAAATCTGGTGTGTAGCTGTATGCCCTTGTGGATAAATACCACAGGATAGGTGACACAAACCCTGCCAACATGTGTCATCCATTGCCTGGCTCATGGACCATTCCCATGATACACTCAGACTAAACTCTGCTTTTGCTATTCACTCCAAATAATGCCTGAGTTTGCTGAATTGTTCTTCGACAAACAGTGCTACTACAGCCTATGCTGAGTGGTACCTCTTTGCCCATGTGCATTCATTCCAGAAAGCTTATTCGAGGAGCAAAGCAGTATGGTAGGTTTTATTAATGCAGCCTGAACCTTTAGACAGTCTGGAGGCTTTATATTAAAGCAGTCTTTTTTTACCACAGTAATGAAGTGTAGTCACTGACTATTTTATCTCTACATGTAGTGTCAAATTTAATAAAAGTGCAATGATTTCAGACAGGCAGCTTCCCCAGAAATCTGATTCAATATTCAGATAATCATGTCCTGTTGTGTTTCATTGTCAAGTCACAACTGAAATCCTTGGTCTCACTCCTAAACCACAAAAAGATACATACTGGATTTGGGATTCCAGATAGCCAGGGAAGCATAGGTGTTGCCCTTGTTATGACAGCCTTGCTGCTACTGTGCCCTCTTCAGAATAGTTCCAAATAACTTTTGAGGATGTGTCTTGATAAGAGCAACTGGGAAAAACATGCACCAGGCAGGGAGTTGGAGGATCCTGTTTGAGGGCTTTGTTGTATATCTGGAATAAGGATTCTTTCTAGCATTTTTCTTATCAAGGTATTCTGAGTATTACATTAAAAAGAAACACAGGCTTTCAGTGATACACTCCAACTGAATAATGTTTTATTGTTCAGCTTGAGCTATCTTTGTCACTAAAAATACACTGTATGTAAGCACAGATACCAAAGTGACTGGATATTTATTGATATTTTATGGTGTAACTTCAGTTACCAGGCTGAGAAAAAACTTGCAGAAATTGTTGTGATATAAAGGTGGCCCTTGAATCTGAGCTCCTTAAGCAAGTCCAGAGCCTTGATCAACAGAGGATTTTCCTTGCTCATAAGTTTAATGAAAGTACAGACTAAGCTTCTTGTGCCAAAACCCAGCCTTTTTAGTGAAAAGAAAAATTCTACAATAATTTCTACTAGTGGATTTTGAGTAAGAACTTTCCCAAATGCATTAGTTTAGCAGCCCACTAACACTTTCTAAAGTACTTTATCTGAATTCTATTACTTTTTTTTCAAGAAAGTTGTTTTAGTTTTTTTTTCTGCTACATTTTGTGAAATTCTGTTTGTCCAGTTTTCATTGATCCAAAGCATAAAAATCTTCTTTTTATTTCTTTTAAGAAGTTTTTTTTTCCCATTCTTTAAAAAAAATCTTCAGGAGCTATGTATGCACTCAGATAACTCAGAAATAGATTCTCTTAGAACTCCTGTCTTGCCATGAGCTTGCCCCTCAGTTGAGGAAAAGTGGCTTTGACTCAGTTGAAAAAAATGTCTCTCAGATGTTGAAAAGTCAGTGTTTGAGGAGCTCATACTGTGCATGGGCAACAGATGTGCCACAAAATTAGCAAGATGCTCCTGCAGAGTCCCTGGTGTGGAGGGAGTTCACCAGTGCGAGATAAAGAATTCTCGGGGACTTCTCTCTGAACTACACCTAATCAATTCTAAACCACAGCTGAAACCTTTGGCCAAAACACAACAGAGTAATACCAGAATACTGGAGTTTGGTTTTCCCTCTGGATTTGTATTGTGGATGTCAGATTCTTAGCTTTTCCCTTAGAGCCTCTTATAACCCACCAGTGAAGGCAGGACAACAGACTTCTTTCTTCTCATTTTTATGTTGTGTGGCTGTCCCTGCCTCATTCTAAACTGCTGAAATAAAAGGACAGTAATAAAATCATCTTACTGTAGAGATTGTGGTAGATAGCACATTTGAAATACACATAATAGAAACTGGAGAAAGGAGAAAAATAGGAAAGCATTGGTAGCCGAATTCTGAACCTCAAAGCCAATTTAATTTAGTTCAGGATCCTAATTGAAGGCTTTGCCTTTATTTTGCATTTTTGGAGTTGATATTTTGTCTCACTCTTGCATGCATCACAGTGCCATTTTACCTTTTAAAACATTTTAGAGGTATTCAGACATTTTTAGATAGTGGAAGTACAGTACAGCCGAGGAACAATACCAGTGTACATTCACTTTCAGAGTTCCATTTTTCCCTGGGATTTTAAGGCAATGTAAGATCTAAAAGTTGTTTGTTTATGTGCTGTGCAGACTATGGCCTTGACTTTCAAAAGCAGTTTTGAAAGCTTCTTTTCAGCAGCAGTTTTGAGGTCTGAGAGCATGTCAGTCAAACACACAAAGGCTGTAGCTTGTCCTGATTGCTTCTGAGTGCACCAGCCTTGCTTCTAGGAGTCTGCTGCAACTTGCCCTTCATACGTGAGCTTTTTATCAAAAAGGTATATTTATCTGGAAGCTAATCACAGGCTTTATTTTAATATGTGTATGGTGGGGAGCTGAGTAGAGGAACTGTAGCTTGTTGATACTGCCAGAGATTCGGAATAGAAACTATGTGAGGCTTTTTCATCTCCATCCCTGTAGAGAGCTTGGGGAGGAGGAGCTGTAAGAGCAGCCACAATGACCATGAAACCAGAGAGCCCCTCACACACGTGAGCTTGTGGCTCTGCCTGGAACTGTGTCTGCTCTGAGCTCTTGGTCCAGCCCTGGCAGTTCATTTTCCTGAGCTCTGACACCCTTTCCACTCAACACCTGGCATCCACTCAGCAACACTTCAAAGGGAAACTTCCCAATGGAATATGTTATTAATTTAATATCCAGTGCCAAGGTTAGTTGTCATTCCTCCAAGAAAAATGTGATAGAACCATGAATCTTGCCATTGTATTTTTACAGAACTGTTATGGTCTGGCATTTCTAATCATGTCCTGGTGGTACAGTATAACAGAACAGAGATGAGATGTTTTCAAAAGCAAAGCCAGGGTTGTTAGCTGATAATGCTTTCCTTTGGCTTGATGGTATTGCAAGGTATTTGATATCAACTGGAGATTAATAATGAATAATGTCTGTTCAGCCTTGCCTTTTTTATGATGATGCTTCTGAATGCAAGTGCATCTTATCCAGTGGGCTCAACACAGCAGACATCTCTGTTCTGGCCTCTAGATAGGTTATGTTTTATATAAAAATATTTTCTTTCATGGTCTTTATATGTGTTCAGCCAATAAAAGTAGACATAAAATTGTATTTTACTTCCCAGAATGCAAGGAGAGGTAACAAGAATGAATGAATGTGGAAAATGTACGAGACTGGTTTTAATATGAAATTAGCTTTTGCAACAAAGAGGTGGCCCATAAAAACTTGAAGCGTCTGAGTTGGGTGGGTATGATAAATTCAGGTAGAGGAACATATATATATAAGTTACTGATTGTCAGGTAGCAACAGGCTGGGAATATCAGGATCAAAGGAGTATTAACAACTTGATAAATTCCTGAGTTTTACGTGAGACCACCAAACAAATCAGTGATGACAGAAAACAAATAAAGCTAGTCAAAGATAATTTTGGAGGTGACATTAAAATCAGTCTGTGCAATAGTGATGAATTGGGAAATTTGACAGGCTGAACCCCCAAAAGGTACTTGGAGCAAAATCTATTAACAGAGAGGTGATTTTATAACAAGTGAAGAACATGCAATTGTGGGACACGATGCATGTGAGTGTCTGCACAAGGATTGCTTCTCCATCCACTCAGGTTGTCTCTGTGCTTCTTAGGGATCCTTTTAACAGATGCCTGACCAAAAAGTTGCTATTAGAAGCACAAAAAGACAGGGCTAGGTTGATTAAAAGGAAATTTGAAGTTTATTATAGCAATTTTACCAAAAGAAATGAAGACAAAAAGAAAATGAACAAGTTTTATACATTTCAAGGAACAGCAAATGCAGGAGGCTTCTTTTTTGATAAAATACCTGAAAAGGGATGAAGTTTATGAAGGAAATGGCAATTTCCCCTCCTCCCCATATTATTTTATAGCCAGATTTGCAAAAGTTTATGCTGTTGATATAAGATGGAGTGTCATCAAATCACTGGATAGTGAGGAAATTCAGAGTTTCTACAGTTGGTGAATAAGGCAAGATCACTGGCTTGGCATTTGCTTCTGATCTGGTCATTTTAAACACTTCAAGTTAGGAAGAAAATTATTGTTAAATAAATGAAGCAATGTGGAAAATTAAGCGGAAAATGTGCCATAAACTTTGTATTAGTCAAATTCAGGAGGCAGGTAAGGACAGCGAAGTGGGGCTACCTGGATCTGAGAACCTAAATACGACTTTTGGGGGTGAAAGGTTATAGATATTATAAGATATTAGAGATATTGTATGTCTCTACATGTATGGAGATAGTCAAGACTGTTCTTTGTGTGAACTTAAAATTCAGGAAGGATCTCCCTCCCCTAACTGAAATTGGATTTACTGGACAAGTTTGCAATGTTAAGGTTTAAGTAAAATATCAATAATGCTGTTTCTAGGCCAGCCTGCTTTCTCTTCATGTATCTAAAATATGGAAAGCTGTCAAGAAATGGTCAGAATCTTCATAAATACTTTGTTTCATTTTAGTCCTATAAATGAATTCATTAACTGCAGTGTGGATTTCTGTTGCTGGAGGTGAGGCATGTATCGATTAACCTAGTAAAAATATTATTCATTGCGCCGTTTGAGATGAAGATATAGATCTGGGATGTGTAAAACTATGGATCTGGGCTTGTGAAAATGAAAGTCAAATATTTTCAAACCTTTTGACAGCTGCATTAGCATCAGTCATTTGAGAAGCTTTACACGAAGACCTAACTAAAGAAGCATAATACCACTGGAAAAAAATATATCCTAAGCAGGCAAACTGGAGAAATAGTTACTTGTACAGAAAAAACCCACAAGGACTGAATACTTTTTGAAAGATTGAATTAGTAATAAAGGTAAATGCAGAACTATATTTAAAAGTTGCTCTGGAAGTTGAAGTGAAGTATGCTTTCCCCGGGAATTTTTATCATGGGGTCAGAAAAAAAGTAGAAAAACTTCCTCTGGCAGAAGTAAAGTTTTTCTTTACATGTAAGGGGACTCTTGGGAGTCTTTTGAGGCCAAAATTAGGAGGTATGGCAACTTGCATTCTTTTGAGACAGAAAGAAAATAATAGATTATAAGCATCATAATACAGATATTAATAATAAATATGAGAAGCCAGATTTGACTTTGTCAAGTCTTTCGTCATCTGGCCTGGGGGCTAGTGTGAAACTTGGTGTGAAGAAATAATGTTCTTTTCAAACCCAGTCTTTCAGAAAGTGCTGAAAGTCTGCGCTGCTCTGCACAACCCATGGCATCGACCAAGCCCCAGGTGTGGCTCTGCTTGGCTTCCTCTCAGAGCCAGGCACACACAGGGGTGACCAGACACTGTCAGGGGCCTGGCTGAAGGAATGCCAAACAAGGCTCAACCCTATAAATTGACATTATAAATAGATTGTTAGATCTGTTAGGTATGGGCTGGTAGCATTTATTTTCTGGTTTGTATTGAAAATGTATTTGTCTCTTTAGTTTCACTGTGTCATTTTATGATTTTCGCTTGTTCACATGATTAAAATTTTCTCTGTCTTTTCTCCCTGTATACTTTTATTTTAATCTGGGGATCTCATAGTGATTCTCTATTGATGGATCTTTACATGAACTTAGACTATGGTGAATGAACCTTCCTGGTAACTCATAGAAGGTTTTGTCCTTGAGGCAGATCTTCATGGAGCTTTTTGAACAGGTACTTAAGTCAGTTCTTTCACAACCTCTCTCGTAATCCGGTCCTCTCCGTGTGGCAGAAGTTGTTACACTCAAAGCCTGATTCTGTCGCTTTGCTGCTGCTCCAGGCTGAGGTACCTGACACTTCACGTGCTGAAGGTGGCACGTGGCTCCTGGCTCCTAAATCTGGCTTTGCTGCTCCACGGTGCTGTGGATCTTTGAGCAGAAATGTGTGTTCCTCCTTTTGCTGCTCCGGGCTTGGGGCCCACGAGTTCCAGCCTGGCACAGAGACAAGAGGGTGATTGGCAGGTTTGGGTCTTTTTGAGAGACAGCAGCTCGCCCCTCCTGCTGCCGTTCTTCGCTTCTGCTTTGGGAAAGAAGAGTGCAGTCCAGCTCGCTTCTCTGGAGAGCTTGAGAAATTCCATGAAAATAAACAGAGTTGCAGACGTGAGGTGTTTCATCTGAGTAGAAGCGCAGACCTGTCCTACCTGCTGAGCCTGGGACAGCAGTGCACAGTTTGCTGGGACTTTATTGAATTTCCTGGGGGGATTGAAGAGCAGCCCCTAGGTCTGGCATTGATCCTGGTGCTGGAGGCTGCACCAGGATTGTTTCTGTGGGATCACATCCACGTTTCACAAATGAGTCACTGCAGTAAACTCTGCTGTGCGCAGAGCAGTCCCTGCGCCAAAGCGGGGCCGCCCTGGGAGGGGGCACCAAGGGCTGCTCGGTGTGTTGCTCTGAGTCCCTAATTTATCCATGGAAGCAACACATTAATGCCATCAGCAAGGGAAGAACAAGCGTTGTGGCGATGATTTACGTGCTGTGAGAGGAGGTTTCCACAGGTTCTTTTTGCTTAGTCACCCGCAGGATGCTCATTTGAAAAGGAACAAATACGGAGCATGATGATTACTGCAGGTAAAGCCTGTTCAGAAGCTGTTAGGTACAAAAATCAGATACACATCCACAGCAGCCTCACACAGCACAAGCAGCCATCTTTTAACATGGATATATGAATCTTCTTTTTTTCTCCTGCATATAGAAAAATATTACATGAACATGCTTCTCCTCTCTTGGAGGAGAAGAGAAGGAGGGATTTTTTTACCTCTTTGCAGCAAATAAAGCCAGTATGATCACCCTCTTTATTGTACTATATCCACTTATACTCCTATATCCATTTACATACCAGAGATGTGTCTTTATGAAGTTCTTCAGCATTAACCCTCATGTGCAAAGAGCTTGAGTGGGCAGTCTGTCAGTCAAAATGTATCAGAACATTTGTAGTAAAAGCATCCCTTGTATTCACGGAAAACCTTCAAACAATAAAGAAAACCTCTAAGCTCAACAAAACCCCAAGAGGCAGTCTGGCAGGGATGGGGCAGCATGGGATTTGCCTGTTGTAGGCTGAATACCCTGTCTGGAGGCACAGGAGCAGCTGGTGACTGATTCCCTGGGCAGCAGCATCTGCAGGAAGGTGGTCAGCGACAAAGAGTTGTCCCTGTGAGGAAGCAAGAGTCGTGTGTAATATGCAAGTAACAAAGTCTCCAGTTTAGATTATTTTATTTATCTGCAGCTTGGCCTCTTACAGATGGGAAATTTTTCTGTTGCTGAGGATCAAAGGTGTGGTGGTTCACATTTATTTGATAGGATATAGAGCAATATTTACTTTCATATTACCCCACAGTAACATGAAGGACAATAAAGCCAGAGACATGAAATGTGTGAAATGAAGACTCTGCCTGTATACAAATTCATCCATAGATTTCCAAGTCTCTCCTGCATTCTTTATTTCCACTTTCTTCTTTCTGGCCACAGAGAAACTCCTTTGGGAAGGGCCTTGAAATTACTTAGCAAAATGGGATGCTCTCTTCACTCATTTTTACTGAATAAATGCTGCTTTCAGGCCTTAATGACATCAACTATCCAAGTTCCTACCAACCAGTGTGACTGTAGGCAGAGTTGGCAGAGGTATCTTATCCCATCGAAGGCTTAATGAGGGAATAGGGGCTGGCTATGGGAGCACTGGTATGGAGCAGAAGGCTATTTCCACACCTGCATTAAAGTAGCTGCTCAACGAACACAACTGCTCTGCTTTCACACAAGAGGTGCAATTAATGCTTTTTAATGGAAATTAAATTCTATAGCAGCTGGTGATCCAAAATGTTGACCAAAAAAAATGGACCCTAATGAACTGTGCAATCCTCTTAATTCAGTTAGTTTACATAATTACATTTCTACCTCCTACTCAGCTTAATAATGGCACCAATGCCCTATCTTGAAAACCCATCTTCATGCGTTAATGGAAAGGTTTAAATTATGCTGATCCACTCTGCTAATAATAGTGATCGATAGCACTGCTTCATCTCTGTTTGCAAAGAACTATCTATGTTGCTGTGTTGTTGTCACTGCAATTGGGATCTGCAGTTCCAATCAGCTCTTCCAGGTGTTGCAGATGTGGGGAGGATTGTTTCTGTTCTGGCTGTTTGGGACAGTTTGAGGTTTGTTTTCTTCCCTTTTCCTTTTGCTTCCTCAGTGTCTGAGAAATCAGTGAACAATCCACTGTTGTTCTGTAAACAACTCCTTGGGAGCAGCTTAAGTTTACAAAATAATAGCTTGATGCCAACCAGCTGGTGAGAGCAGCTCTTCTCATGCCACATGGTGACACGTGAAGTCAATGCCAGGTCACTGTTTTTACCAGCTGGGTGTCTGGCCTTACAAACCTCCAGATGCCTCTGTCTATCTGGGATCTCTCTCCTGATGTCAGGTGTCACACATGAAATCCCTATTTGTGCTTGGTCTTTGCATATTAAGTGCTTTAATTAATTAATTTTGAGTTAAATATTTTTAAATTGAATCTTAAAATTAACCCATCAGCCCAGGTACAAAAAATCCAGTTCCATTATCAGTGTTTTCAATTGTTCAAAATAGTTTATTAAGAGAGTTGCACCCTTCCCAGTTAAAATTTCCCCAGTTAAAAATCACTAACTTGCCCTTTTCAAACTTCAAACCACCGGTACACCATAAGAGCTACCTTTCCTGTGTTTACTGTATACTTTTACAAGTGTTTTGAGGTGTGTTGGGTGTATTTTAATACTTTTTTGAGGTGTTTCCACTTGCATTCTGATTCCAAGGCCAAAACCCCCAGTCTAATAGCCAGCAGCTATTTTTAGCCATGGCCATTACTCTGCAGGCAAGCTCCATGGCAACCTGAATACCAGAATTTTAATGAAGGCATTGTAGCTCCCTTATCTCAACTAATACCACCCCTCTGACAACGATGAGCCATCGGTGGACAGAGATGATCCATCAAAGGGAAAGAACCAATCACTTACAACTGAAGGGGTGGGCTGTGGGCGGGCTGTGGGCGGAGCAAAAACTATAAAAAGAATGAGGCAGAGAGGCAGGGTCTCTTTTCCCCTCTTGCTTTCTCCAGAGTAGCTGTGGGAGATGTCGGTGCTGGGTGTTAAAAGCCTGCTCCTATTAAGAAGCCATTAGTAATTTTTTTTGACTTTGGACCAGCTAAAAGTCAGCCCAGCACTGCAAGTTCTTTTTCTCTACCTGAGGTCTAGTGCTGTCTCAGCCAGAAGATCTCAAATCCCTGCGCTCCTGGGGCATACCATCTACCGAGCCATAGGATCCCAAATTTTTATATTTTTCTAATTTCTGTAATTTTTCAATTTTTCTGTTTTCAATAAATTAATCTTTTTAAGAGTTGTCTCATTTCTCACATCAGGCCTGTGACCAACATCAGTGCACAAGGACAGACAATGGTTTTGAGAAGTGCAAGGTCACAAAATTGTCCCTCCCATTCAAGAAGAAAACCCACTTTTTACTCCTGAGCTTTGATATGTGTTTTGCTGGTTTGGGTTTTTTTTCAGACTGTTTCAAGGTGAAGGATTAAAATCTGGAATTTAAAAAGCATTTATGAACCTGCAGGCCTAATGTGCTCTGCAGGAAGTGTTTATAATTACTCGTCTTCTTGAACCACTCTGCATGTATTATTGTTCTTGTTGCCTTTACAAACACCACCCCCCCTTCTGTTCAAGCAGCACACACTCACATGCTCAGCAGTGGTGAGCTCATAGGCTGCAGTAGCTTTGTCTATTTATTTAATTTAGAAATGAAAGAGATTTTATTTTTAGTGTTGTAAGTCTTTGAAAAACTAGACAAATAATGGTTGAGCTACCAAAGGAAAAAAAAAAAATAGGACTTGTTGATCGTATATCCCAGAAGGGTTTTTCCTTGGTGTTATTTTTCACTGTTATCCCTACTCATCCTGCAATGTTATTGGAGGTATCACTCTAAAGGAAGCCAGGAAAAAATCCTGCTAATGATGAAACAGTATGCCATAAATCCTGTCAAATCCCCTTCGTATTAACGATACCTTTGTCACTGCCACTGAAGCTTTGCTTTGCTGCTGTTGTTTGGCCACTGTCCCTCTCTTTTAGAGGTCGTTTCAAGTCATTCCCTTTTGACTTCTTCACCACGCACAGTGAGCCATGCAAAAGTATCTGCCAAAAATTCTGTCAGCTTTCTTCCCACATGTATCTGCAGTTGCCTGTGCAGGCTTTGGTCACAGTTTATCGGTGGATCAATCAGTTCACACTCACTGGCTGTGAGAAGTTTCAGTTACAAACAGAAATCTCACCAGCCTAAAACATGGCTGTGTGGGATACTGTGAATACTCTGGGAAAATACTGCCATGGCAAAGAGGTTGAGATGTAGGTGTTGAGTTTTCCTTTACTGGAACATATCCAGTGGTCACTGCTGGATAGCAGTGCAGTGATGCTGCAGTTCCTTGTGTGGCCATGAGCTTCCTTCAGTGGACTCCTCACATGCTCTTGAACCATGAAGCTGGGCCATCAAACCTAACTGCAAATGGGGACCTTCAGTTTCAGATGGAGAAACTTTTTCACAAGCTCTGGAACAGTCCGAAGTAGCTGCAGGCAATGGCAAATCACTTCTCTGGGAGAGGCAATGTACAACAGTATTTCAAGGCATGAGGAGAAGACAGGGCTCCTAATTTGGAAAACAATTGCCTCGAGACATCCTCAGGAAAACCAACAGCTTTTTTCTTAGCACTTCAGTGGATGGAGTGAGTTTTCTCTGTCTTTATTTGGTGTGACCAGGCAGTGCGCAGGAGATACTGACTTCTATACAAATGGTAGTCCCTCAGCTTTGAAAGGAAGGCAGAACATCTCAGAGGCTCACCTTGTTGGTGCAAATGCCTGGAAACCTGCTCAGTAAAGGTTCTGTGAATTTGAAAAAAAGAAGCTACAAAAGCAGCCCCACCTATGCCAGATCATCAGAAATATGCAAAGTATTTTTTTTCAGGATGTCATAGGTTAGCAAGCATAGTCCCAGAAGTGATGTTGTTGCAAAGGGGTGCTTACAGCTTCCTCTGTGACCTAACAGAACCCATCAGCTGGCCAGTTTGAATATGGACAATTCTTTAAGCCACTTAAAATTGTGACCATCTCTGTGATCCACACTTAAGAATAGACAACCCTGAGGCAGAGCCTCTCTGTCTCGTTTCCGGCGCTGGGACAGGTGGCTGCGGGCCCCATGCGGGGGCCAGTGGGCCCGGCCCAGGCCCTGCTCAGGCCAGGCTGGGTTGGGCCATGGCCATCCTGGAGCCATGGACCTGTTCCAGCCGTGGAACCCCACCCCCCCCCCCCCAGCCCTGCTCTGGGCAGTCGGAGCAGCCCGGCTCCCTCTCTCCAGTGCGGCCAAGATTCAGCTGAAGCTGCCCCACTGTCCAGCAGAGATCATGCAACCAACAGCGATAAGCGACATTCCAGCTGCAAGGCCGAGGTGAGATTAACCCTTTTAGTGCTGTGAAGAGCTGAAAACCTGAGGGAGAAGAAAGAGGAGATGCTTAAAGCTGTGATTCTGTTGTGAAGCTATGATATATCAGAGTATCCTGTTGTAATTTCATGAAGATATGGGGGGTGGAGTGTTCAACTCATAAGCAAAAGCACCTGCGCCGAGATAGGCAGATGCTGACGCAGCTGTAATTTCATGAGAAGTTTGGACAGGGAGAGATGGACCAGATGAGGACTTTTGCTCCAAATGGGAAAGGAGAAAACCTCAGTTCCTAGAGATGCTCCCAGAGATAGTCCTAAAGATGAAGATGAGGAGGACCCTTTGCTCCCAGGGAAGGAGAAGGGCCCCTGTTCTTAGAGATTAAATGCTCCCAGAGATGGGTGAAGAGAACTTTTGTTTCTGAACGGCTCAACCTTAAATTTATACCCCAGTGATTCAAGAGTGGACCCTCGAAAGCAGTTGTGGGAAAAGCTGCAAGTCATGGGAAGGGACTCACATGCGAACAGAGAACCAACCCGGGCGGCTGGCTCGTTGTGATAATGTTTTCATAGCATGGGCAAGAGAGACTCCTCTTCCTAAATGGACTGAACAAGGTTATTATGGAAGTGGTAAACAGACTGAACATCTCAAGGGCTGTCTTTCTACATTGTCAGTGGGAGAAGGGAGAAAGAGGGGGTGTGGGGGGGGGAGGAAGAGAAGTATTCTGAAGGTGTGGTATGATTTTTTTTTTTTTTCTCTTCTTTTAGGTCTGTTAATAAACTTCTTTATATTCTTTCAAGTTTGGTGCCTGCTTTGCGTTTCTCCTAATTCTTATCTCACAGAAGGTAAATAGTAATATTTTAGACTAAACTACTACACAGGGGAAAAGAAAAAAATATATATATATAGTTCTCATTAGTAAGTGCAGCCCTGATGGTATGAAGAGGATTGTGTTGACTTATTTTATAGGAGGATTTAGTTTTGCAGTATGTGTGCTTGGATACTAAAAAAAGCAGCAGGTTTCTTCACAGAGTGCATAATTTTGCAAGTTTTATACTTACTTCAGGCTGATGATTTCCTGATTATACTGTGTCCTTTTGCTGCAGAAGCTGTTGATCTTTGCAGGAAAAAAAAAAAAAAGACAGGACTGAAGTGTAGAAACTGTAGTGCTGTTATTTTGTGGTGACAGGAAAGATGCACCAGCATGCAGGTTTATTCTTATGTGACACATAATTGCTCAGAAACTATTTTTAAAACCAGGCTGAAAGAAATCACAAGGGTGGCATAGATAAGCTGTCATTTGACAGTCCTGCTTAGGTTGCATGCGGGGAAAGTTTTGAGTGGTGTAGTGCAACAAAGTATATTTCAAACCAGGAGTCCCGTGGAAACCGAAGTAGATATGGACAGATTCGTGGTAGATGTTTCAGAGATGTTTATTTCTCCAGCCGCATGGCCGGGGCTCGGCTCAGGAACTCCCCGGTCACGGGACCCGAGGGTCCTTGGCCACACAGGGGAACACAAACCAACCAATGGGAAATGGGACTGACCAGGGGCAGGGAAACCCCGTGCCTCCCCCCCAGGGCCCCTCTCCCAGGGCTCCATGGCAGGGGAGGGACCCCAACAGTGTAGGAACCATGACTGCAGCTACCAAGGAAGGAGGAGAGAGGGGAACAGAGCATGGCTCTCCCAGCTTGCTCAGCTCACATTAGTGACCAAATCACCCTGCCTGTAATGTCCACTGCTTCCCCACTGCAGCATGTAGTAGGCTCACCACCCCAGGGAAATTCTGGCTGAGCAAAAGCTTTCTAGATGCTCTGCAGACCCATCTCATTCTGTTCTAACTGCAGTTTGCAGGCACTATAAGCATTTATAAGTCTCCATAATGCCAGACATTGCCTCTACTTATAAACCTTCCATCACTAATGTTCTTAGACTATTGTGACTACAGCAACCTTATCTCCACTGTATCTTTGGTTTTTGCAGTGCTTTGTGCTAACAGGATGTTTAGAATGCCCAGCTCTCAGGGAAGCCAAGCATGCTTTCTTTAATGCTTAAGAAACACTTTTCAGCTTTTCATCCACTTCATTGTGTTCCCCATTTCCTATGGAAACCCTTGATGCGCAGCTCCAGGAATGCAGGATTCAAAGGCATCTCCTTTATTTCTCATGCATCTGGCAGTCCCTCCTTCAGTGAGAATTGATAATACCTGAGTAGGATTATTTCTGTGTCCTGTATTCTGTGGGTATCTGACATGACAGACAAACGTCCTTCCTGCCAGCCCCTTTAGCCCTCATGAGAGTGAAATATCCTTACCAAAAGAGGAACAAAGTTCAGGTGCAGCTGAACATTCATGCTTGTGTCTGCTCGGGGTGAGAGTGAACAGTCTCAGCTCCAAAGGTCACCTACCACACTGACAAGGATGTCCCCATGCCACAGCTCATTTTACTGAGGCTGTCAGTGCTGGTGAGAGCAGAGGGATTTTGAACAACCTGTTGATATGACATTTAAAAAGAAAAGGCTTTGGGTTGCATTATGTCCAGCCTGGTACTCAAAGTCCCTTTAAGCAATCCTAGATTGCTTTAAAGCACAAAGCGTGCAGAGTGCACCACTGCTGCTGTGCCATTCACAGAGTGACCCTGTGCTGTCCACCCAGAGAGGCAAAAACCAAGCTTAGACTGAAAGCTGCAGTCCTTAAGCTGCAATATGAGACAAGAGACCTTTGCCAGAGATGTGACATTCCCAGGAGAAGCTCATTCCATGGGCCACCTTGGTAACCATGCTGATTTCATAGGCATAGCACAAGAAATGTGTCCTGTTTCACTATGATACGGTACATTAAAAACTGATTAGCCTTTATAAGATGCAAAGACACTGTCAGAAGGGCTACCTTTTAGTATCTGTGCAGCTCTGCCACATTCAGTCAGCCATGATAAACCATCCATCTTGGCTTTCATCTGGCAGCCAGCAAGCTGAACAAATATGTTTATACATAAGGCACAGAACCTCTGTGATGTAACTAAGAAACTGAATTATTACTTCTGTCCCTGAAGGCTGACCGTTGTTTAAAATTCCAAGTTATTCGCTTTTATACACTTTGCAATACAATTTATTCACTTATTCTCCTTGTAAATTTTCAAATACAAGTATCAGAACATGATCAAGGGTACTATGGAAACACACTGATTCAATTTAAAGAGCAAGCAACTAATCCTTATAGAGCCATGCTTCTATAATTATGTACTTATAGTTTCAGAAAGTCACGAGTATACTTGGGGGAAAATGTTCCGTTAATGTGAATTACTCTAATTTCTCTTGGGTAATAGTAGGACAGTCCCTAGAAAGTGTGAAGGATAGGTGGTAACTCACAGTGTCCTGCAGAAAACAGCAAGAGAATGCCTACCCAAAATAGCTTGTTGTCTCTATAGCCAACACTCAGAGAAAAATGGATGAAAAATCGTTATCTTACCTACTTTCAAATGTGCTGCTGAGATGGAGAAATGAAGTGACTTGGCCAGAGACATTAAGAAAATCTGAGGAAGAATTTTCCACTGAACTAAAGAAGTCTTCTGAAAAACTTTCTGTTGGAACCTACCTTGTACTAGAAAATTTGGGGGCATTTGTTTGCATTTTTTTCCTCATAACAAGGGTGTCCTTTCCACATTTGTTTTCTATGAATTAAAAATGAAAAAATCTGACATAGTGTTTCAGCAAAAGCATTTCAGATTGCAGACAACCTTCTTGGAAAATTTACAGAAAAACATACAAAAGCTTATTTTATGTCATGGACATTCTCTAGTAAACATTGCTAATTTTCAGGTAGCTCTGGTATTGAGGCCCCAGAATTTCAGTAATCACCAGGCAGTCTGTAGCCCTAATTGCTTCACCAACAGTGTTCATCCAAAAGCAAGAACGACTGAAACTCAATTCTTGCCCCATGTGTGTGATCTGTGAAACAACAGTGAATATTTGTGGAGTCACTTCTCTGCAGTCTAGGAGAAATAACGTGCCTGAAGGTTATATATCTATTTATTTTTTAATCTAGGTTGAACAGCTGACTGCGGAGTGTGCAATCCACTAGGGGAGAGAAAAAAGAAAACCCACCTTTACCTTATAATTAGCACAAATGAGTACAGTGGCCTAGGGACAAAAACACTGTGCCAAGCTCTTGTGCCAGTGAAGTTTCTGGCACAGGGATGGTTCCCCAAGAGAAGACCATGTGAATTGGAAAAAACATTGAAATAATTGTATCTCTTATCCCAATCCTTTTCTCCTTATAACAGTTAGAATCCCTTGCAGACTGCAGTAACACAGTTTTTCCTGGCATGCAAATGAACAACTCCAAGTGCTGCTCCAGCAGAACCCGGCATTCCCTGAGGCTCTGGACCGCTGAGGACACAGCACTGGACAGCTCTGTTGGCTTTGTGCTGCCCAGCATTTGACCCATTGCCGGAGGGGCTCTGCAGAAGGTGGCTCACAGCCTCCTTGCACAAGAGAAATTGCACAACAGTGGCTGGGATACAACTGAGAACTGGGCCAACAGTGACCTGGAGCACATTCAGACAGAAACTGTCTGGTTTCGTGCTTGTACACAGCTGTTTCTTGTAGCTCTGGGAGTTATAAAATGTGCTCTGCTTTTGCTGTCAAAGACCCTAATTTAAAACCATATTCTTTAGGACCTGGAGTGGCTCCTAAAAAAAAAAAAAAAAAAAAGGGTGACAAAAAAACCCAACCACCACAAAAAAAAAAAGCTGGACTAAGATAAAGTAATTTGTGTCTATGTCCTTCTCTCATCAGGTTAATAACTCATTCTTGTAGTTCAAAATGACACAGCTTCTCAGAGATCATAGCAAATAAGGATTTAAATGGCTAGCTACAAGGGAGAGGGCTACACCTTGTAATGCAGTAGTTCACATTTCATAGGCTCTAGAAGATGATTTTTTCAGATTTGTAGGACTTTTTTGCATTCTTGAAGAGGCACAGGCAATGACCCCATTTAAAAACAGTGTGACAGAAGAGAGGACCTGTGCTTTTTTGAGAAACGTATTTTGCATGCACAAAATGATCATTAAGTGATTTAGTTCTTTTAATCAACTTATGCTTGCTGTAAAGATACAGCCTGCCTTTGGGTTTGTCATCTAGGAACAGGTGACAGAATAAAATGCTAGCACATAAAGAGACAGGAGGACAAAAAATTCTCCAGCTTATATAAATTTCCATGCTGATACCACACCAGAGGGTCAGTTCATTGCCAGAAAAAGATAAGCGTTTGAGCAGAATAGAAGCTTTTTCCTCAAAATTGCCTAAAACCCCAGTTGTATATACATTCTGACAGGACTGAGCACTTGTATTTTCTTTCATCTTCCTTGGTGCTTCCTTCCTTCCAGTGTCTTCTGCAAGGTAGAAGAGTGGTACAGGGCTCTATGGGGGCAGCCAGTCTGTCCCCCTGTGCTTACCATGCATCACTTCTTGGCCTTTCTGTGCTGACACCTCCTCAAAGCTCTGGACATGGTGGTTTTCAACCACCTCACTGGCTGGAGATGTGCTGCCTTTGTGCATTTCAAGGTAGCTTAGTAAAGAATTCTTTGTGTTTTGTTACTTTTCGCAGAATTGGGTGGTTCCCCTATGGCTCTTCTCTGAGATGCATGACACAGGATTCCAGGGATTTTTTTATATGCATATATTTTATTATTTACATCCTTGGGCCCAGATGCATAAAAATTTTTCAGTACCCAATTGATTAGATTAAATTATGAGACAAATATGGAATCTCTTTCAACAGCACGTGAAGTCCCATAAACAAAATTGAATGCTGGAAAGTTGTCCTGAGTGAGACTGCTGAGTTTGTTAATGCCTATTTAGCTTAAAATGATTAATGGCAAAATGAGTTTGGGGCAAAGAAGACGCTGATAAAGATTCATATTGTTCATATCTCAAGCTGGGTCTTGTGTTAAACACTGCTAAGGTCATTCTGAGCTTAGGAACCGAAGCCACATTTGGTGTCTCTGTTACTGCTATCAGCTACAAGCTGTGACAAGCAAACAAAACCACCACTTACTTTAAATATGAAAGAACAGGAGACCGCAGTCTTGGTAGTTTAGCATGGCTTATCCAAGCCAGCTTTAAATATCTTAGAAACTCTTGCAACTTAGGTGTTTATGTTTTCACTGCTTACCTCAATTAACACAGCGATTGGCTGTAGAGAGCCCTGCAGCTGGCACAGCTTTGAGGAACATATGTTAGGAAAACATCAGTTTGCCTGGAAGCTGATTTTAATGGGCTGGTTTTGTGGCTGCTGGCAAGATGGGGAAAAGATTCAGAGCTCTTTTTTTGGGCTATTTTTTGAATTGCAAAACAAATTTCCTTTCCGTGCTTTATGGGTAGATAGAAAGGTAGATAGAAACCTCTGATACTGCAGAGGAAAATGCAATTTAATAAGATTACTTAATGTTCTCTGCTAAAGTAAGGGAGAGCTTCTAGCAGTTTTATTCTTTGTCAGGGCTGTAAGGGAAGACTTAAGAGATGTGAGAGGAAAACCAAGAAGACCAGGCAACTATATAGGTAATCTACCTGCCTACAAATAAAGAGAAGTGACCACTTATTCTCAGGGAAAGGGTGACAACTGAAGACTTAGAGGTGATAGACTGAAGACATTCCAGCAAAATATTTGGAGAAAACATTGTTATTTATAAGTGAAGGAAACTGCTGTGCCGTTTATCGGCAATTTGTGGAACAGGTGATCATCTCTGTCTGCTGTAAGCTAACCCATGATGAGGTACTTTGTCTTTCTGAGAAAGGGTAGGTTGAATCTGTAGTGTCAGAGAGTTAGAGGGAGGCACCAGCCCTTACTGGGAGGTGTGTTTCTGACTCAGAAATGTGGAAGAAAGTGAGTTTTTGGGTTGGTCTTTCTGCTGCTTTTTTTTCCCTCTGCCCTGCACATGCTTCTCCACCCCCCCCCCCCCCCCCCCAACATTTTTCTTTTCACAGAAGTGTTGGTCCTTAAAAGCAGACACTGTTTGAAAACCACTATCCTCAGGTATGGGCTTTCATTTTTTAGATGGTAGGGTATAAACTCTGAGCATGTACCCACTCAGAAACAAAAATGTACTTAGTCCTTCTCGAGTAGCTTTACCATTGCTGCCCCAGGGTTGCTGTTGGATAGGATAACAAGGATAGCAAGGATAGCACTGTCTTCACTAGCCCACTCCACTCTGCAGTTGTAAAAACCTGGAATTCTGGTTTAAAAGGACAAAAGATACTGTATCAATTACTAGTGTCATACATGAAATCCCTATTTGTGCTTGGTCTTTGCATATTAAGTTCTTTAAATAATTAATTTTGAGTTAATTGTTTTTAAATTGAATGTTACAATTAACCCATCAGCCCAGGTACAAAAATCCAGTTCCATTATCAGTGTTTCCATTTGTTTAAAGTTTATTAATAGAGTTGCACCCTTCCCAGTTAAAATTTTCCCAGTTAAAAATCACAAACTTGCCCCTTTTCAAGCTACAAACCACTGGTACACCATAAGAGTTACCTTTCCTGTGTTTACTGTATACTTTTATAAGTGTTTTGAGGTGTGTTGGATGTATTTTAATACTTTTTGTGGGTGTTTCACTTGCATTTTGATTCCAAGGCCAAACCCCCCACCCAGTCTAAATAGCCAGCAGCTATTTTTAGCTACAGAGCCATTACTCTGCAGGCAAGTTCCATGGCAACCTGAATACCTGAATTTAATGAAGGCATTGTATTCCCTTATCTCTAACTGATACCACCCCCCTTGACAACGATGAACCATTGGTGGACAGAGATGATCCATCAAAGGGAAAGCACCAATCGCCTTGGACCGAAGGGGCGGGCTGTGGGCGGGCTGTGGGCGGGCTGTGGGCGGATTGGGGGCGGAGCAAAAACTATAAAAAGGACGAAGCTGAGAGGCGGGCTCTCTTCTCTCTTCCCCTCTTGCTCTCTCCAGACTAGCTGTGGGAGACATTGGTGCTGGGCATTCAAAGCCTTACCCCTTTTAAGGGGCTTTTAGTAATTTTTTAAGTCAACCCAGCACTGCAAGTTTTTTTCTCTACCTGAGGTCTAGTGCTGTCTCAGCCAGAAGATCTCAAATCCCTGCGCTCCTGGGGCATACCATCTACCGAGCCATAGGATCCCAAATTTTTATATTTTTCTGATTTCTGTAATTTTTCAATTTTTCTGTTTTCAATAAATTAATCTTTTTAAGAGTTGTCTCATTTCTCACACTAGTTAGCACCAAGTACTTGTGCTACAAATGGTGCCAGAACTGGGGAACTAGTTACAAGAATTCATGTCCTCTACTTTCAGTTCCAGAGTTTGAGTTTAGTTTTTAGCCATACATTATACCCTCTTTCAACTTGGCAAATGATTCAAAAAAGTATCTTCCTGATTAAAAGTGATTCAGGGATATAAAATGCTTCAAGATATGTTTAGATTCCGAGATTATCATAAAGTATGAAACCTGAGCAGAATGCGTGGGAATAGCCCTGGTTTGTAGTCACCTGTCTGGTGTGAAAGAGGGAATACTGTATCCCTGTGCTTCATTTAGTTTCTAGAAGGATCCTGGGTTCTCAGAAGTGTTTGCTGAGCCTACTGGCAGTGAAAACAGAAATAGGCAGTGACTGATTTAATTAAATGATAAAAATCTATCACCACCCTGCCAGAAAAAGGTGCTCGAGAAAGAGGCAGATGGATAGCTGTCATTTCTGCCTTTGACAGGTGCCCCTGGGTTCCCTCTGGGGCTGAGGGAAGGCAGCACCAAGGGGTGGCAACATGAAGGGGGAAAGTGATTTATTCTTCTTGTTCCGAAGAATTTTTCATGTGTTGAAACTGACCCTCATAGGGACAGTGAATTGAGGGAGCTCAGCAACACAGAGCTGGAAGGACACTTCTTCCCATGTGGTGTGGAGTCCATAGGCTGCTGCTGTGCTCTCACATACATCAGGGTAATGACAGAGCCCTTACTTTCTGACAGGAGAAAGAAAAATAATCCTGAAAAATCTGGGGTAAACCTAAGGTTGTAGGTCAGCAAAACAAAATGCTGAAAATACCTTGGTGCAGACTTCAGACAAGCAAGGAAATGGGGGGATTCCCACGGCTGCTGAGTCTAAATGAAAAAGCCTCCTCTAATCTCTGAGGGGTCTTTAACCCTGGTACAATATGAGGTGGTGGAGACTGAGCTGCTCTGTTGCTGATGTGAGGATCCCACGCTCAGGCATTGGGGTCCATGTACCATGGTAATCACACAGAAGAAGAAAATAATGAGAAAAGCTAGTAAAGCAGCAGAACTTTTCAATATCTCATGCAGGTAGCCAATTACATGAAAATATTTAATGATTGGAATGAAAACTGATGCTTGCCAGTTTTTGGCTGCAATCTGATATTATCCCTTTAAAATATTTTTGTGGAAGGTCAGTGTTCCAGGTGATCTTAGCTGTTTATTTTAACTTTTCCTCCTGAATGAATTTGACAGTGCACACTTTTTTCTTCCTTTAGAAATAGAATGTATTTTTTTTCTTCCTCTGAAGAAAAGAAATATAATTACTGCAGTAAAATTGTATTATTGGGAAAAGGATGTCTTGACAAGAGACTTTAGAGTTGATCAGTAGGTCTTGAACAGCCTAGTCCCCTTCCATCCCACTGCTTTTAGAACTTTCTTTTTAATGTGACCTTAGATTGATTTGATATGCATGTTTTATATATATATATATATATATAGTTAAGAAAGGTTGAGCTGTGAAGAAATTAGTAAGTAGAGTGAAGCAGTGTGAGATTTTACACCAGCTGAAGTGAAAGTTGGCCCTTTGGGAGAATTCAGGAGAGCCAGAGATGCCTTTTTACTGAGCCTGTTTGTGGAGAAACAGCAGTGATGAGCTCCAGCTGTCTCTCTCACTAGAGGCAATTACAGGTGTACTTCCCCACACTTGACATCTCATTTTCTGGATCTGTAAAGCTGGGATAGCACTTAGTTCATTAGCTCCCAGTGGTAGTGTATATATGATTTTTTAGGTTTTAGTGAAAGCTAGACATAAAGCCATAATACATTCTGAGCTTCTCCAGTGCAAGGAGACAGGAATTGTTCTTGACAGATCTCATGCCTGCTATATTTTAATATAATGGGGTAAACACTGCTGTAGCCTATACGAGCACCAAGAGGGAGGAAAAAGTTGGTGTCTATGTGGGAAAGTATGGGATAATATGGCTTTGTAAGTTTATTACAGTCAGTCTTGAAGGAACCTGTCGGGCTTGATGTCTTGTTGCACTAGACATGGTATGCAAAGAACACCAAGAAGGAGGGATGTCTTGATGAGAAGTGATCATCCTCTCTGAATCACAGTGACAAGGAGGAGACAAAAAGTCAATTCCCTTGGCACATGCTATTCAGTCTTTCTTTTCCCCCCCTTTTATTATGTCTCCTCTTTCCTGTTACACAGTGGTTTTCCCCAAAGAGTAACAAAAATATGACATACTCATTCTCTTCCGGGAAAGGGTACTATATTATTCACAATACATGGAAAAAAATCTGAAGGGTGCTATTTCTTTGTTTCTTCTGCAACTTAGAAAAATTGAATAAAATCATAATTTTAGTATACCTTTTTACAAAGCTCACCTAGTCCCAGAAGAAGACCTGGAAAAAGGGACACCAAGAAAGAGAAGTAGACAAGTAGACTGAAAACTAGGATAAAGAAAAGTAACTTAAATACAGTTGGGACCTTAGAACTTCTCTCAAACAGAAAATTTTCACTAGATTACAAAAAAAGTTCTGTTTGGAAAGGATGTTAAAGTTTCTTTTGTGGCAAGTGATTTGTGGACATCAAGGTTTCTTCCCAGTCAGAGCAATTGCAAACATGTTAATAGCGCCAAGTTAATCTCACACAGCTCAAATAGCCTCCAAAATTAGTAGTTAATGTTCATATATGTTAAATAAATCCTCTGTATCATGATGAACTTTTTATCAACCAGAAATGTTAAATTGTAAAAACGGTGGGAGATTAGAATACAATAACAGAGCTGAGACTGAGGAAACACGTTCTTCAATTAGTGTACTCATGCATGTCCTGCTTTTCTACTAAAACACTATTGATTGAAAAATACTCCTCTCTGAAGGTTATTCTACACCTCAGTGAAGTTGTTCATGAGTCAGAGATTAAAACCTTAAAGCACAAAAGAGCAGCACAGTTGGAACTGCTGCCGATGGATAGATCAGTCACTGGGAATGCAGTTTGGTCTCTGTCAATAACACCACTCTAAGTAATGTGAAAATTGCATGTTATCCTGGTAGGTACAGGTGAAACAAACCAATGAACTTACAACTGGGTTTCTTTTCTGAGAAACATGGAAGAGTTTACATAGGAAAAAATGTAACATCCTCCTGAAATTCCAGCATTAGCTTCTCCCAGCCACCTGGCTCTAGTTGCACTGTATCCAAAGTGGATTTAGTGCAGACCAATACCATTGAATATTAGGTACCAGACTTTTCCCAGAGTGCTCTCTGCTGGCATGGATGTCAGGCATGAAAATGAGAACACCACAACAGCAACCACAGCCTAGAACATCTGTGAGCTGCTCACACAGGCCAGGTCAATCCTTGGTATGGAATGTGTTCTGCACAGAGCTGTTTGGCACGGAACAACGCACAAAGTCTGGAAATGGCACGTGCCTTTCTTTAGATCTTCATGCCTTCTCAGCTTAGCATTGAGTGTCCCATCCTGGTTTTATTCTCCAGATCACATTTCTAGTTTTCACTTGGGCTGTGCCTGAGCTCTCGCCTACCTCTTCTGTTTGCATCTCTTTCTGCCGCTTGTCTCCAGGAACCACCACTCTCATCCCACACCCTCCACCCTGCCTTTGGTGCTGGCCAGGGACTTTGATCTGTGTGGTGTGTGGGAGGTTATTCTGTGTCTCCTGAAGAAATCCAGTTCCTTCACTAGGAGAGCCATAACCCCTTCACAGGACATTCTCTCCACATAACTAAGAAAGGCATGTGTTATTTCTGCACCCACAGAACTGCCCCTGGACCCCCATGTCCCAGAACTTCTCCAGATATGTGAGGAACAGCAGTTTTCCAGACATTTGGAGAGTTCATTTTCCCGTGTGCTGTGCTACACACCATGATACCTGACAAAGTTCACACAGCAGCTGCCTGAACATCCTCAAAATTTTATTTTATCTGCAGCTGAGAACTCGCTCGTATTGATTTTTGGGTTTCATCTTTACGACTTCTCCGAGGGCCTGGATGTAGCTGTTCAGTTCAGGCGGCTCGGAGTGTGGCGCTCAGAGCTGAGCACGGGAGGTGGCCAGTGGTGCTCGGCGGTGCGTGCCCGCCTGGCCAGCACGTGGTAACCAGCAGCTGCAGTTCCCAGAGGAGACACCGCTGACTCCAAGGGATGCAGTGTGAGGCACTGATATTCAGTGGGAAGGAGGAGCATGGAAATAGTAATACCAAAAAAGAAGAGCTAGAAATAGCCAGCAGTAAACTAGATCTGATTTTGTTGGATGATATGCTGGGGGGAGGAAAAAAGCCCAGTGGGCTTTTATGCTTCTAATGTGGGCTTCTCAACACACAGCTGTGGCATACTTACTTCTCTTTCTTTAGCTCTAGGGGTGGCAGTACCTAGAATAATCCACTGGGTTCTGACAATGGAATATACATACTCCCCCAAAGGAAAAAACAGACAGCCCTGAAGAGATCAGACATGGAGAAGTGTATTGCTCAGACAGTCTGCAGATGAAAGACTAACAGAAGTCCATGGATTTGTAGTGGAATTACATATGGGCAGAAAAAGGGGTGACAACCTAAATTTATGTCAGAAAGATGTGAACACTCATCTACTCATAAAGAAAATGAGTAGAATAAAGTTGTTAGTCACACAGGGCAAGATCTTCTCAAAGTAAGAAGTCAAATTATTAGAAGTCTCCAACACATTTAAAGATTGGGAAAATTTTTAATGTAGAAGAATACAAAGATGGACAAGCTACCAGAAACACATGCAAAGAAGACGTAAAGGTATGATGTCCAGTTGCTTTGTTTGCCTTTTTCTGGTAAAGCAGTAAGATGCAGTGAGGCTTTGTTTTTCAAACATGTTTGGGGAGTGTTGTGTCATGAAGCAGTGCAGGAGCTCAGACATCTGTGCCCAAGTTCACACACAACTGTGCCTGACTCCTGAAATTTGCCAAGTAAGCTGATTTTCTCCTAAAGCATCAAAGTCTTTATAGCTGAGACTTAATAGTCCAGGGGCTACCACTAAAAGAAGAATTGTGAGATATACTGAGAGTTTAATCATCCAAGTAATCAGGACAAAGATGGTATTGCCCTGTCTGTACACAGACACGGTTCTCCTCTTCTGCGAATGTTTAAATGACCAAGTTAAGGATGATGCCTGTTAAATGTCATCAAATGGAACAATTCAATGGCTGACAGAATAATTGAATAATTTAGATTGAATAGGATTTCAGGAGGGCATCTTGTCTGTTTTCTTGCTTGAGCTATGGTCAACATTAAATTCAGACCATACCAAGTTTTTTTACAAACGCTTAAGTATAAAGTATCTGGACTAGCAAGTACAAGTACTATTGTAAACAATTGAGCAACAAATCTTTCTAAAACATACTGAGAAATCTGATCTTAATAAAAACTTTCTCCTAAATTCACAATTATTTCACTTTAAATAGAGGAAGTATTTCTGAAAACTGTTAGCACTCACCTTCACCTTCTGCTGAAAGTGCATCTTTTCCTAAACCAGCACAGTTAGGTAGAAGCCAAGATAAGAAGTTACTTCAGCATCCCTTGTGGTCAGACATGTCTTTTTTGCCTGAGATGGGAGAATTTTGACGCCAGTTAAACATGGCAAGGACTGTCCCTCATCCCTTGGGAAGAGTGTATAGAACCACAGCTCAAGTTGTCATACAGGAGCTTGCAAACCTCAGAGTTCGTAGAAACAATGCAGGGAGTTTGTGGTTTGTCTGGTGTCTCTGCACCAATAACCTGCACTTCAGTGTGTTCCCACTGTAGTGCTTTAAGACCTTCTCCTGTGTCCCCAGCTGCACTCGTTTTAGGTTTTGTATTGTTTGTTTTTTGTCTACCGGTTTTCTTCTTTCACTTTTCTTCTTATCTTCGTACCCCTTTTTGTCCCTCAAGGCACAGCGTTGCAGCCGCCAGCAGAGCCTGATGCAAGGCTACCATAGTACAGTGAACTGTTTAATTCTCCTAGACATTTCCCTATGGCAACTATCCATAAAAATTTGTTTTGCTGAGGGCAATTCATGTCATCTAATATAGAGCCGAAACAGGAAATCTTATTTAAGGTAAGAAGGCTGTGCACTTCCCATATCACAAGCATGATGCTAAACTCATTTTGACTATCACAGATTTGCAGTTTTTCTCTGAGATTATTTCTCCTTCTTGGCCCTTATTTGAACAGAAATAACTTCTCATATTCTCCCACCCATGAAGTGAGGTTGTCAGTTTAAAGGAACTTTTATTCCTCCTGAGCAATGCTCAAAAGCAATGTTCCTCTCCTTCTTGAGCTGGGCCCATCAGGAAAACAGTGTGGACAATACCCTCTGAGACAGCTGTCTCAGTAAAGGAGAGCAGAGCAAGGGCTTGCATTAATATTGTGAATGGATCTCAGAAACCTTCCAGAATAAGGAAATCTAGTATTAATGAATTTGCAAGGCCAGTGAAATCATGCTCCATTTACAACCGATCAAGCAGCAGGGAAACCATTCCCAATTTCCCTGCACGTGAATTTTTGCTTTTATCTTGGTTTGGTTTTTTTCCCCCCCTCTAATACTCAGTAGTTCCCAGGGATGTTGTCTGCAGAGAGCAAGGGCCGCTATGTTATTTACTGCCATAACCCCGCACATCCTCCATGTATCTCAACTATCCATCTAGATTTCTATTTATAGCTACTGAAAATCAACATTTCCAAGGTATAATGTAGCCCATTCTATACAGAGAGCTTTGGTGTCTGCTCCTGTGGGACAGTCTTTGCTCAGGAGGGGTCATCTTATCTCAGAAGCACACATCCACCTCTGTGGGTGTGTCCCTGCTTTGAATCCTGCCCTGTGCCACTTACAGCCAGTAATTTCCTTCAGTCTTAGGGTAAGGAAAAGGAGGCCATGAATTGTTCTGAAAATCTCATTTCTGTTTCACTCCTTGAGTCACATGATGAGTGCCAGCATGATGTCACGCTGGACTTCATGCATTTCAGTGCTTCTCAGAGCTGTGTGAAGAACTGCTTAGTTCCTGCAGCTAAGGAATCATGGCACTGGAATTGTTGCTCTTTCCACTTTGTGTTTGGAAAGAATTAACTTGTGAGTTGAGATATGTATTGGGTTGACCCTGAGTTGATGGACAGTCTTTAAGACCAATTATGCTTCTCACAATTTACATATTTAAACCGCACAGAAAGGCGGGACTTCCCCTTTTGGTCGGAGCTCGCTTGCTGGGAGGTGGGGGCAGCTCGGGGGCCTCCCGGCCCCGCCGGGCCCGGCCGGGCCGGGGCCACTGCCCCTTTCCCCCTTTCCCAACGCTGTGGCACGGACCCTGGGTGGCTGGGGGGGGGCTGCCTCAGAGCCACAGGCAGCTAAAACCAGCCATGGACTGCTCACAGCTAAACCCAGCCATGGACTGCTCACAGCTAAACCCATCCAGCGCGGCTTCTGGGGACCGGCGGGTCCCTCTCCTCTCCATGCAGAGCCGGCGGAGTCAACGGGAGCCGGCAGAGCCTCCTGTCTGCAGCCAGCACACTTCGTGCTGAACTGAAGAAGACACCACGCAGCCAGCAGCACAGAGGGAGCGAGGCTTTCCCCACCGTAAAGGCTGAACAAGAACACTCTTCAGCATGGCGGCTTCAGTCAGAGAGAAAGAGAAGTGAGCCACATGGGACAGAGCTGAGCATGGCGACGGGAGAAAAGAGGGCGGTGCCACGATTCTGGCGGGCAGCTTAAAAGAAACCTTCTTGCATGCCGTGGTAAGAAACTGTAATACCACAAACTGTTTGTCTCTTTAATCCATTTGAAGAACATGGGGGGATGGAGTATCTTCGTGTGCCTGTGAAGATTGTGAAGAATGCCGATGCCAGGCTATATAGTAGTAAGAGGCTGTTGGAGGCTTGTGGCGAAGAAGAGCCTTTGTGTGCAGGCCAAAAGAACTTATCCTTAAAAAGATGAATAACCCCATGTGATGGCCCATGTTTTGCAGTGTGAAGGAACTGTGAGATTTTTCATGGGAGAGATGTTCTACGCACAGCAGATTGTTTGTTTCCGGGCGGATCTGCTGTTAGTGGCAGTTTGGGAACCACGTGCAACTGAAGGAAAAACCCTTTTTTCCCTTAAGCATAAGAGAGAGACTTTTCAAGAACTGGAACACTGACTAACATCCCATGTTCTGTTATCCCTTGTGTGAGCTAGGTAAAAGGAGAGAAGTGCTGGGGGGGGGGGGGGGGGGGGGGATTTGCTTTAATTTTGTTTTGTTATTGTCTCTTTACTTTTAATCCTATTAGTAATAAAACTCTTTCATTGTACTGCAACTGTTTAAGGTTTGTGCCTGCTTTGCTTTTCTCCTAATTCTTATCTCACAGAAGGAAAATAAGTAAGTAATGAATATTTTGAACCAAAACCACTACATTTAATTGGTGTTTTCTGCCCGGTTTCGAACTCAACCCGCTACAAGATACCACGGGAATAAATGCTTCAGTGTTCATGGCATAACAAAGTCATCTTCTTTTTAAGCCAGTATTCTTTTACATGGACAGATCACAGGCATTTTTCTTCAGCTGGGTGAGAGGAACAAAAATGTAAAGCAGTTTCTTTCCTTCTCGGGAGAGAATACTCTTGAAACAAATCTGATGTCATAGGAAATATGG
Organism: Coloeus monedula; assembly: GCF_965178545.1. Classification (NCBI taxonomy): domain Eukaryota; kingdom Metazoa; phylum Chordata; class Aves; order Passeriformes; family Corvidae; genus Coloeus; species Coloeus monedula. The sequence goes on from NC_138788.1 coordinate 8,326,662, forward strand.
TTGTCCCTCAAACACATTATAATAACCTCATGGTCCTTTCTTAGATTTTTATGGAGAATTGGATCAGAAAGTCACGAATGAATGATTCCACCCCTTCTAGTCTATACATAAAATATATCCCAGCAGGCACAGCTCCCCTTGCTTGCAGCCTAAGCTTTTGAAAGCAGGTGGTTATCGTGAACTCTGGGTCTGTTTGTTTTTATTTAAGTGACACCCCTCTACCCCCCATACATATTCTTTTAACTTTTGCAAGTTTAAAAGAAGGCTTGGAAATGTAAGCCAGGCACAGTGGGAAGCAGCTGCCTGAGCTTGCAGATGACTGAAATGCAGCTTTGAAATGTGCAGCAGGCTTCCCAGGCAAGACAACTGGTGTGGTAGAACTTGGAGTACAAGGAACTTGGGAGCAGTTCAGGCCTATGTCTTGTTATATATGGCCCTACTGTCTTCCAGATTTCCCCTAAAATCAGACATTCCGTTCACCTTAGCACACTCTGCTAGATTGTTACTGAGGCAGCAGCTACATGACCAGTGTGAAGATGTAAGAATTATTCGAACTGAGTACATTTTTCCAATAGATAATGGTTTTGATTAATGTAGCCTCTTCATCTTTGAATTGAATGTAAGGTCCATCTGCAGATCACTGCCTGATTGAGTTAAGTTCTTACATTACTGCCTATCATAGAGCACATATACACATCATTTTCTCATTATTAAAATTTACTTGGCAATTTTTGTTAACATATTTTTCCATTTCCTTTGGCCTCATTATGAAGAAGTCATTGACTCCACATAGCTTGTCTAGCCATGAGGTCTATTAGAAGTTACTGGAGCTTTTTCAGAGAAGATTTATAACCAAACAAAATAACAGAATCTTATAAAATGTCTTCTTTTTATTCCTATCCCCATGGATCTTGCAAAATACTGACCTGTACCCATATTGCAGCTATACATTAAGTATATATATTATATATCATATATATCAATTGCTTTAATGACATCTTGTTCGAGAATTTAACATGAAGTTTATTAAAAACATAATTTTTGAATTAAAATGGCATCAAACAGTGTCAAATATACCATCGCTTTCATTGCTCTGAAATAGCTGTAATCCTTAAACACTCTAACAATATTATGAATCTACCAGCACTCCAAAACATCTTTATCAGAGTGTTGCTGTGTTTGCCCAAGCTGATGGATATTTAGAAAGGAATAAAGGAATAACCCAAATGGTGATATTAGGTGTTCTATAACTGCTCGCCCACACATCATCCTGCTCTCAAAAGCAAAATTCTGTCTCTTGTTGTCATGCTTGATGCTTCATTTACAACTGATTTTCTGAAAATGCTTCCATTGACAGTTTTGGAATTTGCTCTCTACAGATCATCATGCAGGTAGCACTCATTTTCTGCCGTGTTTCCTGCAGAGCCAGTGTGGACAGAGGGCACACATAGCAGAATATGATTATGCTTCCTTGTGGAGAAGCATTCCCCAAGAACTGGTCACCTGGCACAGGGAGCCTGGCAGTGACTGCTCAGTTGTGTCCACTAGAACAAGCCTTCATTTGTTATAGGTTGGTTAACAAACATCTCTTACAGTCTTCGGTGCCTTTACAGGTTTTAATGTTTTTTGTACATGCCATCTCCTGCTTACAGCCCCTCACATATCTAATTTTTCTATTTTAAGCACAGAGCATTGTGACTTCACTAACTTTTATATGAGGCAGGTGCATATATCCTGTAAGATTTCCCATTAATCCATGCTTCCCATTATTAGGCACGAAGCTGCAACTTTATTTCTTAGTTTTGAAGATGTTTTGCATCTCTTTGTGTCCCCAAGTGTTGACTGGAAGGTGACAGGAGTTATCTGTGTGCTTTCCTTTTAATCTAGAAGGAAGCATTAGTAAGTTCCTCTTGTGCTGTGTGACATCATTGAAGTTCTCCATTTGTGCAAGGTTGGGGAGCACAAAAAACTTGGGGTAAAATGCAAGTGGTTTCCTAGAGGGTCATTGTTCTTAATGGTCTCTTTCATTTTAGTAATCTCATGAAAAGGCAAATGATGGTCAAAACCAGATTACCTTTAAGTGCTCAGACTTGTCAAATTATAATTTCTTTCACAATGATGTACAATATCACTGCCTTACATTTAATGATATGTAGGCAAATTTTTAAAAAAAGGTGTAAGTTTCATCAATTTTTTTAAAAATACTTCAGTATCACAGAAAGTACTCACTTCTGAAGAAATACAGTTTACATAACCAGTCCTCAAAAAACTTTGTTGGAACTTTTCCAGAGGGGCAAAAAGTACCTATTTAATGACATGATAAGAAAGTGAGAGAATATTGCATTAAAAAAATTAAATTCCCCTTTTCTTCTGTACATTTTTTGACCTACAAGTCAGCAGCTTGTCTTCTCAAGAAATATCTGAATGGACTGCAGTCAAACTGCTGAGGTACTGCATGTAAAACTCAATAAATAGGTCTTGATAGTCGCTGCTCTTGCTTTATAGAATATATAGCATGAATTCTTAGGAAATCTTGCATTATTTGAACACAGAAAAATTGTAAATGATTTTATGCAATGGTACAGGACCGTTAAAATATTCTTATATTGGCTCATATTTATGATGTAGTAAATCTATTGGTGCTCCTCTTAATTCTTCTCCTTCACTCTTCCCTGCTTTTTATCTAATTTGAATCTAAGTGTAACAACATGGCATTTACATATCTATATTTCAAGCACAAGCACGTATAAACATTGCCCTTGCTCCTTTTTCAGGAAGGATTTCTCAGTCTCTGGGGTACGATTACACTCCGTAGTGTGTGTCAGTTAAATTTGTCGAAGCTCGAGAACAATGGCAGCATCCCTGTTCACGTCTCCTTGCAAACGCTGCTGGGAAATGAGCCCTTTCTGCAGCTTAGCTCCCAGGGATCAGCCATGGGCCCTGCCAGGCTGGGGCTGTTACAGTCAAGTCGTGAGTTATAACTTCAGGAGCAGTGACTGCGCCCATCGCGGGCAGCCTCGCTGTCTCCTGGGGAGCTCTGCGGGACCGCAGGGCTCGAGCACAGCAGCCAGAGAGTGCCTCAGCCCATGCTTTGGGCACTGGGCGCTGCAGGGTTCTGAGGATGGAACCAGAGGAAAGAAACAGCCCCCCCCTCCCAAGAGCATCCCAGGGCCCGCGCTCTGAGCTCCAGCTCCTCTGGGTGCGTTTCCAAGCAGCTCCGTCCCTCTGTTGGCAGCAGCCTCCAGCGCTGAGTGCCCTGTGCAGTGCCTTGCTCTGTCAACAAAGCAAGTCCCTCTCACCTAGGGTTTGCTTCTCTGCTTTCCTTTTGGCCAAGGTCAAACAATAATTCGCTGAGCGCAGGATGTGCTGCTGGCTTTCTTCTCACACAGCTGATGGAAACATTTATCCGAAGGTTTCTCACTTAGATCGCTACAGCAATGGCTTTAATCCAATACTTTTTAAGTCCATCACTAACAGAGGGTTTACAAAGACCACCATCTTTCCAACAAACTCCCTGCCCCCACGCTGGTAAAAATGCCGTCAGTCTTCCAATAAATTCAGTTCTCTGCATTTTCATTATTCTCTGCTGTTGTTTTTAAGACATTTAAAGACATTAAAAGCACTCCTCCAGTGGGAGTGCTTCCTTGTGTTGTTACTCTTTTGAGTTTTGTTTTAGTTGAAAGGCTTGATAGCTTTAGGGCAGATGTCTTCAATATTTTTGATTAAAAATGTGACCTCTAGTAGATAGCTTCTGCTATTTTTTCCTCTACTTGACTCAGTTACTGCAAAGAGCACATATTGCACCTAAAGAAAAGGTTAACTGCCCAAGACGTGTTACCTATTAACTTATTAGTCCTGATAATCCTGAGCTTTCACTATGAAAGTGTTGCTGCTACAGATCCCAAATGGAATTTAGTTTGTCCAGGCTCCAAGCATGTCTGGTTAATGCATTTTTTTTTATTTTTTAAAACAGTTAATAATTTTCATGTCATGTGTGGTCTTTAATTCAAACTGAGATTGGAAACAGAACTTCTGTGATATACAAAAGGTCACTTAAATCTTGAAGTTTCAGGGTGTACCAGGTGGTCATATTTAGCACTTGGAGCAATCACCATGAGTGATGGTACTTTTGTACTGAGTCTCTTAGCCTGCAGAGCTCGTGACCTGCTGGAACAGGCCACATAGAGTGAGCAGCCCTTCTGCCCAAACCCCTCAGCTGTTCAGTCCACCCCTGCCTTGTCTCTGTGATGCTGCTTTTTACAATTGTGTTTAGTCAAAGTATGTTCAGCCACACAGCGTGTGAAAACTGAATTTCAGGCGCCTGTCCGCTTTTTGGGTGCTGGGGAGCTGGATGTGCAGCTCTTCAGGCCAGAGCCAAGCAGCTCAGAGGAAGTTCAGCAACCCAGTTCCTAATGGCTAAAGGCTTCTGAGGTCAGAAGGAAAGGGATTGATGAGTTTTGTTCTTACAAAGGTGAGTAGTCCTGGGGTAGACGTTTTGGGGTCTCTTTTCACATTGTGCATTGAAAGTCCTCAGCTGTTTTTCATTCGTGTGTCAATGCTCCTTTTTGAATCCCTGAGTCACATCTGGGAACTTGGGCAGAAGCAGCACTGCCTGCATTAAATACTTGGCAGTAACTTAGCACTTTCTATGCAAGAATATTCTAGTGCATTGCAAACATTAATTACATTTTACAGACCCTCTGAGGAAAGAGGGAAAGCTAACTCTGCTTTTGGAAGACATGCTGATTTTGTTGATTGACTGCATGCCGAAAGAAATGTAAAATCAACCTTTATGTTGCCCAAATATATAACCAATGTAAAGTTAAAAGAAAAAGCAGCAAGATTCCAAACCCTGCTGCTCCAGTGCCAGAGAGGAAGGAATGAAAATCAGTTTGTGACTAGGAAGGAGTACTTTGATAATTGGGAATATCACATTACATATGCTACGTGATGGGTCTCTTTTTTGTCAGTATATATGACACTGTTTTGTCTAATTATCCCTGACATTTCCTTTTGGGCTTTATTTTTGTTTTGTATATACATATTGGAGAAGAAAGGTCTGTCAGTCCCTGGGAATCATGTATAATTCAGAATAACTATTAGCCCTTTTATGGATAGAAAGCATATTTAAAACATAGGTACAGAGCAGCAAACAAAAAAAGGGAGGGGGAAAAAAATGAAATGCAATTAGTGTGCTCAGCATACCAAATACAGATCCATGTTCTCGTGTTCAGTAACTGTCTGAAAGCATTAAATACTGCATTTGGGTATTGGCCAGCATGAAGGAAAAGAGGAAGCTCATAGGAATCCTTCAGGGAAGTGTGAGATATCATAGGATCTTGTCCAAACCCATTCTCACCGCCGTGCTCCATTCAGTTTGTGGTGTGGAAGTTGGCACTGCATTCCTGCCACTCTTCCCCGTAAGCCTGAGCCTGGAGCAGCTCATTCCTTGCCTGTTGTCATGATCCCCATTCCCAGCCTGCCCAAGTGAGAGATACTTTGATCTTTAGTTTCCAAACACAACAGAGGAATTGGTAGATGTTATTAAGACAGAAACAGCTTTTAAATTTAGCGTGTGTTTAGTTGTTCTTTTTCTACAGTCCCTTTTGTAACACACTGTTCTCTTATTATAGCTTAGATATTCCTTCTAATGATAATAGAATCCTTTTGGGTTTTCAGCACCTGTCTGAAGGATGTGGTTACTAATTTGGAATAACAGTCAAGCTGCTGGAAAACATCCCACTAGAGGTTAGATCCATGTTGTGTTTTAACAGAAAGAAACAGCCCTTGGTACTTTCATATTTTTTACTTACAGGAAAAAGATATTACAGAGCTAATGTACAATGATTTTACTCATTTAATTAGAGATAGAATAGTGCATTGGACTAACTGAAATCTATAAACTCTGAATTAGTTACTTTGGATGGTACAAGCGCCAATGTAACACAATAGGTGATCAGTCTAAGTGGGGAGCCTGACAAACAATATGATATTTGAGCTGGTTGTGGGATGAGAAGGATATAAGAGAAGTGGTATTTTTGCTCTATTTGTGGCCATATTTTTTTGGTGCAAGGCAGGGTGATTGAGGTTTGGTTGAGCAAAAAATATATGTGTGGCATGGGGCAGCAATCTGTGGAGGCACTTGCTTTGTACTAGGAAACATTTCAGTGGCCATAACTGACAAATGGATTCATGTTGGTCTGATTCCTGACAGTTCCTGCATGGCAGTCAGAGATACTTAGGCATTAATAGCCTAAGCAAGCACTAGCACTATAGCATTTGAAGCAAGCCATTCTTTGTGAAATACAAAGTGTGTACAATAATATACAATTTACAATAATACAAATTATTGCATTGACTTCCTTGGGAATTTAACAATTTCTAAATTGTTAAATTGCAATGAGTTCCTGTGTTGCTGTGTTTGTAAGCACAGCCTGAAGTCGGGGGTTCTTGCCCCTTCAGACTGGACTTGTGAACTTCTCATCACCTGCCAACACTGGCCTGATCCAGCTTGAGTTCCATGCAGATTTTATTGTGTCTTTATGTAGGTCCTGGAAGGAAGGGGAAGCATCTTTGCAAATTAAGGTTAAAGTAGTGAGATGTTATTGTTTTATAAGAGCAGGATGAGTCCATGCAGTGTCTGAATGTGACTGTGCAGCCTTGATGTTCTCCTGTGGGTTTAGCTGCCGTATCACCAGCTTTTGTGAATCCTCGTCCCATGGCCTCCAATTGCACTGCTGTTCACAGGACCTGCATACTTCCTGAAGCAAGAACTCTGATTTAGTTCAGTGGAGAGTTTTGAGTGCTTGTGAATTGTGGAGTGGAGTGGTTGTGAGGCTGAGAGTGCAAACCATGGGTTCTTCCTGCTGTAATCTCTATTATCGAAGCACAGAGCTCAGCCACAGTTTTCTCAAAGTCAAAGCAGGCGGGGGATAGCTGCATGTTCTACAGAACAGCAGTCTCTCCCAACTTATTTGTAAGGCTCGAGATGATAATTAATGAAGAGAGTAACACTGAATTTTAATTGAGCTGTAATTATAATACAGCAATTTATAAAGTGAGACTTTCAAGACTGTTCATCCCCTACAGCATTTTGTTCCTCAGCTAAATCGAACTATAAAAGTTAGAGGGAGATAAATAATTGGTTCTGAAACATACTTATCACAAGTGGGTCAAGTGTATTTGTGTGTGTGGGCACCATTTATTATGATTTACGTGGAGGAAGCACCTCTGTGTCAGATCTGATAGCCTGGAGAGCAGGCAAGAGTGCATTTGCTAATAAACAGGCAGAGCTGACACTGGAGCAGCACTGGATTTACCAGAAGGCAGGAGACTTCCAGCTGGATTCTGTCCGTGCCCCAAGACTCAGAGAATCTCAAATATGACCCCCAAAATTGCCAAGAACCTGAGCAGAATAGATGCAGGGATTTCCTTCCCCAAAATATTACAAGCTCCATCTAAGGGAAAATTCAGTCCACCTAAACTTGGATTAGCCGAGAGAGAAAGCAGTGAAGCTGATGTAGTTCTGTATACAGTGGTCTTCTTAATTGGGATTTAGATGTTAAGAAACTGCAGATCAAATCTCTTCCCCTTATTTGGATTTTTGCGTTAGCAGCATGAACAGTGGTGGATTTTTGCTGCTTCAAAAAGGTGTCAGAACTTATGAATGGGAAAATCTCAAAAATGTCCACTGCTGGGCTGGCTCAAGAGATGTCTATTTCAGATACCCAACCATTTGAAGATTTTGATCTCAACTTCTCCTGTGAGATCTCTAATTTTTCTTGCTTCCAACTGGGCTAGAAATGTTAGAAGGGCAGAGTTTCCTGTGCTGTGGAAGAAAGATGTAAGAATGGTGCTATTGCTTACTTCTGTCTTTATTTGTAAAATTCCAGCTGTAAATGCTGCTTTTCCTCAAGTAAAGGCAGTCTCTAGGAGAAAAAAATCAAAAGATGGCCAGCTGGTCACAGTAGGGGTCGGCATTAAGGATTCCTGCAGGAGGAAGGTAAAAACAATTACCTGTCCTCAGGCAGAAAAAATCCCAAGAAAAATAATACTAGCAAAGTCCATAATCCAGGTTGAATCATTAAATAGGTCAGGTCCAGAAGGCTGTAAAGACCCCTGCCTTCAGCTAGCTCATTAAGAAGCCTCCCAGATCCCACAGGAAACTTCTCTTGTTTACTGAGTTTTCAACCCTGAGATGACAAATAATGGAGGAAAGTAAATGCCTAAGTATGTTGGAGCAGGCTTTTAAACCTGAGCTTGTAAAAGCAAGTTGAGAAGCTGGAATCCCATCACTGCAGAGCTTCAGGAGAAGTTTAGAAAAAAAATCTGGAATGGAATAGCAGATATCACTTGGGAGACACCTAAAGTAGTTAAATTACAGAGGACATTGGCAGGCCTACTTTTCTATAGTTTGTGGTTAACCAAAATTTTGCCATTTTATGGGCTATATTTTAAGATGTAACCATTATTTTCCAGCAACTAATAATGAAGGGATTTCTGACTGGGTTTTTCTGGAAACTGCTGTGGGCTAATTTTGGTAACTTCTCAAAAGGAGTTAGGACAAAAAGGAAATAACAAATGCCTCAATTTGAATAAAAGAATGTCATTTTAAATTGTTGTCCTGATAGAAATACAAGAGACCTTCATGAAAGATCTCCCAGAGAGGGAGATCACTCGCACACACAAACTTCCACCACTAATTCTGCATGAGCCATTTCTGCTTCATACAAGGAAATATCCTTTTAGGAATCTTTGCATGTACCAAAAGAGAAAGCTTTGGATACACGGAAAGCAATATAGGTGGTTATTGCAACTGTTATTTTGTATGGTTGCATTTTTTGTTACTCCCATAGAAACCAATCATTTCAGTTTAATGTGGAGTCAGAGGAATCTTTTCTGTGCAGGAATTGAAAATATCTGAAATGACTGACATTTGGTTGAAGGAAAAAAGAACAGAACATAAATCTCTCAGAGCTGAAGCTCTCTACTCAATAAAGGAAATAGTTTTTAGGAAAGAAAAACATGCTTCTTTTGTGGTGCTTGATTATGATTTCCTTTATTGTTGGCTGGCAGAGGGGGGTTGATGTGTATTGTTTTGTCTGGGAAGGGGTTCTGCCTCTTCTGTACCCGCAACATCAAAATTGAGAATTATCGCAGTTTACCACGGAGAACTTAATGAATTCAGACTGCACGAACACGCCGTTTCCAACAAGGACTTGTGTTTATTTGCTCGGTTCATGGTGTCGTGAAACTGTGTCTATTCTGGAAACTATCAAGGCTATGCAATTTGGCTGCTGATAGAAAAATTTTCTTCCTTTATGTTTCCTTTCTCTCATGTGGAAGTATTCAAAGTTATTGAAATTAGTAAAAATGCTTCAGTTTGTTTCTTCAGATGTGTCAGTTAGCAACAAGTCAATTTGCAGCTGCCACTCATGTTTAACCAAGCAAGTGAGCTAGTGAGCCAAGAAAACAAAATTGTGGTTGTATGCTGACTGGTTAAAATCTGTGCTCTTGTTACAGTTTCCATTCTTTCAACTTCTACAGGAATTAACCGGGCATGGACACTGCGATATCTAGATGGGTTTTCCACCAAGGGGAAAAGCTTAATTAGGCTGCAGGAAGCAGCAGCAACATGTATTCCACAGCGGGTGACATGGTGTCATGAGCAGCTCTGAGGCTCTGGGTGAAAATCAGGACAGATTTGAGCTCACACTGTCTTTTATGGTGACTGTAAACTCTTAACAAGTGCACACTAAACACAACCAGGTTTATCACATCCTCCCTTACTGGGGCTTCCAGTAATGATATCCAAGAATTGGACTAGGTCGGATACTCCGAACTCAGGTAGTGCTGGGAAAAGCAACAGCTCACTGAAATGCCCTAGGACAGGCCATATGCCAAAATGCAGCCAGGCTCAAGGGTGCACTGTGAGTCTGTAGCCCCTGGAGACCAAAGCCTTGGTTAGCATGATAAAATAACAGGATTGCCAGGAGATATTGAGAAATCCAAAAATACTGCTTGCAGGCGGTGTAAAATCAAGCCTTAGAAAATGTTTGACTGTGGCTGAGTTGGACTATGAGGGAAAAGACCCTTTGTACAGAGGGAAAGCTAGGACAGGAAAGACAAGTATGATTTGGAGTTGGAGAGTACATGTCTGATGTCAGACTGCTGCTAACACAGCCTTGAACTTTCAGCCCTCCATATCTCCTTGCTTTTGATCACCTCTATCATAAAAAGGCCAAAATGTTGCACTATTAAAGTCTGCAGTGCCTGTAAACATGGGAAAACTGTTACTTGTCAGCAATTATCATTTTGGTTATTGCAGAATAATCCTGAACACCTTTCAAAATCCATATACACGTAAATCTGGCATGCATATGCATATTTGAAACGGTTACTAATCAGCTTTAATTGCTCAGGTCTGTGGTTTTAGGATGCTTCTCGATGTCACTTCTTGTTCTTTAAAATACTACAACAATTTGTTGGAAGATTATAGTTATCTTTGACTAGTTTAATGAGCATAGCCCATATGGAGAATCTAATATGCTTCACGTTCATGCAGGAAACGAAAGCCAGCAGTAAAACCCAACACCATGGCAACTTTTTAGCAACAGAATATCAGCAAGAATTTTCCAGGATTTTCTAGGACTCTGAAACAGATAGTTAAGGAAAAATCTCCCCATGACAGTGAGAATTTTTTCTGTTTGTTTCCTACAGATGTAATTTCTCCCTAAATTATTGGTTTTGTTTGAAAGAATTTATTCATTTTTTTGACAACAAGGCTATGACAAAGTGATAGTTTACCTATTCTTACTAAAACAAAATGGCATACTGGATTTATTTTAGCGTGCAAACTTGAATAAAAAGAATCTCTGGAGTTTTAGTGACAATATTTTAAATAGCTTTCTTTTTACTATTACTTTCCCAGAAAATACTGTAGCCCTCAATTTATTGAGGGCTTTGTCATCTTGAAGAAAAGTTATTGTAGAAATGCAAGTAAGGAAGCCTTAGACATAGGAATTGTTATAGAATAGATTATATGTTAACATACTGAAGCTACTCTATAACTAAAAGATTGTAATGACCTTGTTAATTTAGAAATTTAAAAAAGTTTTGTATTTTTTCAATTGTTCAGATTGTTACCATGAAGTTTTTGTGTGTGTGTGGTTTTTTTTTTATTCTTTTAGTTTCTGTTGATTTTGTAATGAAGTGCAAGATTGATTTGTGGTAATTACTTGACAGTACTAGCAAGTGCTGATACTGGTTTGCCATAGACGTAAAGAAAGGATTTGTGTTTCTAGAATTGGAATCTTAATATGCAGATCACATGCAATCTTGGAAGTGCCTGAGAATGGAAATAATAATGTAAAACTGAAATTAGAAAAGATACAAAGACATGCATGAGGTAAACAAATTCTAAAGCTTTCCTCAGAGCAATGTTTTTGTCAGAAGACTTTCTTGCTGTGCCAGGTCATGCTACATGCAAAGAAGAATTTGTGTCAAAAACAGGATGGAAAAGTGCTTTGATGATAGAAAATTAGCTTTGTCTTGTTCTTTTGCTGAAGAAGGGCCAAAATAACTTGTAATAATTTGAGGAGCAGGTCAGAATCAAAGTTAGTAAAAGGATCAGAGGCCATGTGATTCGCAGCCCGGGCTCACAGCCTGCGAGGCTCTTGCAGATTTCCCGGATCTGGCTGCAGGGCTGTGTGTTACTGGAACCTGGGGAGCTTAAGCCTCTTGGATGCTGCTGTTTCATTGGGCTGGCTGATACAGCCTGCAAATTAATTAAGGGTATAACCAGATTGGCACTGAATTTGTGTCCTCACAGGAACACATCCAGCTTCCAAACAGATTGTTTCTGCCCCCAGAAGCTTTGTTTCCAGGTACAGCCCAGAAATAGGCATATTTGCTTAGGAAATGATTTTATTTTTGAGTAGTTGTCACAAGGAGCTTGCTATAAAATTCTGCTATGAGTTAATATTCTTGGAATTTAGTTTAAGATGCTGGTCTTGGAAGAAACTTGTTATGCAAATAATATCCTCCAGATGTGAAGTGTATTATGGAAAATACTAAAGAAATCGTCTCTATGAGTGCAGCAAGAACATACAAAGTAATCTATGCAATGTCTTTCTATAATAAGAAACATAAAATAGGAATAAGAATTGAGACCAAGGAAATGTACATTATATTGGTCTCACAAAGCATTGACCCTACCCAAATTCTGAACAGGGATTTTTCCTGATACTTTTCCTGGAATAAGTTCCTTATAAAATAATGTAAATTACTCATGGATGGATTGACCTGTAGAATCCATGCACTCATACTAGGTGGGCACTAGAAATGAGGAAAGACACACTTTAAAGAGCTCATAATACCATTGGCTTGGTATTAGCCCACAGTGAGTCAGAGAGGTGTGAAAACCATAAGTCTAGGAAATAGCAATGAGATCTTCTGTATTTCAAGATCATTTTTATATAATTCGGAAAATGAAAAATGAAACAGATTATTTGTTTATACTGAAAGAGGAATGCATTCCTCAGTGACAGCTTTTGTCTTGAAATAGAGAGGCAAGGACCCTGAAAATATATCCAGCATAGCAATCAGCTTTGAAACCCTCCAAGTTCCTGTTGCAACATGTGAAAATTTTGATCACTTTTTCCAGCAATTATCATATATCAGGAAAATTTTAAAAAAATTTAGCCCTCACTGTAACAGGGCTTAAGGCACAATCATGCTTGATTGAGCCTCATCGTGGTGATTTCCACCCTCTACTATGCCACAAAGCCCCATCTCAAGCCAAGATGTAATTTTTAGGCAAGAGGGATAAACGTGTTACAGGCTGTCAGGATCCAGCAGAAGTGAAATGAAGAGTTCAGCGAGGAATGCTCAGTCCCAGCTCACAACTTGCTTAACAAATCCCAGCTCTGCCACGCTCAGGGCTGCCCCAGCAGGATGGGGATCCTCACCACCTCTGCAGCCTCGGCTTCAAGGGTCATGACTGAGAAATCTTTTTAAGAAGGCTGATGAGATGATGTCAGAAATAGTCCAAGTCCAAAACTGTTTATCAGCAATATTTACTTATTTTACAAAGATTTGCCAGGTCCTTAAATGGATCTTTAAATTGGTCCTAGAATTAACCAGAACTAATGATGCACTTTATACGAAATGCTGGATCCTGACCAAAGATGCTCATAACCTGGAATATACCCTTGTCTTCTACCTTAAGAGGGTTTTGTTCCTCTTCACATCATAATTGTAAGCGTTTCCATTTGTTTCAGCCTGCTTTTTTTAAAATTATTTTAGCACAAAAAGGAAGGCAGTTGTAACTCAGAAAACACATTTTTATGCTAGGCTTTTATATCTATCCTATAAAGCTCTCATTTGTTTCTTTCTTCTGCCGGCATAAAAATTTGTTTATTAAATATAATAATAATAATAATAATAACAACAATAATAAAGTAGAGATAAGCTCTTTCTTAGCTGGCATTACTTCAGATTCCAGTGTATTTTTCACCAGCCTCACTTCATCATAGCTCCATTTCCCAGTGCATAACCAGCATGTGTCACACTGAATGAAGGCTGGCTTTGGAATAACACATCAGTAAGATGATTGCTCTTGGAACACACAGTGACCTTACTCTATAATTAAATGTGAAACCTGTGTGGAAAAAATTATGTTAAAAATCTTAACTTGGGCTCATCAGAGACTGGTAGTGCAGAGACAAATGCTGTCACATTAACCTCAGTTGCTTAGTTTTGGCACCAGAGGACTCTTGCCAGGTTTTGGGAAACCACAGGCTGAAGTGGGAGTGCAACGGTTCAGCTTTCCTGTTCAGCTGAATTTGTAATAGATAGAGCTTTAATCGACAAAACTTTTATAATTTCATTATCACGAAGGATACCAAGCCCTCAGATTCCTAGAATGGCATTTTTAGATGAGTTCATTTGGAGAAAGCTTTTTCTGAGATAAGAAAGAAAAAGGAGGGGACTATGCCAGGATTTCTGGGTGCCAGTGCACATCTTGAACTTTTTCATAATTCATTTCAAGCATGCTGGAAGATACCCTAGCAGAATCAGTCCAATTTTAAGCTAAATGCAGAATATATTGCAATATTCTCCACAAGTAAAATGGGTTTTAGGGAAATTTGAATTTTTTTGTAATTTCTTTAGATTCATTTGAAAAAGTCTGAAATTAGGTAAATAATTTTAAATAGTAGCTCCTAACCCAACTTTTTCAGTCAGTACATCATGAGCATTTAGATAAGTGAACTGGCTTTCTGCAAGGTGAACAGAGTGAAATTATTTTTTAAAACATTAGAAATGTATCATGTTTTCCCCTTTCAATTTCCCTTCGCTGTCCCCTGACCTTTTTAGTAGAAGTGAACAACGTTTGTGTTCATCCAGGACAGCTTGTAGACTTCCAGACTTGTAATGATCTATTTTTTTTCTTTTAAGGTTACCTTCATTCCTACCAGCCCTTCCATTCACTCAGTTCTCATAAGTCGTAGCCACATCATCCTTCAAATCAGCCCAGCATTTGAAGGCTGTGAGGTGCAAGCTCCTGAGACAGCCGACAGGATCTGTTTGTCTGATACCCTCTGTGTCCTCTCTTGAACTGGCTCCCCCACTTCCACAGCCATATTTTCACTCTCTCTCCCGAGACAAGACATTCACTTTTGATCTTGTCTGTGTCTTCTTCCTTCACACACAACTTCAGCTTTTCAGAAAGGCCATCGCAGTCACCTGTCAGTTGGAGGAGCCCACCTGATTTCCTTCCCGACTTAGCTTTGGAGTTACACTGTGAAACAGCAAACAGCAAAAGGAGTCCCCTCAGTCACCATCTCAGTCAAGACCAAGGCCCTCTGAGATGTTCAGTGAGAGTTTCTGGGTTTTTTTCTCCCACCACCTTTTAAAATCTTTAATTTCTGCTCTTTGACTGTTTTAAGTTGAGGAAGCCTGGTTCTGTAGCAGGTTCAGCTTAGAATGCTGTATGTTGCTGAAGCATGGAGTCAGTAGGAAGTGGATGGCTTTTATCAACAGCTTTTTTTGGCTGATGAAAATAACAAAGAAGTGTGAACCTTGGCTGTGTGTCACTGCTATCAGTGTTCATTTTGGTTTTGACATCAAAGTGCTCTAAATGACCAAGAAAACGATCTGAGAGACACCAAGAAAATGTTATGAAATTTTCTGTGACATTGCCAGCTCCTTTCACTCCCTTCCTTCACGTCTCTGCAGAAATCTGAAGTAAAGTGGTATCAATGGATGAACTCTGAGTGTCCTCTCGGGCAGGTTAGGTAAACCTTGAGGGTCAGACTTTGACTGGTCCTTAAACTGCTTTTCACCAATAACAAATACTGCATTTGGTAGTCTTTTAAAACCCTGACAAAGATTTCTTTTTTAATTTTTATTTTTTACTGCCACTCCAGGCTATCAGTCAGGGGTCTCCCTGTCCTCCCTGCAGGAGGCTGTCTGAATAGAGGAGCTCACCATGTAGAACAGGCAGTGTTGTCACCCTGCCTTACTCTGTGATGTTGTTTCCTGTTTCTGTAGAATCCTCAGGTACCACAAAGCCCAGCTGGTGTAGCCCATATTCCAAAAGGCTTTCACTGGGTTTGCAGTAAGGGAGCTGGGCAGGCAGTACTGCCTTGAAGGTCAGCTGGCTGCTGCTGTGTAATCAAACCCCTCAGGAATGAGAGAGTCAGGGTTTGATAGGCCACATGAAGTTTCCTTGGGTTAAAACTTTGCCTCTTCCTATCCAGCCAGCAGCCAGTAGAGAGCAATATTGCACACACATGAGAAATTAGTTCACTAAACTGTATTATTCTAAGGGGAATTAGCCACTATAATTATTGTTTTCCTTCTCAGTACTGCTGTAATAACTAAGCTATACATAAAGGAGTTTAAGCTTTGCTAATTTTTTCATTCTTCTCAGTACTTACTTTTTATCTTGTGTGTAGTCAATGGCTTGTCAAACCAGCAGCTGACTTATTTGGTATTACATATTTGAAATGATGTATTCACTAAGAACCCACTAATGGGATGTAACACATAAAAATTAGATTAAAGAAAAAATCCTTTAATCAGCTAGTTGAATAAAGCTTTCTGCTTCTATGATGAATTTATATAGGCTCCCTATTTTGTATAAACTAATATTATTTTCAGAATTCAATTTGGATTAGATTACCACAAAGGAGTCACAGAATTGTAATGTGTGTACATATTACGTTAGTACATTAGTACTTTGGGATCTCCTTCAACTCATATTTTACCATCTCCATTATCAAATTTAGTCCAAATTTTTCCTGATATAATATTTATGATATAAATATATATGTGTTATATATATGTACATACACACACACATATAAATATATATATATAAATATCTATATAAAAATGTAGAAGATGACTCAATTTCTGAAGCAAAATTACTTATTACCTTAATACCTGTCCATAATCATAGTTTTTAATCTGGAGTCTTTCAAGTAAAGAACAGATGATCAAACTTGAATAATTTATCCAATACGTCCTGGAGTCTCTGAACATGGTGAAGAAAGAAACCCCATGGATACACACTAAATATATCTATACAGTTTTATAATAGACCCTCTGTTGGAGTGACCCTCAATAAAAAATAAAAATCCCAGCCCATAAACCAGCACTGGTCTTCTTTCACACATCTTTTCTCGAGCAGAAATGATTCTGAACCAAAAAATGACAACATCTTTCCTCGTTTGGGTCCAGACTCTGAGACTGGCCTCTGCCTCCCTGGTAAGTATTGCAGGTCGAGCTTTAGGATGTGAGCATCTGCTCCCAGGATCTGAGAGCTCGTCCCTTGCCTGACTGGAATACCCTTAATGAAATAAAAGAGCAGTAAGATCAGCTACATTACTCAAGATTATTACTTTCTGCCACATTGTGTATTCATACTATAATTTACCACCACAGGAGATCACAGGAACAAACTCAGGGTTTCACAAAGGCCTTTGTGGTGTTGTGGCTGCAATCAGAGGCAGCTACACCATAATGAGGGCAATCAAATCCCACACTCCAGCACGCTTGGGGCTTGCAGAAGGGGCTGAAGGGACCTCCCTCCTCTTCCCCACCCACCCACCCAGGAGACAGTGCACAAGTGGTTGTGAATTACATGGATTTAGGATTTTATGCACGTATCAAGAGCCAGGGGCTCCTGAAGGCTAAGGAAAAGATGAATGGAATAAGTGTCCATCAAATCCACAACAAAATTTCCTTTGCTTTGGGAATTCCTCCCAAACTCTTGAAGATCTATTGATTTAACTGATCATCTGCCAGAGAGAACACAGCAGTGGCCTTTGAAGCAGAGATACTGCAAAAGAGGAAAAGAAATTAAAATGTGGGGAAGAGCCAGTATATGTCTGTTAACAGAAACAGACTGGAACATGTTTTTGCTCTTCCCGTGGAAATCTTTCACTGACTTCTGAGGCATGAAGTTTTTTATCTTCAGATTTCAGGGGATCTTTCAGCTTCCACCTGTTGAGTCTTAGTTTGGTGGGGAGTGCTGCTATTAGCTTTGGGATATCAGCATAAAGCTCACATATCCAAGAACATCTGACTTGCTGGGAGTGGAGGAAGACATTTGTTTTTCATAGATTCAGTCCAACTTGTCCAAAAACATAAAGGGTCACAGATGTGCACAGTTGGCTGAAAAGAGCAGGGTGTCCCTGTCTGAGTCCTCAGAGCTGGGCAGCAAAGCTCAGCTCTCTGTAATGACTTCCCCTGCTGTCCCTGTGCCTGCTGGCCACTCCCTGGGTAGCACATCTGCTGGCCCCTGTTCCTTCAATGTGCCTTGTGGTCAGCAATCTGTACCATATCCTATGCTATTCCTGAATAAAGGCAGCTCAGTCTTTTGCTCCATTTGCTCTATTATTCAGAGTTTTCTTTTTTTAGGCGCTGGTCTTTATTAAATTTTAATCTTCCGAGACATGATTGATACAATGACTGGAGAAAATAAAAGAAGACTGCAGAGCTTCCTCCTTAGGTCAAAAAGCTGTGACAGGATAGCTTGGTAACATGAAGCAGAAAAGAGCTAACAAATCTCACTCACTCATTTCTCCTTCTCTCTGATGAAATCTTTTCAAAAACTCATTAGCTAAGCCCAGATTCTTACTGTCTCCATCAGCCTACCTAAATGAAGGCCAGGAAGGACCCCAGGAAGTCATGTTGGACACCAGAATGTGAGATGCAGGGTCAGCTGGAATGAGGCTCTGCCATCTGCTAAGGTTTGTGATAGCAGCGTTTCCCGGGGGGGCGTGGGAGCTGGGAGGTGTCTGTGCAGTGCCTACGAGGGGAAAACATGAAACCTGAAGTCTCTGCAGTGTGTTACTCTCAAAGTGCACCTTTTTGTAATGAGGGGTCCTGGCTTCTAGCTCTTTCTCAACATTTCCTTCTATCAAAAAGAAGGAAACTGAACAGAGAGGTATTTTCAATATGTAGCAGGACAAACGTGAATAGGAAAATAAATAAAGGGGCATCTGGCCAACTTTTCTCCTACTCCCACTGCTGAATTCTGGCTTTTCTCTCTTTTTGAAATGGTTTTACTATATTGTTTGAGGGAGGGATGATGAACCACTGAAAGTTATTTTGGACGACTTTCTAATAAATCAGATTTATGAAGAGATCCAAGAGTAAATTAGGATTAATTTTTCAGGGAAAATTAATCTTGAAAAAACTGTGGAAAAAAATGTACCTTTCAGAACTTTTTGAGATTTTCTTCCAATGACAACCTTTTGTTTGTCCTAGGTTCCATCCAGACCATTAGTAATCATGATAACTTTAAAAAATAATAAAAGAAGCCTCTTAAAAAATTCCTACAGCCAAACCTGATTTAAGTTATACACATATGGAGACACTTCTATTTGAGGAAAGGTCAGGTCCTGTGTGCTTTGAGTACTCCCAATTCAAACATCCTTCAGAGGATGTGAAGGGTTCTGAGAACCAAACAAAAGCCACCATCCCTCTCAGGAACCTTCCCTCCATTTAACATCACCTCTTGATATTAGCATGGACTCAGTTTGCAGCCTTGAGAACTCCATTCATTGCTCCAGTGTGGCTGTTTTCAAGCAAGAGTTTGCCTTCAGTCTGAATTTGTTGGGGGTTCCAGGTAGTTACCCCTGGGACTGAGAGTTTGATGCTCATGATGAATTCATTGGAGAGGAGATGGATGTTCCCATGACAGGATGGGCATCAGCTGTGTTTTTCTGGCCTGCTTGGGATGCCTCCCGTGCCGTGGATGTCTCCCAGCAAGCCCTTCCCACCCACTCTGTGCTGCTCAGGCATGTTGTGATGGCTGTGTGCATCCATAAATGCACAGAATTAGCTCATGATGCTCAATTTAAAATAAATTGCTGTGCAAAGAGTCAGTCAGGCTCTGACCAGCATCCAGGACCTGCTTTGACAAGATGGCAAAGCAAGCAGCAGAAATACCCTGTTGTTCCTTTGTGTTCTTGAGTTCTTTGTATGGTTTTTGAAATGTGTTTAACAGTAGAACTGCACCATACTACAACTTCTCCTTGCCTCTGAGGAAAGCTCCAGAGGCTTCATCTAGACAAAAGCAAAAGATTTGTACTGTGAAGGTCTAGGGAGAGATTCAGAGGAACTGAAGTTGACATTAGCACCTACAGAGGTGAGTGAAACAAAGCTTGAGAGGCAGAGAACATCCTCAGCATTAAAAGAATGAGAGAAAAAGAGAGAGATTGTCCCCAGCAGGGATGATATGGGGATATGCTGGGTCAGGTGGGGAGTCAATCCTGAGCAAATTTCTCCTTTCAGCTCATGGTATTATAAAAGGTTATTTCGAATTCTTATTTCGGATTTACAGTAGTTAATCTAATCAAACTGGTTGAATAAATAGAACTGTGCTGCTGTCATCTACTGAACTAAAAAATCTTCTCAGTCTACCGTGGTGATCACCTCCTTACTGGTGTGCATCATAATCACGCACAATTAAAATCATAAACCCAGTACTTGATCTACGTTAGGTGCCGTTTCTTTTTCTCACTCCCCCCAGGGCTGCCAGTCCTGTGGGACAAACCTGTGTGTCTGTGAGTGTCCCAAGCACACAGACTGGCAGGGTTCTGTCTGCCAGTGCAGCCCAGCTCTGTCCCTGTACTCTCCCTTGCTGTCAGCGTGGGGCACTGGTTTCTCTGCTTTGTGCATCGTTGTTCCCAGGCTGCAGTGATTCCACAATGTCAGCCCAGAGCCTTAATGCAATGAGAAGCGAGAGAAAAATAGATATTGCTGCTGTCTGAAAGTTCAGAACAGCCATGTTATTTTGACTTAGTAGCAGTATGATGTCAGAAGCCACTTGGATTGCAAAATAATCTATGGACTGGTGTGTGTTTCTGATGTACTTCATGTACAGCCTATATGTATGGCACGGATACATTATGAAATGACAAAACAGTTCAACACAGTGAATAGGCAAATGTCATAGAGGAATTTCACTTGATTCAATCCCATTTACAGCTCATAAATTCACTTAACGTTTCCACACACTTCTGCCTTTGCCACTGCCTGGCACGAATGGTCTGATTCTGAGGAGACGCTCCCAGATTCTCCCCTCAGCCTGTATTTATGGCAGTGGGGATGGGAATATGTAAATGGGTTTTATGCCTTCTTTTTGGTCACCAGAGCACAGAGCTGAGGCAGAGAGCATCCCAGGGACACAACCAGCAGCCATCCCTGTGTAAATGTTAACGGAGGGGAGCTGCAGCTGGTGTGCTCCTTTCCTGGGAAGGGGCAGTGGCTCCTGCTGAAATCTGCATCCACCATGTGTTGGAGTGAATCCTGGCCATCCAAGGGAGCCCCTGCCCTCCCAGTGAGCCATGTGCTGTGTCTGACACCCTGTGCTGCCAGGTGTCTTGGCACACCGCTGTACAAGCTGGTCTTGTTTTTTGGGAATTCCATTATCATTATCAGTACTCTGGAAATGTGTAGGCTGCGTGTGTACAACCAGCACAAAGGCAGATAAAGCAAAGGTTAATTGGATAAAGCTGTTAGTGGTCGTTATGCAAGGCAGACAGGAATGTTAGTTTTCAGTGTGTGTGCATGTTCTCCTCAGCAGATGCAAAGGCAGGTCCTACCACTTCTGGCTAATAGCTCTTCTTGTAGGAAGCATAACCCTGTCTTCCACTTAAGAGTGAGGATGGAAATTGCTAGAGTGAGAGAAAAAAATACCATTATTCTGATGTTTTCTTCAGGAGGAAAATATAATTGTGTGAATGCACTAATTTATTCAGAATTCTGTGTGTAAGGACAGTAGCAAAAATAAGATACATTCTCCTAAGACAATGGGGAGCAGCATGTTATGGATTTAATATGGAATAACCCATAGAATAATCTGTGAAAACTCTGTGTTTATTTCAAATGTCTCTTACTTGTTATCATAAAATCCAAATACATCCTATATCACAATGTGAATATTATATATTAGAATATTTTAATTATTTAGAAAGGTTACTTTAGAAAAAATTGATGAAATAAACATATGTGATAGTTTTACATTACAAATACATTTTGCTATTTTATTAGGCCTGTAAATTCATCTCAGCAGCAGCTAAAGCAAACAACAGAGAAAAGTTACATGTTTATAGCTACCAGGGCAATTAATTAAGAATAGGGAAGTTTTAACCTCCTTATATGCATGGAGTGAAGGCCATGATATTTCAAGGTGGTTTTGAGGACAAACACTTTTTAGAAAGATTTTGAAATGCCTAATCAAGCTCATGGATGTTGCATATCAGAAACAATCCCTTTCCTTGGAGCTGTCTTCCTCCCACAGCTGGCATCCTTGCTGCACCTTCCTGCTAGCTCACTTTTGCAAAGAACAGATGTGGAGATAAAACTACTTTTTTACCTTCAGAGCTGTTTTTTACAGGTCAAAGCTAAAGGATTCTAATGAAATGTTATAATGAAAAACACACTACATGCTATGTAAATTCTTAGGTGTGGAAAAGCAGAAGTTATCACTTGCTACTGCTGTGAATCTGGCACCTTTTAATAGAATAATTCTCTTTTAAAAGAAAAAGCAAGAATTACAGTTAATTCTGTGCTGTACAGTGCACTGGGAGTGATATATGAGTCTTATTAGTATATACAGATTTATGAGAGACCATACAGTCCTTGAGAAGAAAAATCTCTCAAATTATTGCATTTTACCTCTCTAACCTTTGCTCTTATGCAAGGTCAGACTGCATATTTAAAATGCGTGCTTGTCACATGCTTTCTGTAGAGATTAAGACTGCTGAAGACTGGGCTGAATTTGCCACCCTAAGCACCCTCAACACTTCAAGCAGCATGAAGAGTTTGTCAGGTCATGATTCCAATTTGCCTGAAAGACAAGAAATGATTGCATTCTCTGGTACTCAGATCCCCACTCAGGCAAACAGAAACTTTTCCAGAGATGGTATTTAAGACAATTAAACCTTTCTTAACCATTTGGTGCTTCTCTCTTGGTGAAACCGACTAAATATGCATAGAAGTAGCAAAGAAATAGCTAAATAATTGTTATTTGTACTGGTGGAAGAAGAAATGTAGGTGTAGACCTGCTAAAGAGAAGGAGACAGTGGAGGCAAAAGGGAAAGGTAGAAGGTGAGAGGAATGGAACTGAATTTCTTATTTTCCTCTCAGTAGCTTGTGTGTTGTAGTAGCCCATTTAAGCATTAAATTTTGCTGTATATTGAAAGTCATCAGCTATGGGTGTGGGAAGATCCAATAAAACTAATTTCTTATTGGCAGATAAAGAAAAACTTTCTGAATCTACAGGCCGGTTGTTAGGGGAGTGTGTCAAAAGGCAGGGTTTACCTAAGCTTGCCCATGAATAGATTTGGGCAACTGGAGGTTTAATGAACAGGGTTGCTTTTAAAATTGAGCTTTTCATAATAATTTTCATAAAGAAGTGCCCAAGCATCCCCCTCAGCAGTGAAATTAAGCTTTCCCATCCAGTCAGAGGAACGCTGGCAGTGCTGCTGGCTCCTGGGCCGGGTTGGTGCAGGGCTCGCTGCCCACAGGAGGTGTTTGGTAAGAAACCAAGCACAGAGGAATTAGTGATTTAGCAGAGATGACTCCATGACAATTCCTAGGAAACAGCAACTCACTTAAAGGAGTACAAATGAAGAAAGCTGTTTCTTATAAGCTTGGCCACTGCTTCTCTTTAATGATCTGGATAATCAATTCATACTAAGGTTAGAATGAAGGAAATCCAAGCATAATCTTGTTTTGACACAGAGTAATTAGGCACTCCCCAAGAGCAGATGGTTTTGTATTGTAATTATAGTGCCCCCAAATGATCACTAAAACAATACTCACAATTCCTCTGTGACGTGTCTTGACAGATTCATAAATTGAAGAAAACTTTCCTAGGTCCCTTACTGCTGCTGTATTCTTAAGTTTCATTTAGAAAATGCACTCATGTGTATATGTTAATGACTTTTCCTGCTTGAAATCAGTCACTAGAAGTGCCCTGCAAAGGTTAAATCTTTGATTTGTCCTGTATGCAGGCACCTGGGCCCTGCAAATGCGGTGTGGAGAGGATGATTTGCACAGGACGCAGTGCGCTGGTTTCCAAGGAGACACGTGCATCGTGCTTGGGGTAACAGAGACCTTGGGAGAGTGAGGGTGGGTAGAACAGTTCTCTGTTTATCAGTTTCCTTACTGATGGGGAGCTCAGAGTAAGAGCCTGGTAGCTTTCTAATGATGGTCCCGCAGGCAGGCGTGACCTGTCAGCTGTGTCAGTGACCGCTCACAGCACCGATGCTGAGCTGCTTCACATCCAAGTTATTTCCTGTTAAAAGAGACACATGTGGGCCTCCTTGTGTGATAAAAATCATCGTGGTGTTTGTCACCAGTGACATGCAGTGATTAAGGGGCTGGTTGTTCTCTCTGCTGGTCGCCCTGCAGCTGACTGGCAATGGGGCTGCAGAGATGCTCCTCGTTCCTGTGCCACCCAGCCGCTTCCAGGCTGGAATAATCTCCAGAAGGACATGGCAGGGTTCAGATTAGTGAGGCAAACAGGAAGATTCTTGCCATCAAGAATCAGAATAATACCCCAGTGTAGACACTGCCTTTAAAACAGCAAAAGTTTGTGGTGGAAATCCCCTGGAAGAGTGCTGGAAGTGGATTTAGAATAATCTCACTGAAAATTAAATAGAAGTGCTGTCTAGACACCTTGTTCTGAAATAATCTTTTATTCTGTGGGCAATTTAAGTGGATTTTCTAGTCAAATTGCATTAAGCCTGAGTTTAACTGTGTGCCTGTGAACATATATATGAAATAAGGTACCAAGCTGGAAAAATCGGTATTTCAAATTGTATCCAGCAGAGGTACAGTGTAACAACCCCATGTCATAATGGCTTCAGTGACAAGCCATACTACGGCTAAGTGGAAATTTTTTTATTCCTCCTCAAAAAGTGAAGTTATTTGTAGGTTATTTTGGTGGGTGTTCTGAATGGAGTGCACAAAACTGCAGTGATGTAGCTGACAGGTAATAGGAGGGAGATATGGACTATAAAAGCAATCACATTCCCATCACAAGGTAGGTTGTAAAATCTGGATTTTTCCTTACGCTGTGAATTCAAGCAGTAGCACTCTCTGGAGCAGATCAGAAAGTAGCTGTAAAATACACATTCACTATCAGGTGCTGCTTTTAATTCCTTTAATGTAAGATGTCTCTCAGCTTATCCATTCCCATTGCCCTCCAGAATTCAGCTGAAGTGTAGATAATGTGGATAGTCATGGGGTCTTTTTTTTTTGTCTGTTGATAATAATGTATTTATTAAAAGACTTACAAGAAGCCAGACCTTTCTAATGCATTGTTTCAGTAGAGGAGGTGAGCATAATAACTCCGTTTCTTATATGTGCCCTGGTGACAGTGCTGTGAATTCTCTTTTCTCTCAGTTTAATTCAAAGATAATTTTCACAACTTGATTTAGTCTTGTACCTTCTCCAGATGTGTTCATTGAGGTAATGGATGGGCAAAGAAAAAACAAATCAATGCTCACATCACAGTACATGCTATATTTGGCTCAGGCTAAATTATATGTAGTATTTTAAGTACATCTTTCTTGCCCTGAAGAAAAATAAGTGGGAAAGACAACCCTTTTGGGGTCGAGTGATTGCATATAGCATTTTCTGTAGGAGATTCTGCAGCTTCTTTTAAAATTCCACAGAAATTAAAGGAAAATCTACGCAGAATAAAAGCATGAAAGAGAGAGTGCAAGGAAATGAAAGACTCTACTAAGACAAAATCTAATTAATCAGGGCTTTTGGTTGAATGTTGGTGTGATGTGTTCAGATGGCACTCGATACACCAAGTATAACCTGTCTGCATCAGGGATGGCAGGAGGCACTTGTGCTGCATTGTTTGTGGGTTGATGTTGCCTGCCAAGAGCAGTCAGCGTAATAGCAAAGGCGTGGGGCATTTCTAATGTAGTAAACACCAACGAGTGTGGGTAAATGTCTCCACGGGGAAGACAGAGGCAATGCCCTGAGGGGAGGAGTGTGGGCAATGCAGGGGAGGAATGTCTGTGTGGGCAGGGGAGGATGGAGAAGAGCAAAGTGAACTCTCTGAATGAAGCACATCAGAGCAGGATTTTATTTCGCAGAGCTCATGTTCCTTTTGCAATCACGCCGAGGCAGCTGAGCACGGTCTGAAACCTCATTCTGGTTATTATTATGTTGTTTATAAACCTGCTGATTTGGAATGCATATGGTCATTTCAAAACCATGGCTTTGGCAGAGCACTGTGACCACAGGAGGATGATCATTATTACATTTGGAGTTGTTACTATGCCAGTGTGGGACTGTATGAGACAGAAGTCCCCAGTGCAAGTCTTTTATAACCATATTGGAACAGTTAAATAAGAGCATGATTTGAATGTTCTGAGCATTACTGTTCCATCAAAATAGGTGGAAAAGTTCTTCTGATCACATAAAATACATCGTGACTACAGGTTGATTTCTTCAGAATTTCGTTGAGAAAAAAGGCAGCATTCCTGCAAGACAAAACATTACAGTTTAGCATTGCAAAACAAACTGCTTCAAATATCATTTAAATTGGGATAAAAATGAAATATTTATAACAGGGAGGGGAAGAGGCAACATCAGAAGGAAAAGAAAAATGGGATGTTTGGATGAGATGCGAACATTCCCTCATCACTGCCCCTGCTCCCTTCATTGGGAAACATCTTCATATCTGACCTGACTTTAAAAGAGGTCTTGTATCTTCTAGCAAAAACACAAAACCAAAAAAAAAGAAAAACACGCATTTTTATCTTTAAGAAGATGATGGTATTCCTTTCAGTGTTTTTGAAAATGATGTCACTAGTCTAATCTATGAAGACAGTTTATGGTGGTCTTTAACAGGACTACTCGATGTGTTTGCTTCCAATCTCATCCTCACAGGGTGAAGCCAGGCGATGTAGATCAGGTCACAGCCCTGCTGCTGCAGCTGGGTATTTACCTTTCAAGGTAGCTGTCCATGGAGAGCTGGATTTCCTGGCCAGCAGGGCTTTGAATCAATATTAGGGAGGTGTCCTGCAATGGAGCAGCCAGAAGGGTGCCAGGCTTTCCCTGCTGCTGGAGCACAGGGACAACCCCCTGCCATCCCCTGGGCTGCCCGTGCTGAGGCCAGGCCAGGCCATGGCCAGCAGGACAAAGAGGACAGGGCACAGGGCACAGGGCACAGGGCACAGGGCACAGGGCAGCTTCCCCCAGAAGGCAGGACCTGCACTACATCACTGAGTTCTGAGAGACATCCCCAGTGTGCAGAGTTAATCAAGTTCTGGCCTAATTAAACCACACTGCTGCTGTTACACTTTCTTCCCGTGGTGTCCAAGACAATAAGCTGCAATAAAAGAGGCCTGGCAGTGTGGTTTTATGCATCTCTTAGCAGGTCAAATAACTGTGGTATACGAGTGCTGATCATACAGAGAGACAAAAAGCTGAGATTTGTTAACTTTATCCCTCCTGCCAAGTTAAATTTGGTACCTATTTGACAGTGCTAATTAAAGCATCTTTCATTCTTTTCCATTCCCTACTAGATAAATACTTACAACCAGAACTATTGAACAGCTGAAACCTATTTAAAATTACTTCTACTTTGTCATAGCCAAAATTTTGTGATGTGTAAAATACTTTAAAGTCAAATGGAAAGTCTCCCTTTTAAAGACACTGGAATGTATTTATGCTGTCAGTCTCTCTGAGATCTCTAATGATCTCCTAAACACCCTGAGCACCACTAAACTAGGCTTTATTTGTACTTCTGGCTTTGTGGAGAAATCCAGTAGTGTTCAATGACACATGTAAAATTTTCCCTTGCTGCCTTTCTCAGTGCTGTAGAAATAACCATACTAAGCTGCAAACAAGAACTATAACAACACAACATATTTAAGAAAGTGATGTAGTTTTGTACAAACATAGAACTGACAGGCAGAAATCATTAACAAATAATACTTAATTCCTTGTTTATTTCTACTGAAATTAAATTCAGAGCTTAATTTATTTTTTCTCTATTACGAGGCAGTGTAAGGGTGTAATGATGGCATGTTGTGTAATTTTCTTGTGAGTTTTCCATACCTGGTATTTCTTTGTAAGTTCAGAATTCATCTGGAACCCCAGTTTGGATTTCTTTTTGGGGTTTTTTTGTTGTTTTGTTTTGTTTGGATGTTGTTGTTGTTTTTTCCAAGCAAGTTTCAGCTTGCTAAAGGAAAGGACTTGTAAACCAGTTCTAATAATTCAACAGCTAATAAACTAAAGAATTGAAAGAATTTGAAATACAACCACTTTTTAGTAGTACTGTGATCTCATGCTTTGCAAATAATCGTGTTCATTAATAGTTACTATTTACATTTACCAGTGTGACACATTCAATGCAAGGCTAGACTCTTTTTTCAATTGGTGGCAGAAGAGCCCTCTGCCTGGAATTCTTTTTCAGTTTTGCACCCAAAATCATCTTGGAAAAAAATAGAAAGTGCTTTAGAAAATGGACCACGTAATGGTCTTGTAATAATGCAATTCAGGTACAATTAGTCTAAAAGCAAAAGAACAAAAATTTTATTAGCTCTTATGAGAACATAATGTGGTTCTTTGTTTTCATTCTGCCTGTGGTATGCAAAGTAAGTAATTTATTATTTCTGTGGTGCATTCTTTTTAGTAACCACCGTTACCTCTTAATTCGTACATCAAACACCCAAAGATCTGCTTACTAAAATCATTCCAATTTTCCCCATAAGCTACTCTCCCCTTTTTGAGGAGAACATCAGAAAAAAAAAACCCCACACCAGAACTGAATGACCTAATTTTTTTTTTATCTGAGGGTGACAAAATTTTATATTTGTTCTTCTTAATCGCCCAAGGAGCAGTGAGCCCCTCTCACTTTTCTTACTGCTGGAACTGCAAAGCAGAAGCAGCTGACATCACAGAGTGGCAGGAGTAATTTTTGATTGCTTCCACTTCAGGCTTCTAAGCCCTGGAGATTCTTGAGGATTTTGTCTTTCACGGTGCAGCTGCTCAATATTTGAGGACCTGAAAACTACCTCCAAAGAATCTGAAACCTTGACACCTGAAAGTAGATGCCTTCTGGGAAATGGGAACTCAAAATTGAAGGCTACCTAAATCAAGAGTCCCTTTTCCACAGCACAGAATTCGTACAGCTGCTTTAAACCTTTTGCTTTGGCAAGTCCATCTTTAATTTTTCCACAAATTTATCTCATCTGAAAGAAACACAATGCATATGTGAGTCTCTTGCAGGGTCACCATAACTGAAAATTATGATTTCACTGATGGAAACAGTGAAAGCCCCTCATGGGGAGGCTTCAGATTGGCTTCCCCTGAGCAGTTTGGCACCAGGGAATGTCTAGAACCCCTTTATTGGCTCTGCAGTGTCCTTCTGAATTTGTGTCTCAGAAATGCTGCTCCCCATATCTCAACATTCAGCTACTCTGGAATCCAGGATCTGAAGCACACAAAGTACCCAGATGAGGGAGGGAGGGCAGGAAAAGAGATGGAATTTTGCCAATGGTCATACAGATTCCCATTTAAAAATCCCATTTTATATTTGTTGAAACTACTGAAAGGGTATATTTTTCTAATGAAAAGGTTTTGGTTGATTAAACAGAGAATAATTGGAATATTTTTTGACCATCTAATTAGACAGAATGATAGGCCACCAAATGTTGAGGAATCAATCTGATAATGGAAAGAATTTGCATTAAAAGGTGCCTGAGTCTCATAGAGGCAGAGAAAATGTACATGAAAGTCATGACGATTTAGCAGGTTAGCTCTAAGTATTCGTGTGACATATATAATTTAGAAAGAAACTTTTTATATCTGCTTTTAGCTAGTTTTATGATGATTTGCTAAAGAAATCTGCCATCTCTAGTTATGCTAGAGGTCCATTCATCTGCCTGCCAACTTCTCTTTGAACCTGATCAGCCTGACAGTAAGACAGACCTCAGAAAACTCTTTTACTATCAATGTACACAAAAACACGTGCCCAAATAATTCCATACTCTGCTACAGGGAAGGCTGCAATATCAGCTCAACCGTGCTGGGAGATTCCAGAGAATCAGCTCTTGAGAAACCTGTGGAAATGTAGCCTGTGTAGATGCTGCTAATTGTGCTAAACTTGCCTTTTTCTTGTCCAGTTTGCTATCACTGATTAGCAGAAACAAATTCATCTCAGACTTGGGTGTTTTGCTCAGAAAGGGGGAAGGTTGCTATGTGGAAGGAAAGTCTAAACCAACTGACCAAGTGCTGCAGGACCCCTCTGGTATTTATGACATGAAGAGGTTTCCAAGGCTTGGCACGTTTGCCATGCCAGCTGTAGGCACGTTTTGGTCAGGTTGTTGGCTATCCTGACAAGTCATGCCAACCTTGCAATGACACAAGGGACTGGATATGTGTTGTCAGATGCTATTTTCTGTTCTATTTTCTCCCCTCTTACCCTGGTCCCTTCTCTTGCTTCCAGGATTTTACAACATCTGAAATGACAATGTCAGAAATGACACAGAACTGCATCACGCAGGATGTTGCCACCGCAGGAAAAGATGACTGAGGCAAGCTCAGGCTGTCTGAACATCTACAAGAGCACTGTCATGTCTCATTCATTCCCTGATCAGAGCTGCAGGACCAGTGATTTTTCCTAGCACTGTGCTTTATTTCTGGAGAGGAGGCTTATTTGAATGAAAATACTAATACAAGCAAATAAGTATGGGGCACGCTGAACTGAGATGGAACCATTTGACTTTCTGATTTATTTCCTGTTCAGTAATTCAGGAGATATATATGCATTCTGTCTCTGAGTGATTTTTCTTCTGATGGGACTCACAGAAGTGTGCATTTAGAGTGGGTAGCCCTGAAAACTCAGCTTTTCACACCAGGGTGCTGATACGCTGAGACCAGACACAATCAGGTTCCTCTGCTCTCTCCTTTCCTCTGCAGAGTCTCTGGTATGGCTCAGAAAGCCAGGAATCACCTTTCTGACCATGCAGCCTGACCTTGGGCATCCCACTGAGCTCTTGCCTTCCCACAATAGCACATCCTTTCTCTCCCATGAGCTGTATTTGTCGCATTGTCACTTTATTCTGTAACACATTCTCTCTCTGTCCTTTATCAGCTGTGGTTGTTGTGGCCTTTCATGGGCTACAGGAAAAAGAACACAATAGACACTGAGAGAGATGTCATGGAACTTCCACACATTCATTCCCAGCACGCTTTTGAGCAAGAACTGGGGAAAGGGCCATGATCTGTATGAAAAATGTGTATGGTGGGGGAGTACTATTGTAGCTGCCAGGTATAGTAGCATTTACTCAGGGAACCCTTATGAATCAAGAGGATCACTGCATGCAATCTATGAGGACACACATCTCAGGGGTGAAAGGAAAACTCATGTTAGTGTTATCGCGTTGGTTTCCTTATCAAGAAAAGAGATAGCAAGTGTACAGTGTTGAAGGGGATGGAGGAAGTCCAGTAAATGTGGAATAATAGGTGTCTTGAAGTATTAGATCAAATCAACCTACTGGACAAGTTTTGTAGAGGTTATTTCTTATTCCTTGAGTTTGCTGCTTTTGAAAATAGTTCAAGTCCTGTATCACACAAGGCAAGAGGCTGCTGTCATATTAAATAGCCTGAGGAAATGTGAGAATTACAAAAATAAAAATTAAATTAGAAAAAGAAAGACTAAATAAGACAAGCTTGCATTCAGACTGGGAGTCTTTGCTTCCCTCTTGCTCTGACTGCAGAATAGCTTCAAGTGAAGTCAAGATGTTGATAAAGTTAAAGCAAGAAGGGGAGATGGAGTAATTTCATTTTCTAATTAAGTATGTCCTTCTTTGGAGGTAAAGTACGTTAATGGTTAAAGGAATAACAGGAAAATTAACCACGAGGTTACAGAAAAGTGTTGAAGACCAGCTCATGATTCCAGCAAGCCTGGACAGTGGGTGACAAGGCCAGCAGTCTGTTGTAGCAGCTGGAACATGGGAGCACTCCTCCTGCTTTCACTGCTCCCAAAGATGCAGTCAGAGCCAGATTCTGGCCCACCATTTGTCTACCACTGCTTCCTCCATCCACCAACCTTCATCTGGTGAAGTTTCCATGGTTTCTTTGTTGAAGACTGAAGGCTGCTCTGTGGCTGGAACAAGTAATAAGAAAATGTATTTACAGTGCTGCAGAAGTTTTAGTGGGCCCTTTTGCAAACAGGACTCCAGAAACACAGGTAAAGAAAATTATTTGACACTTAAAAATGGTTTAAAAAGAATTTATAAGAAGACTTGTATGAAAAATTTTAAACAACTGCTCCGTAAAAAGAAGATACTCTATAATCTGGTGGCATATGGTTTCCTATGTGTTCATACCTTTTGCTCTTCTAATCCTAGTTTGTGTTCTCCCCTTGCTTTTTTAGCTAATGTCCCTATTGGCTACTGAGGGAATATTATGAGACTTCATGGCTCGTTCACAACTTCTACAGGATAAATCTGCACTGAGTTGTAGCTGACTTTCCTCCAGAAAGTAAGTAATTTTCTTCTATTTGACACAGTTGCTAACTAATGTTTTTAGGGACTGGATATATTTGAAAGTTACCTCTGTCGAATTTGAATTTGAAATTGCCCAATTGCCAGAAATTGTTAGTGAGTGGACTGGAACAGACACATGTAGATCGACAGTGCAAGTCTTAGTTTAGCTGGAAACCAGAATACAAATGAAGTAAAAAAGATATCACTTCAAAGAAGGGTCATCTTGGGAACTGCTGACTGTCTTTCCCCAAGTGTTGCAAGTCAGGGCTTGCTTGTCCAAAAAAAGAGAGGCAGGTTGTTAAGGAGTTTGCTTTATCTTGCTCATCACATATCTATTCTAGTTAGGGATTAAGATAAAATATTTAAGGTACCAGGAAAACAAGATGACTTGCAGTGGCTGTGCCCCAGCAGATTTCCCCAGCCTGCTCATGTATTTTGGTGAGACAAAGTGGAGCAGTTGCTGCAGCACGGAGACTCGGTGCCAGAGGGGCTGCAGGACATGCTGCTGCCTCCCTTAAGGCTGCAGATACCTGCTGCAAGATGTGCTCATCATTTTGCTATCCCTTTCCTTAAATAATAAATGTGATCACTGTTTTTTCCTGGCCTACCTGGCTAGGAGTGCTGGGCTTTCATGTGAGTTGGGGTTTTGAGCAGGCTGAGTTGGGTTCTGTTGCAGTGAGAGCTGTGTGATCACCTGCTGTGCTTATTCATGGGACCCGACATCATCCAAGACCTGGATTTTCAATAAAATCATGATACACATTTTGTCTTCAATGAAAAAAATATATGCTTTCAGGAATAATTTTTAAAAATGCAATTTATAATTTATCTCCTTTTTGTTGCCAGTCATGTATAATTAGTTTGAAATTAATGTAACATAGTTAGTCTAACTATTGGTGAGTCACTTCCAAGAATAATTCTTGGCTTAGGGTTTGTTCCTTTTGTGAAATTCAAACAGACCAGGTAACTGTTCTCTGTCCAGCTAAACTCTTCAGAATGATCCTTCTGGTAAATCCAGGAAAATTGCTAATCACCACAGAAAATGGACTTTAAAATAGGCAGTTCTCTCTTTACAAAGCTAGCATGTTTAGATATATTTGTGGTTCTTTGCTGTGGAGGTATACAAAACTTCAACTCAAATGACATGAGGCATCCAAGTAGCCAGCATTTAATCCAGCCAGGTGTGAGATGTGTAAGGCTCAGGTAGCTGCCTAGGATGGACTGTAGCTAGTTGAGAGATGGGAATGGCCCAAGCATCCCCTGTTTCCCACAGGGGGAGATGGGCCCCTTCTGTGATATTTGTGTTCTTCACTGACTTGGAGGGAAGCCTAGAGAAACTCCCTCAGGCAGAAATCTGCCCTAGCCGAGGGAAAAGGATAGTTCACATTAAGGCTTTTAACTTCTTTTCACCAGGGAAAAAAAGAAAACCCCAGGATTGTTTGTGAGTCCTGCATATGCATATTTGCAGAGAGGCACACGTGTGCCTCTGGTATGTTTGCCAGGCTCTGAACCAATTTACTATAATTGTACTTTACAGAGTGGAAGGGCTGGGCTGGTACTTGGGGTTATGGCACACTGGCACTTCTCCCAGCCTGTCGACACGTACAATTGAACCTTATTTTTCATTCCTGCTCCTGCTATGAAAAATAAGCCTTAAAAACATTTATTGAAGTGCAGAGTGATGCAGCAGTGTCCACCCACATTTGCAGCCTGAGCCAGAGCCAGTGAGAGATGTGAGCTGGCCCTTCCATTTCTGTGCTTATCGTGGGGGTTATGTGATAGCAGTGCAGGAGTCAATATTAAGTGCTGCTTTGCAAAAGAGTGGGGAGGAATCACATCAGGAAGATTTACACACCTATCTCTGAGTGGTCCTTCATTGCCATGCAGATGGAGCTGGGTAACAGCACCTCTCCCTCTTATGAAGTCGTAAATAGCATCCCTGCATATCCCACTCATCTCACACGTAATTTTTAGGCTACAAATAGATGTAAACTCCAGATTTCTGTTTTGTTACTCTGTTAATATTATTTCTTCATCTGCTTGATATGAACAACATTTTTACTACCTTTGGTGTTAGATTTTCTGGTAGCAAAAACTTATCTTAACTGTGTTCCAAATTAAACTTTCATGCCTTTTCAGCCTGCATACATTTTTTTAGTCAAGGATGATACTGGAAATATTAAGGAGTTATTAAAAATTATGATTAATCAATTTTATTACAATAGCACTTAGAAGTCCCTGCTGAGACAGGAGACCTATTGCACTGGGCACTGTAGGGAGACATAAAAGACTGAGTTTCTGCTTCAAAGAGCTGAAAATTGAAGCAGAAAAGACATGTTTCTCTTGGCTTCAAGGGAAACAGAATAAGGGCTTTTGTGATATTCTTGAGCAAGCTGGAAGCCCCATGTTTCATTGAAGCCTTTTCTTTTTCATTCCACTGTTTCATAAAAAATATATAATGAATGAAGCTGTATTGAATTTTCAATTAAAAGGATCTCAGTCTATCTCTGCTCTGTCTCCCCACAGCCTGCTCCTTTTGCTCTCTTCATTCTTCCTGTGCAGGAGCTGTTCAACAGCCCTATGTTCTCTGTTCAGCAAACCTTTTCAAACAGCTACATTTGTGTCTTCTCATCACATTTCTAATATTGAATTTTCACGTTTCAAAAGCCATTTTACTTCTCATTTTTGTTAGCTCTGTAGTTATGTGAAAATAGTCAAAACTTTCAAAGTAGTGAAGAAAAGGAGCAAGAAGGGAATGTCCTCCCCTCTGTCATTCTCCTCTCTATCAGCTCTGTTAGCAGAGGAGTTATCAAAATGCTGCATGAGAACTGCAATGGTTAAAGACTATGCTCTCTCTTACCACTAACCTTGAGTCAGTTTTTCTTCATTGTACAATAAGAGGAGAAAAAAGGAAGGGAGCAGAGCTGAAGGTTATTGCCTCTGTTGATGCAAAAGCAGAGAGAAATCTACCTTGGGAAACGAAGTAGAGATGGCAAGCTACCAAGTTCACAAAGTAAATGTTCCTTCGTGCCTGGGTTTAGCCTTATGCTTCTGAGGTTCCTGCTCTGCATCTGGTGACTTGTCCCTCTGAGTTCTCTCCCACCAGTCTCAGAAGTTGGGAAGAAGTTGAAATGAGAGGGTAAGGAGAGGCTGTGTGTGGGGGGCAGCCCCAGAGGGTGCCAGGCAAACTTTGAAGTGACTGATTAGTGCAGACAGTGACAGAACAAGTTCCAACCAAGCGTGATGGCTGCTAAGAAGAAACGGCCTTGTTTTAACTTGACTATTGTTCCCTGATAATCTGTGAAACGAGTGGAATTCAAAGCAGCATTCGCCTGAGTGTTAATCTAATGCACAGTGGTTCCTTGCAACTTGCTCTGATCTCACAGTGCCTTTAATCTGGCAGTAAATTTTGATTTGGTTTCTTGTGATGATATACCTCCTCGTGGAGATGGACAAAGAAGAGCTGAGGGAAACTGCCCAGGCCAGTTAAGTATTGGAGGACCTGCTTGCAGCCATTGTGAAGAAAAAAAGACAGCTTCTCAGGCTTTGTAATCTATTTTCTCTTATGACTAACAGGCTGACTGTTTTAAATAGAGTAAAACAAGTGGCTAAATCACTTTCTGAACACGAACTACTGAACAGGAACGCAGTATCTCCCATGAATTTCTGTAGACAACAACCAAGCTCCCTGCAGTCTCTCTCTGACACCAAATCCTGTTATTTAGTCTTCTGTGGAATCTGCTGAATTATATTAGCTGACTCAGAAACTCCATCAGGACTCCTGTCAGCTTTGAGGCATCTGGCTTTCTGGTGTGACCACCATCTCCCCCTCTAAGTGTGAGGTGTCGCCGTCCCAAACCAGTTGCAAGGCTCGTGATGCCCTCTCAGGTAGACTGGGTGGTCCAAACCCAGGCAGCAGGACTGGGAGCCAGCTCCTTCCCCACATTTCTTGCTGTCAACATTTTCTTGCTTCTCCTGGGGGAGGAAAGCTGCAGCCTTCCGTGTGCAACTGTGCCAGGCTCTGGCAGAACTTTGTTCTAGGAGGGGCAGCCCCAGCTTGCCCTCAGCGGGGTAGTGCTGCCCAGTGGCAGGAATGTGGCTGTGTCTCTCTTCCCTTCGATTCAGCGCGTGCTCATTAACAGCCTTGTCTTGTACTCAGCCTAGTGAAAACTTGGGATCGGTCGGGCTCTGCCACTTCAGTGCTTCCTTGAGAAATACAACCAGGCAGCCTCTTGCCAACTGCTCAACTATGGAGCCAAGTGGAGCCTCTGAAAATATTTTAGACTGTGTACATTTCTTCCCCATCCATAAATGCTAGGAAGGTAAAAAAAAATCTAAAAAAAAAATCTTTGTAAATTGAATTATGCTGCTGTGATAATTTTGTAACCTTCTATTCTCATTCTGTACAATTTCAAAACAATGAGCAATTCTTTAATGGAAAATTAATTGGAATCTTTCAACACTTTTTAAATGCTTTCACTGTTTTTCTCTCTCCTGTATCAGGAATTTTATTTTAATTGATATTTCCCATTTCTGTTGGGTGAATTCACATCTCTTTTTCAAAAAAAAATAGAAAGGGAGTGGGAATATTACTTACTGATAATCACACCTGGGGTGAACCTGTTACTGTTATGCTTGTGGATTATTTAGGAAATAGCACAACAGCAAGGTGGACTGCTCTTAGCTACTTACTCGAATTGGCAGCAGCTGAAGCTCGCAGAGGAGTCCTTGATGCCCCACGCCTGGGCAGGGGCTAGGGAGCCATTCCTGTGCCCTGAACACCTGCTGCAGCTCTGCTCTTCTGGCCTGGGGCCATATCAAGGCCCTCCAGTTAGCTGAACTGTAATGGTGTATTGAACAGCAAGTTTCAATAAACAGGGTAGTTCAACAGATGTCTGGATTAAACCTGAAGCAAAGGTGAAAGCAGGAGGTGTCTTTCAGGAAGAAAGGACAATGAGCATAGTAGGAGGAGTGGATTATTTTGTTCATTCCTTTGATGCCTTAGAGTGTCTGTGTTCTGCTGTTTCCAGGTTCTTGGTGCATGCCTCCAGTTAAATTTTCATGGTACTCCTCTCCCCACTTAGCCCTGCTGTGTTGCCCTGCCCTGTAGCACCAGGCATCAAAACTTAATAATAGAACAAACACAACAATCACTTTAAACTAATGCTGCCCCTCTTTCATTATTCAGTGAGTCACATCCTGGGCTGCTGACAAAGATGATCTTGGAAGTAAATTTAAATGCATATTTACTTAAAATGTCTATGTGTGTATCTAAGTAAGTAATTTCAATGCTCTTTTTCTGTGCACTCAGTTCTCCTCTTAGGAGAAAAAACTCCTCGTTCAGTGAGGACATGAATAAAAGGAAGAGGGAAGAGGCACAAACATGAATTCTTGAAGAAGAGCTTTATACACATAATATACATCTTTAAGCTCAGCTTCCTGCATTTTCGGAAGGTTTGCATCAGCCTTATGTTTAACATTGCCTTAATTTACAACTGCAATTTGTAATATTATCCTACTTCAAAAGCCAAGTGCCTTGCGGATGAGTTAAATCAAGATTGTGCTGTTATTGTTTGGTGAAATATTTATAATTAGTTGGTGTTGTGACTTAAGAAAATAGCAAGACAATGCTAGTGGTTTTTTTCTCTCTTCACACAAATGCTGGGAGAATGAGTGTGAATGGCAGAATTGGCAAAATATTGAGCTTGTAAATGAACACAGTAATGAAATTAACAGGCAAGTTGATCACAGTATGAAGTCATACTGATCATTCACTTGGCATGTGTGGATTTAGTACTAATTATTTATGATACTTTATACTGTGGTAATGAATGTTCTTTGGTATGCTTTGGAAAGCTAATGAAGTTCTACTGCCAGATTCTGACACCTTTATTTTTAATTATCTATCAGTTGTCATGTGCACGGCCTCCATGATTTAAGAAGGAGTACCATGTCTCTCAACATGGAAAAGAGGAACAGCTTTGGCTGTTCAAAAAATTGGACAAATATGTGACATAGGACAGTCTGGTTCAAAAAAAGGGTTTGCACTGATGTTCTATGAAAGTAAGAAATAAATCTATTTTGATTCAGAAGTCTTGCTGGAAGAGTTAATCAAAAAGAGCTCCAGCAGAGGACACAGAAGCATTTAGAAGAGGCACAATGAATTTTGACTGCCTTTGAATCTATTTATCAAAGCCATAGCTGTTCCCATTTCAACGGAGGTGGAACAATAATAAATATCGAACAAAGCAACTCAATCTGTATTCAGAGCATTTCAATACATGGAAAGTTAACTGTAAAAAGAAAGCAGGCTTGCAGAGTCAGACCTATTGACTCCTGCTACTTCTATTCCTCATTGAAAATGAGTGGTGAATGGCGCACAGAGATCTGCAAGATATTTACATTATTGCCATTAACATATAACAAGAAACTCATTCAGTAATGTGACTCTATTATTTAACAGAATCAATAATCTTTTACATCATAGGAACCTACTTCAGCTGTAAACCTTGTCACTTTCTTTCATTTTAAGTGACTAACTTTACATGCCATATTTCAGGCTCAGTAGGGCCCTGTTATTTGCCTACGTGCCACTTATACCTCTAGGATGGACTTTTTGCCTTGAGCACTGTACGACTAGGAACTGCTTCTTCTGTGGAGGATGGGCAGCAGGAAGACTCCAGTTTCAAGTGGTGAGTTCTGGCTGACACAGCTGCCATCCCCTGCGAGCAGGCAAGTGTGGCACCAGTGACTCTGCAGTCCTCATTCACAATCTTTTTAAGACCATAGTGTCTGCACACCCCCCTCCCTTGGATTTTTCTCCCACTGTCACTATAGTAGATATTTAAAGAAAATCACTGGAGAGAGTTCCACCTGGCTCAGGCCAGGCACAGCTGAGGCTGATTCCTGCCAGGCACTCAGCAGAGGTTATCCTAAAGAACGCTCCTTCAGGCAGCCTGGGGCCTGCATCATTCCTATTTCAACCACAGATCTAAAGCAGGTCCTTGATGACACAAGGGGAAAACAAATGAACAAAACCTGGGTATTGGGTCATTATAAAATGCAGTTGAACACCTAAAGGACATCATCAGATCACTGACAAAAATAACTAATGTTCAGTTCATTGCTGCTGCTGTCTGGACAGAAAAAACCAAACCACGACAGCTCTCGCCCCACCTCTCCGAAAAAAGCCCAAACCAAAAATTCACTACCCCTCTCAAGACAACTTAATCCAAAATTGTAGTGTATATGTCTTCTGGCCAGATCTAAAGTGCTCTGAGACCAGTGGCAGAAACCTCATTGCCTTCAATGCTTCCTCTGGCTTTTGGGTCAAGTCAGCCAGTCTAAATGAGTCTTTTATCTCCATGATTAGTGCCTTTCAGCAGATGATAAAAATTCAGTCTCTCTCTTTTGTCTTGAAATTTCCAAGGCTTATGGGTTTTGTCTGATTTCACCTGAGTATTCAGCAAACAGCCTGGCACATCACTGTTTGCTTTTGGTGATTTGATCTGTCCTTTGGGCAGCCATTCAGGCGTTTTTCATTTCAGATATCCTCATTCACAGTGCACTGCAACACTTCCTCAAAGCTGGTTCAGACCCTGGGAGCAAAACAAAGCAGTGGATTTTAATTTTGAGTTGCAGCTGCTGTTGTCAAAGTTCAGTGCATTAAGCATGGATTTCATTTTCATTGCTCTCTCACAACACCAGGAACTACATTAACTACAAAACACATGTGCTTAAAGTAAGTAAAGTAATGGGGAAATATATTGTTCTCGTTATTTGAAACGTCGCACAAGATCTTGGGTTCATTTCAGCAGCACAATGAAACCAAGCTGCAGTTTCCACAGAGGCATAGTTAGGGATGCTTAAAGTGAATAGATGAAATGTTCTTTTGTTTTCTTTTGCTGTTGCTTCACAGCAACACAGCAACCAACTGCCTCCATGCTGTAGTTATGAAGTTATGGAGCCTTTTTCTAGCTGCCTTGAGTTTTGTGGGAGTTCAGGGGAGAGGATTGGATGATCCCCATGCCTTGTTTGCAGCAATATCCCCTCTATTCAAATTGACCAGCTTTGTAGCATCTTTGACCCATGTATTTTCTCAGCTCAAAAGCCATTACATGGCAACTAATTACCATGTTAAACTGTAACTTGAATAAGATGGAAATGGGAAATGGAATGGGTTGGAGAAGAGCCCACAGTCTTGGCAAAGGATGGCCTGGACATCAAATGTACAAATGTTAAGGTGTAAGTTCCCCAGCTGGCTTAGCCAGAAAGAAAAGGTGGTGCTGCACACCCCTGTGAGGCTGTCATGAGTAAAGGTGTCCAGGCTGTAATCTCAGTCTCTGCTCACTTCCCCAAATGCTTCTGTTCCCCCTGGTAACATTTTTCATCTTTCCTACTCTACTTTTGGAGGGTTTTTCTCACCCTTTTCATTCCCTAGCTGTGTCATTGAATAGGTGAGACAATGCCTGAGACAGCCTCAGTGCCTGGCTGGCAGAAAGGAGGAGGGAAGATTGGTGTTGCTATGGAGCAATGCAAAGGTTACTTCAATCCCTTTAGTATCATTTTGGCTGCAAAAGTGTTGCAGGGGAAAGCTGCAATAATCCTATTATTTCTTCTATTTTTTTTTCAACCCTTGACTTTAAAAAATAAGTTCTCTAGAAAGAAAAACAAAACACATTACAGAACAATAACGTAAAGTGTTGTAAAGCTCATCCTGTGTGTCTGATTGCTCTATTCCACATTCTCAGTACGTCTCTTTCTGTGGCCATCTCTGCCACTAGGGTTGTAATACAAATCAAGAGTTGTTCACCTCCACCCATCTCCAGGCACCATATTTAAGAGATTAACATTATGGAAACCAGTTTCAAGTTTAAAGTGTCATCCTGAGCATTTCAGCCCTGGAATCTCATGCGATTACTTATCTAAATCTTGTTAGTGGTGGATTCCTTTGTTGCCAAAAAAAACCCCAAAACCAAACACTATTTGAACTGATGACTACAAATGATGAAATTGATATTATCATATTACCAAGCACAGATATGTAATAAAATGATAGTTCTTTTTGTGTCTTGTTAAAGAGGATTTTCAGGCACCAAAACAGTTCCCAATATGCAGATGTTCATGATAAAAAGAGAAAACATTTTTGTTCTTGTCACCCTTATTGGAAGTCTCAGTCCAAAAGGCAAGGAATGAATACAGAAGGCAGAACCATACAGGTGGAACTGTGGCACTCACTAGTTCTTCCACCATTTCTGAACTAAATTTTCAACCTAGGCTGCCTCTGCAAGAAGTTTCCTTGGTTGTGGTAGAGCCTTCACCACCATGCCCTGTGCAGCTCATGCTTAAGACTTAGGTACAGAATGCTGTCAATCAGGCAATGTAAACCGGCCTGAAGGATCACTCACAAATCAATTAACTCAATGATAAGTTAAATAAGATATAAAGGTTGGCCAAATATTCCCTCTCACTGACTTCTTATCTCCACTTATTGACCTGGTTGCATGAAGTACAGAAACCATCCTTCAGGTTTCAGGGAACCGAAGAGTTTCTTCCTTGTAGAAGGTTTTGAAGACCCTTGCCCATGGGGCTGGGTTCTTGACATTTCCATGGACATCTCTTCCAAATATGAAGGTTTGTTCTCTCTGTAACAGTTTGAAAACTTAGTTTAGTTTAGTTTAGTTTAGTTTTGTTTTGTTTTGTTTTGTAAGCCTCCATTTTTGTATGTTGAGCTTTTTTTTTTCTTTTTCTTTTTTTTTTTCTGAAACACTTCAGAAGCACCATAAACCAAAAAGCACTTTAAGGCCATAACTGACTATGAACTAAAACCTCCCTTCAGCAGTGTATGGATGTCCCATGAGCTGACTGCAAGACAGCTTTCAATGAATAATCTCATCATCCTTCACTAGCTTTTACATCTTTTTCCAGAGATGGAATTCTGAATGCTATTATTTAGTCTGTTCCTGGGATTTCCTTTAATTCTGTCTGTGTGCATCCGGTGGGAGTCTGTCAGTGTGCAGAAGTTTCTCATTCTCCTGCCACCTATTACAGACAATCCCAAATGGAAACTCATTTGGGTGACTTGAAACTGCAGAGATGTGAGGAGAAACTGAGACATGTCCCATATTTGCTGTGAACTGGTCTGCCTGAAGTGCAGATGCACAATTAGAAAAAGATATACAGGCTTAACATCCTGCTTTGCTGAGTTACAGAGCACAGACAGACACATATGAAATATGAAGGATGTCTCTTTCCCAGCTTCTGAATAAATTATTAGTTACTCATCTGAATGATTGGTTTGATGCAGTTTTGGATTAGTGTCTCATGACATGTTAGGTCAAAACTGAAAGTCTGATGCCCCAAAGTACTCATGTTTTCAATGCAGCCCAAGGCAGAAGTTTATAGACTTTTCAAACCTAAAATCTGGTGCCTTGGGAGGTTTGTTTTATACAGACAGGCTTTGGAAGCCCGAATTCACAAATAATGAGATACCCAGGAAATGCCGGGGAATTAAACTATTCCAGAGGAGGTTTTCCATAGAATTAATAGCAGAAAATCACATTTGTGGTATGATGCCATTGTCTCAACTAGAATCCCTCAATGTGAGACAGATGATGCATGGAGAGAGTTGGGAACTGAATAATGCATGAGTTGAGAAACAATAGTTTTTACTTAAATGTAAGGTTGAGAAAAACTGCACAAAATTTAAGAAAGAATGAAACAAGCCAAAGCTGTTTTTTAAGGCTTTACTTTTTTAGATATTTCCTAACCAAATGAATACACGAGCACAAGTAAACACAGCGTAACATGAAGCCAGTGTGCATTATGAAGCCTGGCAAAAACGATGGCAATTCGTCACTTCATGCTGCATGGCATTTCCCAGCTCACTGCTATAGAGGGATTCCTTGTGGAACAGGGGCATATGATACCCCTGGAAAGATTGGACAACCCAGGGTTGCTGAGGAAAAAAACCCTGAACTGGCCCCTGGCTGCAGGCAAGCCTGGAAAGCACCTGGCTGCAGGCAGCCCTGAAAGTCCTTGGCAAGTTATACACTGGTGGGCTCCCCTGCAGATTAGGGGCCATCTAGAGGGACTGGGTGTGAATCTTTGCAAAAGTAGATATAAGCTTGCATAGGTAAACAATAAAGGGAGAACGATGCTCAAATCATATGGGTCGTTACTCTGGCCAGCTCTCCAGCACTCAGGCCTCCCTCAAAACACTGACATTTCACATCACTGATAGAAACTGCTGTGCTCTCTGCCTGGAATATCTAGAACACTGTCCTCATAGATGAGAGAGGACTTTTGCTTCAGCTGCACATGTAACATGAGCATGCAGAGTCAACTTGTGCCTACCAAGTAGCATTTACATGTCATGGAAAGATAATCCAGGCCATACAATGAAGTATAAGCATTGCTTTTGTTTGATTAGTTTTTTTCCCTTTTTTCCTCTTGTTTTTTTTTATTTAGAGTCATCATTGTATTCTTGAATCTTTCCTTTTCACTGTGGTAAATAACATCACCAATAACAAGTTGAATGTGCAGCTGTTGCCATAAATGGGTCACTATATTGCTACTAGGAAAATATGACAGACTTAAAAGCTGAGGGTGG
This sequence comes from Coloeus monedula, assembly GCF_965178545.1. Lineage (NCBI taxonomy): Eukaryota > Metazoa > Chordata > Aves > Passeriformes > Corvidae > Coloeus > Coloeus monedula. The sequence goes on from NC_138788.1 coordinate 8,370,321, forward strand.
AGAAACACAAAATAAAACATCAGATGATTCCAAAGGCTTTTACAATGTTGGCCACTCTTTCAAACACCATATGTTCAATATCATCTGTACCCACAAAAAATTCTGATATTTCAAAAGCTGTCTGCAAGCTTTGCAGCACAGATGCTGTACTTTCCCTTGGTATTGCCATGGAAATGGATAAGTTCGAAGGCAGAGTAGCAGCTCAAAATCTCAGCAAACTTGGATAGTCTTTTCTCTTTCCCAGTCAAGACTGGGATTAGTTATCCTACTGCTGCACCTGTAGCAAAGGAAACCTTAGATGGAAACCAAAAGGATGTATCTCCTTGACAAGGACAAAGATAGACCTGATCATATTGCCCATAAAATCGCAAAAACCTCATGAGTTAATCATATAACTATCATGAAATATTTAACTTGCAGTCCACTGAGCTTATTCATTATCCCAGAAATAGTCAGACAAAGAGGTTACTATTCATGTGTTTGAATTTTGGGACAGTCCTGTGCTGTTATAATTTATTTTCACCTGATAAGTCAGAGCTGCACAATGATGACAAGTAGATAGTAGCAACCTTGGTAGCACGATTTGTAAAAGCACATCTTCCCATAATAATGGTGTGCATGCATGTGTGAAGAAAGAAACTTTGGGGTTAAGAGAAGATGTCAGGGAGTTAATGAACACTTCTCCAACTCACGTAAAAGGACAGTAACTCTAGACATGGATGATAAAGAGGTTTCCACGGCAATAAGTAAAGTTATCCCCCTCTTACACTTCCATCACCTGAACTCTGCAAAACTGCAAGTGGCACAGGAGGTTTATATGGTAATATATGTGAGAAAAACCCTGACTGAGCAGTCTGCCCTGAGTGGAGCCATAAATGCTCTGTTGCTGTGTAGTCTGCCACAATAATTCAACATTTTTTTCTTTACAGTTATGACTGTTCCTTTAGCAATGCAATAATTTTTTATTCCATCATAAATGCAGTTTTGATAAGGCAGAATACTGAAAGTGTATTCATATTTACTCTATATCTTACAAGCTTTATTGGAATTATTTTGGTTTTAGATTTGTCTCTTGCTCGTGTATCCCAGAGCTTTCTTTATAGCACCAAACTTAGAATTGAATTTTTGCTTGGGTTTCTTCCTGTTTTATGCCGCTCACCATAATCATCAAAACTGAGCCTGAATGCCTATGGATTCCCCCCACCCCATCCCATATGGCTCAAAATGCCTTAAAAATGAGTAAAATCTTTATGAGTCCTTAACAACTGGGAAGACAGAAAACAAAGAGGAAATATTTAGCCTGTGGTCACAGAATGAATGACAGAGTTTGGAATAAAACTCTAATTTTTCAAACCAGCGAGAAGACTTAATGAGTTCAGGGCTGTGTTGTGCAGACACAACCATCGTGCTGGAGCTGGCATGGGCACTTCTGGTTGGATCACAAACACTGTAACTCATCTCCCATGCCTTGCCCACTTGTAGGAGTTTTACAGAAATTGCTTATACTGGGATTAATATTTGCAGAGCTGGTTACAGAATAGGCAAGCATTAAAATATGCCAGGTAAAATAGAGGGATAAATATGGAGGTGAAAAGGAAAGAAAATTAAATGATTAGGAGAAGGTTATTTTTTGGAAAGAAATTCAGATGTTTTATTTACATTTTTTATTGTTAGACTGTTAGTTATTGTGTCATAGTGAGTCTTGGCCAGCATAGGTGTCTATACATACTTCATGCCTAGAACTCAGAGCACCAGTGCCCCTCTCTGTGCAGGATAATGACTTAAGATCTGCCAATGTTTGGCTTCATGCATTAATTTTCTTACCAAAAATGCGCTGTCTGGAAGAGAATGTTCAATCTCACTTGAGATATTACCTTTGGGAAAGCAGAAAAGAAAAAGGATGGCCCAGCTGAGTCAGATCTGATAGGGACAGGGAAGAAAATAATGGAGGGTGTCTTTGTTCAGGGCTTCCTCACAAAGGCATCTATTAAAAACTAACAGTAGTGATAACAAAAAAAGAGAGGGAGACTGGCCCAGAACAAGAGAGAGCAATGGAAGAGGAAATAGTCCAGTGCTTTGCACTTGAATCCTGCTGTGGTCTGGACTCATAAGAAGTATATCCTTGGTCATTAACTTTTATGAAGTGCTGATTTCCCTTTTGGCTTCCACCCGTCCATCAGCCCTGCAGCAAGGGCTGCCTTCCTCTCTCAGCTGAGCCAAGCAATTGCTCAGTGTGATCCTCCAGTACAACATTTTCTCGCTACCAACCTCTCCCCACCACCTAATAGCCCTGAGACAGCCGTGCTCTGTCTGACTGAACGGCTGCTAATGGCCCAACTGTTCTTAGGAAGACATTGAGGGGTTTTGTGCCAAGAGTTTAAATGTTGCTGTTCTGTTTAGTACTCACTGGGTACTTGGTGCAGTGGAAAGCCAGCACAACTCAGCTGGGTGCTCTCAAAGACATCTTTCTTTCCCTTCCTTGTGTATGTAGCTTCTCTACTCGCTATGAATCACCTGAGGCTTGTGTCTACAGCACTCTGAAACGTGCAAGTCTGGGCTGGTGGAGCTCTCCAGGGCCATTTAGTGTTGGTTTTCAGAAAAAAAACCAGTTCTGAGATGAGAAAACTTTGACCATCCCATGTAAGTTGTTTTCTGCTTTTTACAGAAGAGCACAGGTGGGTCTGAAGCCTGAGTTGCAGTAGTATAAACCACAATTTCCTTTATAACCTCACCATTATTCCACAACTCACACCATTTAAAGTATCAGACTGAAAAAGGTTCATGCTGTGTGCTTTGTAAATATTCAGGGAAAGAAAAGGATATACCTGTAAACAGTATTCTGTACAGAAGGGGTTCTGACACTCCTCCTAAATGCCTAAGGAATGGGGAAACAAAATTACCTGTTGATAGTAGTCAAGGGATTCTCTTAAAAAAAAAAAACAACCCAACCCAAAAAAAACCAAAAAAACCAAACTAAAACTAAAATCCCCAGAAAATGTCAGTCATCTGATGACTGGAGGGAATGTGGATCCGTGCCTGGGACCTTGTTATCACAAACTGGCCATGCAAGGGAGTATCCAAGGAAGGCAGAAATTCCTAGAAGGGAAGTCTGGGATGGTTCAAAGTACCTGTATATCCTTAAATGACTCTTTAAAAGTCACCAGATCTTTTATTGTCTTTGTTTTTGTCACACCAGGAGTTTTAAAATCACACTTGTGTGGCAACCAGAATGATAATGGGCAGAAGCATAATGGGAGTTGAAAATAAGGCAGCCATTCTTAATGGCCAGAGTGCACAGAAGTGCTGCTAATATTCAGCAACTAAAAAGGGAACTTTGAACAATTTTCTCTCAGGAAAACAGTCAATGGTTTTTCATCAAACATTGTAAAGAAACATAGATTAAAAAATAGGTTAAGAAAATAGAGAGATAGCTTTATAAAAAGACATTTTTATTTAAGTGTCTGCTCTAGAACAAACTGGGAGAAACAAGAGAAGGATATGTTTTTATACTATGGAAATCAAATGAAACTCATGGAAGAGATTAGGTTTTTAAAGATCTAAATACATGTCATCTCCCATACATTTTTCTCTCAAAAAAACCCAAAGAAAACACTTTAATTAGGTATTCTTTTTCAGATTCTCTTTCTTAAATAAGAAAGTCTCCCTTTTTAGACAGAACTAGTTTTTGCATCTTAGTGATAAATTGGCTTCTGTAGCCTGAATTCTAAATCTCTTCACTGAAAATCCAGACTTGTTTTGGGGTTTATGGATTCAAGAAATAAGTAAAGAAAAAAAGTAGTGCATTAAGACTTCAATAAACAAAACACTTTTTCCAGCAATACCTTCTGCAATACTTAAGACATAAGATGAGACAATTTATACTCATTGTGCACCATTTGAGTGTGTCATTTCTGGGTCACTTCACTGCTAGATGTCACTGGACATGACCATCACATCACCCCCACTTTTCCCCTTTAACAGTGCCATGGCTCTGCCTCTGTGTTTGTGCACAGTAGCACAGTGTCTGAAATGCAGCAGTAAACATGCCTTTCTTTCTGAGCAGGTATTTCTCCAGGCTGTACCAGACTGATTCTTAGAGAGGAAATAATTAATCTCATGTTTCTACTGAAGACCTGAGTGGCCCCATGTGTAAAGGGGGGTTCTTCTGTCACCCACTTTGTCAAGAAACTCAGCACCTCTTTTTTTTCCCTCTTGGCAGCACTGTTCTCACAAAAAGGATAAACTTCCCAGACACTCGCTGTCAGGGAGCACCAACCATACAAGTCCCTCTCTGAGAAAGCTGGCAATAGATTGCTGGAACAGAGAAGGAAGTCAGTGATGCTAATAATCCTCCTGCAGCAGGGAGAAGCTGATATTTTAATAAACATTGCCTTTTAATATGAACTTTTTCTCTCTCATGTTAGGAGGATTGTTTATATATAACAAGGGAAAAAATCCAATTCCCATGTCTCAAAAAAAAAAAAAATTTTCCTCCTGTGGGTCATCGGAGCTGAAAATAAACCAAGCTGGCTGCCTCTGGGGATTTGTTGAACTTCAAGTGCCCATGACTCATTCCATGATTACAAAAAGCAGAGTAACTTTCAAATTTGCTACATGAGAGACTGAAGCAAGGTCTTCCATGCAGTTGCATGCTGGAGAGAGGAAAAATGGAGGGACCATATCAACTCTAGTATAAAATGTGGCTCTGTTTTACTTCCCTAGCAGGTAGTGCCCACTGGAGCCAGTGGAAAAAGGTTTTTTAAAAAATCCTATCTGATTTAAAGAGGGGAAATCTAAAAGTAGCTGTGCATGCACTTTACAAGGCTCACCATCAGAAAGCAAGTGAACTCTTTGTGCATTGAGTGTAGTGGATGTGGAAACAAAGATGCTGTTAAGAAGTTTTTCTGAATCCATAAGGAAAGAGCAAAATGTATGGCAAGACTCTTTCATCCTGATCCTGTTGAGGGTGGAAAAGAAAGATTATTTGCTGCAAGGACAGTGCAGATTGAATAATACTCTGGCAGCATTTCCAAATGTAATGGTAAAAAGTTCTCAGAAACAAGGAGTGCTCTAAACATCACACCCTTCCTGAGTCAGTCACTGAAGAGTTAATGCTGCTTCTCCCCTCCCAAGGTGTGTAATTAGAATAAAAGGTTGCAGCTGTGCCCTGGATAAGCCCTTTTGAGCTACCTCCAGTCCTATATGAAATGTAAATGGTGTCTTTCTGGGTTGGAGCTGTGCTCGGTTAGTGCTTGTCACAGCTCTTCTTCCTTAGGGGTTACACAAATATCTTTTTGATTTGTTGCAGTCAGTGAAACCTGGATCTCTGCTCCTGACTAAAGACTTGTTGGGATCATGGTCTTCAGCTGCTTGGAAGCTGCAGGTGAACTCTGTAAGTACCTCCCAACTATTCATAACTCTGCAAGTCGTAGGTGGGACACTGCAACATTTCATTTACACCCCAGATACTGGAAATGTGGACCACATCTACAAGAGAGTGAGAGAGTGCTGCAGCTTGAAAAGAGGATAAATCAGGGAATAAGATTAATGTGTTTGTCTGTGGGGCAGCCCGTATTCTTCAACAGGTGGAGGTGTCTGATAACCAAGGCCTTCAGCTCCTTTTGTGAGTATATCTGTAGCTGCTTACACATGAGGTGGTCCCTGTACAAACTTCTAAGTCTCAAAATCAATGCCCTGGTAAAAAGGATAATGTAGATTAAGACTGCTTACTTCCAGTCCTTGTTCCACCATTCTTTCATTGCAGCAGGAGGCACCTTACTGAGAAAGCTGGGAGTTAAGTGAAAAAAAAAGTGAAGGTCTCAGACTTGAAGAAAAAGAATGGCTTATTATTTTATACACTTTTAATGCATTTTTGTCTTTCTGGGAGAATCATGAAGATTCATTACTCAACAATCAGTTCTTAAGGGAATTAATAAGTAATTAGTAGCATGATGCCTATCTGTTTCTGTATTTTATGCCTGCATGCCTCAGTGCCAACCCCTGCAGTGGTGTCCTACAATCCACAGCAGTGAATTTGGGGTTGCTGGCCCTGGAGGAGCTGAGTGGGGTCAGTGAGGGAAGGTGCTGATAATGTCCCTGGCCTGGTCAGGCGTGGGAGCTCGTGGGTGGCAGCAGTTCAAGAACTGGCTTTGGGAGCACAGGTGATATGGGTCCCTTCAAAAGAGGTTCAAGTGACTCCTGCTCTGTATAGTCACAGCTGTAAAGTAATTTGGCTTCCCTGTGAAGACCTGGATTGTTCAAGGAAAATAGAGAGGACAGTGGAACGTTTATGGATTAGGAAGAGCTGTTAGTGGTCATGGTCTGAGTTTCTATCCTTTTTTTCTTTTAGTGTTCTTGATTGTTAAACTGCTGTGCTTGATGCAGGGAGGGGCACAATTTGCTTTCTGCTCCTTCTTAGAGGAATGGGAAAGGAGACAGGGGCAGGGAGACCAATCTTCTGTCTAGTGCAGGTGGTAGTGTCCATGATTGTGGATATCCTCTGTAAAAGACTATCCAAGGAGGATGGGAAGGACTGAAAGAGAAAAGGAAGAGATGTTAGAACTGAAATATCTTCCTTCTCATTTCAGCCCAGTTACTGAATCCACTGAAAATCTGCTTTTAACTTCACCTTCTCTACTGTGTCTTTATTTTGAAAAGCTCACCTCTAGTAGACGGTATGATACAGTTTTGTAATGGTTGATCCAATGGGATTGTTCCTTCATGAAGTCTGCACTGAACACAATGCTTTGGGAAAAGCATTCCCCAGAAAGCAGTCTGGCTTTCATCTGAATAGGAGTTGTCTACTCATTCTCTGAGTAATTTCATTTCTAACCTAAATGAGATCTGTAGAATTGGCTACGTAAGATACTATGCATCTGGTGTTAGTAAGAAAGCCCAGTTTCTGTACAATTTCAGAGTAAAATGCAAAGTAGTCAATGTGAAGAGTAGACTGAAAAAAATAATTAAATGAAATTAAGATTCAGGTCTAGCTTTTTCCACACTTATTTCAAAGTCTGTTGTCATAGCTACTGCAGCATAAGGCTGGCTTAGTTTGTTCACTTTTTCTTTAAAGGTATGTTCACCTTTTTAAGAAAACTGAAGAAAGTGAGCAAATACCTGGAGAGAAAAAAATCAAAGTTGTCCTTCGTGCAACCATAATTCTATTATGATTTATTATTTGGATCAGGGATAGTCAGCCTTTATCAGCTAGGAGTCCTTTGTTCCTCAGGCCACAAAACCAGAAAATAGTTCAATGAATATTAAAGTACACTGTAGAGCAAAACTGTTGCAAACTTCAGCATGGTTGTGTCCCCTCAGTCTCACTTGTTAACACAAGTTATCTAAACACATTATGACCTCAAACTTTTGGTTTATAAGAACAAAATAACATTTTTATTTCTGGACTCGGGAAGTACCCAAGGTTTAGACATATCTGAAAACATTGACCTTTTAAATGTGGCTTAAGCTGTGACAGATACATAGTATTACTTAGCTCTTTATTTATACTGCTCATCTTATAATATCAATCTTTTACTCTAGAATTAGTTTTTACATCCCATTATTGGACAATTAAGATGAAACATTCTGCTTAGGTGAAATTGTGGTCTTTAGATTGGACTGGAAGTTGGAAGTTAATGATTATTTTATCGCAGGTCAAGTGTAATTTATGTCACCTGTGTGAATCAGCTTGTGTGCCTGGCCTGTGAGCTTGCTCCTGCATCCCTTGCCTCTCTTGTGGCACTGCCCCTGTGCATGACTCATTTCTTGAGCGAGTTTCTTCACAGCTTAGGGCACTCTGCCCCTTAGCTGAGCTCTATCCTGGTTTACCACATTTGGGGAATTCCCTCTGGCCAAGAATTCCTTTTTATATACAATATGTCAAATAATAAGCACTGGCAGAGATCTTATCTCTCATTGCTGTAATGTTCTGACAGATGCGTGTCTTATCTCAAGAAAAGATGGAGAAAGGAATGTCTTGCTGTGCAGATAGAAAATATCTCTAAACCCCAAGTGTCACCCACAACTTGATAACATACCTTGTTTCTGCTTTGCCTGGTGGCAAGCAGCTTTTCCTTGCCCAGTGTGAATACTTTGAATCATAATTTAGTCTGATTTTTAAATGTTCCTAACTCTAAAATTTCATATATGTAGTTTCCTGAAGTCTGCAGTGCCAGTAGCTGTTTTATTCCTTTACAGGGAAACTTTTTTTCTATAAAAGTGAGTGAGAAATGAGGAGGAATGAAATGAGATGTTAATCAGCTTCAAGACAGTTTTCTAGAACTTTCAACTAGGCAATTCTCTGACAAGAGGGAAAGCAGTGATTGTGCAAAATGCTTGAGGTTGCAGATAATCCTGAACCTGTGAGATATCATTTGTAAAAACTGAAACCCATGCCATATTTAGCTTTCTGCTCTCTTTCAAGGCAGTTATTTTAACTTGTTTGCTGTCCATAGGCTCTCTTGCTGGCTTAGAGATATGTATATAGTTCACTGGATCTGGACCTAATTAAACAAATTCCATCTGGTTTTGCCCCTGGCTTTCCTGGCTGATAGTGATGCAGTAGTTCTTGGGGACTGTATCTCCCCAATTTTCACTCTGCTCCAAAAAATGAGATCATTAACTGTTTCCTTGTGTGGTCTTTCAAGGCACACAGAGTGGTTCTTCAGACAATCTACAGAGAAATAAATGAATGTTTAATGCAGTTGTTTACATGTGGCAATAGTTACATGCTATACATTGCCAGCTATGAAATACCTGACTGCAAGTGGAAGTTCTTTCATTTTCTTAATTATAATGCACTCATGTTCTGGAGCTTGGCTCTCCTAAGCACAGTCCTAGAAACAAGCACACTGTTGGTTAACTAGCTGGGCTGTGCTCCTGCTGTTTTGTCTTTTTTTTTGTCCAGTATAAAGCTGAGTATGACCTGTTGTTCAATATTTCATGGTTCAAAAAATGAAGGTTCCTATGGCAATAGCAATGAGCGTGGGTGGGTTTGTGTGTTTTGGTGTAAGGGTTGGTTGCTGAAATGCTGAATGATCAAGCTTTAAGAGGGTTGTGTGCTGTGATGGGGCTGGGAGGGGGCAATGTGCAAATTCAGGTAAGTAAGCATGCAATTACTCACTGATGTCAAAGTGAAATTTTGTAGAAAAATCAGTTTTTGTTAAGCAATCACTTTTTAAAGACACCAAGCCACTTTTTGGTGTAAAACTAAAAGTACTGAATGCACACCTGTTCTTTCTTCCTCCTAGACACTTTTTGTGCCTAGCATAGCATGGATGGTTTGGTTTCCCTTACACCTGGCTGCTTGAGGGGTGGGCAGGGAGATAAATTTAGCAGTTGCTATCCCCACCAGGGCCCCTCCATGTTATCCAGCATCTCTTTAGTATTTAAAGAGCTGTTTCAGCTTTCCCTGAGCTCCCTTTGGCTGGCAGGAGGGCTCTCATGGCAGACTCAGCTGTAATGTAACAGAGAGGCCATGCTGTGCTCTCAGGAGGATGGGGTTAATGGCAATCCAGCCAACCCCGAGGGCAGCTTTGTAAACCCCTTGTACAGCACAAAGTGCTTCCACCTCACCTGCACAGGGGCTGTGGCAGTGTATGCTTGACTGCTGCAGATGGCACTGGGAAGGAGGACAACTGTGCAGCAGAGGCCCCCAAGGCACAAGAGCAGCAGCCTCCTCCCTTCCTGCAGACAAGCAGGGCCAGGCCATAGTCAGCAATACTGGTGCATTGTAAGTGTCTTAATTCAGCATGTCACACCAACTTGCACTTCACAAAAACTGTGATTTCACTGAAAAAGCTTTGAAGTCAACTGTAACGAGAAGTTTTGCTTGCCAGCCGTCTCTGTGTTGCTGTGAAGTTAATATAGCCAGGTATAAAACACTGCTAGGCAGCCAATCGGATCTGGAAATACAAATTTTGGATGTGCCTCCCTTTTCTTTCTCTAAGGAGTCAGCATCCCCCATTGCTGCTCCAAAAAGGCTCCTAGGAACCTCTCCTCCAGCAGGGTGGTCCATGAGGTGAAGAAATCCCTGCTGAGAGTGAAGATCTTAATGGTGATATGATACTAGGAAAAATTTCTACTATCTTATCTTGTCTCTCTCCCACATAATGACATGGCCAGAGAAAACTTGGGCTGCAGCATTGTGGCCAATATTTTGCAATATTTTGTCCTTTAAGCAAAATAGAATTGCAGCAATAGCTTTGGTGTCCTGTCTGATTTAGTAGAACTAAGACTGCTTGGCTTTATGAGGATAAATGAGTAATCTGGAGTAGATTTGGAAGGAACAAGACAAAGCTCTCTTTGCTGGTAACAGAACTGGATGAAACATGCTGCATTTGAACTGTTAGGTGATTCCTGGAGTCCGGGCAAAGACACTTGGGGAAGTTGAACTGTATTTTTCTGATTAGATCTGTAGATATTGAAGGTTTAATGTTTGATTTGAGCATTTAGCTTTAAAAAACAATCTACCTCCCAATGAATATGACTCTTCTTTGGCAGCAAACAATTTGGCTGCTTTCTCCTCACTTTGAAAACTCAGTTATGGTGTCCCATTTAAGAGGAAAATTGTTAGCTGGCCCAGGTAGGAGGGGGGCTCTAAAAAAAAACTATAAAGTAGCAAGAAGGAGGAATAAGGATATTTTCAATCTCTTTTCTAAATATTCCATTAAAACTAGAAAAAACATAAGTTCAGAGTCTTAAACAGAGATAATATTTCTGGTTTTGGAACTTTTATTAAGATGTTGAAAACAAAATATCTTCATGTGACTAGCTGTAACTGTTTTTTGTAAGCTGCTGTGCCCATTTGGAGGTGGAAAAGGGTGAGAAATTAAGTTAGTTAGACATGTGAGTGATGAATCCACCAGAAATTTAATAGTAACAGTCATCATGAAGGTGGTTAATGATGAACTTTTACAGAGTAAAACTCAAACTTTCTGGTTAGTCAGTGAAAAAGACAGCTTTTATCTGAGGTGTTCTGAATCACCACTTGGCAAACACCCCTGAGAGGACAGAGTGTAGACTGGTAGCTTAGGTGCACAAGTTAAACAGCAACATCTCAGCAAGTGCTCCCTGAGTTTTTTCAGCAATGAAATATTTGGATGGTTTTATGTGGGATATTTTTTAGGTAAAGTGATTTGTTCTGTCGCAGAAATATCTCAGTAGGTGCTCATCAATTTTAGGAGATACTTCTAACTTTATTAATATTTTGTGTGGTTGTTCCCCATAAATTCAAATTCTTTTTCTAAATGACATGTCTCAACCTTTTCATTTTTAATCCTTTAATATCTTGTCGAGGCGTTGTGTGCTTTGACCTTGTGCACCCATTAAACACTGAGAGCAGTTATCACATATGGGAATATTCACCTCCTGCCATCCCAGAGCAGTTGTTCAGGATCATTGTTCATGTCTCCATTTCACTTGCATGTGTAAGCACACCTACTTTTCAGTTTTTAGACAGTGCAATAGTGCTCCATCAGTAACTTAGCAAAGCCTGACTGGGAGACTCTGTGTGCCCAGGCTGATTTCCCTTCAGAAGTTCCCATCTGAAGGTGCCCAAGGGTGGGGACTGCAGGCAGTCCAGTCAGCCACCCTAATGACAGAAATTCAATATCACATTACTCAGGTGTGTGTCAGGCCCTGTACAGGTATTTTGCTTCTTTAACAGATAAAAAGGTTTCACAGCTTGAGCTCTCTCTAGGTGGGCAGCGAGCAGCATGGATGACACAGAGGCCTTTAGGAAGGTTGCAATTAAAGCCAGCTTTGATCATCCTATCCTCTGTTAATTTCTATCACTGGCAGGTGTCTCAATCAAAAGTGTAGTATGAGAAGGAAAAGGAGACTGTGGCATTCATATAAATAAGGCAAAGGCTGGGGATGTTTAACCAAAAGCACTCAGAGAACAGAGCTGTGTGGAAGGGCCCTGCCGTGAGGCAGGTGGGTTGGCTCCTAAAGAAATCTGCTCAATTCTAAACTAATTGGAAGGGAGGAAAAAGGTAGATACAGAACATGGATGCTTTGTGGCTGTCTCATGTGAACTGGAGAAATCCAGATAAGTTGTTGATTACTTGAGCTTATTTTTATTTTTCTAAAGAATAATAGCTTCATGGAAAATCAATTTTCCCGAGGAAGCAGCCAAGGGATATCCAAGACAACAAATAAGTGTACAGCCATAAAAAATGTCTTTTGCAGGTAGAATTAGTACACTGGGGGATGGGATCTTGATGGGAAATTTAACACCAGAAAAAAAATCATCAGAATAGCTGAAGAAAGCAGATATAAACAAGTTCTAGAAGAAGTGCTTTGGACATATGTGGTAATCCCAAAGACCTGCAAATAGGAAACCAACCAAAGTCAGGGCACCCTACTGCTGCTGGGTGCAGGAAAAGCCAGGTGTGTTGTTCAGCCAAGCTCAAAGAGATAAAAATAAATTTCTAACTGGTCTGTAAAATCCTCAGCTAATGTCAAGACAAAAGTAAACTGCATGGCAGAGGTGAAAGAGAGGGAAAATTCAGCTTGTAGCACCAGTATCTGTTTGACATGTGGTAGAGAAGTGGTTTCCCCTGCACAGCAGGGAACAGCACTGATATGCACAAGTGAAAATGTTGCCAGCTAGGTGCTGCGTGGCACATGCATCACAAAAAAAAGCAGTGGGGGAAAAAAAAGTGTGATTTTTCTAGATGTGTGTTTCCTTAGGGTACTCTACTTGCCCACTGCAAAAGCTTCAAGCACAAAACTGGCTCTCATTAGGAGTAACGCCAAAAGTGATGGATGATAACAAAATAGAGGAATTTTTGTGAGGTGATTTGTGGCTATTTTGAGAAATGATAGATGTGACCCAGACACATGAAAATCTTCCAAAGGAAGAGACTGAAATTACCCAATTTACCCAAAAAATGGAGACTCTTTTGTGCTGGCTTTGGCTGGGATAGAGTTTTCCCTTCGCTTAAGCCAGTACAAAGCTCTGTTCTGGATTTATGCTGGAAGCAGTGTTGATAACACAGAGGCACTTTTGTTAAATCTGAGCATCACTTATACAGAGCCAGGGCCTTTTCTGCTCCTTGCCCCACCAGTGAGGGGTGGGGGTGCACAAGAAGTTGGGAGGGGACACAGGCAGGACAGCTGACCCCAAGTGACCCAAAGGATATCTTGTATACTGTGGGGCATCATGCTCAGCATACAAAGCTGGAGGAAGAAGAAGGAATGGGGGAGGGATATTTGGAGTGATGCTATTTGTCTCTTCAAGTAACCACTGTGCACGATGGAGGCCTGCTTTCCTGGGGATGGCTGAACCCCTACCTGCCCATGGGAAGTGGGGAATGAATTCCTTGTTTTCCTTTGCTTGCATGCATGGCTTTTGCTTGCCCTGTCCCATGTGTTTTCTCCCTTTTACCCTTCAGATTCTCTTCCTCATCCCACCCAGGGGTGAGTGAATGAAGGGCTGGGTCATGCTTAGTTGCTGGCTTGGATCAAATCATGACATTTGTCCAGAAGCATAAAAATATATTTATTCCAAGCTTGGTTAGATAACTCAGAATCTGCTATTTCATTTGGTTCAGCTAGGCAAAAAAGGGAGAATTTACTGCTTTCAAAACTCCATTTGGTAGATGACATTTCATGGGCTATCTGTTCAGCAAAATAAACATTCCAGAGATGATACCATGTAGATTTTGCACATGACAGGATCTGAGAAAAGTGCAGGATAAAACTACTTGAATGGCTACAAAGGAAGGGTTGAATGTTAAAAGCAATTAGAAGCAAGAGTTCTTTCTGGCCCTTAGAAATGAGGTTAGGAATGATTAGACAGCAGTGATGTTACTCTAGATAAGTAGAAAACAAAGCACTTCTATAACACATTAGGGACAAGGATGTGGGTGTGTCTCTAAGGAGCAGCTGGAACAGAGAGAAGATGTTCTGAAGATAACTACGTTTAGAAAACAGATTGTTAAAAATCAGGTGTCGTAGCTGGAGAAGTATTGTTGCAAAAATCCTCTCTGGTGGGATTTGGCTCATGAGTGCAGATGTCAGCTCTGCTGTCCTCAGCTCTTGTCACTGTCCGTAAGAAACGTGTCAGGGTGCTGCAGGAGGAGTATGCATTGTGTGGCTGTATGGTTAAAGTATATAACTAAATACAAAAAAGGTGTTCTCAGCATAGCAGCAGCTTTTACATTGCTGAGATTGCTGTGTTTGATCTTGAGCCCACAAAGGTGAAGCCTAAGGTGCAATATTGTTCTGGAAGGAATTTCCAGGGGCCAATCAATTCCTACACTGTTTCAGAGAGATTGAAATAAAACCAACAAGAACAAAAGATAAAATGTGGAAGACTCAAAGGAACAAGTGAATGAAATACAGCAAGTGTTCTGTATAAAGATGTTGTCAGAAATAGCAAAAGAAATGGGTGAGGGTTTATGTAATTGTCCTGAAAGCAGCAATGCAGGCAAGATTTCCTGTAATGAGTTCAGGCCAAGGTAATTTCCGCCTGATGCCATTCCATCTTCATTGTGGTTTGTGGATCTGCATGTGCTCCTGAAAAATTTCAGTGGTTTTCAGTTCATCCTTCTGCAGGCAGGCAGAAAAATAATCCCATGGCCCAGTAAAGCAAGCAAATAAGGCTAGGGGAGAGGCTCAAAACTTTTTGGTTTTGCAGAGCATTCAGACCTCACCTTTATGGCCAGAGTTTTACCCATGCAATTTGACATCCTGAGCATGATGCTGTAGTCAATAACACCTGCAAGCATCTCTCCTGATCCCCAGCATTACCAGCCATGGCAAAAAGAAAGATGCTTGTATGGAGGAAGGCAGCAAAGATCCTGTTATAATAAAATGCCACAGGTCCGGAACCTCTGAAAAGAAACATCATAGCAGGAATGGGAAGCTGGCATATCTGGAGGTCTGTAGCAAAGCAGCTGAGTTCATGTGAAGTTAGGGAATAACCATCTGTCCAAGTGACCTGTCAGACACCTGAGGGTTGCTTGTATTACTGCAGCCACACCTGACAATGAAAATACTGGCCTGAGGTGCTGAAGCAGCCGGTGAGGAGAGCACTCGCTGGGGTCCTGAGAAACCATTAACAAGCACCCACTGGGCAGAGAGGACACTCTGCAATTACAGCTGCCACCACAGGGTCCTTGGATGCCACTAGTGGCCACGTGCTCCCTGCACAGGCCTGCTCAAAGACTGAAAGCCCCGTGATGCTTCTACCCAAGATTGATAGACAGCTTCGTTTGTAATGACACCTCCTCCCTGCCTGTGTGCCTAAAGTGGATATCCTGTACTTATGCCCACAGTGGTGACTTCAAATTAATGTAATCAGGTCCTTGTTTTTCTGTCCCAGCTTTAGATCAGCCTTATTATTTTCAGTACTCTGACATCATCTCCCCAACCATGTTTAAGAATCCTGTGCGTTCCCAACCAGCTATTTAAAAAAAACCCCAAAACTAATCCTTACCTGTAGACAGCAATGGTTGTTTGCATGGGAGGAAGGCAATTCATGGCCCAGGCAATGACTAAAACATCTGCACCTCATTGCTAACAGGCTCTGTCCATTGAGTGTCCTTCCCAGTCACTTATAAACTCCTGGAAAGCATTTCTGCAATGCTTTCAGTCAGTAAAAATTTGCAGGTCAAATTTGGTAAAAGGGGAAGGAAGTGAAAATAATGATGAAGAGAGCATAGCAATTGGAATAGTGAAGGTGCTACTAAAGAAAATAATAAGAAAGTATGATTTTTTTTTTAAAAGGAGAAGAAATTTCATCAAAAGGTGGTTGCATATATCAATGATTGCCTGATATTTCACAGAACATGTAATACAGGTTTTCAGTAGTGATGGCCAGGAAAGCAAATGCTGTCATTAGGGATCATTTTATGATGTAAGGGGTGAAGAGTAGATAAAAATATTGAATTATGAAAATTTCGAATTTTTTAAGATCTTAGGGATTAAATTAATAGGTTTATGAATATTTTTTCATAACTTAATAAATAAAATCCACATTTAGCTGCTACGCTATGGGTAAATTTAATTTGAATGATTCTCCTCTATCTCTCCTGCAGGTGTTCATTTACCTGTACTGAAATTAACTTCCCCACCTCATAAATAAGCAAGTAA
Source organism: Coloeus monedula (assembly GCF_965178545.1). Taxonomy (NCBI): domain Eukaryota; kingdom Metazoa; phylum Chordata; class Aves; order Passeriformes; family Corvidae; genus Coloeus; species Coloeus monedula. The sequence goes on from NC_138788.1 coordinate 8,386,422, forward strand.
ATAACAGGGCTTTTTACATAAACAGAGGGGAGCATTGGCAGAAGTACCTGTGTGCAAAGGGGAAAGGACAATTTAGAGACAAAAGCCACCTTCTCCAAGTCTGACTGCAGGGAGAGAGGACTTCTGAGCGCTCCTTCCCTTGTGTTTGGCCAGCTCATGCTGAGAAGTTCAAAAACAAGGTTGAAAGGAGAAGGGAAATGTTGAGAAGTTAGTGGGGAAGTGGCTTAGAATGGCTGAGGGGTGGCAGCTGGGCCCACATGAGAGAGATCAGCCTCAGCTGTTTCGCCTGCAGACTCGGGGTCTCTCTGCACTGTGATCAAGTGCTTCCCCCGTTGTTCCTAATGAGCTGCCCTGCTGAGACATGTCAGACTCACACTGTCCTTTTCCTTGCCTGCCTTTGAAGAGAGCCCTCATCACCTACTAAAATACCTCTGGACAGAGAAGCTCCTATTTTCAAGCTGGTGCCTGCAAAATTGTCCAGACCGTGTGCTCTGTAAACAGCAAGGTGATTTGGGCATGGAAATGGAGGAATCTGTATTACACACAGGAGTGGATTGCAGTTCTGGTTTGGCGTATTATAAGTTGATTTTGTCTTTTTTCTGTACCTAATGCACTTATTTTATCTCACATTTATTTCACCTTCTCAATTTTCCTGCTAGAAAATCATTTGCTGTCTCAATTGCAGCTCTGTAATTCCCCAAAGCCACGGAAGTTTGCTTCCTTCAGTGCCTGCGTCTACCCAGCCCATGCTGTGTATCCGAGCTATTGAATGGCACAGCAGCTGAGTTAACGGCTTTGTGTCACTTTATTTGAGCTCTAATACTTTATCCACAAACTAAGTAGGATATTAGAGGCAACCAACCTGAAGATAATACCTGTAGTTTCAAATAAGCACCCTATTAAGAACAGTTTTTAGCAGTGTCCTGGTATGTGTGTTCTGAGATCAGGACAGGGGAGCCCTTGGGCAACAGTGTTATTGTTAGAAAAGGATTATCTTGGTTTCATTTCTGTCATTTCTCAAGGCTCAGTTCTCTTAGTTTTGTGGTTGGCTTGTTTGTTTTTTTTTCTTTTTTTGTTTGTTTTGTTTTGTCTTTCTTCCTAGCTAGTCTTTTCCAGCTCATTGCGTTTTGAAGCAGTGTTGTGTGAGGAAGCAATGGCAGCACTCTCATCTGATGCCACAAGTACTTTCAACCATTTTTGCCCCTTAGCACCACCCTGGAATCCTTTTCATTTTCAAAGAAGAGCATGTTGTATGAGGCTGGTGGTGTTATTCACCACACGGGCTGCTCCCATTTCTGCACGTCTTCGAGCTTTGTAGGTGACTTCCTGCAGTCTCTTTGTGAGGACTTAATTGAGTCCAGTGCTCATGGCTGAGAAGAAAGAACAGAGAAGTTTCTTAGTAGGGATTCGTGTAGGCTCCCAAATTTATAAGATTGTTTTCTGAACTCTAAATCAACTATATGTTTGAAAAGCCCCAAAATAACCAAAATAGCCAAACATTTCCCCCTCTCTGCCCCTCCCCCCCAAAAAACCAAACAAACCACCCCCCCCACCTTGTCTCCTTTGTATGTACAGTCAGCAGTCCCCAAAGTATGGTAGCACAATGTGTTAGGCTCCTAAACACTCTAAGTCTAATCTTTTAATCTACATGTTCCTTTTCTCTGCCATGAAGTCTGGACTTCAGGCCTTGTTTGAGGGCTTTAACCTTCTCTACTCATGGTTCTCACTGGTAAATTCTTGTCTCTTTTTTTTCTTTTTCTTTTTATTTTTCTTTTTTTTTTTTCTTTCTGGTGTTCCTTCCCTCTCTCCCCCCAGCTTTGGCAGAGCTGTTGACTGTTCTGAGGGGATTTTCGTGTTTGTTTCCATTTGGAGTGCTTTTCTCTGTCACACTCCCAGTACTACTGCCAAGGTGCCCGCCAGGTCTGCTTCATCCAGTGGCTGCTCAGCAGTGCCTACATGACCCTCCCTGCAGTAGGACACCAGCATTCCCAGCTGCCTTTTGCCAGAGCTGTTTAAAGCACAGCTCTCTGCAGCTGGCATGGAGAGTTTGGTAAAGAGACAAAGCCAAGCCTTAAGGGAGTTAGAGGAACTGGGAGCTTTTACACAGGGAAGCAACAGTTTTGATTGAAAAACTATGGAGCTGATAGACTCCACAGGAAGCCTCTGGGCCCTGCAGCAGTTTCTGGCCATACAGACTGATCACTTTTTTGGTGACTTGAAGTAATTTATCACCTTAGCATTTCTATGCAGCCTTTTCATGCTGACAGTGATTTAGCTCGATAACTAAAATTAGCCAGTGTCACTGCCACAAATATCTTGATACTTGCAGCCTAGCAGAATTTAAAAAGACACCTTTCCTTCCCTGTCAGGAAGGCCTTATTCTCCAAATGGAATCCTGAGTTTCTGAGAACCAGGATCCCAAGCCTGACATGAAGCCAAAGCAGTCAATTATACCTCAGGTGACCAGAACTTAGGTGCCTCCTCTAAAGGTGCCTTTCTCTTTTGATCTTGAGTACAGGTCTCAGACCTAGATCTAAAGGACTGAAAACAATTTGTTTTATGATGGGGAGTAAAAAATATCAGCAGGTTTAGCCAAAGAGCCAAGGATTAAATTAACATCAATATGATTTGTCTTCCAGAGAAGGGCTGAGGCATATTGGCAAGAGAGCTTGCAGAGACCTGGCTTGCAGTCTCACAGCTTGGCTTGTGCAGTGCTTGTAGTGCATGGCCACTTCACATTTAGCATTCTCTCATCTGCCAAATGCTGCTATTAGATTTTTTTCTTTACTTTTTTTCTTTTAATGCTGTTATCAGTTTATATATTCCAATATGTAGCCTGAACATCAGTGGATCTCACTGTAGATTGCCTCTTGTTGACAGTATCTATTGCACCTTTCCTAACTCATAACCTGGGAAGGATTGGGACCCGTGCCCTCAGGCCAACCCTTAGAGTGCAACTGTTCTGCAATAGAGTTTTAACTGGACTCTTTTGACAAGAAATGCTTTAATTGCCACAAGGATCCTTTAGTGCTAAAAGTTTTGTTCTCTCTCTTTGCCTTGTTTTGTTTCACTCAGGTGGAAAAAAAGGAAATGCATGTTTTCTTTGTTAGGAAATGAGAAGTGACAAACAAAAAATTCTATTATTGTATAATATCTTAAAATATTTGACATTTAACAATGTTTACAAAGAATAGTATTATCAACTACATGTTTTTGAAGAGCATAATTACTTTTACATGTTTGATGAAAAATCAAACAGCAGTGTATTTTTACTTAAACAAATAAGTATTCAAGCATCATTGGATGCACATAGGATTAATAATAACATAGAAAAGTATTTCCCTTATGGAAAGTATGGAAAGCTATGGCATTGTTCCCTCTTCCTATTTTTACTTCCTGAAATATTAAATTCTTCCAGTTCTGCTTTGCAAGAAGACACATTACTTGGAATCTGCGTGTAGTCAACACCCTGATGGGAGACAAGCACTTGCCATAAATTAGCAGCTTTATGAATATTTGAGTTGGTTGCACTCCTGGAGCATCCTAGTGGGTCAGCTCTGCTGTGGCTGCACAAATGTGCTTCTCTGTGGCGTGCAAGTAGTGTGAGAAATGGATCCAGGCTGACTGGAGGCAGACTCTCTGTACGCTGATTAACATCTGAGCGTGATGTAGGGGAAGATTAAAATAAGGATAAAGGATATTTTCTGTTAAATTATAAAAGAAGAACATGTTGTATGAATTGCCCTCCTGTAATTTTCACTGTGTATGTATGTAGTGAGATTATGCGTGTTAATCCTCATGAATCAGCCAGCAATATGTTAAAAAATTTAACTCATTTCTTCCCCTTGTGGGTGGCATTCTTAAAGATTTCAAATACCCTGGACATATGCCTTCAAAGGAGTAAGACTTGAGAGGGTAATAGCTGTGAACTCAGCACTGTATTTCACCTAAGAAGCTCTGAGTAATTTACAAGCAGCCTGTTCCTAAGGTGTGAAAGTGTTACTCCATCACCTAGGACTATATGAGGAACCCTCAAGGCACGCTGGTCACCATCTGATTTTGTTTGTTTGTTTGTTTCCTATTGTGTAGATAGAAATTTTTGGGTTTAGAATGAGAGAGATGACCTGAGAAACTCAGTGTAAAAAGTCAGGGTCAAGTTCTAGGGGTAAAAGGGTAATTAACAGAAGATTGATTAAGTAATGAAAGACTGAAGTTCTGTGCAAAGGGGCCTGGATGACACGGTGAACTTGAAACGCAGAACAGCAGAGGTTGTTTCATAGTTACTTGAGGCAAGAGCCTTGAAAGACAATTTTCCTTTTCCTGAACATTGGATTTTTACTAATAAAGCATTAGTGTGTAGGCAGCCTACTCCTGTCTCCATTGCTATGTGATGTTGATCATGCAGCAAGCCTCAGGACTGATGTTGCCAGTGAAAGGAACTGTTGTGAGGGAATTGTGTATCTTTCAGTCTCATTTTTAACAAAATAGCTGCTACCTTTCTAAGTCTCCTTAAGTCTGGCAGATGTTTTTCACCCTTCCTCCCCAGAGTTATTTATATTGCATCCTCCATCTTCAGTAGAGGCATACATAATTCAAAAGATATAATTAGAATATTGAATATAAACACTTAGTGATAACTTTATTATGAATGTTATTGTAACAACATGAAGTGGTGTTCAGTCTGTTTGTAATACTACTGGTTTAAAGGAGAGAAATGGGCTGCCTGACTTGGAACACCAGTCAGATCTGGGGCTTCACATGGGATTGGCCTGAGAGCAGGGTTGTAGCCTACTTCTGGCAGACCTTTCCAGGCAATTTTCTAAAGAGGGAGGAGAAAAAGCCAAAATACATAGAATTGCTGTTGTGATTTGTCTTAAAAGGAAACACGTGCGTGCAAGTTTATGAAGCACACAGGTATTTCCTTTTTGGAAGAGTTTTTCTTTGTTAGACATTCTTCCCACCCTTTAAAGCTCTTAGATTAATCCTGATGCAAAATAGGAAAACCTATTAATTACGAAAAACCCTTCACAGGATGGAAAACCCATTTTACATAAATCCTTATTAGACATATCTTCTCAGTGTAGCAGAACTTTACTTTTCATGCCTCTTGACAGGTCCCAGTTTGACAAAGGAGGCTTAGCTTCACTAAAAAAGCAAATCCATTTTTTTGGGGGATTCCAATTAATACGCTGACATTGTGTTATAAAGCTGGAGGTGTATGAAATTATTCCCTGGGAGTTTACCACCACTGGGAAAGGTGATTGATTCTGCTACCTGGAGAAAGTAATAGATAATGTATTAAGTAACACAGGGATGGATTTTTTTTGTTCCACCTAAGCAAAAGACAAATTCCATCTTCATTTTAATTTTTACATGAGAGGCAGCACCGCACAGAGGCACAGCTGCGAAACTCAAACTTCTGCTGCTCCATATTGGGACCCCAATGAAGCAGAACATTAATCTGTACAGCAAACAAATGACTATGATTTACATAATTACATTTAGTCACAATTTATAACATATTCATAAGCGCATGAGTGAGAATGATGCATTTGCTGTGTAAGGGATAGAAGGTGTGGATCAGCCTGGGCTTTGCCAGGACAGGAGTAACAAAAAGAAATGATTTTCTGGTGTGTTAGAAAATTCACACTTGTGGTTTTGGGTCCAGCTGTCCTTACCTGTACTTTCTGGTCTTTTTGTACTGGTGGGTTTTATTTTTGGGAGTGACTGTGGGCTGAGGCTCTTTTGTGTAAACCTATGGTAATTCTTACAGGGGCAAAAATGTGTCTTTCTCCAGAAATGTTTCCGTCGACAACTCATGATTTACTTGAAAATGAAAGAAAAGTGACTGGAAATCAAAGGGATTTCCAATGAATCTGCCTTTTATCTTTATCTATGGCCCTTATGATTACCATAGTTGCACTACACCAGTGATTAAAGAGCAGAGTAAAGCTTTCATAAAGTTTAAGTCCTCTTTCCCCAGAACAGTATCAACTAATAATCTTAGGCAACACTTTTATCCCTACTAATGTTTGCTTTCTCCTGTCTTATGTTTTTTCTTATTTTTCTTATTTTTAGCTCTTTTTTTCTGCTTTACTCTCCTTTTTTTCCTCTTGATTTTTACAAGTCTAAAGGGAAGCACTCATACCACCAAATGATAGAGCTGGTAGAAATACCATAACAGTTGCTTATATCTCAGTCTCCATATTTCACGTTTTCCTGTAATTCTGCCACTTTTTGAGCAATTGGACAACTATTTCTGAGATTTTTTTTTTTCCATTTTTAACTTCAGTTGTTTCTCTGGGTTTTAGAGTTCTCACATAAATGCCTCACTCTGTAATTCTGGAGAACATACAACTACAACTCAGATTTTGGAGAAAACAGAAAATTAAATGATATAAAAAAGACTCTCATCTGATATAATCAATTAAAATAAAAAGGCAACACTCCACTGAAATTATTCTTTTGTTTTTTCCTGAAAATTAGAGCCCTGTCAGATAACTCTCTGTCCAGAAGGAATCAGTCTCCTAATCAACATTTTTGTGTGTGTGGTGGGTTTTTCAATTGGTGGTTTGTTTGATTTGGTTTTTTCCACCCAGCAACTTGCTGAGGGATTATCACCCACTCAGAGAGCAGATCAATAACACAGCTAGGAGTAGCAGGTTGGAGATTTCACTCCTTTTCTCTGGCTTTGCCAGGACACTTAGCTGACAGGGTGCTCGGAGATTGCATGTGCAGCTCTGGAAGTCTGAGGGGTTCAATGACAAAGGATGGACTCACAAAAAGGTAACACTTTAGCGAATGGGAACTACTTAAATGGGATGAAGAAAAATGTCTTGGTTTGGGCTGTACATGACTTCACTTGTCCACTTTGCCAATCAGCAAAGAGCCTTAGATGCTAATCTATTTCTCATGAGTAGTGCTGCATTTAAACATGAGGCGAGCAAGAGGGCTGACAGTTTTCCTTTTGAATCAAAACCTTAGTCTAAATTCGGCTTTGGGAACACTGCCTGCCAGGAGGGCTAATATTCCTACAACTCTGAGTTACTCATGTCTTTTTAGACTGTTGTGTTGGGAAGAGACGCAGTCAAAGAAATCCCGAAGAGAGCTTTTAAATGCAATAGCAATGTTCATTTCCAACTCCCACCCATTTTATAAAAACTTAAATGTAGTAGTTCCTAGAGTAATTTTCATGCAAATCTATTGCATTCTTCATAAAATCCAAATAGACACATTTCAGTTGCACTTCACGTGGCCTCCCTGTTTTCAGAGATTTAAAATCCCAAAATCTCATAACTCTTCATGCATTCCTAAGCACTGGGTTTGGTTGAGGTTTTTTGGGTTGTGGGGGCGAGTGTTTTGTGGGTTTTTTTGTTTTTTGTTTTCTTTTTTTGTAAAAAAAAAAGTATATTGTGAGAAGAAAAACTGTTCCTCAATCAATTTTTTTTTTTTAAATCCTGGAATCTAGACTTAGTGAATTAAAAAGACATCTTGGAAATGAATTCGCAATTGGTGTGCATTTCAGACCGTGGATACTGGGGGTTTCTTTTGTTCTAATCCAAGTAGTTAATCTGTGGGCGAACATGAGAAAAGTTCTGTGACCTCTGGAGTACTTCTGGATTCAGCCTTTTTTGCTCAAATAAATCTTTTGCCTTTGTGCAACTCTTGTTAGCTCTCTGGTAGTTCCAGTGATATAGTGTAGCTTTATGCAAAGCAGGACATTATTTTTCCTTTCAGTGGGGTATCTTGTATTGGTTTATCTTGTGGTTAATCTCTGGCCAAAGGCAAGGAAGTGCTTCCACACGGAGCTACTGCAGTCTGCTGTACATGAGGTTCCCTTGAGGGATTTGCCTCTGGAGTTTTTGTAGGGGTAATCCTAATTGATCCTTTTGTTTCATTCTGTTCTTGAGAACTGCAGGCATTCATTTCAACTGGCCACCTGGCTGTATGACTGACCAGGACAGCTGAAATTTGAACCATCAAAGAATAATTAAGATCATGAAGATTCAGGCCAAGCTTTGAAGGCATGTTTTCCTTAATTTAGTTCTCGGCAAGAGGTCAGATAACTCCTGGCCTTCCTTTTTTGAATATTGTCCCAAAAAGCCTCAGGCAAATATTTCTAAAGTCCAAACTTTGCTAAAACTTATAAAGAAATGCATTGCAAAACATCTGTTCTCTCTGGACTCAGTCCTTTCAGTCACATGTGAATGATGTGATACTTGATACAGAGGAAATAAACATTACAGAGATATCAGGGGCACCAATGGAAAATGTCAGGATTTAGAAAACAATACTTGAACAAGTGAAGAGAATGAAAATGAGGCAGTGAAGGGTAAGAAAAGACCATGAAGAAGGCTGAAGGAGTGGGGAAGACATAACATTACAAATACATAAAAGGCTTCTCTATATAGAGAAAAAAATCTATGGAGAGAAGAGTTATATTGTGGAAATTGTTTCCTGAAGGAAATGGTAGAAGTTTTGTGACTGAAAATCCTCTTAGGGAAGGTTAGGTCAGCAACTAACAAGGTTTTGAAATGACAATCCTACAATTCAGTCTGTTATGGACCCCTTTATCCCATGGAAGCAATTCCTTTTCTTTTGTCATTGCATCTGGTGCTGCATCTCTGTTCTGGGCTGTGCTTGGTTCTCAGAAGTGTGGTGCAAATTGGACTCATTGTTATGAGAGGGGGAGGGATTACTGTGGCTTCCATAAGCAATGGGAAAGGATCTAATGGGAATTATTAAAATGTGCTTGTCTAAAATACCATTAAAGTTCCTCTGTACTGCCTTACTGTGAAAGGTTTCTTTCAGAGAATCTTATAATTATTTGATCTATGGTTCTAAGTAATTTTTGCTAAGTTTAAGTAAAATTTAAAAAATAGGGTAAATACTTTTTTGGTGGGGGTAGTAGAAATTAGGTATAATAGAAGCATATTCCAAATGATCAGTAACCTTATAGCTTAATACTGGGTAGTGAATTGTTTTACTACGTGTGGTAATGTGTTATTGGAAAATAGAGATGCCTTTCGCCATATGCTTGTATCAATGAAATTGTATAAAGAAGATCCTTAATGCCAATCAACCTGATCATTTAGTGCTAATAAAAAGCTGTCTTCTCATTTTTATTCACCATGCAATTACTGAACTGTGTCTCAATAGGAAGCTGACAAGCCCCTTGGAAGCAATAAAATAGACAGGTTCTTGGAGACCAGATTCCAATCCAGCCTTCTATGTCTCTATAATCTTTAACAGGTTTTAGAACCTATGGGATTTCTAACTGACCTCTGTAAAAATGACCCACAGCTGTGAGGATTAAATAACACTCGGAGAGAAATGTGTTCTCAATCCAAAAATGACCAGATCTGGAATGGTGGTGATATCTGTCAAAGAAATGAGAGTAAAAAATCTAATGAACACTTCTTTTCTAGCCATTATGAAAGGGATGTCCATGCTGAAGAGGTAACATCTGTGCTGCACAAGAGAAATCCAGACACATAATTTCCTTCTGTACATCGGTGTGCTCCAGCCCTGCCAAGAGCCAGGTTGTGGCATTTTGGGAGGATGAGAGTGAGAGGAGGAAGGAGAACATACTTTAAAAGACTGCTTAATAGGATTCAGTCTTCATTTCCTGATGAAATGATAACTATTGTTTTGGGCTATTCTTAGAACCTAAATTTGCTTAAAGTATCCCAGCGCCCTGATGACAAACTCACAGCTGTAACAAACACTGCAGGATGGCTTTTGGTTTTGTTTATAGAATTTGGGACTTGGCAAAAAAGAGTTAAAACCCCCAAACACTGAAATGACTAGGAAAGGCTTACAGCTTTCTGTAAAGCTACTGTGGTAGATGTGGGGGAGCAGTGAAAAAGAATGAATTTACCACACAGCAGAGTGATTAATATCATGAGTCAGTCATAATTTATGCAAGTGCTGTGGCAACTCCTTGCCTCTGAGATTTGTGAACACAGCCCAAGCTCAGCAAGGGAAGTGAGCTGCTCATCAGTCAATGCAGGGTGATAGTGCTAGCTTTATCAAATCTCTGGGAGTCACAGGGCAATTTTATAATCCAATCCAATGTGTTGCATGGTGGCATCCAAGAGGCATTCTAGGAGGTTGTCTAGGCCTTCCTTTCTTGTAATTTTGAGGAAGAATAATAGGTTTTGCACATTTCTCTCACACTGTTGCAGTTGCACTTTTTGATGTGGTTATGGTCCCCATCTCAAAACCCAGGGTCCTTTTTCTCCAATTTGCACAAGTGGTTGAGATCATGCTTACTTACAGTATCCTGTGCTGCTTCCTTACCCCTATTTCACAGTTATCTTCTGGCAAATAGAAGGCTATGGAAAATGAGTAGAACCTCAAAATTTACCCTGATGTTCAAGTGCATTTGCCCTAATGACCCATGAAGAGAGTAAGGCCTGATGGTTTTTCCTTTTGGAGTAACACAGCTCAGAGTGTACCTGCTTCCCCTCAGAACGCAGTTACAGCGGGATTATCATGCTTGATGGCAGTCTAAAATTCATCTGTACCACATCCTGACCTGATGTGCTGTGTAGCCTCAGTTGAGCCCTGGCCTGGCAGAGCTCGGGCCTCCGACCTGTTCCTATTTCTTTATCCAGTCTGTTCCCGCCTCAGACGCATCACAAAATGACAACGTGTTCACCCCAGGATCAGTTTCCCTTTGTTGTCTATTGACTTTAGACTCTGCCCATATCCTGCTCTCTATATTGAAATATTTCCCTTTCAGATCTTAGTACTGAGAAGGCACATGAATTATTCAAAGAACAGGTGTATGCAGCTGCAGTAATCACAAAACTCTTCAGAAGTGGAACACCTTTTTTATTTTTTCGAGTTTCAGTAAACTCTAAAAAAAAAGATCTTTTCTAACAAGCTGGCAAGAATGTATGCGTTATTGAAAGAAAGTAATAATTCGGTAACAGTATGATAACACAAATTAGAAGTTATCTTTTATAATACATTGCTGTAAATTATGAACTTTAAAGGTCACATGACAGGCTGATGGAAGATGATGTAGTATATTCAGTAAATGTTTACTGCTCTGGAGGCCTGCATCTCTTCTCAGCTCTGAGGCTTTCTTCAGCCCCAACACAAAGTAATTGCCATTTTCACAAAGTCCAGCTTGTTAGAGTATCTGAATGTGTCAGGGCAATGGAGGGCATGTTGCAGCTGAAAGATCAGTGGGAAAACAGCTTCCCAGGAAAAGTACCCTGTAATTGAAAAGAATGGCTAGTTACAAATTAATAATTTGCCTTCCCTGGAAATTACTGGGTGTGATTACACTTCAGGCCTGTAGCCATTCCACTTGCTGTTGGCCAACATTTAATGTTTGCTCATCATGATCCCATTAAACCAGAAAAAAACCTGACAGCAGACTCCTGTGATGCTACTTGGTGTGCTTTTCAGAAAGGGGATGGCAAGGTTCATATGGAAATGAGTCTTGAATGTTGGAAAAAAAATTATCTTTGCATGGCTCACCACCTCGTTTTTGCATGTGTGCAATAAAATAAATCAGTAAAAATTCAGAGGCAGTCCAAGTGCCAGGATAAGCTGAGCACATTATAGTTTCACTTGAGTTCCACAGAAGTGGCAAGGTGGACAAGTTTCCTCGGAGCGTTGCCTGGAGATTATCAGTGAAAGTTTTGCCAAGTCTCCACAACACTGGGCAGTTTGAGATGCTGTCTTTAAGGCACTCTTTGAATCTTTTACATTCTGAAGCTCAATATCCATCTATTTTTTGTTGCCAGAGGTCTGGAGACAGACACGGTGAAACTCACTGAGTAACTTTTCAGCCTTGAAGCTGCTATCCTAAGCCCTCCCCCTCCTTCCCAAACCTTCAGTGCCTTTTGTAAGGCACTACTTTGAGTGGCAATAAAAATGCTTTGCTGTTCAGCAGAATTTGGGAAAACTCAGCAGTGAAGCGTAGCATGTCTGTCCTTGAAGCAGATGCTGCCTTTAGTATGGAAGGGGTATGGAAGCTTCAATTAGATATTTGTTTCCTTGCTTTTCCCTTAGGGTACCAAGCCCCCTGCCAACACAAGGGAGTTAGAAATAGAGGAGGTGGATGAAAGGCTCATATACACATACTGCAGGAACTTCTTCAGGACTTAGTTTGCACCAATGGAAATCCCAGGAGTCTAATGACAAATCAGTATGGCTGGCATTCTTTATTGACATTATGAACCCCCAGTTTAGAGGTTTTTATGATCAAGAACCATAATTGTATTTTAAATTTCCTAATGCACACTAGTGGTAGAACCAGTATTTTAAACTTCAGGGCCTGCAAGATGAAACAAAATTCAAAGTAGAAGCAATTTCACCTGAAGGGGCGTTTTTCTTGGAGTCAATGCACAAAGGAGGAGGCAGCAACACTCTCTCTTAAAGGTTTCTGAACAAGAGAGGAAGAAATGCTTCGGCTGATTAGAGGCTGTTCTGCTCACTGTGGGAGGAAAGTGTGCTTCCTCTTAGACTGATGTTTAGTTGCAAGGACAGCGTGACCCAGCCTAATCTCAAGTCTATAAACCTTTTATCTGTACGAGAGCACTTGCTGCTGAATCATAGAAAAATAGAATGGTTTGGGTTGGAAGGGACCTTAAAGATCATGTGATTCCAACTCTGCTTCCGTGGGCAGGGAACCTTCCACAAGCTTCAGTGCTGAGGGAGGAAAGGAATGCACAAAGAATTGACCAACCAGTGCTGAAGTGCATAGGGCCAGGGAAGCCTCATTTGTCAAGTGAGCCTTCATTGACTGAGCAGAGTCCGAATTCCCCCAGGAATTTTGTCAACAGTGCTTGAAAACATAGCTCTAAATACTGTAACATGTTTCCTCAGGAGCTGAGTGCAGAGCTTTTGCCACCTTGCCTCTGCTGTGTTGGGAGTACGGCCAACAAGACAGGGAGGCATTGAGTTTAAATATTTCTCTGCAAACTAGATTAACTAAAAATGCTTCTCAAAGCACCTTGCCCTATTGCCTCGTTGCAGCTAAAGCCATCAAACTGCTGCATCAAGCCTGTGGCACAGCCAAAACTCTCATTCAAAGCTCTGTTGGCCTGGCACAGAGCATGGCTTTCTATCGCTACCTACCCAGTGGTGCTGCCTTACATCCCACCTGCCTCCCAGGAGGAGTTTCAATGAACTCTTCACCACCATCCTGCAGGCATTAGCACAGGAACAGCTTCTGGTTTTCCTCAGATTTCTATTTTTGAGGAATAAGAGGTGAATATTGCAATGTGGCTTGGGTACCTGGGCAGCCAACAGTGTTTCTGACCCCTGTGGAGACAACCATCAGAAGGAGCATGTATACCCATGTGGATGCTGCCTCTCTGCTCATCTTCTTTTGGAAAATTGGATAATAACTGTTGGCTGTGACTTGGGGCACATCAGTAAGTCAGAGTGAGTTCTGTCTCAACAGCTTTAACCTTATGCACACTCAGCTGTACATGGAATACATAGATATTTTAGCAGTGCAGCCAGCTTCTGTCCCTACCCCACCAAAAGGCTTTTGTTTAAGGAACTTGCTGTTTCTCTTTCTTACACTGCAAGCAGGGCTCAAGGATATGCAAAAAGGGGAAATCTATCTGAAGTAATAGCAGAGACCTTTATTGAAACTGGTCCTTTCCCTCATTACCTTCTGTTGAAGCTGTGATGGGTAAGACTTAACTCATAATCTTTTGAAGTTCTGTGTTTTTTTCCTTTTTCACCCCTCCTCGGTTATCTATCAGCCACTGAACTGAAACTTTGCTGAAAGTTATTTTGGGGAAAAAGTGTTTAATATTTCTATAGTTTCCACTAGATGTGAAGGGATTCAAAATCTTAACAAAATAGTTTATTACCTTAGATCATTCCTGTTCCTAATGGTTTCCTTTTTGTCCTCAGCATCCCAAATTCTATGGCTTTAAAAGGTCTTTGACTAGATATTCAATTGCATTATGTTTTATAGTACATTAATTTCTCATGTTTTACCAGTAACTTGCTAATTAAGTAAATAATCTTATAAAAAGCATAGAAATGTGTCTGGTACAAAACTGATAAACAGGCCTATTCTACTGAACAGCACCCAATCCCTGTGTACACAGGCCTTCCTTTTCAGACCTGGGTAAACTTTAAGACTTTGGTCCTGTTTTGTGACACAGGCTTCTAGAATCTTTTGTGTGTTTTTAAGATAATTCTTTCCTCTTGAAAGCCTTTCCCTGCTTATTTGTTTCCCTTTTTTTTTTAATATTGTATTTATTTAGTTGCCAAGCCATATTTATAATTTTGCTTCTGTTTTCATTATTTACTACATTAGCAACTGCTTGGTTCAAATCTTCCCACACATCAAAGTGCAAGTCAAAATATTCAAGTGAAAATGCAGCTCAGATTTCTTCTATTTACGTTATTAAGAACTTAGCCTTGAAGGCAGGAGGTAAATTATTTGAGTAGTTACTGAATCATTGCCTCCTAAATATAATTAACTCATGGTAGTGAAATTCTATGGTCAATTTTTAGTGCTAGAAGATCAGTGTTAGCAAAGCTGGAGCTTTCTCTTGCAAAATCTCTTCCCAGTTACTCTGTCACGACTCTGGATTGCATCTGCCCACTATTCTTATGCTCAAGTTTGAGCAAGATCACCAGATAAGATAATACAGACTTTGTTACTGGACACCTCAGAAAGATATAGTGAGTGATTGCAAATATTTATTGTGGAAATTTCTCCTGACCTTCCGTTGATCACTCTCTACAATCATTCTAACACAGATAAGATCTCTACTGTCCCTGTGCTATTTGACTGATAAAGCAGACTTCCCTTGGCTGCAGGGTACACCGTGGACCTTATTTCTGGGATTTCTTTCTAATCACATTTCAGTTTTCTTTCACTGCTATTAGCTTGCATTGTGTTAAACTCAACTGAGATATTCTTTAAAAACAAAAGTCTTCTGCCTTTCTCTTACAGTGTATATATACATACATATTTTATCAGGTGGTTTCCTCTCCCTTCTTGTGGCGTCGTGGGGTGACAGCTTAGAGAGGATGTCCGTGGGCACTGGGCAGGCTGCTCACACAGGAGACTTCAGTGCTTTTTAGTTTCTGGAAGGGCTAAAGCAGGAAAGACACACATTCTGCATGGTTACACATTTTTATAGAGCATTGTAGGTCTTCTGTTAATACAATTTAGAGGCTCAACAGTTTGCATTTTGTAACAAGTACTTTGGACAAACATGTCTCACCCTTCTAAATTTTCCATTCCTTTGACGTACAAGGTACAATGAATAGGAAGGAATTTTCTTCTGTAAGTGAAGGGGGAAAAATATATTCTATACAGTTTTTAAAATCAACAGAGAGGAATTTGTCAAAACAATTGAACAGGTTTTTTGGGGGTTTTTTTAGGAAAAAGAAAAAAAGGGAAAAAAAGCCCAAACCTCTATACTCTGCAGTTTTTTATTATAAATAAATCATAAATTCTGTGCTGGAAAACTATGATTTCTTGTCCCTTCAGTTGTCATTGTGGAGTTTGCCTCATGATTGCACAAAGGGATAGCCCTCTTCCCCATATATGCATGATTTATTTTCACATGTTCTGAGATAACATGTGAAACTTCTACTTTTTTTACTTAGTTAGCAAATACAGTGCTCTAGAATTCAAATAAGTAACACCTCTCCTCCAACAGCTTTCCAGGTCACTGCAAATACCCACCACTGCAAAAAGGAGAGCACAGGGGGGCTGGTTTGTTTGCTTTTACATAGAGCCAAGAGTTCTATGTATATATCCTGTGTATGACCCTGCCAGTTAGAAACAACAACAGCCTGTTTTTCGTTTGTCATTTGTTTGCTTCTTCTAGAAACTGGGTAATGCTAAAATAGTGGCCTCTTTGCCCAGGTCAGAAGCGTGGTGACACCCTTTGCATGCCCTATAAGACATGTTTTTGTTTGCCACTTGGTTGACCTCGGAGCACATGGGATTGGGGGCAGCAGGTTGGCACGTGTCACTTGATCCTTCCTGGATGAAGTCTAAGAGGTGATACAGGTCCAAGTAAGGTGACACAGGAGTGAAATCCATATTAAAATAGGCCTCAGGTACCCACTGGATGGGGAGCAGTGCAATTCTGCCAACAAAGTCAGTGTTTGTGCACTGCAGCACACAAACACTTCTTGTGAGTTGCCTCTGAGTGACTGTAAATGAGGAGGTCCTGCAAATGTTCAGTGGTTAGGGTTGAAAAGAAAAAAAAGAGAATACATAGAAGCAACACTCCCTTGGAATGGAGCCTCATGTCTGCTTCCCACAGGTTCCCTCTGGATTGCCATGGGACAGGGTGGATGAAATCTGCACTGCCTTTGTTCAGCTGCTTCAGGGCCTGCTGCAAAATACCAGAAGTGTGGGTTTGGGAGCTGTCCCCTCCCTAAATTCACCTCTTTATTGTCCAGATGTGCAACACCGTTGAACAAAAGATAGCTATAAGTTTTTTCTTCATTTTGTACATACAGGTGTGGAGAGAGGGATGAGGAAGGTTTTGTTTTCAAAGAAAAAAAAATGCATAGGGCAGTGTTTCTCAGCTTGGTGAAATTTGCACATATACACACAGATATGTACATGCACAAGGTATTCCATACCTTACACTTCTTTGTGACACAACCCTGCATCATCTGAACATCTAAAAAATATTCTTTTATTACAGTAAAGTTGCTGAAGGTCCTTTTCTCATTTACTTGGGGGAATGAGGGATGGCAAGGCTGAGGGCCACAGTCAGATCTCCTATAGTATTAAGACAATCTTATTACCCTGTTTTTGTGTTATTTGGTTTTAGCAGCAATTTATTGGGCTTAAGGGGAAGTGGATGTTGACTTTTTTCTTTGGAATTTTTTTAAATCATAGAAAGGAGTTTAATTTTCAGTGTTTGAAATTGAGAGATTAAACTCCATGTACATTTGCACTTTAAAGATCTATCTGCAGCTGTAAAACAATAAAGGGTGGGTTTTGGTGCATCTCTTGTGTTACTCCTTTCTAAAATTTAATTTCTCAGTTTATGGAACCTGAGGGGGGAGGTGGAGGTGTGCAATGCAGTGTGAGAGGATAGCTGGTCAGGGTGGAATTCATCCTGGGTTTATACCCTTTCCCATCTATGTAACCCCTTTGACTGCAGCAGTCGTGGCAGCATGTGACTAGAGGAACATGTTTGAATAAACTGGATTATGTAAAGTAAGAATTCTGGGGCATGAATTTGTGTGGATTATTGCCAGAGTGAGAACAAGAACTCCCACTTTTGTACCTTCCTCTGTTCTTATAGGAAGTGTAATTTTGGCAGGACTGGATATATATGTTAACAGAAAATGTGTATTTTTATAAAAGCACTGTACATTCTTGTGGGTTCAGCCTGTTGCATGGCCCTGGCAAACAGATTTGTTTCAGATTTGTTCTGGGAAATCTGTAGCTGGAAGAGGGCTCAGCAGTGTGGTCTTGGCCCATTTGTCACAGCTGCTCAGGATAAGTGAGTGTCACAGCCTCTCGTGGACACCTGCCTGCTGGCTCCTTGCCAAGATCCTTCCATGTGTCATTCCTAATAAACCCTTTCCATGATACTGTCACAAGAGAGGGGGGATGGCACCTAGGGCAGGCACTCACATCTGGGATAGGACCCAAAATTTTTAGTTGTAAGTGCATTGACAGGACATTGGACGTCTCTGAATTATGCTAAATTTCTATTCTATTTTGTTAACTGTGCACAGCCTACATAAATGCATGGAAAAAAAGATTTTTTTATTTAACAAAGTGGGAGGTTTGCTTTTTTCATTCCATACAGAAGTAGATGTGGGTGGATTTCAATACGTGGGCAGTTTTCAAGAGTAACAGAGGCTCAAGAACTGAACAAGGGGAAAACAAGGACACCACCAGTCCATACTCAGCCAAGCAATTTAGGCCATGCCATGGTGGCCACAGCAACTGGACTTGAGCCTTGTTTCAGCATGTTGCTAGTCACACCTTACATTTACTGTGTCAGCTTCAGCACCTGATGGATATCAAACTTCTCACTTTTAGATCAGCCTGAATCATATTCTGTCATAGCCTTGGGGAATATTAATCAGCATTTTATTACATTTGTCTGAAGAAGCCGGAATTCATTATTGTAATTTTCAGCTAAACATTATGGAGTAACAATGAGATTGAACTAACATATACTTACTGATTAGCATTAATGGTAATTAGGAGGAGAGGAAAAAAAAAATGCCAGCGATAGCTTTTCCCATATGATTCTGAATAGGGTAGCATAGAGCCATCAGAACTACCTTACTTTGAATACTTTCTAAAAATCGTTGCTCAGCATTTCAGAAGTGTAAGTTCTTTCCTTGTGAAATACAGGTCAGATTGTATTAGACTGGGATCTAATTTAATGTAGCTCCTACTACTCCCTTCATTTCCCAAAGCACTTTACAAAGCAGTAACAGGAACCAGTAGTGTGATACAGGAGCAGGTAAATCTACAACTTATGTGCAGCAGGCCAGTTCCAGGCTTGTTTTTAGCTTGTGTAGCTCCACTACCTGTGGTGTGAGACTGATTTACACTAGTTAGCATTTGGTCCAAAGCCAAAGGTGTGCACATAAAATGGCAAAGCATATGAAATGCTATTTTAAAGAAAAATGAAAGGTTAGCCAGGAGAACCCATTTATTCCTATTACTTTTTAGAGCCTTGTGATCCAACGCCCATGGAATTTAATAAGAGGTTTTGGCTCGGGTCCCATGTGAGCCATAAGATGCTAAATTTTTCTCTGAAAGACACTAGCAAAGGAGATTTCATCCCACCCACTACAAGCCCCTTTTACAAGTGAAGGTGTGTTGCAGGCACAGAAAAGCATGTGGGAGAACATGTATCATTATATCTTCAGAAGAGGAAAACAAAGCATCGTTTCTAAAATGATTTCTTGTTTGTCACTGGCACTTTGCACTCTAAGTGAGAGGCAGATTTGAGGACAAGAAGCTGATCTACCCAGGTACTAGCCTGAAGTACTTGCAGAAGTATCCTTAGACTCCCTGTCTTTGCAGACCCTCCCTGACAGAGATCAAGAGCTGAATGAGGAGTTGTTCTTGACACCACAATTCATCTTACTTTTTTGCCTCTCTCTTTTTCAAACATCTTCTCCCACGGAGGGCAGCAGATGCACATCTTTACATCAGCTGCCACTGGTGTGTACTATCCCAGGGAGCCAGCTTTTTTTTTTTTTTTGGAGTTGTGGATGCTAAAAAGCTAGGGGCAGAGGAATTTTCCAGCTGCTGTACAATTCAGTGAAGTTTTTCCTTTCTCATGCAAGCTAGCTGAAAACAGTGTAGAGATTTTTGTAAACTAATTCTCTATCTCTGCACCCGCAATTTGTTTTCCAAGTCTTGTTGTGGTATATGGGAAAAAATATTTTGAATGGGTGTTAGAGAACCTCAGCCAATCCTTCTAAGGGGTGGCTGGTCAAAGGACCAATGACCTCCTGCCACCCTTACGTACAAAGGTATATAAACTAGCTTGCAATTAATAAAATAATTCCATATTCTCCTTGGATCTGTGTCATGATTCTTGCCGTTTCCCAGTACAACAGTGTTTTCAAGTCTCTTCCCTTTTTCACTGAATGAAAGGCTCATAGATGACAACTCTGCTTCCTAATGTTAAAGTAAAGCCAGAAGCCATTGCAGGTGAGTTGGAGTTAACAAATTACCTGTCCATTCTTCTGGCTGTTAGAAACGTCACATCTGTTTGCTTAGCACCTTCTGAAAATCGTGTGCTTGACCCCTGGTGCTGTCAATATCTGAATCAAATGCCTTCCTTCTATTGTTTGGACATTTTATTTCTTGACTGGACAGCATGACCATAAGTGTACCACAGGAAGGAAATGCGAGCCTTGTTTAGGGATTGTGCATGAAATTTGTTTTTTCATGGACTTCTTCAGTATTATGTGTACACAACAATCTCCCTTTAGCTGTACCTCAGTTTGAACTTTCTGGTTTGAAAATAAGAATCATGTTATTTCATAGTGTACTACATATTTTGCTTATTCATATTTTAAATTTCTTGGGAAGGGCAATTGCTTTTTCTGGTGTTTTTTTCCCTAATAGTGTTGTACATTTTCTACACTAAAGCATTGATTCAAAAACATTTTTCTTTTTTAACAAAACTGATCTTTTCATCACTTTTCCCTCTCATATATGCAAAATCTGCTTAATAATACTTTGTCCAGCTTTCCAAGAGTGTTCTCTTAGCACCTATCTTTAGCAAATTGAAAAAGCTGACTGATTCCTCCAGCATTTCAGTTGGAGGCTTTGGAAGTACTGATTATTTCAACCTCAGCTTTATCAAAAGATCTTCACATTCAGTCAAAAAATATGCAGCACTAGGATCTACAGTACTGCTATGTCTCCCGAGAAATGGGAAGTGAAGGAATCTCCTGTGGGAATTCTTCATGAACAGACAACAGCAGCATATCAGCTATTTTAGCTACTTCTTTGCAGATGGTTTGACAATCTGCTGCAAGTTGTACCCCAAAATGCAGCCTTCCCCTCTCTGCTTTTCTTCAAGTGATGATGTGTCCAGATATCTAGCTCCAAAAAATATTCCCCTTTGATCCACTTCAAATGACACTTTTTGTGTGATGAGCTTTCTGCAGATGCCCACTGATCAGCAGAATGGCTCCAAACCCTATTGTAATCTGCCAGGCAGAAATAGATAAATCTATTAGCCCAGACTGGGCTTGTTTCATCATTGTGACAGCTTCCCATGAGCCTGCATTCATCAGATTCCCTCAAAACTCCCTGCTTCCACATCATCTGACAGTTAAATTTCCATGACTGGACTCTAAGTTGCTACATCTTTAATCTGCGTTTAATTGCTCATTAATAATCCAGGTACTTATCCACCCCCACCACCTTCCTCTCTATTTTTAATTTTAAATTGATGATGGGCTGTTTACTGGGATACCAAACCGATGGCTAAAATTGCTGCCATGAATGTTTTTATGTGAACTTCCTGAAAATTTTGCCAATCAAAATAAAATAAGCGGTTAAATATCTTTTGTTGCTTACTAAAAGATGCTGGGCACATCTAGTTCAGCCTAGCAACCAGTTTCTGTTTAACAGAGGTGGCAGGAAGATTACCATGCTGTTGTACATGCTGCCACAGCCACTCTGGAGACCCCATCAAACACATGGATAAGCACTCTCTCTGCAGATTCAAAGCAATTTTGCCTCTCTTTGCCTCCTGTGTTAAAAGAAGGAAAAATAAAAAGGTCAAAAAAACAACGAGGGGAAAAATACTACTTGTAACCATATAATGATATGTTGTCAGAATTGTACTATGTAAAATACATAAATTACATCTATCCCAGTGTGTTGTGTATGGGACATGAAACTTTTGATTCAGTCATGTGAGAGGACAAGTGACACAAATCAGGTTTCTGCATGGCATCCACGAGAGCTTTCCTGGCACCCAGCACGAGCAGGCTCTCCTGTGGACTTTTACTGAGATATGTAGCACCTTTAACCCTGGTGGGCCAATTCCTTATTAGTCCTTCAGAGCTCTCTGTCTCACCCAAGCCAGAGTCGAGCCATTTTCTATCTACTTTTCTACAGTTCAAGTCACTGGGGTTCATTTTCCACCTTCAAATCACTCTGTTGAATAATTATAAAAGCTAAAATAAAATTAGTTCCTTCAGTTCTTTACAGATGGAAAAATGAGAGGCATTGATGACCAGGGTATTGCTGTGGGCTCTTTACTAGAACTGTGTGTTTAGTAGTGTGGCTTTAATCCCACAGCCAACAACAGTCACAGTGGGTTTGGTCACAGCAAAATATCCAGGGTTGTGTGTCAGCATTGCAGCTCTCTGTGGCTGCAAATCTATTCATAATGACATGAGATGATTGCATCAGGCCAGCGTGAAAGTATATTAAGGCAAGACATTTTACCTCCTGCAGAAGAAAGCAGTAGATATCTAAGAGTTGTATTTCCAAGGTATGTTCTCCTAAACTCCTCTGAGTCGCAGCTTAAATCTTGAGATGTGTCGAGTGCCTGCATGGAGAGGAATCTCAGTGGAGTTTTTTTTCCAGTATGTTATTCCCAGAACTCACATAAACTTTTAGCATCTCCAGCATCCTGTGGTAATGAGCTCCACAGTTTTAATTGCATTTTGTGTGAACTTTTTTATATGCTTTCTAAAATCCATGATCTGTTCACTTAACTCCTCTTAATCCTTGCATTAGAAGAAAAGTGAATAATTGTCTTCTGTGCACTTTTCCATTGCTCCATTGATTTTATAGATCTCTGTCATTTCTTCCTTACTTATCTGTACTCCAAACTGAAAAGTCTCAATCTGCTTAGCCCTTCCTCATATAGAATTGTTCCTTACCCTGGTAAGATCACCATCTCAGCTAGTTATTTGAATAGACTTTGCAGTAAGTCAAAACTATTGAAAGATTTTTATTTCCTTTTTTTAAGCTGGCTGTAAAGTTATACAAGAGGTAACAGCTCTGTGGTAAATACTTGTCTTCAAAGATTTTTTAGTAATCAATGTCTCTTAAATTTTCTGCACGGTGAGGGGAAGTAGTGCTCCTAGTCTCCAATTGCTGCATAAATATTTTTCAGCCCCAGGATCCTGAACTGATTGAAGGTATAGCTTAGTGTCTGTTGCTCTCTCTATTAATCCACAGATCTCATCAGATATCACAGTCCTCAGGCAGAAGACTTCCATGGAAGGCAGAGGATGTGGAAGAAGCATTGTGGCCAATTAGCTGAATAAGAATATCAATTACTTCATTATTAAAGCCACTGTTTCTTTGTAACAGCAGAGGGAACTCCCTTGTGAGCAGCAAAACCTGATTCACGGTTTCTGGTGTTTGTAGTGAGCCTCTGGCCCTTGCCTGTTTCTGGTCAATGTGCCACTTTGTCCCATCTCAGAGCTGCAGTCTCTGACAGCAGTGACCCACCCTCCATTCCACCCTCTCAGGGCAGCAGATCCTTCAGCTGTGCTTGGTCTCCTCAGGGCAGCTTCTCAAATGAAGTTCATTCTCTCCATAGGTCTCCAGAAATTAGTCTGATCCTTTTAAGCCACTCTGTCTTTAAATGAGGTCCACACACCTTCTAAAATGCAAACTTTTCTTTTTCATTGGTTTTCTTATCTTCTGAAGGAAGGTGTGTTACTAACACATGGCAGCATTCCTCACACTTGTAGCCCACCACAAATATGGGACAATAATTGAGGCTTTTGAACCCAAACTCACAGGCCGGTGTGAGAATCCATCTACTGTGTTACTGTGTAACAGGGTTGCACCAGCTTTCCAGGCAGGCACTACACAGCAAAATTATTGTAAATCTTCATTCAAATTCCACCTCAGGAAGGGACTGTGTGGAAGCAAACATGGCACCAAAGCTGTGGCTCTACAGAAAGATGAAGAACAATCCTCTCCTGCAGGGAGCTCCTGGGCTGGGCATCCTCTCAGCAACATTGCTCCAAGGGACAGGAATTTTTCCCCAGCTGCCAAATATTTCCAAATGCTGGACACACAGGCATCGAGCTGTGAAAGGACAGGGTGCTCTCTGATTTGTGTTTCTCAAGGAAACTGCCAGTGATCCACTCTTTCTGTGTTTGGCATCTGAGGACATGCTGGAGCAGAGAGGGGCAGGGACAAGCAGTGTGGCAGGGAAAGGGCACATGCAGTAAGTCACACAGGGTGTAACATATGACAGCTTGCAAGTACAGAAACAGAAACGGATAAAAAAGCAGCAGTTAGCTTTCTCTGTTGATCTGAGTCACAGAAGAAGACTCTCCAATATCTTCACAGGATATTTTTTCCTCTTAGTTTGAGGGATTGAGTTCTCATCAAAATAAAAGACAGAAAAAAAAAAACCAAAAAGAAAAAAACAAACCAACAAGAAACCAAACACCAATCAAACAAGACAAACATGAAACTGGATATAAATTTTTAAAAAATTAAAACAAAAAAGAGGAAGCATTTATATCATCCTAGCAGTGGAGACAGTACTGTGGCTGTACCCTTGAGATATGCTGTCCATATTTGATCACCTTGCCTTAAACTTCTCCTTCATGGCTCCCCAGGTGAACACTTCAGTGCTGATATGAAATCCCTAAAAGGACTAAGGTCCTGGCTCCTCCCTTCCATTGATCATACTTTTGGTGAGGAGTACATTTAGTGATTAAAGTGCCTGCACTCATTTTCACTTGTGACTTGAGTAGGAATATTCAATTTAAATCTTAAAATCTGGCAGTTAAAAGCTGTCAGTAATTGATTCAGTACTCAGAACGGTTTCCCTTTCCAAGCAATGGTTCAGATTGATTTTTATTTCTAAATCCACATCACTGTGTCTACCTTGTTATGAATTACAAAGAACCTCCCTGGCTGGTTTCAATCCATTCTAATCTGTCAGTCTTCGGAAGAGACTACAACCAAAGGCACTTGAAATTAGATTAATTTCTACTAAAGAGAAAAGAAATTACTGTTTTATTGTTAGCATCTGTGTCAGGACTTTCTGAGCACCTCTGGGGTATGGAGTTATCACTCTCAAACCTCTGGCCCAACACTTACCATGAGTGCCACAAATTTACTCCGCCTCAGGTCATATCTGACTAACAGCAGGGTTAGATCGATGCATTTTGGGTTGTGGTTAATGAATGTGTCAATATTTGACCAGTTATCATCTACTGACCATGGCAAAAGCAGCAGTGCAGCTGCCTGGGGTCTCTGTGGGTCTCGGGGTGCTGCTGCTGTGGGCAGGCTTTGACTGTGCTCCCCAGCCCCTTTCCCTGAGGACATTCACTGCAGCCATCGCTGTCTCCTTATGGGTTACGTGGGGTGTGACCCTGAAAGTCTTTGCCTTTTGACATCCATGATTTGTGGTGGGATGTATAGCTCTGCTCTGGATACCTAAATCACATGGTTTGTGTTCCTTCTTATGCTGTCTGCTAAATCTCTCAGTTTTAAATCTATGACTGCTCAATCAAGGGAACAAAGGAGAAAATGCTGACTGCATTGTAAAACTCTCTGAGCTGTGAGGCTCATAGATCAGCTTTATTTGAGCAGTAACACTTTTTGGAAAAGCTACTGGCAGTATGTCCCTGGGTTAGATGCGTGGTGAATGTGTAATTTCCTTTCTACCTCTTCCAAAAGGATGCAGATAGAATAGCAACCCAACACTGTTAATAAGCCCTTTCTTCTGTAAAGACAAGTTGTTCTCTTCCTCATGCTGGAGAGTGGCTTTTTTATATTGGTGTCCCTTTCAGTTGCAAGAGGATTTCTGGGAGTGGAAGGCACAAATAAGTAGTGCAACACAAATTAGCATAGAGATGGCAAAGGTTATGTGCCTGGTCAGAGACCAAATTAATTACCTTCATATTTCATGTTTCACCAGGTTTTCTGCTCACCTTCAGGTTAAGCTGGCGTGGCTGGTAAAAAAAAAAAAGGAAAAATAAAACTACAGCATGAAGTTGTGTGCAAACTCAATCATTTGCCTCTGTAGGAGATTCTTACACCTGCCTGATGACAGTCAGCCATCAGAAGGAAAATCAATATATCTGAATCTATTTTTTTCATATGACTGGACCTGTGCAATACAGGGAGGATAGCTGAGCAGAAAGGTGGCAAGCCAAACTAAATTATTTCTGGATGAAAACCAGTTTTCTGTGAACAAATGAAAATAATCCCTTTAGCACTTTCTCACTGAAAATGATGCTCATTCAGGTTAAGGTACTGTTGTAAATTGGGGCTCCACTGAATTTTAAGGTAGTAGGAACTAAGAGCTGCTGGACCACTATACATAACCTAGAAATAAATAGTTCTGTCTCTGTGAAATTTTTGCCTCTATTAAATTTAAATCTCACAACATGAAGTAGATTTCATATAGTGGGAGAAAATCTTAGGAAAATTTTAATGGGGTCTGTTTATGTTTCACTCCTATTAGACATTTCATATCCATAAACATCATCATGCAGAGTTCCTTCCATGGTCTAGGATGTGGAAGAACATTTATGGCTCACCAAGAACAGGAAAAAAATCTCTGCTATCCATCAGGTAGTTGTTTTTCTGCATGGGACATTTGGGGTATATGAGCTAATCATTTAAGAGCAAAACGTTTTTACAGGTATTTTATTACTTGCTGAATTTCACTGCTGCATCCAAGTAGCCCATTTAATAAATATTTACTGAACAGTAAAGTACATTCAGAGTGAGTTCAAAATAAGGAACTGCACTGAAATCTGAAGGAGATGAACATGCTGAGGGTTGATCCAGTCCTGGATCTGTATAAGAGTTCTTTGTTTAAGCACAGTAGAAGAGAATTTGCATTAGTGAAATGCAAAACAGAGAAATTAATCAGGAAACATATTTTCTGAATAATATTCTACCGGATCAACTTCTGATGGATTTGTTGTTGACAATAATGTAAGATTAGCATATGCCACAATTCCACCTCCCTGTAACAGATCCATGAAGGGTTTGAGCAGGAGCATCTGGCAGGGAAAAGTCTGTAGCAAATCAGAAGGGTACAATTACTGGGAAGCTATTTGAGAAGAGGTGGACTTCAAACATGCTCATCAATCAGGGAACTCTGGAGATGAAAACAACGTCTTGGGAAAAGCCTGAGTGAATCTCAGTCAACATCTTGGATAAAGATGGGTTTATAATTTCAGGGCTTTACATCTCCATGAGTTCTATTTCTGCGGTACTCATGAAACGCAGTGAAAAGATGAAGTCGAAATGGTTTTTTAGATACACTGTTACCAAAACATCCCTGCTACTCTTCTTTTCTTACTTTGACAACCCCATTTCTCTCTCCAGATACTGGGCCTTGTAGCTTTCTTCTTTTTAGACAAAAGTGCCATGCTAAAAATAAATAAGTAAACACCTCTCATTGCTACCTGAAGGTTCAAACACTTTCTAATCATCGTTCCTTTTAAGCTGCTGAAACCACTCTATATTTTGCCTACCTACACCTGTGGATCAAACTCTGATCTAAGGTATTTTGGCTTACTTTGATCAGCAATGCTGCAGCTCATGTTCTGCACTCTGCTCTCGCCAACTGGTACATTAGGAAATAAAAAAAAAAGAGGAAAAAAATCCATGATAATGAATTTCCAAAGAGAGCCCAGGAAGGTGTTCTGGCCAGAGAAAGTACAATAGAGGGATTAGAGTATAATCCCAATTGTTGGTTGTATCAGCAAGGCTGAATTTTTCCAAGGACATCTTGTACTCTATTTTCCATGCTGGTGTTGCGCTGTGGTCATACTTGATTGACCATATTTCTTAATTTTGAATATTAGTTATTTATTTTGCAGATAAGCACCAAAATACCAGTTCTGGGTACTCATGCCAGGTTTTGCATGTACCAGTGGTGGTCAGCAGTGGGGAAATGCATGTCCACCTTTAGCAGTATAGAAGTCTAAGTCAGCTCACCCAAAACAAGTGTTTCCCTCTTCCTCAGAGGATCCTGTGGTCAGTGGCAGAAGGGAGGTGCCCAGAAGGGATTTTCATACCCCCAGGGAGTGTGACAGCAGGCAGACTTGCTTTAGGCAGACATTTATCTTTCGGGTAGGTAAGATTAGCCCTTCTTCAGGTATGCAAGGGCTGGCACACAGCCTAAGAGCAACCTTCTGAGTATTTTCATCTGTGTGAGGGGAGAAATAACATCCTCAAATCCTCCAGCAGAAAGGGCTCTTGTTAGAAAGCGGTGCTAACAGCTGCTGTAATCTTTTCCTAGTGAAATTAATCCCTACGAAGAACTCCAGCAAAGCTCTGTTCACAACCTGTACTTTGCTCACATCCTCTCAACAGCATCGAGCAGACATTGAGTGGTGCTCTCTCCAGCAGTTTGGCTGGCATCCTTGGCATGTAAATAATTTAATCAGTAAATTGTGGGATCTTGTGATTCCTTTAGAGTCCATAGCACTACGAGCACACTAAACTTGGAGAGTTAAGGAGACTGCTAATCAGAAAAAATCTGTGATAAGGAAGTAGTAGTTGTGGTCTGCAGAAGGTCAAATAGTCAAAGGTTCTCATTGGCTTTTGGTATATCTTCTTGGATTAGTGTTTCATCATCTTAATGTGGATTAGATCCATTAAAGCCCCAGAAACCTGACAGGAAAAGAGTTCCTGAAAATCCACAGATTGTCACTGTAATACTTGCAGCACAAGGATTGCTGGTTACACGTAGAAATATCTGGAGTTTTTACCTCACAGTGAAAATTCTGAGTGAAACTACAATGAAGGCAGAGTCCTTCCTTCCTTCCTTCCTTCCTTCCTTCCTTCCTTCCTTCCTTCCTTCCTTCCTTCCTTCCTTCCTTCCTTCCTTCCTTCCTTCCTTCCTTCCTTCCTTCCTTCCTTCCTTCCTTCCTTCCTTCCTTCCTTCCTTCCTTCCTTCCTTCCTTCCTTCCTTCCTTCCTTCCTTCCTTCCTTCCTTCCTTCCTTCCTTCCTTCCTTCCTTCCTTCCTTCCTTCCTTCCTTCCTTCCTTCCTTCCTTCCTTCCTTCCTTCCTTCCTTCCTTCCTCCCTCCCTCCCTCCCTCCCTCCCTCCCTCCCTCCCTCCCTCCCTCCCTCCCTCCCTCCCTCCCTCCCTCCCTTCCTCCCTCCCTCCCTTCTTTCCTCCCTCCCTCCCTCCCTCCCTTCCTTCCTTCCTTCCTTCCTTCCTTCCTTCCTTCCTTCCTTCCTTCCTTCCTTCCTTCCTTCCTTCCTTCCTTCCTTCCTTCCTTCCTTCCTTCCTTCCTTCCTTCCTTCCTTCCTTCCTTCCTTCCTTCCTTCCTTCCTTCCTTCCTCCCTCCCTCCCTCCCTCCCTCCCTCCCTCCCTCCCTCCCTCCCTCCCTCCCTCCCTCCCTCCCTCCCTCCCTCCCTCCCTCCCTCCCTTCCTTCCTTCCTTCCTTCCTTCCTTCCTTCCTTCCTTCCTTCCTTCCTTCCTTCCTTCCTTCCTTCCTTCCTTCCTTCCTTCCTTCCTCCCTCCCTCCCTCCCTCCCTCCCTCCCTCCCTCCCTCCCTTTCTCTTTACTTTCCTGATATATTTTTTCAGCTACTGTGATCTCCTAATGTCAGACCTCATAACAAGAGAGGCAGTGGACATGATAGGGATAAATGAAGCCAATAATTCCAGAGAAGGGAAAACAATCCCACACAGATCAGTCATATGTTCCAAAGCAGCGAAGAATTGACTGCAGTAAGACAAAGAGACAATCTAAGATTAATAAGTCAAAAGTTATAAATAAACACACAGTTTAAAGATAAAAATATCTGGAGTCACATCATGTGTGTTGATCAGGATGTGCACATTTTTAAGTTTTTGGTCCAAAAAATAAATATAATTCAGAATTCTCTAAAATTTAAAGTAGCCACCCTATTTTGTCTTACAAAATTCATTAGATTGACTCTCTGGTTCATAAACTGAGGCAAAAAAGAAGCACTGATGGTAAAGCAAGACAAAGTGAGCCTACAGCCTGTGATGTGATGTGCTGTTTCACCCATGACTCCAAGGTGTCCAGCTAAACATCACTCATA
The DNA here is from genome assembly GCF_965178545.1 of Coloeus monedula. Classification (NCBI taxonomy): domain Eukaryota; kingdom Metazoa; phylum Chordata; class Aves; order Passeriformes; family Corvidae; genus Coloeus; species Coloeus monedula. Next base: position 8,415,929 of record NC_138788.1, read on the forward strand.
TCACCACTTCCTCTGATGTACCTGAATTTTCTTCAGCTTTTCTGTGTATGCAGTGGATATTTCAGATGATGATGTATTTTTCACATGATGTAAGTTGAAGACTGCAGTAAGATGAGTTTGTAACCAAAACCATCTGACTGGAAGGTCAAAGCGTAGGCTGCAAAACATTACTTGCTCAACTCGTTACCTAAAGGCCTAAAAAAAGGTCAGAGACAGTTCAGCTGCATATAGAGAAGGTGCATGCCCCAGGCAGCAGCAGAATCTTCTATTTTTCATGCTAGAGAAAAAATAATTACATTATAGATATAATTTTTGCCATGTAACCCGGTGGGTTTTTTTTTCTTTCCTGTATCTTTTTCTTTTCTATATCTTTAGGAAGTCAATTAAGTAATAAAATGTATTTAAAATTAAAAGTGACCCTCTGTTAGCCAGACATTTTGTAATAAGAACCACATTATCTCCTACTGAGTATCACACCAATACACCTGCTTTCTCTGGGAAAATTTACATTAGTATAGATAATTCTACCTTGACTTGATGTAAAAAATGAAATAATATTTTCAACTACTGATAACTATTTTTTTCAAATTATAATAGGTAGGAAAGAATAAGGTGTAGTTATAAACTCTTTTACCCCACATGAAAAATAGATGAGGCTTCACTGAAATTTGAAACACTAAAATCTACATGAAGAAAATTATCATGGAATATTGAAATCATAATAAAACTTGGATTTTAAGTGCAAAATACCAGTAGTTTCAATGCAGAAATATTAATATTTAATTCCCAACTGGTGTTAATATTGCCTAAAATGGAATATTTAGAGATTACAGAAGCAGAATCTAAGGCATTTTTCCTCTCTCTCTAGGGAGACTGAAGATTTAATTGTAACAGAGACACATTTTAGTTGCAACAAAATAGTGAGCAGTGCCTTGCTTTTCATTACATAGCCCCTTCTCTAACCCAGTTATTCTTTCTGTTCTTTCTCTTATAAAGCCACCCAAAATGTAATTTCAAATTCCTCAAATGACATTCATAAAGGCTGCCCAGAGAAGCTGCAGATGAGCCATCCCTGGGACTGTTCAAGGCCAGGTTGGATGGGGCTCCAAAACACCTGGGATAGTGGAAGGTGTCCCTGCCCATGGCAGGGGGATGGAACTAAAAGATCTTTAAGGTCCCTTCCAACCCAAACATTTCTGCAAGTCTGTGATATCACCAGTGGCACTTCATGTTCAGATGGAGGGCAATATATCCAGTCTTGAGAACAGCAAATGTCACACAATTCAGAGAGTGCAATTCTAAAAGAGTTGGTTTGTGGTTCTTGAAATTCAGGATACACTCAGCACACGTGCAGAGATTTCCAGATGTGAGACACCTGTATCTCACCTCCTGTGGGGTTTCTGGGACATCACTGAAGTCCTTCCTTTGCTTTTACTCTACAGAAAAAGTGTGCAGTGTGAACAGTGACACAAACACAATACCTCATATTTTACTCTGCCTTGTGTAGGGACTGTCCCCCTGCAGTTCAGGGAAATCCAGGTTCTCTCTTTCCTGATGTTAGCTTTTTGTCAGAAAATCGTGGCTTCCCCTTTAGAAATTCAGCTGGATACAGCAGTGTAGAAAAGTTGAAATAACACAGTTTTGAAAACAAGTGGATATGGTGGTTTTTTAGAAAATGTTCAATAGTTTATATAGCTCTAAGCCATAAAAATAACATTGTTTTATGGAAAGAATTTACTAGCAATATGGCAGCAGAAGTTCTAAAACGGTCTGGGGAAGGGGGAGAGAAGAAATGTATACTGAATGACAGGAAGCTGCATGCTTTCAATGCTTCCTAACAGCTACCTTCTGTGCCTGTGCAGCACTCAAGTTAGAAGTTCAAAGATTGATTAATCATCCACTCAGATGCACCATAAAGTTTTAGAGTTTTTCCCTTGGTAGATGTCTGGAACATTTGGGGAAAAAAAAAAAAAAACAACTAGGCAATTTACAAACAAGGACAAGGAAACCTAAATAGCTGTTATGATTTAAAACCAAGCATTTACTGATAAAAGCTGCCTACTCACTTTCAAGTACTTTGATCACAGAGAATTGAGGGAGCTGACTGCAGTGTGTCCTACCTTCCTGAAGACTTCTCTAAACTGGGGCATGCCAGCCCTGTGAGCCATTAAGTGTTTCTTGGCATGACGTGTGATTTCAGACTATGTTGGTTTAGTAAATGATGCACTTTCATATTCAAGAGTGCTTCTGAAAGGCTACCAAAAAAAAAAAAAGGAAAAAAAAAAGAAAGAATAAAAGCCCCACAAAACAGAGAAATTAGATCTATGCTAATTCAGACGACAGCAACACAGCTGAAAAGCTGCAGGAAAGTATTTTGAGGAAGTTATATCCTATTGTTGTGGTGTCAATGAAGACAGTTTGCAGGTGTCAATGAAGAACTGAAATAGGTCTGTGCACTTGAGTCTGAGACATCGCTGTCTTGAAGGCCAGCACCTGGCCATTGGTCATGATCATCCTTCTGCATCCTCTTCTTCACTGGGATTCTTGCATGGGAAATCTAATTTTAAGTGCATCCTTGACATTTTCTCCCTCAGCAATAATTTGACATTTTCCACATCTTATTACTTATGAAACCTGACATCATGTCAGTCTTCCAGCATGAACCTTCAGCCACTGCAGTTCTACTTAATTACAACCATGACTGAAGGAAAGTTGTTAGCTGCTCTTGTACAGCAAGCACACTTACAGATAAATGATGACGTTTCCAGATCATTCTTCTAAATTTATTAGCATATTAATACAATAATGAAAATACATCATTTTATGTATATTTGGCTACGCATGCATACGCGTTTAGCTACACATTTTGCAGCACATGCATCTTTGACAGTGAAAAACTGCTCTGACTGTTTTCTTTTCAATCTTGTTAAGGTAAGCACTTCCAAAGCTATCTACACCATCACTTTGCAAATTCCTCTGGTTTTCAGTTCCCACAGGTTACCTGTGGCTTGGTTACTGCCTTGCAGGCGAGGATTTACAGAAACAGAAAACTCTGCCCTAAATAGAAGTGAAAGCAGTGTGACTAATTTATAACAGATCATTTTGACTATTGTGCTTTGATACAGCATTATCAGAGAGACACAAAAAACCCCTCTCTTGTGCTTGTGTGATATCTAGAATTTCAATGTTTGCACCTGGAGCTTTTGGTATTGCTTGTGGCTGTTTGGAAAGCATTAAGTAATAACGAATCTAAAGATGTTTTCTGACTTGTTTTTACATGAAGCAGAACTTACATAAATGGTCTGATAGTAAGGCAGTGCAGAGAAAAATGTATAGAGTGAAAATCCTTACTGCTTCTCTGTAGAAGAAGCCAGGAACTCTTCAGCAGTTTCCCAGGGATAGATGTCTGTGGCCAGAGACACGCTGATGGGTCATGGTGGCTGAGCCACACTCAAGGCAGGGATAGCAAATCCTGTCCTTACCCTGCTGCTCCAGAGGCTGCTGAATCCTGGATGAGATCCCAGAGGCTTTGGGACACCTTGGCTGAGCTCCAAGTGTGGCTGGAGAAGCAGCAGTTGTGTCAGTCTCACTTTGTGCCCCTTTCCCTAACTCCAGGATTTCTGCTGCTTCCCAACAACAGTGTGGACGCTCTGGCAGATCACAGGTAGCATGTTACACTGCATGTAGCTTATTCTCCTGTTTTGCTTTCACAAAAAATCCAAACCCTGGTGGATTTATTTCCCAGAACAGATATTTTATTGTGCTGATTGAGGAATTTTAAAAGTTTACCCATGCTCCATATTCAAGTAGTGGCACATCCCCACTAGCCAGAGGTGAAACAATGCACATTGTTCAAGCATTTTGGGATGGGGAGCTGGCAAGGGAGTCCCAAACTTCAGGGACAGGCTGGTTGGCTGGCATGGCTGTGCTCTTACCCATCTGCTGAAGTGGCAGAGTGCCTGCTTAAAAATTACTCAGCGCTGCAAAAGTGGATTGTGCACTGTAGGTGAAAATGGCAACTTAAACATTCCTATTTGTCTTGTGAAGAACAGGCATTTCTCAGGAATTTTTCATCTGAGCTCCTTTACATGTCTGCATGTGTGTGTGTATTTCTGTTATACATATATATGTGTGTGCATGTGTACACATGGAGATTTATGTCTCTTGCTTCTTCCAAGGAGAGAATATTTCCAACATTTATGTCCTTAGAATTTTAGATTCCTGTTTCTGTGCCCTTCACATGTAACTCAGTGCAGAGAGTGAGGACTGCTCCACTCCACTTAGCCAGGCTTTAGCCTTAGCTGGGAAAGACACGCTCTGCCCTTCCCTCTTTCTCCCAACTGGCTACTGAAAGCTATACTGGACTATTGCTACAGTGTGAAAAACAAACTCTTTGAAGCTGTTGAGCTTCAGAACCCACATTTCATATAGTGATTGAAGAGTTTGGGGTTTTCATGCTGGCTGTTCTGCTTCCCCTGGTGACTGAACAGAAACAGCTGAGACTGATTTCTTTCCCTTACTACCATCACTCACTTTTCATCTAAAAATGTCAACTGAGTTTCAGGGTGAAGTCTGGATTCATCTGGTCAAATTAACCTTCTCAATAGTCTTAAAGGGAGAGCCGACCTTTGCTGAGGTATAACCTACATCAAAGGCTTTAAGGAAATCTTTAGAACTTACAGATGGTTCTGTGAGTGAGCTGCTGTCTTGAAATTAGGAACACTATTTGTTATATACAGAACTTTTGTCAAAATACAACACAAAACCCCATAATATTTTTCTTAGCATCCTGAAACAGAACCTTTAAATGGAGCCTCAGTTTCCACTGTAACAAAAAATTTCAAGCTGTGAACCTGTTTTTTCATCTTATATGATTGATACTTTATGCAGTGAATTTTAATTTGAAGCATATAGTTTTCACTTCTGTCTATGAGGGATTAATCTTGAGTATGATCTTATTTCTTGACTTGGCATTTTGGGAGGAAAGGGAAAGCTGAGAGGAATCTCTGTGTGTCCCAGAAGAGGGAAAGGAGAAAATCCATAACTGACATCCATGGTTTTTGAATGCTGAACCCAGTCTATTGCAAGCTCACTGTTGGATTGTATTTCAGCAAAATGAAAATGGGGAAAAATACTGGTGGAAATGATAGAATAGCTAAATTTGATACAATTGCCTCAGGTTTTATATTTGGGATTTTTTTTTTAGTCATCACAATACTCAGGGCAGCACTGTGTCCCAAGTCTGTTCAACAGCAATTTGTTACTTTGCCCTTTTGGGTTTGGAATCTGAGTAAATGTTGACTCTTGACTTACCTTGATCAGTATCTTATATTATAGAGGCATTGTAAGGAAAACATACCCAGGGTCAGCAGCAAGAATTCATTCAGCCTAAACCTTGCACATATGACTCCTTTTTTAAAAAAGCATGAATTGCAGGAGTTGCAGTTCTCTGCTATTCACAAACATCTGTCCCACTTTTCCTCCCAGACTACAAGGAACAGTTTAAAGAGGTCCAGGAGCATAGAAATGCATCACTAAGCCGTGCTCTGAGCTCAAAAGTATTGCTGACATTTTCCTTTTACTGCAAATGTTGAATAGATGGTTATTTCAGCAACTGAAAACTGGGGGGATGATGCTGAAATTTAACTGTCCCTGCAAAAATCTCAGCTGGGAGTAAAGTCACAAAGCAGAAATTGAAAATAATCTGAGAAAACTAGAAGAATGTATTTCCATGCATTAATCAAAGAAACCTTGCTCCAAGTGCAAAACAGCCTTGGGAAGTGGAGAGTGGCAAGAAGGAGTTATCAGTAGCAGGTTTTAGTATCAGTTTGAAATTTAGGTTCCACAGAGATGGACTGAGAATCACAAAGAAATGAGCATCTGTTCAGCTTCCAGTGATGCTAAGCAATCTTATTCCTCTGGCACAGATTTATTTATATGAAGTGAAGCACTGAAACAAAATGTTGTCTTAGCCTCAATCTGTTTTTTATTTTTAATTTTTTTTCAATCCAGCATCATGAAAACCATTTTGTTTTGCTGCAACTGTATGTTACATTTCCATTTTCATTTTTGGCATTGTGGAAAATTGTTCTTACCAAGTAAATATTGATAATTTATAAAGGAAAGCTGACCTGAAAACTGAATTTCCAAATTGTGTGGAAGTTCAGGGTCTGTCCTGAATTTATAAACTTCTGCTGACACAATCCTCTAGGAAAATAATCTGGAGCTACACTTGCATTTTCAAGTGCTTCTGTATGTGAACTCAAAAGCCCAAGGTAGATTTCAAATGCATAGTTTTTGGTCAACTTAGAAATTGAAAAGCAGCTGTGTTTCGTATCAAATAAGCCCCCCAAGGTTAAATACTTGGTTTCAAAGTAGGTTGTTTTAGATCTGCCTATAGCCCAAGGATTTCAACAGAAAGATTCAAAGGTCTTAATGAAAATTTGATCTTTGTCTCCTGAGAGTGCAGGGTTTTGTGTGAGAATTCAGCCTGTCTGCTTGGGTTGGAACAGCACTTAGAGCTGTGTTTCTGCACCTCTCCAGAACAAAAATGAACGCATAACTTACGTTTTCTGCAGCCTCATTAAAATTGAACCAACTTTTGAGAACGTTATGCCATAGTTCCATACTTCATAATAAACTGTTTATTTTCTCCCCGTATAAATGCATGTGAACCATTAAGCTTTCAACAACAGCACCTAAATAATGAGGAGGAACACATTTTTATAATGAGGATAATTGTAATTGCAGAACTTTCCAAGTGATGCAGTGCATTTTCTCTCAGCTGTAAGATTGGCCTTTCTGTAAAATAAATGCTTTAGTTTATCTATAAGTTATTAAGCTCATTACAGAAGGGACTGTATGAAGTTTGGTGGCCTAAATTTTCCAGAACAAACTGACTAAAGTTTATCTTTTGCTTAAAATCTTTGAGTCTTTGAAAGTATCATTTACCTTATCATTGAAATCTATTGCATTTTTGTCACACAAATTTTCCTCTGCTACCTGCCACGTTATTGCTAATTAATATGCATTAAAATAATTTATAATGAAAACCAGGAATCAGAATTTTCTGCACAGGAAAAAAGCCACTGATGTCCAGGAAAGGCTAATCCACTCTCGCTGGCTGCTGTCCTGGTCAGGGATTCCCTGCTGTGTTCCCCATTTCCAGCCACATGAAATGCTAAAACTCAGGTTTCTCTGGGATGTAGGATAAAAGTCACACAGCTGCAATTGAGTCATTACTTGAAATAACATTTCTTTCCTGCTTTTTTTACATATTAGCCACAGGGTTAGAGGTGGCCAATTAGACAGGTTCTGTTCTGGTTCTTCACGAAGACAGGAAGACAATTAGTAAGAACATCTTCCTGCCTGCTCCTGCTACACAGGCTGTCACATTGACTCCTTTCTTTAGGGCTTGGGTCATGAAGGCTTGAGAAAAGCTCCAGTTCTCCTTCACCCTCCTGTTGTCCTTTAAGTTACTTGGCAGAGCTCCACAGAATATGTGGGTGGTTATCCTCAGAGGTGCAATGAATGTGTCTTCTCGTATTTATTTCTAAGGATATATTTGATTTCCCTTTCGAGGTCAAGGCACGTAAGTGATCATACAGCATTTGGTGCTTCCAATTAGTAGCCTTTCTGGTCCAAAATCCAATATCAAAACCTAATGAATGGCCCTTCAGGGTTTAACTGAATTGCTAGAAAAAAAGGAACAAATCTTCTTCCCACACTCCATGAGGAATTTATTTTCTTTCCTCTTGTTTTTTCCTCAGCTTTCAGGAACACAGATGCATAGGGCTTAGCTGCTCAGAGTAGCAGACAGATTGATTTGTTCATGTGTCAACTTAACAAAACAAACAGAATGGACATCTGAAGAGGAAGTATCAGAGAGAGCTGAAGAGATGATGAAAAACACTGACTGATGATACACAAAATTATGGGATTATTTATGTAAGGGCTTCCACCTCCCACGCCCATCTACCTGCTGCAGTTCAAACAGGTTTTTCCTTTGAATCACTTCATCACATAAAATATGAATTTTATATCCAGTGAAACATTTATTTAATTAACTGTCACCAGGCTGAGATAAAAAGGAAAAGTCTATCCTATCCAAATATGCTAAAAATAAGGATGGCAGCACAACAAAGTGATTGTGTCAAGGATCTGAGCTTTTGTGCAGAGCTCTCCTGAATATTGGTTTGGTTTTTCTGTCTGAGTCCTTTTCTGTAGTGTTGAACAGTCAAAGTGCAGCCCCAAGGCCTGAGGCAATGGATGTTCATTTTCACCAGACACCCAGCCCAGCACTCTGTGATTAGCACCTCCAGTCTGAGGCTCCAGCAATTTGGGCTGCTAACACGCTTTGGGGCTGCCAGTTCTGATATGGGCATTAGTCTGTGCATTGTCCCCTTTAATGTCACTTTTAAATGTTTAATAATCTGATTTTGATAAATGGTCTGGATATTTATCTCCTTCTTTACACAGAGGGATCCCATTAGTGAATTCAATAATTTCAAGAGGGTCAGGCTTGCTTGCCAGAGGCTCAGGTCGAATTTAGCACAGGATTCATTTCTTTCCATGCACTATGCTCCTACCAGAGGTATTGTAAGGGCCCATTTTTTCACCATAAAACAGACTGCAAGCTGCCAAATGTTGGTGTAAAACCAGTCCTGCTGAAAGGATGCCCAGCAACCCTGAGGCCCTTCAGCCCAGCTAACCCTTTGTTTCCCCTGACACCCTGGATGTTTGAACATTGATTACTTGTTCCTGGCTAGGAGCCAAGTGCATCTTTTCCTTCAGAAGGACACCCATTTCTGCTTGTCTCATGGAAGAGAAATTCCACTTAAGTCAACAGAGAGATTTCAAGTAAAACAGAATACAGCTAGTAGACTTTTCTTGTAAGGTGCTGCTGCACAACCTCAAGACAAGCTTTGTTAGTTACATAAATAATACTAAATTACTGTTGTACTGTGTGACTCTTTCTTCTTGCCATTCACCTATTTGTCCCAAAAATAAAATTTATGTTTAGATTACAATTAAATCACTCTCGACTGTTTATTGCCTGTGCCAAAGTAGTAGCTGTAGGTTTGAAAAAAATCATCTGAGGTAGGCAAGTTTCAAAAGTCCCCTCTGAGACTGCCAGCACACACTTCACTGAATCACATTGATTTAGCCTAAATAAATTCCCATCTGCAGGTGGCTCTGGGCACACTGGCCTTCTCCAAGTGCTGTTTTAATGAGTTACTTGGATTTGATTATGGTGACTCAGAGATCATTAAGAGGGTGAGGAACTGCCAGGCCACATCCTGGACCAAAACTAAGGTATCCTGAGGACTCTGTGTCCCAGGCTTGCTGTGACGTCTGTCTGCTGCCATCAGTTTTCTTGGGCTGCTAAATTAGTCTTGTAACACTGATCTGTCTTGCAGATTTTAGTCAGCTGATTTATGTTTAATATCACTGACTTTTAACTCGGTGTTTTTTCCCCTTTTGCACTCGTGTAAATTCATACAGTGAAATCCTTCCGGAGCACCTGCTCGTGTCCTAGATTTCCCCTCTGCTGATGATAAGAACATACTTGAATGGTCCCTGTAATTTTTCTTTCCATGGACAGGAATGGTATTAAAATGTAATGCAGAAAATTATAGGCAAAACAGGAGTAATGAATGACAGCTTTTGTCTGCTCTGAGATTTGCTGTGTGGTAATAAACTCATCAGTGTATCACAGACGAGTATTTTGCCCTATGTGGCCCATGTTAACTTTTTTTTTTGCCTGGTGCCTGTCATGAGGAGCAGCTGTAAATTCCCAGGGAGAGAGAGACCCTATGAGATAAGGGTCAGAGGACACTGAACATGGTACCTAGTAAAGACAAAAACTCTCACAGAGGAAATGCCAGTGTAAGATAGGTTTCTTTGTGCCAGTGGTCCTTCTGTTTTCATGAGGCAGATGCCTCATTCACATTCATATAACACAAGGAAAAGCCCAACCTTACTAGCTTGTGAGGTTAAAAACATGAACTTGGGCAAAAAGTTCAGGGCAGATCTTTCCCAGCTGCATCTCCAAATTACTTCCCTCTGGCAACCTGCTGGGTGCCTGAAAACTGGCACTGCTGATGCCTCTCTCCAGAAGGCACATCGCTGGTGCTTTGAGTGCCAGAGGGGGGGAACACTAAAGAAAATGGAGTTCTGCAGCCTCCTTCCCCCAACAGAGTGGGCACCACCTTTCCCTTCCCTTCCCTTCCCTTCCCTTCCCTTCCCTTCCCTTCCCTTCCCTTCCCTTCCCTTCCCTTCCCTTCCCTTCCCTTCCCTTCCCTTCCCTTCCCTTCCCTTCCCTTCCCTTCCCTTCCCTTCCCTTCCCTTCCCTTCCCTTCCCTTCCCTTCCCTTCCCTTCCCTTCCCTTCCCTTCCCTTCCCTTCCCTTCCCTTCCCTTCCCTTCCCTTCCCTTCCCTTCCCTCCTCGCATGCACTGGGCACAGGGCACAAGTCCCTGCTGCAAACAGCAGAGCTGCTCACTTGGCTCCCTGGCAGCCCCAGCCAGAGCCTGCCAGTGGGGCTCACATTTTAGAAATCACTATTTGAGAGGTCAGACAGGCAGGCAGGGAATCAAGATAGACAACACGAGACACAGCTTGATTCCCCCAGGATATTCAGGGTACAAGTTGGATTCACAGAGGCTTTTTTTAGCTATGGCCATCTTTCTATGCTGAAAGTTGCCTAGTTCTTTTTCCTTTTTTTTTTTTTTTTTCCTACCCTGCAGATAGACACAAGTTCAAAGACATTTACAAAATAGATCTGAACTAGTGTAATGCTTATTATTATGGACAAGTACAATCTTATATCGGGGAAGTGTTTAGCCTGAAGACTTGCATTTTCCCCTCTGCTTTTCCTGAAATTGAAACATACACAGCAATGCAAGTGATCTTTCACCAGCGTGAAAATTCTGACTCAATTTCAACTTGAAGTCTGAGAGCTGCTGAAAGCACTCAGTGAACATTGTTATTGGAATTTATCATGCCTATCTTAAGGCATGCTGTTATCTCAGTACCTTGGATTCCTTCTCTGGGTGGTGGGTCTTTGCTAGAGGAATCACCCAGGTTTCTTTTCCTAGCTTTTCCTTGACTCTTGACACAAAACTGAATGCTTAAGTGGCTCTTCTTAGAGAAATCTAGGCCTTTGTACATGTTTATTTTTAAATGGTGAGTAGTGATTTGTGCTGTTTTGGAGTGTGTTGTTTTCCTAGTTTGTATGCTGCCAGCATCTGTGCTTTTATCTGATTTGAGTTTTTTATGTGACTGTGACCACCCTTGTTTTCTGCTTTCCTATCAGAAAACAATGACTGAGCCTTTAAGAAGCCTGTGCTGAACAGTCACCCCAAATGCTCTCACTATGTTTCCTGTTAGAAAGTGTTAGCAACTCCTGCACTGGAGTTTCCTTTCTTTTTAATTATTTTTTAAAAATATTTGATCTTCTACTCATACTTTAAAGAGATGTTCAGCTCCCAGTTGTCATCATCTACAGCACTATATGTCTCACATGTAACAAAAAAGTGATGCAGATGCCTTATATGAAGAAAATATTTCTGAGGTGAAGGGATGATTTGTTGACGTCGGGGAAGCATCCTCCAGTTAAAATTTTACTTAAAATAGAAAGAGCATCCTTTGTAGCCTAATGCTAACTGAAGCAGCTGCAGAATATCTTCATTAGTTGAACCACCCTGTATTTTTTTCATGGGAAGGCAATATGGGGTGCAGTGTGAGTCCCTGTGCCTTGTCTCAGATATGGATGTTGGTATCCACTACACTCAAATTGCCTTGGTCTCGGGAAAAAACATGACACAAAAAGTAGTTAACAGAAGACTGCCCTGGCTCTTAGTGCATCCTGTGCCCCAGAGCACAGGCAGGCTCAAGGGTGGGAAGAGCAGGTGACAGGTCCCTCAGCAGCCCCTGAAGCTGTGCTGGGGCACGTTCCTTTGGAGAAGAAACAGTGGCAGGGAACAGGTGTAAATGTCCTGTGTGTTAAATGGCGATGGTTTTAGTCAAAAGCACATTTCCTCCATTAACCCGTATTTTTCTTTCTTAAAGAAGTGGCACTGCCGTTCATCTTCTAAACAAACACATAACCAGGTAATTCCTGGGAGATGGAAACACTTGTGTTAGATATGTGTATCCATGAGCATGTAGGAAGTGGCTGTAAGCCTAGAGAAGCCATTGCCATTTCATGTTAATTTTTGGTACATTTTATAAGTCTGTTTTACTCTCCTGTTTTCCCCCAAATGATTGTTACCTTAGCAACTGCCAAGTTGCATACACACGCTTGCTCCAAGAGGCAGAGCTTAACAAAGTAAAGTATCAGTGTTTAAGGAGCCACCAGGAATACAGTGTTTATTGGAGGCCTTTTAAATCTCATATATACTCACCTACATAAGTGGTGCGTTCTTTCATTTTAAGTTTTCCAGAACCTGAAATAAAAAAACCCCAAAAAACAACTCCCAATCCTCTTAGCAGCTAGTCAGCCATAGCATCAATTTTGCCCTTTCCTCTTCTATCAGTTCCCCAACTCCTTTCAAAAACAAACACTTCATCCATAATAAGGGTGAGTGAGCCTGCAAGGTCAGTGATATGTGTGGACCAGGTTAGGACTGAGCTGAATTGGGTGAACCAGGCAGCTTCGTGTGCCAGCTGGTTCATATTCACTTCTTGTGTCCATCTGAGGAAAGGAACATTTTGTTCCACATACAGATTATGACTTTTGGCATGAGGAACATGTTGGCATAAAATTCAATTTAATTTTGAACTTTTTACCAACCACTTAAATCTAATTGTTATTTTGTAGGATTTGAAGAAAATAAGATAGAAAACCATCTTTGGCTGTCTTATTCTGTGTACTGTTTTATTTAAATGTGCAGGAACTATAACCTTTTGTGCAGTAAATGAATACAGGTGCATTTTACATCTGTTGTGTTTTACTCTTCCCCTTCCCCCACAAGGCAGCCCTCCATCTGAAGAAATACATGTCAATTGGGGCTGTCACAGGAGCATGTCTCAGTTTGTTCCAAGCAGCTTGTCAGAGAGGCCAGGCTTTATGCTCCTTTTCCAGGCAATTTCCTGAGATGTAATCAGACAAGTGATTTATCCAAGGTCGTACACCAAGTCGTTGGCTAAGCCAGGACCAGAAGATCCTGGGATGCTCCTCTTTCACACGCTTTTGTTTTCTTTACTTCTGCCACAACACTCCATTCCTGTGCTGAAGTCCCAAGACAGTGATCCTAAAATTGAATATTATTAATATCAATGAAGTTTTTTCTGCCCAGAGTCTTCGGGGTTGCTTTTTTGTTGGTTTATTTAGTTGGTTGTTTTACAGCAATTGTCTTCCTGGATTTGCTTTTAGTGCGACATTTGACTGGAAAAAATCAATTCCTTCAATTTAAATATCCTGCTGAATACACCATTTGGAAGATATTTCTTACTTCATTTTGTTCTAAATTCACTAGAGGCCACTTCTGTGGGACATTATACCTGTAATCTAAAGCATGAGCCACTAAGAAGAAATAGACATCAGGAAATTACACCAAGTGTAATGCATTTAATTTGAAATCTATTTCAAATTGGTTTTCCTATACAATGACTGAAGATCATCAATTCAAGTCAATTTTGTGGAGGAGTCACATAGCCACACCACTGGTACTCTCAGAGAACCTGTTCTTGGGACTATTGAGGGTTTTATGTATAGAGTTACACAGGTAAATAAAGAAGTGGGCAAGGCTAAGCCTTTTAATTTTGTACAAGCCTTTTAATTTTGTATGTGCTTGAGTCACAGTCATCCAACTCTATGTCAGCCAAGGGAGGGGAGAAAAACATGAAGGGCAGGAAGAAGAGGAAGAGAGATATTAAAATTCAAAGCTTCACTGCCTTATTACTTTCTCTTACAGGTTGCCCCATCATAGGCAAAAAGTCAAAATCAGCATTTTAATAAACTGCATTACAAAGAATTTGTTTCCCTTTCCTACAGGTGAAACAGAAGTGAGTCCTCCATTTATCACAGCACCTCAGCATTCCAACACGGTGTTCAACCAGAGTTTTATTTTATTGAAACACAATTTTAAAGTTAAGGCATTTCTTTTTTATCCTCTTCTCTTTCAGTCTTCTAGCTCTGGTCTTTTGCAAATATTTATATCAAAATCTTTTGTGTGGTTGAACATTCTAATCACTTTTCTTGGGCCTATGTGCTTTCTTTCTGAGCATGCTGTAAAGGAGTGCAGGACCTTAGAGCTCAACACTGAAATGGGCTATACAGTCATTCTCTTGAAAAAGATTTTATAAGTAAAGAAAATAAAAGAAAAAGTAGATTTAAGTCTGTTAACACTGATGGTTTTCATTGCAGGGTACTGCAATTCTTTCAACCTGTCATAGGTCTGTTTGGGGTGTCAGGGGGTGAAGTACCTGTGCAAAGACGGCAGAGAACTAAAGCCAGAGGAGAATAAAACAGCAAATAATTGTGTATTTCCATTAAATGTTAGGAAAGGAGCAAATAAGGTCTAGCTTGACAGCTTGCAACCAAAAAATATTATCAGAGACCAATAAACTGCAGCTGCAGTTAGTGCAAAACATGATGTCCAGCCATGTTTTTTTCAAGGAAAAATTTAAATGAAAAATGATGGGGTTTTTCCAGTTACCAAAAACATGGCACCATAAACCATTCTTTGGAAATATTCTTTCATTTCTGATCTCTCTTCCCAATTCCAGAGAAGACCATTAGCATTGTTATATACATAAATCAACATTGTATATTCTTCACCAATGGTCTCTAAAATGTGACTTCTCAAGTATGAGGTCAAAGGTGAAAGCTGTATCCTAATTAAAAAAAAAAAGTCCCCATCTAACTGAATTAGTTTTCTTGGGCAGATAACAGCAGAAGCTTGGGTACTGTACTGATGTAATGATGAATCTCACTGATGAACTAATTAGCCTGCCTACACACACTGTGTTGTTTCTCAGTGCTGTATCATCTGATCAAGATATTTGAAAATAAAAGTATTGTCATGGGACAGAAGAGCACTGATCCTCTTGCTTGCCAAGCTCCAGTTAAGCTGTAGTCTGCCTCCCTTAGATTTTCCTTTTATTCTGTCATACATAAACAACCTTAGTTTGTATTTTTTACCTCCACTTTTTTGTTGCTTCTTGAAAGTCAATAAAATATAATGGTTATCAGGAAGGACAATAAGCTAGAAAGTATCAGATACTGAGAAATTACTTACTAAATTTGGTATTCACATTCTTCACAGGTATGATAACATTTTCCAGACTTAGAGCTGTGTAAGGGCTAACATTTGCCAAACTTTTAAAAATACCTAAATACAGGCTATGCTGAAGCTGAAGAATAATATTTTTTATTTTTATTAATGTAAATAATGGATGAACTAACCACTGTGACAGTAGCTCTGCATTAGCAAAATTTGAATACGTATGAGTGGAATATATATTTACTTAAAGTACTTTTAAGTGGCAGCTGATATTTTATGAAATGGGAGGTGCTAGTCATAAATTAATAATCTCAGCACTGAAGTAGCATACTTTGCTTCTGGAGGGGGTACACAGAAGCTGAATGGTCCAGTTCATACAGATGGGTCTGCATTAGGCTGAATTCAGAAAAGCTCAGTTGCCACCTCTTCATATGTGTTTCACTGCTAAATCTATTAAACGTTCTGGCACAAATGCAGCAGCTGGCATTCTGGATGGCTCTCTGTGGAAATGGACTTGAAGAAAGTCTCTATGGATCTCAAGCATCCATTTCAATGGTTCTTCCAGAAGAAAGGAAGTTGATCTTCTTCTGAAGTGCCGTAGGTAATCTTCCTATCTCACATCTTTGGGGCCACTATTGTTTATGGAAATAGCAATGTGGAAGAAAAGAGATGAAAGCACAACAAGATTTTAGCCCAAGTCCCCAGCAAAATTCAATTCAGATTCAGCTGTCATGAATGAAGCCTTTTTTCGAGGTTGGGATAAATCACACATTCCTTTGGTTCCACTTCCAAGGCTTCATTGAGGATTTGAGGTGTAAAAGATCTATCTTCAGCCCAACTTCACTCCCATTGCCATCCCAACCTTCCTCACTTCTGTGCTCTGGGACACCAGTGCCCAAGAGTGTAGATTAACAGCTATCTACCATTTAATAGAGTTGGTGCTACTTTTGAACTTCAATCCTTTGTGCAGCCAAACTGCAACAAAACAACCATTCCAAACAGTAAAAAGGAATGGAGTGGAAACTTGATTTTGTATTTCTGAAGTGTCAGAAGAGCTGCAGGGTAATAAAGAGGCTCTTTGGAGAGCAAAGCATCTTTAAATTCATGGGTCCTTTTTCAGTCGAAGGTGCACAGGCTGAGCAGCAGCCACACTATCTCAGACAGGAGAAATCTGCCAATCAATCATTCAATAATAGTGAGTTCAGCACTAGCAGAACATTTTGTCAGATCTGTGCTAAAGGAAGTGGGAATTAAAAAAGTTAAAAGTAATATTGGGCTTGAGGGCTTTTTCTAGAGCCCACTGTTTCAAGAGAAAAACAGGTTTAAGCTGACTTCAGGATAGTGAGGATGTCATATCTCATGCCAGACATGACTTTTGTATCTGATCTTTTTTATACTGTGCTTTTAAATTTTTTTTCACTTTCTGGTAAGACAGTGACAGAGAAAAACCCAAGCACTATATAAATAAGGAAGGGAAAAAGGAGTAGGAGTGTGATTCAAAGCAAAGAGGGCTATCTTGTGAATAAATCCTATCTTAGAATAGGATTTATTCACTGACTCAGCTGATGCAAACAATCATTGGTGGTTTTCTCTTCCTTCCTAAATCCTTGACTAAAGAAATTAAGTTTAAGGCAACTCAAATGCTCTTCCCAGCCTTTACCTGAGGAAGGTGTAACGTTTGAGGTATAAAGTTACAAAACAGTGTGAAACCCACATCACTGGAAGCAGTGAGACTTCCCCACAAAATGGGGCCAAATGACCCAACAAGTTCTGCCTCTCCAGAGAGAGTTCCTGTGGTTCCCATATCCCTCCCTCTGCTCTCCAACCTCTTCCCTGGGCAGCTGAGAGATGGAATAAGCAGCTCCTGGAAACAGAGTCAGAGCAGTGCAACAGCGAAATGGAGGTGATGCTGGCACCCTGAGTGTTTCCTGCATTGCCAGAAGTTGGAGCAATGGGTTTCAAAAGGAAAGGGGGACAGAGGAAGGAGCACAGTAATTATCCCCACCAGTGACTGTGGCAGGGATGGAAACAAGCAGAAACTAACACCTTGTTATAGTCTAAGGTGCTACTGTGTGCCAGTACTGACAACAACACTGCATGTAAGGCTAAAACAAAGCTATTTAAAATGAGGGAAATCCATATGATGAGCTCTGTGGGGAGGTCAGAAAATCCTGTAGTAGAAGAAATTCCTACTATGCAAATGGCTGGAAAAACAGGTGGCAGTTGGGGGGATGAGGATTATTGCTGCTGCTTTACTTAGAAATCACCTTGTCTGCACCAGATTTTAACAAGGAAAAGTGAACAAGATCACTTCTTAGCCAAGGGTTTATTTTGTACATACACATCCATGCATTGCAATCTTCTAAACATTTCAGTTTTTGCTCCCCTTTCTAAATCTTCCACATTACAGTGTAGTTATGATACGACGGGCAGGGTGTGATTATTTTATTTTTCTTCCATTGCCTTCTCTCAAAAAACCTATGAAAAGAAACATTACATAGGTAAGCTATCTGCATGCTTGATAATTTCACTCTATAAATGGAAAAAAAAAAAAAGCAGAGGAAATTGTGATTCATGGAATCTCTTTGTTCTGCTGATCTTCTTATTCCTTGAGTAGTTCTTCTCTCAGTTCAAGGGAAAAAAAATCACTTCTCATCCCGTTTCTTCACAAATGCAGCTATTTTACTGCAGAAAAGAGACATCACTTAGAAGCTGGAGATTTACCCAGCTCCCAAATCTAGTCTTGTGTACTGCTCTAAGTGTCTGAGCAATTCTCAAGAACTATACAACCTCTTTTTGCAATTATTTGAGATTTTTTTTCCTTATCTGCTTCTATTTAATCGTCAGGGTTGCAGCAGAGGAGAGGAGCAGATGATGTGCTAGAGGGAGGAAGTTGGATTGGGTTGCCCAAAGAAGAACCATGGAAATGTAGTAGCCATGGACCCAGCCTCAAGTTTTTCTCTTTCAAAATGTTTTCCATGATAACTTTTCAGCCAGGTATATCCAAGAATTACTACTAAGCTAAGAAACACTGCAGTAAATACCTGTTTTACAAAAACTATATTGATATTTATATCCTACCTTGTAATGAAAACATCATCCAAAATTTTTATTCTTTCCCTTTAATTTTATTTTGTTCTGGTTATTATTAATTTATGTAGCCGTACTTATAATCAATACTTGTATCTCTTTGAACTATGCCTCATTTCTGTTCAAGCATTTTTAAATTTAGGCATCTGAAGCTAGAAACCAAACTTCTGTGGCAGGTGAGAGTGTGATGACAAGCCTTTGCCCACTTGTAAGTTCATATTCATTGGTAAGATCATATTCAAGGGCAAGATCCCACCTGGGCCAATGTGTGATAATCAGGCACTGAAGGGCTCACAATTTCTTCTCATGAGAACTTCCTCTAAATACCATCCAAACATGAACACATTTAGCAATAAAGTTAAGTTATGAGAGCCCTTGGGGAATCTTTTTGCCCTATGAGCCTGAGAACTATAATTTGCACCTCATTCTTAAGTAGAATGGGAAACCTTATTTCCTAGGAGCTGCTGCAAGTGTGGAGTGATGCTGTGGGTTTTGGTGTGGGGTTATTCCTACATCAATCACAGTTTCTCTGAGACAGGGCAAGGCCCCTCCTGTCAAGTAGTTCTGCCTGGAAAAGGCAGTGGTCCCTCTTTATGTTTGCTCAGCGTTTTGTAGAGTTGAGTAACCAGCTCATTGCTCATGAAACTGAACAAAACTACTTTAGCATTTGCAATACAATAAGGATTGATCAGTGGGTGATGGAAAGTCACCTCTGTCTTTTCTTGCACTGTAAGATAGAATCTGCCTTACATTTATTTGCTGTCTTTTCACCTGTTTAAATCTGCATATCTCTAAACAGTGCTTATTCAGGTGTTTCATAAAACTATGTTTATTAAATTTAGGGAAACAACTCTCCAAGCATTTCTATAAACATGTGGGATGCTGATAGATATCTGGAGTAGCTGACAATTTATGGATGTTTAAGGGAACTCAATTACATCTTACAGGGCAAAATGAACAGTACTCATAACCAAAATATTTATCACGAGAACACTGAAATACTTTCCTGGTCTAGCAGATAATGGTGGGTGTTGTAATGACAAAGCATGACTGGTTCTGAACATTTCAAAGTGGCAGGCCAAGCAGCTGCAGTATTTCTTATTTTGGAGGATGATAAACAGAGCTGTGTTATAAACCCTTCTCCTTCTGATGGAAAAGAATTTGTTTCCACTAAGGCTGCTGCCTCCATCACCTTAGTAGGAAAAAAATAATAAGAAATGTTCTCAGTTAATCCTGAAGGCTTTCAACATGAAAGTCAGCAAGATGAATGAGCACAGAAAAAAAATACCATAATATGTGGGCTTATTTTTTCCATGCTCTGAAATGGAAATTAATCCATGCCCTGAGTATTGGGAGATGACCATGTAAAGGGTGAAAGGGAGGTTAGAAATGTGGGATTTTTGAAAATTTTATTTATGTCTGAATTATTCAGATAGCCACTTTCCTAATGAGAGAGCTGTGGGTGAGGAGCTGCAGATCTTTGTCCAGAACATGTGTTTTTTTCAGATACATGTACTTTCCTGAAGAAAATAATCTGAACAAATTCAGCAACAAATTCTGAAAAGCATGGAGGCCCTCCCCTGATGCCTCATGTTTGTTTTACTGCTAGGCCTTATAGTCCTCTTGTAAGCATCACCCCTGGGATTAGGTTAAGCAGTTTAGGAATAAAAAAAAAAAAAAGGAAAAATGACCATGAGGAAAAAAGACTACCATGAATAAGAGGAGCAAGGAGAGACCCAGAAGGCTGCTGTGATATACAGCCCAGAACCCAGGGTGAAGGTCACTTTGCCATTGACCTGTGAGTGAGGACAAAAGAGGAGAGTTGAAAAAAGAAAGCTGAGACCTGGAAACCACCACAGGACATTGAGGAAATTGTAATAATGTATATAAAAAAAAGAAGTGTATGAGGAAATGATTGTTCTGTATTACTGAGGTTTTATTTGGTCTTGAGCAGGGTTTCAAAGAAGGGAAGGGGACGGAAATAGGAGGTGGGAAGGCATCACTCTTGGAGTACCAGGCTGTTGTTCTGGAAGTGGGAAGCAAAGTGGGAACACCATGAACTGGAAGGATGGCTCTCCTCTATCCATTTGAGATAGTCTGGAAGTACTTTAGAAGCCTAACCTTCAGAAACTTGGTGTGGGTCACAAGCTGGTCTCCTTAGGAGAAATCACTGGTACAGATCTGCAAGGACATGTTCCAAGGGTTAGGAGGAAAATGACAAGATATAAATCTCTTGAAGACAACCATTAGAGATAATTGAGAAATGGATGGTACAAGGAATGATGAACTCACAAGATGATACTGAATTCACATTCATCTATCTCATCAAGATCTATAATTACACAAAATTACAAATTAAGTGTACTTTCATTAGGCTCACACGTAAAAGGAAATGGCTTTACTAATGATACAAGTAAATCTGCACTGGAGGCCCCTCAGTGCCAGCGCCAAATCTTTTCTGGCAGCGTAGAAGGGCCCCATTACCTTTTTAAGGTGAACTGGAAGAGCTAAACCCCACACTAAATTTGGAAATACATTAAGCATAACTAATTACACTGAAACCTCCCCTCAGCCCATCTCCTGTTTTGTCTCTGCTGCTGGGGCTCTCATGTCTCATTTGTGAAGTAAATTAAGGCCATTGTTCTGGGGCCCTTGTTTCACCTCGAGTTCAGTCTTGTGTAAAAACATGGAAGACAAAAATTTAAATAAATAAATGGGATTATTTTGTCTCTGTTTTTGCACAATAATATTGCAATTCTCTGTGAAACGCTTCTTCTCGTATCCCCACAGTCTCGATTGCTTAGCTAAACAGTGTAAAGTACATTTGGATAAGAGAAAGGAGAGAAACAAAAGTACTCCCCTGAGTTACCTGGCTCCTTTTCTTTGTGTGAAATAGGTACAAGACCCTTGTTGCAAACCCTGGGGCCAAATCCACCAATTAACATCTAACACAGGACTAATTGCAGTCAATTTGAGTTCCTGTTTGGTAGCTGCATCCCAGTGGGAGCAGACATTCTTAGTGGGAAATCCTTTGGAAAGCCCTTACCTGGACCAGACTGCTGTCTAAAAAGGCACCAGGGCTGAGCTAAGTTGGATTGGCACGGATGTGTTATCTCCATGTCGGAATGGGTGGAGTTAGGTAGCCTTCAAATCCTCTTAAAACAGTTTTCCTTGGATTTTAATGTAAAACAATGGCAACTTTAGGAAAACTTCTTTGTTGCAGAAGCAAACATCCAAAGAATGTGACAAAGTTAAGGAAGGGAACAACAATTTCAGGGCCTTGCCAATTGCCTTGTCAGAAGCTCTGCCTTGTGTGTCCCCACAAACTGCAGTCATGGGGACCTATCCAGCAAGACAAGCCCTTCATGGAGAGCTATCCAGTAGGACACCACACTTCATCTTTTGGCTCTATGCAGAGCATGAGGAAAGCTGAGAAAAAAATGCCTGAGTAAGTGCCGAGACTATTAAAGTATTACTTGGAGAGATGGGAAATTAAGGGATTGTAATTTTGCCTCTGTCTTCACCAGAGTTAAGATCTCAACCAAGATATCTAAGTCAGTTTAAATATAACTAGAGTCTATAGTGAATTAAATTAATTATATTAAAACATAAATTATGCCAATGAGATTACTGTAGATTTAAAAGAAACATAAAATCTGATAAAGTGTGTGAGTCTCATGTATGAGAAAAGTTTAGCACTCCCTTAGATATTGCAACTGTAGGCTGCAATGATGAGTAAAAAGAAAAAAAAAAAGGAAGAAAGGGGATATTTATAAAGCCTTATGATCAGTATTTTCTGATTTCTTGACATATTTTCACAGCTTTAAAATATCCTACTTTCCCATGGAATTTACCCTGAAATAAAACAAATATCATAGCTACAGCATCCTTTACAGCAGAGTTATCATAGGCAGGCAAGGGTCTCTAAAAGGTTGCTGAAATCAAATATGTATCAGACATCTGTCTAATCCCATTAAAATAGAGCTTTAGAAAAGATGACTTTAAAATAATCCCTTCGGATCAATTTGCCAGTAAGTCTCCTTTTGCCACACCCTCCTCAGGTTGCATTACGCAGCTCATTTTCTTCCTGTAATCCTACCAGCCTCCTGTGTACTGCAGATCAAACAAAATGGAGAATTAGGAAAGCAAGGAGATAAAACTAAATAGGCAATTTGCAAGTGTGTACTAAATCAGGGACGGCATATTGCTTCAATTGAGGAAGTATTAATTTTCTTTTGCTTCTTAAATGGACAGAAGCATAGTGAAGAAAAGCAAAATTCAAGTGGGATAAAGGGAGAATAAGGAACGTGTCCCCTTACTCCTCATTCAGAACATAAGAAATACTGTAAATATTTAAACCCTCTTTTTCTTATTGCTAGGAACAGAGTGCTATCAGCAGCTGATCTGGAAAGAAAGCATTTCATTTTTCAGCAGAAACCCACATTTTCCCTTTCCTAAGTGTTAGAGAAGGTCTGTGCAAATATGCTTTTCTCTCAGCAGAGTGCAGATGAGCAGCAGGCAGTTCCTTGTCTCTGTGTCCCTTATCTGACAAAGTCATCATTTATTAACAGCTCTGTTGACAGAGTCACCTGGAGCCCCATACTTCCCCCAGTTGCCTTAAATCCAGATTTGTCCAATGGTCCCTACAATTAGAGAACCAAATTTGGATTCTAGCCTTTTCCTAAGGATTCATGTTCAGGGCTCACATTTTTGCAGCTTTTTCCCAGCAGAACTAGTTCTCTTTTTCCTCTCCAGAAAGACCTCATGTCTTTTTCCCATCTGACGAGAGGAACAGGCCATTTCATCAGCAGAGAGCACCTTCCTCTTCTCAGGGCTGGAGCAGCAGCTGGTGGACAAGGGTGCAGTGGTCACCTTTTTAGGGAGGGGCTGCAACTCTACCTCTGCTGACAGAGATCAGAGATGCTGGGTGGCAGAAAGAAGAGAGAGAAGCCCATCTTACTGCTTCTGTTGGAAAATAAGAGAGACATTCTGGAAGGGCTTCTCTAGAACTTTTAAGGATTATGGGGCATAAATTTTGTCAGATAAAGTGTATTCAAAGCCAAAACATTCTAAAAGAACCATTTTAAAGTCACATCTAAGTTCATAACATAGAGGAAGCTGATGAGTAATGGCTTTTACATAGTTAGAAAACCTAACTATAGGCTTCAACAAGCACATATGTTTTAATTACTCACACTTTTATGGGGGGAAAGGAATGTATCATAAACTTTCTTTTAGCTTGTCTGCCAGTGGGTTTGCCCCACATGGGTATCAAGGACACATCAGTCTCCAAAGAATTTGACAACTTTGTCCTTTGCCCTTTTTCTATAACTGAACCATCTCCAATTTAACCAGTGGTTTTAGACATCTTTTTATCATGGAAGAGGAAGGGCAGCACAGTTTTATAACTACACGTTTATTTAAATGCCGGCAAATTGTCCAGGGCTCTTTTCATCCCTGTATGATGTTGGGATCACCACTTGGGTGACTGATCCTTCATTACACTGTCTGCTTTTTGTTGTCTTGAAATCATCACATTTATGAACAGAAATAGCACCCGAGATAGGAAAACGTTATGGAAAAAGATGTGTTAAGAAATTAATATTACCTTTCCATATTGTGGTGCCTTCAGTGAGAAATGTCCTTCTATGTGTACACCTGAGGGTAGTTTCAGCTCAGTTTTTGGGTGCTGGGTTTACACACCTTTAGATGCAACCAATTGCTGAAAAGTGAATGAGTAAATGTTTGCTTTAAAGGAGCCTTTTTTTCTTTGAAACCAAGCTCAGACTTCCAAAAGGATTGAATTTTACTGCCAATTAATTTTCAAATAGTCTATATTGAATAACACTAAAGGCAAAAAGAAGAACTAAGTCCTGGAGATCCTAAGTCAATGAGAAACTGATTTTTCAGGTCTTCTCTTCTGCTGATTCATCCAACAGCTATTGAGATTTATATGGTGTTGGAGAGAGACGGGAAAGAACATTGATCCATTTGTACATGCATCAGACACCCCTGCCAACTGCAGTTAACTCCTTCACTCTATTTTTTAAAGCCTTAACCTCATTCATGGCAGTTCTCACCTGGTTAAATGCACCCACCTCTACGGGTTTCAATCAAACTGAGCAGCAGGCAAAGTTCCAGTTGTATTCCTTCAGCCAACTAATACCACATTCCATTATCTCTTCTGGAACTGATGCTTTGCACTGAAGATACTCTGCTCCCTTAGTCCATTCTTACTGCTTTCCGGAAGCAATATCTCTGCTGTCATCCAAATTCTTCATTGAACTCTGGAGTTTTATAATTCAATGTATCACCAGCACTTGTGCATTGAACTTAACATTATACATCTGCAAAGCATGGTTGGGTTATCTCACATATTTAATTTAATTTCTTTGTCTCCATCTCGTTGTCGTGCCTATTTTAGTTGTGCATCAGAATAAATCAATATCCTGTTTCACAGGAACTATCACAAAATGCAAATAAACTGCAGGGAAAGGATTCAGGAGGAAAATTAAGATGAGATAAACCCTCAGGTTATAACAATATCTTATTTTTATCATAGTCCCTTTAAAAAAAAAAAAAAAGAAAAAACCCAGAAAAATCATAAACATTTGTGTGGCTGTGGGGAGACTTGCACTCCACTTGTCTGTGAGAGTTTTCCTGAGATTGTTGCTGTCAGGCACGTAAATTTCTACTGGGAAAGTTGTGTGGCTTCTGTCCTTTGCCACCAGCTTCTCAATTGCTTCCTAATTTTCATGTGATACCACAGTTTTTACAACTCCCCTTGATGCTGGAAAAAAATGGATATACTGGCTACTTTGCCCTGCCCAAAAAAGAAGGATAAGGAACAATTCACATACGCTCTTCCTTTGTGTTGACCACTGAAATGAAATGCTGACTGGGCACAGAGCTGTCTTGGGCAGTCTTTTATTTCTGGTTTCGTCTGATGGTGGACTTCTGCTGTAAACTGAGAAGACTTCTCCACACAGAAGACTGTACTGCAAAGAGATGCTGTTAAACCTTGCAGGGTTTTAATTTCTGAGCAACTCAGAGGCACTGGGCCTTGCTGAGATGGGGTTCCTGTGTGTCCCTCTGGACAAGTGGCACACCCAGCAGTGCCACCTGCTTACACCCAGGTGTCTACACGTTCCATAAGTGCAGATGCCTGGGTAACTGCCTCAAATCCTCAGTATCATGCTGATAATAGTATTGTGAGCACAGAAAGGTGTTGCACAGTTCCAATGTGCTCTTTGTGACACCATAAAGTTTGGTGATCCATGCCTCAGGTTTTCCTCAAGAGAAGGAGCTGAATGAAGACATAAGAAATGTGGCAGTACCATTTCAGGTGAAGCCAAGCATGTGCTTTCTGTGCTTATGGCAATTGCAACTGTCTCTGGCAATATGAAAGGCAGAAGTATTTAAATTAATATTTAGGAAGAAGTCTGAATTAAGTTTTTGCTTTCTGTCTCTGTGCTTTAATATTACATACAGCTAAAGCACAGTATATAAAGATACATTGAGAAGAATTATCAAACCATGGATTCTTGAGAATCATTTAAAAAAATCTTTAGAGAAAATGTCAAGGTAGAGAAGCTGAAGGATGGTGGCGGTCGGAAAACTAAAGTTTTAGACTGTGGTTAAAAGGAAAGCCAAGAAATCAATCACAATTGTTAAAAGTTGCTGCAAGAAAGCACTACATATGACAAAAGAAAGGGCACACTCAGAACACATCAAAGAAAAAAAAAAGCATGATCAAGGCATCTTAGAGAGGATGTGATGTCCTCCAATTCTTATTCTACTGCAGAGTAGAAATAAAGAAATGACAAATGGGGAGCATTTGGTTCACCTCAAGCATGTTCAAAAAAATTTAAAAGAGAAAATTAGAAAATTAAACATGATCCATATCTCAATTAGAGCTAAACAAATGACAAAATAAAGTTACACATCAGAGTAGTAAAATGCCCTTTGCAATAGCATGACCCTTAGGGATAAAATTGAAATGCTCTAGATATTTCACTGTTTTCAGACCGGCAAGTAATGATGAAGAAAATCACTCCCATGAGAAAAAATAAGGGGAAAAAAAAATGGTAAAGAGAAAAGAGAAGGGAAAAATTAAATTTCATCTTTCTCATGAAAGTCTTTTTATGTTTAGATGTATGCCTCAGCCACAGTTAAAATTTGCCCTCTGTAGCTCTGACTCCTCTTCTGCCAGATGGAGCACCGTACTCCCTCAGCTGGATTTCTGCAGAGAAGAAGTGACATCCAGTGACTTTTCCCCCCTGTTTTCCAGGAGTTTGATCCATGTAGGCAGCCCACCTGTTGCTGCTTTTCAGGAGCAGTCCCTTTTTTCGCAGCTGAATTTCCTTATCCCAGACAAATGCTCATAAATACATTGATGTATCCCTTGCTTTGATACATCTGTCTCCTCTCCTATGGACTCCCTTCTGCAATAGTTTTGCTCTTTTTAATTCCTTCTGCTCAAATGCAAGCTATTGTCCACATGCCTTTTCAGGACTTTGTGCATTAAGTATTCAAGATTACACCAGCTGTTTAGAATGATGTAATTGCTGCCATGTGCTGCAAGGATGAGAGTGGCAGAGTCATCTCCAAGCCATACATATTGATTTGCTTTATGAATTCTAAGAAGAATTTTAAGGAACTCAAGGGGGACCTTGCAGAGCTAAGGTGATTAGAGGAGATGATGATGCAGACGTCAATTGGGAAGAATAAAAATGCAACACAAACTGTAAAGAAATGAGTTGTATGAAGGAAGCCCTTGAGTGAGTGACTCAGCAGAGGTATCAGCTCTGTGCAGTGAGGGGAGTGGAGCAGAACCATCATGATTATTGACAGTATATGCTTGTCTGTTCCAGTGAAGGATGCTCCTGTGAGCAAAACAAATGCAACTCTAATGTTCTCCCCACAGAAAACCATATGGCAGCAGAGCTAGAAAGCCTTGAGGAGTGATTACTGGATTAGTACAGGAACTTGTAGAGAGAAATTCATTTGACATTATCTCTGAAGTGTCTCAGAACAAGTTCTGTTTGCTTTAGTGAGAACTATGCATATGAAGTGTTTTAGAAAACAGTTGTACAGGTTGGTAAAAATGGATTTATTACTATTGAAAATACAATGCCTTATTTGGACAGTTGGATGAGTGTTCTCATTTAAGCTTCTGCATTTTAATCTTATTTTCTTTATCAAGAACACTTATCGGGGAAAAACTTTAATAGAAGCTGTCTCACAACCTACAAAATAGAAGGTATTCAAGCATTTGATCTTTAAGAGTACATATATTTCTTTCAGTTTGGGACAAACAATACTGAACTACAAAATTTCAGCCAGAAGTTTCTGCATGTAATTTGACTGTGACAGCTGTAAAGTTTTGACATTTACAAGAGGTACTGACTAATAATAAAAAACTGTTATTTCATATAGATGCTGGAGCACACAATTGTATATATGGGGTTTTTACTCTAGTGCAGTACTGATATGGACATTCAAACAAATCAACAAATTAAACTCAACCCTTCTTAATACATTATATTCCTAGCCTGAAGACATGAATAAGGCAAGCAGTGAAGTTTTCTTTAAAACATGAGATACATATCTGAATAAGAACAAAGAGCAGCCTGGCTCTGTTGTGCCCAGATGATATTCTTTAAGTTTCTTAACTTTTAGGAAACTTACACAGCAACTTAATAATATCTCAAGGCTGTAATAAATGCCTTGATTCAAGTCAAGTTGAAATCAATGATAAAGTCAATGAAATCAGTGTAATGCCAGTGGAAATTCAGTCAGGTCCAACATTCTGGCAGGCAATTGCTCTTGTACAAAATGCTGGATTATGTCATCCTTATACTGATTTACTTCATCAGAATCAAGCCCCATGTACTGAAATGCCCCTAGAGGGCTGTAGTTTTGATTCAGTCTAAACTACTCAGACTAAAAGGGGGGAAAGACTTTTCTAAGCTTGGGCTTCCCTAGACTTCCCATGTTTTACTGCACTCAGTCACCAGAATAGTCATCTCTCTCACAGTCATATTGGCTCACTCATTTACAAACAATCTGTCCATCTTTCAATGGGATGTGCTCATGTAAAAACCGGCTAGCATGGAACAAGAGACATTTTCAGAAGATTATTTATAATTCATTAATTTAGAGCAAAGGATTTGTGCTTCAGCCCATGTGAAAGATGATTCCATCAGGTTAGTAAGACTACTCTCAGGCTGAAAGTGTTGCAGATTTACTGTTAGGATTTTGTTCCATTTATTTAGAGTAGGAAATGCCTAAGAAATTAAATGGCACAATGCATGATGCGTAGTTGAGAGCACTTCTGTGCAGCAGTGGGATACAAGACAAGATCTTCCTGTTTTAAATGAAGCTCCAGCAGTATCTCTGAAAGCAAAACAAAGGAAAAAAAAAGGGAAGAAAGATTAGAATCATAACACTATACTTGTACAATTTCTTGTTCCTTCAAAATTAACAGAAGCCAGAGTAGAAGATAAATGATCAACTTGTTAAAAGTATGTCTTTGAACTGTTACAACCCACTAGGATAATGAAAGAAAGCAGCTTAGTTGGGTAGATATTCCCACTCTGCCTTTGTAGATAGAAAGTTTTTGCTGTTGTTTATGGCATTAATAGGGGCATAATGAATTAAGGGACATAATGAATTAAGCCTGAGTTTCAGTGGAGACTCCAGAGAAGGAACCTAAATGTTCACAGGAGAGTGGTTACATCTATGCCAGCAGGAATTCAGCTTCAGAGGAGTGGCTTGGTTGACCAAAACAACTCATGCAGAGTTGTTATCTACTGATATTTTGCATGTCTTGGGGGGGGTTATACCAGATGAGAGATAACAACGTGGTCCTTGAGGATAAAGGCCTCTAGGGTTTGTGATTTGAAGCTTTGTGCAAGGAAGAAGCATTAGGGATGTACTGAGAGAGCTTTGTTGAGGAGACAGGGCCTCTTGGGCTGCGTGACTTGTGGCATGAAGCCATCCCAGGCGTTCATTCCTCCCAGAAGGAATCTACCCTGGGAACATCAGGTCACTCTGAGAACTGAACCAAAGGCCTGTCAGGGGTTTCACTTCACAGCTGCCTCACTGGTGTCCAGCAAACCACTTGAACACAGCCAGGCATCCCCCATTCTGTCTTCAGACACTGTAGGGATTTGTAATTTTCCATAAATAATGGCGTAATAGGGCATTTTGATGCAAATTGGTTTTGAGCATCTCTGCAGAACAATGATAAAAGGGAGAAAAAATAAATCAACTGAGTGGGAAATAACAGGGAATCTGTCTAGAAATGTCACTAAGAGGTTTCACATTATTAAATAGAACTGGAGTTACCAGTGAGAAAACACAGGAAGAGCCAGCCCCAAAATTCCCTGCATGTCACACCTCAAAGCAGTGCAAGCAGTAATGCTCACAGTAGCTCCAGTTCTTGATTTTGACCTCATTTATCCCAATGGAGCAGCATGGGGCTGAGTTATAGGAATCCTTATTTCCACCAGCATTAGTAAGATCAAGACCTTGTTTGCAAATGAGGGAAATCTGACATTTGGAGCTCTGCAAAGAGCAGTCAGTTGGCTTGTGCTTTCTGTCAGCTTTTATATATGCACCTAATGAATGGTGGGAAACGATTACAGTGGAGGCATGGAAGTAAGCATGGGTGCTATAGCTTACAGCTTATAGCAATAAATAAGAGCTGATATAAATCAGTGGCATTTTATTGACTTCAGTTCTGCTGGTCTGATTTAAATCAAGAATGAATTTTGCCCTAGGGCCTGCAGAGAAATCTCTGGGACTGAATCCTGCCGTCTTGGCTCAGATAATTTTTTCCTAAATTTCAGTGAGAGTCATGGTTGAACAAGGATCTCTGGATTCTGCTGTCACATAACACAAAAAACAGCTCTCATCAGCAGCTCATTTAGATTTGAAATGTATCTAAATGTTTCATGGAAATTATAAGCTTTAAAATAGTTCCCGTTGTGTTTTTAGTGCTGAGGTATTTCCCCTCTTCATATGTTCAGAAATGTCACATTCTTCAGTTAAAAAAAATCAGAAGTATATATTAAAAAACCTCCAAACAAAATAATTTTTTTTTTGGTGTGTTACCTAAAATGTAGAAGTTGCACATTGAAGAGAAACAAGTAAAATACCAGTGGGTTCAGCACTGTAGGTGGGGAAGCCAAGCAACGTGAGGTTTCTTCATTTTCCTTTCTTGTAGCTTTTCTTTTGGTGTTTTCAATGCAGACCCATCAACTTTACAGAGTGTCAGACTCTGAACAGAACCACACATTAAGATAATTAGTAATTATGGAGAAAGGAAAAAGGCATGAAAACTACATGAATTTTTTAAGAGACCTGGTAGTCTCCAGGTTTTCTACTTCCCAGGGTAAAGTAACTGCATTGCTTTTGAAATCACAAACTAAGGCGAGAGTATAATTCCATATTGCAGTTAAGTGCTAAAGCAGATCTACATTTTTATGATCTTCTGCCTCATTTTCAGGAGGCCATCCCTGTCTGTGTGTAAGAGAAGGATGGCAGGTCAGGCTCAAAACTTGCTCCGAGAGGGCAACTTCCATAACCCAGCATCCAACATGGAGCACACGTGCCCCAGGATGGTAAAGGCTGCCAGGGCCCAGGGGACAGTGAGCACCAGGGCTGCCCTCACACCTGGGCCTTGTGAGCCTTAATTAGGCTCAGCTGCAAAGCACCAATCAACCCTGACGAGGTAACAAGGTGTGAGGGCAGGAGGGACATAAATGCCTGAGCCACCATTCCCTCTAGTTTGCTACATTGGGATTTCTTCTCTTTGTTGTAAGGAAGCTTATTTCTCCTTAGATTGAGCCAGGAAAGGTATTGTCTCATTTGCTTTATGAAATATGTGGCTGTAAATAGGCATTTGAGGGTGGTGGGGTTGGGTTATTTTTGTCAGAGTTTGCTCAGAACAGAAATACAGTTCAGGTTAAATAGGAAAGATTTTTTTTTATTATTATTATTTTTGGGGGGGATGGAGAGAAAGGAGAAAGACAACCAATGTAAGTAACTAGACAGTTTAATATAATCCTCAAATAGGCATTTTACTTTCTGTGGGGAATAGGAGATTGTGTTAAAAGTAAACTTGTATGAGTTCCATAACAAAACCATTATTCCCCTAAGAAAAAAAGGAGACTTTAAGATGTTGCTGTGATGGTTTTGGTTTCCTTGCAGTTTTGATCTGTTGGAATTGCTTGACCAGTTATTGTACACTCACATATTGATTCAGGCAAATGCCTGTGAGAGGTCTTTCTAATTTAAAGAAAGTAGTCTCCTGTAATATTTTCTTATTTCTTCTTCAGAGCACGTATAAAAAATTCTCAATTTGGCCTTTGACTGGATAAGGGGCTCTGAAGAGGTCTGAGTGTCTAGTTTCCATTGGAGCCATGAGATAATGTTCTGAGAGCATGTAGCATTTCCCAGGGTTATGTTACTAGCTCCTGCTGAAGTTCTTACACATATTTTAGCTGTTCTCATAACTTCGTGGCTCTGAAATGTCTGTCCCACTCAAGAGTGTGCTGCTTTCACAAGCATGAGCAAATTGTCTGGTGTTGTATTGCAATATCTGTAGGCAGTGCCTTTTTTTTGTAGCAGATAGATTTTAGTTTGGGTTAGGGATGAGTAGCTCAAGGAAAATGGTGAAAATATCTGAGCTTTATTTCTTAATGATGCTGTGAGGGGATAGCCCTCCATCAGAAATCCAGCCTTATGTGAGTGGTTATGTGCTGTCCTCACCCAAGTTTGTCCTGGGAAAATTTGTGTGTCTTTTGAGATGTGGTCATTCAGAGTTTTCTAGGAAGAGGAAACTCCTGTTTAATTTACTTTAAATGTATTAAATGCAATTCCCCCTAGGAATCAGCCACCCTGGATCCCTCAGATTCCCTGTTTTCAGAGCAGCCCCTTCTGCTCCTTTCCCTCAGCACAGATTGCTCCTTTCCCATCACCTGTTGGGCTGTTGCTCATATTCCCTGACCTGGCTCATCACTAAGGCTGCAGCCAGCAAAGCCAGGTTTACTTTGCTGCTTCAATTTTCTGGGAAAGTGCAGTATTGATCCTGAAGCAACTCACTTCTGTGCTGTGGTTTGCATATCCTGATGATGAATCCAGACTGTACTGCCTGTTGCTGTGCCTTTAGTGCAAAGGCATCTCAGGTGTGCAAATGCAACCTGCAGAGGGGTCAGGGCAGTGCAGGGCATGCTGGAGCTGCCTGTGAACACCGTGAGGAAGGGCAGTGATGTCGAGGAGAGAGACAGCACTTGGCTGTCAGGCCTTGCTCTCCAGCACATTCCACAGCCTGTGCTTTGTGTCACATTCACTGCCTGCACCTGCCGACTCTGGAAAGCACAGACTTTGCCCAGGGAGGGTTTCAGATGGTCTGTCACTGTGTTTAGAAAAACAAGTTGCATTATTTTTCTTTTTGAGGTTGTAAAAATAAGAAATAATTAATGGAGGATAGGAAGTAGCTATTGAAATCGGAAATAAATGTATGTTAATTGGTCTGTTTTCTTCAATTCCATTGGAACACTTTTGTGTAATATCCTTGGAGTTCCAAAGTGCCCTTTATCTGCCAGAGAAAGCTATCCTTTGCTATTACCATTTGCTTAGCCCTCAAGTGAAAACGTGTCGAAGAAATGAGCAGAAGTCAATGACATTTATCAGAGTGGAATGATTAATTCTGAGTTATGTGGCTTAGGCATGGAGAGACATGATCAGTGTTTCAGCTGAGTGAGAGGAGAAAAGCTGACCCTAAACTGCCCAGGGGAAACAGTAGGTTATACAGTGAGAGGGGGTATTTTGGCCAAGTGGGGTAAAGCAGCTTTGGGAACAAACATGACAGCAGAAGAGGATTCTGTAAAACAAAGAGCTTACACTTGGAAAGGAATACCATGTGATGGTGGTCTTCCCTGTTTCTTTCAACTTTGAAAGGAGTATATTTAGTTCCTGTGCTGTCTGGGTGAAGGTGGGATGGTGTGCATATGATCTCAGCCCAGTTTTTGCAGATGAGGTAGGTGCACGTTTCCATGTATATGGATGATTGACTGAGCTGTGGCAAACTTTAGACTCTGCTGAGGCTGATGCATGTGCTAAGCCTGGGATGCCCCAAGAAGTTAATTTCTGTGACATTTCACTTCAGTGACAGAAATCTTTGGATTGCACATTGCTCCTGATTTATAGGCACGTACCTCCATTATGAAGACATGTAATATTCAGCAATACTAAAGATTTAGAATGCTTACCTGAAACCCCAACTGAGCTGGGAAGAAGCTTCTAATGTCAGTGTGGGTAGTTAGGAAAATGCTGGGGATTTAGGTATTTTAAGCCTTAGTACACAACTGCGCTTTAGTGTTCTTTGAACCGCTCTTTCTGTATTCTCCGAGGGAAAACACAATGATTTGTGGACAACATATCACTCTCTTAAAGAGTATTTAAATGTTTTCAGTGACAGGAATAGTGAGGGACTGTTGTTGCTGAAAAACATGTCCCTGCTTTGAGGGCAGAACCCTCCTGACACCCCCCAGCTCCCTGGGATGAAAGGGTGGGATAATGCCTTAGGGCACAGCAGGCTCATGAGGGACATGTGACAGTCCCAGGTAAGGCAGAAGGATGTTCTGGATTGCAATGGGATGGGAAATATCCAATTGCAGGCAAGCACAGAGGATACTGAGAAAATGTGGAGGTCAGCGTGTGACACCAGATCAATGTCCCTTAGCTGGGTGGATTAAATAGCTTAAAGACAGGGTCTAACATTAAAGTGACAGTGAGGAAGAAGACATCCTTCCCTTGGCATGCAGAATTTAGTCCAAAGCCACAGCCCTGTTCAGAGCATGCTCCAAGCACAAGGATCACTGTCAGTTCTGGTGACAGCAGCCACCTGGCTGCAGCAAGGTGATACAGGGACACCAGGTTTCCAGTGCTTTTTTTTTTGTATCGTTGTCTTGATTCTTCTTGATAGGTCAGGTGTGCTTTTTGTAAGGGCCATACTCTTCTGTTAAGGTGGAAACACTTATTTATTTATTTGTTTGTTTTTCCCTGCAGTGGGACTGTTGCCATGTGGCACTTTTCACATAGAGCTGTAAAGGACTTCCCTTGGAAAAGGTGTGTCACTGCCACGGGTTTGTTAATTTATATGCATGTGAGATCACCCCATCTGAGCTTAGGCAAACTTCGTTCAGCAACTGAACTGTATTATACTGGCATCAGTGATCTGAAGAGCTCACTGATGGGTTGTGAATGATATTGTGTTTATCAATCTAAGCCATGATTTATTGTACAAGCTTTCCTGTTAATGTCTGTTTTCTGGGATGTGTGGCTTCAGAAAAATGAAGAGTTGAAAGAGCTGCATTTATCACTTGGCAGTTTTGAAAGTTCATAAAGCTCTGAAATATCTGAATGTTATCCTCAGTTTCAGTTCCAAGGAACCATAGAAGACCTCAGAGAATAGTTTTTAATGGAAACACTGAGAAATCCCTCTGTTTTATGCTAAAACCAAAAACACATAGAATATTTAAAATATTTTTACTTTAGGTCTACCTACCAATATGAGGAAGCAAATAAAGAATTACCAGAAGAAATGCCCCTGAAAGAGCAGTCTGAGTATTCTTCCTTTTAGCAGGACACAGCTGGAGTGTTTACCAGGCTGCCTCCAGCCGAAGTGTGCCACTGCTGTTGTACAGGGGATGAAACACAGAAGGAAAAAAAGGGGAAAAAAACCCACAAAACAAAACCCAAACAAAAAACCAAACAACAAAAAATCCCCTGTGACTTGCAACACTTGCATATGCAGGGTTTTCTCTTTCTTTTCAGTGTAGCTGGTTTGTTAGTTTGCAAATTGATGGGAGAAGTTGTGTTAGTTTTGTCTTGTTGGACTAATTCTCTTGTATTTTATTTTTGATTACAGATGAAGTGAAAAACTCAAAGTTAAGACTTAAAGAAAGCACCACTTCTAAACTGTATTTAGTGGTTAGTATTAAGGAAGATAATTGTGGAAATAACAAGAAGATACTGATGCTAATGTTTGAGCCTTTGTTCAACATGCCTCAAGAGACTAAATTTTCTGCTTTAATTGACGTCAGAAGAGATACAGTAATTAAATAATAGTGTTTAGAAATCAGGCTGAAGATGTTTAATGGGTTTAGTTGGTTTAAAGTTAATGCTATTTGAGTGTGGTTACTGTTTTCTTAATTAAATGTAATTTCTACTACTGAGTAAGCTAGGACATCTAAATACATCCTTTTGCATCACAGCTCTGTTTTGTAAACCCTCTCCCTTATCCTTCACGAGATTGAGACAGTGGGAGTTTAATCTCCTA
The DNA here is from genome assembly GCF_965178545.1 of Coloeus monedula. NCBI lineage: Eukaryota > Metazoa > Chordata > Aves > Passeriformes > Corvidae > Coloeus > Coloeus monedula. The sequence continues at coordinate 8,451,600 of NC_138788.1, forward strand.
TGTTTCTGCCTTTTGCACCAGCTGAAAGGCACAGATCAGTGTTACAAGGCCTCGTGGAAAATCCCATCGCTCCTCTCTACAGACTTTGTATTCTCTGCAGAGCCTCATGGTGTGAGGAGAGGCAAGGAATAATCATGTATAGCAGCTGGTGGGAGCTTCCCCTGAGCTGGGCAGGGACAGCTTCTCCAGAGGTGATTGTTTTCACAGCAGGGTGCTGGGCTGTTCCCATTTGCCTGGTTAAGTGATGTTTGGGATGGGTGTTAGCCTCTATATTATCTCCTGGGTCAAACTGGCCCTCTGGGAGCCTGGTAGGAAGGAGGCTGGGATGTCCCTTACCAGCTCCACAATGTGCAACTTGCCACATGTGCCCCTGCCAAGGCCTTGTAGCTTCCTCCAGCACAGCCAAGGGGCCTTCAGCCCCTTCTTGTTCCTCACAGCAGCCCACCATCCACACCCCAGCTGCCCCTGTGCAGCAGATGAGTCCCCTGCCTTGTTATTCTCAGAGAGCTTCTCCCAGATGTGAGCAATCCCAATTGCAAGATATGACCCTTGTTTCATCTTCCCTATTTTTACCTCTTTGGTTGTGTTGTCAAAATACTAGTTTATTTTGGGGACTTGTGAGAAATGTCTGAAGGCAATTTTGGTAATTTAACTTATATTTTCACTGCCTGATGAGTTGGTTATGGTGAGAATGGAAGCAGATGAGATTGTTAGTACAGAGAGTGACTTCAGCTATTCCAGAGCTAAGTCAGCTCTTTCATGTAGCCAGTGGGAGGTTACATTTAAAACTCATGAAGATAACCCTGAAAAGACTAGATTAGTTCTGATGTGTTATTTCAGCCTTTACCCATTATACAAGCAGCAGATGGTTCATCATGTTATATCTTTTTGACCTACAGGAAGTGATAGAAGAGGTGTTTTTGTCACTCCTACTTGCTGTAAAGCCTACAAAAGTTGCTTTTAGCTGTTAACCAGTGACTTCAAATTGGGTATCTGTCTTGTTTAATGAGGAGAGGAAAAGAGGAAAAAAAAAAATCAATGAAAGTAGGGTTTGTAAATATATTATCTGAATCCCCTGGGCTTATTAGGTAGGATAGTCTTGTAGACAGCAAGATCCATATGGAAATCCTTGAGGTAATTTCATGCAGTGTTGTTCCATACTTGTAATTCTTTGGCAGTGCAGATGATTTCTGATCTGACCAGACTAAGTAAGTCGGGTGAGTCACCCATTAAGAGGATTAAATGCTTCTGGCTAGAAGAAAGCAGAGACCAAGCTTTCATGTGTGGCATGGAAGCGAGCTGGTGTGATAAAAGGAATGCAAAAAACAATCTAATTTTCATTTCTGACATGCTTAGATAACAGAAGAATTTGTAGCTGCTCTATTTTAAATGGGAAACATAAATGGCTTACAAAGGACCATTCAGGAGTAAATCAAGTTTTGAATATAAAAAAAGCAACCTTTGTAACTTTTCTGTGAGTTATTCTCCTGAAACAAATGTAGTCTGGAGCTGTCTGCCTCTTGAATGTTTTATAGCCTAAGAAAGTTATATCAAAAATCTGTGCTTTGACAAAATTCTGACCTTAGGGCATAGGAACTCTACTTTTTTAACTTGTACAGAGAAGTGGTTCTGTCCAAGCCAAATTCAGAGATATGGAGACTGGGAAGTGTGGCTGCAGCTCCTGGAAGTGTAGACAAAACCCCTCAGATACGCAAGTGCCATAGTTCAGTAAAGTTTGCAGATCAGCCATAAAGCTGGAAGGAATTTATGGCTATATTAATTTCAATCAGCGGGGCACAGGTGGCATTTACATGTGAAGGACTGAGGCCAGAGGGATGAACAGACAGGAAAGCAGACTCTAAGAACTGGTACCAATCCTGATTCATATCCAGCTTTGATCTCTTTGGACACCCTGAACCTGCAGTGGGAAGTTGCATATATTTAATGTAAATAATTTCTGAATGATGAAGACTCCTAGGGGTGGCTCTACTCTGCAAATTGCTTGACAGGTTGTATCCCCAAGGAAAACTTTGGAAAGCGAAATGCTCTGAGGTATTTAATTTCCTTGGAGTGGGTTTTGAGAGCCTCTCTTGAGCCTATGTATGTCCAGCTTTACTGTTCCTCCATGTGTGCCTTGAATGGGTCACCTTTGTGTGCCTCCCGCTTCAAATCTCACTGTTTACAGGAGGATTGCTGGTGATGACTTGTGCTTTCTTGCTGTAGTAAACAAGCCAGGTGCTCTCATTTCACACACAGGGAGAAGTGAGAGCACATTTCAACAACCCAGAAAAGACAGTTCATTTGGAAATCCTCTTGAATTATGGTTGGTACTTGGGGAGAGATGCCTCAAAAGCAGGCAAATGTAGTATGAGGCCAAGGCAACCACGGGCCTCTTGGAGATCTCATGCCTCAGTCAATCCTCTCTGCTGTGAAAGAGGCACAGTGGCTTCCTGATGAAGTAAGGAACTTGCTCAGCAAGTTTCGACTGGTGCTCAGTGTTTTTCAGCTGGGAAATTTCTTGTCAGCTCTGTAACAGCTTTCATTGACTGAGCAGAGAAGTCCAACCCAGTCAAAGACAATGAAGCAAAAAATAATTGACTTAGAGTAATGCCCATGTCATGTGAAAGCCTGCTGTAGTAAAGAGTACAGCAAATCTTCTTAAACATTTTTCCTACTTCAGTGCATCTTGAGTTGCTGAAGAAATGTAAACAAACAGCAATAAATCAGGGACTGAATGAAACGTGTATTTGAGCCAATTTTCCTGTGCATCCCAGCAGCTTTACTATAACAGTTTGGCATCTATCTCTTTTATCCAACAAAGCTTTGCCTTCTAAATACAGCATAATACTTTTTTTTTTTGCAATCTGAGTTAAGTCACTCAACTTCAAGATTTTTCTCTAGCAAATCCAGTTGGTCTATTAAAAAAGCAGTTTATTATACATCCATGAAGCTTGATATAGGCTTGGACAGGGAACAGAATGAAGCCCTCCTCTGCTGTTGTGGCACCACTGTGCTACCCTTTGCCCAGAGAAACTGTGGATGCCCCATCCCTGGATGTGTTCAGGGCCTAGTTGGACAGGGCTTTGAGCAACCTGATCAAGTGAGTAGCAAATGACTGAATGAAATTATAAGAATTGGGTGGTCAGAGACCAGACTGCAGTTTCTTGGAGAAGGTACTTACTTGTGTTAGGGAATCCAGCCTGCTTGGTCTGTATCCCTTCTCATACCCTGCAGCCACATCCCAGAGTCCTTGAAGTGGATCCCCTTCCACCTAACCCTCCGTTCCATCTGCCTTGCCTGTAGGAACGGGCATGATGCCCAGTCCACTGGGGTCTGGGCACTAATGTGTTGTGTGCTGTGAGTTATTCACAGCCCCACTGGACTCAGTGTAGGAATGGAGAGATTGCAGCTCAGAAAGTGTCTGTAAATGTGTTAGCTCTGTAGCGTGCTTGGACTTGAAATGCAGTCGTGGGGAGAAAAATAACTCTAATTTACTGACTGAAGGTCAGAAAGGGGGACCAAATAGTGAAAAATAGCAGAGTGGTGGCTGTAGGAGGTACTTTATCTGATATTCTTAGAGAGAAGCCCTGCAGAGCTGTAGGTATGTTGAGTTCAAGCCAGTAATTTTTTTTTTTTTGAACTGTGGGGTTAACTGCAAAGCTGTGTGAAGTCACCCTGCACTCACAAGCAGTGGTTTGAGGCCTGAGAGCTCAGGGCCTGTCTGGCTGGTGCCAGGCTCCCTCCAAAGTGTCCTGCTTCATTTTCCCTTCTCAGCAGGTCTCAGCCAGCTTACTCACTGAATGACAGCTTGGGACAAACCATGGTCATTTTCTGTATGAGCTTTGCTTTGAGCAGCCTGTGCATGTCGTGAAAGATACCTGCATTGCCCAAGCATTTTCCTAAACTGCAAGCATCTAGTCATATTGAGAGCACATTTCCTGTTTGGGAGCTGGTTATGCACATGAGTGGTTTGGCAAATGTTTTCTGAAGAATGGACAAACAATTGAAAAACCCAGTGTACAATGGCCACACACACAGAGCACAGGTGTGGTATGTGAGCTATGTTATTTTTTACTGATTTTTTTCCAACAGGATCTAATATACTTTTCCCTTCTCTTGAGGAGAGACCAGGGAATATGTTCTGTGGTGTATTTCTATTTGATTTCTTCTCTCACTGAATGGGGTTTACATTTAAAAATTATCTGCTGCAGATAAACTTTGCCAAAATGGCCTATTCCCTCATGCCAACCTGCCATTATTTTTCTCTCTCATGGTATCCCACTTTTTTTTTTTTTTCCCCCCCCAACCTTCAGAGAGTAGAACAGTATTTCCAAAATCCCAAGCTACAGCACATTACCCTAGGAGCATCTTGCAGCCAGAGCTCTGCAAGGTGAGGCATGGAGGGGAATTCCCACTGCTGTTAGAGTACAAACAGACAGAAAATATGCTGTGCTGTTATTTGAAACATCAGTGTCTTCCCTTTAGTAAAGTTAATAGATGTGTGCAGGATCAACATCAGTGAAAAGGTGGTTTCTTCACTCTACTATTGCTGGAAAATGTTATTATTTTCTCTTTTTGAATTAATGGCTTTAAATCCTTTCCTCCCAGAGCAGTGAGTGCTGGAAAATAGCGCACCTTGAAGGTTGTCAGAATTAGGATTTGCTCACCCCTCGGTGCTGAATGCTCGGTGGCAGTGAGCTGTGTCTCCAGCCAGCTGTTGGCAGGGCCCTCAGAGCCCACACAGGCCACAGCCCAGAGGTCAGATAACTCAGTATCATTTGCTCTTTCTGGTAGCTCTGCACTCAACAGCAAGAGCTAAACCTCAAAATGAGCTGCTGCTATGAATGTGGCCGTAGGGGGAGTTGCTTGTTCTGTGCTTGTTCCCTCTGGGTGTCCTTGGGGAGCTTCCTTTTCCTCTGCTGCTGTTCAAGCCAGGATCCACGGAGTATTTAGCGCTGCCTGTGTCATGGCTTCTTCCCTGTGTTCCCAGTGAGGATGGCATGGGCTGGCTTTGCCTGGCACAAGCTGTGACTGCTGTGTGACATGGTTTGACAGCCTGACCCCTCACCTTGGGGCTGCCAGGCCCCCTCTGCAAAGCTCTGCTTGCACAGCCCTTGACTGCAAGCCAGAAGGCCCGTGGGACCAATATTTGATTATTTGCCAGGTGGCACGTGAAGCAGACTGTGTGGTAGTGCTGGAATGAATTCAGAGGCCAGCAGAGCTGTGCCCATCACCTGCCCTGACTTTGGAGGAGAAGGGAAACCAGCCACCTTTGCCTCTGCAGCTGGAAACAACAGACCTACCCCAAGTTCCTTCAAGAAGTGATAACACTTCTCTTCCCAGCTCACCTTCCCCCCAGGTGCTCCAGGCCATTACCATTTTGAGGTATTTGAATTAGAAAATCTTCATGTTTATACTTTTGGGTGCTTTCTCTCCCCACCTTTTTGTTTTTTTGTGTGGCTTTCTCAACATGATATTTGGAATTATATCTCGAGGTGCTTCAATATTGAATGCTTTCCTCGCAGCAAACCTTGGCAAGGCACAGGCACAAATATACACATTTTCTATTTTGATGTTGTGTGCAGTAAGTGATATCTATGCTCCTTCATTGCTTATTTTTATCCACTTATCCATTTTCATCCTCTGTTGCTACATTGCAGCTTTGCTAACCCTTCTCCCTTTCTGTAGCAAAAAAAGGACACTCAGATGAAGAGATCTTTTTCAGCTTTTGCAAAGTTTACGTTTTTTAGGTTGTCCTCTTCAAAAGTGAGATTACTAAAGGTAAAAAAAGAAAAAAGCATGAATGATTCTATTACACGCAGTGAAAACTTTTAAAGGGTAGGTTTTTAAGCTCTCTGGTGTGGGATTTTCTGGTGGGGGGGGAGTGTATAAAAAAATCTATTGAAAAAAATGAGCATTTGCTGTTAAGGACATAACTGAGAATTCAGGGTTCCCCAGCATGAGCATTTGGATGATTAGCAAGGAAACAGTTTGAGTATCCTTGTGAAAAACATAAGGTGACCAGGCAGAATTTGGCTTGTAATGATAGCTGCTTCTGGAAGTTACTACACTCTATTCCTATTCCACCGATTGCATGAGTGTAGCTGGAGGTCAAAGGTTACCAAAAGTCAGGAACAATCAACAGACTGGGATCTTTGCTTTCCAGAGCTGGCTTTTTACCTTGGGCAGGCATTCATTTCTCATGTTGTTGGATAAGAGACATGTTATTGTTTGCTGAGTCATTCAGTAGCTGGAGGTCTGAGCCAGATGGGTCCCCCCCACATTACCCATTGAAGAGCAGAGGATTTCAGCTCTCCCAAGAACTCTGTGACTCTCTGTGACAAGGAAGGCTTATGTTCCTGGTGGAACTGGTGATGTTTGTTTCTGTAGGAACTGGTGAGGTTGCTGAGGAATGGTTTGCTTCTCCAAAGGCAGGGCAGTTCTGTGGGATGGAGTGGGGCTCGTAACACCCAGGATTTTTACATCCCACCACCCCAGCACACAGGTTTGTATCTGTCTCCATCTGCTCCCCCCTACAGACTGAGCCAGCTAGGTGAAACAATGCAGCATTTGCATTTCTTGCTGTAAGGCTTGAGAAATTCATGACCAGTTACTGATGCTTATTTATATTTGGATGTAAACACTGCATCAAATGTGCTTTTATTGCCATTTGTTCCAATAAAAAGGTAAAAATACATAATCTAAATGTAAATTTGGCAGTGAATAAAAGGGGGCCACAAAAATAGCTAGAAAGTTATCAGTCTTGCTGAACATGAAATACTATGGAAAAACATCGTAAATGCATACGGAAGGAGAAATGGAAGAAAATACATTTGTTTGGGGAAAAAAATTGCAAAGAAGGAGACAATTGTACTCCATTCTGCCAGAACATAATATAATAAGCTCTCCTGATTCTTCAAGGTAATTTTCTGTAGCTTTTAAAACAGTAAACAATAAAAAACTAAGAATGCAATATGGATTACTCCTCTCAGGAGTGTCTGCAACCTTAGGCTTTCACAAAACCCTTGTCAATAGAACTTCTTGGCCTTTGTTAGGAAAAAGAAAAGTGTATTTGCTGTTCAGATCATCTTCAGAAGAGCAAAGCAAGGCAATAAGAAGATACTTGAAACAACAGGTTTTCAGCAGCACAGAGCATTCTAACATGCTGCTTCTAAAAGCCTGCATGGCTGGTGTGCAGCCCAGAACTATCTAAATGTAACTTAATTCAGAACTTTAAAAACAAGCCCACAAAATCTTTGTGTTAAAGCTGTGTCCTTCCCTGTGCTGATACAGGCTGGCTGGTGCTGCAGGGTAATGCACTGTCTGTTCCCCTTCATGTGGTTGAGACCCTGGGTAATTGCAGAGGAGCAGGACTCCCCTGGTCCCAAAGGGAACTCCTGAGCAAGCACAACTAGTGAAACTGCTTTCTTCTTGACTTGGGTCACTTGGGTCAATTCATTTTTAAACTCGGTTATAGATGGAGTGTTTTGCTGACTCTGCATACACCAAAATGATTTCTCTGCTTTTTTTGCTTTGAAGCCTTTCCCCTTTTCCCCACACTGAGTATTTGGCAGGATTCACCTGCAGAAAACAGCTGCAGCAACCATCACCTAGGTTTTGTAAAGTGCCAGCCTTTGTTCTCTAAGTCCCCGTTTCTGTAAAACTCCCAGGAAATTGCTGACCTTTGAGATACAGGAAACGGGGCATGGTTCATGTAGCATTATTGTGTGCTTCCTGTACCAAAAAAAATCCCTTGGCTCTTTCCTATTCCTGCATGGATAGCAAGTGGGTTTAGTGGTCATTTGGGGATTTGCAATTTGGGTGTTATCTGAGTGTCCTGTGTGCCAGGTGAGCTGCATCTCAGAAATAAACTCAGGGAATGTGTGCAGAGCCCTTGTCTGTACCTTGTCAGCCCCGAGCCAGAACTATGTAAAAGCTCATGCCTTTATCTCTTACAGACCTTAAAGTGGCTATTTTTCAACTTTGAAATACTGCTTGAAATCATTAATAACCTGGAGTTATAGGGTGCTTCACAATCTGCTTTCTGGAAGCTTTCCTGACACCTGGAAATAACCTCCATGTGAGGGGACAAACCAGGCTTGGTTTAGGGAGTTTTACATGCAGTAGTATTAATTTTGGAGGTTGAAAGTTCTCACAACCTAATCTGAGAGTAAAGAAGTATTTATCCTATCTGATTGCACTTCAGGGTGGGTTTTTGTCCTTTTCTTAGCACATGGTCATAGTTGTGCTGCTCTAATGTAAACCAGGAGATAGTGCTGAGATTAAAAAGTTCTGAGCTGCTTGACAGTGCAAGTTATAATCAAGACATAAATTATTTTTATTCTAGATTGGAACAGCAGATTAGAATATTTTAATATTTTAATAGTACTTTATAATAAATGTATTGGCTTTTATTACTTGTAAAAATATTCAGAGGATGCACCAAAGACTTGAAAACAGAACAAATACCAAAGCAAAAAGGAATTCTAGCTAACAGAGTGATATATTTGAGTAAGATTCCTTTGGTTTACACCAGTTGTTCATGTTCTTGTTTTATATTGCAAGTCTTGTATTTGGATAATGGCCTTTCCTTCCATAAAACTTTTTTTTTCTTTTTAATTCTCCCTTGTTCAACTGCAGAGCAATGTGACTTAAGGTTCTGCCATGTCAGAGGCAAAGGTTTTAAGGATTTAGTCACTGTTGACATCGCTGTTGTGCTCCCAGGCCCCTCAGCCTCATTTTGAGAGACCAAACATTTGTGTGAATCATGAGGGTGGCATTGAAACAATCAGGCAGGGTCAGGCCAGGAGTGCTGAACGGTGTTGTCCCTTTCGTGCTGGCTTTTGTCCCTTCTTCTGGGAAGCTACTTACAGTGTCTTTCTTTCAAGGAGAGCATTTAATTTTGATTTGTGTGGAGCAGCATGGAAATGGGATTGAAGGGATCAGCTGCTGAATTGTGTGTCCTTTGCCCTCTATCAGAGGTGTTAGTCCACATCTTGATGAAGGATGTATTATGTGATCACAAAAATAGAATAGATTTAACTCTTTTTAAATGCCTTTTATCAACTTCCTCTTGCCATAAAGTATGAATTATTGACAAACCCCAGGCCTTCTGTCACACCTACTCCTCTGGTTTAACAGCCCTCTCCTACATGCCCTTGTTGCTATGGTGCTCCATTTCACAGCTACAATGCCTTATATATTGTAATAAGTGGCATATGCTCAAGGCAGCCCAAAAAAGTCAGCACACTGGCAATTGATAACTTTGAATTCTTTACTTAAGCAAAAAATTGTGAGGTAGTAAGGCTACCAAAGGATTGACAGTAATGGCAAAGGTGCTCAGGAGATAATTCCCATGCTACCTTCCCCTTGAAAAAGCATTATGGGATGAGGGATTTGACTAGAAGTGAATAAAAAGACAGTTTTCTCAGATGTAGATTATCATATTTTATTGGTTTTTTTTTTGGCTAAAATTAAACAAACCTATTTTCTATGCTGATTTCCTTCTGTCTTATAAGTAAATGTTAGCAGGAAGAGTGCTGATGGCTTAAATGTGTGTGAGATCTCAGATGTTTTTGTTCAACAACTCGAAATGAAAAGTCTGGAATTTTTCAGATAGGAAAAAATACCCAAGCAACTTTCCATTACCTCCTTTCCTACGATAACTTGTATTCTGCACCTTATTTTGCATAGAACTGCCAGGATTATTTTAAAAAGAAAAAAAAAAAAAAAGGAAAGGAAAGCAAAACTTCTTGGGAATTGAATCTTTAGTGTTGTTCCAGGAAAGTTTTTGAGATGGTGCTGTCCTCGTTTGAGAAGCATAGGCCATTAGGACAGCTGTCCATGTAAAAAGCATTTTCAATCCCCAGTGTTTGAGTATGCACCTTCATTGTAGTGCTAATGAAAAACTTAGTAAAGCTACATTTATTCACTGAATATTAAGGTTTGTGCATTATTATTCATGCACAATAAAGTGAAATAATATAAGCATAAAAAGTAGTATTTGACATGAGCTGCTAGAAAATGTCAAAGAGAAATGGGTCCAGGTGTAAATCAATTCTTACTATGTTAAAACACATCTGTGAGGGGTCTTTCTAGATGAGTATTAATGCTAACACTATGGTGAAGCAAAATATATCACCCAAATTTTAATTTTTTTTTCTTCAAAATATGGACTGTAAAAGTGGGAAATAAACACAGTCTTAAAGATCATGTTCCCACAAATTAATGGAATTGAAGCACAGGCCAGCAGTTCTCCTGATGCTCAGCTGGACATGCTCTGTCATGGGCAGCCCACCCTTCTGTCAGCCTGAGTGGGAGCATTGAGAACCACATGGACAAGACACATTTTAGAGAAAGTGTTGAGCGTCTAATCTTGGTGGACATTGAATTTTCTGGCAGTGGTGAGTCCCCTGGAGGGCAAAACCCACTTAGGATATCCTGCAAAAGGAGGGGTTTGTCTGATTTTTGTCCCATTTGCAAAGTCCTCTCATCACTGTTTTTCAAGGTTTAGTTGCCCAGCCCTTTTCTGGCTGCCCAGTCCTTGTTCTGAGCTGGTTCTCAGCCCTGCCAGCCCCACTGCCAGGCAGGTGCTGCCGTGACCCTGGCAGGGAGGGCAGGCAGGTGGTGGCACACGACTCCCCAGCGGTGGCAGTGCTGCTGCTCCCACTGTCCTGCCATGAGCTGTGTCCTGCTGCCAGCACAGAATGAGGCAGACATCCTTGTCTCCCGTGCTTTTTCTCCTGTATCACCTTGTGATGTTTATCTAGCGAGCAGGAGTAACCTTAAAAATAACTCTGGGGAAGAAGTCTAACTCTGGCTTTGTTCTGTCTTTAACCTCAGGCAGACTGTGTCAGCAAGAGACTTTGAAATGATTTTTTTTTTTCCCCCTCTTACCAGCTTTTTTTCTACCAGGCAGCACTGTACTGAGACCCAGAGACACAGACTGTATTCCCAGCTCTGATGTTTTTGGTACCTCTCTTTATCCCTTTCCAAACCTTCCACTGTGTATCTGGCTTGTCATACACCACCCCTCTTGGGCATCAATTTTTTGCTCTTTGCTGCACAATTTTACGCTGCCTACCTGGTCTCTACTGGGGTCTGTGGTTCCATGCAGAAGATAAATAACAAAACTAAGGGGAAATTGCTAATCGGACCAATCTCAAGATTTTTTTTTTTAAATATTCTACCAAAAAGCCTGAGTAAAACGCAGGAGGGGTAGATAGTGAAAAGCACAGGCTTTATTTTAGCAAGAGTCAAAGTGATGTGTGTGCATGCACAGCAGCTGCCAGGCAGAACTTAACTCCATGGAAATTTCTGATCTCTTAAAATATGTTTTCAACCCAAAATGGACAAAGGCTGCATTTTGAGAACCTTAGAACTGACATGTTCCTAGTTTTTGGTATGTCAGATCATTTTTCAGAGTACACAAGAGAATTCCTTGCAGGGAAACAAAACTGAAGTCTTTTTGGAATAGGGTCAAGGCTCTATGATATAAACATCAAATAACATCCATTATTAAGCAGGCTGTATAAATAACAATTGCCACTAAGTTCTTTCACTCATTAAATCATTGAATAATTTAGGCTAGAAGGGGCTACTGGGAGGGTTGAACAGTAGCTTGCTGAGGGGTTCATGCAGCCCTGCACTCTCCACCTGTGACGGAGACTCCACAGACATTTTGGACAACCTCTGTAGTGCTTAACCTTTTCATGCTGTTCTGTTTGACTTTTTTCCCCTCTCACCTTATAGACAGCCATGATTTATGAACATTTCTTTGATCTTTCACTGACCACTTCTGAGAAAGGTCAGCTCCATCTTCTCTGGATCCCTCTCCAGCTGATTGAAGACTGTGGCAGGTGTCCCCCTTTCTTCTCCTTGCCTGAAGGCTGAGCAAGCCCAGATCCATGGGCCCCTCCTGAGCTGTGTGCTCCATCCCCCTCCATGGGGTATCAATACCCCTCTCCTAGGGAAGGACAGTGTTTTGGGCACTACATGTGTGATTGAACCTTCCAGATGCCCAGTAGTAGGAAATAATTAACTTCCAACCTGCTGGCTGCTCCCTTGCTGAAGCTGCCCAAGGTGAGGGTGCAGGGCTTGCATTTGCCTTTGCTGAGCTCCTTGAGGCTCCCCTGGGATTTTTCCTCAGTTATTTGGTCCCTGGTAGAGGTGCCCCTGTGTTGATTCCTAAGGATGCCACTCATAGCCAGCCCCTGGTTTGAACCACTGCCCAGCCAAACACTTCAGCCCCATTCAGGCTGTTACCCATGCCCAAAGACAATTAATTGTTACAGTGCTTCTAAGAATTATTCTTTCTAATTTAATTAAAAGTGAAGGCAAACAGAATGGAAATGGGAACAGTGGCATGTTTTCCAGACCTGAAATGGTGTTTCAGCATGCCTTAAAACTGGTGTGAGTTATTTTGATATAGTTATCTTTCCTTTTTCTGCTTTTAATTTAAAATTCAGAGATTGCTAGAATCAACTTCTGAATTATTGAATTTTTTAACAAAATTAAGTAGGCACTGTCTTGGCTGTTCTGAAAGTAAAATTAAGACATAGGAATGATCCTTTGAATTTGTAACAGAGAATTTCAGGATATATATTTTTTTTTTAAATTAAAGGAAAAAGACAGATATGGTTGCCAGCCTGGACCTGAAATTATGAACACCAAGGAATAATAATACACTGTTGCTCAGTTTTTTGCTTTTTATTGGCTTGCTTGAGTGTTATGGCTGCTCTAGAGTATCAGTTCTGCTGAGAATGTGTTTGACATCAGCCAGACAGGTTCCCTCGGCAGAGCCGGCACGAGGCCGGCATCAGCGCTGCTACTGCTAGGAATTCCACGAGGCATCTCCCCATAGCTGGTCTGAACGTTGTGATGTCCAAGATTTATCTTGGTAATTTTAGTGCTGGCCCATTGGAAATGTTTTTTAGCCTTCAGGCATGCTGCTGGTCAAAGCTTTCCAATGGGATGTGAGCCACAGACTTTCTCAGTCGTCATAGCTGAGTTAGTTTGCTACTCAGCTATGCAGAAGCAGCAGGCCTTTAGGCTAATTAATAAATCATCAACGCATTTGTGGTGTGAAAAATGAAATATTTATGCTTGCCAGAGTAATGTTTCTGTCTTGCAGCCCCATGCTCTGTTGATGCCTGATGGAGGATGAAGTAAATACCAGCTGGTGCAGAATGAGCAGAATATAATTACTTTCTACAAAGTTAACTGAATATTAAAAATAGAATTCAGAGAAGCTGGCAAAAAGGGAAAAAATATATAGATACATGCCTGTGAGGCAGGACACAGCCAATACATGAAGGGAACACTTGCCTAACTGGTGCTGTGGGGCTAGGAAACCTGCAGGATCCATATTGTGTACAAATGTGTCACACAGAGGCCTTTTCACAGAGCAGTTAGTGGCCAGCTGGAATAGTTAAAAGGCCTGAAGGGAAGCCAAGGATGCTCTCCTTTTCTGGTTGGTCATCATTAGGGGACCAGTGAAGGACTTAAAGCATCAGCTGTTGTTGCTTTTCAAAATTGTGTCCACTAATAAAAGAAAGAAAATATTACTTCTAGGTTTTAAGGCAACCAGGAGCTAGTTTCGTTCTTTGTGTTCTGACACAATAGTAGATTTACTGGGGCTGTGCTGGGTGTCATTTTTGCAATCACTGCCCCAGTCCTTCTCCACAGAGTTGAATGTATGAGCACCAGGCCAATCAAACCCCTTGAAGAAAAACATTATCATGCAACAGAAAGGGGATTTAACCCCTTATTTGAAGTGGAACCTCTTTAAAATAATCAGCTAAAAGTGATTTACGCAAGTGGCTGATTTTAAGTGCTGGCAGTTGCAATCAGAGGGATTGAAAGGGTGAGCTATCAAAAAGGCTTTTCAGACAGGTGGAGGGGTGGCACTGTGCAGGTCAGGCATCAGCCTTCCCCTGTCTCCCAGTTCTAATTTCAGGGGTTTTTTTCCCCTGGGTAATTTAGTCTGACTTTTTCCCTTTTGTTTTGTGTGTACAGTCTGGGGTTGTGATAAAATTCAAATGTTCAAAATCCAGGAAGAACATTTGGATTTTTGTTTTTTATTTTTTTTTTCATTTACTTTCACAGCCTTTTCAGAGATTTTGTTCAGGGGCTCAAGTCTTGAGTAAATGAGCCTCTGAGCCTGTCTGGGCCAATTCTCAATTCCAAACCCTTCTGACTGGTCACACCACCTGTTGTATTTGTTCAAGTCTGAAGATTTGTAGCAGAATCTGTACGGAAGGATGGACTTCTAATGTGGATTATTGGTCTAGTTAGTGAAGCATTTGTTTTAAAATAACAAAGAAACATAATTTTCCCTTTTGGTTGTGACATTTCTGAAAGCAGGCAATGGCCTGAGGTGGGCACACAAGACAATGGACAGGTTATCAGGCTGTTCCTCTTAAGGGGAGTGGTTGGCATCAAGAGGAAGAAAAAAGGTTTGCGAGTTGTGGGGTTTGGTCTGCTGGGGTTTTGTTTTCCTGTTAAAGATTTGTTGTGGAATATTCTTACAGCACCACTGTAGCTGTTTAACAGTTGTCCCTGATGTGCCCTCAGGGCTGTTATGATCCAATGTTCCCACGGGATAAAGCATTGTCCCAAGGCACTGCTCCCTGCCCTCGAGCACCTTGCTGGAGGAGTGGAGGAAGCTGGAGGTTTTGCCCGTTTTCTCCCCATCACTTCGAGTGAGTGAGCACCAGGGCAGTCATGCAGAGAGGGGAAGTGACATGCGAGAAGCTGGAAGTCCTATTCCCAAACAGGGAACAAACAGGATGCAGCCAGGTCCCCTCATCCCTGTCAAACTGCCTGCTAATTAAGATTTGAAGGAGCCAGTGGTATAGGAACAGAAAGGGATGGATGTACCCTTTTGCACTTGTCTGACAGATTAAAATCAACTGCTTTCAAGGAATTTGAGAAATAGATATAAATATTTCAGGAAGAAGTAAATTTAAGATCTTCAAATGCTACTTTAAAAGGATGCTGGACCATTTGAGAATACTCATTTTAAATAGAAGAGTTACAGAAGCAGCAAATGATCTATTTGCAACAGGGATTAGAACTAAATGTCATATTTTAGGTCCAAGCTTCATGTTTGCTTCTACAAGAACAGACAATTTAAATGTCAGTTATTATAGCTTGTCAATAAATTTCAAAATCTAAGCAAATCTGGAAAACATGACTGACAGCTACAAATTAATTTATCTTTGTTAAATAAGCAGCCAGCACTTCACTGCCATTGCTGACATGCATCACAGTATAACACTACTAATTCAGAGTGTGAGCTGTTGTTTTGTCATGAAGTACAAATTATGCAGATTCTACCCATTGCCTAGGAAGAGAGAAATCTTTGAAGTTGTGATGCCCTTTAGGAGAAGAAATCAGTTATCCCAAAAGCTCTATGGTTTTATATTCACAGAGCAGTGGTATGGTTTAAAACAAAGCAGGCCTTCACCAATGCATAAAATCATAACTACTAGTGTGGATGGTAAAAATCACTATTTGCTGCTTAGTAAGAAAAGAAATAGTGTGGAAATAAAGGCCTTCACAAAGTTAGAAGTGAGTTAAAAGCCAGCATGAGCCATTGGTTGGTATGAATACGAAGCCACTAATTTAATCACTTAAATAAAGACACAGCAGACTAAATACAGGGGTGTGTGTGAAACACCAGGCTCTATCCACACTGGGGTGTTGTACCTGGAAATAATTCTAAGATTAATGCCAGTAGTTGGGGTTAGAATTGCCAGATGCTTTTGCTGCAGATTATACAATAAACAGTGTCCTTGACAGCAGTACTGTAAAAAAGAAGAGAAACAGTGTAAGAAGGGGTTTTATTCAGAGCAGGTGGCCAAACAGGGATGATGTAGGAATTCCCAAATTGCTTCAGCGGTTCTTAGAATGGTTGGGATTGGAGGGGACCTTAAAGACCATCTAGATCCAACCCCCCTGCCATGGGCAGGGACACCTTCCTCTAGACCAGGATGCTCAGAGCTCCATCCAGCCTGGTCTCAAACACATCCAGGGATGGGGCATCCATGACTTCTCTGTGGCTGAAGAAGTTCTGGTGAAGACCGAGGCAAAAAAATCATTGAGTACCTCAGCTCTCTCCATATGCCACTTTGTGTGCTGCTCAAATTCTCTGCAAATATTTGACCTTTTTTAGGTTTTTTTAACTCTTTTCTATGTTTAGGTGGGTGGGCTTTTTTCATAATTTTTCACTGTTTAGCAAAACATTATGAAGAAGGAAAATAAATTCTTGTTGTTTTTATCATGAGGCTGCTTCTCCAGAGGGATTCAGCCTGATGTGTGTTCTCCCATAGAACATGCTAAGTCAAGCTACAAAAATTACAAAAATGCTCAGTTATTTCAGCTGACTGTTAATCCTAGGGTTTAATGATGATGGTGCAAATGTCAGCACTATTAATTATTTCATAGAGATGTCTAGAAATGTTTCTGTGGTTTGAAGCCTTTTAAGAGACCAGTCAACAGAAGTTAATTTTGGGGCTATAAAATACTCCAGTTGAAAATTTTTGTACTTCAGTAGAAAGCCTGAGAGGAAAGTAGTGAGAGGTGTGATTTGTAGAGCTCAGAGGGGAAATAAAGATATTCTAGGAGACTGGATAATTGGAATAGTTGGTTTTGTTTAAAATTATTCCACCACAGTACGACTGCTGTATTCTATAATTTATCTGGACTTTGAGAGGTGTTGTGGAACCAGGTTTGAAAGCACCTGAGCAATAATCTGAGGGGAGAACATGGCAAAATGGACACAGTTTCTCTCTCTGCTCTAGCAGCCACCGTGTAATTTAAAGTAACCTTTTCCTGCTACTTGCCATTCATCTGGCTCACCATCCTTCAGGTCTGCTTGCCATGGGATTGTGGTACCCTTTGGATCTACCTGGTGTTGAGCATTTTGAAACTCCAGCTGTTTCTTGAGGGCCCAAAATAAGAGGTGGCCTGTGTTTTGATGACACCTGCTATGTGCCACTCCTAGGTGGCAGCCTAGGCTGTGATATCCTTGCAAGTCAGGAAGTGTTTTGAATGTTTTCAGTGCTTGCTTAGCCATTTTCCCTGACTAGTCTCACAAACCAAAGTTTTCTGTTACTGTCAGTCTTTTCAATGCCCACAAGCATCCCTGTGATGTCTTTACTTTTGACCACTGGAGCCTTATCTCCTCAAGCATTAAATTAATGTGTTATGACAAATAATACACTATTTAACACTGTTAACCTCTTGGGTTGGGAGGTTCAGAGTTTTGCCTCCTCTGTCCAAGGGCCCGGAGTCACTGTTCATTTGATAATCACTGTAGTTAGCTGATCAAATTTGCATGCCATGAACGTGTCAGGTTTGAGTGTTGTTTTTTTGGTGTGGGTTTGTTTATTTTTTCTATTCTCCTGTCAGATGAGGGAAGAAAGAAAGGTGATATAAATAGAACATGTAATGAAATTGGTCTGAGCAGGAAACTCATCAATCTAGAACTCATAGGTGATGCAAACCCAACAGGTAATAGATAAAAGGTCATCCTATTTCATGGACATTGCTTCAGATAAAATACCTGTTGGAGTTAATAATTCTCACAATAAATCTTGCTAACATAAAGAGCTCACTTGTACAACTGTAGTTATTTTTACATCAATGACCTTAATTAATATGAACTGCTTGCTGTACTGGATTTTGCTCTGTCACCTGAGTGTGGAGGTCCCCAAAATGACCACTAGGGAAAGGAGTTTGTATTATTGCAGTATTTAATTTGTGTCTGGTACCTTAAATTCCTCTAACTTACAGTGAACCGTATCAGATGGACCAGTAATTAGGTTCAGCATCAAACACAACATTGGCAAGGAGCCATATAAAGCACTCTCAGTTTGGAGTCAATCAGCCTGGTTTGGTCTTTGACTTACCTCAAAAAGAGGTTTTGGACATATATAACATCTATATGTTTGGACATCTATAAGTTTTTCTATGCTTTTAGGTGATATGACTTGGCCTAATGAGAGCTCCCACCTCCCACTATGAACCCAGCTTCCACATATCATGCTCATACAAGTTAAATTCATTAGTTAAGCATAAGATTAGGTCTGAGCACCTCTCTGATCAACCCTTCATGGGGCCATGTTTATTCTGCCTGCACCACCAGGGTTTTCAGGTCAAACATGACTCCCTCTCCCCTGAAGCTGTAGAGCCAGACTGTCTGGAAGAGGGTAGCAAAGAGCTGAGGTGGTCAGAGTTGTTTGAATTTAAGTTTCTCTGGTAATGGGTTTTTTGTCAGCATAATGTGTAAATACAGAACATTATTCTGATTTATGGAAAGCTTGCTTTATTTCTACACTCTTGTGAAAGAGCTGAAAGTTTTCTGCTTGCATTGGGGAAGCCTGAGAACCACCCTGGGGGATCAGGGGCTGAGTGTTGGTATTTTGTCTTAGTCAGCCTCTAAAATGAGCTTCCTGGAACTAACCACGAATATAAAGCATGTCTCCTGCAAAAATTATCCATCTCTTCTTTTCCTGAAAACAAAAACCAGGTAATTACAGGGAAGACTACAGGTAATCTCCAGGTTATTGCCTTGCTAGCTGTGACTTCATTCTGATATTTTCCTTGTGTTTTCTGTTCAGAGATAAACCTTCCTTCCCTCTTAGGTTGGCAGTCTCTTTCATGGCATCAGACAGATCCTGCTCTGGGTATCACAGCAGGCATTTGTTCCAGGGCTGGCAAACACCTTTGCTGCTGTGTTCATGAGAGAGAGAGGCAGATTTGGAATTAGTTTTTGAGGCTCCAGGACTTAGATTAATTGGTCAAGAGGTCTGATTTGAACTGCTGTAATTGTGCAGCCAGCAAGTGTCCGCTGCATGTGTTTATTCTTTCCTACTTTCAAGCCAGAGGGCTGAGATCAAGTTTCTTAATTAGTTTCTTAAAATAGGAAGAAACCATTGTTCAATCAGTTCCTACAGAAATGAAACACGCTGCATATGAAGCAGGGCAATGGGCACAAAAGTTACTTACAGATGGAGGACAAAGTATGTACTCACTTAGTGTCCTGGGTTGCAGTGTATTCCATTACCCTCCTCATGAGCTGTTGAAATCAGGTGGGGCAGTGTTTCCTTGCCTCCTCCCCCCAGACTATCTTGCTGTTAATGGCCCATCATTGTCCTGCTGCCTGACTCAAGAGATAACTCCCTCTGGACTATCATCTGTTAATGGGCCCAATCAACACCTGGCCTCATGACTCATTATCCCATTGTGAGATGCTCCACCCAGAGGGAGGAACCAAGCATTCCATTCTGGATATAATCTGAGACTCTGAACACCAGAGACAGCCCTTCCCACTGGATTTCCAGAGGACAGGAGCTACACAGCCACCACTGGACTTTCTGAGGAAGAGCAGACCCTTTTTTCTACAGGATCACTGCTTCAGAGGACTGCAGCCACCATCCTACCAGACTGCTACCACCACCCTGCCTAACAGGGACTCAGGTTGTACCTTGACTCTCAGTTTGAACCAGTGTTTTCTTTTACTTTTTTCCTTTTCTTTAATTTCCATTGAATTGTTATTCTGACTTGGTGCCTCCCACTGGTTTGTTTTCAAACTAGTACACTTAGGTATCTGCTGATAGCTGTGCTGCCAGCAATAGCTTATGGGTGTGAAGAGGTAAAGCAAGTTCTATTTCTGGAACCTTATAATTTCTGAGCGTTCTTCTTTTTCTTTTTTTTTTTTTTCCCCAAGACAATTCTTACTTTCTGAGTAAAAAAAATAACAAGGAGAAAGGGTTACAGTACCTTAGAGTAGGGTACTTGTGTGCAAAGTACCTAAGAAGACTTTGTAATGAAAAGCAAATGAAAGGTAACTTATAAAACATTCTTCTCTAGCATACAAGATTTTGTGGTGTTTAGTTAAAGGCAGAACTAGGTGAATGGTTATGCTTTATTAAGTGACATAAGTAGAAAAGGAACTATGGAGAGTACAAGAAAAAAAAGTTGTAAGAAGCTAATAGAGTTACTTGCAAATTTAACATGGAACATTTCAACTTTTCCTAAGTAGAGATAATCAGACCTTGCTAATCTGTTTTACAAATTCTCATCACGTAGGGATGATTATATTAAAATTGCTTCTTAGTATAAAGCAGAATTCCCTACCCATACTAATATGACAGATCTCTCCTCAAACTATTTGCTTCAATGAGTGTTCCTTTAGTATGGTTCAAGGCATCCCAAAAGCTTGCAGTGAACTGACAAAGGTGCCTTTGAATACTTTAATCATGCATAGCCATCTTCACCCTCTTTAGACTGAGACTAATCTAGATTACATGATTGGTTAGCCTTTCAGAATAAGTTGACCCTTAAATTAAAATGTTGCCTCTTTGAAGATTACCAATCAAATTAAAACAACCAGTCACACTTTAACCTCTAAAATAAATTGGGGGTTTTTTTAAGTGTTCTCTTTTAATGATCAGTTCCTATAAAATAATTTGTAATTGTCAGCGCTCCACACTACAGAAATTCAAACTCATTTGAAGACTAGGACTGCAGTGGGCCCTTCATCCAGCACTTTCTCATTTTTAGAGCTATGGTTTTGGTAAGATCAGAGAAAAAATTAGGATAACACCACTCTCTAAATTGGGTTCATGGTTGAGATGAACTGAGTAGAATGCCTGAAAACCAGTTCTCTTCTGACCACCACGTGAAGAATCCTAACTGCAGAGTCAAGATCGCTTCTTCCACTGCTCACTGAACTCCAGCACATTTGGAGGACTTTCCAGCATACATCTAGTTCAAAGCCTTTTAAAAAGTTTCTGCTTTTGCACCCTGCCTCTGAAGCTGGCTGTGTAATCCCAATGCTGGCAAGCTCCTCTCCTCTTCTTAAGTGGCTTTTTTAGGTGGTATCACCCACAATGGAGGAGGCTCCCTGAGCCCCTGGTGTGTTCTGGGACTCCAGAGACCAATGTTTCTTCCTCCTCCTCCTTGCAAATTTGTTCATCAAGAGGCAGCAGATAAAATGAGAACATACACTCTTTTTTCCTTTCTTTCTTTTTTTTTTTTTAATTTTTTCTTTCATAAAATCTTTTAAAGTGTTCTGTGAAGTACTCTTAAGGTACAGCTAGAGCTAGCTGGCAACAGCTATTATTTTTTTTTTATTTTTTCACATGCACGTCTCAAAAATATTTAACCATAAAAGAATTTCATCTCTATATTGACAAAACTGGTAATTAAGAGCTGATGGAAAATTCTTGCATGAAACTTGCACATCACTCCTTCAGTGTTATCCTTCAGATAGTAATTACTATTACTCATGTTGGTTTAAGCCTCAACATTGACAGTGTGAGTTTGCATCCAAAAAATGTGATGTTTGATTTAAACCAGTGTTTTTCAAGTATGCTTGCTGAAGTTGTGAACTTGGGGGATATGCTGGCTGCTCCTACAAAACATCTAATTCAACTTTTTTTTACACAAAGTGATCAGTATCTTTAAATCAATGCAATATTTCAAAATAGCTTTAAACTGGAAATGTTTTTCACAATAAAAATGTGTGTGTCATGATGCCGTATGTGAGATTGGGGGGATCTGCTGGATCTTCATTCTGGTCTCTTTTTCTTGCCAAGGAGAAAACTTGGGGATCTCTGGGAGGGGTTTCTCCTCTCATTCCAATTTCTGACAATTTTTGAGCTATTTTTTTGCACACATCGTGCATATGAGCTTATGCTCACTCTGGTCAGTATGTATCATCTGAATTATTCCATCAATGGATAAATAACTATAATACAATATTATATAATGTATAAATAGCTATTTCAGTATTTCATAGACATGATTGTGTTCCTGGGTATAGTTATTATTTTAACTGAGTTAAACTGTGTCTTGGGCTTGAGCATCATAAGCACAGACCTCATGAACAAGGGTTTATTCAAAAGCTGAAAGCACAGGCATGCCCTGGTAGATGTGGCTCTACTTAACAATTTCAAATTAACTCAGCTGAAGCTCTGTTTGAGATGTTTAGCAAAACCTAATCAGGGTGTGTTCATCTGGATGTTATTTCTTCCCAGTGAAAGCAGGAGAAAACAGTGCATGAGAGAACAGAGCATTGACAGCCGTATATAAAGCATAAAAAAAAATCAATAATTATAAATAATAGAAGGTACTGTAACAATGAAATAACCTTTAATGCCAGTTCTCTATCCACTTGTATGAACTTCTGAGAAGATACTTTAACTGCTACTTCCTTCTTTTCCATCTCCTTCACCATATGTGGGGTTATACACATTTTCTTAATGGATCCAAAAAGCCAATAATACAATGGCCTGAGCACAGAAGTGCAGTCAGAAAGGCTTTTCTTTCCCACTTGACAGAGATTCAGAGGCTCTGCTATCTAGCCCAGTGTATTGATCTCTGCTTCTTACATGTTAAGTAGGAAATTCTCTCCAGAGTTTATTTGTACTGACTTTGTTGCCTTGAGGTTTCAGTAAATAGCAGAATTGCACAAAGCAGTTTCTTCTTTGTAAAAATATTCCTTTTAAAGAAAAAAAGGTGTCTATTGTTTTGCAGTTGCATCTTTTCAAGGATCTTCCCTCTTTTTTTTTTTAAATATTACTTTAGACTTGGACCTCTGGAGGCAGTTCAGAGCATCTCTTGAAAGACTGGATAGAAAGTTTATGTAAATGAGCTTTGTACTTTCATCTCTCTCCTAGTACACCTTGACAGAATATTCTTCCCCTTTTTCTCCATGGTCATCAAAAAAAGTGAGAACTGTGTTCTCTTCTAAAGGTTCCCTTGCTGTTCTTGTGATTTTGTGGACTCCACAGGTTTTATTAGTGTAAACTGAAATTGCTTTCAAATGCTCTTAATTGGTTTGTCCTGGCTTAGCATATGCCTTGTAGTATTTTTGCAGGTTTTGTTTGGTTGTTTGCCCAATCCTCCCACAACTGTCTAGTTGATCTAGGAGACTTTAGATCAAGTGTTGAAAAATGACATCATGGCATTCTGTGCCTCTTTGTTTGAGCTAAAAACCTGGTGTCTCCAGGGAGTCACAACCCAGCCACTTCAAAGAGAGGTTCTTTTAGTGATTTACTCTCTGGATTCTACTTAGGGTCTATAGGATAGATATGTGTCTCCTCTGGCTCACAGTAAATAATTTACTGTACTTTGAGGAGAAAAATACATAATTATATACGTATAATATACAAAAGCCCACAACAATATTGAACATGCTTTGAATTTCTATCATTTTTATTTGACTTTAGGTATGCCAGTAGAATGGAAATTTAAGTGCTGTTAAACGGCATTAATGTTGACCACAAAGCAACTGCTTTCAGAACACCATTCTTGTGGGCAGTATTTTTGCAAAATGGATTGATTTTGTTGTGACCTTTTCTCTTTTATTGTTTGAGGCTTACCCAAATGTATAATTTTTTTTTTTTCTTTGTGCAATTACATGTTGGGGGAACTTCTTCAGGGGCCTATAAACCTGACTGTGTTATGCTTTTTTTTGTAACTTATGGCCATTGCAGTTTGGAACCACTGAACAAGGGAGGTTCAAATGTGAATTGAAAGTATTTAACCTGGTGAGAAGAAAGTTCTGACTGACTGTGCAGCAAATTCCTCATGTACCTTCTTATGCATAAGGATGATTATTGTTGGTCCCAATGCACATGGAAACCTCACCTTCTTCAAAAACAGCAGTTTTAGGGACACACTTGAAGCGTTCTTTCCTGCTGGTGTGCAGTCCTGCCATACGTTTGGGGAAAATGGGAATGCTCCCTGGAAAGATTAATCCTTGGCACACAACCCTGAAAGCAGCCAAGTCTGGGAGAGATTATGACTGAAATTTGTCTTGATTCAAGTTTCTCTGAAGGGCAGAACTAACCTCAGTAATGCATGGAGAGCATAGGGGACCTCTGCAACTCAGTGGGTCATGCCCCTTCTGGAAACAGCTTATCAGTTTCTGTGTTTATTCAGTTTTAACTCAATGGGCTTAAAAAAAAAAAGTTTTAGAACACTCCCTCCCAAGGCATCTCAGAGAGCAGTAAATGAGAAAATATATTCAAATACATGTCAGTGTTCTTGCATGACAAAAAAAAGGTCTTTTGGGAAAGAGGTTTCACAAAAACATTTCAAGGAGTTGGACACCTTTTCCCATTTTTCAGTAAAGTCACAGGCACTACAAGGAATCCCAGAAATTATGTTTGGGGGGATTTTTCTGCTTCATGCTGGAGAAGCCAACATTAGGATATGGTTGATTTTGTAGATACTTTGGAAATAATCTTATAATTATGTGTAAAGACCTTGTTGAGTAAGGTTAAGAGCATTTGCTGTTATCCTTTAGGGAGAAGTTGTTAAAGCTGAGGTCCTAATCTCTTGCCTGGTTCCTCTCTATATCAGGTTGAATTTTATTCACAACAGATGCTGAAAAGTGACAAAGTGTAATTTCTCCATCTACGGCAGAAAATTGCTCATAATTTTTTGATAGCCATTTAGTCTTGATAAGGTCACATCCTCCAGCTAAACTAGGCTTAGGCATATTTATTTCTCTGCATTTAAGGCTGATAGCAAACACTATTTTAATTTTAACAAGTATTTATAGTCCAGGTCTGCACTGCAGTTTACGCCAGGGCTGTGGCTGGTTCCTGGAAGATGTGAGCTCACCTGTGTTAAGGAATGGGCTGCAGGATGAGTGGCCTTCTTTGAGGAATCCCAGGAAAATAAGTCCATGTACTTGACTCAAAGAGACAACAGTTTATCAGTTACTTAGATGTGCACTGAAGAGCTTGGTGGGCTGTGTTTAACTGGTGGCTTGAGATCCTATAAAAAATGGAATTGAAAACACAAGCATTCCCTGATAAGTACAAGCTCCAGTCAGTAACAGGAGATCTTTTACATTTGCCATCCTTGGAGGGAAAAAATGTCCAGTGCATTACAGAATTAACTTTATTGAAATGCTTAATAGATTTTACTTTTTTAAAGCTTCCAAGTAGTTTACCAGTTTGCAATTCATCAAGAAATGCATTTGATGTTCCTCCAAAAGGCACTTTCATCACTCCTTCTTTGAGAACATAACTGAATGCAAAGTAAAATACCCAATTGCTAGTAGGTTGATGGGACAAAGGGTTTTTTCCATAGGGGAAGAGAACAGAAATAATTCTCAAGGCAGCTTTGCTAGGTGTCTGGGGACAGAGCTGCTGCTTGGGGTGTAGTGTTCATGAGCTGTCCATAGCAGGAGGGAAATAAGCAGTGTCCCTCTCTTTTCCATTGACTTGCAGTCTGCAGCTGTCCAGCAGCAGGAAATGAGATTGCACTGGCTGGAACAGAGAGCACCAGGCTGGTGCCAGGAGGTGCACCAGGCCCACAGCCTCCCCCAGGCAGTGAAACAGCCAGGCTTGGGTGACATCTGAGGGATGTGGAGTCCCAGAGAGACCACCTGGGAATTCTGACAGCATTACATCAAGGTGAGAAACGCAAAATCCAGCATAGATGCTAGAGGTCTATTTCCCTAATCAAACAGATGCAGATGAGGTGAACAGGACTGGGACTGCCAACAACACTGTTTTGACTGTCAAAAATTAATATATTTAGCATATAAAATTAAGCTTATTGCAAATGTGTTAGATTTAATGTAGGATTTTTATCAAAAGTGCAGTATCTCTTCATGCATTAGATAACTTAGCTTGCAGTTCAGGGCCTTGCCTCACTGTTGGACTTTTATTGTGACATTTGATCTGAAAGCCAATATTTGAAATGAGGGCACAGAAGCTTTCCTTCAGGCCTGCAGGTAGCTAAAGTGACAGCTCCATGTCCCAGCTTCACACCAGAGGTTCAAAATTCTGCACAACCAATGTAACCTGGGGTGTTTTGCTTCACAGCTAAGGGACCATGATCCTAAATATTATTTACCTACTTAGTAGCAGTTATTTAAGAAATAGTAATTAGGCACATTGAAATAGTTAACACATATAAGTAGTTTATGTTAATGTAATCCTTTTAAACTGACATCAACAGTGTTCTTATCAGACCCATTTTTTGATTACTAATTATTTTAGTCTGAAAGTATTTTTGTGGGTGTGGGGAGAAGTGACTTTAGCAAACAACTTCAAGTGCTCCTGTAGTGAATGTACACAGTGATGTCGGACAGAACAAAACCTTTCTGGTCTTGTGGACTTGTCTCAGTTCCTTTGAATTTAATTATTGAAATTACCTACTATTGTTCCTAAATTAAATATTTAAGCTTTCTAAATGGCTGCTGTCCTAGTTTAGTTAAGGCAAGGTGATTGGTACTGACAGAAGAAGTGAGTTGGATCCTGGTATTGGGGGGGATCACAATTTGTCACTGTTTTCTCAGCACTGCCACCCCTGTGAGGGCCAGTCCAGCACTCTGGTACTGCACAGGCTAGGAATTTCCATGGAGATTTGTTTACGGTGTCCTGGCTGGGCAGAGGAATATCTGGAGCCAGCTTCCACCTCTGGAAGTACCATAAAAGTGAATATCCTTTCTGCATTACCTGAGGTTTTTTCAGTCTGCGTTTTTCACTTCTCTGATGTTTAATGAGATAATGAAGGAAAGTCACGAGGGGAAGCGAGTCAACTTAGTAATGCATTCTTTGTTTTTGTATGATTTGTATGGAGCTAAGTGTGAATTTTGTGCATCTATCTGTCATTCTAATTATGGGGGGAGGGAGGTGGTATAGATATCTGCAAAGTCTGAAGGCCGTAAGGGTACCCCGTACACAAGAACTTAAATTTTAAATTAAGAACTAATAAAATAAAGTACCAGTTTATTGCCACTATGGTGCTGAACAAAAGGGCTGGGAATGTCAGATTTATCTTTGTTGCATGCCTTTAGTTTTTTTTAAAAGGCAGGTGATTATGTTCTAGCTACATGTTTTCTGATTTTGGTTTTTTGGGGCGTTTTTTGCATGCATCTTAAAACTTTTGTGAGCATGTAGAAAAAAAAATATTTTAAAAATAATTTAAAAATGAAGACTGGGAGACAGTTGCATTTTCTTGAATATAACGTGCAATTCTAATGATAATTTAAATTATTCATAAAGCCTAAATAATTAGTCACTCTAGTTTTCAAGCAGACAGACAAGCAATATATACTGCATAACTAAGGTTAGAATTCTGTTTTAGGTGTTAAGTAGCATGAACACATTTATAAAGTCTGATTTTTAAGTGATCCACCTTGTGCTTGTAACAGCACAGCCATCACATATTTCTTCTCAAATTTTGTGTCATCAAGCACAGATTCCATGCTAACAGGCTTTAATAGTTAGAGGAACTTGAATATTTTTAAGCCCCTTCATTTGCTGGCCAGGCTGCATTAGCCCAACATGTCCCTCATCAGATCTCCAGGAAACACCTGAAGAACGAGGCAAGGGCAGACTGATGTCCCCAGGGTACTCTGCCATCCATAAAGGATGTATGGCAGCTGATTTCTGAGCCACACATGCTGTCTTTTGACTTCCATGTCCTCCATGGTTTTTGGTGTTCTCCATGGCTGTGTCTTGTTTGGTTTTGATTCTCTGCAGCCTTTTAACTGCAGCCATTCAAAAGCAGAGCTTTTTCTCAGTGTAAATTCACACTAAGGGAAGAAACACTTCCTTTTGTTTGTTTTGAAACTAGCAATGATACGCTCATATCCTTCTGTTGTTCCTAATCACTGCTTTACAGATAGCTGTGACTGTTCCTGACACACACTCTTGCCCAAGGCCCATATTTTATCATCCTCTTCCAAGTCATGTTCAGACACATTAGGCTCTGGAGTGGTCTTGTTAACTTAGTCCATCACGGAGAAGCTGATTGATACCCGCTCATCCTTTGCACCACCTTTTGTTTCTCTATGCCCTTTCATGAGACATAAAGAGGCAGGAAAGCAGCACAGCAAGCAGTAATCATGATACAGGCAAAGCAGAGATTTATGTATTGCCTTATGAAGGCTTTTCTTTGTGCTCTCTGCCTGGCCTAGGATTGCTCATATCAGTTTTCCTTTATTCTGTTGTTGTTTGACTGTTAGCACTGTGCTGAAGCTGCCCTAAAGCTGGCTTGGAGGTATGGCTTTTCTTGGTCATTAGGGAGGATGCAGAGGCAATCTTTTCATATGAAAAGCTGTTTGAGGGGTGGGGGCTGAGGGTAAAGGTCTCTCATGTTCATTTCTGTCACTGAATTTCCTCTGCCTTTTTTTTTATGCCTTAAAAATTATTTTTTAATCATTTAATAGTCACGAAGCGGTTCTTTCTGTGGTCCTGAACACGTGCTCCTCTCCTTTGAGAACTGTGTTTGCTGTCTTGAGCAGATGTCATCCATCCCCTCCCTGTTAAGCCCCTCTGAGTCATTTATAACAGTGTCTGCCTGTATTGGTCCCTGAAACCTCTCCTGTAGCCCTCATCTCTTCCGTAGAAAATTATATTCACATGTCACATTTGACCCTATTCTTCAGGATCTGGCCTGGAAATTGTAAAAATTCAGCCTGACATGGAGCCTGGCATTTTCCAGTTTCTATTTCCTGGGCAGTGTTAGAGCTGTGGATGGCACATGGCAGCCAGGAGTGCAGGCACCCCACTCCTGTGATGGGTGACAACCACTGAGCCACCTGCTCTGTGCCCATTGCTGCCTGGCACAGAGCAGGGTTTGGGGCACGGGGGGCTGCCGAGGCCCTTCCCAGCTGGGGTGTGTGTGTGGGGCTGGGACTGCCGCTGGCTCTGAGCGATTGGTGCTCACCTCTTGGTCCATGATGGCTTCTGCCACTAACAGCTGTGACAGTGTCTTTGTTATTTCCCTAATCCCCTCCCCAGGTAAGTGTTTCCAGCACAGGACATCATTAACATTCTCTCACATCATCAGAGATACCAAGTAAGAATTTATTTTTCTGGTGGGAAGTCAAATACGCACTAAAAAGAAATGAGAACCGATTGTGAGTATTTTAAATCAAAAACCTGCTAGAAATGGCATGGCAGTATCCTGTTGCCCACTTCTATGGGAATTAAATATGACTCCTGACTTGTAGGTACTATTTGAGTATTTCCCTGTGCAATATGCTTGGTAATGCAGCAAGGGCTGGAGCTCAAATACATTTTCACATGTAAAGATTGTAAGGGAATTTTCTCTGGGAAGAAAAAAATAAAAGAGGCACTGGAGAGCAGAGCAGCCTATAAACCATGCAGAGACACAGCTCAAAAGTGACTTTATTTTGAAATAAAGGAGTTGCTTATTTCCATGAAGCTGAACTGTGTTTATTTCAACTCTGATAAATGGAGACACATGTGATAAATGAATGTCTTAGTAGTTTTGGACAGGGAAACTGATAAGGTCCTATCTTGTTTGCATCAAAGTCCTAAAATCCATAGAACTTAATCAAACCAGAAGTGTTCACCGAACTTTATAACAAAATAATACTTTCTATTTTCCTTAATAAACCTGACATCAGCATTGTTAACATTTGGCCTTCAATTTCTTTAAAATTATTTTAAATGTCACCTACTATCAGTATAGAAGGAATGATTTCTAGTAAGACACCAGGATTGAATCACTCTGTAATTATAATAATTGTATTTACAGAGGAGGAAACAGCTTCTCTCATAGGGAGAATATTTTAATTTGTTCTGCTGTTTGTGGTGTCTCCTTTTCTTTTTCTTTTATTTTTTTTTCTTTAATTCCCAGTGGGTAGGTTAAAAAGTAAAGAGACAGAATTTTCCCCAGGAGACTGATTCTCCCCAGGCAGAATACATATTTTAAAGTGACTACCATCAATGTGATGTGGTAATAGACCTTCATCCCTAATGCAAGCACTGGCAGCAACTGAGGCATCCGAGGCATCATTTACTAGAATATAACTGCAGATGACTTTTTGTGGCTTTTTGTAGCAATCTGACTTCAATTCAAACCATAATCAGCTAATCACTGGCAATTTTCAGATATGAGTCAAGCTAATTTCAAGACAATCCGCCTTAGTTTCATTGAGCAGCCCTGGGGATGATGTTTATGTTGATGTCCATTAGTATTCCAACTGACAGTAATGTAAGCTCTGCAAAAAGGGGAAAAAAAAAAATACCACAAAAAAAAGGCCTCTCTAAAATGAGCAATAACAAAAAGTCTGCCAGCCTTTCTGCAGAAGTGCAGAAAATGGAAGCTTATTTTTCACCACCTGTGTTCCCACAGCAGAAGATCTGAACCTGGGATGGAGCTGTGTAAGTAAGCAAAGGGTCATTTAGGATACTTACCCTGACTGGAAGGGGTACTTTAGCTTCTCTTCAGCACTGAATGTCAAAATATTTGCTGTGCCCAAAATCATGGAAACTGAGAATGGGGTTGGAATCAAGGCCTCACAACGTGTCTGTGACTTTTTGCAAGAGCTCTTAGCTTCAAACCACTGACAATTCCCCTGCCATGCACCACTAAGGTATGTAAATGAGTCTAGAACCTGATAGATTGAGGGGTCTTTTTCCTTGTGTTTTGCCTTTTAACCATTACTTGAATTGTTTCTCTCTTTTCAGCCTGTAGACTTAGATATACACAACACCCCATTTGCAGAGAAACATCCCTCACAACACAGAGGTGTGGGTCTTCGAGTCATGCAGCCAAAGAGATGCTGTGAGACTGAAGTGGATAACTTAACCAAACGAGCAGATTTCTTTTATGGAAACACTCTATAAGTCCATTAGTTTATGGGCAGAAATTGGGTGGATAAAGCCTGTCCCTGGCACTGCTGAACACAGAGTGGGGTGTTTTTGGCATCTATTTCATGGAGGAGGGAGTAAACACTGAGGTCCATTTCTTGATGCAAGATAATATTGTTATTGCAGTACTAACCTTGCCAGGGAGCATTTGTTTCATTTTGCCATTGTGGTTAGCAACTGCAGCTTTGGAGCTGTTGCCAGTGCTTCCTTTGCCTTCAGCATGCCAGTAAGAGGAAATTGAAGTGCTGTGGGATCTCTTGGCCTCTTCTTGGGAGCTTCTGAGAGAAACCTCTCAGTGCCTCAGTGCCAGAGACACGCAGGGTCTGTCCCTCCCACCTCAGAGGCCTTAGTGGTCTTGGCACCTCACTGTGGGGGAGGAACAAGACAGAATTTTCACCTAAACCCTGATGGGGAATCCACAGAGAGAGGGACAGGAGTCTCTTATTGCAGCTACTATTATTTGATCAAGCTTGAAAACAGCAAATCCCACAAAACCCCATGAAATATGCAGCACTAAAAAAAAAAAAAATCTTTATTCCAAATCAATCACCACTTAAGCAGACTGAAATGAACAGTAAAAAACTACACCCCCGGTGTGTTGAGCAATCAGATATTCAGTGCTTCATCTTGAGTAACACCAGCCAGGAAACACTTCTGTGGCCGTCCCCTGTTTGGATCTCTATTAACTGTGATCACTGAGGAAGTGGACCTGGAGTCATAAACAATTTTATTCAGTGTACAAGGGTGGTGAGATGGCAACCAGAGTGATAACACAGCTAAAAAGGGAATACAGATTAATAGAAAGTGTTCAGAATGTCATTTGAAAAAGCAGTGGTCCTTCACCCTCGATAGCGTGTTCAGCTGGCTGCATCTCAAAAATATGAAGAGCAGAAACAGTTCTACAGAGATAACATGATTGGTTCTGTAGGAGAACTTCCATAAGGAGAGAATGTGAAATGACAGTACCTGTTTATCATGGATGAGATAAATCAGGCAGAACAAGCTCCTGTTAGACAAAGTAATTAACGGCATCCTTGTTCTCAGAAAGGTCTTCTTTAAGGAGATTTTAAAAAATAAAACATGATTTAATTATGGTGGGTAACAGCAATTGTGAAGCTTACACTGATCATGCAACATAAACATTATATTGCATGTCACAGCTGCACATTAGAACATAGGAAACATTCTTGTGCTATCATATATGTTTTTATGTGGCACAGGGCATAGAATCTTCTGATGTATTATATTGGACCACATTAACTTTTATTGCAGTCTTACACTGTGATAAGTTATGTGTGTATATATCCACATTACAATACATTATGTATGAGATGTACAATGTATGCACACAATGTTATAGGTCCATGTCTATATAAAACATAATTAAAAATCTAATCTTAATATATTAATACCAAATTTCTTTTTGGTCACATTTAACAAAGATATAGGAGAGAAATAAAAGAGAGGAACCTAAGATGGATGAGAAGAAACTCCCTAGGTGTGTTAGATATAATTATGTAATTGCTATATGAGTTTAGATTATATGAGTATGTATATTTTTATAGACTCCAGATGTTGGACTATATGTCTAAAATGCATATTTCAAATATATATACACAAATAAAGCATGTTATTATTTTTGTATTTATAAAATCTACACATCCTGTGCACGCAGATATTTTTATATATGACATACATAGAAGAAGAGGTGCCATCATGCTCTATGGGTATATGGATTGATATAACAGCAGTTTTTTCCACGCAGGTCATTCCATAATTGCTCATTAGGAAGGAGGTTGCCTGAAAAACAAAAGACTGAGTAGCAGCAAAAAAATAATTACTGTGGAGTACTGGACACAATTTTTTCTGTGTGTCAATCTGAGCCACAGTTGAGATAGTTACACATTGCCAATGTCTTACAGCAATTACAAAAGAAAGCTTCCAAGGCCCTTTTTGAGGTGGTTCCCACCACACCCACCCACAAATCCCAAGATCTGTCCAACTGCAATAGTTCTAAATGTCATTCCTTTGTCCATTGCATGTTGATGCTGTAGCCAGAAGGGCAGACTTGGTGCTGTCTGCTGGGGCCCGTGGAGGTGTTAAGAACATTTCTGTGCATTTGGGAAGAAACTTCTGCTGCCCAAAGAGGCTCCCAGCTCCACAGAGTGCTGCAGTTGATCCCACAAGGCACCTCATGCCACTTTGGCCTGATGGGGAGTGTGGGAAGGTGTAGTGCCAGTGTGACTGGCCCACAGAGTGCTTTAAAATACCTTCCGTGCAGATTTTGCACAGCAGCACTGCCAGCGCTATAAATATTCATGGGAAGCAAATACAAGAGGAATTTGTGCACAATGAATGTATTTTAAAAGGGTTGTAAAATATTCAGAGAAAATATGTCCAGCATGAACTAGAGGCCCAAGTCTGGGAGTTACTGACACATTCCCCCAGCACTAAGCACCTGATTGCAGCTCCTCAGATTCCTGAGACAGGCCTAGGTCCTGAGCAGAACAAGTACCCATAGGCTTGCTCAGTACTTTGTGTATTCCAGCCCTCCCAGAGTGCTTGAGCCAGAGATACTCTGCTGGAAGCTCTTAACTCACTCTCTGACCTGTGGTGCTGCCGTATGTCAAAGTCAGATATTCAGCGAGAGAAATGTGGAATTCCCCTGAATTAATAACACAAAGGGAAGATTATGAATACAGTTTTGCTATTAAAATGAGAATTTTGTTCCACATTTAAGTAATTTGTCATTAAAAAACACAGCCCATGTAGTAGATCCAACAGTACAAGAGAAAGGTAAAGTCATGTTTGGTTGCAGGAATGCTAAGCTGTTTTTAGCTGGGCTCCTCTCAGCACTATCTTTTAGCAGGATCAAGATTTATTGAGCCTTGCTTGTTTGAGATGAACAGTGGCTTCCCCTTCATAGCTTTTTGCTGGGGGGGAGGTATTCATTCCAAAGGTGAGGAAATGAATCAATATCCATTCCATTGGATGTTGATTTATTGCCATTCTGAATTCCTCCTTCCTTGAAAAATGATGAAATATTTCCATCATTTGTGTGTGTGCAGAATACACCCAGTAAAAGCCTCCAACAGGATCAACATTGTTAAAGGATGGTTTCAAGCCATGGCAAACACAGAGGTCACAGAGCTCTCCTCAGTCAGACTGATGGGTGGAGTATCTCGGGTACACGTGTGCAATACCTGGGCACTGCACCTGGAGGACTCTGAGGAACAGAAAACAAAGGCTGTGCTTCAGCACAGACCCCAGCGAAGGCGAGGGCACAGCCAGCAAGCAAGAGATTGAAATGGGAAATTAAGCAGCAGCAAAGGCCAGTGCTGGCAGTGTCAACCCAGCTGTTTCCTGTGCTGCAGGAAGGGCTGGGGACAGAGTGTCCCAGGCTTTCCCATGTGGAGCTGGCTTGCCAGGGTGCAATTCCAGCCACCAGCCCAGTCTCATCACTGTGCATCAGCTGTGTGACCTAAAAGGGGGTGAGGAGCTGAGTGCAGACAGACCTGCATCATTACCTGCAGTGAAAATCCCAGATCCAAAGCCTTCAGGTGCTCTGCAGTGATTAACAGTATCACAGCATCCTGGTGATACATCTTCCTAAAAAACACAGGCTGGGAATAATCCTAAAGTTCATTAATTTATTAATGTGTCAGATGGCCACCCAAACACCTGAGCTGAAACCAGGAAAAGTCTTTAGCAAACTTCAGTTGCCTCCAGGCTAAAGTCTCAACTTGGAGTGCTACTGGGATGGCTGGGAAGGGGGTCCACAGAGGCACAGTTGTCTCACATGTGCTCTTATTAGCACCCACTCCTCTACTGCCATATGGCACCTTCTGTTGAGATATGCTGTAAACAATATTGCAGAAGTCTAAATAATATTTAAGTAAAAGCAGCATAGGCCCAAGTGCTTCTTGGTGCAACTGAGAGTTGTAATCGTTCCTTTTCATCGTTACAGCTAAGTCTGCTCAGCTGCCCTTACAGTGAGTTTCATCTCTGTCTAATTCTTTTCTGAAGTTAGAAGAGAAAGTTCATTTGACAATAATCAATGAATCACACACTATTGGCACTGGGTTAGTTGAATGCTGTTGTGGATGGCAGCTCAGCTGGCCTTCTATTGTAGTAAAGAGATTGAATTTTCAGTAAAACTGGCATCCTTGTAGAGCCCGCGCTGAATTACGGCGCCTGTGGGAAGTCAGCCTTTCCTGGCAAGGAAAAATGAAGTGAAAAGCAATTTTCAGTTAAGAATTTCCTTTCTTCAATGATGAATTCTGGAGCAAGTCTTCAAGTTTATTTGTGCCAGACACCCACAAACACAGGGCTGCACAGCTGCAACCCTTCTGGAGTAATAGGTCAGTACAGCAGTACAAGGAGAGGTGAGACAATGGAAGTAGCAGTGATTACAAACACTATTCACAGAATCACAGAATATTCTGAGCTGCAAGGCACCCATAAGGACCTTCAGCTCTAAAGTGAGTGGCCCATACAGGGATTGAATCTACAACCTTGGCATTATTAGCACCAGGCTTGAACCGAGTTAATCTCAGGGTCAACTCCAATCACATTTCAAGGAGATTTTTGTTGTTGTTTGGAGAAGATAGCAATATGTGAAGCAGGACACATGGGCAGCAGTTCTAGACAAAAACTAACCAGCTTCAGCATTTGTTTAACACTGGCAAATCACCAGCTCCTGTGGATTCCCTCAGACACTTCTACTGATTCCTGTCATGCCCGCACTAAACCCACCATTTTCCTGCCTCTTTTCAGTAACTCCTTCCATAGCATTAGTCACAATAAAGGACTAAACTGTAATCACTATAACTTTGTGGTACACCTGCATTTAACTTGACAGAACAGACAGTCCAGAAGAAAATAAAAGAAAATCTTGCTCTAGGTTGGGAAAAAACTTTTTTTATTAAAAATGGGTCTTAAACCCTGTGTGAAGTTAATTGCCAATAACTTTTTTTTTCATCCCGCTCCATTCCCTGTAAGGATGCTTTTTAACTTTTCCCTGCAATTGACCTAAGCCTTGTCCTCTGCTTGCCATGGCTATACAGTGTGTGTGTCAATCAGCTGCAATGACATACATTTAGTTGCAAGTAATTATGTTTGGCCAGATAAAATTGTACAGTTAAACTTAATTATCACCAGATGTGTTTCAATATAGCCTTTCAACCTCTGAATTATCCAATACACTCTCACTCACACTTTTACTTTATCTCATTAATTGACTCAGTAACTAATCCCAGGCAACTATCTTTACTGTAACCATAATCAGGGAGGTTAAGCTAGGCCATAGGACTACAGGCTAGGCTGTGGCTTTGCCTGAGCTTCAGAAGCCTGAAAGCCTGGCTTTTGAAAGGGCTGGCTTATGGTCCCGAGTTACTCCAGTGCCTTAGATATTACCTGTTACCTCCCAGGCACAGCTCCATTGGAATGTGGAGGTGGTTTTGTTTGCATCTCCACTGATGAGTCAGAGGAAGCTGGGGACAAGAAAAGAGCTGAATACATCAGTGTTCCCATTCACCTGGCTGAAGAGAAAGCAGAGGAAGAGCTTTGCCTCACAGCTTGACTTTTGGTTCCCAGGACAGTCCCAAGGACACTTATCTATGTGAAGTCCATGGATCATTGCTGGTCTTGGGGCTTTCGTCCCAGAAGAGCCCCTCAGATGCGAGGAGCAGGAAGATCCTTTGAAAAGAGAGGAGCCAGGCCACTGAGACCTTTCTTCTGTCAATGCAATTGAGTTCCTGCCTTTTTTATTTTTAATGTATCTTCCAACCGCTTCTTTTTTAAATTTGCACTTCCTCTAGTAATGATGTATCCTACTGGGGGGAAGAAAGGGAAAACTGTTTACCTTGGAATCTTTGCTGAATTGATTAAAGGTATGATAAAATACCCAAGCACTTATTGCCATGATTTATTTAATATGGCTATATAAAAATAGACATTCCAACACCAAATTTTATTCAGAAGAGATAATTCAGAAGGCATATGTTTTATTAAAAATAAAATGAAGGCAACAAATCTTCATAATTCAAAATATACTAATGGCCAGATTCTATGATCAATAGTGAGCTCTCTCTTCATTTTGGGTGCCAAAGAAATTATTGGTAGATAGGGTTACTACAGTAAATTCATATTGGACATTTCTTTCATCTCCATACCAAGAATGATGTAAAAATGGAGTCATGAAAATTCCCTGCCTTAGAGAACTTAAAATGATGAAGGTAACACATTTTTGAAGAGTGTTGGCCCAAAAGGCCTAGGAGAACAAGGTTTAAACTGAAGAGGTGGAAGAAGGGTGGGAGGAGGGGTGTGGAATGATATTGTCAATTAAACCCTGAGTGAGGGAATGAAAAATGACATCACCTGCATATTTCTGACACCCACGCCAACACACAGGGCTGATAAACACAGCAAATTTCAGCTTGGTGAAGCGGGACACTTAAGGGTAGATTTAAAGGGACAGTTTCTCAAATATGCTATTTTAGACAGGGGACAAAGAGAACAATAAAACATCTTGGCTGTGTAGTATGTTTGATGCTCATTCAAAATGATTTTGTCTGGCTCATGAAATAGTAAGTTTCTTGCCTTAGAGGTGGTCATTCTTCCCATCCTTTGCTTATTCCTTTCTTTCCCTCCCGCAATATCAAGCTCCTTAAAGAAAAAAAGAAACAACAAAAACCACCACTTTGAATGAGTGAGTTACCTCATCTTCAGGAGGCTTTTATAAATGGAAGGATTAGAGGTACACAGAGAAATTAAGGATAGGAAGACCAGGAAGACAGGCATTTATTTTATTCTGTGTGTGCCATGTCACATAAACTGTCAGATGATCTCAAACTTGTGTTGTGCTCATGTTTCTCACTACAGACCAGTGATCTCCCTTGAGAAGGTGAGGATAAATCTCCCTTGGAACTCCACAGGATTTTAGAAAGCAGCTACTGAACCAACAAGCCAGGAGTTCATGGCTTGCCTTTGAGTCCTAACCAACAGAAGCATTTAGGAACTTTGGACAATCTAAGCCTCTGATATGGGGGTTATCAACATCTGGCTTTTACTGAGTGTGCACAGACCTTCAGGGACAGGAGATGGGCACAGGGCAGCAGCTCCATGCTGAAACCTTACAGCTGAGGTAATGCTAACCTCAGACACCCATGAGTTGTGACTGCAGTGATGAACAGCAAGACACCTGGGTGAGTGCCTGGATGGTCAGACCTTTTCCCAGCTCTGTGGTCACTGCCAGTGAGGAAAAGCAGAGAGCAGGGAGGGCCCAATGCAATGCACAGGCTCTTGAAAATCTCAGTCCTCAGAGAGAAGGAAAAAATCTATTAATAATTACAGATAAAATGTAGTTTGTTCAGGAAGCACTGGTTTCCAAAATTAGAATGGGCTCCTTCTACAGCAGTAAAAGCCCACTACAGTAACAAAAATTTTAAAATTCCCTGTCTGTTGCTCAGAGTGGAGTCATGAGTCAAGCATGGTGTGAGCTTCTGCCCTGCACACCTCTCCAAGCCCCTGGCTCAGGAATGTCTCATGCAGCCTGGCTGGCTGGCAGCACCCCAAGGGCAGCCCCTCGCCCCATGTGCCTCACACAGTCCTGCCCAAGGTCCCCCTCATGCCCACCACACGTGGCTGGGTTTCCCCAGGTGGGGCAGGGCTCACTGCTGCCCACTGTCCCCAGCCCCCTTGCTGATAAGATCGAACACAAAGGGCATTTTCAGCATCATATCCGTGGGTGTAGCCAAAGAAAAGCAATTTTCCCCTCAGGAGGTGAGTCCTATGAGCTCCTTTGTACAGTAACCTCATTGAGCAGCTCCAGAAGCACAAGGTTACTGCACTTACTTAATATGCAACCCAGCACTGTGTATTTTCATACTTAATATGCAGATCTAATTGCTTGCCTGCATTTTGATTACCTTCTCTTCCTGGAATTTGCTCTTGTGTGGCTAATCCTAGTGAACTTCAAAGCATGAACTCGGTGGCTTTTATTTTTTTATTTCTGCAGTTTGTGTCTGAGGCCAATGTCAAAACTCTTTGTAAGGAGCAGGACTTACGTTTTTTAGTTTAGAAAAGAAAAAATAAAGTCTCTTAGCAGTCAGTTGTCCTCTTTTTTTAACCTCAGGACCTTTATGTTACTGACCTGGAAGGTTACCCATTTGGTCTGGCCTTAATTAGCACTTCCACATTGTCTCCTGCCAGCAGCATCCTCAGTCCTGCCTACCTAATACCAGCTTCAAGAATGGCTCATATGTAATCCCTTTCAAGACTAGGGCTATTCTTCAATTCTGTGTAAATGCAAAGCAATTTGTCTAAGTACTTCTCTGTCTCAAACTGCTAAACCCAACCCACACAAATGCATTTCCCTGTAAGTGCCCCCACTTCCCACACTCTCCCTCACTTTTCACATCTTTTCCCATTATCCACCTCACCAGCAATAAAATGCAATAAATTTGTTTGCCTCTTTTGATGTGGTGAGTGTCTACTTTAAATGCCACCTTGTTTAGAGATTAAAAAAACAGAAAAAGGAAAAATAGCCACAGAACAAACTAATCTCCCTTTCCAAATATAAAATAAAAGCTGTCTTATTTTTAGGCTTTGCAGCAGCTCATGTGTCATTTTCATCATTTCTTTCTCTCTCGATGACTGAGAAGCAGTGAGAGGAGGCGAGAAAATACTTTTTTTTTTTTTTTGTTCCCCCTGGAAAATACATATTCAGAGCTTTCCCTAACCTGATTTCCTTCTGTATTAAATCACCCATAGCCAAAGCTAAAATGAGCCTCAATAACCTGACGTATTTGTCAACTTTTTGTAAAATGTGTATCAGTGATTAGACATTAATATAAGAGCATCAGCAACGTGAATCATGGAGGCTGTAATTTTTAATGTTGTAAATCATTAGATTTGCAGCACATGGCAGCAAGCTAAGAGAAGCAGGGCTTCCAGGGGTGGTTGAGAGCAGGCTGGGAAGTAGGGCAATTTCATCAGAAATGAACCGTCCCTTTAGCCCGAGAGCAGAGGGAAGAAGTAGTGCAAGAATCAATTTTAGACAATACTGGGCCCATTCAGTATCTTGCATGAGTCACACAGGACCTGACTCCTGCTCAGCTGGACCAACAATGAGCTGTTCCAGCAATTCCAGGGACAGCAGATCCAGCCATTAACTCTTTCAGTTTCTTGGATCCCTCATGAATAAGAGGAGATTTTTTTTTTTCCCTTTTAGTTTTTTTTTCAATACCCTTCAACAGGGAGATACCAACACCAGATGAGCTTCGAGCTCCTGCCCTTGAGACTTAATTTCCCCAAAATGACAACTAATACCTTCACAGAGAGCAGCGTTTCTGGCAGGTATCAGCTCAGTGAACACAGGTGGTAATTCATTCTGTAGGTCTCATTCACAGGAGGTTTTGTTAGCCAGTGTACTATGCTAGTAGAAACATCTAGCTGGGCTGCACAATTACAAACACAACATTCTGTGCCTTAAATATTTGACTTTTAGGTTAAACTGCCAGGAGAAAAAGGTGAATGCTTAGTTCATACTACCACAGCTGCTTTGCATCAAAAAGCCCTTTCGGTGTGTAAATATTGAATTTTTCTAAAGGTGTTGACTACCCTAGGAGAAGAAAGCATGAATACATCCAATAAACACCCTTGAAATCCATTCTTCTGCCCTCTCAGCTGTGGTGAAGAAGGTTATTTGGGGAATCTGCCAGCTGATGCACTTTACAGTGATGTTATTTGCCTGTTGGGACCTTTGGCTGCTGATTACAAGTTCCAAGCGTAAGGAGCGAGGGCAGCTGCAGAAGGCCTGGCTGTGCTGTGCCCTGGGTTTGTCACTGTGCCCCTGAACAGCAGCTCGAGATCTGGCACCACACGCTGCTGTGAAGGGGTGGTACTGCTTTGCCCTGAGCTCTGTGTGCCTCTCCCCCCTTTTAGCCCTAGCACCGGGCCTATTTGCTTCCCTGGTAGTTAAGCTGAGTATTTGCTGACTAAACCATAACTCCAGCTCCTGCTTCTGCCTTAGTCTTGCTCCCCAAAATGCAGCCTGAGCTGTCCCCAGGCTTCTTGCTTGAACCTTTGTCCCAGCTTGCCATCAGCCATGCACAGCCCCAGTCCCTCTGTGTTGGACACACACCACCCTCTGTCACAGTCCTGCCTTAAAAATAGAGCTTTTCCTGTTTCTCTCAAAGACTGCCAATGTTTCTAGTGGAGGAGCTGGAATAAATAGCACATAGCTATCAATTAACACTGGTGCTTCATCTGAATGTTTTAAAGTCTGACAGATCTATTAATAGTAAAGAGTCAAGGCACCTAATTTCTGGGTACTCTAAAATTCAATATCAAGTCTGTTTGATTGTCCTGGATTTCTATTGAAAATTATCATGCATAAGTTTCTGCTAAGCTGTGTTTCTTTGTCTTGATGTTATCAAGTTTAGTGCTTATTTGTTCAATGGGTAATCTGGATCCTGCAGCAGACTGTCCTCAGGACTGATGCAAGATCCAAAAGGACTGAGGAAAATGTCACTCTGCCAAACTAAAACCACCAAACCCCACAACAATCTCCTGAGATTAAAAAAAAAGAGCAGAAGAGACAGTAAAAAGCAAGAAGTCTTGGAGGATCTTTTTCAAGACTCCAGAACTGGACATTTAGGAGTCACAGTTCTCCTTTAAGGACTGCAATTAACCTCCAGTCTTGTCAGCTGTTGGTAAGGGTTTTGCTCTATCCTACTCGTCAGCCACAGCTGGTTGAGGCCCTAAAGCACAGGGCAGCACAGAATCTACATTTAGCTGGTTTTAACTCACAGCAAGAGCACTAGGACAGGAGTAGGTGCCCTACAAGTCTTTTCTTCATATAGTGGAGGAAGTAGTTTTCTGTCATTCGAGAAAAAGAGAATATGTGGGTGGATAAATGATGATGACTAATAACATGCCCAATGATAATAGTAAGCAGACTTCAGGCGTAAGGTAACATTGTATTTTCCTTTAATATTCACTATTTACCTATCCTCTTGTAGAAGGTCTCATTACAATTAGAAATTTCAGTTCTCGTTCATTAGCACTTAAAGCAGCATAATGTTAATGCTAATTGGACAGAGCAAACAGACAGACATCCTGCTTTTAGAATGATAACTCCCTCTG
The DNA here is from genome assembly GCF_965178545.1 of Coloeus monedula. Lineage (NCBI taxonomy): Eukaryota > Metazoa > Chordata > Aves > Passeriformes > Corvidae > Coloeus > Coloeus monedula. Next base: position 8,493,416 of record NC_138788.1, read on the forward strand.
TGTGCATTACCCTTCTTCTCATATGTATAGTATGGATCTTGCACACTGTGTCTTGCAAAAAAAGAAAGAGAAAAAATAGAGAAAACACTATGTTTCTGAAAGCTAGAATAAAGATTTAACACAATATCTTAAAAGATACAGCATTAAAAGTGAGAAATGCTGAGAGTGAACAAATGATTTTGTTAATTTTTTCCATGCGTGATGGAATTCACTCTCTCATCACAGACTGGATTCGTTCCTCTGTTGTGCACTGTTCTGGACATAATGCCACAGAAACTGATAAAGATAAATGGTGATAAAGAAGCAGGAGCAAAGATAGAAAAACTATGAAGGATGAGGTTTTTATATCCAAAATAGGGACCTGACTTTTAAAGATAACTACACCAAATAAGATCAATAAAGGAGTAAATTAGACTTGAATTAGGTCCTGCAATGAATCTGTGGGATTTTGGTATTATTTAGCTAATTCTGTGCCAGCCTGAGGAAGCTGGAACAGGGGTTTGTGTGAACAAGGATCCCCAGGTCACACCAAGGGCACCAGCTGCATGAATTGCCCTGTTTCTTTAGCCACCAAACCAGTACACAGGAAAAAGTGCACATTGGTTCCTCTGGAAAAGCAGAAATCCAGATGAACCACAGGGACTGTGGGACCAGAACCAGCTGGAAGAAATGCTGAAGTGTGGAATGCAAGGACAAGATCTTTGCAAGCCAACAACCAGGGCTGTGCCAGGACTAAACCCAACTGCTTGTTCAAAGACTATGGAAGAGTCCTTAGCTATAACTGTGAAAATACAAATTGCCCTGCTTTATTGTATAAACTCGGTTTTTTTCTTTCAAATGTAACTCAGGAACTATACACCCCTGAAATAGATGAGTATGTTTCATTCATCCTGAAACTTCTCTACACTCAGCTTATAAATAATAGCTCGTTCCTCTGATCAAACAGTGCCATTTGGAGCACATCCAGAACTGTGGATCAAAATCCACACCTCTTGGGCAGTAACTCATGCCTTGGGAAGCCTCCTATCCGTGCTAAGAAACCATTCAGAAGCATAGCTGTCTAAACAAACAGGCTAAATAGAATTTATTATTTTTTAGTATAGTTTAATGCTCTTGTATTTAGCCATTTTTCAAGTAAAATATCTCTCTCTACAAAAATTAAGTAATTCCAGGTGCATATGAGGGACAGTGCAAAGGCCAGTGTCCAAAATGATTTTGATTTAATATTAATGTAAAAAATATCATATATTTACTATAGAGAGTTTGAAGGAATAGCATATATATAGGTGTCACATATATTAAAAAGAAAAGTAAAAGGAAGGGACACTAGGGAGAACTAGAATTCTAAGCTTGTTCAAAGATGATAGAATTTTGAAATTGGATAATTTTAAAGCTTTTCTCATTTTAAAGACAAAACCCCCATGATATATGTACCCTCCAGCAAAGGTGCTTGCTTAAATACTGAGTCTGTATCATAATTTTCACAGCCAAAAAAAAAAGAGTAACACAAGAGGCACTATTCTCCAGAAAAGACACTTCTGTAATTTTTATATATTCTCCACCCTGGACTTCCATTTCTGACATGCAGTCCACATTGTCTTGATACGGAAGGATGGAAGGAAAAACAACATTTCTTAAAAATACTTTCTTTGATATGGTTTCAAATCAAATTTAGTTTGGAGTTAGACAAGACTTTCAGTAAGAAGGTTCAAAAGCAGATTTTAGTCACAAAATACCCCAGAGGCCTGCTGTATTTTTAGTATCTACAGAGGCATCTCCAGGGCAGGAGCTCTTCATTCTTTCTCTCTCATTTTCCTGACCTCTTGATTGGGAGAGTATTTTCTAGCCGTCAGGATGTTTTTAATGAGAAATATTAAAAACTTCATTACTGTGAGAAAAAGGGGGGGGGGGGGGTTGGGAAAACACACAATGATTTTGTATTTAAAACTAAGTCTTTATAAAGACTCTGCTCTTCCAATTCACTAGACATCTCTATTCACAAGACCTAGAAAATGATAATTACCCCTGACATGCAGTTTGAGTTGAAAATTTAAACGATAAGCTTTACATTAAGACCACAGTACAGGAAAGGTTTAGTAATAAACAGAGAGTTTATAACAAAAAGTCTTTATAATAAAACTTATAGAAGAGATAAAACATTTCAGCAGAATTTTCAATAGTATTTTTTCACAAAGTTTTCTGTAAAGAACCTGCACCTAATTTTATCTCCAAAGACCAGGGGTGTTAACCACTGATTGAGTCCTTATGTCAATTATATCCAAATTTCCCAGATTGCCTAAAAATATCAGTCATTAAACTCAATGGCAGCTAATCTAGTTACATCCACAGAAACAGAGTTTTCTATTTATTTCTTTTGCCTTTTTCATCTCCATTTTTATCCCTCTTAACCAGTTTGGGTCCAGAAAAGATGCTCTCTAAAAACTGTACATGTAATTTCTCAGCTGTAAACAGGAAAATATACTCACAGTACACATAACTGAATTTCTTTTCCCCCTACATGGAGAGCTTGAATCCCATTTGCAACACTTTGACTGTAAAACATTCCTACTTTTTCCTCCTGGGGGGCACTGATAAATAGACTTTGGTGTTATTGCTCCACAGTGACTGAAGTGTGCAGTTCATTGACCTAAGTTTTGAGGGCAAATTGCACACTGAGGCTCCTCGCTTTCCATAAGGGTGAGACTATTTTTTTTTTTTTTAAACCTGCCAAAATATTATTCCTATTTTTTAATGACCTTATAATGGGTTCAGCATACTCTTTCCCATATTGAAGAGCAATAGCAAAATTACTCCACTGTTGCCCAGCATGTCTGATGCCAGAGCAGTTAAATTAACATTTTTTGAGAGTATTGAATGCACCCATGGGCACAGTTGTACACATTCGTACAAGTTATTAACATAAATAAGAAAGAAATTACTGTAACACTTGAGCTGACCTATGATCAAATTATCTGCTGACAAGTCCCACCATATATCAAATAACTTGCTTTTACTCTTTAGCAAAAGTGATGCTTGACAGAGGCACAGTTACAAAACATTGGAAGAGGAGTAACCAAAAATTCTCTGGCTTTACAAGAAGTAAAAATTTTGCTATTTTACAAAAATAGATTTTAAAAAATATATACCCTGGGAGAAAAAAAAACCCAAATCACTATGATCTTGATATATGCCAGTTAAAATTCATCTCATTCCCCCCACTTTCCCTCATAAATCAAAACTGAATGCAGAGATCCCAGGGATGAGGAGCAGGTGGTAAAACAGCATAAAAATCTCTTTTCTATACTTACACAGAGAACCAAATTCATGTTGAAAAGAATGGGTCATTTTTACTGCTAGTTTAGCCACATGGCTCCCGGGTACCAATTTTGTGAAGTATTATCCATTTTTACTGTGGGCCATTTGTTTCCTCTGCAGATCTCCTTGAGACTTACGGAACCTACAGTCATGGATTATTCCAGTTATGCTTTTGAGCGTAGAATGATGATTGGACAGGTTATCTTCCCTTTAATCTGCACAAGGCATGGCAGAGAATGCAGAAATTCTATCCTCTCTAACATAAAACAATTCTCCAATCCCAGCACCTGAAAGAGACATGGGCACTGATACCCTGTAAATTGTCCATGCCTCACATTCCTCTAGGCCAGCTGTAACTGCTAAAACCAAACCTACCAGGCAGGTAGCTCAGAAATAAATGTACACAGTTGGAGATTTGCTATAGAAAAGCTTATAGCTTGGATTCACTTGAGAAATAAGAGCCTTGTCCTTGAACAGAAAATCTCTTTCCCTTATTAACCTCCAACTCTTCTCCAGCTTCTGTCCCAATCACATAAAATCATTTGGTTTCCTTCATTTTTTAATATCTGCTCTAAATCTCGAGGCACGTGTCCCAGGTCTCTGGCCCTAAGTACTTCACGTCAAAAACCTAATGATATCAAGACTAGCAAGTCATGTATCCCTGAGAGCCAAGAGATGGAACATGGATGTCACCAAGTCATGGGTGTCACTGAGACCCTGGACTAAGCAGTGACACAAGAGCCCTCATGCCACTGCCACAGAAAGCCCCTGGGGACAGTCCAAACCAGAAATCTCGGATGCATTAAGGCTTCTAGTTTTTCTACATCTCTACTTATGTATGTAAAGAGAGCTTGGGGTGGCTGCTGAGACATTTGCTGAGCTATTGCCAAGACAAATTGCTGTGCAATCCTGGGACCAAAGGCAGGTCTGAGAGTTAAATTCTTCTTGGTCATGGAAGGTAATGTTCAATCCTCAGGCATGGGAAGGAAAAAATATCACGACAAAACACCCCGAGAGAGCAAAGCAAAGCAGTGCAAGGCTGAGCAAGCATTCTGTTTCCATGATCTGTGTGTTCAATCACTCAGCACTGGAGAATTAAGTAGTATTCAGGAGGCTGAGTGCACTGAATAGAAATTCATATCAAGTTCATTCTACGGTATCAGACATGGTTTGTCACCACATAAGGAAATGTATTTGAGCTACATGAAGGTTGATGCCTTATGTTTTTTAATAAAGTGGAGGACAGATTACAAACCTTTGCCTTCAGCCCCAGCAGTAGATGGAAGCTATTTCCTTTGACATGCAGAATAACTTGCCTTTTTTGAAGTTACAATAAGATAATGTAAAAAGCTTTGAATACCACATAATGTGAAGTGGGAAGGTGTTAAACTACAGCATCTGAAAGAAAATACTGCTGGATGTAAAAGAAGGTAGGGCACTAGAGCAAAATAGACCAGCAGAATAAAATCCAAAATGACCATGTGGTACCAGCCTAAAGGGAAGAGTAGACTGATGTTTGCTCCTTTAATTATGGTTTCTTGGAAAGTTCTAACATTTTAATACAGTGCTCCTCATTCCTATCTATGCTCCAGAAAATAAAAAAAAGCAAACCCTTCCAGGGCAGTTAAATCAAGACCTGCTTTCTCCTGGCCACCAGGTCTCTTCCCCTCAGTGATGGCCCTGCCCAAGGCCAGGCTGGCCCAGGCACAGGATGGTGACATATCTCCCTCCTTTCTCAAGTGCAGCCAGGAGGGATGCTGCAAGCATTCAGCTGCACGGCATGGGCAGATTCCTTGAAAGAACCCACTCTGGAGCACCCCTCCATCTAAACAGTAGATATGGAAGACAGGCAAGGATAGGCATCAGGAACTCAGCTACTGGCCTAGTGAAGAGAGAGAAAAATGTTTAATTGTCTCCAGGAAGTTCAGTTCACATCAGCACTGGGATAAAGGCAGGAAGGTTGTAGGTGTTACAGGAATTATGTGACACAGTTACTGACAAAAGTCTACTAATCCCTTAGGGCACCAAGTATTTTGAGACCTTTAGTATGCTTTATATCCAGTCTGTCTAAAACTCACAAAGCTTAGAGGCACAGCTCCCTTCTAGGGCATCTGTTTTGTTTTGGGGTTTTCCTTTTTTACTATTGCACATGCTTTAATTTAATTTCTTCAGCCTGTGTTGATGCTCCCTTTTTAAGAGAGCTTTTGAATACTGCAAAGACAGACTTTGCAGAAGCAGCTTTCAGAAAGCTGTTTAAAGATCTGTATCTCAGTGGCCCTGACATCCTCCAACCACAAAGCTTTCCAAACACAAACGTGCATTCTTATGATGTCTCAGAAGAGGCATGTCAGCCTTCAGGCCTGGCTCCTCACAATGCTGAGGAGGCTGTACAGCAGATGTAGGGAACTAAATCAAGCCAGCTGATTCCTGTGCAGTGTCATGGCTGTAAAATCCTCCATGAGGAACAATGTGGAAAGCAGTTGTATTTGTGCATTCATCATACATGCCATGACAAATGACAGTTTTATGGTTAAATGCACTTGAATGGAAGGTTAAGGTTCATCTCTCTCCTCTGCCCTAGACTTCATATATCACCTCAGGTAGAACTAGGAGTCAAATAGTACCTTAAACAGCAGATTTACTTTCCCCTGCCTTGTATTTTCAAGTGTGTAGTAGCAATTCTTCCCAAGCTTGTCTCTTTAGATTAGGCACACGTGCCTGGAGGTTTGCTTGGGGCTTGGAGCAAGGGCAAGCCTCAAGTCAGGCAGGGACCCTGGAAGCTGTAGTGAAAGCAAAACCAGCAGCACATAAAGCAGGCAATACCTGAGCTCAGTCCAGCTCCAGGGAAGACAGTGTCACACTGTCCTTTTCTGGTTCTGAGCACTTCCCCAAGTCAGCTCTCAGCTGCAGAGAGCTCCTACAAGAAACCAGGCCCTGGCGCTTTTTCAGAGTTGTATCAGAACTAAGGTTGAATTAAGGCCCTGACAGTTCCTGTGGCATTAGACACATAACAGACAGGTTTTATTTTCTTGTTTAAATGTGTGAGTTTCAAAATACTCATAAATCTGGGAGGAGTAAGTACACATATTCTCTGTATGCAATGAGGAATGCGATGCCCAATAAGTTTGTTAAGGCTAAAAACTGAAAAAAGAAAAAAATAATTAAACCAGAATGCTTCTGTCATTCTTGAAGTAAACCCAAAGATAGGATTCTGAACTTTTATGAAAATCAGAAGGCAGTGAAAAGGTGGGGATTTTTGCCAGCTGACTGTTCAGCACTTTGCCAAGTTGTTGGTGTCTCCTCTCCATCACCTTTGCATGTTATGAACAAAAGTATTTCTCGGTTGCAGAGGTTCATCAGTTCAGTCGTGTTTATGTAGCCCTCAAGAAACCAAAGAACTGCATACTTTAAGTACATGCAGATTTCTGGAAACCACAACATTTCTTGGAGCTGCTCGTTTCTCTACGGGTAAATTAAATTCTGAATTTAATTGAGTGGGTTTTTTTCCAGCCATGGTGAAAGATAAGGGGGATGCTGGTTAATGACTACACAGAGGCTGGGCTCCAATAACATTGTGGGCATGGTGGAAGCTGTAGAATGCAGAGATATTGCACATGATTTGTAGGTTGTGAAAAGAGAGTTTTGTACATTTTGCCCTGTGTACTAAAAGAAAGGATTTATTTAATAGGCTGGTGGGGATACTTTAAATGGATAGCAGTGTACCTTGAAAGTACTATCCTTGCCTACTTAAATAGATTGGAACTATGCTCTCTTCCTTGTAGCTCCCATCCCAGAGAGATGTTTTAGAGGCCTTGTGTGTTCATTCTGCAGGCACAACCGTCAGGCAGATTTTGCTGCTTTACTTCCAGCAGTTAACCAAATCCACATTTCTCCACTAGTAATAGCAGCTGCAGTTTGGCATATTGAATAGGAATCAGAGAGAGACAAAAATCACGCTCAAGGAAAGCACAGCAGTGTCTTCAACTAACAGCACTTACCACAAGAATAATAATAGAAGATATGTTAAATGGAGGTATAATTCAAGCAAAATAAAAATGTGTTTGCTAGAAAAGATTGTAAGAAACAATCTGGGCATTGATTATCCATTTCATAAACAGCTTAGGGGAAGAGAGAGTCCTGAATCAGTATTTCCCATGCTTTTTCTCTGCTGAATTCCCTTAGTAGTGCAATAAAAAATTTTTGGGTAGCTCATACCCCTCCTCAGCATGTTTCCATTTATTTGTTGGGGTTTTTTTGTTTGGTTTGGTTTTTTGTTTGTTTGTTTTTGGTTTTTGTTTTTTTTTTTTGTTGTTGTTTTGTTTTGTTTTTTGGGGTGGTTGGTCGGTTGGTTGGTTGGTTGGTTTGTTTTTTTTGTGGGTTTTGTTGTTTTTTTTTTTTTTTTGCTTGGTCGGTTTGAGGTTTTTCCTCCTTTAATTTTTTTTTTTACTCTTTATATCTGTTTTTGTTCTCTCTCATGCTTTCAGTCCTCTTTCTCCATCTCCTTCCTTGTACATTTATTTTTTTGTTGGCAGTTCTCTTAACTTCCTTTCCTAATGTATTTATTTTTCCAGGTATTTTCTCCTCTCCTGGTTTTTTTCAGAGGTGCTGGAGATGCAGACAGTGCTGCTAAAGCTCAGGGCTGAGCTGCTCCTCGCTAGGAACAGGGTGAAAAAAGGCTGAAGAGAGCAGGAACAGCTGCCTGGAATCTGAGCCTGTCCCCTGCTCCTTATCAGCTGTTCCTTCAGCCTGGGGTGAGGACGAGTGGAGAGTTCACTGGGAAGGGGGGAAGGATGTGCAAAGCCCTCACTGAGGCCCAGACCCGGATCCAAAAGCTTTTCACAGCCATGAATTGTGCCCTACCCAGGAGTGGTCTCCTGGTAAAAGGAGGCAGTAGTTGCCAGGTTTGGGAATTTGGAGCATTTGGAACATTTTCTCAGACATGCTGTTCTTCAGGCTAATTATTTCACATTTTTCATCCAAGATGAAGGTCATTTGATGCATTGAGCTATCATCCAGGGCCTTGGGGGCTTTGGGGGGACAACTGCACATTATGAACATCAGCTGTGTTTCTTCCCAATTATGCTAAGAGATGCTAAACCCTAAGAGAGACCTAAAGAAACAAAACTTGCCAGATTGTAGGGGATTGTATCATTCAGAGGCTCTGACAGGCACCAGTTGGATCAGCCACCATGCAATGCAGCTCCCATGATCCAGGATTAATCAGCCAGAGCTCAGCCCCTAGAAAACCCCTGCAGAGCAGAAATTGCCAACCAGCTTCTCCTTCAGCCCTTCAGCTCATCAATACCTCTGAGGCTTTAAGAGTTATCCTGCTTTAATAAAAATGCAAAGCTGCTAATAGAAATCTCCACATGGAAATTCTTTGTGTTGATTCAATTTCCTAATCCAATAATTTTATAGAGCCTTGAGGAGAGCAGGTATATCTTGATCAAAATCTTGGATTTTTTCAGAACGGGAAAGATGCAAAATGTAGGAAAACATTTATGCATTGAGGCTAATAAAAGAGCCAAAAAAAAAAAATTTCATTGGCCTTCAAGGCTTTTGGAAAAGCCATTCCTGTGGCCAGAGACAAGCAGTGCAAATATGACTGTGTATTTACACAGGTTCTAGTGTTAGAAACCACCAGTGTGGCCCTCAGACCAGAAGATCCCTGTATCACCATCCACTGGCTGCTGGCACCTCTGTGGTGACAGGCTGTTACAGCAATGGATGAAGAAGAATACTCAGTTTTTTGGTGGTTTACTAATCTGCAGTGAAATGGTTAATTTTTGTGAGTTTCACTGCACGTTCATTACAAGGCAATTTGACTGGAAATTTAATAGGATTATTTTTGACTGGCTGAGGTTAATGGCATTACCTGTTTGGCTTTTATGAAATCTCAGTAATTTAGCAATATTTATCTAAGTCACCATAAAAGTATAGAAATTGATAGTAAAATTAGAAACAGCTGGGAACAGGAGGAAATGAGACAAATTAAACCAAACCCATGCTCTTAGGAAAACACAAATGCCAAATTAAGTATGTTAGGATAACAGTTTAAATAATCCAATTTAACACTAATAAAGGTACTTTAGATCCAAATTCTGCTTGATTTTATATATGAGTGTGCAGAGGAAAACATCAGTCGAGAGGCAGAGAGCCTGGGCCCCACAGGAATACCAAGGGAATGGGCAGCTTGGACACCTATAACTTTCCATACTCATTTCACGTATTCCTAATAGTTTTTCACTAAACTACAAAGGCACAGGTTTTGTCCTAGAGAATTGCTAAGGGACTGCATTTATAATGAAAAAGTATATAGAGCAACAAATGGTTTTGGTGTTTCTTAAGGCTTTGATTTTTGTAATATTTCTAATTGGTATCTGGGTTACACAGAGAGTTAGAGACTGTTTATCCCAAAGGTTTTGCCCCTGTCTCATGGCTGCACCTCTGTTTGAAAGCGATGATTCAGGAAATTCTATTTTTTTGACAAAATCATTATTTAGATGGAGGTTCCAGCTAAAGTTTTTGCTTTTTATTTGTCCCTTCATTTTCTTTGGATATGGGCAAGCCAAATGAAGAGAATACTTACAGGTTTTACACTGTGGTGTAAATTCACTTGGTGAATTTTACTCAATGGCTGTTCAGACAATGTTCAATGCATATAAATCTTCCATTCCACAAGCAGAACTGAAAGAAAAGGAAATTTCTTTTCAAGGATTGAGAGCTTTGTTTCACAGTACAGTACACATGTACAGTATGTGGCCAGGAAACAAAAGTCAAAGAAATATAAAGAGAATTGTTACATGGCATACATCAAAAGATGTCAACAACTGTTCCAAAAAGCAAAATAACTGAGTATGACTATCACCCACAAAGGATGATGACACTGTAACTTTCACATAAGATGCAATTCCCAAAGATCCTTGACTCTTCTTGTTGTTTATTGTTAATGTTTTATTCCTTTTTCTGTCTTTTCATGTAGCTGTGACACTCTTCTTATCTTGCTGTTTACATCTAAAATGGGTACCTGAGATTTTGTACATGTAAAAGATCTGTTTGGATCCATGCTAGAAGAATACCCTCACAGGAAGGCCTGCAAGAAAAGGAAGCAAGTAGAAAAGGTGCTTCATACAGAGGCCTGCAATGACTGTCAAGGTGTGAAACCACTCCAATCTTCCCCTTTGTACAAGCAATTTCACAGACATCACTAGAGCAGGCCACTCAAGTTATGTTCATGAAGAAGCTTTTACTGTAAGCACCTCTGATTTAGAGCCTCGTGAGTCCAGGTCTCCTGAGGACTTTTGGTAGATTTACAACAGAGAAAAGTTGTATGTGTTGACTTGCTGCAGAAAAAAATCCCCAAACAAACCCATGTATTTATATTGCTGCATAAATGTTAATAAAAATATGTTCAACTCTAGAGCTATGACACTTGGAGGATTCCCAGGGTGCAATAGCTCAAGGAAAAGAGTACTGATACTTAATTGTGGGGACATTTGCTATTTCCTATCCCAAGATTGTACATCCAGGGCTTGTTCTATGGCTGAACTCCTAGACACAAGGATGAACTTCCCTTATTTAGGCTAAATTGAAGAAAAATATTTTAAAATCAGGTTAAATTTAAGATTTAAAGAAAGGAATTTGTTCCTTGCAACTGGTTTTAAGAGCTACTTTATCAAGAGATTTGATACACTTCATGATTTTGAAAAAGGAATGGCAATAAGGTCCTGTGCCTGGACTTCTGCCTGTGAAGATATTGCCTATATATGCTGGCAAGTGCTCCAGAGCTGGGTCTGTGGGACTTTCCTGGCTAGTGCCAAGCTGGAAGAGCATCTTTTCTTCTTCTCTTCCTGCTGGAATTTGAGCAGCGAGAAGAAGGAAGGGTAAGCCAGGGAAGTTCATTTCTGGAAGGAAGACACTCATTAAGTTCAAATGGGTCCTGGGAGACAAAAAACTGCTCCTTGACCAGACCAAGGGATGATGGAATGTACAGAGAGTGAAATGCAAAACCAGGAAAAGGAAACCTGTGTTAACATTCTAGTTCATACTGCCCTTGTGCTACTCCACACCCCTGTGTTTTGGTTTCCAGCAGCGAGCAGGACAGGCAAACCAGGCCCCTTTCAGATAAACTGAAAGGTGTGCTCTGCTTGCTCTCTACAGGACCAGGCTAGAAGCTGCCCAAAGCAATATCTCCTACAATGTGCACAGGGTGGATTTCAACCACCAGCTGCATGCCGACTCCTATCATCTTCAGATCTTCTCCTCATTTGCTAACATCAGCATAGTCCCAGAGACCAGGGCTTCTTGGGATAACAGGAATGGGAGGATACCCACAGTTGACAGTCTGGGACTTTGCTGACTAAGAAACCTAGAAGGGTAACGTCTGGTGAAGCATCAAAATAACAACACAAAGCCTTGCTCCCTCTTCAGCCAGTGGAAAAGAATAAAATGTAGTAGAGGAACTGGAGTGAAAGGAAAGAGCTGATGACCTGGCACAAAGGGGAAGAGGGAGAGGGAGGGGAAGGCTGAAACAAAAAAGAACTCAGACATCGTAGCTTGAAACTGTGCTTATGTTTCACACCATAGTGAGTGTTTTATCAAATATTTCCTTTGATGCCAAAGCAAAACATCATCTCTCTCCAAAAGCTCTTGCCCTATAATGGAGTCTGTTTAAAGTATTTTTGAAAAAATGCTGAAAATGCTTGAGGTTACCCCATGACCAAATTACAGCTTAGGGAGTTAGACTCATGGTCTATTAGAATTCTGGTTAGCATGCACATTTTATCACAGATGTTTTATTAAAAGGGGTTTCCTTGTCATTATCTAATGACTTGCTTTTTCAATCATGATAGGTCCCGGGTTTGTGACGTGCTCCTGAGAGTTAAACAGAAAATAAATATTCCAGTTCTTACCTGCTGCCCTTCCAGTTTGAGGTGGAAAAAGTAAACAGTCTCATGGATGTATCTGATTTGATTTGCATTGCTGAGAAAGTAAATTTTACCAGAGAGAAATCTAAGCAAAAAGGATATGCTACTTTCTTTTTTTCAGTCTGTGTTATTCCATGCTGGATGAGACTATACCGTGCCACATCTTCAATTTAACTGCATTCCTCAGTTTCTGTGTGTCATAGGTTAGCAAGCATAGTCCCGGAAGGGACGTCCTTGCTAAGGGGTGCTTACAGCTTCCTCTGGGAACTGATAGAACCTATCAGCTGGCCAGTTTGAATATGGACAATTCTCTAAGCCACTTAAAGTTGTGAACACCTCTGTGATCCACATTTAAGAATAGGCAAACTCCCCCTCCAAGCTCTCTCTCGTTTCCGGCGCTGGCACAGGTGGCTGCGGGCCCCGTGTGGGGGCCAGCGGGCCCGGCCAGGCCCTGCTTGGGCCAGGCCGGGCTGGGCCACGGCCATCCTGGAGCCATGGACCTGTTCCAGCCATGGAACCCCCCCCACTGCCTTGCCGTGGGCAGCCGGAGCGGCTCGGCTCTCCCCCCTCTCCACTGCGATAAGAAAAATTCAACATTCCAGCTGCAAGGCCGAGGTGAGATTAACCCTTTTACTGCTGTGAAGAGCTGAAAACCTGAGGGAAGAGAGAGAGGAGATGCTTAAAGCTGAAATTCTGTTGTGAAGCTATGATATAGCAGAGTATCCTGTTGTAATTTCATGAAGATATGGGGGGTGGAGTGTTCAACTCACAAGCAAAAGCACCTGCGCTGAGATAGGCAGATGCTGACGCAGCTGTAATTTCATGAGAAGTTTGGACAGGGAGAGATGGACCAGATGAGGACTTTGGCTCCAAACGGGAAAGGAGAAAACCTCAGTACCTAGAGATGCTCCCAGAGATAGTCTTGATGATGAAGAAGACCCTTTGCTCCCAGGGAAGGAGAAGGGCCTCTGTTTTTGTTTCTGAATGGCTCAACCTTAAAATTGTACCCCAAAAAACTTCAAGAGTGGACCCTCGAAAGCAGTTGCGGGAAAAGCTGCAAGTCGGGGGAAAGGACTCACACGCAGGCAGAGAGACTCCTCTTCCTAAATGGACTGAACAATATTTGGAAGTGGGCGGCTGGCTCGTTGTGATAATGTTTTCATAGCATGAGCAAGAAGAGACTTCTCTTTCTAAATGGACTAAACAAGGTTATTATGGAAGTGGTAAACAGACTGAACATCTTAAGGGTTGTTTTTTCACATTGTCAGTGGGAGAAGGGAGGAAGGTGGGGGGAGGAGGAGAGTTCTGAAGGTGGTATAATTTTTTTCTTTTCTCCATCTTTTAGGTCTGTTAATAAACTTCTTTATATTCTTTCAAGTTTGGTGCCTGCTTTGCATTTCTCCTAATTCTTATCTCACAGCAGATAAACAGTAATGAGTATTTTGGACCAAACCACTACACTAAATTGGTGTTTCCGCCCAGTTACAAACCGAACCCGCGACACTGTGCTCCCCAGTATTTTCATCCAAGGCCTTAAAAGGGGTTGCAGGTCTGCAGATGTTGGCTTGTGGTGCCTGAATGTTACTTGACTGAGCAATAGAATGATGGGATACTTCCCCCACGTCTCGGAATGAACAAGGAAACCAATTAGCTTACATGCATCAGCTGAGAAAAAAATAAAGCAAGTTGGACAGCACCCAAGCAGAGATACTCAGCAGGAGGAGATGCAGCACCAAGCACATCAGGAGGACAGCAGCATTTGAGAGGTTTGGTTCAACCAGGTGACAACTTAAAGGTTTCAGGAAACTGGATGGAGATAAACTGAGACTGAAGAGTAGATTCATCTGTCTTCAGCATCCAGTAATGGGTACCAGATGCTGGAGAGCTGCTTTGGTCACTGAGAAGCCTAACTCAGGCCATGACCTCCTGACAAGGCAGAGCTCAGCCTGCCTGGCCCCAGTAGACTGTGGCTGATCCCAGACTGCAGATCTGCCCTGGTGCTGGCTAACTGAGGGCGGAGCAGTGGGATTTGGCACACATCAAGACCCCAAGGAGTAACATCCCCCTGGTTTACTGTCTGATGACAGCTCCATCCATCACATCCTATCAGTCTGCCATTGCCTAGAGGTCTCGATTCAATAAAGGCAGTAAAAAGGAGTCTCTGCATTACTGCTGGTAGTGGTGCAAATGGAAAAGATTTCTTTATGTAATCACGTAATTTATGAAAATACTTTTCAGTATTTTCTGAAAAGTTCCAAAAGTCAGGAGTTCTGCTCACAAGAGCAACTGAACTCACATACTGTTCCCATGGCCAGTCCTTACAGACTCCCAGACAGGTAGATTTCTAGCAAGGACTGGATAAGAATTTGCATAGTCAGATTTCAAAACTTATTTTTAAGTACTTTCATGCCAGCAATCAGGGACTGGTTTCCACTCCCTTCCCTTTTCCCACACAAATATGGCTTTGCACCTCAGAGTCCCAGCTACTGTGCTCAAGACCTTGCACTCTGCTCAGCTGCCTGCCTGGTGCAAGTTTTGGAATGAGAGCCGCTGAAGAACAGTGAGGAAGGCTCTCCTCCCAGGAGGATTCATGATGGGAGACCCGCACTGCAGGACATCTGAATATATCTGTATCCCAATCAAAACCCAGGCTTAGTTACTGTTACATTGCAATACTGCAAGATGTAAAAAGAAATAACATAGAAAATGTTATACAAGCAAAATAAAGAGAAAAAGAAACTTACCAAAAATACAGAGGCAATATTTATGTGACTCATCATCCCAAAACTGTTTGAATGCCATGCCCACCAGAACCCTAGAAAAATCAAGAAAAATAATATCATTTGTGTTTGTTTACCAACCAGTTTAGATTTATTCAGTTACAGGGATTTTTTCCCTTTTCATAAAGAGCACATTAAGGGAGGAGCACATTCACAGTGTGCAACATTCACACTAATAGGGCAAAGGAAGCTATGGTAAATTGATTAGGGAATTCACCATTCAGTGCTTCCCTCAAGTGTTGCATCCATCTTTTACTGATTAATAATGAAGCATTAATGAAAATGTTTCTGTGTCTCCATGCTCCCACCAATTAAATGTGGTGCAGAAAAAAACATACAGCCTTTGGAAATTTTTATTTGTCTCACTTGCCAGACAAGCAGTAGAGTAATTCTTTACTGGGAATATTGGTAAAACAAGATCTGCATTTAGGGGTTCAGACTGGTAAAGATGGATTCTTAAGCTGACATTTAAGAATCACTGACTCTCAAATACCACATTAGCAATCAAGAAATCAACAGTGTTTAGAAGAAATATAATTAGCTCGGCATGCTCTGCTTGAAACAAATACTGTAGCTATCAGCTGCACCAAGTGCCAGAAGAAAAGAAATGGGGAATTTGTTTTCCATTGTAATACATTATATTTTACTTTATTAAAGCCATAAGAGCTTGAGACATTAATATTTCTGAGAAACTGCTGGAGCCAGCTTAGATCAGGGTGGATTTTTCTCCATTAGCTGAGCGAATTCTGGGAAAGCAATCTGTCTTCTTCTTGTTTGGTCTGTACTAAATGCATTGCCATGACACTGGGCGAGACAGCCGGGCAGGATGTATGCAAGGTTATTAACGTGTTTTCATTTCATTTGTGTACAGAAGTTACTGAGATTGTGTTTGAGACGTAATTGCATTAGGCTTTATCTAAATTGACCTTCTTATTCTAGACTTAAGTGGGGAGGATGTCAAGCAAACAGGCCATGAAAGGCAGTGCTGCTGGGTACAGATGGCAAAGCTTACAGGTAAGGAGAGAGCAGAAATTGGAATCAAAGTAGTAAATATTTACTCAAAGCCAGTCAACACTGGAAGGGCTTTAAACTGACTGCTGCTTTGAAACTTGTTTGTGTGTATGGTGGTCTCAGACCATTGCAGAGTTGAAAGCTGCCACCCTTCCTGGATTTCTTAGCAAAGAAGGTGTGGATTAAATCCTAAATGTGTTTGGATTTGTTGTACACACAAAGCTGATCGCTCCAGTACATAATATAGGATGACCATTAGCTCCTACTGTGCCTCTTCTCCAAGCAAAAAGGGGCTTTCAGTTCCTCACTGTCTATCACTTTAGCACTTCTCACAAGTACCTTTTGTGCATTTGGAATTGGAGAGAGAGCTGAAGCATGAAATCACACTTCCTTAGCTTGCTCAATGCCAGCACCACACTTTTCTCATCAGGGAATAAGAAGGAAGTAACACCCTTCATGGCCTTGGACCTCCCCAGCACTAAAGGCTCTGTCCCTGCCAAAACCACAGGGTGCAGTAACCCGGGGAAACAGGTCACCCATCACTTGCTGACAAAGCACTACTTCAGCCAACAGGTACCAAGAGAGTGAGAAGTCTGTTGATAAAAATTTCATAGAGCCAGAGACTGACAAAGAGTTTTCTAAAATAAGCAAGAAATTTGAAAAGCACTGGGCTGGAGAAGAGTGACAGAAACAGGAAATGTGCATTTTTAGGAGGAGGGCAGGGACACAAGTTGCAGTGAGTGTTGTGGTGCTCTTAGACTGAGAGCCAGTGTGCCTAGGTGCCCTGGTCAGATAAATAGCAATGCATTAGTTTTAAAACTCTGCTCTGAAATGTCACCTTCATCTCCATTGATCTCTATTACCAAACAGGTCCTTCACTGTCACTTGTGACAAAAAGCATTAGTCAATGAAAAGCTCTAAATAACTTGAGGAAGACAAGAAAGCTCTTCTCTCTTAGCCACACAAAATAACATTAGAAAAAAAAGGCTGAGAAAGTAGGGCATTGAAAAAAAGCATCTCGTACTGAAACTAAAAATTGAAATATTCTATTCTAATCCTGTCACATTTATCAAAAATATTTGGTGGTAGGGTTATTTTTTTCTCCTCTAGAAAGGATGTTTCTGTCAATGAGGAAATAGCCTAGTGAAATGTTCTTAATATTTAATCCCCACACTACACCAACTGCTACACCAACCAGGACAGCTGGTGCCACAGATCTATTGCAAGACTGAAAGTTACCCAAGATGTCCCAAGGCTGAAGTTGCATTTGAACCACTGAATGATCTCCACCAAACCACTGAGAAAGAACTGGTGGCTGGCAGATGGCAACAACCCAGGCGACTTCAGCAGCCTCTTCACACCAGGTGTCCTCCATCCCCTCTTACTGAAACACAAGCACCACACTCCCTGGCATCTCTGCTGCTGCAGGTCAAGATATTCCCCTGGTGTGTAACCAGCAGGATGTGCTGTTCCTCTGTGTGCTTATGAGCACACCCTTGATTTTAGGATAGGCAGCTCTCTGGCTTGTGCCACAAGCTGTATGTGCTTCCCCACTTCAAACCCAAGCATGCATCCACCACTCATGGAACAGACAAAACTTGTATTTTGGGTGAGACCAGGTCACAGGCTTGCTCACAAATCACACCCTGGAGCTCTGAGCTTGGGAAATGTATCAGCAGTGTTTAAGCACAGCTGCTTATGGTAGGGAAGAGGGCACTGTTTAAATTTATCCCAATTGTGAAATGAGCACTCTGTTTTCCTGCCCTAACAGTCTATTGCAATATTTGTTCCCTGAGCAACAGACTTGGTGCTCAAGATAGGCAGTTTTGCTACCTGTACTTGGTGCTCAGTCCAACAAACATTGTCAGCAGAACCAGGGTGGGTCAGTTGTGATGTCCAAACACTTTTGTCCATCGGCCTGCAGTCAGCCTCCCCTGGGCTGTGCTCCTCCAGCCATGCTAGCTGTGGAGTACTTGCCTGCCATAGTGCCGACCATGCCACCGTTTGGGGGGCATGCAAAGTAAAAACTTGGTTTTAGCAGAGCAGTTGTCCATCAGGAATAAAACAGGTGGGTTTAGGCAATGATTTAGAAAGCTGGTTGCACCAATTCCTATGACCGGTTTGGACAGGCACAGCTACATAGGAAAAAAGAAACAACCAACCAACAGAAAAACCATAACCAGTTTTGGAGATGTTTTTGTCATTGCTTCAGGACTGAGAGCAATGGCCCTGCTGTAACCACTAACATATCCATGAACTGCCATCATATCCATCTGTCAGAGCTCGGTGTTTCAGAAGCTGTCACTAGAGAGGAGTTTCCAGGGAATTTATGTTTCTCTGTTCTTCCCTTAAATCTTAAACCAAAGGCAGACGAAGGTGGTTGTAAATCCCCCTGGTGCTGTCCACTCAGAGGGACATCTCCACAGAGCTGAAGGCTGAGGCACAGTTCAGAGCAATCCTTTCTGTGACACAGCTCCGAGACTGATTTGCTCTGCTGACACATCCTTCATAGCAGAGAAGACAAATGGAAGCAAGAAGAAGATGTTATGAGGGAGGGGGTGCATGTGCTGGCTCCACATCGCCCAGCAGGATACAAAGGGAAGGTCTGGGCTCTCTGAGGTCTCCCCAGAGCCACCACCCTGCCCTACAGCTTGTCTTAGATCATGCCTGTACCCCTATACTCTGCAGCATAAATGTTGAACTACAGCTTTTGTTCCTTGTTTTCCATAAATATTGCAGTAATTAGCCGAATTTAATTACAGTTATCATGAAATAACAAGCATTAATCAGATTCTAGGAGCAGCTGTATTTTGCTCTTTTGAAAGCAAGAAACTATTTTAAAACTATTTCATTAAAAGCATAAAATTATTTTAAAATCAAAGCAAAAAGCATTCTATATATAGAGTGGCATTATCCCAATGCACACAAACACCTCAAAATAATAATAAAAAGGCCATCTTGATAGGATGACGTTGCATTAAGGACCTTGTACAGGGACAAAATCAAAAGTAACATTTAGCTGGATAGTGCACCGGACCTAAAAGAGACGCAGAGAGAACAACATAAAATACAACATTTTCTCATCTTTACTATTTAGGCTGCTGACATGTGCTTTCTGTAGAGATGCCCATCTAATTACAGAATCATGAAGTTCTTTAAATGTGCATAAATTGCTCTAATTCACACATCAGTTCCTCCTTTGCATTGCAAGAAACGTGTCAGTGCAATGCAGATCAAGCCCTTTATAGATAAAAAGCAGTTTGCTTTTGAGATCCTCTGCTCATTAGCTTTCCGTTTTCCCTCCTCCTCGTGTAATGTGGGATCCATCTGGGATCAGACATAAAAGAGCAGAAGTGCTGTGGAAGGTTCCCACCTGCAGGCCACTGAGGACAGTGGGCAGGACAAGGTGTCTCCAGGGAGTTTCTGGGAAGTGCCTGCACATGATCACACTCGGTATGGTTTGTTGCCTGTCTTCTGCACATCTTCAGGCTTCTGAACCCGTGGGATTCTCCTGGGAGGTTTTTGTATGCATAAAACTATAGATGTGTGAATGAGTCCTGATTTAGGCTCAAAATTAAGACACTGCAAACTGCACAGCATGTGGAGCATCAGCTACTCATTGTTATTCACAGGAATTAGGATTTAGATCCCATTTTTGTCTTCTGAAACTGATTATCTCATTTTACATGAGCACCCCTTCTAAGCTGAAGGTGCTGTTGTTAGGATACAACTATTGCTACTTATGATGAGAAAATGTACCAGATAGTGCAGCAATTCCAGAAAGATCTGTGATGTCATGCAGTGACCTGGGCAGCTGCACCACAGGCAGAGGGAACACGTGGTTACTGTACCCCACACATCACCGTACCTGGGAGCAGAGAGAGCCCCTCACTCACGGTACAAACCCCAGGAGCACAACAGCCTGCAGGACTTCTCACTACGCACACACAGGACAGTCCCACCCGTCTGCTTGTCCACAGGACTTGCAGAAGCACTTTAACAACTGGTTCATTCCCCTCCAAGCTGAAGTGTCCTATAAAATGTGTCAAGGCAGGGTGGCAGTGCTTTACAGACAGGCAGTCCGGGGCACGAGGCCAAGGTAAGTTACAGCTTTGCATAACTCTCAAGTTGTAAAACAGCTTACACAGATTGCTATTTTAATTCTGGTACTTTTGACTCTCCTCCTGCCTTTGAAACCAATCCTGCTGCTTTCTAGAGCTTCTCAGGAGAAGCACCCCAAGTTGTAACGTATTTCATAAGTGCAGAGATATTAAAATGTGAAGTATCAAGTCTCTTCTTATCCCAAATGAAGAGGCTTCCTGTGATTCTTCACTACAATGACACAGAAAGAGAAATATTTACCATTATCAGACGAATACCTGGAAGCAACATAAGCAATATAAACTCCCTTCTCCCCCTTCCAAGTTAGAAGTCAAAGTTTAAATCATACTTTAGAAGCTCATATAATATATTTATTCCTCCAGGCCACACACTTGCATTAATAGTTTTCCATTTCTAGCTCCTGACACACTGTGGAGAGCACTTTGCACTGGTTATTTCCTCCCTTGCTTGACAAATGAGCCCACCCCTTAAAGGTAAGTTTGAGACACAGTCCTGTCTTCCCAAAATCCAGTTATTAACTTCTATACATACTTCTTAGAGAATACTAAACATCACAAATACTTGCTGGGGACACAGGTGGCTTTGACAAGTAACAGAAAGTACATGCAACAAAACCTACACAGATTTGGGGGTTGGGACTAGATGATGGTCAAGGTCCCTTCCAACCCAAGCCATTCCATGATTCCAGGATTCCATTCCATGATTCCACCAGGTTGCCAGGGAACCTGCCTGCACTGAATCACGTTTATACAGGGAAAGGAAAGGGAATGTTAAATATCTCTGACTTCAAAGGCAAGAAGGAAAAGACGTATGCACACCCTTACACACACAGGCACACACATACATATATAGCCATCCTATATACACACACCAACAGCCTCCTCCACTCTGTGTTCCCCTCTCTCTTTGCCACAAACAGACCCCTGACTTCCTTCATTTCCATCACAGGAAACTTGATCCAGGGCCCAGTCCAAAGTCTTCAGAGCCTGAAAAGTTTAGACAAGTGTAATGGTGAGGGCGAGATGCTAAAGGAGAACTACCCAAAAATACACCTGCCTTCTGATGCAAGTCCCACTGCCTCCTGTTTTTCTTGGATGACTCCCCATGCAAATTCGCACGAGCAAAGCCTTATTTAGCAATTAGATAAATCCCAATTGTCACTGCAGGAAAACAAAATGGTTGATTGAAGCAACTCCTCTGAATTCTAAAAACAGTGCCTGGGACTTTGATTTTAAAATGTCCTGTGGTAGGTAAACAGAGAGATGGAATAGGTCCTTGGATGAATGAGTGCTGACAGCCTTAAAAAAAAAAAAAAAAAAAAAAAGAGAGAAAGTAAAAATCAAGCTTTGGTTTTGGAGCCTGCTGTGCAGTGGAACATTAACCTACTTTAAGCAAAGTTTGCTAACCAAGTAGCAGAGAAAGCAAGCAGGGCATGCTAAGGGGAGCTGCATGGAACTCCTTTCTCGTGCCTTCAGAGCTGCAAGGCCTGAACACAAGAAGAAAAACCCAACTGAAAATCTGGCTGCCATCCAAAAGTTTAAAGCCTTTGAAAGAACCCTGTGGTGAAAATGAAGGTACTTAACATTTTGGTGTTTCCCCATCTGTTTGGAAAAAGGAAAAGGCTGACTTTAATTAGATTTAGTGGCCAAAAATTGAGAAGTTTTATGTGTGTGTGAATTTTGGTAGTGGTGACTGTAGAAATCTCCCCCAGGTTGTTTGCAGGGGCTCACATACCAGTTTGACTCTATGATGAGATACCAAAAATTATTGAAATGTGTAATCCCTGCTAAGAATGGCACTGCTGACATTTCCATCTCCTTCAGAGCACTACTGACATTTCCTAACTATTGGAAGGGATAAATAACTACGGACCCCAAAAGGTGCTGAACATTTTTATCTTGACAAAAGAAAAGCATTGGGCTGTAAAGTGGGAAATAGTTTTTAAGATATCATTTACCTGGAAAAATTGTTTTCTTTTATGGATTATTTTTTACAACTCTGTAATAAAGGCTTCAAAAAAGGACTTTCCAACTGCATATGAAAAAACCTTATATGCCCCTCTAACACAACTCCCTTGACTTTTCACTTGTAGCTTGCTTCTTCATGCTAATTATCATGTGCCCTTTAATTATGGGAACAAATTCTTGCAGGGAATGCAATTAAAGATGTAAAAGAGAGTTTCACCCAGGTTTCCTTTTTCC
The DNA here is from genome assembly GCF_965178545.1 of Coloeus monedula. Taxonomy (NCBI): domain Eukaryota; kingdom Metazoa; phylum Chordata; class Aves; order Passeriformes; family Corvidae; genus Coloeus; species Coloeus monedula. The sequence continues at coordinate 8,515,772 of NC_138788.1, forward strand.
CTCATGGAGTTTCTAAGTTTCCAGCATTTGATTTTTAAGAAAGCTTTTAAGTCTGCCTGTGTAGCACCATAGTTTACAGAGCAGGAGTCTCTCTCATATCCCAAATAGCAGCTGATGAATTTCAAAGGCTTCTTTCTGAATAAACATCTAAAAGTCTGGATAGTTATTGAGCTCACTCAGCCTCCTTTTCTCTGGAAAACAGAGAGCTGTGTGTGCAGACACAAATTGTGTCACAGGCTGTCCAGCAGCTGAATCTCAGGCTGCTGATTTTAGACAGGTGAGAATTCACATAAGGAATTTTGATATTTCTATTTCAGAAAACTAGATGTGTGCAGAGTCAGAGAAGACAGAACACCTCTTGGCTTTTACCTAACAACTCTGAAGCCCCTGAAAGGCTTGCTTTTGGTTAGGAACAGTAGTCAGATATAGATGTTGATTGCTTTTTATTTAGCCCACTCGACTGAAAGCAAGCTCAAATATTCTGCACTAAGTTTTATCTCTGCTTGAAGCCTAGAAGATGACATTTCTATTTAGTGAATACACAATTTAAAGAAGTGCAGTGATGAAAAGGAACAAAACAAAACTCAGAACTGCAGTGTCCTTTGTAAAAAGTCCGCCCTTCTGATTTTTGGCTAAACTGTAAGAAGGAATACAATAAGGGTTGAGGAGGAATGATAGACCATAAATTATTCTGAAGTCTGAGGTGGAGGAATCAGTGTCATTGCCTGGACAGAGGCTGAAATAACAATGCAGACTCTGAGTTCTGCATCCTGTCTCCCCAGCAGTCCCTGCTTGGCTATGTGGGAAAACAAGCACTGAGTCAGTGCTGTCACAAAATCCTTGGCAGGATCTCACCATCTACAGGACAGGGATTTTCTTTTCCTTTTTTTGCCTCCCTCTGACATCTGTGGACTTTAAATCTCAAATACCTTGTGGCTTCCTTGGGAGACAAACAATAAATGCACATTGGGTGCACAGGATGCCTCTGCCCTGCAGCGTGCAGTGTCCAGCATTTAAGGACACATTTGGTGGGAGGGTGTGAGGGAAAAGGCTACTTGGTACTTAGTTGCTGGCTGGAGTTAAACCACAAAAACAGTGGACAGTCTTATTTTTCTGCTTATAAAGTGACTGGGATGCCAATAGTACTCAGTTTTTCAGAATTTTTCAGATGATGTGCTTGAAAGGTGCTTTTTGGCAATGGGCTTGCATCCTTCTTTGCGCAGCACTCAGGAGAACGTTCCCCAACTCCCTCACTGCAATGACTGGGTGTTTGATGGAGAGAAGTGAATCTTAGACAGAAAAAAAAAGTCCTAATGAATGTTGAATGAGCAACACAGTGGTGACTTTAGCAAAAAGCCATACAACCACTGTGAAAAACAATCCAGAATAATGGTGTTTGTGAAATCGCTTGTCCAAGTATGGGGAATTGCTCAAAGAGAGTCAGACTTTCCCTGGGAACTAAGTTGAATTCCACTTAAGGTTTCCATCTTTAATTGCTACCTCAGGCGTGAATGTTGCCCTGACTTAGGAGAGCACTGCAACCACCAAAATCAAATCTGAACAGAAATTTCAAACACTTAAGGGTTTCTTTTCGCCTTTTTTCAGAATGGACCTCTCTTTTTGAATCTGAATATCTTTCCGGGGGTAAAAAAAAATTAAAATATTAATTTGTGATGATTCTCATAAGATAATGTTTAACAAAAATGATTAAAAATGAGGGGAGAAGATGGGGAGGTTTTTGAAATGTTTAAAGGAAAACTCTTTTTCAAACACAACTGAATAGGAAGAGAAACAACAGGGAGGCAGGAAGAGATAAGGACAAAAGCTCTGGTCTGTTCAATTTTTGGGCGAGGTTGTAATTATTCTGTTGTATGTGGGAAGAACAATGGGACACGGAGGAGCTACACAGGTAAATCCTGCATCTTTCCTCTGTGCAGGGAGGGGCTGCTGCAGCCAGGCTGGGCTGCTGGGGAGCACATTTGCAGGGGTGCACAAATTTATCACCCCAGTTATCCGAGAAGCCTATCACCAAGGGACAAAGCAGAAGTTGCTCCCTGCTGGAATTTCCCTAAGGAAGGGTGTTCAGGGTTTGCAGTGCAGACCAGGAGCTCGAGGTCAGGAGGAGATGTGCTGCACCACAGGTGCACTCCTCGGAGCTCAGGGGCCAAGGACGGAGGCGGCCTCTAAGCCATCATCCCTGTTTTCATGTGATCTCTAGCTGATATTTTAAAAGAAAATGACTTCTGGCCTCACCAAGAGAGAACTCAAACTCAAATTACACAGAGTTGGGTTCACCCATCGAGGGCATACAGATCTGAAATTTTTCCCTCCTTGTCCTTGAAAATTAATCTGACTCTGCTCTCTGCTCAGCGTCCTGGAAATGCCTTGCTCATACAGAGGTTTCATGAAAGATCAGGACTGAAGCCAGCAGTTTCTCTCTAAGCAGCACTTCTCCAGGCTCTGCAAATCACTTCCAGAGGAGGTTTTCCTGTCTGAATTCCAGGGCCCAGAGCAGCACCAACAATTAAGTTGCTGCTGTGCTCCCCAAGGACTCACTGTGCAGGGGACAGTGATCATCACCCGTGGGCTGCTACTAAACACATTTTGGTGTTTTTGCACCTGTGTCCGTCCTTCCTGCTGAGCTACGAGGTGAAGGTCCAAAGCACAGTTTGTATGGAGATGCCAGGAATGGGATTCCTTCTCCATACACTTCCCCAGGGCTTGGGGAAAGAGCGAGCTGTAGTGCTGCCTCACTCCCGCCTCACTGAGTGGTTTGGGGAAGCCAGAGGACACTTTTAATGAGGGAATCGAGGGAGTTACTTTTATTCTTTATGATCTTTCTTTAATGATTTAGCTTCAGAGTAATGGAAGATGGGTGGCTTGGGAAGGTAAATTGTGACTGGGAAAGACATTGGAAAGGGAGCAAATGTGCTGTAGGCATCAAAACCACCAGAATTAATTAGACCAATAAGTTCATGGTACAAGCCAGTTTAGACTTAATGAAATGGGAAATCAAAAAGAAAAACCAACCAAACAAAAAAAATCAAAGTTTTATTGAATCTGATGCATTCCCATCACTGAATTTTTTGGGAACTTTTTTTTTTTTTTTTTTTTTAATTGGCAGAAAACCATTCAATTAGAAAATTATCATCTTGAGCAGTAAGGAAAAGTTTGCAAAAGTGATGCAAAGGCTGGTTAATTCATTGCTTTAAAATAGCTTTCTAAACCACAAAAAGTGATTTGGATTTTTTCCAGTGTAACCTCTACTGCTAGGGCTCATCTAGAAATACATGCTTTAGTTTTCCAGTTAAATGGAAACCTACATGGGAGAAATGTGGGAGGCAAAGGAGGGGTTATTGCAAATAATTCTGGGGTAAAGACTGGCACATGCTACAGCTCTCCCATGTGTTTTGTATGTTATGTTCTGGATCAGAAGCAACAGTCAAAAAACCTACCAGTGCAGTAGCTTTTAATTAGATCAGAAGAAATACAATTCTTCTCCTTTTGTAAACAGCATATTGGGCTCCTTTCCACCATTTAATTTTATCTAAGAAGACAGCACCACAGTATTTTCAGATGTCTACACACACATGCCAACATTTCAGAAGTTCTTTCAATTTCTGATTAAGTGAATAGATTTTATTTTCAAAAATTACTGTTCCATTAACAATGCTTGAGTTTAAAAACAGTGTTTCTAAAAGACTCAGCTTTACTTTCACAGCAGGAATGAACAGAAACGACCTTTAGAAGTTGAAAGTTGAAGGGAATGCGTCAAGTTTCAGTCTGAGGATTTAACCACTCTCATTTCTCCTGTCTCCCCACTGAGAGGAAGTCCCACCTCACAAAGCATGGTGAAGTGCTTTCAGCCTGGCAAATAGAGGATGCAGAAGAGTAAAACACCAGTGGGGGTGGATATATGTCTTTTAGAGGTCATGTCAGGCTAATGACAGCCTGTGATTGATTTCTGGGGTCCTTTTACCACAGGGGACAGCAATTGTAACTCACACCATACCTGTGCTCATGACAACAACTGGCAATAAGTAGTGTTTATTTTACAAACCCTAACACTACTAGATAATGGTTGGCAGTTCAACTGCACAGCCCTACATTACACAAACGCTTTAGCATGAAGTATACAACAAAATCACCCATAGGAAATAGTACAAAATGCAATGAACCTGGTAAATTCATAACCTGAAGCTGTTTGAAAGCTGACATGGCTGAAATAGCACATTTTTTTTACTAGAAGGGTGAATCTACTTTCAGTTTGGGAAAAGGGATATTTTGTGGGTTTTTTCCCCAAAAAAACTCACAGGAGTAGGAAGTCAGAAAAAGACCAGCTAAGTTGCCAAGCCCTGTTGCAGCACATTTATTGATCACCCTGCTGCACACACATTTTGTTTTGGTTCTGGCCATGCTGGGTTTACAGTGTTATTCACTTCTGTACAAGTTTCTGAAACGGATGCAGGGCTTTATGGGCCGAATTGACTCAGGCTTTGCGTGAGTGTTCCTGCTGATTCCAGTGGCACTGGCCCAGCTTCTCCAGGGTCTCCACACCCAGTGGAGTTCACAGCTTACCTTGAACTCTGCTGGCAAAGCTCCCAGTGCATTTCCCATCCCCATCCACCTCATCTCCACGGCACTAGCATCGCAGCAGGAGTTCTCTGTTGCACAGCTTTTTGAGTTTTAGCAACGAATCCTAAGCTGCTGTAGGTATGAGCGTTAGTGCATGAATAGAATAGAAACATTTGATTTTGTCATCAATCACCCTGTTTATATGTTGATGTAGGGGAACAAAACCACATACTTATTGCTCAGTAATAAGCATCGCTGAATCATAATGTTACTGATACCTGATGTTTAATTCGGTCCTTTCAAAGGCTGTTTGTTTCAAGTCTTTGTACATTGATGACTGTTTATGCTTAAGGATATGAGAGTGACAAACTGTGGCAGAATGAGTGCTGGAAATCTACTGGGATAATAATGAATGATCAATTACTATGTGGTTGTGAGGGATTTGTTGAACTCTTCAACTACTCTGAGGCATGCACCACGATGCAGACCTCAATTTACATTCACCTAAGTACAATGACTATTAAATTTTCCTGTACAGAGGACCTCCCTCTCCTTCCTTCTCAGGATATAAATGAATGTGCACTCCTCTCTGAATAGAAGTTCTTACCTAAAATAGCTTTCACAGTAGTGACCGAACTGAGCTACAAGTTAATGTACAAACTACTATTCTTGAACAATCCAGATTTTTCTCTGAATTTAAAACCAATTTTGCTTCATAAATTACACAAAAGATAACGTTTCTGCAGTGTAATGTATCATGAAAGTAGATTTAATGTACTGCTCACGGAAGTTACAGCAGTGGCTGTAAGGGTCTGAACACTGGGTAGCACAGGAGTTACATGAGGCAGAGGATGCTCAGCTCTGACAAGGTCTGCCCGGCTGCAGTTTTTGCAGCTTCCAAGAGTCACAAAAAGAATCATAGGCTAAGTCACATTGGAAGAGGCCTTTAAAGCTCAGCAGCTGCTGATGGAATACAGGTCAGGATCTGCTGCATCAGGATGTCAGAGGGTGCTGTGTCCTAACAGCAGGGAAATCCTTGCGTCAAGGACGCATAATCAGAAGACATGAAATATCCATATTGTGCTAAATAAATTAATTGTGATGGGATCTATTATAGTGAATAGCAAATTAATTAATAATAGAGATGCCTGAAATGCAGCAAAGTGTTACTGAGCTGGGGAGCCTTTCACTGGAGGGAGCAGTTAATGGAAAAGTCATGTAATGGTAGAAAGAACTTAGTTACAGGCTACAGTCACGGCTTGTCTCTGATGATAATAATAAGATTAAGTGTCAGAATCCTACAACTACGATTGATTTTTTTTTTCCCCCAACAGAAAGAAGGGGGAAAAATGCAGTTTCTCATTGCTCTTTCAGGTTGGTCCATTACACCAAGAGGAAACCAAGCTTGCGTGTCAAGGGGAAGGGTCAGCTCTTTTCTCTGCTTGAGCCAGCGAGCAGGAGCAGCAGCAAGCAGCAGTGGCAGTGCTCTCACCATGCCTGACTCATGCAGTAATGAATGTGGTGTGTCACTTTTGGAGACTGCACAGTTGACAACCCTGCCTGCAGCTCTGGCTGCTCCTCAAAGCACAGCGAAGGTCACAGTCAGCGACTTCCCGATTCCAGGTCACCGTTGCACAGAAAGCTCCCCTCCAGCAGTATATGCATTTCACACCTAGCTGCTCCTTTTGTCAAGCTGTCATATTTAATTAAAATGCTGACAGCCTTTGAGGATCTCTACAATGTGCAAAAAATACATAAGATCAACACTTCACACTTCTACCAGTGACTATTTTCTTCCAACAGTAATTTAATTTGCTACCTCTGCTTCTGAGGTTTTTAAATTATTTTTTCCTTTTGCTGTTCTTCATGAAAGGCAGAGGAAGAGTATTCTAATGAGTGCCTTGGACTCCATTGTGCTGGTCTGCTCTCTGCCAGGACATTCTCCACCCAGAGAAACTCCTGCTGCCCTCACCATTAGATTTCTGCAGAGCTTGGGGTGCTGAGAAGAAAGTTTTCACTTTGCACTCTCTCTCCAGCTCCCTGATCAAAGAAAGATTCTCTTTTAAACCCACGAGTTCTTTACTTGGCATTAAATCCATAGGTGGTTAAGGCATTTGACTCTCTTTGAGGTCTCCAAAAGCCTTAATCCACTTCTGTGGTATTAATTCAAGTGCTTGGTTTCCTGACACTGTTCTTTGGGCTGAACCACGAGGTGATGACTTCACCACCATGTGTAATCACAGACAAACCCTTTCACATCTCTTTCCTCCAGGCACCATAAACCCTCAAACTCATCATCTATTTTATATGATGCTATATATCAACTAATTATCATCTCTCTTTTTGTTTTTTTAAATACAGCAATAAGGTGCTGTTGTAATTACAAATAGTTTACGAGAGCTAGAATTTCTCTCTGCTTTCAACGAGGTCTAGGAGATATTAATCTTTACCAGCACAGGGCTATCAGCACCATAATTTTATGCGTGTCCCTGTCCCTGCATTAACTCATGCTTTGTTTGGGCCATTCATGCATAGCTATGGGGACTAATAACACCTTGTGATGCTGGGTCCCAGTTGCACCAGATGCTCTACCTCAGTAATTTCTATTAAAGCCACCTCTGACCATGCAGACAGACAGACCAGGCAGGCTGGGAGGAGGAAGGCTCTAATCCTCAACACAAGCCCTGCTGTAACACAAGAAGCCAGAGACAGCATCTGAAACAGGCCTGATCCTTGTGGAGCTCCAGTCCAAGTCCATTTACACCTCAAATTCCTGCATCCTCTTGTCCATGTGCAAACTTGTCCAACCTTAGCTTGCTCAGGCCACCAGCTTGGCTGCTGTCACGATCTGCTAATACAAGTGAGGGTTGTGATGCTTCATTTATAGATCTCAGAGTGCAAAAGCACACAAGGGATTTCAGTTTTAATCAAAACAGTGCACCTTCATTAAGTGCCCACAACACGGTAATGCAATAGAGGAGAGGGAGAGAGAGAAAGATAAAGGAAACAAAGTAAAAGGGTAGAGAGGAAGAAAAAGGGGGGTTAATAGCTACCAACAGATGAGACAAAGTCCTCATGGCCTTCTGCCAATAGATTTGTCTTCTTTCCATGGGGAGATCTCAATCTGAGTTATTTCAGAAAGTCCCTTTATAGTCCTTTTCAGAAACGAGGGGCAACTGGCCAAGACCATATCTATGTTTTGTAATAACATTGCAGAACTGGGAGCTAGCACTATCACAGGTACATACCAAGCACGCCTTTCACAGGCAGTGCTGCCTGCCATGGTTTGCAGCCTAGCAGTTTTAGCTGACATGAGTTTAGCAGTGCTCTTGCTTCTACTTTCTAACTGTATCTCCACATCTCCCCAAGATGGTGGGGAGATCTACAGCCATTGTTATGGGGCCCATTGCTTTGGGAAACAGGTACAGGACAGGTCATTCCTTTCCGCTTCAGCGCAGTCCTTCCCGCCTGGGCAGCAAGAACGGCGCAGTCCATTGTGACCTGCACTAATTTTCCTCAGGAATGCGTACCAGTTCCCAGTGGGCACACCCGCAGGCAACACTTGGCAGACATCCCACCTCAGCCAGGCCAGGACTGCTGTGTTCAGTCTCTGTCCTTGGCAATGATCATGAGGCAGATGAGGGATCTTCGGACCATCTCTTACAGCTGCTCACCAGGGTAAACCTACCCCCAAAAATATGATAGAGGACCTCTAAACTGAAGACAGTTCAGGGAGAAAGCACTGAGGAAATAGGATTATTCAGTCCCAGCACCTCCCCCCTCCATGAGGAAGTCAGTAGGAAATCACTCCCTACACTGTGTCTCTGCTGGCAGAAGGGTAGGCATTGCTACAGAAACAGCCTTCCCATCCACTTTGGGAGCTCCTCTGGGAGCAGGTCAGTGCCCAGACTGTAGGATGGGGCAGATGGGCCCTCTCCTCTGACCTGATCACCTTCCATTCCATCAGCTCAAACGAGCAACACCTATTCCCAGCCCCAGTGCCTCTGCTCCATTGGAAATCAGGTGCAAATAATTTCTAAAGCTGTTCAAGGGAGACACCTAAAAATGGCCAACATACTCAAAAATAGTATCTTTCAGCAATTCATCTCTATAAAATATGCTCAAGGGAGCATTATGGTAGAAAATGGATTTTGCTTTGCAAATGTAATGATTCATATCATGATTATCTGTGCATTCATCCAGTCGCAGCAGAAGAACAATGCCATATTACACATCTGACCAAACACAGCTAATCAGTATAGATTGACTAAAAATTGAGATCCTCACAGAGGGGTTTTGTTGTTCTTTTCTTTTCTTCCAACTCAATGTGTATAGTTACATAAATGTAGTACAAGACACCAAATTGGTAAAGAAAATTATGTTTTTCTATGAAGTCTAAAGTAGAAAATCTGTATAAATTACTCCTTTTGATTGAAATACTCCTCAGGTGTTAGAGCTACTTATTCTATAAATACATCTAAAAAATATATATATATATTTATATAGACTAAGTAAAATAAAACTGGCTGAAAGGTCTAAAACTCAGGAGGATTTACTTCAAAAATTATTTATATCTGTTAATTTAGAATATGAAATATCATTCAAAAACTTAAATTGAACTGAAATTCTTTAACACACATGAGGATTGTTTAAGGCTCCAGACCCCATTTGCTGATTTCAAAGGCCGTGATTTTGTGAAGATGCCTGTGCAAAACCTGGTGCAAATACATTCACATTCTTGAAAGAGAAGCTAACAGGAGGTCATTCAAAAGTGAATGAACACACTTAAAAAGGGGAAAAATGATAAAGGAGACAAAGGAATGTGCTTCAGCCCAGTCTGCTTGGAAATACCTCTCTACCTGAAAGTTTTCAGAGGGTTTGTGCCTGCACAGTTCTGGCTCCTGAGTGGGCTCCTGAGAGTCCCCATGTGCACTTAAGAGTCACAAGAATGTGGGGTGCTTCACCCAGCAGCAAGTCTGCTTAAAGCTGGCTGAGAAGGTACACCCAGAGGCAGATTATTCCCTTGCAGCCTCTGTTCAGAAGCAGCAGAATACCCTGCATTCCTAAAACACAAAATACAGGCCAGTCAGCTCTGCAAAGGCCTGGATCCAACTCTCACTAATGGCTCAAATTGATTGTGATGTAGCTGAAGTTCTACATATGTTAGGAATTAGGAAACATGAAGCTGCCAAGCCCTTTGGTGTCTTGTCAAGCTCCAGGATGCTCGGTGCACAGGCACTGAAACAGGCAGGTTTTCCAGATGGCATCTGGGCACCCTCATCATGGCTACTCCGTGGAGGGAGTCCGTTCACAAAGGCTGCTCCCTGCTGGGGACTTGCAGACTCAGATCCCACCACTTAGAGGCTGAGCAAAGTGCCTCACGTTTCCTAGGAAGGACATTATTTTGCACACCTCCTGGTTTAGACAGCTCCAGAGCTGGTGCCTGTTCTCTGCTGATTAGAGCTGGGAAGTTTGGCTGCACCTCCGGCCAGCTGCAGGGTGGAGGAGCCCAGTGTCCTCTGCTGTGCTTGTCACATCTGTTTCCTGATTCCCCCAGGAGTCACCAGGTAATGAAGAGCAAGTTGTTCTCTGTCCTCACAGATTTCTGGCTGGCGTCACAGGACTCTGCTGCCTGGCAGAGGTCCTGTCATTGCTGTGAGAGTCAGCTGGCAAGTGGCACTGACCCACAATGTCCAGTCCCCACTCCCAGGGGCTGCACGTTGCCCTCCCCACACCTGCCAGCTGGGCTGCAATGCCCCGAGGCAGAGATGTCCAACCCTTCCTGTTGCAAGCAGAAATCTTGGGCAGTGACAGCTCTGCTTGTAATATCGTTTCCTCAGCTTGGACTGTTCACAGGGATACTGTTCTAGAAAATGTCTGAGAGCCTCATGGGAATCTCTTTGGCCTCTACCATTGGATGGGGACTGCTGGCTAAGAAATAATTAAAACAAAATTTCCTCCCCTTGGAAAAGGGAGGAAAAGGAGACCTCTAAGTTATTTTATACACTGTCAGAAACTGGATTTCTGGGTGATTCCACTGTTTCTTCAGGTGGTTTTTTCCATTTGTTTTGGGTCTTTTCAATCATTAAAGAGTGTCATAAAATAGTCAAGGATCTCATAACACACAGAACTATACTTTGGCGTGATTCAAGCATGTACTCTTAACTATGATCACATAAAAATACACATCAAAAAAATCAATTTTCATGAATCTACTTTTTTATTTTGTTTTCCTCTTTTCCCTTGAATATACTGATTGTTCTCAGAATTTTCCAAAGTCATTGAGAATCCCAGCGACATGGCAGAAGGAATTGAAAGTGATTCTTACCTAGCACGTGTCAGCTCATTGTCAGCTACCTGCTCTTCAGATGAGCTCGTGTTACTCCCATTTCTCTGTCAAGCCCTGCTTTTTTAACTGCACATCTCAGCAAAAGCCTCTCTTTCCCCTTCTCTCCCACACTGTAGTTCCATCATAAATCTCAGAGTACAATGAAGTGTCACTGTGTTTATCCAGAACCAGCAAGGCAGGAATATATCAGAGCATGCAGAACAGGCTCTTAACTCTTCACTTGTTTATTAAACTGCTTGAAATGCATAGGGAGAACATGTCGATGCTGCTAAGGTTAATGACATTGATTCATAGCAAGAGGGAACCAGCATTTACAGTCAAATGATCCTTAGTAATTGTTGTAATAAAGTCTGCAGATAAGCTCTCAAGGTACCTGGTTATGTACAGCGTCTCTCTTCAGCTCAGCTCAGAGGAGGGACAACACATGGGGTCCTCTTAGAGGAGTGGCAGGTGCTGGAGGAGCAGAGGAAATGTCCAGCACACACCTAATTGTCACCAGCCTAAGCCATCATCCCTTCTGTGATACAGGGCAGGGAAAAGCCCACTACTCTCCCCAACAACCCTCTGATGAAGAGATTAGTTCTTGCACCTCCCGCACTACAAGAGATGAAGCTGAGGACCAATGCATGCTCCATTTTCTGTGTGGTTTATAACACAGATATACGATGAGGGGAAGAAAAGTTGACTCCACAGAAACAACCATTCTTTAGAACAGATTTGTGCCGTCAAGCAGCATGTGGGAATTAACAGCACTCACTGTCACTGTTCAGATAATAATGCTGTCCCTTTCTGTAAATGAATATTCTAGCTATGTAGTTGGTGTCAAAAGGATGAGATTTGCCGGAGAAATTATTTTTAACCTGCAGCTTCAAATGCAATGCAGACAAAGTTATCGCAATTCCCACCAGTGAATGAATGACATCGCAGGAGTTGCGTGAGGACAGGTCAGGTACAGGTGAAAGAAGCAGAAGCAGCTTCTCATCTGATGGTTTAAAGTCAACAGGAGGCTACATTCGGCAGGGGGACTGTTTTAAAATAACACCACCTAAAACTGGGGCTTTTGGTGTCCCTAGCTTTCCTCTCCAGAGATACTCACTGAATCACATGCTGCTTCTACCACAAACTAAGAAAACCACCTGAACTCTTCCTGTCTCAAAGATCATTGCCTTATTTTAGCTGCAGTAACAGCTCTGAGTCAGAGATGAGATGAGCTTCAAATCTCCTTTGCAGACTCCTCTAAGCTCTGGACTATTAAGTGAAAGGAGAGCAGCCCAGGGCTGCTGTGTGTGACAAGAGCATGCTGTGCTGGCCTGCCCCAGAAAGTGTTGTGTTTGCTGCTGAGAGGACTCTGCCATCACATACAACTGTGTAGCTCAGTACTCAGGCAGTTGTGTGTGTGATGAAACACAGAAACTGAGGCACTTGCTTTTCTGCCAGCAAACTTCCCAAGTGCCTTTAAAGCGGATGTGTTCCCAGGTGAGACATGGGAGACCATCACCCTGCCAGCAAGCATGCACCAGCCTGAGTGAAGGGGTTCACTACAACACCAAGTGGCAGCAACTTTGTGTCAGGGTGGGGAAAAATCCCTCATACTCTGACTGCTCTTTGTCCCCTGAAAATTCTGTGGTTTGCTGGGGGTTGTTTCTGTGCTTCCCTATCCAGCCACCTCCAGATGAGAGCGGCAGTGGTGATACATGGCTGCAATGTCACCCTCTTGTGTGGCTAAAGCCACATGTTCATTTAGGTAAAGTAACCACAGACTACTTGACAGTTCATTTAGTTGGCCTTACTACTTCAACACCAGTTATATCCTGGAGTCATTCTATGTAAACAGTTTCCATCTTTTAAATTTTGAAAGTTATATTTTTCAACTGTTTCCACACAGACTGCATAGAAAAAAAACATCATTTTGCATAGGACACATTAGTGTGACCTTCACTGACATGAAGTCAGATGCACTGTTCTCCTCAGAAACAGAATTTCCCTCAGTATATGTGTTTGGAAGAAATATAAGTGTCACCCTGTTCTGCTCAAAGCCCTAGAAGAAAGAGTGAACCTGTGATAAAAGAAATGCCTTACTCCCATTTTAGGCTTTAAAATGGCAATTTTTTTTTTACAGACATCCTCTCTGCCTCTGAACACACGAGAAACATCCTTCCTGCGCATTCCTGCATGAGCCAGCCTAGATGTGAAGAACAAGCAGGAATTGCTGCTTAATTTCAAGGACAGAAAATGGAATGGGATTTGGACTTCATTTAACCTGCATCCACACACTGTGCTAAAAGAAGATTTAAGCTCTGGCTGAAAGGGAATAATTAGCAATAACTAATTTCTGCTGCAGATCATTAGCAATTTACAACTCCTACGAGCAAATGAAAGGAAAACCGTGGTTCATCAAACTCCTAAAATTAGCCCTAACCAAGTCTCTAACACCAAGGATGGCAGCTCTTCCTAAAGGGCTGGAAGGCACAAGAGCCCTCCTGTCCAGCAGCTGCTGGCTGGCTGCAGTCCAGCACACGGAGAGGGCTGTGCTTGAATTCCAGCACACTCATGACACTGATTCCCTGGCACTGGCAGGTTGGAGTCAGGGAGTCTCTGAGGCCTTCAGCTATTCAGTTTTCAATACCTACAACTTTAAACACCATCAGTTGCGTTCCTGGTGGTTCCCCTTTTTCTCATTAACAATTTTTCAAAGTTAGAAACCAACTCACTACTGCAGTGGATTATGTTAAAGCCCTCCAGATTTAGAGCTTTATTTGGGAAAATTAGCTGAAACAAGAGTTTCTGTTCAATAGGTCTGTAGGATAAATGACCTCAGTTATTTTCTATCTGGTATTAGGGGCTTGAGAGTTTTCTTTCAGGCCACAGGAATGCGATGACGGATATAGTTTATTTCTGTGCATATTCTAACTTCTCTTGACAGATACCACAATTATAATAATAATAATTTCCTCCATATGTTACTTGGGGAAAACCCCAAAGTAAAAAGATAACTACTGTATAAGCATGAAATAGGTTGTATTATTTGAAATTAAGTACTGCCAGGATGCTAGAAACTTCAGCAGAGGGCTTTACTGCAACCCTCATTTTGCATCATGCCAAGATTCTCTTCAATTAGGAATTCATTAACTGAAACCTGGAGCAGGTCTTTAATAGCCTTGCCCTGCCAACAAAATAAACAGTCCACATTTGAAATCCCTTGAAGAAAAATTGTAAGCCAGAAGTTCGCTGGCTTACAGAAACAGACACATCTCCACCTGAGTCATATCTGGAATTTATTACTCATACTGATTTCACTGAAACTCTTACTGAGGATCTATTAAAATGGATGGGTACTGTTTAATCAGCTCAGCTACAAGCAAGACACTGACTTGTGGTGTAGAAAACAGACTGAGCTCCAAGTTTTCTACAGCACAGGCTGTCCCCATTCTTCATTACAGATGTTGCTATGATTAGACTGAAACCCAGGGCTTTAGGCTTTCCTGTGGCTGCTGGAAGCAGGTAGGAAAGGTATTATTTATCTTTAACTGAAATGCTCAGATAAGCAGAGCTTCCCATCCCCATCTTGTGCAGCCTTCTAGACCAACCATGACCCAAGAGATACGGGGATGCCACAGCCCAAAGCCAGCTGGAAGCAGAGAACAGCCCCCTGGGACCCCTTTCACTGCTGAATGGGGTGGAATGCTCAGGACAGGGACTCCCCTGCTTCCCTGCAGCAGGACTGCCATCCCTCAGCAAAACAGAACGCTACCCTGAAGCCAGGATCTCCAGTGCATTTAATGGCAATTAGTAAAAACCACAGCGGCATCTCAAACCAAAATTTTCCGTATCACCAGCTGTTACCTTTTCAAATGCATTCAGGATAGTCTATGTACTGTGCATATATATCAGGAGTTTGAAAGACTGCTAAATTAAGAAATGCAATCTATTTCTGCAGGGCTCAGGTTTTAGCTTCAGGTAGAATGTATTCATGAGTACAGATCTCAACCCAGGAAAGATAACTTGAACTTTTAGCTTGAACTTTAATAATAGTGAAATGCCAGAAAGCACATTTTAGATTCTAGACTTGCAGATTAAAACACTGTAATCTCTTTACTCCAGCTACTGCACCATTTTATTGCTACTTATGTATACATTTACAGATACTCAGTATCAATACCTATGTGGACTGTTAAAATAAGTGATTGTTTATGGATATAGTCTACAATCTGAAGTATTTTTGGCTGAATTCCCAGTCTCCTGTACAAAATTCTTTGAGACCCATGGAAAAAAATAATTATTCTATTTCAGGTTTCCCATCTGAAACAAGAGTGAGAAAATAACGGAGAAAATGCCTCTTTAGACATTCTTCGTCTTACAGAATTACATATAATAAGAATAACCTCTTTGAGAATGAAGCACTTTTTACAGTATAAATTTGTGCAGAACTAGCAGCCTTGGGGGATCAAGGATAATATTGCAATATAAATGATAATTAATTTATATTTTACTGGGGAGTTTTTACTATAAATACATCCAGAACAGCAGTCAATGGGAGATCATGCTATGAATCCCCAAACCAGATGCAGTTTAGGTAATGTAGGTAGAAACACATACATTTCTAAATACAAGAAAGCAGCAAATCCGTGTTGCCTGTAGTTTCAATCAGCCAACACACATACCTGCTTCTCCAGAGCACCGAGCTCTCTGTGCAGAGCTCCCTGCCAAGGCAGTGGGAATGGGGCTTGTGCAGGACAGGGCTCCCCAGCCGCCAGTGCCAGCAGCCCTGCTCCCAGCTCTGCTGAACACAGCCTGAAATTACATGTGCCACCTGCATCTGCACAGGGCACAGGTCCCTAAAAGCTGTTTGAGAACCACAGAATCAACTGAGTTGGAAGGAACTCACAAGGAGCATTGAGTCCAACTCCTGGCCCTGCATAGGACCAGTGCCAAGGATCATACCTTGTGCACAAGAGCATTGTCCAAATGCTTCTTGAACTCAGCCAGCCTTGCTGCTGTGACCACTGCCCTGAAGAGCCTGTTCCAGTGCCTAGAACACCTTCATCCTCTGGGTGAAGAACCTTTTCCTGATATCCAGCCTCAACCTCCCCTGGCACAGCTCCAGGCCATTCCCTCGGCTCCTGTCACTGTCACCACAGAGCAGAGATCAGTGCCTGCCCCTCCTCTTCCCCTCACGAGGAAGTTGTGACTGCAGTGAGGTCTCCCCTCAGTCTCCTCCAGGCTGAACAGACCAAGGGGCCTCAGCTGCTCCTCATACGGCTTCCCCTCAAGGCCCTTCACCACCACTTTTGTTGCCCTCCTTTGGACACTCTTTAATGCCTTTATACCCTTCTTAAATTGTGGTGCTTCAAAACTGCCCCCAGCACTCGATGTGGGGCTGCCCCAGTGCAGTGCAGAGCAGAGCAGGACAATCCCTTTCCTTGCCCAGCTGGAGATGCTGTGCCTGATGCACCCCAGGACACATTGCACTAAAACTGTGCTTTGAAGTCCAGTCCTCTGGGAAGAGCAGTTCTGACCTGCCCATTGTGTCAGCTCTACCTGGCATAGCATTCTCTCATTTGGGGAGCTGTTTCTCCCTTCTCCTTTATCCCAGCTTTCCAGTTGGTGTCCCCCCCATACCCTCCCTAAGAGCTAGTGAAAGCAGCCTCAGCCCACAGCAGTGTCCAAGAATCTTCCATTGCCATGTTGCCATCATGCCGAAAAAGCCTTTGGAGCGTCCTCTGTGCTTTCAGTCACAGATTTGCTTTATGGCTTTTTCTTTCTTTTTCTCTCCAGGGGAAATAAAGGAATAAAGAACCTTTAGAAGGACAGCGGCTCCTGGGTACCCCCAATCAGCTGCGAGGCAGGGAGCACAGACTTAGTGACACCATGCAAAATGCTTAGAAAACCAACATTAATGTGATTGCTGTGGGTGAAACCAGCAGCCCAAACACCTCCTAACTGATCCTGCCTCCCCATGCCATCTCCTCTGCTGAGCCCAGAACCAGCCATGGCACCTGCAGCACGTAAGGACCACGATTAGGACACGCACCTGCCTACCAACCTCTACTTGGTGAGGTTTGTGTGGTGTGGTATCAACATGCACTACACAGCCACAGGCATGGTAGTGCTCTCCTTTCAGCATTTTCCATGGAGACTTTATTTTTCCATTTTCATGATTACTTATTACTATTATATTGGTTCCTAGAGCAACAAATGTAATTTGGCAGAGTCAATTTGGCACCTACAAAACCTGAAACCAACTATACCACAGTGAAAGAAAATGGTCTCTGTATCCGTGCCGAATTTACCATTGCAAAAAATAATCCATTGTATCATACTACGTTTTTTCTATTGTATTATTCCTTTTACTTCATGTATTTTAAAATATTACTAAAAACATTTTCTAATTTAAAGTCAAGTAAACCCCATAAGTCAATACATTCTTTTAAATGCTGAGAGTAGAGTTTTGAATCTTTCAGAAATAGAAAAACAAAATTACTGATGTCAGAAAGTATTAGCAAAATATTTTATTGTTGTCAAGTTTGCATATTTTGTGGAAAAGTTTCATGTAAAAAGCTTCACTCAGTCCTCTGCCTCCATGAATTTTCCCTTTACAGTCTGTTAGACGTATATCCTTCATGCTACCCTCCCACAGAAAGGGTCTGTTAATGGGTCACTGCTATGGCTGAGAAAGACAAAATTAGATCTGTCTCAAAATTAAATATTTCATTCTTTTTGTTTACCTCCATCAGCCTTATGTAAGCATTTCTATTCAGCATCCACAAACTCTTCTGAATTCCTTTTCCTGATTTGTATCCATTTCACGCTCCTAAGGCAAGGATACTGTCTTTCCTCAAATATTACCTCTGCTAATACATCCTACAGAAACTATTTGAACAGTGTCTAGGTCGTACAGAAATAAGAAATTATGAGCTAAGTCTCCAAGGAGGGCCTGGAGCTACAGAGCCCACGGCAGAGTCTGTTTGGCAAAACTTCCTCTCGGAGTGGGAATAGAAGCAATGAAGCTCACTTTGCTTGCCACCTCATATTTGCTACACCCCTTCTTTAGCCTCATCAATAGCTAAAACACCACCTCTTGTGCTACCTCACCTGGCAGCTGAGCTCAGGCCATCAAGGGCTTTTTGGTGTTTTTAAGGCTGGCAATGCAGTGGCTCATGTGACAGCAGACATTTGAAGTCACATCGATTGTATTAATTGCCTTACGAAAAAACATGAGCCAGAATTGATTTTATAGTTTTGAAATCAGATTCTTTGTAATAATTGTTTGATGAACAACATGAAGCAAAATTGATTTTACAGTGTCAGAGACTGATTTATTCAGCAGTGCATAAGTCATCACCCAGTGCCTGTAGTTAACTAGCACTTTTGAATGTCTTTTCCAAACCCTTCTTGCATCCACTTGAATATGATTACAAGTGCTACATATAAATCAATTTGCTTAATTATGATTAAAGGTTTCGAAAGAAACCCTCCTGAAGTGACTAAATCCATCTGAGTGGGAGGAGAAAGTGCAGAAGAAGAAAGAGTTAAAGTAGCAGCAAAAAAGTTCACATCGGTGCAGCTACTGCTCTGCAATAAATAGGGACAATCAAGGATTTCCTGTTGGAGTCTGACAAAGCAGAAGCTTTCTACATTCATATCCATTTTTGAACTTGCTTTGCAGAGCAGGACTCAGCCTGGAGACTCAGGGCCCATTTTGGATCCCCATCTAAGCCCCATGGCACACACAGGTTTTCTTGGCATTAATTACAAAGGTTGTCAGCACGGAAGGGCTTCCTCTGTCCAACGCGTTGGAACCAGATACAGACTGACACTGGATCAAACATCTTTGGTTCAGCCTACAGCAACAGCATTTCTGTCCAAGCCAATGCAACTTAAGAGACAACCTCTTCATTACACCAAAAGTGTTAAAAAATTTATTTAAATGTCTGTCACTCCACTTTTTCATACTGGTTTAAATTAAGTGACTTTTCTCAAGTTGTATCAGATTTTCAGCTCCTTAATTATTAGTAATAAGAGTATTATCGTAACATTTTAGTAAGCCCTAAATAACCCCTTTGTTTTCTGCATATACTAATTTTAAAATTCTAATTTAAATATATAAATAACACCAGAGAGCAATCAAGATTTCTTCACTGTGTGCCTCTCACAGGATAATTTTCTCATGCATATGCATTAAGACCAAAAGATGCATTCTGCATACTGACAGTAGTTACACAGCTTGGTGTTCTTGGGTGCTGTGATAGGTCAACGCTTTTTCATATTGAGTTTTTAACTAAGCACTTATATATATATATATATATATAATGATAAAATATTACTTGCTTTGGTAAGTTCACTTCCTTATCAAAATTACAAACAGCAAAATATCTCCATGTGAATAAAACCACCAATACTTCACAGAAAATGACTGTGTCTTTCCCTCCTTTCTCTTCTTTATCTGTCATTAAATTACATTCACACTTCTAGCACCACACTCCACCAAGTCCCATCACAAGAGAAAAATCGTGATGCGTTATTGAATATAGAATCTGAGGATGGCACAGACAAGCACAAGGCACTTAAATCATCTCCCCAGAGGAAACACAGTGGTAATTCAGAATTAAAATATTTTTTCATTTGCTACTGGAATATATCAGCTTTTGATTTGCAGCTGAAAACAAAAAATATTTTCAGCTGAAGTTTTTACGGAAAGTTCCACATTTTCCAGCAGTCACTTCTATTGATGATATAAACACCAGCTGAGAAACATTTGTAACAGCTGAAGGATATGCACAAACTTGCAGCATTTCTGGAAGAGAAACTTCAATTCTGTAAGAAGCTGTTAATAACAAACTTTATTATTACCCCATCCATGATTCATGGTATGCAGACTACAGCCAAACAGAGCCATGTGGGTGAAGGGAGAGGACAGTTCTCTTCACAGATGTGATTGCTAATAAATTAGCATGGTTTATATCAAACACTGACAGAACTGGTCTCCTTGCACCACTGAATTATCCTTAATAACTTAGTGTGAGCAACAATAAAAATGATTTTGTTATTTTTTCCAGTATCTTAATGTTCACCTCAGGGCATTTTTTTCATGAAGGCATGTTTAAAAAGCAAGTACTCTTTTTCAGCAATGACTTAGTGAGCTAGGCCTGATTTTCAGAAAGGACCAGGCATTCTTCAGTAAACTGAGCTATTTTTCTTTAAAAATAATTTAGTAACACCACATTTCACTGAGCATTAGTGTTTGTGGAAATGCCCTACCCTGTATATCCTGACAGCAGATGAACTACTCATTGAATGCACTCTCTAACGTCCACACTGCTGTACATCCAACACATGATATACACTGGTCCTGTAAATGTGGCTTGTGGTTTCTCAGAGCAGGAGCTGAAGGAGAAGTGAGGACTTTGTGGGGTTTGTAGGTCCTGATAGTCCTTAGGCTCCAGCTGCCTAGCCTTTAGGGTTTTTCTACAGTTTGAAGAAAAACTGTTTATAACAAGGGAGTTTTGCTAAGAGAACCATGACCAGTAACACAATTAAAAGTAGTCCATGGTTCCTTCCTGTCACATAGGAGGCCATTAGAGACAAGATATTTTCTGCCTGTGGATTTAATCTTTGCATTATTTAGAGAAGTGTTTTGTTGCCAATAAGGAGGAAAGAGCAGTGGGAAATAAAGGATGAGGTTTGCTTGGAGGTAAGCCTGTGTGTGATCTCTGCCCAGAACACCAGCAGAAGATTCCAGAAAAACTCACCTCCCCCATCCTCCATTCCCAGAGAGCCACAAGTCACAAAGCTATCATTCAAATGATATTTCCCTCAACCATTTATAAAAAATTTAAATATTCAGAAGAGGGAAGAAAAAAAACCTCACATATGCGACAAAGTTAACAGGACAGCCATTTTGCTGCTAAAAGTAGTATCCTCATTACTGACCTTCAGAAGAGGTGGGGAGGAAAGACAAGAAGGTAAAAATCAATAACCTTTCTTGCAGACAGCAGAGAGCTGTCATGAGTTATGCAACCTAGGAATTTTTATCCACTCCCCCCATCTTCCAGAAAGACATAATTAATTTCCAATCATTTTAACCTGCAAATGACACTTGTACGTTTCGAGGACTGACAATCAGCTTCCCGTGCTGGCAGCGGGGGGCAGAAGTCTGAGTGTTGCAGCATTCATGTGGATGCAGTGGAAAATATAATTGATAGGACTTCCTACCTTGTTAAGTGCAGTAGCTGTAACTGCACCCAAGGCGTGAGGGATACACACATTTCCTCAGCAGGGAGAATCAAAAGAAAATAAATTAAACAGTCCTTTAAAATACTGCCTTAAGGAAGAGTTCCCATAATGCTTGCATCTCTGTTTTAACTCATGGGATGTGGTGGTGTGTATATGTACACAAACTGCCTGGTGCACAATTTTATCTGCTTCAGATTGCAATAAAATTGGGACATGATGTACATAGTTTCTGCTAGAGCCACTATAAATTGCAAAGGTTAATGATAGTTCTGTGAGGAAAAAAAAAAAGGACTAAGAACAGTAGATGTGTGTGTGTATTTGTATAATAATTCAAGGAACTACAGGTGACAAGGTCTCCTTTACTGAAAAATTGTTTGAATAAAATGAGCCCACTTTAACAAGATTGTAAATACCAGACACCATTTTCAACACCTAGAATACCCAGAAAACAGCCTTAAACTTACAAATCTCTCCAACTCTCATCACAAGTGCACTCAGGGCTCTATGGACAACACTGTTAGGAGTTGGAACTGCCAGTCTGAAGAGTGGGAGAGCCTTACAAAGGCTTAGACTCCTGCTTTATTGGGCCAGACGTTTTTGGTGACCCTACCAGGTTACTGAAATAGCATTAAAGCATTTTAGTTGGAAAGTGTCTTTGCTGGTTTTGTTATGGAGAGCATATTCACCGCAAGGTTTGTCTTCAGTCAGAATCTGCAGGCTTGTCAGGTGACCCCGCATAATCACAGAATTCTATTCACAGACTTTCTGGTAAATTCCTTACAGCTGCACATTTCCATACCCTCACCCCACTCCTTTTTGCATCCTCTACAGCCTGGCCTTGCATCCAGTATCGTGAATACCAGGCACTCCAAGAGAACAGCTTCAGGTCAGGTTTTGCTCAATAGCAAAAGAAAAGAGGCAGTGCCATTCAGCTCGTTAAGCAAAAAAAATCCTCCTCCGTTTACCTGAAAAGTTCCCTTTATTTGTTGGGGAAGGAAGATCTTTTGCACTTTGGAAAAGCACATGTGCAACCAGCTTTCCTTTCTGCCAGTTCTGCCAAAGGGTCCCTTCCTTTTTGCACCCTTTCCCAGTTTTACGTGTTGAGTCAGCAGTACCACACTCCTCTGAATTTTGCTGCTTTGCCAAGGTGCTAAAGGGATGATATTCTCTTTACAAATGCACCTGGTGCATGATTGTGCTCTCCACGTCAAAGGAAGACCCTCTGCCTAAGAAATGTCTGGGAGTGGCAGGCAAGGGAGACACCCACCCTGCTCTGGGTTGGGGAATATGCACACGAGATGCTTTTTCAAAAAAAAGTTAGAGAAGCAAGCTCAAGCATGATAAATATCTGGTTTAAACTGGTAGAGAAATGAAATAAGTGATAATCGATTCACTAGTTCCAAGCTCAGGTACTTAAAAAGTTTTCTTGGTTGTAAAATGTGAGGTTAGCCAGGAGTTTGTTATATTTCTTGAGCAGCATGGCAAATACGAGCCTGCCTTCCGGGGGTGGGAGCCCTCCTCTTTTGAGGGAGCAGTGGATGCCCTCGGGGCAGTTTGTCATGTGATACTGTACCACAGAGCTAAAAATAAGGAATTGTGTCAAACTCGATTTATAAGAGATCCCTTCCTCTATGTGCAGACAGCTGGATTTTGGATTTATTTAGCTGCTTCAACTGCATAAAAGTGTTCCCTCCTGAACACCTTCAGAAGCCATAAAAAAGTCCAGTGTGATACAATCGTAGTGATAGAACCGTCCCACTGTCGCCCGCTAGGACTAAAAAAAGAAAAAGACAACCTAACAAACAAAAGCCCAAAACAACATTCTAAACACAAAACCTGAAGGGAGAATAAGGGTAGATCTGCAAGAATATGCAGCAAATGTCACGAGCACCACTTTCTGATCCAAAACTACACATAACCCCAGACATTTTAAAACATGCTATCAATTTTATCAGGTCAAAACCAGAACACACTTGCTTTGGTTTTGGTGGTTTTTATGAGCCCCACTTCAGCTAATCACTTTTAATCACAGTTGAATTTAGTTTCTATTTTAATTTTTCCCTTAGAGGATCTACAAAGTGTTTCTGCTATGCCCCTGTTTATCTCCTCACCCCAAGAGCAGAAGACATGACAGTAAGGTATAAAAGTTTTATTGGCCTGTATTTTGGCTGACCAAATTACTCATGAGCAGTGAACTCATGAATAAGTTATGAAAGTCATTACTACAAGTGCCAATAAAACCTTTTTTATACAGGATTGCCGTATATTCTACATATGCAACTTATTTTACAGGACAGGCAAAACTCTGTATAAGACACTTTTTAGAGAGTCTTAAAAAATTTTATGGGGACCATTTCTTCTATCCTTGCAACTTCAAACCAGGCTTTAATTAAAATAAGCCATGCTGTATTGTGCTCAGAGGTACAGAAAATTTAAAACATCTCTCAAAGTTACTGCTGTCAGCTTTTACTTTCTCAGAACTCACAACTCACCAGAATCTGAAGAAAGTGCTGTCATGCTAGAAAATCATAGTTTTCCTCTTCCTATAAGTGAAAAACTTCTAGATAAAATTCTGGATGGTCAGGTAGTTAGAAACCTTGCATTTATCAAAAATCCAGGATCAAATATGGTATATTCCGAACATTAATCATTACAGTTTTCAAATGGATGGAAAATTCCAAAAGGAAGAGAGGGACATGTTAGGTTAAACTAGTTTTATCAGAAAAATGCCAACTTTCTGATGACACTTGAAAATAATCAAATCCTAGGAAGATGAGTCAGGAGAGTGTTAATGAGGATATCTATCCTGCTCCATTTTCATTTACCCCACAACTATGGGACAACAAGAGGGGAGGAAGAGCAAGAAGGATGAGTGTACAGGTGTTTTTCCCCCCCCCAAAGATTTACAAACCAGTCTGCTTTTAATCAACACAGTTGTGATAGAAAATATGTTTCTTGATACGTGACCCTGTTCAGCATTCCTCACAGAGTTAAATGCTTGCAAGTATTTTTTTCCTCGCTGAAATGTCAGACAAAGGCACAAATCCCCAGGAGCTGATAATTGGCATTGTTTTCAGGGAAGCTGTGGGCACACAGGGTGCAATTAAATATACATACAGATAAAGATAGGTTTTTCCATCTGAATGGGTTATCTACATTTTTTTTTTCTTCAGTAAGGAATAAAAGTAAGAACTTTATCAGCACCTGAGATAGACCAGTCTGAAGTAAACAATTTGAACTCTGAAAGTGCTTTCTTTCCCTCAGCAGCAGAGGCTCTCTCCACAGCTCTCCACCACCTTTTAGGCATTTGCAGGCAAGGCAGAGGTGAATCCAGCCCACAGTCTAATCCTGGCTGCCAACTTCTCCACCAGTTTGCTCCACACACCACCATTTCCACACATGTAAAATTAGGAATCAAAGACCTTATAAACCCAGTGACATTATTAATTCAGATCCTACCAGGTCTGCAACTGCAGAGTGGACATCAGCAGTTAATTTATCTGTGATTTTCCTTCTAGCAAGAGTAACAGCCAATGACAGAGCTTCTGCTGATGCTGGATCTGCAGCATGGAACACATTTTGACATATTTGCAAAAATATGTTAAGATATTTCCTGGTGATTTTTTTCAGTTATCAGTTGCAGTACTGTAATACCCTTTACTTGCCTATGTTGATTTCTGAAGTGATTTGCCACTGCTTTCTAAATACCAACATATCAAAGAAAGAGTGCAGACATCAGCAGTCCTTGATGATTGCTAGTTCTGTGTCCCCAGTGTAATTCTTTCCCAAGAAGTTTACAGGCACAATTTACTTAAGCTATCATGTTTTGTCTTACTATCTTTCAAACTCTGAGATGTCAACTGGACTCCTGTGCTCTTGCCTAGGGATTTCCAAGATACACAGTCAGTGGGGGAAAGGAAAGAAATGCCAGACACGTGTCATGCTCCCACTGCTCTCCTGACTGCTGCATGGAGCAAAACCTCCATCCTCCTTGCCAGAGATCCCAGGGTCCTGCTGCGGAAGGGGGCTCCTCAAAACAAGACTTAGCAGATGTGACAGGTAATGAAGGAATGGCACAACATATCCAGCAGCTGAATGAATAAAAGCCCTGGTAAAGCACTCCCTGCGCCCAGGCAGCCAAGGCATTTCAGCCCTAGAAAACCTGGGCTGCTGACTAAAAAGCCAGCAGTGACATCTTCCCTTCAAACCCATGGGGAATGCTCAGTTCACAGCACAGGACAGCAAGAACACAGGAGGAGGGGCCATTTTACAGGATTTAGTCTGCTATGAAGAACTGACGTGGCTGTACTCTGTGTCTTACTGGCATGGATTGAAACCTGCTGGACAGTCATTCGTACACTTTGATGGATCTTCACTGACCACCATTTAAATCCAATGTGTGTCCTTTATGTTAGCAGTAGGAGGCAGTTGAGGATTCACAGGCCAGAGCTACACAGTATCCAAGCTGTGGGCACATGGAGCAATTTAGATTATTTCCATAATGGCTGTTCCCACCAGACTCTTCTGAAAATGTAATCTCTAATCCTGATTTTTTTTCCAGCCTGCCATCTTCTAGCCTGTGCTTTGCCTCTTGATCTCCATCACGTGTCAGTGGAGATTTGCCTCAACCTCACAAGCAAGTTGGTTGACTGCTTTCGGAATTTCCTTTTCTTTCCAGTTACAGTGAAATGACAGGGAACTGCACAACCGGGGAACAGAGCAGAGCACCAACGGTGCTGAACTACAAAAGATGGAAGCACTTGGGAAGAGGGCTCAGCTTGTCACAGTAAGCTCTTATCATCTACAAAGGAGGAACTTACACCTACACTTGTTGAAGGAGGGGAAGGAAAGCAACATGAATCCGAGTTACAGAGCTTTAGCAGAAGTTAAAGGAAGAGGTACAAAAATTGTTAGTGGGAAGGGAAGAACAGTAGGGAACTGGAGAACTGTGGAAAGGAACGTTTACACTAGCTGGGACACAAATGGAAAGAGCTTGCTTTTAAAATGCACACCACCATCAAAGGTAAAAAAAACCCAAACCAAATCAAACCAAAAACAACAGCAACAAAAACACCCAGAAAACCACAAAACAAAACACCCCCCAAAAAGCAATGAGCTAAACTTAAAAAAAAAAATGTTTAGAACTATATGATGTCACTTAAGAATATCTGGACATCCAAAATATTAGGCATTATCTCCAAAACCTGATATTTGGGATGGTGTCTTGCCCTCTAAGTCCTGAGCCCACTCACTTCAATGATATAGAAAAAAAAGACATGCAGGACAGACAACCTTCTTCTTTTATGTGCTTTGTTCTGCAGCCTCATCCATGCCTGCTGTTTGTTTTGCTCTGTTCAGGTGTGGTTGTACCTGCAGCATAGTTTAGCAAAGCCCAGCCTGGCCTAGCAGATCCAGTGCAAAGCTGAGCAGTAATCCAGACACCAAAGCAGGAAGCTCAGCACTAACTCACTCTGGGCTCAGAATTCAAAGCCAAGCTACATTGCAGCCTGCACCCCAAGCATTCCCACTGTGTTTCACAATCCTAAAATGCTCTTCTCTGTTTTTCCCTCCCAGTTTTACTTGCACTGATCTGACGTGCAGCCATAAAGATGGAAAATGAGTTGGAGGACGCAGAAAGAACATTAACATTTTACTTATGCCGTTTTTATTTATACCATGGTGACCCAAAATAACTTCTGCACATAGATGTGGCTGTAAACACTGACTATATTTATGCCAATTATTCTGACTAGCTCATTGATTTTTAAGGTAATTCTTCATAGGTTTAACACTTCCCTGAACTTTTCTAAACTCCAAGAAAGTCCTGCCTGTCAGCAGGGGCGGCCGCTACTTTGCTTGAAAGGAAAAGATACTGAGGGATCAGGACTTAAGTAACCAAAGTAAAAGTTGTAATGGTAAAGGAGAATCAATATCAGGCAGATTAACCTGATCCGGTTTGTGATCATGGTCTGTGGTCAGTCTTAAGCACTGTGTTTTGGGAACAGTCCTTCAGAGATCTCTGCATTCCTTGTCAAAAAAAAAGCAACTCAGGAAAACACAAATCATTCTCCCAGGAGACAGTACTGAAAATACTCATGATACATTCCCTGTGTAGGGCAGCAGTTTCAGACTTCACAAAGGTTTTTCCAGCCCCTGGGGCTGAGACAGGCATGGTAGGCAGCAGCTCTGCCTGACATTTCTTCAGACAAACAACCAGCCTCTACTTGCTTCTGCTCCAAATCTGGGGCACTTTATTCATTCCTCCCAACTGAATGCAAATCTCTCCCCAGAAAACCAGACTGAGCAACACTCGGCCATGGCCCCCCAGGGCGGTTCCTTTGTGACAGAGCACATATACGTACATGCAGCAGAATCTAAACTCAGTTAAGTCAAGGGTTTGCCTCAAGTCTGGAAAGGCCAATGAGTTATTCCAGATAAGGCACATTATCTCCAATAGCTCGTGGAAAGCAGACACAGGCCTGCTGCATCCATTGATCCCTCACCCCCAGCTCTGAACCACCAGCTGGCCACGCTGAAGGCAGCGCTCCCGAGCTCAGCACCAGGCTGGCACTCAAAGCCCTGAATCCCAACCACCATATCTTAATCCATATGTGCTCAAGCAGCATCCCAGACTGCGCAACAGATGGCTGAGAACAGCTGTCTGTGAAACACCCTGAGAAACATGAATGAGCACCAGAAGGAAAATAGAGATTCCCAGGGACTTCTTCCTCAGCAAAGGGGTAAGTTACTGCTTGATCTTCCAAGAGCCAGATAGCAGACAAGCTCTTCTGCTCTGACACAGAGACTTCTTGAAAAGTGATCCGTATTACGAAGATACACAAGTGGTTAACAGACTTTGCAAAGTGTGTTCAAGAGAAAATGAGAACAAAAAAAAGTATTTTAAAATTGCCACTTTTATTCCACTCAGAATATGATTTCAATTCAAAACTGGCTTATAGTCCAGTACAAGCTGACACAAGGCTTGAAAGATGTGCCTGAAACATCACCCTGAAGAACATTTTCACTGACTTCCTTAGCAGAAATATCTTTCATCAAACATTTCATCAGCAAAACTAGACATATATTTACAAGATTAAATTCAAAGCAGAACTATTGATTTTGAATCACCTTCTCAAAAGACAAAAAGAAACATGAAAGGAGATGAATGAGGAAAAGCTAAAATATGCCCATGACAGAAGTACCATACTTTTTTTTACAGGGCTATGTTTCTGTATGCCTGAGAAAATTTAAAGTTAAACCAATGTTTAACATAGGCAGACGCTCGCCTAAGTCACTTCATGCCTTTGGTAACATGCAGGGAATGGTGCCTCCTGAAAACTCCAAAGGCTGGAGTCCCTGCGCAGAAGGAGCTCTGTGGCAGCAGCTTTGGAGAGCCAAGCAGAAGCAGCAGGTTCCATATCCAGGAGCACCTTGTGTGCACAGTGGGGATTTCAGCTGCTTCCTAACCACACCGAAGCACAGCAGCAGGCAAGGCTGTGGGCAGGAACTGGCAGCAATGCCCTGGGCTCCTGGGTCGGCTAAGAGCAAGGTGGGCGGCTGGACAGCGTCTGAGGCTCTGGCTGGGTAACTGCACGAGGCTGCCAAAGGGGAGAGCTGAGGCAAGAGCACTCTCACAGACCTTCCTGCAGCTCTCAGGATCTCAGCAGAGGTAGGGTGGCAGAAATGCTGAAAAGAGTGGCCTGCTTAGAGCAGGAGAGGAATCTGCACAGCAGTGGGGTTCTCCCAGCCTCAGGAGTTAAGTGTAGTTAGCAAGGTCCTTAGGCAGAGCTTAGAGCTGTGGGAAGAATCCCAGGCCAAAGGACCCCAGCACCCAGGCTGATGTGGCTTGGGTGGATGAAATCTGCTCACTAATATAGAATCATTAAGGTTGGAAAAGAATTCTCAGGTCCTTGAGCCCAACTGTTATTGGTCTGTGTGGGGTTAAATCATGTGCCCAAGCGCCACATCCACCTGCCTTATGAATAGGGATTGTGATTCCACCCCTTCCCTGGGCAGTCTGCTCCAATGCTTGACCACTCTTTCAGAGAAGAAATTTTCCTGATTTCCAATCTAAATGGCCCCTGGCACAACATGAGGCCGTTTCCTCTACTCCTGTCGCTTGTTACTCACACTGACCTTAACCTCAGGTAGTTCTAGAGAGCAAGAAGGTCTCACTAAGGTCTCCTCCAGGCAGGAGAAAAGGAGGCACAAAAGGAGTAAATGGAGGCACATTTCCTGGATTTACGTGCATTTCTTTCTTTGCCACTTTTCTTTTCTTCCTCTAACCCCTTCAATTAATAAACGTGGAGAAGTCCTTGGCTGTGGCACCACTGTATGTTGCTACCTCACTTGTATTTATGGCTAGTGCTAACTTGCAGTTATGTTCACTATTTTCAACAGAAATCCCTAGAAATGGAATCTCGCTCATATTACAGCCAGTCAGTTCCCAGCAAGCTGACGGACAATGCTTTCTCATCTATTAAAAAATGTGCATTTAGCCAGCTAACATATGTGATTTCCTGAACACAGCAGCCAGTACATTGAGTGTCCAGTGAGTACACCTCACATCTCTGAGGAGATTTGCTGATAAATAGCGATGCACTAACTGTTCCTGTCGTGCACTTTTTGATACAATTTTAAGGAACAGACTGGGATGTTTTGTTCCCAAACAAGACTTGGATATCTCTCCAACAGCTGAGAGACCACAGAGAGCTGAGAAAGCAAAGGGTTTAGCTTCCAACAAGCTCCTTGAAAGCTCTTGTAATTTCATTTGCTTTCAAGGAGAACATTCAGTGGGAAAGAGTTTGACTTTTCTGACCGGCTCATATTGCCAGCTCTGCCACCAACCCTGCTGTGAGACCTTTTGCAAGGCTTTGTTTCACCATGTCCTCTCTGATTCTTCACAAGTTTTTCTTACTTAGAAATAAGCTCTTCGGGAGGCTTTTTCTTACCACATATTTTTGCAAGTCTTGGCACAATTCATCTTTAATCTCTAGGTGATATCAAATAACACAATTGTGGCACTGCAGGGTTGAAAGCCAGACCCAGGCAAGGGTGCATCCACCAGGAACTCTCACCAGCAGCACCTCCACTGCTTGGGCTGGGGCCAGCTCTCAACAGGATCCCTTTCCACGCCTGAAGAGCCCATGTTTTGCAGACATAGACCAAACACACTCTTGGGTGGTGTGAGCATTTAGCCAAACAGCAGAAGAGGGGACATGGCTGCCAGCCATAATCTTCCAAGCTTGCAAAGCACCTCAGAGACCCATTCCCAGAGACAAGTCCTTCCCTTCAGCTTCACGTGGCTGCACTCGTTAATTATCCCATTTATTACTGTGGAGGGTACACCAGTAACCTGTGCATCTTCTGCAACTACATGAGTGTGGTTGGTTTTATACTAATAGCTCTTTTCCAGAAATTTGAATCTTGTGCCAAAAAAAAAAAAAAAAAAAAAAAGTCAAAACTATTGCTCTGAGTTACACCCAAAACTGGATGCAGAAAAGCACAGTGGACCTAATTTGGCTTCATTTTGTGCATGATCAGGCTGGGTTAATTTTGGCAGAAATTAGCACAGTGCTGGGATTGCTGGAGCCTGTCACTGTGCATAAACAACCCTGGGCAAGAGCCTGAGCCCTACATTGCACTTCTGTACTTGACAAAGGCAGTAGGAGCCCGTATGTCACTTCCTTGCAAAAGGCACACACAAAAAGACACAACCCTATTTAAAGGAAAATTAATGGCACCTTTTATCCCTGCCACCAGTCCTGTGGTTTCTTGAAGAGCAGATGGCAGTGCTGTGTGCAGCAGCTCTGCTCCTAGCCAGGGCCTTCGGAAGCACGTGGCAAGGGATGCCTGCAAGGGTAGGCAGACAGCTGTCCTTAAGAGCAATAGGATTCCTGCTCTCCTTTGTCTTGCTCAGAGCAGCCCTTTCCCCACACTCGTATTTGACATAAAAACAATGAGGTCTTATGTACAGTTAAGCATTTTTTTATTCTTTTTTTTTAATAGGACTTTTAGTAGAACCATTCATTCATACAGACTGCTACTTCAGTAATATTTAGAAGAATGATATTTCTTTGACCACCTCTATCTCTGCCAAGAATACTGGTGCAAGATTGCTGCGCTTTCAAATAGCCCTTCCTGAACCTGAAGGGGGGGGAAGAGGGGGGAACTAATTTCCATTGCAAGTGCTTTCCATTTTTAATTTTTTTTTAAGCTTGAAAAGCAGCCTAAATAGTTTCTGTGGCTCTTTTGAGAAAGAATACATGGTAGCAATGCCTTTCATGTTGCAAGGGTGACCAAGGCAGGATGTTGGATAACTTGCTTTTAATCTGACAAGAAACATACTGCAAAAATGTCTTATTACAGTCTGTGCAGATAGTCCCTGTATTCTTTGAAATGTGAAAAAGCCAAAAGCAGCAAATGGTTTCTACAACTCTCATGTAGCTGTTTTCTTCATTCTCTGAGCAAACTTTAGGAAATCTTCACCTGGGCATTTTTTCTCCCCTCACAATTTATGTGACCCAGTGAGCATCTTCCAGAATTCATGGAATTAAAGTCTGACTAGACAAGTTTCAAACTATTTGAACATGTGTCTCAGATGGAAATGCAAAAGAGAACAAGCTGTGGAAGATTAATATTTGGTCTTGCAGCATTTCTCTAGGCAATTCTTCCTCAGCCCCCAGTTGCACTCGCACATCTATCATCAAATATTTTCAGTGTGTGATCAACAAGCTATGAATGAGGTGGCTTGTCCTGCCTGCTTACCCTCCTGGCTGCATTGTAACAAAATCAGAGATTTGCAAAAGCAACCTGCAATGCTAAGTGCCCATCCTTCTTTCAGCTTTCCATCATGTAAAGGATCTAAGCCATACATCAGGGAAATGCATGTTACCATCTGTCCTACACTCATGTTCTGAGATGCACTTGCTTGCAAAATCACTGGATTATTTGCCATCTTCTGACTGCTGCTTATCTGCTGCCTTTGACCACTCATTGTACTGAAGCCCTTCCAGTGATTTCTGACAGGCTGCTGTATTAGCCCTTCTACAGGAATACTTTGTGTGCCTCCTTGTAAGTTCTTAACTATACGGATTCCATATTCTACTAATTTATGACTGAAACCCAGGAGGAAACTTATATAATTTAGCAAATACCCAAACCCCCTTGATTTTTAACTGTTGAGCGGTCCTTGATGCCAACACCAACCACCAGCTCTGACATTGGCTGGGCACGCAGCTTAGCTACTCTGTGTGGTGGTAGATGTTCTCTAATCACTACATTAAACTTACTGAAGGGGTTTGTGCTTTGATCAAAAGAAACAAATGAGCTTGGACTCAGCTGGGGACCAAGCTGGTGATCTGCAAGATGAACAAATAGCATGGCAACCTCTTTTCCAATGAATTCCAGTTACAGATCACCTACAGGGCTGAAATGGTAACCTGAAGCCTGGTTTGGTTTGGGGTTTTTTTTTTCCCCATCACTGCAAATTTCCCCATAACTTCTTTTAAAGACATTCCTTACTATAGCAACAATTATTTTTTATGCTTTTCACAATAACTGAGAAAAATCACTGCCATTCATTCCCTTTGTGGGAGCTGCACAAGTGGGAAATATTGATTTCTTCACTTATTGTTCTGCTTGGCATTACTGCTTGGCATGTTTCTGCTTTCATCTCTCATCCCCAATATACTCTACATTTCTAGTAGTCGAGCACTAGTGAGCATTGTCATAGCTACATAATCACATTTAGCTCCAAATAAACTTTTTGGGCATCTGGAAAGCGTGACTGCTTTTAGTAGTGCATGTGCTTACCACATGCCCTGAGTTGGCTGAAAATATCAAATATATAGGATTATAAACATCTTTTGTTGAGCTTTGCAAAAAAAACCAAAAAAGCTAAAATTATTAACTTCTGACACACATACAACTCGGAGTAAGGCAGATCATAGAAGACAGAAAAAAAAAAAAAATCACTGAAACCTTGACCAGCTGTCCTCCCACCTGCTTTGTCTTTGCAGGCAGATTCATGATATGGTTTTATTTGCTCAATAACCTTCTGAATTGCCAGACACAGTGCAGTGCACCTTGGACCCTAATAAAGCTCTGCTGTCACCTCTGAAGCCGATGCCCTCTCCTCCTCACTGAAATGATCTCCAGTAGAAGTTAAGCCACCCAGCTCTGCACCACATTCCTCCCGTCCCCATGGACTTTTCTCCCCCAGTGCAGTCCTAGAAGATTCCTGGATGCCCAGGGTGAGCAGGAGCCCCCCACACCACAGCTGGCCCTGATGCTTGTGCAAGCCACGATGGCAGAAAGGTGGGAACAAAACAGTTCCAGCCTTAGTGAGCAATGTACTTATCACAAGGAATAACATAGCCTCAGGCTCCTTGTCAAGAAAAAGGAAATACAGCCCACAATGAGTTTGAAAAGCTTATAAAAATTAAATGCAATCAGGAAATAACAGCCTGTTCAAACAAGGAACAAAGAAATCTCCCTTTACCCCTCTACACAAGACCACCCTGCCTGTGCCTTGCCATATGCACAATAACGAGGAAAAAATTTGTTCCTCTGCTGCAGGTTCCCTGCAGGGCGATGGTATCTGAGAAACACCTCTCTATTAGCCAAGACAGGAGTAACATCCACAAGATGTAGCCTAAGAGGCAGCTGAGCACCTTTATTGTTGATGCTACCTGCCAGCGTGAGGCCTTGCTTCCCTAAAATGGATCAAGGAACATCAAAGCTCCTTCCAGTGCAGACAACATCTGGAACCATTTGCACCTATTCACTTTAGAGCAGAGTCAGGAAGAAAGAGCAGGTTTTCTACTCTCAAGGTGACTGTTTATTTATTTGCCTCAATCTCGAATGAGTGGTAATTCCAACTGATCCCACCTTGGTCGAGGGTGGAAGAATTGGGTCACACTCAATGCAAGCATCTTCCTGGGTCAGCTGATGGATTTTCCCCACATCTCACAAGCACAAAATTCTATCTACCCTGAGATGAAACTCAACTGCCATTCTCACAGAAATATTCCTGCTTAACATCTAGGTAGTTTTTAAGCTGTTGAACCACATCTGTGCTGGATGCAGCCCATGCAGAGGGACTCTGCTTTGCCATGGTACTACTGCCCAGCCCTGAGCTACCATCCCTGCACTGGTCAGTGCCAGGCTGCTGGTTTCACCAGGAGCTCTGCCATGGTATCACATAGCACGAGGACAATTACTAACAGGCACTTTAACAAGTTCAGCAAATGTAATTGTCCTTGTTTTGCCTTGTACTTTACTGACATTGATTTCCCCCCTTTATTTTAGCAGTTCCAGCTAAGCTTCGACTTCCCCAGCTTTTTGCTTCCTTTGAACCACACTGCTCCTGTTATTGCTACAGTCAGTGATGCTTTAGTGTTTATTTTGAATCCTTTTATGAGCATGTCTTGAGTATACAACGTTCTTCTTGACTATAAAAGACACAGCCTTTAATTTGAGACATGTTTGTAGTTTAAATTTAATCTTTGAATTTTACTGGTTTCTCTACATCTATTAAAATGGTTGAAGAAACGTATTACCATTTCTATACTTTTCTTTAGATTTTACAGAAATTAGGTATTTCTGTACAGACTGGGTAGATGCTGTTGGGTTTTTTCCTTCATTCTTCTTCACTCTGTCAGAGCCAATATCCGTTGCATAGTTGCAAAAGCAGGTACCTAAATTTCCTCTGTAGCCAGGGGAGGTACATAGGAAACACAGAGACTGTTCAGAGCACCACAGTTCAATGCTGACAAGATAAACCCACATGTTTTTTGATGCCGTCTAAAGCTGTCATGTCGGTGTCTGCCCTCTAAAAAGCCCTCAAGAGAATGCTCTGCACTTACATGGGACAGGTTACTGCAAAGCAATGGGATATACCTCCTGCTTCAAATGCAACTAGTCCTGCCAGAAACACCATGGAAGATAAAACACTGTCCTTTGTTACAAAAAAGAACTTCCCCGTTGTCATACCTAGTGTTAAATTTTCATATGTATGGAGTTCTCCCGTGTTATTCCACGAGTGAGCAAATCCTTCTTTGCAATACCATTATAAAGATCCAACACTGTTGGCCCTGGGTCAGAGGTGGAAGGAAGAGGAAGATGTGCTTTGCCCAGCACAGACCATAGCAGGAGAACTTGGCAGCTTCTGTGTGCCTGCTGCAGGGCACGATTCCCCCTCAGTTTATTTTACTCCTGCACCTGTGCCAAGGGGCTGTTGGAATTCTGTACTGGTCCTAAGTTCTGGTTCGACAACTCTCCAAGCTGAAATAATTTATTTATCTAGAGAGCAGCTCTTTCTGCCCTGTTGAAAGCACTCAATTCCTACCTGGCCTTATCCTGTAATAGGGAGGAAAGGACAATTCATTTCCTGGGCTCATTCATTATTCATAGATCTCTAATGAGACTGCAGCTGAAACAGCCAATCTGCATCAGGTGAGACAATGACTACTGCCAGGAGAGGACCCCTGTGAGACCAGGGGTTCATTTCACACAGTGCTCAGCTTGTGGCTACAGCAGCGCTAGAAGCTGAATTCTCACTGAAGATGCTGGAAGTTAATTCAGCTCTGGGGGCTTCTAAAGAAGAAAGAGGAAAAAGCTGAAACCAAAAGAGTCTGAAATTAATTTTCTAAATATACCTGGGAGCTGTGCAGAGAATGATAATTCCCAGAGAGTTGGTGAAGTTTAATATTTTGCTTTATTCCAGTTTGGAAATGGTGGGAACCTTGAATGGCTCAGGAGCCCAGAGCACCAGACACTTTTTTTCAGAGTTTTGGGATTCTTGTCTCCCCTTCAACACACAGATTGTCTGGGTCCTCTCACACTGAGAGATGACCTGGAAGTCTTGGAGTTGCTGCCTTCAAGGAGGTCATAATCTTGGGGTCTTACACAGCAAAGTAAACTGGTAAGGGGCCAGAGAGGACTTGGACAGTCTCTCAGCAATCAAAATAGCCCCCTGAGATAGTTATATCCCAAAGAATCTGCATGCACTGACAAACTTCTGCTGCACAGGGGGGTTTTGTAGCACTAATGACATTCAGGTATCAAAAGCACTGACCCACTGTCACTGACTTCTACAGAAGCTGCTACCTCTGGAGTGCTTCTTCAAACAGAAAAACATCAAGGAAATATTTCCAGACCCTACACAGGCATTCAGAAACCTTGCTTCCAATGCCAGTGCTTCTGCCTGGTTTAGGTTTCACTATCAGGATCACTTTAGACAGGAAATCAAAACTTTGAACACAAAGGACAGCTCCTGAATCTTTATCACTAATTATCTTACGAGGCCGGAGTGGAAGGACCTCTGGAGCACCTCTACTGGAGTTTCACTTCTCTGTGCCCAGGACAGACCCCTTTGAAGCACTGCCTGCCTCGCTGCCATTCCATTTCATTTGGCAGCCACTGACCATCAGTCCCACAGGCACCTTTGAAACTCCAAGTTGTTCTTGACAAAACCCCTGACAGCACCATCAAATGTAACTTATGAAAGCTTTCCCAGTAAACAGAGCCATTTGTCACTGCTCTCCCTCCCACCAGCCAAAAGCAGCAAGCATTTTGCTTTTGTTCTTCCTTTTCAAAGAGAAGTTGTGAGCAAAAGTAAAAGTGTGAGGCTTAACTGGGTTAATCAGGTCAAGAAAAGAGGGAACAGCTGAGACAGAGCAGAAATGGCACACTTATTTGCCATGGCCAAAGAGTAAGAGCAAGGCCCAGCGACCCCCTAAGGCAGAAGGGGGACAGGGAAGGGTAACACTGAGCTCAGGTCCTGCTCTCAGGTACAGGTGAGGCACCTGGGGTGAGCTTGGTCTGATTTGCCTCCATGGCCAGGTTTCAAACCTGACAGAATCAGTGGCAGCCCTTGGTGGGCACTTGGCTCCTGTGAACCCAAAGAGAGAATTATGGTCAGTGCCCACTTCCACGTACTTGACCGTCACCTGCCATGCCCAGGAATGGGTTCTGAGAAGGGTCAGATCAAGGCAGGTCAAACAGCGCCCAGAGCCCTTCTCTGGATTTATAGTGAAATCTTTCACACTCATGAAAACCACTGTACAGTCAATCTTCAACATGGTTTTTCCTTCAGAAATTTCCTTTGTTCTTTTTCCCTCAGAAATTAGCATGCACCAAGTGACTAAGTCTATTAAAGAAAATTGACCTTGGAGTCATTCAGCTAAGGATTTGCCAAAGCCCAGCGGTATTTATTATTCTTATAAGCAATGAGGCATATGGTTGACTTTTCCAAAGACCATTTCAGACAGCAAAGTAAATGACCATTTCTTGAAATGGAAACAAGAGATATTTAAGAACCTTTAGTCCAGATCTGGGCAGGAAGATTTCATCA
Organism: Coloeus monedula; assembly: GCF_965178545.1. Taxonomy (NCBI): domain Eukaryota; kingdom Metazoa; phylum Chordata; class Aves; order Passeriformes; family Corvidae; genus Coloeus; species Coloeus monedula. The sequence continues at coordinate 8,553,286 of NC_138788.1, forward strand.
TAAGGCTACGCAAAAATGCACAAAATGAGGAAAATTAACACTTGAGAGATCACATGTTGTGGTTCTCAAAGGATGTTACCACTCCACCCATACTGCTACAGCACAGAAAGGTCAATGTCAACAGATGGGCAAGTATTTGTCAAGTGGCTTTCATACCTCTGCTCCAAAACTTAAATGGAGATGGTCTAGCAGAAATAGAGGAGGTTCTTTATTTAAGAGGGGCCCAAGGTCTAACGCAAAAGCCTGGAGAAATTTCAGTTTGAGGGAAGTTTGTAACTCAGATTTGAATCTGCAAGAGATTGGATTAGACAGCAGGTTCCAGATTTTCACCTTTTTTTTTTCCTCTCATTACCAGAGATCAAATGCCGCCTATAAAATGCTAAAATAGTGCTTTGGCAAAAGCACAAACCAGAAAAATGTCATTGACAGAAATTTAACCCAAGGCAAACAGTGTTTGTTATCAAACAGCAAAAGAGTTTGCAAAGGAAGATAAAAGATTCCATATCCTCAGCCTCAAACCAGAGCGACACCTCTGTATTTGACAATCTTCTAGTGTTAGTCAAGAATGTCAGAGCTTCTGTGCACAAGAACAAGGCAAGCAAGCAAAGTTTAGGAAAAAAAAGTAAAGAAAAACCCTTTTGTTTCTTCAGCACTATTTTGATTACTTATCTCTGCTTCAGACGTCAAGGAAGGCCAAACTTGCCTTACAGAGAGAGTGTAATAGACTTACATAGTAAAATGCAACATCTGTGTTCGAAAATAAAACTCAGTACATTTAACAGACAAGCTCATTTAACAATTTGATGAGCATGGGCACCAGTGAAATTTTTTGTTAGTAGAGTAGGTCATTAGTCTCAAAAAAATCCAGAGCTAGGTTTTTATACAGACATAGCATAAAAGATGTTCTTCAGATATGCTACACTCGGCTGACTGCCTGTGGCAGGAGTTGGTGCTGCCTAATGTTAGGGCTACTTTCCCAGAATTTAAACAGTCCTGGTTAAAAAAAAAAAGAGGTGCAATAATATCCAGGCTAGGGAAGTGCACAAAAGAACAAAGCATGAAACAATGCAAAGAATCCCAGTGCTCAGAGGAAATCAGAGCCCCATTTCTCCACGTAAAGATGCTCTGTGAGCTGACATCGCACATTTCATGGGGACACTGAAAGCATGTTTGCCATTTCTTTGCCACATACAAAGACTTCTATAAACAGGGTTTGCAACCTTCTTGGCCAGTCAATAGTCCTTAAGTTCAGAGCCCAGCTGCTGCTGTCTTTTCAAAACAGGTAAACTGAGCTGCTCTTGCGTTTCCAGTGCTACAGCCAGCCACCATCAGCTGCCAGATAGTCTTCACAGCTATAGAGAACAACACTGGCTCACCTTGGAAGGCAGAAAAACCTCCACTTCTGAACTTCAAGCTACAAAGGATTACGTTTTGTCATGCACTCAACCAGAAAGAGTGCCAAAGCATGTTAAAATACTACAAGAAAAACACAAGCATTATGGTTCTACACAACAGGAACATTCACATGGAATATGCCAGGCATGACTGGTTCAACACACATTTTGCATTGCTGAAAGTATTAAAAATGCACTGGGATGCCAAAACAAAATGCACCAGTTCCTATGGAACATCATTTGCTGCTTTTACAGAGACATTTCTCCACCAGAAAATAACACTTTGTTAAAGCTCAGCTACTTGTGCAAAGAGAGTCACTTACAGCAAGTTTTGTTTGCTAGGTTTTTTAAAATATTTAAGTTGAAAGAGTGGAATACTATGACCCTGCTAAACACAGCTCCTTTTAATGAAGGAGAACATATTTTTTGTTTCTTCAGAAGATAAATTAAATTAAAGAAACTAGAAACTAAGTGCTGTAAATGAATTTGGTTTACGTATCTGTTGGGCATCTTGAATTCCTGGAAGTTTCCAAGACAAGCTGTTCATGCTAATCTGAGACCCAGAACTAAAACCTTCTCATTTGAAACATTATTTTGCAATACAGATTCATTTCAGCAATCAATTCTGTCTAAAACATTTCAGAACAAGGCCAGTGTGTTAACCTGAGGAGCAATTCTCATGCACAAGATACTCTACATAACAAACTAAACTCGTTTCATCCCATTGCCAATGGAACAATTACTTGGGTTCTTAGGAGTCCCTTCCCCTGCTCTGCGTTCATGATACAGAGTCACTTGCGAGTAACTCAGGATTAACTTTCTTTGACTCAAGAAGCTTGTTAGGTGCTGGCATTACAGTTTTCTTTGAGCTGCTAATCTGGTGGTGCTAATTAAGGCTTCCAAAGACTGTTGCAATATTCTAATTACAGCAGCTACATGTCCTTTAAATCCATTTACTGTAGAACAAAGTGGGGTTTGCGATCCGCATTTCTCAGCGCTACGCTCAGAGCAGTACGCTACCACTTACCCAGGTCAGGATTATTTTAAAATTCCAATGATTAGACAGACAAAGGAGGAAGAAATGAAGAGGGCAGTAGATATTGAATATCAGGGTTATTTTAACTAAACATGCTCCCAGAAAATGCATTCTTGCAACTATGCATCAAGGTACTGTACCCCTTACAGGCACCCCCTGAGTCCCAGATGCTCCAGGGATGACAGAATACTTTCCTCCCACCCACACCCTCCTGCTCTAGCCCCAGCCCAAGAACACCTCCTGGTCCTTGGGTTATTACTCATGGCACAAATAAATTGGTCTTTCCTGGACCTCTCCAGGAGTTCAGTCACCTATCTCCATCACAAAAATTTGCAATACAGAGTCAGCGCTCTGCCCAGACAGCTGGGTGCGTGTACATTTCTGAGGAGACAGCTTTGAGGAGCAAAGCATTCTTTCTTTTCTGAGATTTTATTAGACATTTCATTTTGCAGTTTCTAGTTAAACTTAATGCTCCCGATCTAGTATATTCCAAAGCCTCTGGTTTTCTTGCCCACAGTGCTGAAAAGTGGCAGGTTCTCAGTTAATGGCATGTGATTTGTTTTCAGCTTATGGACTTTTAGCCATCTCCTTCATATCTTTTGCAATCACTTCCAATCTGGTAGAATTCAGATGGCCCATGTTCACTTTGCCTATTTTTGCCAAACCTGCCTTGTTCTCAGCACAGCGAGTAACAAGGGAGCAGCAGAACGCGGACAGGACAGGGAGCTTCATTCCCTTATTTCCATCACTTTAAGCCTGCATGACCCACTTCAGCTCACAGATCCACAGAACAATTCTGCAGTTCTTGCCACTACAAACTGGGTTAAAAAAGAAACCTTTCAGAGGAGCCAACCAAAAGTCTGAAGAAAAAAACCCTGCACATCCAGTGCGTTGAAAACAATTTGTTTTTATTTCAGTTTCCCCAATCACAAATTCACTGATCTTTCAAACTGGAAAGCTCTCTTGAGGTCCAAAAGTTTCCTTTCCATATGCGTTAGAACTAAAATAAAATCCACTACAGTGTGAAAAGGAAAATGAAATGCAGTGCAAAGTGTATGGCTGGTGACACACCAAAGGGCTGGAAACCAGAGTTTGAGAAGTTTTTTTAGCAGTGCTGAAAATAAGGGGAGGCAAGACAAATTTGTGGAGCATCAAAACTTAACTTTTCATTTACTACCAAATTACCAAAATTACTACCTGGCACACAGCTGTGAGTAAAGGATCAGGTGAAGTTGTAGGAGGGTATCCCTTTAACAGAGCAATGAACTCATCTAGTTAACTAATGGCAGGACAAAAGGTAAATTGTTTCTAATCCTCTGATGTAGAGCTGTCAGAGGGGAAAAAAAGGTGTAAAACTCAGTATCAGTAATGTGGCCCCCCACACTCCTCAGCACAGAACAAGGGACTCACAGAGAGCACTCCTAAATGTCAAAGCTATTAAAATATTACATACAGCTAAGTATAAAGAAAGCCAGGTTAGTCAGGTGGCCACTCCATGAACCTAATGACACTTATCTTTTAATGTTTCTTTTACTTTCTCTCTTTTGCAGTGTTTTCAACCATGCTGTTTGGAGGAAAATGAAAAAGAATAAAGAAAGGGGGAAACCATGAAAACAAGAAAGTCCTCAGCACTATTTCTATCCCACAATTAATATTGATTGCTTTCTGATTTTCATAGGAATTTGTCAGAATCCTGTCAGTGCAGGATTGATTTCTGTACTTCTGGGAATGGTAGGTTATCAATATAATTGCTACCATCAGTGCTTTTTCACAATCTTTCCTGACATTTCTGCTCCAGGGGCAAATTAGTGCCATGTTGACTATTTCCTCAACTGAACCAGCTACCAATTCATGAGGATTTTAGTTTTATTTTCCCTCCCCAATAGGAAAGGTGAACACCTACTCCAGCCCCAAAGTATAATTTTTCTATTATTACTGAGCACTAAAAAAGCATTTACCAAAGGCCTAAAAAACCCAAATATCTTTCTGACACTTATTTCTGCAGGTGGGTTTTTTTTTCCAAATAGCAATTCGGTATGCACACAACTTACACCTGCACAATTTTTGTGCCTCCTTTGAGAGCACAGGGAATTTAGGGAACCTTAAAGCTTATGCTGCATTACTGCACAGGCAAATAACAAAGCAGCAGAGTCAGACTGGTGTTCATCATGCAGATAAACCAAGCATGTGTTGCAATCAAACCCTGGAGGTTCTGAGCATCTCCAGGCCAAGAGGAGATTTTTAGATGCTCATCGCCTTCCGGCATCAACCTACCAAAATGTGCTCAATCCCCCATCAACTCACACCTCTGAGCAGGGATCAGGAGGTCTTCATCACCACCCTTTCATACACATGGCACCCAGATTTTCATCATCCTAGGTACACTGTGAAAGGAGAAAGCATTCTGCAGGAGCAAGAGCACTCATCCACACATGAGCCAAATCCAAAGCAGCCTCCTAAGGCCAAGCCAAGTTATTTATGACCTTCTCTCCAACTTCCCACCAAGAGAAAAGCACGCCATAAGGCCTAATCGGGGACTTTTTGAAGCCACCAGGCTTTGGAGAAGGCCTTTAACTCCAGCCATCACAGCTTACATGTGGCTTCCCTACCTCCAGAGAGGTGCCTTGGAAACATTACATCCCACAGCAGCAAAAGCCTCAGACTCTCACTTCAATTGAGCTTTGATTCACCTCTCAAGTGTCAAAGGATTTAGGATCTCCATTGAGAAGTAATAGCGGGAGCTTTACTTCTGTGGTATCCAAGCCTTCGTAGTAGTACATCCTCTGAAATACAGCAGGTCAGAAACCTTCCACAAAAAAAACCCAAAAAGGAGTTGCTCTTCTTTCCCTTTTCAATCTGAGGATTTATCAAAGAAGAAACTTTCTGTGGGAAAATATCAGCTGGAGAACAAAGTATTTCTCAGGCCAGCATTCCAAATGGAGACCAGCGCTTACCCCCTGAAAAAAAAGTCAGGACATACAGCTGAGTAGAACATGACTTAAGTCCCAGCCTGTTTGCCAAAAAGGCACCTACAAGTAACATGGCATCCCTATCCCTGGGGTTCTTTAAACTCCAGCACTACTTCTGGAGACCTCTCTCAGAACTTTAAACATTCACATGCCCAATTTCAATTCCACAGAATTCAAACAAACAAGGGGTGAAAAATCCATGTATTTCTTTTAGTTCAGTGGGAGTTTGTTTGCAAGTCAAGCCCAGCTCTATAATTCTGCCATTTCTCCACCTCCCTCAGAGGCTTTTCAGGCACCTCCAGCAGCCCTGCCCATGTGTGGTTGCAGCCTGGGGAATGACATGTTAGGAATTCATCAGGTGATAACGGGACTGGCAGCAACAATGCCCTCACTGCAGTGAGCAGGAACTCACAAAGTCTCTGATAAAATCCTGCTTCGCTCCCTGAGACAGGTTTGCTGTAAATCTCTGTAATAGGTATAAAGGTGGCCTGAGCCAACTCAGGTAATAGAGTTTGCTGGCAGCTTGGGAAATAGGCTGAGCTGAAGCTGGACATAACACCAAGCCACCGTCCCAAGGTGCACATCGTCCCCTAAGCTTTACTGTCAATGTGTAACCACAAATAATTCACCCTGAGCTCAGCACAGAGCCGCTGTTTGCGAGGAGGAGGCTCATTTGGATGTCAGCAGGGCTGGGGAGCAGCACTCCCAGCAGCATTTCAGGCTGCAGAGAGAGACCTCTGTGCCTGAGAACTGATTTGGCAGCAGCTGTGGTATTAGAAAGTTAGATACCAATTCTCTTTTACTGAACTCCTGGCCCATCAAACATACATTTACAATAGATAAATATGTACAGCACAAACAAGTCAGAGAGATTACCAGGATTAGCCAGTCTCCTCTGCTGCTGCCAATGTTTCAGGCAATCCCTCGTATACAGCGAGGGCAGCACATCACAAATGCACTATAAACCCCATCCACTTGATGAACCAATGCACTCACTGTGGAATATCAAAGATATATGTCAAAAGATGTATGTTTGGCAAGGAGCTGCTCCTTACCAAAAGGAAAATATTGGCAACAGTGCACGCCTATGGATAGCATCACAAGGTCAGCCACTGCCAGGCCCAGCTCCACGCTGGAGCTGACAAACCAGTTCCAGCATGTGAATGTCTTTCAAGTGAAGCCTTGAACATGTTAAGTTATTCCTGTTAGCTCTCCAAAGCACTGGAGACCTGCTCCCTTTGGAAGGGCTTACAGCAGCATCCAGTTATTACATCTAGTTCCTGCTGTCTGAACAACACTGAGGAGTTGAAGAGCCCTGTACCTCCCTTTGCCAGTTGATGCTTCACACCCCAAACCACAGGAGCATCCCTCTCTAGGATGGAGAGGAAACACCAGAGGCTACTACCAGCACTGGAGATCAGCTTCAAACCAGACAGATTTTGAGTTTTTTCTTTGGTTTGGGATTTTTTGCCTTGGTTTTGGTGTTGTTGTTTTTTTGTTTTTTTGGTGTTTTTTTTTTTTTTTTTGGGGGGGGGGGGAAGGGGGTGTTTCTTTGTTTGTGGTTTTTTGACTTGGAGAACTTACCAAGTTTTGTTCCAATCCATTGGAAGTTAACATAACTCAGTTAAGCATCTCATAGAATTTGGGGTGACTTTGGGTGGCTCTGTAACAAGTTACTGTGATCAATTAGAAAGAGACCCCTGGTCCTGAAAACTAGAGGGGTTTCTCTTCTATAAAATAAAATAAATGCTCTCTGTAATATACAGGCATGGGCACACATCCACACCCACCCACCACTTATTTAATAAATAATGCCTCATTTATTAGTATTCTACAGTAAGTTAGGCTTGTCTAGTGAAGCATTAATATAACATTTCTCAAACAAAGTTCTTGTTCTGCTTGATCTATTTGGCAATCTATCTTGATACACTCCTGTCTGTCAGGGGCTGCTGCCTCATTCATGCTTTTGCTAGACAAGGCAGGCAGCAGCACTGGGAATTACCTTCCTAGGACACTGTAGCCCTTCTTCCTTAATTATATATGAGAACAGTTTCACTGATTTCAAAACTGATGTGAAATATGAATAATTAGAACTAATATGCAGTATTTATGGTCAGCATTTAACAGTCTGTAAAGAAATAGCAATGTTTAACGTGAACTAGAAATATCTCCAGTCTTTGTTTCCCACACTAAGGATGAGTACCAACTTTCACCAAGGATTTAACACTGTAAAATTGCAGGATAACTTGCATGAAAATATATGGCTTAATTTTTGAAATTTATTTCTGCAGTACCTTTTAGAAGCAAATTTTTGAGGAGTATTTTTTTTTCTCCTAATAATTTTGGATTTTATGACCTAGGCTAATTTTACATCTTCATCCACTCACTATAAATAATATCTAATTTGATAGACACATAACATGATTCACCAAGGATATTTTCAAAGAAAAGACTTCACTAGATTCCCTCTATGGGGTTTGCTGTGCATTTTTCAAGATGCTGGCTGTCCATATATATTTTATTTTGTCAAGGAAATGATAAAACTTTTTTTTTTTTTTTTTAATGTGAAAACCACAACAAGCCTCTACATTATTCCAAATCACCAAACCTCTACAACACTTCACTGTCACAAGACTCTGGTCAAAAAACAATCCACAAGGACTACCTGTGTAGTCAGATACAGGAAGCTCCTGACACAGCACCCCACTCAAAACCAGCAGGTCACACAATATTCGTGGTGTTTTAGGAAGCTTCTGGAGTAGATACTCCTTGTAACAGGTGACTCCCAGCACACCAGCTGTGCAACTGGTGCCATCCACTCTGATATCAAGGCCTTTGTTCCTGACCAGGCAAACCATCTTCAAGCAAAGGAGCAATGCCCAAGGAAAACCACAGTGACTAGAGAAAGATGGCAGCACCTGTGGTGGTAGGGTTGGCCAATGGACAGGGCACAGACAGCTCTCACAGTGTCACTTGTCACTGAACGCCTGTCAACAACAAGCTAAAGTTCCTCAAAAACACCCAAGTCCCTCTGAGCAAACTGGAATGCAAGCCCAGGCATTTCAGCACACTGTGGTTTAGAGTGGATTAAGAAATCAGGAAGCAGAAAGAAACTATTTCACTTGCTTTTTTCGTGTTGTAACTTCAACCAAGACCAAATATTAGAGAACAGAAACTACTGAGACAAGTTCTCTTGCACAAGCATGGATGCCACTGCACAGAGCCCTGAGGACCTCAGCTGCCCACTCTGGCACAGGGCTGCACAGCTCCAGCCAGGACCACAGGGTGTTCCCCCAAACAGCATCTGCACAGGGAGGGAGCACCTCTGAACAGCCATGAGAACCTGGCAAAGGCAAAACAAAGGTACCTGCAACAGTTTGAAAGAAGGGAAGGAGCTGGATGGGGAAGTCCACTTAGCTTTGACACTAAAGCAAGCTGTTCTTCCCACAGCACGAGTCCTCTCTCCAAAGGGCAAGGCATCACTTAGCTGCTACACCTGGACTTTGTGTAACTCCTAATACTCCTCTGCCATCTGCTAGTGGAATTTCTTTTCCACGCAACTTATTAGCACAGCCTCTTAAACAGCAAACTGCACTTGCTTGCTAAGTTTGCATATGTTGGTAGCAAATTGAAGCTAAGATATGAAGCCAGGGCCTGTGGATTTAAGAGACAGGATCTGTGGTACACAAGAGCTAGGATTGTGCATGGTGTGCTGCTGAGCATGGCCTCTGAGGAGCACATTCTCTGTTTTTTCCCCCCGCACTGTCCTTGAGTTCCTCCTTTTGAGGACAATTGTAGAGTTTCCTCTGGATTCTCAAGCAGCTTGCCCTTCAGAGATACAAGTGCTCCTGCACAAAAAAATAAGGATGATTTTTCAGAGTTTTAGAGGTGTAGAAAATTAGCCTCTCTTTCAGAGGAAAGAGAAGTCTCCTGACTGTGAGCCAAGGTCATTGTTAATCAAAGAACAAAACACAGAACTTCTGGAGAGGGGCCTACTTTTCAGGGAGTCAACACCTCTTGGCATGTGGAAATAAACAAAAAGATATTTCATCCGACAGCTCCACTTTTTAGTGAGGAGAAAAAGGAACCCTTTTTCTGTAAGAGGCAATAGATGTCCAGTACCTTTTCTCCTCTGTGTAAGACTCTTCCAGGTGAGGTGTCACAGGGATGCAGGTGGGGACATATTCTGGAGCTCACACTTCCCCAGCACTGCCACTGGGTCAGGAAATGTAACTGCTGGTTAGCCCCAGACCATGGGGGAAGCACACCCTGCTCAGCACTTACACTGTGTTCCCCATATTTTAAATAAACTGAGTGCCTGCACCCAGTCACATGCACAGGGGAAAGACAGACGCTGTGGTTGCTTGAAGGGAGGGAAGAGGCTCCCCAAGAACTCCATGTGAAACAGCCCCATGCTTCCCATCCACAGACATACATCTGATACTAACAAGGGCTGGAAAGCTAGAGCAGAAGAGGTGGAAAGCCTTTAAGATTTTGGGAAAGTTTGAAAGGTAGGGTTCTTTGTCAGTGAAATAAGATCAGTGTTTGGAAGAAACTTCTACAGGTCTCAGGCCTGGGCACCTTGAAACAAGAGCGGTCACTTCTCATTTCTGTTTAACCTTGAGATCATAATTGCTAAAGCAGCATCACTGTGTTTCTGTTGGTAATTGGCAGTCACTGAGCTGAAGATTAAGCTAGCATGAAGACTGAATTAGGACTCAAGTCTTATAATAAATTGGCAAAAACAGCTAACTAGCCTATACTACTGCATAAGAACTAAAGGTTAAAAATGGCAACTTCTGCTCTTTGGGTTCATACGTTACCTGATGCACTGAAAATAGGATCAGAGTTGACTTTACCATGATACAGCCTACAACAGAGAAGACCTTTCCCAGCTATACTAATACAAGAGCTCTGACTCTTTTTTTCTGTGCTTTATTTTAAGTGTTGCATAAAATATGCAGTAAATAATGAAAGGATGCTTGGAGATTTTGCATGGAGTTCCTTGCTAATTCTGCAGTTTTCTAAGGAGTATTTCACAGCAGTGGAAACTGAACTTTTTGTAGTTACATAATTTCAGGAGTAGAAAAACCAGACCAAGACAATGGGATATATTTTGTGGAATTGAAGAGCACCTCAGACATTGTTTTCCTCTCCCATGGAGTTAAGCCAGCTGTCACCACACTAAAACCAAGAAAGCTGCTTGGGTAAGGCTAAACAGAGAACCAATGGACTTCATCAGCTCCCTACTCAAATGCACTTGTAGTTGCAAGCTGTAATCTACCACAAATAGCCACATTTAGAGAATGCAATTACATGGAACAAAGCTGATGACTCTTTCAGTGCACAGAGATCATTAGAAAATGGTAACCAGTTGCAGCCTATTATTTCTTCGCACCAGAGAAATAAATTGATTATGCATCACCTGATTTTCCATCACACGTAAGTGGAGGTGTGCTTATAAAAAACTATTCAAGCCTGCCAGCTCTAGCCCTGCTGCTTGCAGGACAGGCATTCAGAAGGAAGACAAGTTAGCTTGAGGATGCCAAGGAGGCCACAAGAACTTCATTTGCTATGGCAGACACTAATACCCAGTACGGGTGAATACAAATTACAGCATCATTGGAGCTTGCACCAGCTTGCCCCAGACAGCAAATTACTGCCCAGAGTTAGGGCTGAAAAATGCTGTCATGTGCTACTTGTACATGAAGGTCTATTAAGACAGTTTCTGAATGAGGCTGAACTTGGTACACCTTCACTTTTTGCCATCCTTTTCCAGGAAAAATAATATGGTTAACACTGAAGGACCTCCTGGCCATTTATTGGGCAGTCTGTCTCTCACTGCAAAGTGAAGCAGTCAGAGCTTACAACAAACACTGCCCCTCAGGTGACTCTCTAGTTCTTTTACTTTTTAATAACTAACCTGAGATGTTCATTATGTATTCATCTCACCCAACAGAGGAGAACCTAAAGAAGCTTAGGCTCACTTCAGAAGGTTTTCTGTGCAAAGGTTGGGGACATCACTGTGGGTTTCCAGAGTAACCAGAAGATAGGGGCTCCAGGTTTTGCAGCATCCCAAAAGAGCATGCCTAGGTGATTCCCAAACCATAAGCTGTAGTAAACTAAATTCTGAGGTATTTTCTATTCTTATTCAAGCATCTGTTCCATTTATTAGGAAGCAGTTATTGAATCCATTGCAGCCAAAAATGACTCCACTGTCCTTTGCCATCTAGGTCAGCTGTGCTCAGTGATGAAGAATTTTTGTCATTTAGAAGGAAGATTTTTTGAAAGCAAAGGTTTTGCTGCAGAAAATATTCCAGCAAAGTTTCTTTTATTTCAGTTCTATTGTTAACTCTCAGTACAGGAATAAACTAATATCCTTTGTAAATTTTTTCCAATACTATGCATTCAAAGAAAACAGGATTTGCTCCCCATTTTAACTGGGGTGGGGAAGTCTTCCAGCAGTGATAAAACTCACTCAGCTTATCCACAGACAAACTCCACAGAGGCACCATTTATTTTAAAAGTTCTTCACTGGATTTGTAAAACTTTAAATAGAAAAAAATTTTGGCCATGAATTGAAATATCAAGTAGTTCACATAGAGTAGAAAAAAACCAAACAAGCCCAAAAAAACCAAACCACCCTCAGAATCTCACTTTAAAAATAAAACTCAAAAGGAATAAGTCAAAGTTTTGGCTTTAAATTAAGACAAATCTTGGGTTACTCCATGCAGATCAACTTAACAAAGCCACAGGGCTGAAGTGCTCCCAGACAGCCTTTGAGTGACCCAATCCCCCTCAGGAGCCCCCAGCCTTGCCAAGGCAGGTCACAGCCCCGTGGCTGCTGAAGGTGCTCCTCTCCTGAGATATCATGGGCATCGCTCTGCCTGCCAGGCAGGTGCTGCTTATCTCTGGCACAAGGCTCTGCCCAGAGCCACGACCTTGAAAAGCAATTTTGCTGATCATTATCTGTCAGGGCTTAGATTAAGGGAGAGCATGTGCTGGTGGAGAGACTACAGAAATCGTATTGGCCATTTCAGAGATACCAAGAAAACCTGCTGTTTCCATCACCCAGCCACAGAGAGAGGATGTATCTTAGGAATCTGCAGCTGATGCATCTCAAAGATAAGTTCTCTTTCCTTTAACCTGCCTTCTTACTTGCATTAAAGGGTTAAACACAGTCTCAGAGCAAACAGTAGATTCCCCTTTGGATTCACAGAAAGACTTGCTCCTGCTAAGCAATTTCAAGCTTTTCAGACAAAGGAGCTATAACCAAAGGAAATTTTGCAGCAAGTAAAACCTGGGGAAAAATAAAAAAGCATTGTTTCTAAAAATATTTAAATACTTTATATAAAATGCTTTCAAAGAACAAAACCAAATAAAACACCATTAGAGAAATTTATTTTCCAGATGTCATGGTGGCATGGTCACAGCTTCATTACTGTCAAAAAAAGCTTAATTACTATAGACTTTTCCCAGCTCCATCTACCTCTCACTTCCCATGCAGACAGCCATATTAAACATAAAATAGAATGGCTTCTCTTCAGGAAGTGTAATTAAAGAAAATTGGGAATATAACTAAGGAAATGAGCCCTTTAAGATTCATTTAAGGAACAGCACACTGGTGCTGGGAATCTAGCAAGGACTGTAAATCCTGGCTGAAGAACAGGCACAGGGACTTCCAGAGAGATTGTTGGGAGTCTTCCAGAGGCAATAAGCGATTGATAAAGACAGACAAAAATTGTTACACCAGCGGACACTCAAATCCAGGATTTGCTCAGGGAATTTTACCCCAAAGATGCCAGGTGAACTCACACAGTGCCAGCAGTTGGATGTCTGGAGAAGGGAGGCTCCACAGCTGGTGGCCTGGGGTCCCACCTGGGTCACCATAGTGTTAAGGAAACCTCCCAGTGTGACCATTCCTGAGACTCCCTGGCAGTTACACTCCCAGTTCCAAGACTTTCACTGGTGGGGCTGAAGCCCCTTCACATCAGGCAGCTCCAGTGACCCGACAGGTCCCATTCAACTCCTGCAAATCCCACACTCACAGCTAGACCAGGTTTCCTCACCAGCTCAACCCCAGGCTTTTTAATCCCAAATTGCTCAGGCAATGTTGTAATAATAATAAATAGTATCTGGGAATATAGGCAGATTATTAGGTATTAATTCCTCCTTTCTCCAGGACAAAAGTTTCTTGCAAAGAAATAGTGCCTGCCAGAAATACCAAGCTGAATTAGAGATGTTGGTGCCAAATCATTCCCTGCTCTTAAAAGGCCTTGGATTCAATTGACCACTGGACTTATTACAGATAGAGGAATAAGTGAATCCATGCCATATGTGAGCAGAACATGCCTCTGGTATATTTTCACTCTTTCACCTTCTGAAACCTCTATTTGTGTAACCCTCCAGGGCATTTTTCCTCATTCTACACAGAAATTGTTGGGGCTTTTTTCCTGTTTAAGAACCACGGTAACTCTTAATACTGGCTCTCAGCATGCCAGGAATAGCTGTATTTTCTTACCGTTCCTAGCCTGTGGAAGTACCCTGACTGGAGCTCTGAATCCTATAAAAGCTCAGATTTCACAGCCAGCATGGAAATCCTTTCAGCAAGATCACTCTGAAAATATATTTATATTAGTATACATCTCTCTCTCAATCAACAATCAGCTCCCACAGTGAGTTAGCAGTGACCAGGAGGGTCACCTCTGCCATGCTCTAATTGTGACACCCATAACGATTATTGGCATTGCAAAAACCACAGTGACAGTAACTGACCTCTCGTCTCAAACAGGGAAAGGGGTTTTTCCTGCTTTGAGATGCAACCAGGTGGTTTGTACCCCTGAGTGCTCAGCATACAGAGACACAGCTTTTAGAGAGCTGCCCTGGGATAGAGAAGGCAACAGCCATAAACTGTTTCTGGCTGAAGGAAACCTGAGCCAAACCAAGTGGCAGATGAGGCAATGATTCTTTATCCTGGCCAGAACAGGCAGATTACAGCAGTTAACAAGCTACAAAAGCAGCATTTGGTTTTTCATCCAGAGCAGAAGACAGGCCCCAGGCCCAGCTCCTCCATAATTAACCCTTACAGCAGGGTAGGCCTTTTAGACATGCCTCAGACTAAAACAATTTGGTGACTTTGGTAGGCAAGAGAGGCAATGCTGCAGAGGAAAAATTCTGATATTCTGGAATAAACTTGTCATTACATTTGACAAAAACTATTTCATCTTCCATCAGAATCACCATTTCTCAGACAGGGCAGTGAGTCTTCAGCAACAGGCATCATTAAAGAGGCTTAACTCCCCTAATTAGCTACTGCTACAAAAAAATATATCACCTAGGAACTGGAAACAGAGGGTTTACCCTGAACCCACAAATCATAAGATTTCAGTTTAACAAAGAAGGCATTGAAAGGATTGTAGTCGGTGACAATAGCTAAGAAGATAGCAAGGTATACAAGGTAGGAAGAGGAAAATCTTCAAATTTAAGCAGACTTAAAGGACAACAAAACCCCTTTCTAGCCTTCCCAGATTTTCAACAGCATCTGACACAGAAGCTTTCCACAAGATGACCAGTGAGGGACAGATGAGCTTCTTGCCATTTCCCCTGCCTTGGTCACTCTTGACTCGGCAGCACAGAGGGAGCTGTGGGTCAGATTTCAGCTCCCAAGAAGATCATTTGCCTGCACACTCCAGAGGGGAACCTCCACCTAGCAGTAAGACAGCAAGTTCCTCATCACCGCACCGCACTTTCCTCTTGAAAGCATACGGATAGCCACCAACAGAACAGGCACTGAAGTCAGATGAAACAAACCCATTTTCTCCCCTCTGTATAGGCTGGTCATAGCTGACAATTGTGCAACCCAAGCTTTCAGACTTTGGCCTTTAAATACTGCACTGGGGAGAGCACACAACTCTGCTGATCCCTTGGGCTCCATCCTTAACACATTATTCCCCTGGGGAGAAGAGCTTCCAAAGTCTGCTGCAGGAGCTTCAACTATGCTGGCACTTTTATATGGGTGTTTGAAATAAAAACACTGACATCACCACAAATCCATCTGATTCTGGCTGGACAAATAACAGTTACTGGAAGCCAATGTCTGCTTAAAACAGTTTTAGCTTTATCATGAACTTAGAAAAATAATATTGGTGGTGAAATATCATTACTCTCTCCAAAATACAGAGCAGCTCTGAGTGACAGGGAATTATTACATTCTTCCAGACAAGAACACAAAGACAAGTGGCTTCTTTATGAAATCTCTTCTCACAGAGACACTGGCTCAGGTCTGAGCCAACAAGTATTTTGGACCAGAAATTTTCAAAGGAAACACTAACAAGGTTAGTTAATGTTAGGACAGGAACTGACCATGGGCAGAAGCTTTAAGGGGTGGGAGGTGTCTACAGCCAGGAAAAGTAGAAGTGATGGAGAGCTGGATCAAGTAAGGAGGATCCCCATCCAGTACTGTTTGCTACTCATTTATCCCACACCAGAAAATTTCTACATGGAGTTCAGGCCCACCAGCTGAGTTTTACTGACCCAGACAGAGACAGTCAGGGGAGCACAACACCATGGCAGAGGGGAAGAGGAGCTGGGCAGGAGCAGAGCCAGGAGCCTCTGCACACCATCAGCCCCACAGCTCAGCAGGCTCTGGAAAGGCAGCCCCACTGCAAGCTGGCAGGGAAACCATGACTGAGAGCAGGGAAACACTCAGGTCTGGCTCTTTTTCTAGTCCCATCCTCTCAAATCACCAGCACAGGCCGTGCAGAAGGGCCTGTGCAGGAACAAGTGTGCGAGGCAGGACAAGAACCCCGCACGCACCACGCCGGCTTCTCAGGAGGAAAAAGCCACAGTTCTTAAACCCTGTGGCCTTCTGAAAGGGTCACAAAGGATGAGCCAGTTGACATAACAAAAGTGCATTTTCAAAAAAGCATAAGAAGCTGTTTCTCAAAAGTGCTTCTTAGTGTAACTCGGTTGTTAAGAGATAGCAAAAGATCTTTTCTTGGATTAAGAACGGATTAATCTTTTAGCAACTTATCTCTTTACACAACTCAAAAATAAAGAAGTAAGGATAAGCAAGTGGTCAGTTTCCAAAGGAAGTGCATTCCAAGAAAAGGTATCTCCTAGCTTTCTGGCCAAAAATAGTCCTCATTCCAGCTTCATACTTCAAAAATATTCATATAAATTCTGAAGGTCTAGAGGAAAACAATAGCTTTCTTAATACATAAAAACAGCTCAAAGATACATCTTAAATAGCAGTAAAGGATTCATTCATTTTTTGGCAAAGGGAGGTATTTATTTAATATACCACAACCCCATTTTTCTGATTATTATTCAGCATTGAAAGAAGAAAGGCCTATACTGCTGTATAAGAGTAAATATTTCGATTAAACTCCACCGGGATGTGTCAGAACAATTCCAAACACATCTATATTTTAATAATGTATCAGTGAGATATCAATTATTATGTACCAATAATCCAATTAAAAATGCACTCTGAATAAACAGTCTGGCCCAAATCCAAACCTCCAGACTATTTAAACAAGCTAATGGAAACATTAGGTGTCAGGCTGCATATTTTGTTTTCTAATTAAGGTAGTATTTGGCTGACATAGAACCAATTTACATGTAAAAGCCAAACAATTAAAAAGGTCACACAACTAAAACTTTGGCATTTCACACATGCAAATTGAACTACCCAGCAGAAAACAAACCCACACAGAAAACAAGAGTGAGTTACACTGCACATGTAAGCACAGAAAAGAGCCACAGAGACATACACCCAGCCTGCGATCTCATCAGTGTCTGATAACTGCCTACAATAAAACCTAAAAAGAAAAGAAGTGTGCAACAAGATTTTTATGAGTGGTAGATGAAGATCCAAACCAGCCTTCTCTCTGCAGACACCGATTGCCTGTCCTCTGGATCAGACTGACCACTGAAGCATTCACAGCTGGGATCAATCCCGGGTGCCCCAGCTCAAGTGTGCTCTCTTCTGGGTCTCCAGACAGACTCAAAGTGCCTAGAGAGGCTTCAAGGAATATGAGACACGCAGGCTTGGTAGAAATCAGACCCCAAATGCTTCTTCCCCCAGGGGTGGGGAGGAGAGTTCTGGTCTGGAGCAGTGGGGGACGAGCCCCCAGGCTCCGGTGAGCCCTGCAGAGCCCCAGCGAGGGCCAAGCCCCTGCCCAGGCACCCCAGCTTTTCAGCCAGTGGGGGTGTTCAGAACGAAGGGGACTGTGTGATGGCTGAGGAGGTAACTTACTAAGAGGGGAAAAAAGAAAAAAATCAAAAGAAACGAAAGCAGCAATTGCCACGTCTCAGAGCATGACGACTTTCTTAGTTTACCCTTCACCCAGCGCTGACCCCATAGGCGAGGCTGTGCTCTGCTGCTGCAGCAGCTCTGGTGCAGCTGCTTTGCCCAAAACCAACCTCAAGGAGATGCACAGGCCAGGCTGAGAAATCCTCTTGCTTACACTGATGATCATTTTAATGCAAAACTGCTGATATACTGTACTCAAGGGACAAAGCTGCAAATCTTTACTGGCTAAACTGAATTATTCCCAGAGACCAAAATTTAGAATTTTAAATGATTTTACTATTAATTTTCTACTGAATTGCCCCACACACATCCCTCATCATTTTTCCACGCCCTCAGCCGCACAAGTGTATCAGCCAACAAGAATATAGGTATTCCTAAATCCCCAAGTTATTCTGTGAAAAAAATAAATTACTCCAGTGGAAGAAACACCATTCATGGGAGCCATGTCAAATGTACAACAGATCACTCCTTCAGGAAGGAAAAGGATTTTCATGCAGGCAAATCCCAAAAAGAGAAGGAAGGAGCAGTTAGAAAGCATGGATAAGCTCTCTTGGATAACCACAACTGGGATCGTCAAAATACAGGGGAAGACCAAAAGAAAAAGCCCAGTTAGAAATCTCATCTTCCTGGGCCACAAGGCAGACCTCCAACTCCAGCAAATTTTGCTTACAAATAGAGCAGCCCCAGTAAGGAGTCACACCTGATGTGCAGGCACACAGGACAGCAGCAGCGCTGGGAGGAGTGGAATGCTTCTCTTTCCCACTGCTTTGCTTTTCCTTCAGCTATAACCAGATGGGGATTTTAGTCTGGTTGGAACATCTGAGAGAATTGCCAACTGTGCCTGTGACAGTGCAGAGGGGTCAAGCCTGAAGGTGACATAATTAAATCACATTTCATAGAAAATTTTCCTCATTTACACCAGCCATAGCAGTACATCAAAGCTTTTAGTTCTCTAGAAAGTTGAGTAAGAGTTGATTATGACTGAGTCACAGAGAGGACAGATCCTGCCAGACAGAAAATAATTCCATGATGTTAAGGCTGAGACCTGGTGGCCATTTTCTTTAGACATTATTCTTCATTACAACAACAGGAACACCTACACAACCCACAAACAAACAACAAAAATCCCAACCTTATAATCCCCCCAAATCTTCATATGCCACATGCACCATACCAACCTTAAAAACAAACATGCAAAGGAAAGCCAGAGAAACACTGCGCATTTTTCTCTTCCTGGCCAAGATCAAAAAAAGGCATTTCAAACACTTGAGAGTGAAACTAAAAACCTACCTAAAGACAACAACAAAACATTTTAATTTCAAGGTTTTCTGACAGGCCTATTATGTGTCCCATTACTCAAAAGTGCTTTAGATTTTTCAGCCAGATCAATTCACTTACACAGGACGATTCTCTGTGCTTTTAAAATTAGTGCACTTTCAACAATAGCCACAGTACAGCAAACACAGATTTAAAAACTTATCCCTTCCTTATCCCACTGAAAGCAGCAACATCACCTTTGTGTTTATACACTAATGTAATATTTTAAAAATCTATTCTATGAGGAGCTGCAGAAATTATTGAACTAAATTAACTAAAGAGGACTGAAATGTACAAACAACATTAGCATTAATAGAATATAAGCAATATTTACTGCAGTTTATTTCATGGCCTCTGCATTAATAGTCCTTGAAATGCACTTTCTCTCCCCTACACACAGCATTAGGAGTGAAATAATAGCTGTTTACAGTGCTGAAAAGCTTCTGTACTGCTTTTACTTTTGAACAGTTGGATTTTTCCATGGGATTTAAGGTCTCTGTGGCCCACAAAGGTGGGCTATACAGGATATCTAATAGAGGACACAGGTAAACATTAGGCATTTGAAGATTCAGTCTATCTGAAATATTGTGCATTTGTGAATTCTGACAGGGTACATCTCTTTCTATATTATGTATTAAACCACAACAGAGACCAAAGACCCCATGGCATGAAGCTCTGCTCAAAGACAGAGCAAAGTGGCAAGTACTTAAGGTATTTTGGGTAATAATTGTGGTTTAAAATCCTCTTTTCAGTATTGCCTCCTGGCAGAAGGATGCAAAACTTGTCTGAAGTTTTCCAATTATTAAGATGAAAACACATTCAAACTAATGAAACTTATCAAATTTTTAAAAAAACCCAAACAAACCCCAAACCAAAAAACCCACCTTCCATAAATATTGGGGTAAGGGTTTGAATTAACAATCCAAAGCAGTGAAACAGCTTGGAAATCTCAATCCATGCACCTGATAATGTTGAGCTGACTTCTGCTTTGATCAGGAACTATCCAAGGGGCTCTGTAGAGTTAAGCTTATAAATCCCATAGAAACTTAATAGTTGGGAGATTTTAAATGCCTTAGACTCCATCATAGCACTAACCTTTACCTTTTTTTTCTTGGCTGTCAGAAGACTTGAGCTATTTCTTTCTAGTGCTTGAAAAAACAAAGGCAAGTGACATCTAAACATAATCAACATGTGCCAGCATTCAATCTCTCAATAATGACTTAATAAGCCCATCATAACTAAAGCCAGGTAATTTAATGCTAATTATTTCCAATTAACTGCTCCTTCTAAAAACAAAAGCAAAGCAAAATTTTAATGTTTCTTTATCAACTACAAATACTTCTAATTTGCAAATCAGAGTAATAATTTTGATTTTTGCTGGTGTTTATATAATTGACCATCTCATTTAAAACCAAAATCCTATACAATTCCTAACTAGATAAACTAGAGACCCTCAGTTCCAGCATAAGCTTTGATCAAATCTCAACTTTAGAAAATTTCAAATAATGTATTCCAGTGCAAAAAACATCCAGAAGCACAGGAAAAGCAGAGCAGGAATTTTTTTTTTTTTCTTGGTATTTCTTTTCTTAATACATTGTTATCTTAGCTGTTCATCAAATCCCACATATACAGAAGCTTTTGTCTTTGAGAAAATAAGCACCCCATTGGTGAGGAATAAACTAGAATTTTCCCTTAAAGTTTATGAATTTTTTTTTTTTAATCTATCTTAATGCTTGTTCTTATAACAGTTTGAGGTCAAGCCAGAAAAACAAAGTCCCAGCCACTGAAGTGAACCCACCAGTCCCAAAGTGTTTGGTGTTGAGCCTATTCCTGCCAAAGGCACCAGTGTACCCGGACAGGG
Source organism: Coloeus monedula (assembly GCF_965178545.1). Classification (NCBI taxonomy): domain Eukaryota; kingdom Metazoa; phylum Chordata; class Aves; order Passeriformes; family Corvidae; genus Coloeus; species Coloeus monedula. Next base: position 8,574,179 of record NC_138788.1, read on the forward strand.
GCTGCTGACTCAGTGTCAGAGTAAAACCAATTCCTGTTGCCCATCCTCAGCCAAACTAAACCTCCAAGATCCCAGGTCAAGAGAGATGTAATTCCTGGCTGCTGGCACTGTGCCTCATGCCTTGCTCCCCCCAGGCTCACTGCTGGCCACATTTGTCTGCTCCACCATGGCTGTACCTCTCACTCCCTGCTCATGCATTAGTCCTGCTCAGCTCTGCCTCCACCCCTGTGTGACAGCATTCCCCAAATCCCCTCCCTTCCCTCTCCCCGCAGGACCTCTGCAACCTTCTGCAATTCTTCCCTGAAAAGCAGAGAAGGGTTTGCCTTCAACAATCCACACAGGTAAAGGGATTACGGGATAAAGAGTAATTGTATTGACAGTCTAATTTAACACTTTCCCTTTTGCATGCTTTCGCTGTGTGCTGTTTGAGTTGTTAATAAAAGGTTTAATACACTTTTCATGGCACTTAATACTGTGGAACTAAGCAGCTTTATACCTAAAGGTCTGGGACTTGCCCAACTGTTTCACATCCAGGCTGGCACTTAAGGATGCTTCTTTTGCAACTTGAGGGCTTTCCATGGCAAAATCCCCATGCCCTAGTGGAAGTTTTGCTCTGGGGCCAAGCAAGCTGTTTACCTGTCCCACATTCTGGTACTGGCTCTCCCTAGTTCTGAGATCTTTCTATCACTGCCTTCCACCACCATTTTCTGGATGTGATATTCCAGCCCTTAGAGGTGTACCTCAATGCCCAAATTCCACTAGGCAGGGCACAGGGAAACCTTCACCTTTGGTGCTCCTACAGATTTGTGGCCAGATACTGCCTCCAATCCAAACCCCTCTTTCTGTGCTCAGGCAGGTGGTCTCCCTGAAACCATGGGACCTTTGCAGGTATTGTCTCAGAATAACTGAAGTCATTGACTGCACCAGCCTTCAGAGCAGCCCAGGGATGATCAGCAGCTGCACTGAGCTGTCAGGAGCCAGAAATGACATGTCTATGGATTAATGGCCCGGCCTGTCAGGATGGCATGCATTTGCTGTGTGCAGAAGATGAAACATCTACTTTCCAAAAAGCAGGATTTGCTTTACAATAGACCTCTGCATTGCCCAGAGCACCGATACTTTTCTGTCACTGAACATAAACAAGCTACAGTCTGGAGTAAAATATGGTTTACTAAGTCCCTGAATTGATAGAGCTTCATATTCCTCCGTGGCAGATGTTACAAATACGCAGACAGACAGTGCTTATTGATCCAAATGGTTTGCAGAAACTCCATTTGAAAGCATATGTTTCTCTGCTTGACATTTTGACATAAATGACAAGACAAAGCTAGGAATGCAAATGCACAAGAAGAAACTGTTCTTGTGTTGTAAAAGCACATTCCCCCTGTCAAAGTCTTGGGTAAATGTTGCACAACTAATCACAGCCCAGAAAGACGTGTGAGCCGACCTACAGACACAGAACAGGAGGGGAAATCAAACAGCACGGACTTAAAACAGCCTGATAGGATCTGCACAGCCCCATACAGCCACTACTTGTTCTCTCCATGTGCCAGGACCAGTCTGACAGCAAGTTCCACCATTTAGAATCACAAGAATTTCAGGAAACCTTTATGTAAATAACGACAGCAGCATCCAGCAACTTGAGTGTTCCCCAGTCCACGGTGCATTTGTACTCCAATACAGAATTTTCACCATTTTATTTCCTCACCAGCCCTTGTCAATGGGCCTGCACCCTCAGCACTCCTCTCTGGACACCTGCAGCCCCCTAGCTCTCCCCAAAGTTGTCTCCAATTCCCTTTCCCCAGCAGTTTCCCATCCCAGTGCTGCTCTGGGGGTCCCTTCCCTCCCCTGCTCCCACAGCAGAAGGCAGGAGGTCTCTGGGAAGCCTGCAGCAAACACTGCCTTTAAATACCACCTCACCCCACTGTGAGTACAGCTGGGGGCTCTACTGCCACCTTAGTGTCTGCTAGACAGGAAGCTAAAAGCTTTCATAACCAAAGCACTCTCCCAAAAAAATTGGTTCTCACCATCATCCAAGCTGGCTTTAGAATCAAGCAAAACACTGCAATACATTTTCCTGGCCAGCTCTTAAGTGGCAGCTAAAATGCAGGAACTGCTAAATTTCAGCAGCCTGCCCACAGCCAGCCCTTGTCAGGAGTATCTCCTGACATGCTCTCTGCCCTGCAGCAGCAACAGAGCCAGCACTGCAAAGCAGCATCCTCATGGATGGGCAAAACCCACAGCACACACGGACACATTCCACTGCCTCATCCCCAGCAGGACACCCCGGCCCTTCTGGGGACAATGGGCAGCAACCAGGACCAACCCACTGCTCTGGAATCCTCAGTAATGCCCCAACATGAAAAACGGCCTGCAGCTGCAGATAACCTGTAACCATACCCACTACAGCAGACTGAACACCAAACATTTCAGTGTCTGCTTAGATCTACTCACAATTACACATCTCAGCACTTCGGTGGGCTGGAATATTTTGCTTCTGGTAAGCATTTAACTTAACAGAATTGTTTCAATATAAATCATATAAAAACACATTAACACATTAAACAAAAGTCTTTCTTTTTTTTTTTTTTTGCTGTTGATATATAGAAAAAGCTACATAAACCTGGGATCTCTTTTCTTCGTCACAGCATATAGACCTATAGTTCAGTGTAGACCCTGGTGCAGGAAAGCACCCAAGACTTAGGGTAAACTTAAAGCAGCTGAGTAGTCCACAGGGTGTTTGGCCAGCTCACTCACCTGCTTACAGTTAGGCACGTAATTAATTTGAGATGTGTTTTAACTCCATCAATCCCTTTTGTTCTTTTAGCTGCAATTCTCACCTGAAGTGTCAGACTCTTCTACTTAACCACTTTGGACATAATTTCATCAGGAAACAAATACACACATTTTACAAGATGAAAAGAATTGTAGAAAAAATTCCAGGATGGTTCCTTTCATGATTGAGTGACTTTTTAGAATCAGAGTCTAAAAGCAGACTGATAATTACCCACAGCTATAGGTATTAAACTCTCAGATTCCATCTCCCCTCCCATACAGTTTCAGTTATGGCACCATAACAAAACAGTTAAAAAATTAAACGAAATTCTTTATCTTGAAAACAACTTGGGGACACAATGAGCTGCAATGTGGGGTTTCCACCTAGAAATGCACAGCACAGTCACATATAGCAGATTATTCAGAAATCAGATTCTGTCCCAGGCAGTCATCCAAGCATTTGAAACTTTGGCAAGAGGAGCAGAGATTTTTTTTTTCTTTTTTGTTCAAGCTTTTTCCTTACCTTACTGTGTGTATTTATGATTCTGAGGACTTCTCCCCCTCCTTATGTGATACAGAGGCCAAACAGACCTCCTCAAAACTACAGAGCTTTATAACTGCAACAACAGAACTAGTTACTGAAAGATAAGACATCTTTCAAAGAAACCTGTAAACCAATAAATTAAAGAAGACAAAACAAAACAACTTTCTCATAGTTCTACTCTACTACAAGGTGATGTGAAGCTTCTGCCAGCATTAACTGTTTCCAAAGAAAGCTATCAGCTTCAATGGGGATAAAAGTAAGTAATTTAGGCAGTACCCCTGAAAGTACGCAGTTAAAAGAAAAACCCAATTAAAAAAAAAAAAAAAATCTCTACTAAGACTGAGAGTAAATTCAGGAGAAAACAAGGCTCAGTAAAAATCTGAAGCTTTATACATTACTTGCTTCTCTCAGTGGTTACCTTGCAAGCTTGGAGAACCCACGTGTCTGTTCTGCATCCCTCCAACACCAGAAAAAGCAGCATCCCTCTCTAGGAACCCAAAGGTGTACACAGCTCAAAGCATAAAGCCTGAACTCTTCCCTACAGCCAGCAAAGTGAGAGGTTTATGTGGAGCTGATTGAGGCTGATTTGTCCCAGCTGCAGACCTAAACAGTCCTTGGGACTGTCTCCCAGCAAACAGCTCACAGCTGCTTTGGGTGAAAGCACTGATTAAAGCTCATTCTCCCCAGCTGAGCAACAATCAAGCCAAAAAACAGGCACCGCCACACAAATAATTTCAACTCTTAAATAATATAACAACTGTTTCTGGTAGAACAAATGCTGTTTTTATTTGTTTCCTAAAAATTAAGAAAAATAATAATTAGCTGAGGCAACTGCTTGTATGATGGAATTGAGGCTTCTCATACAAGTAATACAGCTTTACTAAACATGAGTTGTAACCATCCTTTTCTCCCTCCCCCTTCACCACATGTCAATTTTTACCTTTAATTTTGCTTTTCTTCAGAGTTTTCTTCTGACTTTCTCCTTGCCTTTCCCAGGGCTGCCAAAGGATGTGGTTTCTTTGAGAAATGTACAACAGGGTCCCCCAAATGTGTTAAGATTTATGCCACTCTTTAGGTGCTCACATATAAGTTCAAGTCAGTAAAGGAAAATAAAAGAAAATAACAAGGTCTGAACACTGTCGTTGCTGTACTGCCCCACTAACATGATTTCCTCTGAATGCTCCTCTTGTCACCAACCCAACAGCTTTAAACCTGTCTCAGAGAAGAGATAGTCCTAAATTTGAACAGATTTAAGGAAGAATTTTCTTTCTTTAAGCAATCCCAGCATAAAGTTTAAACTGTAATCTATGTTGCATGCTCAAAATTTTAATAGCGTTCCTCTTTCTGGTTAATTTTTGAGATGTTTTCCTTTTCAGAGCTACCCCTGAAGACCAGTTTATGGAAAGCAGTGCTCTTGAGCCCAGTATTAAGAGCTAAACCTTCACCTGCTGAAACTCAGTATGCTTGACCCATTCCCTGGAGGGAAGCTGATTTACACAGGTGAGAACCCAGCTTTAAGTGGTTTATTCTATCAGCAGACTAAGAAAAAGTGAGCTGTTTAGCTGAGACTTCACCTACAGTGCAGCAATGGTTATCAAAGCAAGGCAGATATGGGGAACTTCACTTTGCAAGACAAGTATTGCACACATGTAGTTGTAACCCAGCATAAAAACATTCTATCAAGTTTCAACTCTGAAATTAAAAAGCACAATTACTCTTTTTTTTCCCATTGCAATAGGAAAACATGACATACTAAGAAATAAGAGCAAGGCATTCTTCAGATCAAAAGCAGATTCCCCATGGATTGCAAGCAAATAGAAGAAACTGAGTCACATTTTTGTAAGAAAATAATTTCTAAACTAATGGGTTGATAGAACAAGACACACTAGAAGTGCTGTGCCACAGATGTCACTTTTGTGAAAGCTCATCATCAAAAGAGCACAACAAAAGGAAGGTACATTTCATGTAAAATCACCTTTGCAGTGTAAACATCCCGGAGGAGCTGCAATATTTGGGATCCTATGTTATTCCCTATTTTAAGTACACTCAGGGGAAGTTCCATTTGAAAATCAAGGGCACAGTTTGGTCTTCAAAGTTTTCAGAAACTTCTGCCGTTTTTCTATTTCAACTTGCCAGATATTAAAGGTGAAGGGTCAAATCTGCAGGTGGTGTAAATAAGCATAGCTCTGTAAAAGCTTTCACCTTATGCTCATTTACATCACATGGAAATTATATTTCTCACTTCTTCTGTGAGTAATTGCACATGAATATATATATATATGCATGTGTGTGGTGAATACATATTATATAGAAAGTGAATGCTTTGATCCATCAAAAGGAAGATACAAATATAAAACAGGAGACAGGATATGAAAATCATACATTCTGCATTTACTTTGAAAACTGAAAATTATGGGGAAAGAAACATTGCTTATGTTCAAGGAGAACCTGGTGATTTGCTTAAATAATCTAAACTCAAACCACTAGCACATGAAGGATTTAACAGCCTCCTGTCAGGGCTGACAGGCCCAAGCTATGACTTGCTAACTTTTATATAAACAAATAATTACTAGCCAGTGAGAGATCCATTGCAGATTCCTACTTTTGCAGTGTAGACCCTGGTGCAGCAAAGCACTCAAGAGGTAAGGTTACCTTCAAGCAGCTGAGTAGTCCCAGAGTTTGTGGAGCTCATTCACCTGCTTAAAATTAGGCACATATTTAATTTGTGTTTTAATTCCACCACCAATCAGCAATCCACTTCACCTGTGCATAAAGCAGGTGCTCCCTACAGGGCTCACACACATGCTTAAATACTCCTCTGAGAGAGGGCTGCGTGGTTTGATTCTTCAAGATCCTGCTCATTTTAGATGCAGCTCTGCAAAGCAGCCAAACAGGTGTGTAATATTCTGTGCATGAGAATAAAGGAGATCTGACATTGCTCATAAGTTATACCACACTCCCAAACTTTACAGCATGTAGCAAGATTAAGCCAAGAGGAGAACACTGAAGAATGTTTAAGTTAATCCCCCAAATATATTGTATTCACAATTTATTCCACAAATGCAGGTCAGTTAAAATTACTCAGTACAGTGTTTTAGTCCATAATATGAGAAAGGTCTAACGAGAAAGCAAAGGTGCCTCAGTAAAAGAAGGTTTCAAGCCCCTGTTCTGGGCTTTGCTGCAGCAAATCAGCAGCATGCTTTGTTTTGTGAGGAACAGCTGGGCAGCAGCTCAGGAAGCCTCCAACAGGTTTGTGTGCCACAACACATTGCACCCTCGTGGCCACCCAAGCACCTCCTTGCACCTCTGCCTCAGCACGTTCCTCTGCTGCTCCTAAAATCTTAAACTGGTCATGAAATGAGAGATTTTTCCAATGCAAATCTTTGCACTCTTTTGCCAAAGCATCTTTACAGATTCCTCTGTGTGCTTAGACTTTTAGTGCAGATATTTCTGTCATAACTAATTCATGTATTTATGGAAGATTTTTTTTTCCTGTGGCCATAGGTTTGTTAAGACAACAAAAAAGAAAAAAATATGACAAAAGAAGAAAAAAAATCCAAAGTTTTTGTGGGCCAAGTCTCTAAATAGCATAAATCTAGTCAGCTTTATTATTCATTATAATTAGTTTGAAGCAAATAGTGAAATTTGTGCCAAGCTACAAAATTGCCCTGTCTTCATGAGGAACCAACTTGACAACAGAGACAAATTAATCCCTGTAAGAGTACTCCCTCTGTAAGCTCACCATCAACATTCCTCATTTAAAAAGTAGTAGGCTGAGCATGCTCTTCCATAAGGCTGGTTTTATGTCACAGTTTGACTTTTCCTCCCTACTGCTTAAAGTGGAAATGTAAAAATGTGGGGACTTTAATCACCCCATAAATATATGTGTTGTGTAATTATGCAAATCAAATTAGGAGCAGTGAATGGAATGTTTGTTTATCCAAAAACCTGACCCGGATCGCCTGCTGACTTTCCTGGGATGTGAATGCATTTTTACCTCTGTTCAAACAGAATTTTTCACCTTAATGTAGACAGTGATTTTGCTGCACCAGGATCTACAGCCTTTTCCAAATAGCGGTGTTCTAATAAAGTGAAGAAATCCAGCTACAAAGGGAAATTACAGCCTAGTACCAGGGATACATTTGAGAAGACACTAAATTATCCCAATCTTGAAAGAGAGTGATGGTCCATGAAGAGGAGGCGGGGGGACAGGGATCCATTATGTTTGGCATTCAAACTTCTGTTTGGGAAGGAAGCAATGTGTTAGATTTTGTTTTGGTTTTTTCCTGTCATATGAAATTGCACTGGTAATATTTGCATGACAAGACATTAAATTAGCTGCATGTGTTGCTCTGTCTTTGTCCTCTGTGTTTCACAGACAAAAGGTTTTGTACAGCCATTTGTACCACGATTATAGACATGGCCATTAAAATGTTCCTCTTTACAAAATCAATGGAAAAAAAAAGCAGAGCCGTGCTTATAGTCTTGTCATTCAGGGATATGATGTCAACAGGGAGCACTGCATCCATTATGCAACAAATTCAGTGAAATCTTAAAGAAAGAGATGGCACCAGAGGGCACAGTCACTGCAATGCCATTATCTCCTGCCCTTACAGTTCCTCCTTGCCTCACTCCATTGGTTCCTCCCCATTTTCAGTCATGTACACAAGAAACAAAAAAAAGAGCTGAGCAGTTTTTCTTAAAAGCTTTCCCTTTAACCTAAAACCTGTTCATCAAAGCATTTATATATATAATATATGTCATAATATATATAATATATATTATATATATGTATAACAAAACCCAGAAAGTTAAATTAAAAGAGCCACACAGCACAGCAGACACGTAAAAACACAATCCAATAATCCTGTGCGTAAATTTAGAAACTGTGTGGAAGTTTAAATCCTTGTTAGATGGAAAACGTTCTCTGTTTATTGTTTGTTGGATTTTAGTCATAATTCACCTTTAAAACATTTTTTACTGCTATGCTAATACCAGCTGTTAAGTTCTCTGAGTGAATTGTCATTTTGGCTATAAAACAGGATTCTGGGGAAAGGAGAGATCTGAGCATGGTGAATTTTTCTAGCAAGAAACAGATAAATTTTTTGCTCTTAAAAAAACCATACCTGTAAGGGAATAAGTGTTGAAATCCATGAAAAAAAAAGAAAAGTATGGCCCTCAGTCCCAGTAACAGGTCTTCTTTGGCACTTGAGAACGACCACAAGTAGTTTGCCTTTTTATTCATATAGAACAAAATTTACAAAGTCATTCATACATTTTTGTTTGTTTTTTGTTTTGTTTTTTACTTACTTCGAAAATTGGGAATATTCAAAATACACTTTTACCCCACTTCATTCTTTCATTATTTACAAGTATATACAAGAAAAACGTAAGAGTTTGTTTCCTTTTTTTTCCTTTTTTTTTTGTCGTTTCTTTTAAATTTTGTATTAAAAATCTCTGCTGGTTGTTTTTACTGTTTGTTTTCGTCATATGGATGTTCCATGTGAGGGCTCCATTGCTTCTGGAATGACTCCCCCCGGCACGGACTGGAATGACATTGGGATCGGGGTTTTCACGGGGCTCTGCCGGAATAGTCCTCCGTTGGGTGACCTGTGTTTGCACTGTATGGAGGGCATGGTGGCTGAGCTGCTCAGTGGCAGCGGCAGGTTGCTGCCCGAGGCAGCTGTCAGTGTCCTGCTGGCACCATGAGCTGTCTGTTCTGGTAAAAAGGTGGTGACAGAAAGTTGCGTGTTCTGGTACTCGCGCACCGGCTCCAGGGTCTGAGCTGGCTGCATGCCACCGATCTCCAGCGCCGAGATCTCGATGGATGCGGGAGAGATCTGCTTGTGGGCTATGTCTTCATCAATTAAACTGTTCATGCGTCTGTGGACCTGCTCCAGATTCACTTCTTTGTCCTAGTGAGGAAGAAACCAGAACAATCAGTCCAAACCCAATCTCCAACCCCGTCCGGTCCCCCTTCCTCTCCTCTGTGTGACCAGAGCTGCTGATCACTCACTACATCACTTGGATTTCAACTGTGCCTGTGCAAAACCTCAAGCTCCACCGACCTCAAGGTCCGCTGACATCTCCAGATGAAAAACCTGCTGAAGGAAATGCTGAAGAAAACACCAGCTCAATCTCAGCCCACTGGAGCTCCTCATGTTGTCAATCCCATCCTCCTGGGAGGTAAACTGATGGCTGTGCTTCAGCTAACAGGGTCTGGCACCAGGGACCAGCACATCCCTTGTGCCCTTGGCTCACCTTGCACAAGCTCAGAAAAAAGCCTATGGCAGGCAAACAAATGAGCTGGGACTCCAAATTCCAGTGGGCAGCTCAGCCCCTTGTCACCACATGACAGCTCCCCACTGTCTCATCTATCTGCAGAGCATTTTCTAAAGAACACATCAGCAAAAAAGCCCTGACTTCAGGGCAGTTGTTTCATGTGTCGAAATCTACTGGCCAGGGGTTGCAGTGGTGATGAATTCTTGCCTTCCCATCAGGAAGCCCCGTGTCACCTGTGTGACACAGAACAGACCTACTGGAACAGACCGGAGAGACACCTACTCTGAGAGCCCTGGGGAGGGGACCACACATTTGATTTGCGTTTGGAACAGTTGCATGAGAGACCATAAGATGTCAGTCACCTTGACACGTCATATGAAAAAAGTCTGTCTGTAGTCAGAGCTCCGTAAAACAATGCTGGTCTCTAGAAAATGCATCAGCATCTTCTGAGAATGTGTTTCCTAAGGTTCCCAGTGCAGTCTCTTCAACTGACTGCCAGGACCACTTACTCAACACATTTTAGCTTCCATGAGGAAACACAGCAAAAGGAGTTGTCTTTAAATCCTGAGGTAGCAAAGACCTACAGTGGGCTGTTTATCATCTCAGCACGGCATTCAAGACGCTCAAATTGTGAAGCAACAAAACTGGCAGGGTGAAGTCAACCACCTGGGATGCTGTATGACTGAATTTTAGCAGCTAGCATTGTATTGCCAATATAAAGGTATTACATTATATCATTTCTCTACATTTCATAAGGACCAGCTGTGACTGCAGTTGTAGTTATTTGATGCAAGTGTAACAAACAGCAGAATAGCAGCAAAGCATAACAGCCTAACAACCCTGGAACTGGAGCAATTCCCTGGTCCAACAGAAACCTGTAATGACATTAGTCAGACAGCAAGACTCCAACCTAGGGAGCAGGACTACCTGAGACTTTTGTGTTCCAGTAACCCCTGGATGCCCAAGGTCAGCTTGTGCTTAAATGTTGGTTTAACTCAACAGCAGCAGCCTTAATGATTCAGATCTAGGCTCAGGGAATGAAGAAGTACAAGGTGTCACTGCCACTCACTCCTCTTAATCTTTTGCCACTGGTGTTCAGGTGGAGCACAGAGTATTACAATCTTTTTCCAATGGTATCCTCTGCTCTGCAGCTTTGCTTTCCCCTGTAAATTGACAAGCCAACTTCAAAGTTCTTGATTCCAGTCAATGTCAACTAGAGATTCAATTCTAGCCTTGTGATTTAACACCCCTTTTACATTACTCAAGAACCATTGAATTTGCTGATCCCTCCATGGGTTTGGAAATGAATTAGTGTTACATGATGTACAGTCCAAACCTGTGTCCTTAGCTTAGGCTAAATCCATATTGATTTCACCTGGAATACAACTGCTCCACAATTACAGAGCTGAGCTGCATGTTGCAAATTCTTTGCTAATCAGTGGAAAATGAATTCCTATTTAATTTATGTCAGAAATCCACCAAAATCCCAATGAAGCTCCCAGAAACCTGGGGGATATAATCTTGCTCACCAAAGAAACAAATAATTTTTTAAAAAATCTTGCTTTTTCAGCCAAATCCTCTAATCAGATAATTTTGAGTTAGAGAAAAATCAGTGGATAATAAAATAAAAAATAAACTTTTTTGACATGAAGGGATCACACAACACTTGATCAGATAACCCCTGCAGCTGTATTAAGTCCTTCCTGACAACAACCACACCTGACCTGTCAAGCCCTTCATCCAATACATTAGACAATGCACTAAGCTGATGATAACTCAGAGGCTCTTTTCTAAATTCTGTAGCTAGTAAAATGAAGGATTTATGGTACAGTGGCCAGAGGATTACACGGATTTAATTCGTAATTTCCTCAGTTCCTCTTTCTTGAAGTAAAATTGTAGACTTGGGGCAAATGTGAGAAAAGTTCTTGCATTATTCCCCAGTGGGAGTAAGAGCTTGACCTCTCTGGGTGGGTTCCTTTTGAACAGATGTCCAGCTACTCACTGCTGCATTTTCCTCACCTGTTTGCCAACAAAAGCTCGCTGCAAAGTTCTGCATGTCCACAACTTCAGCTACCACCATGTATGATGATATTGTGTCTAAGGAGCTAACCCCCAGAAGCCCATAATGCAATGCCTCTTTAGGTATCCTGTGCTATTTCTTTTCTAAACGAGGCTGCTAGCTGTGATGTAGACTCCTAGCTGGCATTCTGGGTGTCTGGGACTCATATTCTTGTCAAGCCTCCACTACAAAATAAGAAAACAAAGGAGAACTCAGGTTAGAACTGAGCAAATATTAGAGTAAATATTCCTAAATGAGGCTTTGGAGAAATGTTCATAACTCATTAGCATTTTTATGAGCTTTTGCCAAATACTGATGCCTTCTTCAGATCATTTCAAGTGAAAATATACATAATTTTATTTATATTTTAATTTTTTTGATTGCAAGTACATCCTGAGTGCATTCATCCTGCTTGGCTAGTGGAACAAGTAAAATGTGACTTGGATAAAGCCAAGCCAGAGGGAAAGGTGAGGTTTCAATAATTGCAACAAGCAGTCATTAATTGTTTGCAGAGCGAAAATAAATTTATGAATGAAGCAGGATCTTCACTTGAAGCATCTGTGCAAAAAAGGTCATAAAATTCAAAGCATGAATTAAGCCTGGTTGCATATTTAGCTGAGCCCTTTTAAAATGTAAACATAAAGAGGCACAGCTGGGATGCTCTTAATACACATCTCCTGGTCCAGACCACAGGGATTATTATGGACCACATTGTTTGGAATGTTCCCCTCTCCTGGCCTAACAGGTCTTTTCCTCTGCTATGCACAGTCCACCTCGGGACAGCATTGCTCAGAAAATGGTGCATTTGCAGCTGCTTATGTTTCACAGTACAAACTCATGTTTCACTGTGCTAAAATTTTCCTTCTCAATAAAAATTAAAACCAGCTCCTGCAAACAGACAGCACATTCTATCTGTAACAGAACACTTTATGAAGTATGTAGAGAAGTAGATGCTTGGGATCTCTTTAAGAAGTAGGGGTGAGGATTTCATTTGCCTACTTCTCTTCCTTCAGTATTAAGGACAACTTTCTGGCCTTATTAAGATCAGAGAAAACTTTTTAAAGGCTTTCGACAGACCAGGAATTCACATTATTCCTTCTTTTCATTGTCAAAATAAAATGTTTGCAAAGGTTATGGAAAACAACTCGTCTCTGAGGAATTATAAAATCACATTTTTAAAGGTTCTTCCCTTTTTCTTTGTCTTATTAGACAAAGAGCAGCTAAATAACCAAATGTCAAGGTTTGCATGAGACTATCTTAATGGTGACTGAATGATTCTTCAAATACTTTAAAAAAAACTAAGATAAAATTCAGAAACCCTTGAAAAGATTCGTTTGTCACTGCACACTGTAAAACTGCTATGAATACTAAGATTTCCAGAAGTGAAGGTTTTGGATAGCTTTATGTGACAAGACAACCTTTCAGAATTTGTGACTTCTGTAAACCTAATCTTTTTGTTTCCTTTATTGTTCTTCTGGGAAATTCAGTAGCATAGCATATGTTACTGAAAACTAACAAGCTAAATGGAAAAAAGTTTAAACAGCAATAAAGCCAGAAAAAGAAATCCTAAAAGTTACAGTGTTTTGCTCCATTGTCAGCTCCACATTCTCCTTTAATTTTAGTTCTGTGCTTCTCATTAAATATCAGTAATTTGTTAAAATTTCTTTTTTGCACTTAATATACAAAATTTAGTTAATACTATAAATATGTCACATCTCAGCCATTTCATGCCAGTTCAGCTTCACTTCTCATCTATGGCTGTGCTGGAGACAAGTATATGCTTGTGTTGCCAGAAGAAGATAAAATATTTTTCCTTTGCTGGCTTCATAATTCTATTTTCAATATTAATGTTGTACTCCAAATAGATCAGTTGAAGAAATTAATCAGTGAAGGAAAGAAATGTGTAAGGAAAAATTAATTATACACCCAGGCTTAACCTCTGCAGGCTTGAGGAAAACAGCTCACCAACCACTGCTCCTGGTCAGGAAATTCTCTTATTCATAAATACCAAGTGAAATGTCACCGTCCCCCAATGAGTTTGAGTTCTGGAAGGGCTTTTGAAGGGCAGGTTTCTGATATGTCCCAAACACTCAATTGTGGGCAACAGGTTCAGTGGCCTATGACTGACTGCATGAACACACCCTGGCTTGGAGTGGATTTGCAGGATGCTCACCAGAATGATCTGAAAATAACTAAACCTGCATGGCCACACCTACAAGAAACTCTCTTTCAAGTTTGGCCTTATCACACAGAGAGAAATTAGAGCAAGATACAAATGCAAACAGCATGATTTACAGAGTAATCAATATTTTTTTCTCTAGCTTATTTTCTGTGCCTCTTGACAGTGGGTTCTAATAAAATCCCATGGGCAGTCATATTGAAAGAATATGGAACTAATTGGGACGTCTGGAGTCAGTTAACGTGGTCAAATTCAATGGTGTTGGAAAGGAGGTACTGGCTGATGTTTTCAAGAAATTGCCTACATCACCCTAAACACAATTAATTAAAAGGCAACACTGCTCAGCTGACAGGCTTGCAACACTGGGGATTTTCCAGGGGAAAAATTTTTTGAGAAAAGTATTTTTATTAAAGACACCTTTAATAAAAGGTGCAGCATCTGGCTTTTTGCTTGTGATTTCTCTGAGCTTATCACAGAGCTCAAGAGAAGCCACTTGAAGATGTAAAAATGCTACAAGATGATGAAACAGTTCCAGCAAGGCAAAAAGGAAGACAAATGCCCAAACTGGAAAGTCTAATATCTGCAGAAATGTGATGTTAAAACTATGCCAAAACTGTGATAAGTTGCATCTGCATCCAGCACATGCAAATAAAAGCACACTAGACTAGAGAAGAAAAAGATCGATGGCCCTGACCCCAGAAGGACTAAACTTTCAGAAATGTAGCCTACATGGGCAGACAGGCTCACACAGGGAGGGAATATCTTGAATATGTCAATACCTCCCAGTCAGGTGCCAAGAATGTAAAGCCTGTTAAAGTAGTTCTCAGTAAGACTCAGGAGACATGCAGGAAACAATGCTGTTAAGGTAATATAGCCTTAATCATCAATCAGGGCACATTTCTGGTTTGTTTGTTTGTTTCCTGTCCTGGGTGACAATATGAAGGATTATCTTTCGGTGAGAGAATGAAACCAAGACACAAATGCTAATATTAGATTTTCATTCTGTACAAGAACTATTTAAAAAAATGTGGTAATTTTGTGATTAGGGCTGGCCTTCAAAATTTGAGACAAACACAGTGTCAGACACTTGCTCTTCCGCCCTTGACCAGGAAACATGCTAGTTTCTCTCCCGCTCCTATAAAAGTCCTCTTGACTCATATATGTTGTGTTCATAATGACACTGTCAGAGGTCATGAGACACAGGAGCTGGAAGTCACACCTGTACCCAGTTAGAGAGGAAGGAACACTGAGGCACTTCCATGCACAGACAGACATACTGCAAAACTGAAAAATAAGGCAGAGAAATAAAATTGAAACAGCAAAGTTGCCATGCTCAGGTACCCACAAACTATTCTCTTCTTACTCAGCATCAAAACCCACAGCTCCACCAAGCAACCACCTTCAGTCTTTGAGGTTTAAGACATCGTGAACTCAAACATTTGCCTGTTAAGGAGAAATAAAGCAGCAGCAGCTCTGCTTATGTACAGTTGTTTAGGATTATTTTGAAATCCTGTATTCACCCAGGGTCACTATCATTACTTTCAGTTACAGCTACCGCATATGCAAAGCTGTAATTTTAATTTATTCCAGGAGGCTCTGACAGACTGGCAAAACCAGGCATAATTGGCTTGCTTAAGAAGAAAAAGCAGTGATGATATATGTAATAGATGTGCTGCAAAAAAATGACAGTAGAGTATGGTGTTACATTAATACAAATAACTCCTTTTTAATATGTGTGTGACGCTCATTATTCCAGAGATTCTGCAGCCAACAATGCAGTGAAATGCAGAGAGACGTGTAAACAGATGCAGTGATGATCTATGTCTGCTGTCATTAATTTAACACAGGCAACTGACCCAGTCAAATAGCACTTAATGTTACATAAAATTTGCTGAGTGGTTTCTGAGTGTGCTCTGCTCGAAGCTGGTTTGACCATAACAGAATCTTATTAGAAATATGCAGGGATGCACCTCAAGAGTCTACTTGAAAAACTGCTTTTAGAAATAGGCCCAATCCTGCAATCAAGCTTCTGCTCTTATAAGTGGAAGCTCTACCATGTATTTTAAATCAGCAATTAGCTAAATTATTGTCCATAAACCAGCTGTTAGAAGAATGCACTGAGACTAACATCAGGTGAGGTCCAGTTGGCTGTTACCTAAATTGAAAGAATAAAAGAAATGAAAGTTTTGCAGTATGTTAATTTCATTCAATGTGGAATCATCTGCAAAGAAACAAAACATAAAAACTGTGTACAAGAGGCCACCTTATTCACTAGGTGATGCCCTCCTTCACCAGAGAGCAGAAATTCCTTTATGAAGAGACAGTAACACTCTTTTTCCTTCTAAGTAAACCTGAAAAAAAAGTAAGATATTACAGAATACTGGGAAGTTGATGTTAATGTGATAGAAAATTGTTTCAAATACACTGCCAAAGATTATTTCCAGCTACCCACAGAAAGAAAATAGGTGCAAATAAATTATTACTAAAAGCCTAGACACCAAACAAGAAACAGTGACTTGCTACAGAACTAGTGCAAGTAGCAAGAACCTTCATGAAGAAGTTCACATCTTCCCACGCGCCTGTTGCGCACCTTACCCAGGTTGGATTTATCTAACCTGGAATCACATCTAACCAGGGGTCTAATTCTGACATGTCCCACGGGTCCTGCCTGTGAGCCTTGCTAGGAATGCTCCAGACAGTTACCTCCCCAGCAGGCCAGTGAAGCTGACAATGCACACCACTTCAAACCAGCCAAACCTCTCTGTCTTATATTGTCTTCAGCTGCATCCCCGTCTCTGGCACTGTGTGAATAAATACACAGGACACAGTCCTGATAGGAAAAGAACCACACATGAGGTGACAGCAGGTCTCCCCACAGTGTCTTGCAGTGATCTGCTCCCACATTCACCACCATCCATTAACTAAGTGCAATCACAGAGATCACAGTCTAGTCCTCACAATTCACACCAGACCTGCCAGGAAAGAGGCTGTGATAGCATTTTCATTTGTTTCTTAGTATGAAAGGGGGCATTCAGCCTCATGCTGAGATATTCAAGGTTTAAAATCCTTACCAACCTTGGTTCACCAGCTGGTAACTCAACTACAAAGAGAATGAGTGAGCGGTTCACACGGTTCAGATGTTTCCACAGTTTTCATGAGGTTAAAAATAAGAGAATGCAAAGAAACATTTCTCAACACAAGCAGCAAAATGCAGTACAGAATGAGTGCTGGTTGATGAGCATGCCAATGTCTCTGCAAAGGAACTTGGGAGAAAGGAGAACTTGCAACCAGAGAAACCTCTACTGTGTACACACTACAGACTGCAGTTACAGGCATTTCCAACAACACAGAGGGCAGGAGCAAGGGGAGTTCCAGGGGAAGGTAAAGATGAGGAGAAAACTAACAGGGATTCATCTGTGCAGGCATTTTCAATAGGAAACCAATTATCTGTATATTTAATATAAATTCTCACCATGCTTCTGAGGCCCAGCCTCACATCATTGGCCATCTCCAGATGGAAAGGGAAAGGAAGATGTGGGGAGAAAAAAAAAAGGATCAAGATAGTGAGGCTAATAATGTAATTAATATTTCACTCTTTTCAGCAAATATATACTTATTATTTCTTCTTTATTATATCTGAAATAGCATTGCAACAAAGGAGGATGGCCCTCAAGAGGGTGGTGTTTTAAGAATTTGACATCATCTAAAGTTATACTGTGAGGTGACAGATTACTCTTTTATGAAGGAAAAGTTAAATTCATGAAGGTTCTATTCCAAAGCTCACTAAAACTTAATGGCTTCTTTACATTGCTTTACACAGTTTTTAAACCAAAATTATAATCTAGTCCATAAGGGATGTAATTTTTCACTCTAGTGAGCCCAAACCAGAGCAATGCTATCCTTTAACACTACTGAATTACTCTACTGGAGCATCAGGCATAACAGATTGCTCCACAGCCTCCTTCTTCACTGCTCCTGTCTAGTCACATCCAAATCTCAAAAGTTCCCATTTTTTCCTATTATGCCAGGAGTAAAAGAGAGTTGGCACAGGAGACAAAGAATTGCTTCTACAACCTGTTTGATGCCCAGTGTTAGCTGACTTACACAGCCTCTTGTCTCCACTCCAGCTATGGGAAAGTCTTACTAAGTCCTTACTCCTGACTATTAGGCACATTTTTTTAAATTAGAAAATGAATTTTGAAAAGGTTTCTGCGCCTCCATTCAGGGCTGTGTTTTAGAAACTGCCCAAGCTCCTATTTTGACATAAGACAAGACATGACCAGCCGAATCATTAAAATAGCTCAGCATAAAAATCTGGACACCAGTTTCCCAAAAGATAACTCTTGCATGCTGAATAATTCTGAAGATACAATACTTCTTATGTTGAGTGAGTTTGAGTAGCTCTTTTCTATATATGTGCCTAAAAATATGTGTCTGGAATTATGGAAAATCATAACCAAGCCATTGATTAATTTAAAAAAAAAAATATTTTCCACAGTATTGGAATCTGTGATTCCTTAATATTTTGCTAATATTGACCACAAGTTATTTCAGGTACTACAAAATTATTTAAATTCAATTGGCAAAATGGTTTATAAATTGCATGGTAATATTATTGCATTATAAGGTCAATCTTCAGCAAATAACTTCAATGCACAACTAACTCCCAGTATCTGCTTCATACATGTTGGTTTCAAAGCAACTGAAGTTTGATCCTTGCCACTAAAAAGAATGGAAATGTTTTGGTGCTCTGGGTGAGATCAGAATACACCTCTTATTTAATTTTATGTACATGCTTAAATGCTTAGTCAGATCAACACCTAAGGCATTTTACAAACCACAAAAATGCAAAAGAAATTTGAGAAAAAGTCACATTTTATGCTTCTTTTATTTTAAACTTTTACTGATTTTGTTATTTTACACCCCCTTCAAAAAGTCAACTTTAAAATACCGCCGTAGGCTGAGATAAGACATACAAAAATTAGCTCTGTAAACATTGTGTGAAGAATCTAAAAGAATCTGACACATTAAGGCTCCAATTCAGTAAAATACATAAGCTCATGCCAAGCTCATGAGTAGCCACAGAAGTTCTCTGGGATAGGCAATGTAATGCAAATTAAGCAAGTACTTACACTCATCACCAAACTGAAACTTTAAACAGGTTATTTCTTTTTGATCTCCCTGCATGGCAACATTCGTTTTTTAAGCTTATTTCTGTTGAATAATTTTCTTCCCCCTCCCCCACTAAGGTTCATGCCAAATAAATCCAGATTATATCCCTAAGGATCCCATTAGCAGGGTTTTCTTACATGACAGAGAAAAATTAAACCAAACATAAAAATCCCTTCCTTGCAGTTAGGGAAATATGCTGGTACAAAACTCAATTGCTTCACCACTGCTTTGGGTAGAAAAGCCTGGGTGCAGTGACATAAATCACGTGGATGACATGTCACTTTTAAATCCATTACAGCCTTGAGCAAAATCTATGGTGATCAATAGCAAGAGCTGACTGATTTCATTTGATTCTGGATGTGCACCCTGCCAGGGACCAGGAATTACAGAATTTCTGCTTTACTATAGGCACCTCCAAAGAGAAAATCTTGTTTCTTCACTCACATAAAAAGCCAACATGGAGTTTGTTAAGATGCCCTTCCATTTATTATCAGTTCTGTACAAGGTAATTTATATATTATATATTATATCTTCCTCTTTTTTGTTTTTCCTTTAACCAATTCTTCCAGCTTATACTTTATCATCAAACAACATTAAACTTTGCATTCTGGGATGACTGATTCCTAACACCACTTTGCAGATTTAAAAATGCTAGTTAAATGAAGTTTCTCAGCTTATTACATTCAAAGCTGGTTGAAACTGAATTTCTAGATGGCATTAAAATGCATTATTTTGCCAATGCTTGCATGATTTATTTTCCCCAAAAAAACCTTTATTTATTCTTAGAAAAGTAGAATACAATACAGTGGTACAAACAAATGATAATTTATATGCAACTGAGCAAAAAATGTACAAGGATTTCAGACATGTCATTAAAATACAGAAAAAAAAATTAAAATAAAAACAAGATAAAATATAGAGAACATGCAATGAAGGGAAAATAAAACATCGGTTTGATGATCTCGTGTTTCCTTTCACT
The DNA here is from genome assembly GCF_965178545.1 of Coloeus monedula. Taxonomy (NCBI): domain Eukaryota; kingdom Metazoa; phylum Chordata; class Aves; order Passeriformes; family Corvidae; genus Coloeus; species Coloeus monedula. The sequence goes on from NC_138788.1 coordinate 8,594,169, forward strand.
CTCAAAAGGAACCATCCTGGGGCAAATCAAATTGTCAGATAAAAAGGTAACACCACAAAGGACACAAGGTCAATGAAGTGACAAGGAAAAAGACAAGGAAGGTGAAAATAATGGTGAAAGCAAGAGACTCTTTAATAATCAAAACCAACACTGCTGACACCATGCTGAAGGTACAGAAGCCTCGATTGCCATGGAATAGTATCTGGCTGGAGAGCTAAAGTGAGATGAACACAGTGCAAACCACAATTCTTAGCAGTGAAAAATTTGGATCCATTGGACTCTTGTCTGCCAGCTCCTATTTCCATTTGTAAGGTACACTGGGATTCCTGCTCTTCTAATACCAGAAAAGAGTCTTAGTGGGTAACTTTCACGACTGCTAAAGCTGGAAGGATGGATTTTTGAGGTAGGCTGGGTAGGGACATCAGTGGACATAGAAACAGGGGAGTTTAAGGCAGATCACAAGAGGCTGCCCCAGCCAGAGATACAGGGTTCCTTTCTTTCATCTTGCATACTGCCAAAATACTTGTGACAATTTTTAGAGCAATTTTGCTACCTCCCACTATCTCGTGGAGCTCACAGAGTCTAGACTTTCTGAGATTCAAGACATCATTAAGCTTGGAGTAGCAGGATATAGGAATTACAAGGCGCTGTTCTAGAATGCAAGACCATTCGCACTCTGGACAGTACCTGAAATGCTGCCCCCTTTTAATAACTTAAAAATAAAAAGGACAGAAAAGTGAGAAGAGTCTATTGAATAAAATGATTTTGTAGAAGCATGAGAAAGCAAAGAAATCACAAACTAAGCTGTGAAGACTGTGATTGTTAATGAATTATAAATTTGACACAAGTTATGAGACAATGACCAGTAGCAACTCAGGAGGTGGAAAACTATGCTATGCCTTAATCAATGAAACCCCCAAATCTTCTAGCACTACAGAATTCCAAACACACAGTGACCAGTTTCTGAAACACTCACATTGCTAGGAATAGCACAGCTGGTTTGGAAAAAAAAGATTTCTGATTAATCATATCTATTATCTGTGCAACGAAAGAATCAAACCAAGAATTCTTGAGGTCATTCTAACACTTTCAAGAGCTATATTAAATATAAGTGAACCAATATCACCTCTTGTGAGAGATGCAACAAGTATCAGTTCCCAGAAAACAAAAAATCATCCTGTATAAGTGACTAATTTTGTTTAACATGGGGTTGCCCATTAATTTTTTTTTTTTTAGTGACTAATCTCACGCACAGTGAAAAAGATGAGAGTTTAACTTTCTTTCCATGAATAGGAGGATATTTTATCTTTGCTTACAAGTTTCCATTGTTTTGTAGTATGTGGATGAACTAGGAATGCTTTGTAATGGTTCTGAAGAGATCTCAGAAGTAATAATCTTCAGAGGAATAGCACATCACACAAAGACACAGCTGATAAAGCACAGAGGATGCTGGGGAGCCCATTGCAGGAAGCAGCCACGCTGGATCATAACGACAACAAAGATGTGAAAACTGCCTTTCATTCCTCCAAAGGGGATAAAAGATACCAACAATCTGATGATGTGGCAAAGCCCTTGGCTGTTAAATGATCCAAATTACATTATGGCTTACTGATCTTGTGAAATAAATGCATAGAACTCATACAAAAAGTTACAGAAATTCAGAGGCAATTGTCAAAAAAGTTCAATATTTTTATGGTACCAGGTTTTAATAACTTTAGCTGATTGCTCAGTCATTTAAAAGGGATGTAAAGTGACTCCATGTAAAAAGACTCCATAATAAATACTAATTTATCACAACTCTCTAATTTTCTGAAGCTTATCAAAGTCAAAAGATTAGGTATCAGTATTTCAGGCTGAGTAGCAGCTGTGTAAATTCCAGATTTTAACACACAGAGACAGATGTATGAGCTGCCTAAATTTCACTGTGTGTATCATATGGCTGGGAACTAACAATGACGAGAGGGTGATTATAAATTCCAGAATATCTTTTTGGAAAAAGATGGCCTAGTGTAAGTTTTTCTGAATTAGAAAGTAATAAGGCAATTTTAACATTACCAGATATTTTCCAGTGTGAAGAGATTGCAAACTTGAGCCCTAATAGAAGAATGTGGCATGATGTTGCAGCAGTACATTTTTTTCTGATGCTGGAGTTAATCTTTCTTTTGTTAATCTGATCTGATAGGATTAAATGAAGAATTAATAGGGGTAACATTAAGATTTGTACAGCAGAACTCATTAGAAACATTTTTACGAATCTCCTTCAAATAGAATAAAAATATCTTGTATCAACATCCTGAAAAAGATCAACCCAACCTTCACTGTTCTAGCAAGAAATTTCACTATTCTTTAAATGATACAATTGTGAACCAATGGCAACATGGAAAATAAAGGGAATTCATCTTTCCTGGAGGTTTGTCTTAATGAATTGACTTAGTGCATAGGAACAATACTATTTTTTTTTTTAATCTTGTGGGGTAGAGTTCCTTCATATGCAAAAAATGTAAAAAAATATTCTAATTGGAAGCAGTCTCCCCCTGACATAACTCTTCCTATGAAGTCTCTACAAATGCAGATCAGGTTAACACAAAGTCCAGGTTACGTTGTCAGGTTTCAAAAGACAGGCTTCCTGTTCCTCCCAGGTACATGATTAACACTAAATTCCTCACACTCATTGTAATTAAGATCTGTGATTTATACCATGCAGACATCCGAGTCATTGGACATCAGTGTATTGGCTCTGCCTAACCTCCACAAAAGCCTAAGGAATACAAAGTGGAAAAAGAAAAGACAACAAACTGGCAAAATCCACCACCTTAATGTCAGCTGAAAACATTTCTCCAATGCCAATGAAGGCAGTGCACATTCCTCTGGCCACAGACTTCACAGACCCTTGACATAAAAAAGAAGAGTCTCTAAAAAAAGCTTTTTCTCTCTCACCACCAAGCAGCACACCATCCAGCCCTGCCATAAATCTGCCATAGTAGTTGTGCATTCACTGTCCCACATTTCTCTTTTTTTTTGAGTTGGCAATTGTTGACATGATACAACCAACCAAGTGGGTCATGCCAAACAGAGAATGCTACACAAGGGCTTCACAAGTCAGGACAACTCCTCGTTCAATTCTGGTTCCACCATAATTTTTTCCAAGGGATTTATAAAGCTCCTGACAGGGTGAGGGGCACAGAAGCCAAATGTTGCCACCTTCTCTTTGCCTCACGGGCAACACTGAAATCTAATCTTAGACTGCAAGAAAATCAGCCTTTTCTGTGACCATCCACAAGCTCTGCTTCACAGAAGAAAGCAATTGGGAGACATCCCAGTTCCCACAATTTTTAGGTGATATCACAACGCTTGTGTTTTGCCAAAGCCTTCCCAAAAGCAGAAGAAAATCAGCAGCATGACTTGAGTTTGCAGCTGCTATTGAACTAATGACTTGGCTGGAGTAGCAGATGCAGCTAAGAGGCAGATTTTAATGGTCTGTGTATGCTACTCGTACTGAAGCTCTGTCATTCTGGCTCTTGCTGTAGAAATGCTGGGTAACACACAGTGCTAGAAATGAGATATCCTGAATACACTCCTCCTGGACATCAAATCCTCCTTGTGCTTTTGGTCCCCTATGCCAGGCTCAGCCACTGCTCCTGGCTCAAGCAGAGTGTGAGCACCCAGGGCTCCACGCTCCCCTCAGCCCTGGATCCTGTCCTTTCCACAATTTTGAAACTTGGTTCTTCTAAACACATCAAAAACCTTCAACCTATATTCACCATCTCTTTTGAAACTTGGTTTCCTACCTTAATTGCAGTAGCTATCAGATATCCCACTTCAATCCCTCCTCACTGGTAGCACAAAAATAAAATGTCTGGCCACTAATCTGCCAGGATATACTGCTACATTCGTTTACCAATTTAGTTGAGCGGATGTTGGGTCACTGTGACCAGAGCCCCCAACCCCTGGTCTGCAGTGGGGCCGGAGCAATGTGGCCATGTGGCCACTGGCCTAGGCAGAGGGTTCCTGAGGATCCTGCCTGTCCCTGGCTCTGGGCAGCAGCCACCCTTGCCTCGGGCTGCTCTGATCAATCCAAAGGTGCCTCTAGCTGCCTGCCTGTCATTGCACCCAGCTGTCCCTTTCAGGGGACCCCTCATTCCATCCCATGCTGCCTGGCATACCCTCCGTACACCTTCCTCCTGCTGGCTCAGCCCGGCCCAGCCCCGTGCCCTCTCACTGGGAACATGCACTTCCTCGTTCAGCCTTTACACCTGCTCGTGCCAGGGCTCCCACTGACTCTGCTCCCCCTCTCCTGGCAGCACCCCCATCACTGATCTTTCTGGAACCTGTCCATGCTCTGAACCAGAGTTTAATTTGCCTCTAACCCAGCCTAGTTGTGCTCCAAGGGCAGGCCCAGCCCCCCACACAGCGATCTCCCCAAGCACAGCTCTACCATAGGGGTAACTTCAGATTCCTTTAAAACACAGAAGGTCAAAAGTATTCTATTTTTGTCAAAGAAACTGCAAAAGAGCACTACAGATGTACAGAGCTACCTTGATCACTGTATGGAAAGGGGAGGAGGAGGAGGATGGGAAAGGGAGAAAAGATGGGATGGGGTAGGCACAGGTATGCAATAATCCTTCTTACAGTTATTAAAAAAAGAAATGAAGGGGACAGGTGAAAAAGAAAATATTTAAACTCAGGAAGACAAAGCCTTTTTCAGTAACAGAAACTCCTTGCAATAAAAGAGTGGATTACTTCACCTTAGCTACATGAAACTGCCTTTAGGTCGTGTTCTCATCTCACTCTACAAAGATACACAAAGGCAAGTCCCTGAGCGTAGAGAGGGGAACACCACCTAGTATGGCCAGGTAAGTGCTTGTGCACACAGCATGAGGACACTTTGGAAAGCATCTCTGCCCCTGCCCAGCAGGATTTCACACCTACTGCTGGGCTTTAGGCCTTTGCAACGCTAGCATGGGAACACCTTTGGGGTTACAGCAGGAGCAACTTCTACAAGGCAGAAGGGCAAAATCATAGGTTATGGAACTGTTTGGGTTGGAAGGGACCTTGAAGATCCCCAATTCCAACCTCTCTCTCATGGGAAGGGACATCATCCACTAGACCAGGTTGCCAATTTGCCAAAATTGCTTACAGGTGACAGGTATGTCAATCAGTCTAGTGCTCCTGCAACTTGAGAAACAGAGATTAGAAGTGATGGGCTATGTACTGTTTTCCAACTGTAGTGCAGCTCACTGCTATTATTTGCTTGTAAGAAACATCTATTCTAAGATGATGAAAGCACCTACGAACACCTCAGTGTCTCCAAAATTACAAGAGGTTAGTTTGTTAAACATTTAATCTACTTAAACAAATACAGACTTCATGCAAGACAGATCTGAGTATAGCCTGATAATTCTACCTTAGCATTGCTAACTATCACTGGCTGCTGTGCATGGAAACTCCAAACCCAAGAAATTCTCAGATATAATTTCCTAGATAAAACATGTTATATGAAGGTCAGCTTCCTCAGAGGCTCCTACTTTTAGACATAAAACTGACTTTAAGAGAAAGGAAGCATTTAAACAGTGTCATGGCAATATGGCTTATTCAATTATTAACTAGCTGATTTATTTTTAATTACTCATGTACCTCTTCAAACTCAGCCTAGGTCAGCCATGAAGGAGAGCAGCTACCAGATGTCTGGCAGCTGCAGAGCCTGCACAGGATGGACATGGATCTCCCAGCCAGTGGATGGGGGCTCAGATCAGAGAAAACATCACCACAGATGGCACAGCCGGGTGCCCGTGACTGGCCCCCCGTCACTCGCAGCAGAGTGGCCGAGGGCGTGTTTCTGAACCACTCTCTTACCCCTAAAGGTGGTCTCTCCAGGTCAGGGTTGAGGCACATTGGTGGGGCAATGAGGGGAAGTTTGCACTGCTGCTGCCCATGCTGTATCTGCTCTACAAATAAATAGAGGACTTTAGTCTCCAGGGCTGTCAGTTTGGCACCTTCCATGTGCACAAAAGACACTTTCGTTTGTTTGCTTTTATTTTCTTAGAAACAACCACCCAAACAGTTATATGCAAAGCTTAGTATGGCAAATCAAAATAAATCAAATTTATTGCATGAGAGCACCTAAAATCCCACAACTTCCACTTGCTCTCTCTTTCTTTTGTGTTTTCTACTTTTAATTGTGATAAGAATAAAAGTTATGGACCTCTTTCGGTGTTTCTTGATGACAACGGTTGCTGTTCCACCACAACTCCAATGCTGCCACCAAGCAAGCAAGAAGAAGGCCTATTGCTAAAATGCAGAAAACGCCTGCAAAACTGTGCAGCTTGAGTGCCTTCCCATCTGTCTGTGCATTGGTATGGCTATTCAGGTCACAACGTCCCATCCGTGGCCACCACTTCTGTTTAAGAACATCCAAATCTCCACTTTCTTGCAACTCTAGGATCCTGCAGAAATTTCAAAAGACAAGTATTATTTGCAATGACACTTTTTTACAGGTTTTTTTTGTCTTTTCCTTATGCTTCACAACTCTTAAGTCTACCATCCCACAGTTCAAAACTCCATCCCCCTGCACCACCAGTGTTGTATTCTTTATCTGAAACTCCCTTACACCAAGATTTCTTTCTACTCACAGCAGCAGGTACACTCCACTGGGTAACTTTGGGAAAAAAAGAGACTGTCAAAAATTACACTGCAATGCAAACAGCATTTCCAAGGGAAATCACCACATTCCAGTTAGTTATGGCTGGTCTGGCTACATTCAGCTGCAGCAGCTGGTCCCACTAGTGAAATGTTCAACCCACTCCACTGCTGCTCTCCTACAGTAATTCCAAAAATATGTGAGGCTAAACATGCTACTGTTTGTGCACCACTTAGTGCAAATCTGTTTAAGCAGCGACCAACTCATTTACTTCAGCAAATGCAGTTTATTCAAAAGGATTTTACTTCAGTGCTGTTACTTAATGCCTGAATTACTGTGTTAACAGTTGCTAATTAATCATTGTTTTGTCTCCTGTGAAGTGTCCCTTCTCCGCATGAATGATTCATTTTGGATTTGGTTTGATAACTGTTTTAGCTGTTTACTAACAATCTTTTCTCTTGAGGCAGCTTTGTCTCTAGTTATGCAGCTGGAGTTTTGCTCCTGTTTCTAAAGGAAGAGCAAGATGAGGCAACCTTGCTTCAGTTCCCTGCCTGGAGCGGAGCACCCACTCACCTTCTGCTAAGGCCACACATGCCTGCACAACTGCATGTCTTCATTTCAGGGTGCACATTCACATGGACAAGAGACACCCAGCTGATAGCTCAGAGATCACTAAATGTCATAGTTTTATAGTCTCCTGGTCTTGGCAGTCCCATGCAATTCTCAGCAATTCTTGTTTCCCTGTACCATTGTGAGTCTTTGACCTGTCCCTCTCCCCTAAAGGATAACCCAGGGCATTGCTACTTGCTTACTGCAGGGAGCAACACATTGCTTCAGAGCCTGCAGAATGTGGCATGAATCCAGGATCTCTCTTCAAACTCCCCTCTACCTCACACAGAGCTCTGAGGACATCAGTCCTCTCTGCCAGAGGCAGTGCTGCCTGAAGGTGTGAGGCCACACATCACCTCCACTCCCCTCCTCCCAAACCAGATGCACATGGAGCAGAAGTAGCAGCAGCTTTGCTGGAGCTTGAACTCATAACCTCTCTGCTGTCATGTATTCATTGTTCTCTATTAATGAAACACCAAAATTAATGTGAACCACAAACGGTTGCTGGCTGCAGAAAGGAATCCTATAAAACAAGGTTTGCTTCAGTTTACCTCTGGGAGAAAAGATCTCTGTAGGGACTGCCATGCTGGAGTGCTATCCCATATCCTTTGCTGCTGATGCTGTTTCCAATGACTGTCACAGAGCATTCATCATCTGTCAGCGCAGCATATTCCACCACCGTCACATCCCACAGGAAAGCATAATTTCCTTTCTTTGCCTGTAAATACAGCATGAACACAACACAGTCTAAACTAAACTCCATTTCTAGGTAGGGCAAAACCCAAGCCAACAAACAAATCCGGATCTTGTCATTATTCTTTGGTGGTATTTCATCAGGTCACAGTTTACCTGCAGACCTTCAACATCTTAATACATTTCTAACACTCTTCCCTCCCAGCAGGACCTCACCTACTTCAAACCTTGCTAAAATATCTTCCTTTTTTTAGTAGGAATACATAGAATAACAGAGCAAACTATGAATGTAGGTAAGGCTTATGGAACAGGTTATTAATTAAAAATGAAAGCTATTGCTTTAGATGATGGAATTTGATGCATGTTTTGTAGGAGACACAGAATGTGAGTGGTTCCATGCATTTATGTGACAAGACTGGCCTAGTATGAGCATTAAGTGATGAGCATCACAGGCACCAAAATTGTAACTTTGCAGCTTTGTTCATATAAACATGTAAATAAACAAATTTCCCTTCCAAATAAACACAGCCCTTCTGAGAGCTATGTTAGTCCTGTAACAAAAGGCATGCACTGAGCTGAAAGTGTTCCCTCTTTTCCTCACAGGCAAGAAGATTCACAAGCATCTACTATTATCTCAGTTTTGAGGTAAATATTGTTTTCTTTTAATACACACCCCATGCATATATCCTTAAACATCAGCCTTAATTGGGACTGAAACCAATGCCTGCACACAGTGTATATAATGAATGTAAATCACCTTACTTAACACAAGATGTAAGAAACATATCTGGATAGGGATTCAGTAAAGTAAAATAAAATATCATCTTGTTGGTTAAAGTAACCATTGGCTGCCTAATAGATTAAAGTAGCTGAAGTCCTGTATATATTTCTTTATGTTACTGGTTCACAAAGCTCCCATAGCAAATGGCTACAGCTCTGGCACAGAATTAGTTAAACCTTCTGCACACTTTCTGTTTTTATGTAAGCTCAGTTTTGAATTCACCTGTAAGTTTGAAAGACTCCATCCATTTTTTCATTACACTGGATTCCTCAGTTGAGCAAATAAGATAATTTACTTCACCATAGTTTGATATAAACCACACCTTTCTGAAGTCCCTCACAGTTGCTTACACATGGCAAAAAATCAAATGGGTGAAGTATCTTCTAGTAGGCAGAATTCAGGAAAACAAAGATTTAAATTATGTTGCCTGGACTGTCTGTAAGGTACTTGCTGCAATCCACCTCCTTTCCCTGCTTCCCTTTTAACAGCATAGAGGCAATCAAAGATCCACAAATTCATTTGCTTCTGGGTTAAAACAGAGTAAAAATGTTATATCCTTTCTCTTTAGTAAGACTTGAATGAGTATGTACACTGAACCCTTGGAAAATATTATTTTTATTATTCAGGCACGTTGTGTTCCATGGTAAATAATAATACATAGCATTTTGCTACCTAAGACAGGAAACTGTCAGCATTAATAATATGTCCTCATGGGAACAAAAACAGCAGCACTTGTTACTGTGCATAGAATTTACTCAAAATCCATGCTATTAGAGAACAAAAATCCTGCCTAATGGATATATAGCAATCAGACACCCAGGAAAGATTTGGCCTTAGTCACTGTGGTAAAATGTGTTTTACATTTCTCTGGGTATTTTTTTTTTTTTTTTTTGTTGGTTGGTTGAATTTTTGTCTTCTTTTTTTTTGTATTGTTGTTTTGTTTGAGGGTTTTTTTGGTTTTTTTGGGTTTGTTCAGTTTAAAGAGCAGTATCTATCTTTTGTTCTTTCAGAACTGGTCAGTAAATAATCTTTTCAAGTTTACAATTTAGAAAAGAACCCTGACAACACAATACATTCCTTGCCTATATCTTAGTAATACTTGGGGAGCACAATGTTCCTCAAATATTCAACTTCCATTACAATGCACTGGCTAAAGACAAAAATCACATTAATGATTCTACTTTTCAAGCCTCAATCTTCTGTATGTTATTTTATACAAAAGAGCTTTGTACACTGACTTTCGATGCTGGACAGTGGATCTTTTGTAAAGGTCTATTTCTCTTGCATTTGTGGCGTTGCTATCCTAAATTACATCCTGCGACTGTAAATGGTCAATAAACCAAGTCTGCCAGATCTCTTCACATCTATTTTACATTTTTTTAATGACATAAATCATTCTATCCAATGTCATCACATCTGTAGAGCATTGTTTCTCTGACAGCCTGATCATTTTAGCATAATCAGGAATCTGACTTTTAAACTCTTGGTTGTACGTATGTCTCAACTCCCAGAAATCCCGAGTGCAAGACTGCATCCCCTCCCTCTCTGATTGCCAGAACCAGAATCTCCACAGATCCCCTTTTCCTAAGGGAAGAGTTAGTTCTTTCCAAACTTCTTCCACTTGTGAATTTTTCTTCCCTGAAGAGTGGAGACCTTACACTATTAGTGCGTTCATTGTGTGGAAAGTTTTCTCTTAACAAAATGTTTAGTTGCTGTCTAAATTCAGCATCCTTCACTTCCCTGTTAATATCTGTTGTGACAGCTAAGCAGTATCATTTGTTCAATTTAAGGAAAAGCTGTCAAACTTTGAAAAACATATGTACAAGACACATAAGTGCACACATACATGTGTGCTTGAAGTATGCTGACATTTTATATACCTTCACTAGGCAAGCAGTAAAAACCAAATAAAATCAAACTGACATTTATTTTCCATGAAAAATCAACCTTTAATTTTAAATGTAGTTTAAACTTTCTTTCTTTTTTTTTTTTTAACAAAAGACTGCATGTGTGCATATGTGCCTGCCCCTTAACCTCCAGGCCATCAGGGTAAGAAGAATGGCAAAAGGGCCTGTGGCAAACATCAGCTGAGAATAGGTGAGATAGCTTGAATAAATGATTGAAATTAAACACAGTGAGTTCATATTTATACTTCAGTCTTCTAACTGTACTTCATATTTGACTCTCAGCATACAGGCATGCTGTACAACAAAACAAAAATGACTTGGTTAAACTTTCAAAAACCTCCTTATCAGAAAGTCAGCCAAAGCAGCACTCATTTATTCCACCCAGGCAGAACAACTACTTTGGCTTACACCAAGGACACCAGATTTATCTTCGGTTCAAGAGATTTAAGAAAACAGATAGAAAAAAAAAGAACCCTCTGGGCAAAACTCATATTAAAAAAAATATTTCTTCTTCAGAATCCTAAAAAAATTAAAAGGCCAAAGAAGATTGCTTCCTAGACAAGAGAAGGACCACAAAGAAAATAATACTCCAGGAAAGCAGTAAATAACCCCATAATGTTACTCTTCACTGCAGATGGAGATAGAAGAATATTTGTTCAAAAAGGCCTGGCTCACTGATGGCTAAATGATGTTGCTTCAAAGAAAGCATGGTAAGAAATAATAACATGAAAAAAAATTGATTCCAGATTGATCACTGATATATCTGTGATTTATCTGAAACTATGAAGAAGCTATCATACTAAAGACAGAAGTGCCAGAATAATGCAAAATTCATCATTAATTTGCTGTCAGAAGAGAGTGCCACTGCAGCTGATCCCATTATATAGCTGGTACCACAGAAATATCAAAAAGTGACCTTTACATTGGCATTAGAGGAGTAGTTCAAAAACACGCTTGGATAACATTTATTATCTATAAAAAGTGCTTTAAGAGAAGCAACACAGTTCAAATAAAAAGAAAAACATGCCATTTAATCCTATTGAAATGTTCCAAACACTAAAATAATTACGGAACCACTGTAGGATGCAATAGATTCAGGTTTAAGGAAGCATTTGCTTTTGCTTTAAAGGCTGATGGATCAAGAAATGAATAAATTTATGAAGCTCCATGAGAGCAACTGCAATTCACAATATAAAATTCATTGTGGACAAAGTAGATTTAAAAAAATCATATTAAATGAACTTTCAAATTACTTCTACTCTCAAAATTAGAATGAAGAGAGGTGGCTGCTCAAGAAGATCACTCTGATTTAATGCTCAGTGATCATTAAGGAAGCAAAAAAGAGAAGGAATAAATTCTTACTGTGCCATTGCCTAAATCAATGATGCATTCTCATTTTGTGCTCTACTTGGTTTTGATCGCTTTTGATCAAAAGTGATGTACAGGAAGTAAAGAAACGATTCAGAGAAATTTTGGCACCAAATTGGTTGGACAGGGGAACAAACAATCTCAACCAAAGCAGGGCATTATAAAATGCATTAATGAGTTTAATTCTGCTATCTGTATATACAGCAGATGCAGGATCACATGACATGGGGATCATATGAGTTCATTCTTTCAAAGCAAAAATGGGTGCTCCCAAAGGAAATAAAAACCACAGGTTATTATGTATGTTGGTGTAATCAATAATTACCCTGAATAACTGATTGCCACTGGATGTAATGCAAACATCTGAGATCCTGAGATCCTGCCTGTAGAAACTTTCCTGTGTCAGCATTAGTCAGTCCTCACCTGTGGTAGTCCCAGACAGCTCAAAGTGGCAAAACAGCAGAGCGTATGGACTGGTGGTTTGTGTGGTTTCTGCTCCTGTGCTGTGCAGAGGTACTACTGAATAGGAGGAGGTTTTCCATCTTCAATGACCACTTTCAACTATCTTGGGAACACAGCAAAAGCAACTTTCCCCCCACAGCCCATGGCTCTGAAGAGTCCTCCTGTCACTTCTGTGACACTGAAGTGCATTCCTGCCTTTTCCGTGGCTCTCCCAGTGTGCAAAAGCTGTGCCTTGCCCATGGGAGGTGGTCACTGTGGCTGCAGGGATGCTGCTGTGTCTGAAGAGACACCTCTGCTATGGCAACCAAATGCCATAAAAGCTCACAGGACTTTCTTCCACTGCCATCCTTTAGTTTTCAGACAGTCAAAGGGAGTAAGAAAATCTCCATGAAATGGAGAAAGATAAATGGAATGGAGACAAACCCCTGAAATACCTGTCTGTGGCATAAATAACCAGCACTCCCTGTTTTGCACTGAGGTGGCATTGCTTTGTTTGGCATTTGCAGCTGAACTGTGATACTGAATGAAGAAAGGGAAAGGAGAAGGAGGGATGAAAGAACAGTAGTGATTATTTTCTTTTTTCACATTCTGTCAGGCAAGTCCTCATTCAGAAAAATGTTTTATGGATCTTTTTATGCTAGAGAGTTTAGAGTTCCCATTTCCTACGAAACACATTTTTAAGTCATATTTACATCTCTTTCATGCAGCAGTATGTGTTTATGGATGGAAACTCTTATTGCCTTGGCCGACATCAATTCTCCTTTAGAAAAAAAACAGAATTTCTAGCCATAATACTTGACATGGAAAACTTGTCTGTTTATTCAGAGAACTCAATGAGCTAGGAAGAGTGACACTTAAACTATAAGCACAATAGTTTAGTTGACAATGTTATTAAATATTAATCCCAATTTATGTAGGTGTCTAATCAAATAGCGGCCTCGGTCATCTTTGGGGACTGAAGTAAAATTTAGTTGTTGTTGACATTAATTGAATGAGCTGATCTAGTTATAAAAAATCACCCTACAACACTGAAATCAAACTTAGTATGAAAAGTTATTATCACATAGATAGGATGGAGCTGCCAGCTCCATACAGACAATATAATTGGTATTCTCAACTGCCTGCCAATCTACAGTTACATTTCTGGCTTAGCAAATGTAGCTATCATAAATGGCAGCATGCACTAGGCTTACAGAATAAGAGTATTTACAATTTCATGGATAAAGAGCATCCACTGCCATGAGAATGTTACAAAAGAAAAAAGTAAAGTAAAATACTCTACATTTTTCTAAGGTGAACTGTTTTATTACTGGCTTAAATGCTAGGGTACGTAGAAAAGTACTTAATGTCTCTATTTTTCCTCTAAATGCTACGAAAACATCTCAAAAGAAGCCTCATTTTAATAAAGTGCTGAGAAGATTAAGAAAAAAAAAATCAACCACTGCTGTGGATACAAAATGCTGCTAGCAAGGATTTTCTTGCTATTTTCTAAGTCTGTGAGAGACTTTTCTCTCTCACAGAAGAGGTAGCAGAGTTATGTAAACAACCAAACACCTGCAGCCTTGAAAAGTCTTGTTTATGGTACAGTAGAAAAATATTTTGACAATGGATGTTTTAGGATTTTAGCCAATCACCCCCAAGGGGTGGCTGGTCCTTTGTCCAATTAGACTATGAAGAAAAAAGTCTATTAAAGAGTTTGTAAAATAATTAAATAAACCAATCTTGCTGCACAATTCCTGCCTGCTGGATCTTCTCTCCTCCTCCTCCCTATGGCTGCGGGACACGGTGATATGCCCTAGGGCCCAGGCCCGCGGTAATATTTGGTGACCCCGATGTGATTTGCACTCTCTGATGTGTCCTGCTGCTGTGAGCCAAGCCGAATTCCTGTAGAGGTACGCTGTTCCTTTTCCCCCCGGGACCGGGAGGTCCGACAGAACTGAGAAATGGCGAACAGCAGCTCACAGAACAACGCTGTGGTACTGCTCTGGAAAGGTGTGCTCAGCATATTGCAAACCTCCATTCCTGAAAACTCACTTCTGGAATTATTAACTTGGGCTGCCTTGCAAGGGATTCCCATGGGCAGAGACACTGCCCTGGACTTTGCCTTATGGCAGGAACTTGGCTGTGCTGTCCGACACGAGCTCCCGTCTGGGGACCCAGCAGTGTTAGAATTATACCAAACCTGGCGTTTGTTATTTATTCTGCTGACCGACCTCGACTGTGGCAGCAGAGCTGGCTCGCCTGTTTCAGTAATACACTGCAGATTTTGCTATTGCCAGAGCTCTACCTTGTCCCATGGGAGAGAGGATTTTGGAGCTGAGGGTAGAGGGCTTTGGGGAAGATCAGCTGAGAGACAGGCAAAAAGGCAGGGTGAACCCAAACTTTTGACTGAATACTCCTATGTTAAGACATGAGAGTATTTGCATAAAGATTTTATCCAGAAGTCAAGCAAAGAGTTGGGAATCTTTTGCTAAAGGAATTTGAATTGGGAAATGGGATGGGTTGCATTACTTGTGTTCATCCTCTTTATGGCACTGTAAAAACAGGAGATTTGGATACTTTCCCTCTGACTCTTCCAAAAAAGGTTTCAAAAATTCAAAGTAGAAAAAGGAAACACAAGCCCAAACCATTTTATTATTTCCCATGTACAAAAGCATAAAGAACTAGTAAATCAGTGTTTCACTGACAAGAGTGTCTCTGATCAAACATTCACTATGGTAATAACAGCTTGTTTTATGAAAAAAATCAATTGCTAGATAAAGAGGACACTTTTCACTAAAGGAGCAGCAGCACATCAAGGCTTTCAGCATGCCTGCATCCCTTCTGTGTAATGTACTCCTGGATGTGTGTTTGATGTAAGGTACTGTCTGGTTTTGTTGAGGTTCAAGATGGAGAGCAGAGGGGAGAGGCAGGCTATGAGAGAGAGAGAGGGGATTTGTAATGGCCAATATTCTTTATCACAGTACTCAGAACTAAGATGCAGCATCCTAAGCTGTTATACACCTGTCCTTGAATCCCACATTAATTCTCTGTTCTGGAAAAAAAAAAAGTGTCGTTTTATCTGAGAGAAATAAAATTTTGGTAGAACACGTCATGTGAATGCATTTTTCAAAGTCTGGAATAAACAAAGAAAAATCTTGCATTAAATTTCTGTTTTAAGAGAAATGAGTATACGTTCTGCGAATCCCTTGATTCTTACTCATGTTTCCAATCATGAACTCAGAAAAAAGAAAACAAACTCAAATGAGCAAGGGACAAGAGTCAGTACTGGATAATGTAAGGAATTACATTCAAAAAGGCATTATCAAAGCTCCCAAGAAACTGAGAAACCTTAGGACCAGATCCAAAGAAGGACTTACATACTGAAGACTTAGGCAGAGCTGAAGTATTTAATTCAGAACAATGACACCAAATACGAATCTTATCTGCCATCGAGATGCTAAAAGGAACTTTAAATAAGAATTTAGGGGGCTTTTAAATGACTATAATTTTTTTCCTGTGACTTAACATTAGCTCCACAGAAACAACATTGACACAGAAATTAAATGAAAAGCCCTGTGATCCAGTCTTACCTTCCTGATGCCTTCAGAAGGGTTTGATACGCAATTATCTGCCCCATTATTCTTACTGATAGTCCTCCACAGTTCAGCAAATGTGTTATCCTGCTCCAAAGGGTTGGTCCCTTTTGCTTTAAAGTATTCATACACTGCTGAGTCCCTGACTGTACCATAAGATATATCCATTTGTTTGGACAGATCCTGAAATGTTCTGAAATTCAAGCGACATTGAGAAATTAGTATTATGTAGTACATTAACAAGATTGCATTAATTAAATGGTTTCTTTCTATGTCTGTCATTCTTCAGAAAACACTTACCCTTACCAAGTAACATTTCCATTTCATTTCTCACCATAAAAGAAAACGAAATAGTTATTTAATTGTACTGAGATCATATGATTTTAACTACACCCAAGCTCTGTTTCACCCCAGTGAAGATTTATTTTTTTTTACAGATAACATTCATGTTAAATATGCCACCATGACTGCACAAGAATATAGTGTGATAAAGACTTACCTGAACACAGGAAAAACTCAAGATTATAAATATAAACTTCCAGCCCCATCAACTTCACCAGAAATACCTTGCAGAATTCAGTGGAATTAGTTTGCAGTTATACCAGTGCGTCCTCTGACTCCAAATCAATACAACTGTTTTAAACAAACAAATAAAATCTTGCTTCCAATTTCCACTAAGTCTCTCTTGCTCTCTCTTTTCACAGCCTCTGGTAGAACAGGCATTTTTCATTCACACAGAGGCCTAACTTTCATTTACTCATCATATACCACTCTGGAAGTGTAAATGGGCCTCACCCTGAGTGGCTGTGAATGCACAATTTATTTTCAAATTGTACAGAATGTAATTCACTCCTGTTTTACAGCCTTTTCTGCACCAAAAGGTGTAAATCACTGCCTGCATCAATGAAAACCAGCCCAAGCTTCAAAACATTTAAGGTGGTATCACTGCCATCAGAAGCAGCATCCTGGCTGTTTTCCCCCTCTCAGAACGTTCATTCCCATTCCCATGCCTTCTTCCTTTGCCATCAAGTATCACCTCTGTGCAGTGCCCCCATTTTTCCATCTGAGCATACAAATATACAAACACACATTCGACCACTGACCACCACACACAGCTGCAGGGACCAAACCAGATCTCATAAATAATGGCTTATTTTCTGCTTTATAAATGTGTGACTTCACATATTAACAACATGCTTCTGATATAGCCAACTAACACTGCCTGACATCAGTTAAACTAAAGCAACTCTCCCTGCCTCACCCCTGCCCCCCGCCTCCTTTCTTTTTTCCAAAAACAACCTTTCTGAAACAAAAACTTCCTGATCAATAGATTTGAAAGGCCTACTGTCACCACCTCTCCCACACCTCCAGTTTCTGGAGCCACAAAAGCAGAACATTTTGGTTTGCAGCTCGTGCAGATTTTTCACAATGCTCCTGAGGAACCTTCCCTTGGCCCATGAGCTAAAGCTGTTTTCCACAGCTGAAGACTTGTCATAGACAATATTTTTCTGCCACCCTCTTCCCTGTTTCGCTGGGGAGATGCCACTGCTGACACCTCACATGCCTGTAAGATTCCCTGCTAAACTATTTAGAGCAAAGCAATCTGGGCATAAACACAATGCCACATAAAATTATGTAGCAAACTCTTCCCTCTTCTCCCTCACATCACCCTCAGGCCTCCCAAGTTTAGCTCCCAAAGGCACCCTTTTCTGGGACTCCTGGCATGGGAGCCCTGTCCCCGGGCTGCAGCTCCACAGGGCTGCCTCTCAGCACACCCCTTGCTCCAAACTCTTCCAACTCACAAGCTGCTTCAAACAGTTTAAGTGGTTTAAGTTCTTAAATTGTGTTAAGGACTTTTTATCATTTTAAGCTGTTAAGCAGCTTTAAGTAAGACTGTGTGAACAGTTTCTCTCTATATACATTGCACACTTGTGGATTTAGGCTAACTCTAGGAGTTCCACCAAATCCCAAACCTCCTGTTATTTCTCTAGCTCTGTATATGGCAATTGATAAAGTACAACACAAACATCCTGGAGGTTGCTGGAAATTCAAAATGCTAATGAAAAATGGGAGAATTTTTTCAGATTTTATTTCTTTCTATAAGAATCCTGAAAGGTCTATTCTGCTCCCCTAAATGTTTCCTGTACATTTTATGGAACCCTTTTTCTTCCAGTCTTGATCTACATGATTACATGCTGCATTTAGTTCTGTCTTTATTTTTTAAAATAAGTTTCATCACATCCTAGGGAATTGTTAAATCCCAGGAATAGATGATTTGGCTGTTAAAAGACACATATCTGCCTACAGGGCAAAGAAAGGTACTCAATATACACAGGAGGGTTTCCTGTGGCAACCCTTCCACACCAGATTTAGTGCAGAGATCTTGGTGTGTGTAAGAAAGCATTTTTGGTAGAAGCACAGCAGCAGAAATATGTTTAACTAATATACTTTAACACAGCTTGCAGCTGGTAACAACTTTACAAATGCCTACTGCTATTCTGTTTGAAAGTTTGAACATGAGGGTTCCGATAGTTAGAAAGATAATTAAACCTGCAATTTTAATACTATCAGTATTTTCTGTTTTCCTTTATTGCCATGGAAGCTTTTACTCAGAAATCGCATTTTGTTTTAGCTAAATTGCACTTTATTGACAATCAGTGTTTTTATTTTAGCGAAATTACATTTTATTGACAATCGGTACTGCACAAAAGCACAGTACATGTTGCTTTACGAGCAGCACAGTTTGTGCAATTCTCTAAGCATCACAGGGCAGAGCGAGCAAATCTGGGATTTAAAACAAGCACTTGCAATAACCACACAAGCATACAGGTGGCAGGGAGTGAAGCACAGCTGTGGCCTGGGTGTGGAGTAAGGTAACTACCCCTTCAGCCAGCAGCATTTCCTTGGGACAGAATATGTGGAGTATTGTGTGTCTGAAAGAGTTCTTGCAGCGCACTGTTGGATGTTTTGGACCACTTAGCCAAAAACATATCCCAGAAATTATCCTGACAGGGAGTGGTCTCAGCCACAGTTCTTACCCAGTATAAAAAAATAGCTCTGTGCTGTATTTCTGCAGTGCAAGTGGAGGTGATGCTCAGCACCTCCATGGCCAGAGAAGTGGTCTAAAGATTTGGGCATGGTGGGCATGGGCACATACATAAGCGATATTGAATGGAGATGAATATTTCCTGCTCTTACAGGGTGAAGTAAGACAATCTCAAGGGCAAGTTTTAAATACTGTTATTTTAACTCCCTCAGATTTGCCTTTGCCAGACAAAATTATTCACTGCTACTTTTCAGATACTGGCTGTATCTTACAATTTTGTCATTTTCCAAAGGCAGCTGCTGTCATTGTTCTTAAGCTTTATTTCTGCAACCAGCTGTTAGCTGGACCCATCTCCTTTAGCCACTAAAATTCTTGTCTCACCTTCCTATGGCAAAGATTTCATGCATTTAATATACAAAATTATTTGCAACAAGAATGTGCAGCATAAGAAGATGCCCCATTACCACCTCAGTTATTGGATCTCACACGCCATTAAAGGCTCTTTGTAAGTGTGACTAAAGATAAAGCCAGTAAAGCAGAAAAAAGCCAATGTTCCTCACTTACAGTTACAGGAGCACAACTTCAATTTGTAGATAAATACATCCACTGTGTGATTGCTGTAATTGACAAGTACATGTAAACCAATTGATTTAAGTAAATGTATCTGCAGTCAATGTAAAGAAAAATGTTTTCTTTAAACCTGTATTACCAGCCAAAATATTTAATGCCCATATTTATGCTTACTAGATGAATGCAACAACTGATATGTATTCCCAGTGGAATTGCAATTTCTTCATGCAGAGTCAAGTGAAAACTGGGCTCACTGCTTGTTTTGTTTGTTAGAAACTTATTGACATAAAACAAACGCTGCAGAAGACACAGACAGGCAATAGCAGTATTGGCATTCATAATTAGACCACTAGAAGTAATTGCCAGAAAAACAATACTGGTTAAGATACACTTTTTGAAGATGTTTTCTTACTTGTAAAAGCCTTGTGTAGCTGTAGATATACAGACTAAAAATATGCTGCCAGTGTGGGTTTATTTTACTCTGTTACTGCTATATGCCCAAGACTTCTGGATGAATAATAAGTGACAGACTAAACTTGACACCAGGTGCTTTGAGGTAACCGCTGATCAATTAACTCAGCAGGAGGTACCTGGATCATCAGATGTGATCAAAGCATTTTTCAAAAGAAAAACATGTTCCTTTCATTTCAGAAAAAAAAAAAGGGGGATTTTTTTTTTTTTGGTAGTGACCCTGAGATTTTTGCTCAATGCAGCATAATGTTCTAGGTGATGGCTGCCATCAAGATAAAGTGTCCCAGATATGATGAGGCTTTTTAAGCTGCTCTGCCTAAATGAAGCCTTAAAAATGTATACATAAAATATATAGTACAAGATCTAAATTTCCATCTTTAAATGCCTTGAGGCTAATTTATTTTCTTTTAAACTTTTTTCTCCAAAATTAGGAATTCATTACATCTACAGAATTAAATATAAGTGCAGTTCCTAACAAGAACTGTTTTCTCCACACAATTATGTGAGAGGGAAATATGTGTTCCATGGACTGGGAAAACAGTAAACCCAGTAAACTTCAAAGTAAAAATAGAAGTATCTGAACTGATTTGACAAGCTTATACCACCACTGCAAGCCTAAGAAATACGTATGAGCTGAAACCTAGAATATAAAATCCTATCTGAAAGGAGATTTATTGGATAAAGTTATACCCAGTGGAAAGCAATGAGCTGAAAGAGGATTCTGCCTACTGTGAACTGCAGAAAAGTGCAGAATTTTGAGACCTAAAATTGCTCAGAACTCCTCCCTCAAAGGAAGAATTTTCCATGACAATGAGGACAAATAAGAAAACGGTGTTAGTTGTTGTCAACCACATCAATCCACCCACTGAGAGATGAACTTGGAAGCCAAGCAAGCCTTGCCAGATCAGATTCTCATTTGTAGATGCCCCCAGAGAGAAAAGAATCAAGGTTGAAGTGGTACTGCAAGAGTACAATGTCTACATGAGCAGATCTTACCATTCAGAACCTCAGTCCTGACCTGAGTCCTGATTAATTTTTATATCCTCTTATGAATCTGCAAGGCAAAGGATTTGAGCCTCAGTCCATTGTTCACAAATGAACAATCTTTGGAACTACAGTTTTAACTAAAATTTATGAGTGGGAAGGGTAAAGCTTGTCTTCAGACATCCAAAACGGAGTTCAAACTTTCACAAAAAGACATCCTCCAGAGCTAATCTGCCCAAGTTGAACAGTTTAACTGGCTGAAGAGCTGGAAGAAAACAAAAATTCCCTCTGTTATGGATATAAAGTACCACTAGGGGATGATAGTCTCATTGACACAAACTCGCATGAAGAGTTTCACTGTCTTGCTAAATGCGAGTTAAAAAAGCACAAGCCCACTTAGAAATGGAAAAGACAGCAGTTAGTGCCTCTAAACATTAGTGCAACTGATATTTCATGAGCTTTCAGTTGTACAAGAAAGGGGGATATAGTGGCTGAACAATGAGGTAACATTAGAATTGACCTATCTTTAGCACCTACAAGTCTAAAAAGTAAATATGCTTTAAAAAAAAAAAAAAGTATTATGACATATTTTGGTAGATTTTCAATGCTTGTTCCAGGTACATATAGGAATGTTAAACAATGTGTGTTAACCTGGACATACATCAACTAAAAGATGGACTACTTTAAAGATTATTCTTAGTGGGGACAATAAAACTGTTCAAGGTATTCTTAGAATGGCAGTAGCCTTAGCACAGAGAATATTAAAATGAAAACAAGTTTATCTCCTTATCTTATAACCTTAGACTTCAGAAGAATTGGGTCCATGATTTTAATATGGACATCCCTGATTTTCTTTGAAATTATGAATAAGTAAGCTGGGCTCTTAAATCAATCCTTAAATTGTCAACCTCTCTATAGTGACGTGATCAAATTCTGCATTGTTCCACTTCACTGCAAGTCACTTTAAATGCTCTTAATTCTGTCTCAGTGCAGTAATGTGCAGAGCAACAGGTTTCTTCACCAAATACTCTTAAAAAAAATTTAAGTTTAGCAACAGAGGGAGTCCAGTAGAGATCAGCAGCAGTACTTGCATGCTTAGTATACACTTTTCTGGGTCAAGCCCTTCCCCAGCAAATATATACTGCTTTATAGTTCATATGAAACTCATTTTAACTGCTCTCCATGAAAAACACCATCCACTTTAAACTAAAGGTTTACCAGAAGAAGCCACATGGGAGTTTCTACAAGGGAAGCCATAAGTATTGACAGATTAGATGACACTGAATCAGTGGAGTTGCAGCCCTTCACAGCAGGACTGAACATTTCCAAATCACAGGAGGAGACAAAGAGTGCAGACAGTCAGGGCTGTGTCTGCTCTTGTCCTCATCGGTGGGGCAGGAACAGCTGCTATAGAGGATTTCAAAGAAGCAGGGATTTTCTCCAGTGGCAAAACCAATCAATTGTCACGTGTCACAGAACACGTTGCCATGTCAACCACCTACTCTTACTACACTTAAAACAAATAGTGATTGAACTCCTCAGCAGGTAATGGCACTGCAGCAGCTTTTTTCATGATCATAATGGTCACTGCTGCCAGTGTGGTGGCATCTCTGAGACTCTCACTGGATTGGGACTCACTGCCCTATACTAGGTGCAACCAAAAGTAAAATGTCACATTCAGTTCTAGGGAAAGGAAGCTAAAGCCAGCTTTATTTCTGCCCCAGGAGGGAGGGGTTTGCTACACATCCTGCATGCCATGTGTGATGGCAACAGTTCTGTCACCCACCCAGTGCAGGATTAGGACCCTCTCTCCCGTACTGCCCCAAAGAAACTTGCATTGTAGGCTACCTAACAGACTCAACAGGTAGAGCAGTACTGCTGAGACCAGCCAAACTAGTCATGCACACAAAAGCACAGGCTCGAGGTTTCCAGGACTGGAGACAAAAATACAAACAGGAAGAAAACTGAAAAACAAAATAGACAGATCATATTTACACATAGGACTAGAAGCACTGAACTTGTACAGCCTCCAAACAGATTTTATTTCTTTCAAATGACTTCCAGTAGCCTCTGTTCCTAAATGCAAAGGGAAAGACAAGTAAACTAAACTATAATGTTTTCTTAACTCCTGATACAGCAATGACTTCCCTGCAGATTGTTTTCACTGGGACTCTGCTCCTGCAGAGCTACTGCATGATTAAGTTTTAAAAGAAGGGAACAGAATGTAAACCCACTGAAATGCAAAGACAGTCAAACCATTAATAAATGATACACTGTCATGTTTATGATTTTAGTAGTCATTAATTACTAGCTACACACATTGTATTGGCAAAACATTTGGAAGCTTTGTGTGCTTCCTTAGAGTCTGAGATGCAGCAGAAATACATTCTATTACCAGTACTTGAATCTGCTTTACTGATCTCAGAACAATCTGCAGCACTTTTGCTGAAGTCAAAGTGTGGAGGATGTAGGACAAAACCCAATACAAGTAGGCTGTGTCCCATTGCTCACGTAAGTTCTTAGTATCTTCCAGCAGTTTATTTAGGAAACATGCCCATTTTCAAAAAAGGACTTAACATGATTTCTGGCTGTGAGACTCAAATTTGGATCCAAAAATCAAACTGGATTCTCATCATAATCAGTAAAACAGGTTCTTCTGTAAACAAAATTAGACCTCTGGGTATTCCTATCCATTGCTATTTCTAAATTATGCCCTCAGGACCACCTCAGCAACTCCAATCATCTGCAGTGATCTGTGTGAATGTGACTTGACTTGTCACTGGATCCTAAAAGTTCATTTTGCCTAGAGCTGCCACTGGCTCTACTCCAGTACTGCACATAAAGAAATCTCTTAAGCAGCTAGAAATAAGCTAAACATCTCCTGTTTGCCAGTCCAGTGTTTCTAACTATACTTCCAACCCTTCTCCTCTCCAAACCTCCTCCAGGCAATAAAAGCATAAGTCACTTAGATTGCTGATTTTTTCCATTAGCTAGCATTCTTTTTTATTTTGGTGCTTATTTGTAATTTATTTTTTCTTTCTGGATGTCCCATGTTCTCTGAATTGTTATCACATTGTAAAGAAACCACAATGGTCCTTACTGTACAAGTTATGATTGTTTAGCTTGAAATGTTTTCAAAAACATAAAATAGCGTAATAAACAATTCTGTTAATAGTGGTAGCAATGGAAACTAGTTTCTGAGCATTTGCATCTCAAAGCTGGATCCACTGGGGCCCCATAGCTTGTGATCCCTGGATGAAGTTTCTCTCACGGCTGAGTGTTTATGATGGCATATGAATTCATCTGATGTCTAATTAAGGGATGAAGTCAGAGGGCAGTCTTTCCTTTATATTTACAAGGGCTGTTTACAGAACCCCTTTTCATCACTCCATTTTTCCATATTTCTAGAAACTTAACTACCCTGAGATATTACCCAGTTTGTCCACCATGTTTGCAATTTAACAGTGAAAAGTATCAGACTGACAAAGAGACACTCAAGAGCATATAACACATTAGAGTCTCTTCTCAGATGCAGGCCCAGGTTTTCAAAATCTGGAGTTTTAATTTGTATGCTCAGATCCACATTTAAACTGCTACATGACTGGGCAGATTTTCAGAACAGATCAAGGAAAGATTTGGCACAACAGCACATCTGTACAACACTGGCTGATTCAGTTAAAAGTCTGGAAAGGGATTCAGTGCAGCTATGAGCAGTTGCTGTTCATCCTGCAAATCCAGAATAACCAGACCCGCTAAAAAATCTGGGTAATCCTGGATCCTTTATCCATACTCCATATTCCATTCAACAGCAAGCAGGAAATTAAAATGCAAAGAAAAGGTGAAAACATCTCAAGAGCATGTTTGGAAGAAAAAAATACTCCTGTTTGGACTACCTTTGGGTATTTTCTTGCTTTACTTTTAAACCACTTTGCCACTGTGGCCTTTCTCTGAGTAGCTTGAAGGGTTAACATGTTAATTAAAGAAAGGTATTCTACTCCTTAAATTATTAATTAAAATAAGAACTGCAGCTGGTGTTTAACAGCACCTCAGTCCCAACAGCAGGTTTTAGTCACTTCACCTAAATCAAACATATCATAAAGTTGGCATGAAAATCACATTGTCTGAATCAAACACATCTGGCAACTGACACATGCTTTTACCTATAATGAAAATAACAAACTACCTATTATATATACAGATGCACTTTCAATTGTTTCCTACACTGATGTCTTCTGCCGCTCCCATTCAGAAGCGAAAAATCCTAATGAAGATTAATGATTAAGATGTAGAGGGAAGAAATTGCTTTCTTCCTTTTCCACTGCTGTTTTAAGTACTGATAATGCTGCCGTTCTGTTTTGCGCTCGGATGACAAAGAGCAGCTTTTTAATTAAATAGAATGGGGAACAGATAATCTTGGCTTCTTGGTGCTGGCTTATAAAGTCTTTACTTGGGGTTAGTGGTACTTTATACAATGACTGTTAGGCTATCATTAAAGTCCATGAAATCCCAGTGTGGAATAAGGTCCTACACAACTCTACTAGGTTTTGATTTATCAGGAGCTGCTGCATGTCAGCAGTCTCATAGCTGGGGTGGAGGGGTTGGATGAATTCAGATCTGTCAAAAGTACAATGTGATGCTGGAAAACAGCTTCACACCCTTGCCTTACCACAGGGAGTCAAGCAGAAGCTACTGCTGTTGACAGAAAGAGGAGAAGAAAACAGAGGGGCTCTGAAGAGGCACCTTGATTGCCAGAGCATGTGCTGCATACTCCTGGGAAATCCAAATATAGGGCTCTTCATTAATACTGAAAGCACATACAGCATTCATCAGTTATCACTGATGTCTAAAGTGCACGCATTACATACGCATATTTTAAAGTCTGGATGCACACTTGCTGTTTCTCAGAGGACCCAGACTGAGCACACAGTGTGTGGTGCACTTCCCATCTCATCCTGATGTACAGCAAGGTAAACAGGAAGAGAGGCCTTACTGGAGGGGTACACCTTACCCTTTGTCCTCTCTTCCTGCTCACCCTGAACACAAGTCTCCCTGAATACTGAACCTCATACTAGAAAGCACCAAAAAAGCACATCAAAAACAACTGGCTGTGCATTATATTGAGATTAATTATTTTATTCGGGTAGCCTAATTATATACTTTGAAATATGAGCTTGGAAATTGCATTATTGCCATATGCAAGAAACACAGTATTTAACATCCACCCCATTCTAACTGATGGTTTTCTATTCTTTTCTAGATAGGCATGACTATTCATTAAATCAATTAAATTAAATCAGTGGCACATTCTCTGGTTTTAATGGTTTAGAAGGCAAACAACTTCAATGCCTGTGATTACATTTCTTTTAATGCAACAAACTTTGTCAGCTGTATCAAAACAGCTTTTCTGAGGCAACACCATTCTCTCCCCCATCTCCAGAAGAGTCTGGAAACACTCCTGTACTGTATTATACAGGGGGCACACGCACAGAAGAAGAGAACATTGCTCAGTAAGGCAGATGAGCCCAGGAAACGGAAAGAACACATGCAACCCTTCTCTTAGCAACACAGTACTATTCCAGTAAAGTTTTCTTTCTCTCCAGAAAATACTTTGCAACATAAGAACTGAGAGGAAAGCACCTATGGCAATAAACAGTAGTATCTTAGTTCCCAAGGAAAATAAATTCCTTTCTCCCCTAAACATCCACAACCTGCATTGATTAAAAATGTTTTGCTGGGCTTTTTGTTTGGTTTGGTTTGTGGTTTTGTTTGGTTTTTGGGGTTTTTTTACATCATCAGGACTAGTTTCTAAATCCCTTTATAAAGATATTCAATTTTTAAAGCCTTTTCTTTAAATGGCAAGTTTACAGATTTTCACTTCATGGCAAGATGGTCGATAAATATTTTAGAATGTATTAGAACAACTTTTTTTCAGCAGATGAAATATCATCCTATGTTTCACTTAATGTGTTAAGAGTGTCAGGTGTGAGAATGAATCATCTTCTGTCATGGAGACATTTATGAGGGGAGTGGCTATTTTAGACTAAAAGTGTTTGCAAGATGCTGGAGCTCAATATCCTGAGGCAGAAGAAAAATCCAAACAAGATTAAAACCATAAAAATAATGTATTTCAAAAGACCAGACTCTGTAAACGTCAAGAACTCGAGGAGAAAGCCTCTTGGGGTGTTGCTTTAAAGGATAAAGGCTACAGAAGGGCTGGCAGTTCCTAAAAGATACCATATCAAAGACACAAATGCAAACTATCTTAACATGAGGAACAATTAAAAGAAATTACAAACAGCTGCAAGAGCTGCTGCAAGAGCTCTTTCAGGACCTAGAAAACCAAAAGCATTCTCTTTAAGTTTCAAAGGGTAATGCAACCATTTGACTAGCTAACCCTACATACTATAAATGTATGGGAATTGTGCAAATGCATGAGATAAAAAGAATCAAGAAGCAAAAATAAATCTTCCTCACAACACCAGTAAATTTAGTTTGCATGATTTGTCACTGCAGAAAGTGATTTGGTCATCCCTTGACTGAAGTTCCAGTGTCCAGAGCAGAAGTTGGAAAAATTACCTTTGCTGTCAGGTGGGTGAGAAAATCTGATGCTGAACAATCATGGTACAAAAATAACAGAACCCCTGCTCATGTGAGGATGTTGGTGACGAATTACGCAAGGTGAGAAGACAGTTTCTTTACATGAACAAATGAAGCATTTCCCAAAATATTTCAAGAGATTAGCAGAGTTGGAAGCCTACATGTCTGAGCTGACAGTAATTAAAAAACAGGTACAACTTCTTATAAGTGAGAACAAGTGACTTTCAACTTCATCTCATGGTTTTGCAGGAATTAACTTACTGCGATTAAGTGTTTACTAACTATTGGTAGTTTTGTGAATACAATTTACTTGTTCTGGCTTCAGGAATGCTCTCAGAGAGACCTTCTGGCAATTTGTAAACACTGTTATTACCCTGTAACAGAATCACAGAATCATAGAATAACCTGCATGACTTTTATAATACGGCCCACTGTTACACTAATGACTGATCAGTACAGATAAATTATATAAAATACAAGTTATTTTACAGGGGATTTGGTTTGATTGGGATTGGTTTGATTTGGTTTGCAGGCAGCTGCTGTGCATTAAGATACCTGCCTGAAAAGTGGAAAAACAACCCCACTGGCCAGCATCTTTAATGATTGTTCAGACATAGAATCATTTCCAAATAAGAATTCACTATAGAGTTTTTTTTCTTACTCCTGTTTTTGTCTTTAGAGATGATGAATTGAGTAATTAGGAGACATCTGAAGCTTTAAGGCCATTTCTGTTTGATTTGCTATAGTAATAATTATTTTGCCTTTTTAATATCCTGCTATATTAGATCATATTATCAGTTCATATAAGACATTAAATCAGCTTCTTGAGAGAAAAATAACAGAAATATAAGTATCCTATTGAGCAAAAATCTTCTATTACTGTGTTATGTTTTGTCTATCCCTTAGGAGTCAAACAGAAAATATCACCTAACAAAACAAGTCATAGGTGCTATCCATGTAATAAAAAGAAACCTCATCCTACCACAAGGAAGGTGTAAGTCAGGGGCCAGTGGGATTTAATGCATGCAGAAAGCATACAGCTACTCTACACACAGCCAGGGAATAACCTATATTGATATGAGACAATCTAACCCAAAAGGTGACTCCATCCGAGCTGAGGAGAGACTATGTATCAAATATCAGATTTAAACCAATCCTTGTACATTTTGATGGGCTGTCCTGAGGGCTGCTATTCTTGCTAGATTTTCATCCTTTCAAAGCAAAAGAAAAAAATAATAAAGGTTTTATTACCTGCACAGATGGTAGATTTTGCTAATGTCGTATCCAAACCATTTTCTTCTCTAAACTGTACATGCATCTGAATTTTAATGCCTCAACCCACCTCAGTCACAGAACTTCTCAGAACCAGAACAAATGAAGAGATGCTATGATACAGGTGTCTCAAAAGTCAAGTTGGAGAGGTGTGGAATCACAAATCTCTTGGTTTGCCATTGATCTCCAATATATGCCACATTTTTTAATGGCAACTGGAGAGATGGAACGCAAGCTTGATTTTCAGCTGTGCATTCTCATTTTTCTCAGAAATGTCCCTGGGAAATATTTGCACTTAGATGCTTGCCGGCTTGTTCAATTACAGGAGTAATTAGGATCCATTTGAAACCGTGCTTGAAAGGCATATGCCAACATTCAGAAAGCTTTTCAAAAGGCTCCAGACTCTGTGGCTTTCCCGGCAGCACCCACTGGGCAGCACCATCAATAGGAGTGAAATGAAAAGACAAACAATGGGAGCTGGAGCACTGGCAGCAGACCAGTGTCTTGTCCTGAATAGAGCCTGAAGGCAAATGCTGGCAAGCTCTGGCCCTGAGCACTGCTGCCCTGCTGCACCCAGCATCTCCCAGGAAATTTCACCCCTGTGCTCCAGAAAGGGAATGTTCTGGAAAGGAAAAAAAGTTTTGAGTTCTTGCTCATTCACTTGATTCTGCCTTACACTATTTTTTAGCCTTTGTTTTTATGGAGGGATCTAATCTAGTTATTTAATGATTGAAGCTTTTGCTCACAGGTCTTTAATAATAATCACAATAATTATTTTTTATCATGCTCATTCATACATGCCTCCTGCCAATGTGCCTGAGGTGCTGCACAGACACTGCAAAACACAGTACAAATTAAACATAAGAAAAGAAAATCCAATGAAATATTTAAAAAGCCACATATGATATTAACAAGACAAAGGCTGCTTTCAAACATGAGGAATTTCAAGACAAAATTGCTGTGAATACAGAGGGATTCTGGTGAGGTTCTTGCCACCAACCCTATCAAATCCACTTAAGTACAGCAGATGAAATGTTTGTTCATTTCCCTCTGGCCGGCATCTTCCAAGTACTCTTCTCATTTATTTTAAAATATTTTGAGATTGCTTCTGTTTTGTATGCATCCCAGAAAATCTTTTTTTTTGATACCTGCAGTGCTACTATAATATGGTCATTTATGGCCATCATCTTTAAAGCAGCTAAACTGACAACATGCCATATAAGAAAATATTATTACTGTGTTATACAGAAAGAGAACCAAGAAAGAGAGGAAGCTGAGCTTGACACATCAAACAAAGCTTGTGGTAGAAAAAGAATGTGCACCCAAGTCTTCCAAGTGCCAGCCTATCACCCCAACTAAGCTGCACTAAATCTTCAGCTGTCACCAAAACACAAGAAACTGGGGGATTAAAATAAAATAAGATAATCCCAAATCATGAAACAACAGCTGTGATCTTAAAGCAGATGTATTATGCATTTGTATGCAGTCCGTTAATGCATATAATACAGATGCCTCTCAAGGCATCCACAGCATGGGGAAACGTTAAGGATCAATTTGATAAAATCTTAAATTTAAATCCTTTTGAATTTGCAAATAGAATACCTTTTTAATGTCCTATTTTTCTTGCATGATTCTTAACCTCTTGTCAGACAAGCTCTCCTAAACCTGAGTTTCAGAATATCTGTACAGCTATTGAACTGCATGTAGTCTGCTTGTTAACAAGAAATGAAGCTGGAATGTGAGTCACTGCTAATTAAACTCATAATTACAAATGGAAGGTCAGACAGCAGATCCAAGAGCTGTTTGAAAATGTAGTAAGACAAAAGAAAGAACAAACTCGCATGTAATAATTCTGCCTTACCTGGCACACTGACCCATTAGAAGACTCCTCAGTTGCATACAGTACTGAAGGCAAATATTAGAATAATAAATGCAAATCATTTGGGTTTAAACGAGTTTGTAGAGGATTAGCACAGGCACTAAACATTACCTAGATTTCTTATTAAAAAAAAAAAAATTGAGAATTGATCATTTACAAAGTTAGAACATGGATCACAGCTCCCTAACCTGAGCTCCAAAGTAGCTGCCACCAGCACATTCACATTCCCTTTTTCATCCTGAACTGGATAACATCTCTCTCCTCTGCCCAGAAGGGGCCAGGAAATCTGCTTGATGTTTCACTGCCCTGCCTGTGGACCTCCAGAAACACAGAAATCCTGAGATAACCACAACATTGCCTTTGTTCCCTGCTTGGGAGGTGGGGCAGAGAGAAGATGGGAAGTGCAGGAGGTAATTTGGACAAAGGGATTAGAGAAGCAGCATTAAAAGATCAACAGGGAGCAGAAGTACCAACCACTAGCGAGTGAAAAATTGAGGGTAGCCAAGGAAGGAACACCATATTTCCTGTTAGCTTTGATCTCCTGAGGGGATAGAGGTTTTCATGTGGGTCTCAAACTCCACATTCAGACCCTTCCCACCACTGTGTCACACCAGGATGAATGATGGGCATGCAGAACACAACAGGAGCAAGGAAGCATGTATTGCCATGCCAGATCTGAAAGCCAGTGCATCTTCTTGTTAGCACACTTGACATGAAGCCCTTGAGGTTTTGGGAAAATCTAAGGAGAATAGTTTTTCTCTCCAAGTTAAGCATGTTTCTTACTTGGGATCTAGGCACCTGGACAAAAATTCCTTCTTTGGGATTTACAAAGTATCTGTCAGGAAACAAATTCAGGTGGCAGATCAAAGCTGCTTTCTGCCATGCCTCTGACTCTGGTATTTCACCTTTCTATGAGCCACATACAGCCTCTGAAACTCACTGCAGGGTGGAATAGCCTTGTGAGACTTGCCAATGCCAGATTTAAAAAGCAAAAAAAGTATTCTCTTATCAGCAGGCTTTCATCTGACATGATAATTCTAAAAAACTGCCTTCCAACAGTTCAACTTTGCTTCAGTGAATGTCTCATCAAGCCCCTTCTAATAAATATTGTTTATGATTTCTATGACACACTTGTTTTGCAGTGAAATTGTGGAGGCAGTGATCACTGGATTGATTGACACCCAGTTATTCAATCAAACATACTTTTTTACATAGTGATTTCAGTAGTCACAGACCACACATGCCAAATTTGATACTGAAACAACTTCTATTAGGCATTTTGGAGAGAGCTTGGGAAGAAAATCAGTCTTGTAATGAAAATCTTAACTATGTGGCAGCTACTGCAGCACCATAATACTTATTTCTCTCCTGCTGACAATTTGGAGGCAGCAGCACTGAACACCAGAGGACTTCTCTATGGAAGGAGAGATAACAGCACACATTTACTGAGAGGATATGGGTTGTTTTCCCTTAACAATGGAAGTACACACAGATGGATTTGGTAGTTCTCAGCTGGTGAGCAAATATTCCGCTCTAGCTCATTGTGCCTCTTTGGGTGGCAAAAATGGATTTCACATAAGTATTCCTTTCTGGGTTCATGAAAGACAGAATGTGGGCAAGCTGAGGGGCAGAGATAGGCAAAAGCAGCCACTGAACATCATATGATGTAAAGCCAGTTAGTACTGGCAGCCAAGGCACAAGGCCACGATTAATTCATGTAAGGCAGTTATTTCCTTTCTCAGAAAAAAATTTTGTTCTAAATCTGACTAATCATACTATAAGCTATTTCACCTAAAGAGTGGGGACATGAAAATATATCCATCATAGCTCAGAGATGGATGAAGGTTCAACACAGTTTTCAGAGAAACTACTACTTTACCCTACCTCCTCTCCCCGAAGGCACCCCAGGAATGATTTGGGTGCCTAAGCCACAGCATCCAGGACCACTTTTGACACCTCAGGCAATATGAACAATCCACATTGTGCCTGACAACACCTGCTAGAGACCCCTGCCCTTACAGCCAAGTAAGTGGAATGCAGGCAGTGAAACTTCTGGCAACTTAAATTTCTTTTGGCATTTATGTTTTGGCACCTGAAACTCTGCTGATGTTTTCAAACCACAATAGATTGTTTTGTGACTTCTATATCCTCATCTTGTATGAGGGGATGTGATAAAGGAACCTGGGAAGTGGCAGCTACCATTAGGTATAGAACGGCATTTAATTACCACTCTCCAGCTGCCATCTCTAACGGTACAAGGGTGCCTGAGTTCTGTACTTGTGAAACAATCCCAAGCAGTTCCTTTACCAAGTAACTTCTCTCCTCCTCAAGATTCTTAGCAATGTCCTTTCATGTTAATAAGAAGGGGAATTAAAACCCCTTGTAAATGTTGTAACAGCTCAGACTCAAAGGCCTCCTCTAAAAATTCATAGTTCTGCTCTTAAACCTCTTTTTTTTGCAGATTCCTCACGTAATTACACTCCAACTTTTGTCCTCCTCTGAACTTTGCTGAGTTTTGGAAAGTGCTGATTAGACCAAACAGAAAATTTCTTCTGCAATGAAAGAAATAGAACCTTCAGAAATTTTTAAGAATATCATTATTCAAGCTTTCTGGATAACTACTTGTGTCCTGCTTTTCAAGAGCAATTTATTCACTGAGCTTAACCTTATTCCCAGTACATGCAAGTCTCACACACAGTTAGTTTTATTCTACATAGTTTCTCATCCTGCTTCCAAAAATTACTTGGAGTACTTATTTCTTTTACTGTTAAGACCCATTTATTATGGTCCAACTAACAGAAAGTGAATTTAAAATCAAAGTCTGTAATAGTTTTGCCTGGTTTTATTACTATGATGATGATGATGCTATATCCACACAAAGCATTACATTACCTGTAAGTACATATTGACAAGCTAAAAATTGGAAATTCTGTTGAACTCATGTTTAGAAGAAATGCACTTATGTCCTCCTGTGCAGAAATCACAGAGAAGGCAAAAGCATTTTTTCAAGTGCCCGCCTCACCTCAGTGACAATTCTTCTGTTTCAGGAAGTGAGCACAAACATTCAGTGCCAGTCTTCCCAATGCAATCCCAAATGAGAGCAGCAGCTTAACTGTGTCATCCTCTAACACCTGAAATCCTTGGCTCAGCACTTTCTAGGAGGAAAGCCTGTGTTGCACTGCCACTGCTCCACTCCATCCCCATCACATCAAACATGAGCTATCAGGCTCTAACCTGGTCAGCACTGGGTGTGAAAGGCCAGTGACCCTCCCAGTACTCCACACCAGTGTGAAGGTGAAAATTTTGTCCTCGTCTTGTGAGAAAAAAAGTGAAAGCCTTTAGCCTTTAAATTTGCTGAAAAACAAGTTACACACACACAAATTACAACCACCCAACCAGCAGGACATGGAAGACCTGTCTTCTGGAAAAATACAGAATTAAAGTGCCATTGTTCCCCCCATCAAAACTGCTTGGGCGCTGTTGGAGTGAAGGTGAAGAAGGGGAGAGCAGAGAAAAACAGCCACTGCAAATAAGCAGAGTATTTTATTAGAGAGTTATCTCCTTCTTGCAAGAATGAGTGTGCAAATGGATAATACCTTCCTGTGAAATCCAGGTTTCCAGCTTTGTGTTAAGAAGAGACTCTTACCTTATGGGATTATCCATCCTTGATACTGTGAGAAATGCTGCTAAATTCGCTGTGTAGGAAGAGCACACAATGAGAGTGAAGAGCCACCAGCTTCCCATTACAATGCGCATCGCCACAGAATTGACAGTGGATTCACCCCCTGCAAATAAACAGAGAAAAGTAGGGTCTCTCAGCAGCTCCTATTTACAATCACCCCCTGTGCCCTGTAATGTTAAACTTTGTTGGAGTTCCTCTCTGCTTCCCCTTCAGTCTGCCCTTTCACTGTGGGAAAAGCACTGCTTCTGTTAAGGCTGATAATGAGCAAGTATTTTCTCCAGTCAACCTCTTGCCCCAGACAGTGTTCTACAAAATCATCTTCCAAAATATTTCCCTTGAGAATTATTGAGGATCAATCTAAAGAACATGAAAAATGTTTTAAATAAAGTTGAATGGTGAAGCACAACGAATATGCAGGAATTAAATCATTACAGTGCTCAGAATATTGTAATACTCTGTTTTCAATTACCCTTTTAGAATTGGAAAAAAAGCCCCACAGAAATGCCTAATGGTTTGTGTGCTATCTTTGCTGTATTTAAATCTGCAAAGACTGAAGCATTAGTGTCATTACTTGTTACTCTTTACAAGATTTCAAATCATGCAAGGATTTCTTTCCAGCATCTTCAAGAAGAGTTATGCTTGAGCATTGTTGGAGACTAAACCTTAGCATAGAGCTGGTCCTAGTTACTTCAGCATATGTTTGTGCTGATTATATCTTACTGCACTTAAACCCATCAGGGCTGCCACCTTAATGAGATGAGGGACCAAGTTTCACAGCAATAGGATGGATTTGCCAGCTGAAGCTTTAGAAACTTACAATCACAATGAAAAAAAAAGAAAAAAGTTAACAACTTACCCATATATCAGCATTCAATACAACCTGCCTTCCAAGAATACAACTAACATTATAGATATGGCACCAAAACTGCATGGGCAGATTTTGTAAACAATTAGTTACAAAAGTAACTTTGTTAATGGCAGCAGTCCTACTGAATTCAGTAGGATTAGTCCTATGCTTAGAGATTCCTGAGTGTAAAGTTAGTTACATACCCAGTTCAAACAACCAAGAGATGAACTGTCTCACGTGAGTTCAAAAACATATACATTTCTATTTCTATTTATAAATTAAATTGAAACAATTAAAAGGGAGCTAGTTTCAGAGCTGGAGAAGTGTTGCAATTCTGTACCAGGCAGCACTGGAGTTTATCTCTAGTGTAACAATTTTCCCAAAGAGGAAAAGCCTGCTAGCGCTTTTTCTGGAGTTACTGCGAGAGAGAAAAGGCATAAAAAAAGACATAAACCTCCAAACTTGACTACCTTTCTCACTTTTGATCAGCTGGGCTAATAAAACACATTACCTCCCCATATGGGCCTTCTCTTTCACCTTTAGCCCATCCTGGGCAGGACTGACCTGTCCTGACCCGCTCCCCCCAAGGCAGAGCTTTCTGGAGGCCGCCCGTGGTGCAGGGGAGGGGTGAGTACCTTGCTGGACAAAGGCCCCGTACACCACCCAGATGGCGCTGTGCAGGGTGGAGGACACCGAGGGGCTCGGCTGGGCCGCGCTCTGCGCCCGCACTGCCTGGATGCGGTTCAGCACAAAGATCAGCACCCCAACAATCGGGATGGCTGCCGCAATGCAGGCCCACACCGCGAAGTCGAAAGGAGCGAAGAGAGAGAAGATGTTGATTTTCTCCTCGGGCTTTTTGATCAAGATCCCCACGGAATAGTCCATGTAGCGCTTGCTGAAGTCCACCACGCTCTCCCGTTCGGGTGTTATGGTGATGGCTGAGATGGCCAGGTCTGCCCTCTGCAAGGCAAACACAACGCATCACATCGCTCCCTGCCACCAGGAGTTTGGGCTGCGAGAGCCTTAAGGAGAAGCTTTTTAAGAACCAAGTGACTCCATGCATTTCATTCTGTAACTTAACGCATTTAGATGCATTTATATAAATTGTCTAAAAAAAAAAACAGAATCGGTTTTCACCATGAAAACATTAGTTAATTGCACTGGTCTAAAGAAGAGCAATGAAACACAACCTGTCAAGGTACTCTTGAACAGAAAGCATGACCTTGACTCCTTTCTGGAAGAAGGGCAGCTTGTTAACCTTTATCCCTCGCTTCTTTTCCAAAGGAGGCCTAAAACTCCAAACCATATTAACCCAGTGCACTGTAAGCAATAAAGAAACACCATTTACTTAGCTTGTGCATTTGATAGCAGGGTGGGAAGAGCTAATGTTTGTTTTTCTCCCTGCAGAATTGCCAACTTTCCATATTCATGAAGAGATTTCATATGACAGCTGGGGAGAAGATTTTGTTTATTTTTTAAAATGAATAAAGTGATGGAAAAAGCTCGTAACAGGAAGAATGCACAAAGGCAACTTTGTTCCTGAAACTGCTTTGACTTCAATATTTAAAACAAGTAGGTTTTGCATGTAGATAATCCTTAAAGAGTATGTACACTTGATGAAGGGTAAGATAGGAGTTAATAAATAAGATTCCCAAAGCTTTTGAAGAGCTTCAATTAGATTTTCAATATTTTCTGTCTTAATAAAAAGAGTTCTCTTAAAAAAAACCAGAATATACATTCCATTTCCTATCTCTAATTGTGTTGGGAATGTAAAGCAAATATTAGATGAGGGAGGTTTGCTTTGAAATCCTTTAGAGTCTGTGGAACAAATGGTAGCAGAAATACCATCTAAAAAATACAATAATAGATACTTTATTGCTTCAAAGAAAGCAATTTCCAAAGAAATTTAACAGGATTTCTTACCTTATTTTTAAATCAATGAAATTCAAACAGTTTATGTCAATGCAAAATAAGTTAAAAATTCTTTATGTTCCCTGGTGCCAACCAAGATCATCCCATTATCACACACATGTTTGCTATTGCTTTAATTGCTTCTATTTCTTCCTAAACATCTCCTTACAGATACTGAGCCGCCTGCTTACTAGATAATGAGAAAGCTTTCACTTTCACTAATAACTCCACTGCAGAAGAGTAAGCTTTTCTACAAAAAGCAGCAACATGAGATATTAATTCCTTTGACTCTTCTTCTTGATTAATGCTTGTCCCATGTCAGATTGCAAGAACATGAACAAAATACACTTATTTAATTCTCTGGGAGATTCTAACCTACAAACTCTACCCATTTACTTAAACAGAGTTCAATTAACTTACTCCTGGATTTGTCATACTTTAATTAAGAAATTTGGTCCTCTCTGTTTTAAATGAATGAATAATCTTGAGATCAGTCTAAATTCTGATCCCCCGTTACTGGGGCTACTTTTCCTGCTTGGGTGTCAAACTCATTATCATTACTCATGCATCATTATCAAATACATTGTCACAGAATGACAGAAATAAGGTCCCATCTACGAAAAAGTTTTAAAGACATAATGACAAAAATAAAATACTAGTAGTTAATATTTTATGGAGAATATTTTATTTTTTCTCTATTTTCTACAGTCATTCCCTCACACACACAAACATGACCTCTACTCTTATAGCAATGTAAACACTTAGATTTACACCAATATAATTTATGTTGAGAGCAGCTGGAAGCAAATAAAACAAGAGATTGTCTAGTTCCTATCCTGTATACAGGGTCTTAAATTGCAGTTTATATCACACTCAAACCATCCATAGCTCAGAAGCATTCTGCACTGCTGCCTTCATCCTAATTCATTCTCTTGTAATTTTTTTAAATGCAGCTTCTTCTCTGTGTACCTTATTGATGAGTTCTCCGATCATGCCATTCCAGGAGCTGTTTTGGAGCTGGTGTCCATATTTGCCATCAGGAGCTTGATATATCTCATACTTAAAGCCCAAATTCTTGGCCAGTGCATCCAGGACGTCAATGGAAAATCCTTTATATCGTTTTGGCTGCCCAAGGATGTTCTCTGCCACCATCACAAAAGGTTCTTCCTGAGAACAAAACAGTATCTTAACTGACACTTGAAACAAGATTTTTAGTTTGCTTCTCTGAGCAAAAGGGTGTTTTCTGAGTTAATTCTGGACAACTTGGAGCAAATTTTGAGACACTCATAACCTTCTGAGGCAAAAATTGTAGGTCATGTGGGATACTGTGAAGCTTCCCAACCAGGCACCACTGCCTCAGCACTTGAGCCCTATTCATAGCCTTGGTTTTTCCATAGTTCTTGAGACGAGACAGACTCCAGAAGAAATTCAACCCCAGATTTAGAAAGCCATCTTTTACATACAAGGCCTAATCTTTTATCCAGGAAACATACTGAAACACAAGCTAAAACCACAGCAATTTTGTGAACATTTAAAATTTTGAAAATTCAGAGAATAACCTTCATGGGTACTGGTTTCTGGAGTATTTTAATTTCAGAAGTCTGCTTTGGGACCAAGGAAATGCAGCATTTTGTGGTATGTTTTCTGCTGGGGATGGGTCTGCAGGGGAATCCCAGGGATGTTGGTGGCATGGCCACTGCAGTTGGCTGCCTTTTTAGCCTGCTACTGTCACAGAAGGGATCTGCTCACCTCTCACACCAGCAACAGCATAAATTGAGGAAAGAAAACTGGGGGCTGGAGGGAGTGCTTTCATGTACATATGTACTCTTAGGTACTCCCTATTTGTACCATGATTCAGAAAAAGAGAATTAAAAACAAACAAAAAAAGACCTCATATTCTGCAATCTGCAGATAACAATACCTTAGCCAGGAATGCATTCAAGCCCTAATTTGCCCCAATTTGCCCCTAATGTAGCACTTGCCTGAGAGGAACTCTTTACCACTCCAGAGTCTTACAGAGAGTAGTTCCAAAAGGGTAATGATTTTTTTGGAAAGATGACACCATTCTAAAAGATATAGTTTATCTCAATGGGAATTTATGAGCTTGATGCAGGAAACACTTGATTAAATTTTACAGCCTGCAGTGTACAAGAGCCAAGATTAGATTATCATAATTGGCCCATCTGATCTTAAAATCCATGAAATGCTGAAAACTGCCTATCCAAGCTGGAGCATGGTATCTGGAATGCACCCCTGTGCACTCAGGCCCTGTGCTGGTTTGATGCCTGCTAGGAATTACAATGCAGAAAAACAGCATAAGCAAACAAACAAATGCTCTCTATCACTGACACTGCACAGCTTCACATAAAATAATAAAAGGCCATCATCGATTTTCTTTGCTTATGTAACTGATCATCTAAAAATACAGAACTGAAAATGATAGGGGAAAACACTGCGGGAAGTGCCCAAAATATTCAGGCAGATCCTTTTTATTTTGAGCATTTTGTTTCCTGAACTCAGAAAGGATCATACCAACACAGTCACCACTTTGAGTGTCACTCCTTGTAAGTCGTTGCCCAGACGTCGCTCTTGGAGGCTGCCGTTCAGTCCTTTCTCAGAGTCCCACGTCGCCAACTGGAACAGAAAGTACAGAGAGTCTGAAGCACTGCCAGGCAGCAAACTTTAGCATTTACAAAACATTTAACAGCAGCTTGACCCAATCCAGAACTGATACAGAGAGGCTGAGAGGTGTGTGGCTGTTTTCAGTGTAGAATCAGAATTAGTGCGATTCAGAGGACAGACATAAACAAGTACCTTGCCTGAATGTATTTTCATTGATGCATGCAATATAAATGCTCTATTATCTGTATTATTTGTCATATTATTTCACTCAGTTCGTTCTGAGATTACATGTCTCTTCAGTAAGTTTATATTGCTTGAGAGTCCTCAGGATTACCTGTGGGGGCACTATCCCAGATTTCTCTCTCTGCTCAGATTCCTGTCTATTTTCAAATAATTCCCTATGTTTATCAAAGACCAACCTTGTTTCCACAGTGTTTTAGCTCACCTACACTCATAAATTCTTGACACAGGTTCTATGCTGTCCAACTGTCTCAACATGTATTTTTTTCATCTCCTATCTTAAGTCCTATTTTCTTTATTGCCCTACTTCTACCTCATCTCTAAAACAGTAACAGCCTCTTGAGCTCCCAGGCTCCTGATGAACAACTATCTCATATCTACCACTACTTCAAGCATCTACCAGATGCACCCAGATGCACCCAGATGCACCCAGATGCACGTTTTCAGGATATCTCCCTAGAACACTACATCAAAATATTTTATTTTCCAATTAAATGTATCGTTTTAAAAATCAAATTTACTGCATTTTCTGAAGAGAAATACAGTCCAATTCAATAGAGCAGGTTCAATAGAAAAGTCAATCTCAAGTGACCTTTGGATTATTCAAACTAAATATGCTCCTGAGCAGCAGCAGCAGCAGCCAGACACTCTTTTTGCCTTCAAACAGAATCCACAGTGTCATTTTGCTCAGAAGAGACATAAATAGTACCAAGTAGAAAGTGTTTTCTTCTTCTTCTTTTCAGCTCTACTCTTAAACACCAATATTATGCTCACATATTTGGAAGCAATGTTGTTAGCTGAAGGCATGCCCTGTAGAAACTAAACACAGTCCAAGATCTGTGAAATATGGATTCCTCCTGCCAGAAGCTAATTTTCATGTAACAAGTCAAAATCTTGTTGGAAAGAACTTATTTCAATGAAAACGCCCGTGGGTAGATGTCTTACATGATTTATTTCTATGACTTCAGTTTTATCCTAAAGCCTCACAAATCAAATCAACAAATAAAATGTGATGGAAGAGATCTGTATAGTTTTATTTTTGTTTTGTTGCACTAAACTGATAAACAGGGAACTAGAAAAGAACAAGACACTCAGTGAATATTCAGCAACTATCACAAATGATGAAAATTATTCCATAGTCACTAAACCTTGAAAGCTGAGACACAGGAGAGGAAAGACTTAAGGTACTCCTCCTCTCATCCAGATGACCTGGAGGATGGAGGAGGAGAATGAATGAATAATATTCAGCTTTCTAATGACACTCCTGGAAGCTAAAATGTCTCAGATTGCACACTGTCCTCCTGTGATGGCAGGTTAGAGTGACAGAGGAGTGTCTGCACATCCAGTGGCTGTAGCAACACAGGCAGATAAATACCTGTAGCCATGGTATCTTTGGAATTTGAATTTAGATGCTTGTTCCGAAACATGTCCAGATGTTCCTCAGCCCTTGCTACCGCCAAACCAAATGGACAGATCTTTCCTTTGACATAAATCAGCATGGTTCAACAGACTTCAAAGATCAGTGTAGGTGTGTGTAGTATCTGTTGTGTCTCAAATCTGTAAAGAAAGCTCACTGTTTAAGCCTTGCTTCCCTTGTCCTAGGCATATGATTAATATTTTTGTCAAAATGGCTTGCAAAATCTACAGGTGATGATTAAATAGTCATTAAAAAATGGGAAATGTAATCATTCACGTTATTTCTTTACCACTGGTGGACTGACATATCAATTCCTTCTCCCACACCTTTCAAAATCTGATTTCCTATAAGGGCCGTAGACTTCTTGAATACCCTATGTTTCACATTCTGCACTACCTCGAAGGGTTCCAAAATATACTGGAGACAAGACAGTGCAAACCCATAAATTTATTCTTTTTTTTTCAAAAGGAGCATGCAAAGATTCTTCTTTCATGCAGCAGGGGTAAGTGCAAGGAGAAGGAGCATATTTTGCTTCAGAACAGTACACCAGAGTGTTCTCTATGGAGGCACAAACTTTCCAGTCTCTTAGAAGCAAACTGTACAGATAAAAATCATAAATGGAACATAAGGGAAACCATTTCCCGAAGGGATTTTCCCTGTGCATCCTTGTGCGTTGGAACACTTCATTTGTTAAGAACTGTGCCAATTTTATCTTCTACGTCTTGCAGACAGAATTTTGTTTATAGGACTGATGTATTTACAGATATGTATATCAATTTGTGACAGCTGACCTGTCATGATCAGCTCCTGAGAAACTAATTTCCAGCACTGTTACACACCATGAGTAATGGTGTTAGGCCATTAGAGTTTCATTCTTTGTAGAAATATGTACGAATTTCCTACCAGAAGTCTGGAGCCAAAGGTTATAGCACAGCCATCAGCTGATAGGAGATAAAGGGCTTTTAGATCTGATTATGAGAAACAACTGCTTGCAGAATCAGCACTTGCAGGATGTGTTTAAAAAAAAAAAAAAAATCAAAGGTCTCTGGAACATGTATTTAATAGCAGTCTGGGTACGACTTTTTTTGAATCTCAAGGCACCTGGTTATGTGAGTTCAAGTTTTGAAATCAGCTACTTTATGAAAGATTTTCAGCTTAAAGCTTCCAGCTTCTCTTTCTAGAACAGCCCTGTTGCTGGGAATCCTCTAGTTCTAGCCATAGAGCAGAAGCTAAATCATCCAGTAAAGACTACCCAGAGGAAACAAATGTGGAATTCCAACAAAAAAGTAATTTGTTGGAAAATTCTGATTCAAAACATGCTTCCAATTTTTGTCAATATTTATTGCATTTTCAACTAGAACTGCAAGGAAAGGTTTGGAGAGAGAAAAATCACAATTTTAACATTGTTTTCACCCTCCACAAGCAATGCAGGATGAAACAAAGACACTTACTCAAAACACAAGCAAAACAAATGTCTGTCACAGGCTCAACCAAATGGAGATGCAAATTATCCCAAACTGCTAGTAAATTCAGTTGAAAACAGACATTAGCAAATAAAGTGTTTAATGTTTCTATCACAGTATTGAATGTGATTATCTACACTATTTTAGTTCATGATGCAGTAGTTACTGTCCAAATAATGCATGTCACTGCTATCTAACACCATTTTAAGTATGACACCATCCTAAACATGATCTACTTTTCAGGGAAAACATGATTCACATAAGAAATTAAAAAAGATAATTTTCAGCAGAAGTATATTACAGTTTGAAATGGTTACCATCTATCCAGAGTATACATCTTCTATTTTACCAAAACCCAAAAACTTTGATTGGGTGACTTCTATGGAACTAAGGTTACACTATCCAAAGAAAGTAAATTTGGGAACCTCTGACTTGAAATCTGAAAAACTTCTAAGAGAGAGGAAAATGAAAAGAGTGCAAGACAGGCAGATCTCACACCAGGAGACAAAGACACCCACATCAACCAGAGCACATTATCTGTGAATACGAAAGCTGTTCTGTCCATGGAGTTAAATAAGTTAATCTATGCCACTCACAGTCTAAAAATGCTTTTAGATTAAAATTGGACTCAAACAGATTGCAGTTCAATGACAACTTGTTTCTTAAGCTTGAAGTCAACAGAATTTATGTCAAGTATGGTGTCCTTGTACCATGTACATGTATTTTACATGTTGGTGCCTCATTCCCTTTGCAAGCCTTGCAATATGGCTAAAAGCAGATTTTAAGAGAACCTGATTAATAAAACAACACATAAACAAGA
The DNA here is from genome assembly GCF_965178545.1 of Coloeus monedula. Taxonomy (NCBI): domain Eukaryota; kingdom Metazoa; phylum Chordata; class Aves; order Passeriformes; family Corvidae; genus Coloeus; species Coloeus monedula. The sequence continues at coordinate 8,638,022 of NC_138788.1, forward strand.
AAATTAACGTTTACAGGAGACAATCATGAAATAAGGGAGCAGGCCATTAAAAAAATGGAGTAAATTGGACACTCCTCTGTTGCAGTTCTAAGGAATAAAAGGAAATTCATTTAAATGCTAAACCAAATTTAAGTCCACAATTCCTTTTCAAATGCAGTATAACAGTAATCTACAGAATTTGCTGCCATTCACAAGGTAGTAGTAGGATTAACAGTTTGAAGTAGTAGTAGTAGTAGTAGTTAAAAACTCTTTCGCATTTGTGTAATCCACGGTAATATAAAACAGGATTCATAAACAGAAAAGGTATTAAATCTCTTACTCGCAAGCAAATCCACACACTGACACAATTCATTTCCATCACAGCTACATAATTATTAGGAATATTCTAACATTTCTACTCGAAAACACAAGCTTATAGTCAATATAGGGATAAGATAGTGGACAAGATCACCAGATGAACTGATTTAAGATACATTCTGTGGTCCAGCATAACTCAACCCTGTTTGCAGTGAAATACCAGCCAGTCATCTACATCTGGATATTCTATTCTGATATTTTGCATTTGTTTGTATTAAAAAATGTATCTTGCTTCCAAATAATTGCAGTGTGACTGGAATACTTGTGCACCCATAGCCACACTCCAAAACATGTTAAAACTGTGAAGCAGAGGATTAAGAACCAAGTCTCAAAAACTCCCAATCTTTTGGGTGAAAATTTTATGCCATCCTGTTCAATGCTCAAGAATCTCAGTTTGCCATTAAGTGGCACCATAAGGATTGTATCTATTTGATAAAAGGTCAGAGAAGGACAGGGAGATCATGGAAAGCTGCATAAAGTTACAAAAATGGAAGAGAGAGAGCCTCATCACTGCTGCTTCTCCAAGAGGACCCTGGTTTTGTGTGCAGGACAGTGAAGGACATAGATGGCTGTTGATGCTTTAATGGGCCTTTAAGAATTCAAGATATTCAGGGAGAAGAATGCCAATTTTTCCCATTTTAGTGCAATTTTTTTTGCAAATTTATGATGCTGTATCAATGATAATAAAATTTCTCCAGAGAATCACAGGAGGATGAGCATGAGGCAGTAAGACCTAAAAATTACCAAGTCATTCTGGAAACACTTGACTGCTTCTTCAATAGTACTGCAGTTTTTCAGTACATAGGTGGCTGAAATGAAGAGGACAATATGCTTGTATCTGAATTTTAGTGTTATTTGATATGAGGTCTTATGAACCCTCAACTAGGGCAATTTGTTTCCCAAATAAGGACAATATCACATGATTTACAGATTAGCTTCTATGGAACAATGAAGAATGATGTATCAAGACGAGGAGAAAAGTTCTGTGTAGCTTAGAGCAAGTCAATATTAAGATCTTGACTTAATAACTTTTTTACTGTTTTGGAACAGGAGATAGGAAATTACTAATATTAAAATGGCTAAGATGCAAAGACATCTCAAAACTGGGGAGTACTGAAAATATGTCAGACTAGTGCAGTGAGAAAAAGAAATGGGAGTGGTAAGAACTCCGACATGGCACAAAAATACGCATCTTGAATAAGTAGAAGTGAATACTTATGGAACAGAAAAATGGGAAATAGAGATACTTCAACTGAAGAAAAAAGCACAGAAATTCATGAACAAGTTGTGCAGGGTGACGGTGAGAAGCAAATGATGATGAGCTTGTAAAACGGTACTGCTTCAAAAGCCCCAGTGTGGTCCTGGACTCCACATCTCATGGCACAGGCTGAACAGAGCAGCCACAACAGAGCTGAGAAGGATGTACAGCCTTAACACTGTGTTAAGCATCTGTCTAACAAGAGCTGGGCATGCTGGAAGAATATCAAGGGAGAACAGGACAACTACTACTGTGACGGAGGATTCAGTTCATACAAAAAGGATGAAAGATGCAACTGTGAATATTTAAGATAATGATAAGTAAGAAATGGGAAAATTAGAAACCAAACTAGATATAAGGCAACAGAACTACTGCTGCAAACCTCTTGTAATCTACAGAGACCCTTTCACATGAAATACAAATTGTTTCCTAGAAACATTTATTCATTCTCAATGCAGACTGTGAAATGAGAAATAGATAAAAGGGCAGGCATTTTTTCCGTATTTCTAAGCCAAACAATTTTTCATGGGAAAGGCTTGGCACATCTAGGATTTGAGGAAGTACATATATAAAGGAAATCAGAGAACACTCTGGTGGTTTTTGAATTCACCAGAGATACCAGATCCAAACAATTTTTCCACATAATGCTGGATCCCAGCCAAAGGTGATTAGGATGGTTTTGTCCTATATGGAACAATTTCATACAAGTCCCAGCATGCAAGATTTAACCTGTGACGTCCTCAGTTTGCCATTTCTCAGGTGAGTGGATAGATTGCCATCTTTAATGCTGGTATAGGGGCATATTATCCACAGAGTTAAAAGGTATTGGCATAGTCTTTTCAAAGAATGTCATAATTCCTGAATACTTGAAAACATCAGCTGCTTTCATCTCCAAAAGAAAAATCCATTCCCCACTGCTGAAACAAAGCCATTCCTAGAACTCTGCCAGAGAGAAATTCCATCAAAAGCGCACAGGAGCAATTTGAGGTTCCAGCCTACAACTGTTAACTTCGCAAGCCTACGTAACACCACTGGGTCCCGAGAGTCACACTTCTATAAAGTTAATTGAGCATAGACCTAGAATAGAAAATAGAGAAAGTTCAAGAACGCTGAAGGAGGGATTGGAGCAGGAAAGAGCAATTGACCTGAACTGACATATCTAAGGAAACAGATATACACCACTGCTCGCCTGAGCAGCCAGCGAGACAAATGGCAAATGTCTAGGACTAGGATGGCACATGAAGTCTGCCCTTGAAGCAGCATAACGTCCTTCAAACCATGTGAGGGAATGGGCTCACAATTAACAGAGAAAAGCAGCACTGACGGAGTCCCCACTGTGTAGATAGTCCCATGAAACTCTGATTTAGAATTTAAGAAAACAAATCTCCAGTTGTGCCAACAAAATGCACTTTGGCAAGAAGCTGCACAGTAACAAGCGGAGAATTTACACAAGTTGCAATAAAAATTTCAAATTAATTCAAACAGCTCAAAACCAATGCAAAACACAAAAAATTACACTGCATTGAAACAAAGTGCAAATTAGTATCAGAAGTATATTTTTGCAGTTTAAGATCGATTATAGTATTTAACTCCTATTATCTAGAGAATAACTAGAGTCTAGGATATAGAGTCTCCCTCTCCATGTCATTTACAATACATAATAAATAGGGAGAACCTAAAGGGGGAAAACTACATTAGCTAACCCAAAACTGTGGGGATAATTTCGGAGGACAGAGGCTTTGGTAGAGCTATTTCAGCATTAATATCCTTATTCTCGAGAGGCCTGTGTATTTTTTCAGGTCTTACTCTACGAATTCTGCCATTCACTGCAGCTAACAATTTTGACCCCACCTACCATAACTCAGCAGTATCTTGCTCTACTATTTTTATGGTCCTTCATTGCAGAGAATATCAAATATTTTGATGTGAGAGGAAATATTTTCCCTTATGTTTTTCATTAGCCAAAGATCAATTCAACTAAATGTAATGACCATACTATTAAAAGCCAGCTATTTTACATATAATAGAGCTCTACAACATAAATGAAAATTAGACACATTATGCCTTCTACTACTAATATTAAAGAAGTCAAGGTATTCTCACATACTGCTTTCTGCAGAATTGTGACTGAGAAGTTTCATGCAGAATTGAAGCAATAGTTTTCTGTAACCCTATAGGTTTTATTAACACAGTGTCAGACTTCTTATACCTCTTGGGAATGGATCAGCACCACATACTTTATATTGCACATACATCACATTTAATATTACGTTGACGGACGTAAATTACGAGAATGATCTCTTTTGCTGAAACAAGATAGTGCTCCATTATGTGGCAGAATGAGACATTATTGTGCTAGCAGGTAATGAAGGAGCATTGATACCAGGTCAGGGTTGCTCCTCTTTACATGTTGTGATAGCTGGTGAGCATCTCTGACCTCTTATGAAACACAGAAAACACCTGTGTTCTACTGTGCTGAGCCTGGGCAACGCACGGCCAGGGGAGCAAAACCACACTTGGCAGAAAAAGGAGCTGAAAGGACATGACAAGATAAATGTATTCTGTAATTCATTATATAAAAGTATAAATAGGCCATCTTCAGCTCTTCTAGAATAAATTGCTTCAATTAACACTAGTCTTTGAAGGAGCAGTGACTGCAACATGCTGATGCTATTAGTGCAGCAACACAGACACTGAGAAAGATGTAATACTAAATGAAGCAATCATGAGAGTGATGAAAACAATATAAACAAGAATCTTATCCTCTGATGGCTTCTTTATGAAGTACAGGGAAGTATTACTCTGTCCCCAAATTTTTGTATTTCATTTCCTTGACATAAAATCAAAATGCGGCGAAGAAGGTGTTGAAAACAAATTGGAGGTATTTTCTACTAGACTCTCACAGGCTTCTCTCTTGAAAAGCAGGCAGGAACCTTCCACCCCTGTTCATCTGCACTTTTGTCACTTTTCAAGGCATTAAGATACAAACAATGTGCCACAGTGCTGTTGCTGAATCAGATGGCAGCATTGCTATAGCAAAAGACATGTGTGCATCACCACAATTCTTTTAAGGGTCAAATAAATTAACTGTGAGTACCCAAGGTACTGCTGAATCAGGCACTTCCAGGGGCATTGTAAATTACCCTTTGATATGAACAACCAAGTCTCCAAGCATAAAATTAGAACTGATAAGTAATCATAAAAGTTAGACCAATCCAGGTATAAAGTCCTCAACAGATGTCACAAGTTAACTGGCTAAAAAACATTGCCACTGGGTTACCTATTTGAAAGACAAACAAGCTCCTCTTCTTTTTCCTGCAGTTTAAAAGACAACGTCATTGTCCAGTGAGATCCAACACATCCTGGACTCCAAGGATACTCTGAATGCTATGGCAAATTACTGAAAATCAGGTAGCTCAAGAGCAGCTGCTTGTGGGCAAAACTGAACCAATTCCCTTTACCATTTCTCATCATGTGTAGGTAAAATGGAAACAAATCCATTTCACACAGAGAACAGATTGTTTTCAAAGCTTCCAAGTGCTTTTTTGTGGCCAATTACTAGCTTCTGAGAGCAGAACTATCCTCGTTATTTATGCAATAGTGAACTCAGCAGACTGCTTGTAAACAAAACAAAGTCATCATCGAAAAGTTGGATCTAACAACAAATATAAATTCATGTTGATTTCCTATAGGTTCTTGTCCTGCTCTGTGGAGTGTAGTAACCAAATAACTCCCTGTTGTGATGTTCTGAGATTTTACTTGGGAGGGAGAGCAAGAGAGGCTTGTGCAGCTGGACAGCTGTCAGGACCTATTTTTTCCAGTCCTTTTATGCGAGAGCTCTGCACGTAGGAATTAATCGGCACACTAAAATGGGTTGTGTCAAAATTGCTCTTTTTTTTTGCAATTCTTCACTGGATTTCTTGGACATTTTCTGAGCTGAATGCTTTTGATGTCTCACATTCAAGAAACCCATCCATATTTCTGCAGCTCTAACAACAAAACTTTTCCTAGCCTGGCTCCTGAGGTACAGACCACGGTGTGATTTCACCAGCTGTGATTTTCACCTTCTGAAGCTTGGCCAGCATGAATTCACTTTCTGATTCTGGTTAAAGGCACTGAGTCATCTCAGAATGAAAGCAAAGTTCAACCCACTCCTGGGTATCACCTATGAAGCCAGTTCTCAATCCTATATTGAAAACTGCTCTTCTCTCAAACTCCAGACACTTTTGAAACGCTTCACAACATCAAGAGCAATTTTTTGTAGAAACTCATTGAAAAAATAAGTATTGGTATTATCTAATTACCTCATGATATTTTGGTGGCCTTGATATAGCAAGGACAATGTTCTAGAGAAAAAGATATCCTCATAGATGGATTCATAAATGTAATTTATAAACCAAATTCAAAACTTAAACACAAAGAGGTCAAAGTCTTAGATGAAATATTGGTACTTAAAAAAAAACCAACTAAAAAACTCTAATAATATATTAACAGAATTGCTGTTAAGACAAGCTAGTACTCTCTCTTGGCATCAGTAAAAACCCCATGTAAAAACCCCCAGTAAAAATCCCTGCTAAAGATTTCAAGTGAATTTTGACCAGCTCTGGTTATCGGCACTGGAATCTACATCCACATGAATGGAACACTGAAAATTCTTGTAATAAACTTAAAAGTTCCGTTTTTACTGAACTTTCCCTTATTTTGATCTTCACCATATGACTTCACATTTATCCTTGCTTCTCATAGAAAGTGACACAAAATGGCTTCAACAAATTGCAGATTTTTTTCCTCTAAACAAAAGCCACTGAGTGAAAAAACCATAACTTGGTGTTAGGTAATGGATAATTGCCTCTCCAAGAAACAGAAGAACTGTAGATAGTATCAAGGAAAACATGAATTTTCTTCTCTGTAATGACAGGCATTTAATGGTTTTAATTAACAACAAGCTATATTGAGACAGCTTTCAAAAATATATTTATCCCTTGGGCTTTGTTACATACATAGAACAGGTTTTGTAAGGCAAATAAAATCAGCTTGCTCACAAAGCCAATTAGCAGAGAATATACAAACACCAGACCCACAGATATTATAGTTTATATAAACTATGTACCAGTTGCTAAGTATTCACAAGGAATATAACAATACACTTAGCTCATCTTCGCACAGTCTTCATGCAGATGCTGTGGTAAGCATGAAAAATATTTGTCCATGTTACTGTCTACAAACCTTTTGCTTACTACCTATTGCCCTACTTCATTTTTCCCTGCTTCAAATCAACATTCAGGAGAATTTTTAGCTTTTTAAAAAAAATACTGGACAATCAGAACTTCTGAGCAATTTTGCACAGTGACAGACAGTGCACATAGGGTATATAAGAAAGATTACAGTAGTAAATACATTTCCCCAGCTCCACATACCAGCAAAACTCCATCAGTAGAAAGGATGTGGTAATTTCACCAAAGTAGTCAAAGGTAAGAAATAAAAGCAGGTAAGAAATACAGCTTGTACTATGTGTAATGCTTAAAGGCTCTCCTTTCAGATTCCTTATTGCAGCTTTAAAAATAAACACTGATCTCCAGGAAGCTTTATTAGAGTGCCCTACATCATTTGTTTAGGAGGATTCAATAATTTAGTAGGTTTATGTAATTACTACAGAGCTTATTTAATATAGCACCTGATGCGTTGTTGTTTTCCAAGTCTTGAGAAAAGCTTCTAGAAAGGTCAAAGCTGATCAGATTAGAAAACAAGACATGATTTATGCGTGGTCCAAACTTCTCAGCGGAGGGAGAGAAACTTTGGGTCCATGGAGGGCCACAGATAAGCAGCAGAATCTCTGCTGAAGGAAAGGCAGCAGCTCTCTGGGAATGACCTGGTGGTCAGACCTCATTTGAAGATCACCCTACCTTAAAACATTACAAGATTTATTCCTGCACTCTAAATGGCTCTTGGTCACTACAGGGCAGGTGGTTCTTCAACAATGAACAGCAGAGCATTTGTACAGAATTATGGGTAAAATGGGCAATGCCCTCAGAGAAATATGGATGCGGAAATATGGCAAAGAATGACCACAAACATATCTGAGCAGGAAAAAACCACACATGTTACATTCATTAAATCCCTTTCTTACTGCCTTAACCTGATATTCCTTCCGTTGCTATGGTGATTGTTATCCAGCCATTTATACATTTAAAGAAAAAATCAGTATTCCCTCTCATGAAATTCAAAGTGTGAGAAATATCTCCTTAATGCAATATAAAGACTATTTCCTCAGTGGACCCATCAGACATTCATTTTCCTAAGGTCTTCCGAGTCCATTTAAACTTCTCTCTTCCACACATTGTGTGGCAATGAATTTCAAAATATAAGCAGGCAGTCTCCAAAAATGTACTTCTTCCTATAGGTTGTAAGCCGCCTACCAGTTCATTTTATTAAGTATCATCTAGGTTTCCATTATGAGAAAAAATGAATAATTGTTCCCATTTCATCTTTTAATCTCTTTTATTTCCTAAGCACCTAGACACACTCCCTCCTTTTGTCTGCTCACTGAGCCGAAAAATTGTGGCCTGTATGTCTCTTCATATAGAAGCAATCTGATATCTCTAGTCACCCTTTTTCCTCTTACATCTTTTCTAGCTCTTCCACGAATTTTTTGAAAGGGGAAAAGAAAGAAAAATCACAAATAATCCAACCCAATCCAAATTATAGACTAAAAATCAGACCATGGAAAATTGGAAAACTGACTTAGGAAAGGCAATGTTTGAGTGCATTATTAAGCCTATATTTTAAAATGATCTTAGAAAAGTTGTCTTAAAATTCTTCAACACTGCATTTCAGCATTAAAATGCAGAAACAGCTGAACAAGGAAAGTAGAAAGCAAACGTCACCAACAGAAATTGTATACATTTAGATAATATATACTTAGGAAATGGAAAATAAAATTTTACCTACTATATGCACAGTAAAATGTAGAATTATTTAATGTTTCTTGGGGAAAAAAACCCACTTTCATTTATTAGAAAAAAATGATAACACCCTCCATTGTATTTGCTGGGAACTCTTCCTAAATCCCTTCCCTTGCACAAGCAGAAGGTGGTACATACAAAGAAGGAACTATGAGCCTGCAGTAATCCCCCTCCTCTCACTAGGTCTACAGTAAAACAATTTGTTTGTAATTGATGCCTGCAACTTTTCATAAAGTTAATGGGAATTTGCAGCAATTGCTGAATTTCCACTGTTTCTGTTTCCATTAAGTCCATCAGGCCTATAAAAGTGGTCCAGCCAATGTGGATTTTTTTTGTAACTCATAGAATTGCCTTATAGATCCCAGAATGTCTGAAGGCTACAGACTTTGCTCACAAATCAAATTAATTTAAGGAAACAAAATTAACAGTGTGTTAATAATTACGTGTGTTTGTCCACATCTCCATGGCAAAATATACCCAGCTGCTTTGAAGCAGGCTGGGGACAAGCACTGATGGCTCAAAGGCCCTACAGTCTGCTGGCTGTCCATCAACTTAGGAGCTTGTGATACTCGAGTGAAACCTTGCTCATTACTGAACTCTCAGGGCCTGCATTAGGGACTGACAATGAGCCTCACTGCAGACTTCAAACTGCAGCAGCTGCCGGGAGGGATGAGTGAATGGGTGACAAATACAATCATCACATCAGCCCAGGAGATGTTCATAAAATGCTGCTAATTAGCACTGCCAAGTTGACAGTTGAGAATCTGTGTTCTGATGGACCTACAAAATTGTCACGGTCAAGGACTGGGAAGAAACTCCAGTAGCTGAGGTCCTTCCAGAACTGGCAGCTCAGACCATAAAAAAACTACATCTGTTCATTGCTCAGAAGCAGAAGAAGGCCTCCTACACTGAGGGCTGTCAGGCTGGTACCAGCACAAGTACACACTCACTTTTAGAATTCAGGAAGGGAGAAAGATTTGACTGTTTCTCATGCAGAACATATTGAAAAGCCTGGCTAAGAAAGATGGTTTGGGTACCCAGGTCACAGACCCTGCATCCCAGAGTGACAAGATGCAACTCTTCAGGAGGTCCTTTAAAAGGCGTATTAGAGATACTCCCCCAGTGGGTGACCTTTCCTTCACCCTGCTGAGCAACACAGGCTAAATCTAAGATCACAAATGAATCAGCTAAAATGTACTCCTGTAAAAATATATCCCTTCCCACATTCACCTAGGGCTGTCATAAAAATGGCATTTCTTCATCTCTCCTTTAGGAAACACAGCTGTCATTAAATATATATGTATTATATACATGATATATGTAGACAGATATATAAGTATATATGTACGCATAAAGAAGCATGTGCAGCTATCCCTCATAAGAATCTGGCTGAGTTTAAATTGCCTTTCAGTACTAAATGTCACAGTCACTATAGAGAGCTACAATTTTAAAAAACTTACAGGGCTGAAAATATTTTTCTCAATACTCCTAACTAGTTTTCATAGTTTTTAAACCTAGTTACTTGTTCTTTTGGGATGCTTCTATCTCCTTATGCCAAATCTCCTGGTCTTGAATTGGTGCTGCATCAGTTAGGAGAAAGAGTATCAGATCTCTCAAAACAGGAGTTTGCTGTTAATGTGAATAAATCTGATGTTAATGACTTTCACAAGGACTTTGGTCTGTGTTAGTCTGGCAACATTACAGAGGCTGCATGTGCGCACAGAAAATCAAAGAGAACCAAAGCTTATTTGTATAATGGGCTGCACAGCAATATGTCAGAACCTTTTGGTTAAGGAGTCTCACAAGACTAAGAGACCAGCAATCACATCAAACAATGACAGCCACCAGCACATCACCCCTGTCCTCCTAACAGCCCGCCATATCAACACAGATTTCTTCACAGGCACATAAAGGTCACTTAGTGGATGCTGGACAAAGTGCTGACACTACAGCTGATGCAAGATTTCACATTCAATATTCTTCAATAAAATAAACTGACATTCTTCCCGTCTCTGGCAGATATGGCTTAGGATCTGATAATCATTTCAATGATCAAATCATTTCAATTTCAATAAATTGCCACAGCAGACTCGCTATTAATGTGTTCCAGGCTATCACACTGTTAAGCCAAATAGATGTAAGAGGACTAACACCAGACTCATATTTTGACCAGACTTCCTACGTAACAAAGTAGCTGCATATGAAAGAAATAAGGTAAAAAGGAAAAGAAGAAGGCATATTATACTGGCTTTCTTGCTCTTCACAGATTTTCTATGTTTAACTTTTTCCACAGAAGTGCAAAGCTAAATTGAAGCCTGCTGTGAATATATTCAGGAACTTCAACAGATCTGCACTCATTTTGTTTGTGCTGACCTGTGGTCCAAACCCTTTTTGTTGCTTCATAATCAACACCTTCTATGTAGCAACACAAACCGACAGGATCTACCTTTAACTGCCACCATTCCTGCCTCATAATTCCTGATATCCATGCTCTAGATCTTGTCAGCTTTCTCCCAGGATACTTGCCCTAACACAAAATGTGCATGAAACTTCTCAGGCTTACTGCACACCATGCCATTCCAGCTGTGGAACTGCTTCCCAAGCATTGGCACTCATTTCATTTGTTTATGTATGACTTACACAGCTTTTGTCACTGCCAAGAAAGCATTCTGGCTAAGCATCTTAACACCACTCTAAATTTGGACTGGTTCTGTTAAGGCTGTGACCCAGGTGGCTCCTTCAGTTTAGGGAGTGCCTTAGGCTCCAGCCTGCCACCAGGGTGGAACTGGAAACAGGAGCAGTGCTTCATTTTATAGTTCAAGGGGGAATATTTCCATAACTAATCCAAATCAAACAGGAAGATGGATGGAAAAGTGAGGAGAGGAGACTGAAATGGTGAAGTAGAGGCCTTAGGTTTTCATGAGTGGATTATTATGAAATATCATCAGCATATGATATATTGACATATGTGCAGTTCCTGCAGCTGAAATATCAGAATGAGGAACAGTTGTTCTTCCACTACTGTAACAATTTGATTACTCCTGGTTTCACCACTAGAGTGATACCGGAATTGGTTTAAGTACATTAATGCTACTGGAAGTCATAAGGGCTTTTAGCAGAACCTATAAAAAGGGGAGAGTTCATATGTTCCATTATGCTGATGATGTTGAAAAGCAAAGTGTGCCAGCCAGAATGCACCCCATACAACCCCAAACCTTTAATTAAGAAAGCCTGATATTAAGTTGTACTCAATTACAACATCTGTAATTTGCCACTGTGCTCCCAGAACTAGGCCATATGCTTGTGAGGCACCTTTTCAAACCCTCTTTTGGGCATACTATGACTATCATACAATGCACTTGTATTATAATTAAATTTAGTGTAATTACTTTACAGAGTGATCAGTGACAGTCTATTGTTCAGGAAGAATTAATCCTTTGAGCCTTCCAACATCATTTTAGTTCCTGGTTCTAAATGAGATTTCAAAGAATGCAATTTATAATAACCAAAATCCCCAATGCATACTTTAATATAGCCTTCCTTTGTTCCAGCAGCTCACTAGTAAAATGCTTCTGAGTTAGAGCACTCCTGGCGTAATGATTTACCGACGCTGCACAGGACCACTCAAATAGGGAAGAAAGCAAGCAGGAATGTTTAAATGATCACTTTGATGCCTTCTCTTTCTGCCTCCTTCCCAAAACATGGGTGTTCTAGAACCCCTTCAGAACCAATTCCGCTATTATAATAGAATCCTTCCCCTAGGAGAATGCTTGCCTTTCCAGAAGCAGCCCAAGAAATTCTCTCATCTGAAACGTTACACTAATTCATGGATATAGTTAAAGGAGGTGTGATGGCTGGACTTGAGAAAAATCTAGAACTGCTACCATACGAGAAACCATGAAGTCTGATTTCCTCATAAAATGAGCTGCTTTTCCACAGAGCAAAATCTAAGTTGAGCAGTGTCAAAACATTTTGTTTAGACATTTTTAATTCAAGGAAAATGTTTTGACAAAGTGGAATCCTTGGAAAAATCCTTTGCAGATCTCATCCATTCCAGTATTGAAACCTATTTCCCTGTTCTATATTCACTGCAATCCTAGTTCTCAATTTCTTTCTCTGCACCAGTTGTTAAGCATATTGTGTATCCCACTGAATAAATTCCTCCAGTTGCACTCCAGTCCCTCAGGACCACCATGCACAGGAAATATATGAGAACCTGACCCACAATACAAGGCAGAAGATATTAAAACAGGTCAATATTGTGGTGTTTTTTAAATTATCTTGTCAAAATTAAACCCTTCAGGCCAGTTAAAAAATTCTAAATTTTAATTTAATATCTTTTTACCAAAATAAAAGTTTTTCTTGTGCAGCTTTATCCACCAGAATATCATTTCAATGAAAAACTGCCAACTGCCAACTGTAGCTATCACTACAGCTGATTTTATTGATGTGATTTTTTTTCTAAACACCATGTTAAAAAGCTCTCTTTCAGTCTACTTGACTAATTAAGTTTTCTCAGCTATCAAGGCTCAGTCCTTTTTACTGTAAGCAAGCTTTGTTTGTGCAATCAAGGATGTTGGCCACAGATCTTCTGGAGGTGACATTCCAGGAAAATGTCACTGTTAGGATATCAGCACTCAATAACATGTGATATTGAAACTGAATCAAAAGACATGGCAGAACACATTTTGGGCAAAGCCTGAAAAAATCTGCATATTTCACACTTCTGCCACCTAACAGAACAAAAATTTGCTCAAAAAGCATATAATTTTTTTTCTTTATTGGCTGAAGTAATTTAGCAAAATAAAAGAGAAGCACTGGCAGTCATTCCGTTCATGCCTCGTGTATGAGGTTAGCTGGTTTATGAGTTAGTTTGTGAACATCAACTGCAATGTCACCAGCAAGTGTGAGTAAAAGCTTTGGAGACTCCAGATGCCAGAGTAATATGGTTATAAGGCCATCACATCTCTAATTGTAAAGAGACAAATCAGAAAGCTCTTATAACTATCACCCTGTCTTTTTTTTCTGCGTGGATCTATGAAGGGAAATATTTGTTGGAAAACGTAAGACGTATCAAATGCATTTTCTGGGAGAAATAGAAGGTTTTAGGTACTGATACTCAAAACAAGATTGTTCAGAGTTCAGCTTACCCTCTTGTCTATGGTAAAGTATACGATAAAGAAGAGAGGGACATAAGCGAAGTTATAGGAGGAAACACAAGTGCCAAGAGTAGCTTAGTGACAACATCTCTGGGTCCTATCTGACTTCTTGCTGAACCTAAACAGTAACATTATCGGGTTTATCAAATTTCCCCTCCATAAAGATCTGGCCATGTCTATCCATACATCAGAAAAAGCCCTAATACACAAGAATAAATGCAGAGAATGAAAAAATGTGGCACCTTCAGCTGGAACAAAAGCCATCAACTCTGCAGGTTCAATCTTAGTTGCACATTATGTGCCTTCCCCCTGCAGGTTCCCTGTCTACTCTTCATGATAATTTTAAAGTTTCATATTACAATATTCATTCTGAATACTCTTGATAATCAAATAGTTCACTGCGTAAAATTTCAACTACATTTTCACCTATGAAATAACATTAGAGGCATTTTTCTAAGACAGTGCAGTTCACTAGACTTGGGTCACTTCCCAGAAGTGAAGATTGAGCATTCTTCATCAAGAGATATAAGACGAGTTTCCCAGGTGAGGAGTAAAATAAAATAAATGCATATTTAAAAAAAAAACAAACAAACCCCCCAACAAACAAACACCACTTGCTTTGAAAGGTTGGCCGACAAACTTAATACTAATTTACTGCAGAAACAACAGTGGAAAATGACAGCTTTTAAAAGAAAAACAGCTAGAAAAGGTGACAGGAGGTTTGTGGGGACCTGCTACACCTGATGATGTTACATAGTGGACGGACATAAAAGAGAGAACATGAATGTTTGTATGGACACAGTTTAAATTGCACAGAGCAGTGGCACAGAAGGTTGACATGAAGAGGAGGGGAAGGCCCAGGAAAAAAATGAGCAAGAAGGCCAGGAGGTGGAAGGAAGATGGACAGAGGAAGACAAAAGGAGAGGCACTAAGGGCTGAGTAGACAGAGCTGCACAGCACAGAAGAGATGGCAGGCAAGCAGGGACACGCAGCTTACTTTCCTTGATGGCAGTCAGCAGAAGCATCACTTACTGCTGATGCACCTGACAGGCTGACCAGCTCAGTAACCCAACAGAATCCTTTAGAAAGAGAGGAGTATTTGTTTGTTCCTCCCAGAACACCCTCCAGATGTCATGGCAAAATACTATTAGTTGTGTCTCTGAAGAGATATCTAATAAAGAACCTCTTCAAGGTTCTTCCTTCCACCACTATTCAGGTACCATTAGGTCACAAACTTCAAATTAGTACTTGGTAAAGATGCTGTATTTTAACATAAAAAATTTCTCTACAGCAGTGTAAGCAGAACTCCACAATATAAAATATCAAGCATTAACATCTGCAAATATGATTTGTATTAGACTATATCAGTTTACTCTTGCAGAATAAATATTCAAAGGAAAACCGTGGACATGCCACAATTATACTACTTCTGTTCATTTTCTCCCTTTTTTTCTTAAAAATTGGAGATGTTAGACAGTTTTGAAAATGTCTAACTCTCGAACTATAAGAGTAGCACTGACATTATAATTTAATCCATGGTACAATAAACAAGTTCAGTAAATTCTCCCATGCTCATAAACAAACAGTATTATCTTTTGATACCAAGAAATGCTAATACATGGTAAAGAGAGCTTGCAAGAGAATTACTTGTAGATTGACACAATCATCACATTCAGTCCAGATTTTCTCTGTAGGCTGGAATTTAGGCCTTACCAGCCATCTGCCCTCGGAGGCAAGCATGAGGGGCTCACTGGAGTCAGCAAGAACTGGGGATGTTAACAATGGGCAAAGTTTCAGTCCCAATTCAGCAAAGAAATTAAACACGCCAACAGTCACTCTAAATGTTTAGGCTAGACTCAGGTTAAAGGCCCTGCTGAATCAGGACCCCTTCCTTGAAGCGTTCAACATCATAACAAATAGATATCATTATTAGCCTTTTTCATAAGCTGCCTAGATAATTCCTCTGATGTACAGAGAAATCTGACAAGAACAAAACCCACAAAATAGACCTTGGTTTGGGTAGTCAGAATCTTATGAGCAACATAAAATCAATTGGATAAAAAAAACCCAGCCCTCACTTTGAATTTGGTATGCTACTGCTTTCTATGCTTTCTGACTGTGAGCATGACTCAGGTAAAATGGGAACACAAGAAGCCTAAAATGAAGCCAGATCAGAATTCTTGTCTTCAAACCCCCCAACAGTCTTGAGTTCACCACAAGAGGTGTAAGACAGACAAGCCCCACTGCTCCAAGATGTGGTAAAAGACAAGTTTTTCAGAAGGAACCTAGTGTGCTTAAGACAATTAAATACTTAGTAGAACGCTGATATTCTCCTACTTAACCCCCATTTATTAGCATAATGCCAAAAGGAACACAAAATTTCATTAATATGAGCAGTTAATATAGCAGTCCTGTTTACAATAACTGCATTGTATTTACTGCATCCACAGAACTGTACTCGCTAGGTTTTTAGCAGCAACACAAGCGGGTTTTGCAGTCTTTGTATGAATTTCATGGTGTTGTGGAAATAAAACTAGCAATGCCTAAGCTAATTTAAAGCTAGGTTAGATATGGTTAGGCAAACTGTTATTACACAGCCTGCAGAGCGAATAGAAGCCATAATTCTACTGGGAAAATATTCCAGGCAAGATCTTTAATTGGCAAAATCTGATCAGTATCCCTTGACTTGACTGCCCTTCCACAACTGCACAAAATCTGAGGTTCCAGCTCACCCTTCAGCAGTGATCTCTTTGCTAAGTACTCCTACTGATTTTCTGTATGTGCTAACAGGAACACTTCAGGAACTGGCTCTTAAATTATTGCTACAATATTCTGGACATCCATGTCCTAGATCACATTACCAAACTATCATAGTGAAATCTCTGTGAAACTGGTATCTTTGAGATTAATTATCTTATTTACAGCTTTCTTCTTTTGAAAGCCTTTTATTGGCCTCATTTGGTCATTCTTAAATTACCATTAAGAGAAGTGAACAGCAAATCAGTCTCTCTACACCTCCTACAGTACAGTAGAAGCCTTAAATTGTTTTAATGTAATGAAAGCTGTCAACATGACATTCCATTTATAGAAAAGGACAGTTTGGAACTACAGCACAAAATAAAACTGCACTTAAATTTACAGATCTAGAGACATTTCCAATGGTTTTTATATGAAAGGAAAAAGAATTTTTACAAATGTAGTCTTAAATGTAATGTTTACCCAGCTCAGCATATTGCTCAAGACATAGGGTAGACTCACAGGAAAATAAGAATATTAGTGGTCTTTCTTTTTTATTCTACACTGATCTCCTCAATTCTCTCCTCAGTTCATTAGAAGATGTTGTATAGAAAAAGCATCCAAACATCTGACAGTGCTACCCACTACACCAGCAGAAATATGACAAGGTTAATCATCTGGTTTAAAGGAGTCTGACTTCCCCTTGCAGGAGATTGCTGCTATCAGTTTTCTTGTTGAAGAACAGTCAATAATGTTTTCTAATCTCTAATAACAGACACAGGACAAACATTCTATTACAACCTAAATAAATGAGACAAACTTTAATTTTAGACCTGTCTATCAAAGGGCTATTCCAGTAATTATTACCACTATGCTTGGCATTTTCTTTTTTTACTTTTCCAGGTTAATGTTTTTAGATACTCCTTCAATTAGCTGTCATTATGGTTAAAAACGAGGTGAAATTATATTTTGAGATGAAAACACAATTTGCCACTTATGCTCTGTTTTCTAACTTTAATTTCTTCCAACTCTCTTCTCCCCTTTTCAGTCACTTCCGTATCTTCCCCCACACTGCTCTCCAATTATTCCCCAAGTCAATTTATGGGGACCTTGTTCTCGCCAACAAGGAGGGGCTGGTGGGGAATGTGAAGCTCCAGGGCAGCCTTGGCTGGAGTGACCATGACATGGTGGAATGGTGAAGTGTTAGGACAGTGAAAAGGGTGCACAGCAAGCTCACTACCCCAGACTTCAGGAGAGCAGACTTTGGCCTCTCCAGGGATCAGCTTGGTAGAATGCCATGGGATAAGGTCCAGGAGGGAAGAGGGACCCAGCAAAGCTGGTCACTATTCAAGGATCACTCCTCAGGAGTGATGCATCCAAAAAGAGAAAGCCAGGCAAAAACACCATCAGGCCTGTGTGGATGGACAAGGAGCTCCTGGACAAACTCAAACACTAAAAGGAAGCCCACAGAGGGGCGGAAGCAAGGACAGGAAGCCTGGGAGGGATACAGAGAAATTGTCTGAGCAGCCAGGATCAGATTAGGAAAGCCGAAGCCCTGAAAGAATTAAATCTCATCAGGGACATCAACTTCTGTTGTACTGCTGTATTCAAGTAAGTTGTTTCTGACTTTCTGAACAGTCACATATAAATTGTATAGCACCACCTGATCTCTACACGTATTGCAAAGCAAGATATTCAGGGCAGATACAACACACAGAAAAATAACCATAGCTCAAAATACATAAAACAATCAGACTTTTCCAAGAGCATATAAAACACCACCAAGGTTCTGCACCAGCTTTTCACTTCCTGCATTTTGATATTAAATATATATTCTGCAACATGAAATTAAGACACATAGATCAAGTCTGAGGGGAGAAGTCAGCAAGCTCGTATTTTGTTTTCACTATTTATGTACAGGTGTTAGGCACTGTCACTCTTGTGTTTCAGATTGTTCTGTCACAATGAAACAGGAAAAAGTGAACTGAACAGATCCCAAAATTCTGAATTAAAAACAAAAATGTAAACAACATTTCTACTAAAACCAAGCTCCAAGTGTTTTCACACTAGGACAAAGAATAACTATTTTTGAAACAGAGTTTTCTATTTATTAAGGCAAAAAATAACAGATAAATAAATATATTTGGATATTTCCCCGTACTGCTAGGTTTGGACCTGATTCTGAGCTGAAAAATAGGAAGCCCAAACAAGGTAAATCAGAGGCAGCTGAAACCCAAAACATTGGGTTTTTTCCCCCCCATGACAGAGACCAGCTGTGAAAGACAGTTCCATTACCACATTTTGGAGATATTACACTTGATTTTAAGACCAGAAGAGGTCACTATGATGACTCCATTTTGGATTCCTGTACTACAAGGACTGAAGATAAACACTTAGGCATGTAGTCTCTATTAAAATAATAGCATGTCTCTGAGACATCTAACTTCGACCTGATAAGTGAACTCATGGAAATGTCATGTCTGTAAATAGGTTATTCTACCATTTATTTTCCTCATGTAGAAAAACTGATGAGGAAATTCATGCACTTTTCTCCTCTTTAAAAATAGAGAAAAAGACATACACAAATTTGAAAGTGCCACTGCTCTGCAGTCTTTGTCCAATATGAATTCTAGAATACAGAATAATTATTATGGCTGTGGTGTTGATAACATTGATCAAACTACCCTGAGCATTAACAAAACACTGCATTTTCTGCTTATGAAACTGACCCCATGGCATCTTTTCACTGCCATTAAAGTAGAAGGTGACAAGAGAACAGCGCTGAGAGAACACAGATCCTTTGATTTTAACCATAGATCTCCCAACAGCACAAATGGCAGCTATTGTTGTGTAATGAAAGAAACACTCTTATTAATAATTTCACTCTTTTCATCTTCAACCTACTAATTTTCGACATGTTTCCTAAGAATTTATTTCTCCTTTATTACAGTTCTTGATTCAACCCAAAGTTAGCATCTTGTTTCAAAGATCCTGGATCATTCTACCTCATACTGGCAGAAAGCTTTTAAACAATCATCAATTCAGTATTACATCTACTGTGCTATTAGCATGGAAAAAATCTTACTGTTCAAGAATATTTCCTCTGGGTCATAATTATAATAAGAATAGATTCCTGAGGGCATAATCTAACAAAGTACTGAAGTTGAAAGGTTGTTTAAAACCTTATTGAGGTAGATGTCTACCATTTTATTTCAAAAAACAACATCAGATGTTCGAAACACATCAGAAAGTTTTAATGTTTTAATTTATTTCTTGTTTTGAAGAAAAAAGAACCACATGCAGTTGAGAGTTTCATCAGTCGGCATAATCACTGTAGTATAGAGATTTTCATCCTAAAGGGCCCTTCATCTTTTTGCACATGTTCAAATATTCAGTAATTTTTGCAGTGAATAGTAACAACTACTTCACAATGTCAACAGTTTGAAACATGACAGGTAAATCATTTCAAAGTACACAACAGTTGGAGAAGGGGAAAGTCAAGGGAGTTTTCAGGAGGATGGGAACTAGCAGCTTATATTTATCTCAATAGAAGTCAATTTGCATCACAAATTAACTGATAGAGCTAAGAATCTGCTTCAAACTCAGAGAAACAACACAATTGAGAATAAACTTCAAGGAGAAGCTAGCTAGGCACAAATGGGCTAATTTGCACTGTAATACAAGCAAAAAAGTTAAACGAGAGTTTATGTTGAGTTTTATACACATAAAGGAAACATGACCTAGGTTGGGAAAGGGACAGAGCCAGATTGTGATAAGATCCAAATCAATTTGCACTTCATTCACTGGACTTTGGTCACCTTAAAGACACGTAATTTTCACAAGGAGCCAGGCAGCTGTTCTTCTCAGATGTCCTTTCTCCCCCCCCCCCCCCCATATTCTCCAGATATATACCCTAAAACATGCATAAAAAACCAACCTACAATACTGATGCAGTTGGAAGAATTTTGGTATATAAGGTAGTTTCTATACATTTGTATGCTGGTCCCCTATATTTAATTAATAATTTAAATTATATAAGTGGGTCCCTTACAACTCAAGGTAGTCTATGATTCAATATAAGTCACTATCTACCAAACACATCTATAAAGAGAATTAGAAATTATCTAGCTGGGAGATGTTCAGGTAGAGCACATCCTCTGTCATTGCAAATAAACAGGTTTTGGTTCTTTTAAGCAGATTACTACAAAACAGTAAGAGAAAATATTTATAAAAAGAGATTAAATGATAGAGTGAAGTAATGACACATTTGGAGGCAGAGGGAATTTAAAAATCCATTCAACACCCATTTCCACGGCAGCCTCGTTTTCTACTAAGGAAAAATAAAGATCTGCAGATGTACAATGGTCTTCATATGAAAGTAACTTTAGGGAGACCATACTACTATGAAGACAAAAGGCTGCAGTAGGAAGAAAGACATTAAAGTCCAGCTAGCTAGAATTCAATGTTTTAGTCTTTGCAAAAGAAAAATTAAAAGAAAAAAATGTTTGTCCATTTTCTCTCAGATAATTAAAAGAAATGCCAAGTGAGAGTAAGTTTTAATAAAGGAGATTTTATAAACTAGAATCAGAGACACATTCATGAATAGAAAATACCTGGTTTTAATAAACTCTCAGCTGAGGCATATATATGCCTGGTAATGATGCACAGCCAATCAAAGATGTTTGGAATGGCTGCAAAGAGAAGCGACAGGCAGGGAAAAACAAGCTAAGGACTGCTCTATGCTCTGTGTGTTTATCTGGATGACCTTACATGTGCTGCCTTTCTGAAAACAGAACCCCCACTTGCACTGGTTGTACTCGCTGCCTGCCAGTTACAGTGGAAGGAATTATTGCTTGCTATTGGTGAAACTGGGGTAAAATTTAATTTGTTTTTTACATAAAAGCCTTACCTTTACATGAAAGAAGCTAATGTATGTATATATATGCACATACAAAAAATCCCTATATGGAATTAGTTCCTGAAACTGAAAATTGCAAAGATAAAAATGATGGCCAAAATATTTCTTAGCTTTCTGAAAATGAAGAAAAAAGTTGACCTAGAAGATGAACTATCCCTTAAGTCTATGAAAAATTTCTATTATTTTTAAAAGATGCCATCTGATTTAAATAAGAAATATTTGCACACGTGCTAAGATAGCCTGCATTTTCTTCAAATCCAAATTTGCCCTATTTTTCTTTCTGAACTATTACTGGACAACCTGTTGCCCTTTTTTTTTTTTGACATTGTCCAGAAATATCCATCAAATCCTCATCGTTTGATAGATGATACAGGAATGTAGCAATTTCCTATCCTGGAGGAAACTGAAGCATCCCAGGTGTGCCCATGTTTCCCGTGTTTCCCAGTGTGTCTGCCGACCCCCTGAGCAGAGGTGAGGCTGCTCTCCCCGTGCAGTAAGCACACCAGGAGTGCCCCAGGTGTGTTACCCTGACGGGCAAAGGCGAGTGCTGAGCCCTGTCTGTGCTCCAGCCAGGCAGCTGTGCCAGCTCAGAGAACTGGGTGGGACACTGCAGGACTGTCTGCAAAATATTATGCACAGATAATAGAAAAAAGCCTCTTCCTCACAGCAATATTAAGTTCTATAATAGAATGTACAGTCTGTAAAGCATAGCAGTGTTTCTAGCCTGTAATCAGCTAAAGGAAGCGCTGATATTGTCTCTCAGGTTTATTGATGACTTGTATCCATAAATTCTTTCTGGTTTTCTCATATCCCTGCATTTCCACTGGGCATGTCTTGTTTCTCAACATTGTATTTTTGACAGCATTAGTCAGCACACCAAAGTAAAATAATGACTTTTAACTGCTGTGCTTTTTTCATCTTAAAAACGTGTCCATATAAAGCCTTCAAAATGCTCCCAGAAGAATTGCTTTTTGTTGATTTGTCATTTTTTAAGTGACTGACAGGAAAATCAGATTTTAATATGCCACAGAGAAAATTAAGAGACAGTGAAATCTATAGATGCAGAATACATGTATAGGAGTTTGCATGCTTTACAGTCTTGCCCAGAATTTAAAGATTCAGCCTGTTTATGCAAATGGCTAACAGCAACAAAAATAGGGAGACCATTTGGATTTACAATTGAGCACATTGTGACATAAAAAATGTCTGAGACAGCCAAGACCAGACATCCTTCAGTACAAATACATCAGGAAGGCAACAGAACTAGTCCTGAAGTGGATTTCAGCAGAGATGCTGTCAATCAAACCAGTATTTAAACCAACAGACTTTGTCAGCTTGCTCAAGTTGCAGGCCAGCTGGAGGTCCCTTCCTCAAGAATCACTGCATCCCCAGGTTTCTGGGATTGCTCAAATTAGCTGCCTGTGCTCCTGGTGCTCTCCCCACAGAGCATTGTGCTGCTGCCTGGCTCTGGGGGCAGACACTGACCTCTGTGGAGACAGTGACAGGAGCCAAGGGAATGGCCTGAATTTGTGTTGGGGAAGGCTTAGGTTGGATATCAGGAAAAGGTTCTTCACCCAGAAGGTGGCTGGGCACTGAACAGGCTCCCTGGGGCAGTGGTCATAGCACCAAGAAGTGTTTGGACAATGTTCTCAGGTCCATGGTGTGATCTTGGGGCTGCTCCTGTGCAGGGCCAGGAGCTGGAATGCATGATCCTTGTAGGTCCGTTCCAACTCAGCTCATTCTGTGATTCTGTGATTTTGAGATGCCTACAGAAAAGCAAAGAAATTCTGGAACTAAGATAGATCAAACTAACAGCCATCCCAATTTCTGTCTTGGGAGACATCGTTAATGCCTGTTTTTGGTGACGGGAAGCATGGGGAACAGGGAAGGATTTGAAGCCACGACAGGGGGCAGAATCATGGCTGTACACAAACACACAAATGGCTTTGGGTTTAAGGTGAGTTTACTTCTAATAGAAAAGGAGGAGAAAAAAATCCCTTCCTTTTCTCATTCATCTGGAGCAGTATTAACCCACACACTGTCTGTCCAGACTGGACCATGCAATACCTACTGAAGAAAGCCAGAGCTAGGAAAGGGAGACATCCTAGAGTGTGTTTCAAAACCAGAATTAAAACAGCTCACTTCAACTAGAAGGTCAGGCTCTACAGAGCCTTGCTAGTAGTCTGATCCTAAACTTCTAAGTAGGGAAATACCCACAGTTATTATGAATTCAGAATAGATAGCATTTCTGAAATAATTAAAGCCAGAGAGGAAGTAGGTACACGGATGTACCTGTTTTATACCACCTACATCTAGAAAGTTAATTCAGCTACAGGAAAGGATATTTAATCTCTGCTGTAGCCTAACTGCTGTGGAGCAATGAAGATTATTAATGTGGGCAGGCTGAGCTGGGAGACACAGGAGAGAAGGAAGCTGAAGAGATCCTTGCTGCTCCAATTCTTGTCATCCTTCTAGGAGATCCTGCTAGCTCTATTTCTTTGCCAAAAAAAGGGCAGCTTATCTTCAAAATCCAGTATCAATACTCAAAAGACCTACCATAAATCCTCCTGTACAGAGACACAAGCAAAATGAGAGCAGGTTCTTAAAGAATATTTTGCTCAAAATCTGTGAGAAAGAGAATGATAATCTGGCAGGCAGCAGGAGCAGTGGGCAGGTGAAGATCCTCTCTGAAGTGCTGTATATTATGAAGAAACAGGCTGTACCGTACCTGTTCTTGGCAACTGATGGATTTTAAGCAAGGAAATTTGTTTCCTGATAATATTAGGATCCAGCTCTGGGGTCCCCAACATAAAACAAGGATGTGGACTTGCTGTTGGAAGTCCAGAGGAGGACAACAAGATGACTGGAGGGCTGGAGCACCTCTTCTAGGAAGACAAGTGAAGAGAGCTGAGGTTATCCAGCCTAGAGAAGAATCCAGGGAGACCTTATAGCACCTTCTGATACCTAAAGGCAGCTACAAGAAAGCTGAAGAGGGACGTTTTACCCTCATGGAGTGACAGGTCCCTTCCAATCCAAGCTGTTCTGTGTTTTGCCTGCAGTGTGCTTGCTAAAACAGCTCACTAGCTCTGCAGTAACTCTCTCCCGTGAACTTGAAAAATCATAATAAATTATACTAAAAAACTAATGTAATTGCAATAATTATTCGAAAGCTCAAACTATTTACTGCCTTAAAAATTTGATTAGTTCTGAAAAATGCCTCTCTAGTCTAATCTGAGCTCCTTTCCTTATGAAATCTGACTCTCACCAAAAAAGAAAAGAATATATTAACAAAAGGCCATCCAATCCATATTTCCCATTTGGCCTTCTCTACTGGCTACAATAAATGACTGTTTTGCACTGCAGCTTGGGAATGGAAGAAATAGAACAGGAGCATGGTATGTGGATAATTAAAAAGATTCAACAAGAGTCATCATGGAGCAAGTGTTATGATGGTGTTAAGTCCTGTCTGACACAGTAGGATTGGTAATAAAATCTTGTCATACCACCCATAGGAAAAATACACAGAAGTACATTACATAAAAAACAAAAACATATATGAAAACTTCTCCCTTTCTTCTTCTGAGATTTAACACTAGGCATTCTACACTTTTTCTTTACTTCTTTAATAAATCAAACCCTAGTTAGCTACAGATCTTTGAACAATTCATCTGTCATTCAAAATAGAAACAGGAGACATACGGATTTGTGGAATGGATGGAATCTATTTAATCTCTCAGTTCAAGTATGACAATATGTTTTCTATTGAAAAGTTGTGGCTGGGCAGCAGAAGTAGGTACGAGTCTTTCAGAGCCAGACTGCACAGAGAGTCGCCCCAGATTTGCCAAAATGTGGGGCATTGTGGCTTCTCTCCTCAGCAGAGAGAAGTTTATGGGGTGCAGGACACAACACACAAGTGAGAACTATCAACTAGGTCTGAAACTGGGGGGATGCATGAGAGGAAGAGAAGCAAACTCAGAGAGCAAGCCTCTGACATAAGAAACTCTTCTTGAGATCCCAACAAGACTAGACATTTTGTTTTAATTAAGAAAGGAACTGAAATGCGCTGTAATAAGAGCCACGCTAGAGCAGCAGAATCTGTGGGCTGTACCCTAGATTCAGATTCATTTTTTCATTTTAAGCCAGCTCAGCCAGCAAATCTGTGTTTTTTGCTTCACTGGTTACTGTGCTCCTATTTGAGTTCAAAAAAAGAAGAAAGCCCTGAATGCTGAATGGTCTTTCAGTGAGTCTATTGAGGAACAGTCCTCCACTGAACACTCAGAAACCAATCAGAGCTAATGAAAAATAACAACAAAATCTCAGTGCACTTCCCTCATGCTCATAAAGTAAATGTTTTGTGCTCTCTTTTGCCCTCTCTTACCCTAGAAAGAAAACCCAAAAGCCATCAAGTAATAAGATTTGTTTCTCTAGTGCAATTACCTCTCAGTATTACTGAGAAAGTTTGGAAAACCTACTATGGAATACTTCACTCCCCATTATTTTAAAATTTAGGAGAAAAGAAAGAAAAAAGCAGACACAGCTTCAGATTCTATTCCATAAGGGAGCTGCTTTCTCCACAAGTTTGAGCTGTGAGCAGCACTGTTTGTTACACCTACCCTGAAAGTCATACCTTACACCTGATCCAGAGAAATATTCATCCCTATCTTGGCAAACACCCTGGAGAAGCGTCAATATTGAATGTTCTCCAAACTTAGATTATGACAGCATTTTCCTGTCAGAATGGCAAAACTGCAGTAGCAGATTTCTGTACACACAACCACATGGTTTATATATATTACACAATAATTGTACATTTAATTACCTCGATATCTCTTGGTGTAACAAAACCACAGCCTCCAGGTGCTACTGAAGTGTAAATAGCTACAGTGGCCTTGTAGCTTGGTATTGAATAGCATCTTGAATGAGAACATGAGCTCAGTTTAGATTCAATACAGCTCAGACAGCAAGCTTGCAAAGCAAACTTGTGCCTTACTGTATTATTAATCTTATGGCAGAATAAATTGCACTTAAAGCTTTAAGAAAATTATAGATGGTGCTAGAACTACTCAAACTGAAATGTTCTTATACAATTAAATATCACCCACGCTCCTAGTTACTAAATTTTATCATTTTTTCTTCCATGTAAGCAATTGGTGATTGTTGTACTTGTCTAGGACTACTTTCTGGTAAGGCTCCAGGAACCAAAAGCATCGCTACCTTCAGTCACCTCCCTGGCCAACCACAGTATTTGGAGAGCTTTAGGCTGCTTTGTAAAAGTACACCTAAAAGTACACCTGTTTTTGCATTTAGCCAACATCATGTATATTTAG
Organism: Coloeus monedula; assembly: GCF_965178545.1. Taxonomy (NCBI): domain Eukaryota; kingdom Metazoa; phylum Chordata; class Aves; order Passeriformes; family Corvidae; genus Coloeus; species Coloeus monedula. The sequence continues at coordinate 8,664,739 of NC_138788.1, forward strand.
ATGACGATCCTTACTTAAAAACAACTCAGACAAATGCCCAAGAACTGGTATCAGCCAGATACCATCCCTAGATTGTGCTATTTCAACTCCTTTAAAACATATCCACTTCTCTCAGAGCAGAGAAAATATACCAATGCATAAAATTTGAAAAATTTAAGATTTTAGAATGAGCAATGCAGGGAGATATTGGTCAACCTGCTGAAACCAGATATTCCCTCAACAGGCTGGCGGACTCGCCAGTCCCTCAGGCAGCCACAGAACACAAAAGTGTCACTGCCACCTTCACCACTGACACAGTATCCCAGAACAGAGGGCATCTAGGAGAAAAAATCTGACTCCCCATTTTTTTTCCCCTATAGTTCTGTGGTGGTGGGAGAAAGGCAGGACCAGAAGACAGCTCAAGAATTTCAGACACAGCAAGAACAAGTGCAAGTGTTGTCCTAAGTAAAGCACAACCTTTTGGGACCTTTTGGCGGTATTCCAGTTGAGAGGAATTTACTGCCATAGGAAAGCAAGCTCTCTTTCTTCTCATTCTTCTTCTATTCAGGGAAACTGATCTTGGCAAGTAAATGAAAAGCAAATAACTGGTGTCAGATTTAACTATTTTTATGCTCTTTCTTTGCCTAAAAGAAAACCTGTATCTGGCTACCTGCTTTGGTCAATAATGAACAGCAGGATACTTTCCTAACTCCTTCACAGAGAATCCCTGGATTATTTGTTTTTCCTGTACTCCTCATTACATTTGCTTTCCAATAAAGCCAAATATTCACAAGTTCTTCAGACCTCATCAGTAAAGTCTGTGGGAGTTTGCAATTTACCTTTTCATAGGAAAGATACTGTTGTGAGTTAAGCAGATGTTTGTGCATCACACTCATTAACATACTAAAAACACAGACGTACTATGGCATGCTCAGAAAGAATATTCCATTTGAGTTATGTAAGCCTGTCTTCATTCCAGTAAAATGATGTCTCAAAATGCAAAACAAGTTTTATTACATATCATCTGTGTATTTTACCCAAATACATAAACTCATCCACTCCCACTGCAAGAGACATTGTGGTATTGGACCAGGCATATTTTGGAATTCTTTCCTTGACACAGGCTCACATTCATTATAGATTGTACCTATTTTAAGGTAAAACTCAGTGTTTCCTGTGTAGTTTGAAAACAGAAAGTCCTCACCTTCAAGGCAGTTCAGTGAGAAACTGGAACAGCAGCAGGCAACCTCTGCCAAGTACTGTAATTGCAGTGAATTAGCTAATAAAGACAAAGAACCCTCATCACAACACTGATGCCCTTTTGAACGTGTCTTTCCAAAAAGGTAAACTGAGGAATTAGGATTATTCTTTTTTTTAAGCATAATGAAATTAAGGAACCAAGCCAAACCAAGCCAGACAGTTTGTGGCATTTTTTGCCACAGAAGTTCCTCATGTCCCGCATTTGGGCTAACCACTAAGAAATCTTGTCATTAAACTTGTCTTTTAAAACGTGCATGTGGAAGTATTTACTCACATACAGCAATATAGTCTGGCATGAAATGGCAGAAATAAAAATACAAATAGAAGGGGAAATCTAGATAACTTCTATTTATGTTGTTTATTTTAATAAGACTAAAGAGAAACCATAAGGTTCTTTCATTTTTCTTAACTACAATGGAAGCATGACCAAATAAATTAACTACCTAAATTTAAAGATCCACTTTTTGACATATTGAATATATCAGAGCAATATACACAGGCAGGCACCAAAGTTACCCTGGATTTTAATATTACTGCTGAAATAAATTACTTCATAAATTATGTTTGGCCTACATGTATTTGCAGTTTATCAAAATGATACAAGGCAGCGACCATTAGAAGAATTAAATACATTTTTCAAATACTGCAGAGAAGACACCCTGAATGGTGTCCCTTAACATCCAGTCCTTGCAACTGTCCCCGACACTGAAATCAGGCCACAAATGAAGAGATGTTAGATCTCCTTAGTTTATGTCTTTATAATAGCTAAGATGACATCTATTCCATCTAACAGTTAAGATAACAGTATTTTGGCATTACTATTATTATTATTATTATTGTTTTCTTTCAAAGCAATTTTGTTAAACAGACATGATACAAAAAAATGTTACTCTGACATTCAACAGAAAGTTCTGGAATAGGTGTGAATTTTAAACAACAATCATGGATCAAAGATATTTCTCATGCAGGAAATTAAAAAAGACAGACTGTTCCTCTTTTCTGGAGTAGTGAGCTTACTGCCTTTGTTCAAGATTGATACTGTGAAAAAGAAAATTGTAAATAATCTCCATTTTTGGATTTTCAAAAAAGGTAAAAAGAATTTGTGTAGTTTTTTTCAAATACTTTTCTTTTCTTTGTTAAGCTCAGTAAATCTTGACCTGTTGCTGTATGAAAATACCTTTTTTTCATAGTGTCCACACTTTAGCACAGATCCTTCATGAGCTGAGCTACAGAAAGGGGCTTTTCTTGTTATCCCACTCTGAATACCCTCCTAGGATTCATCAATAAATTGCAGGAGCTTTGGCAAAAACTCCAAAATTAATGATGCAACTGTTTTTACAAGGCTGATTTTAGCATTCTTACTATCACAATTTATGCACGATTGCCTATATGTGAAAAAAGGAGAATGTTATACCCAAATTCATTATAACCTGGTAGGTATGATATGGTATGTGACTTATAAATTAAACAGAATTTCTAAGCATACAGGTAGTGGTGCATGTGGCCTGTGGAAACTTCTGCAGCGTCCTAATTGTGCTGGCCCCACTCTTAGCTCAGATATGGCTGCTTTTTAAAATCTACCCACAAGCTTCACACTGGGAAAATGTCATATAGACAGTCTTCCAAAGGGGAACACCAGCATGATCTTACTCTTGGAGAAGTTTCAACTCAAATTTGCAAGACATCCCTTTGACTCTGTGCTGACACTGGCATAATTTGCAAATACAAGTAACAGTTTATACACAAGCATAGTCCCATGGGCAATGCTTTCCAAAAAAACCATAAAATGGAATTAAGAACAATTTTAAAAGAACTAAGTATCACATATCTGCAACAGAAAACACATTTTTAAAATTGCCTACCTACTTTTCAGTGAGTGTAATAATTCAGCTAGAATTTTACAATGAAAGCATACAGAACATGAAGTATATTTCAATTAGAAAAAAAAAGCCCAGTTTGCAGAACTTGGGCAAACAGCGACCCCACTTCATTTCAGGAAAAAAAAAAAAAAAAACAAAACAAAATGCTCAAGGTTATTATGTTCCTTCTTTAGTTTTCTTCTATGATTTAAAAATTGATCATAGCCATTTCCTATATGTTAAACTGTATTTTTCACCATGAATAATTCAACTTATGGAATATGCAAGGAATGCATTTAATTTTATTCCTCATATACATCATGTACAGAAAATCAGAACTAAAAATTTAAGGGGGTTTATTATTCTGAGCAAAATACTTCAGTTCTTTTTTCAGTTTGACACAACATGGTTATAGGATGAATCTCAATGCTCTTTTTCCAAATTGTTCCACCGTGACACTCAATCAACTGAAGCAGAAAGTTTAACCAAATTTAAAAATGTGGAAATTGCATTCTACCCAGAGGGAGAGGACTATTAGCCCTTCCCTAATGGGGGGTTTTTGTGGTCAAAAGTAGCCACGACTTCACTCTTACATTTCTGCTGAAAGATACCTTGGCCAAACAGGTTAAACTAAAACACTACACCCAGGTGCCTGTTTATGAAGTGCTCAAACAGGAGGCAGGAATCTGTTTTACAGCTAAACTCAGGCAATTAAGTTATGTATTTTTCCATGTAAGTAAAATTGATTCAATTACAGTAGGAACCACATAAGAGAATTCTTTTGGTGTATATAAAACTTTTAGCAGCATATGATGGGATTTGTCAATATTCTTGGAGGTGAAAGCACTTGATACTGCAGATCTTTAAAAATACCGTTCCTTTTTGCAATGAATAAGAAGCATAGGATTTGTCATCATGATAATAATGAGATTCTGTCTAAAAGTAACAATCCCAAATAAATCACGGTATCAAAATTCAAAAATGTGGTTTCAACAACTGTGAAACATATCACAAAAACTACTTAAAGTGACTTCTGCAGTCTGCCTCAGAAGTGTTGTAGGAAACAACTATAACTGTTTACAAAGCTGATGATATTTCAAGAAAATCTAATTTAAAAAAAATTTAAACATACCAACTGACAGAAATGAATAACCAATCATAAACATTATCATTTTGAACAGAATGCTTCTTATGAAATACAAAATGTGTGCAAACCATTAGTTCTGCCTTCATTACAGCCAGCTTGGGAAAGAAATGCAGATTGCTTTAGAAAAAATATGTTCCCTATCGTAAAATAAGCTAAATACCCACATCGTTTCACACTTACAGAAGATCTTCCTGCCAAGGATGAAGATGAAGATTATAATAAAGCTCCTTACAGGCATTATCTAACTTAGCCTAATCACATCCCTGCAAGGGATGTTAGCTGTTACGGTGTTCTCTGCACACATGGTCAAACAAGAACAAATATGTTTACACCTCAAGAGCTTGTGGTGAGGTGGTGACTTGCTAGGAATGCCACTCCCTTAGTTTTGCTTTCCCAGCTGCGTAGTCCAACTCTTACACTGTGCAGAATTCATCCAAGTGCAGGAACATAAGAAGTATGAACCATCCCAGATGTTCTGAAAGTTCCATCAAGGCTTTCATTAATAAGAACTAGTAATACAGATGGTGGCTAAGGAATGAATTAATGTAGCCCTGCTTTCCTTTCCCCTTTTGATCATTGGACTGTGAAAGTAGGACATCAGCTTTATTCTCGGTCTTTCCTTTTTGATTTATTCTGTTCCCTTATCACTTTATATCCACTTATTTTTCTTATTCTCTTAAAATATACAGATACTCTGGCTGCTATTTCTGAAGGTGTTTACAGACACTGGGAACATAAATCATAGTGGTAATCATCAAGCACTAGACATTTAAGTCTTTTCAGTTTCTCCAGCAATCTTCAACTTTCAAATGCCCTGATAAGCCAGCACACAAATCTCTATTTTAGGCATGAATACACGATGCTTTCTAAACTTCCACATGTACACAGTGAATAGAAGGCAATTACCCAAGCCTTTTGTAAAACAAGGTGATATACCTTAAGGGACATATCCTGTTCTTTTATGTTTAAACCAAAGAAATTAGAGCATTTTCTGAAGTTTCCTTTTCACTAAAGTACACCTAAAGGAAAAACAAATGGTAACACAAAAAATACACAGAAGCCTTTGTGAGCCTTTACCAAAACCACATGGTGTTAGACTTCTGTAAGAAAGGAGAAGATAGACTAAGTGACTTGTGGAATAAAGACCCCACACTAAGAAATCAGATACATGTATTTATGTGCACTCATACCTAAATCACAGCTAGAGGAAGGAAAAATGGTCTGTGGAAAGACCAGATCTCAGGACAACTGGAGAGTCAAGATGCCCCTGCAAAACAGCTCTGAAAATCCCTGCAGATTTGTTACTGACTTGGACATCCTCCCAGGAATCTTTCTGGTAGAAATGATCCCCAAGAAAGTTTGTAAGTGATGCTGAATGTTGAAAGTCCAGTTAAAAGCTTTTGACTGGATTCCGTCTAAGGTTCAACACTCAACGTTACAGTCTTTTGCCCTACCCTGTCACTGATCCTAAGTGCAAAGATTTTTTGTAGGGTCTGGACAGGGATGAATAACTACAGATGTTCTCCATACAGAATTAAATAAAACCATGTAGAAAGAGCCCTCTGTTTTCTACCCAAAATACATGCCTCCACAGCTAAACCTGAGCAAAGGCTGAAATGGAAACAGCTGACAATAAATCAGAGCTGGTCTCTCACTCAAGTAATATAAATAAGACAAGCATGACTTTCTGAGCCTTTAAAAGTACTTCTAAGCTGTAACATATTTTTGCTGCAATAATAAAAAGTAAGGCTCCCTAAATAATTGAATTCCAGTAGTTCCATGGTAATTTTGCTCTAAGAGGGATCTTCTCTTCCAAGTTCTTCTCCAAACTTCCGTAGCATACTGCTGACTTTTTATTCTCTCTATATATTAGACTGAAAGGATAACTTCCAGAACCTCATTTTAGCTCAGAGCAGTATTCTGCAACCATTAGCTTTTTAGCCATTTAGAATTATACTTCCCTTTCAATTTTTCAGAACTCTATAGTGTTCTGCATTTAACACCCAAAGAGTTAAGCCTTCTGCATTAACCACCTAGTAGCACCACCTCAAAGTAGCACATTAAGGATCAAAAGTAATCAGTAGTGTATCAGGTCAGCCATTTTAGTAATTTTCCCATTTAGTAATTTTACTTATTTCTTTGCCTCATGGTTACTTTTGAGCGATATTTTAGCTATCTCCACCTCACACTTTTGGATTATGTGTCAATTTGGTCAGTGTGCTGCACATACCAAAGTGAAAGCATTTTTATCTGTGGTACCATATTTGAAACACACATTAGAAAACACCTAATAATGTACACTCACACATCCCAATTTGCCTGTAAGGCTCAAACCTGTGCTCTGTGGTGTTCATGCCAATTTTACTGAAAAGTAAATATCAAAGCATCAAACACTTATGTGACTTAAGCAAAGTCACTTGGGAATTCTGTAACAAAATGGGACCAAACTTGACACTTTAGCATGCCATAAATCGAGTCTCTTCTGATGGGAGAAAATTTGCTGAAAGTCCTTGCAAGGAGAGATAAAGCGAGACGTCTTCTGTAGTTTCAACGCTTCTAGATAGTTGTTTATTAAGTCCTATCAGAGGAACTGAGCCACTAGCGTGACCCAGGTACAGCATAGAAGGAGGAAAAGTAGGAGTGAGAGCAATTATCAAGATTTACACAGCCTTTTAAAGATATTTTAACCAATAGTTACTAAAAACGTACATTATTTTCATTTTCCTACCAATTACTCAGTAACACGACTAGGAACTGAGGAATTTTCTATCCAATCAATTCAAACCACTTTTACTGCAGAATATGGAGTAGTAGTAGAAGGACAAGAAGGTCTAGTGAAAAACGACAATCCTCCATTTTGGTATTTTTTACTCTTATCTATTTGCTATAAAGAGAAGCCTAAAACCTCTAAATTTTTCACCCTGTGACAATCTTACATAGCAGTCTATCACCTAATTCACACCACTGTATTTTCTAGTTCTTGTCTGACTGTTGGTAATTTTTTCCAAGGTTTGAAGCTAAAACAGTGTTGTTCAGGGGGGAAAGAACCCTTAAAAACAGGCAGAGAAATATTCTCGGCACTCTGGGTTCCTACACAAACTTAAACGGCCCATGGCATTCATGTTCTAGGGATAACACAGCACTGACAGGACACTCAGGCTTTTCTGGAGGGGCAGCTGGAAACAGTGGGATAGTCCACAGCATCTCACACGGCACCAGATACTTCTGGCTTGCATACTTGTGCATAAAGTGAGGAGCATACTTCTGTCTGAGAACCAGGACTGATTCCTACACTTCCTAAACCAACCTTGTTTTATTAAATAGGCAACACTTCTTCCAAAATTAAGACAATAAGACAGTCTTTTATAATTCACATAATGTTTGAAACTCAAGATTTCCTCATTTTCAATCATCTAGAAATGAAAGTGGACCAAGAAATAGCCTTTTCTGGTCACCACAGTATAAGAGGTTGCCTAGCCAAACTGAAGTGTTCAGAGACATATTTCTGGCAACAGAAAATTTTCAGTTATATCTCCTGGAACTTTATGTATTTCAAATACTTGTCTCCCTTCTGTTGAATTTCTAATAGATATTGCACAGCTTTGGCTCAGTGTCCAGAATCCTTGTGCCAAATTAGACTCTGAAAGAATCTCATGTTTAGCTGATAAAGATGATTATATAAACACAAGTTCTTTGCTTGTTTTTCCATTTACACTTCTGTAATTCAGGCAAATCAAAACAAATCACAGAAACCAATGGCCAAATGAAAGTAAGAAATTACATATGTTTTAATTATTTGTGAAATCCTCTTCACTCAGCTCTGTTTAATGTAGGACCCATTGATCATACCACAGTAATGTCTGTATTTCAACCAGCTGAGCAGTTTAGGAACTATTTATAGCATGAGTTCCTATGAGAACCTCACTGTTCAACTGAGAGTTTCATGTATTTTTGGAGCATCCCCTCTGCATGAGCATGTTCAAGGTAGCCTTCTCAGAACAAGACAATTTTTGTTAATAAGCCCACGGAACCACTTTAACTGCCTTCTAATCCTTGGCTGTCCGTGTTTTATCACCTACCACTGATAGGTCAATATCTGTCCTGATATAGCAGAGTTCGTTTTGGAAATTATCTTCTCAAGAGCTTTCTATTTATTTCAAATTCTCGCAGCAGCTATGCTTAAAACATCCTAGTGCGTTTATGTAATTTATATTCTCAGCTAGCTTCTTTAGTAAGACAAGTGCCAATTGTGTTGTATCTTCCATATTTACACTACAGTAATCCCATCTTAATTAACAATAAAATACATAAGCTAAATTGTGCACTCTTCACTATTATATTCACAGGATGCTTATGGCATTGCATCGTTACTGCACATGGGAAATAACTTGCAAGATTCCTGCCTACCAGTATAAAACTAGTTTTCAAGATTTAAGTGTGTAATAAATTAGAAAATATTTCTCATAAAGTAAATGTCTTCTGCAGCATAGCACTAATTCATTCTTAAAGAATAACATTTTCTCCTGTGAGGCAGGATGTATATTATTTAGAGGAAAACAAAAGAGAGGAGGAAGCAGCATATCTTTACCCTCCGCACGTCTTTGCCGAATGTTTCGCTGTAGCTGGTGCCCAGTATTTCAAACTGGACATAGGGGTTGGCTCCATCTTCTCTGAACTCCATCACACCAGTTAGCCCAGTTATATGGCCCTAAGGAAATAAGTTTCAGGCATTTTAGAACAGAAGAAGTTTGCCTTCATAAACACTCCTCCGCATAAAATGTGTGCCAAATATGCTTTAATCATGTTTACAGTGAACTTAAATGTGGCAATTACATGTTCTTCAGTAGCTCAAACCCAGCACCACACAAAAGACTAGCTTTTAAAGTTTTTTCAGAAAATTACTTCAGCACTAACACACCCAGTGTTTATGGCCATCGGGTCATTATTGTCCACAGAAACAGACCCTAAAGAAAAAGAGAAGGGCCTTAGGGGATGGTGAGACAACAGCCCTCCCAGTGTAACTGAGGGCAGCAGGCTCAGTTCTGGGCTTGAGTGCACAGGCAAAAGAAAGGGTCTGCCTGCTGTGCTCCCAAGAGAGGCAGGAAGTAGAGATAAAATTGCATCTCTGTGAAAGTATCACAGAGTTTGATTATGGCTTTGTAGCAAAGAAGCTTAACGTGACACTGAAGTTTGAATTAATTTAGCAACAAAGGATGGCATCATTAGGACTTGTCAGAATGATCAAATTGCATCATTTTACTAGAGGAAAATGATTTCATCAATGCATATTTGGGAACAGGGGGTTTCTTCTGAACAATTGCAGAAGTTAGTATGGTAAAAAATTAGGGATTTTTCTACTGTTACTTTTGATCAAGTAACTTTTATACAAGAAGTTCCATGTGTCTGCAAAGCCACAGTTCTGTCCATATTTGAGTATTTCAGCATGGTGCAAGAGAATGTAACTGTTAGTGACAGCTTAGCCAAATCAGATCCTTTCTGCTCTGCTCTGGGCTACAGTACACAAATGGATCCTTACCAATGATCAGCTAACTTACAAAGCTATCTCAGTGTAGAAAATGGAACATTAAGTCTTAAACCCCATCACTGGCTGCCCCCCACCCCGAGCTCCTTAAATTGTTTTCTTGCAAAAATTCATGAATCAATTCCCATGACTACTCTTAATCCTACTTCCTCCACAGAAGGCAGCTTTGAGAACAACAGAAGTGGAACACACACCACTGGACTCACACTGCACTGTGTGTAACTTGTTTATCATAAATCATTTGCTTGTGTAATAGCTGTAGATTGTCCCTGGTTGTTGTAGATCACCTGCTTGTAATAAATCAAAGAAAAGTTGAATAGAAGTGAAAACCCTCTTCAAATGCTCAAGTAGACATGAAGCAACTCTTCCAATTGCTCACACATTGGTGGGTTGTCTTTTCTCACCTTCTTAATAGTCTCTAGCATGGATCTTCCCCCATTCCAAGGTTTGGTGGATTTCCTCATGCAGTTCAGACTTGCCATGCTGTGCCATTTCCTGTCCTCCAGTTTTCTGTGGAAAGCATTGGCCAGCATGAGCACACTGTCATACAGGTACAGGTTGGAAACCTGCAAACAATAATAAGAATAAGCCTCATTTTTTTATGTGAGCACCTTCCAAAGAAACTACAAAAACCAGCAAACAAACAGAACAAAAGAAGACATAGGTAAGAACTAAAAGCTGGGTATGTTTGACACGTTCAACAGTCAAGGCATTTGAGACAAATGCCTGTGCTCCTAGGTCCCTCTGGCCAAGGGATTCTGGCACACTGGCACTGCCTGAGCATTACTGCAATGCAGTGCTGTAAAGAGAGATCACACTCCACATATAAACTCAAGCTACAGAGGGAGTACAGCTATCTGTCAGTGAAGGACAAGGGTTGCTACTTTGTCAGTCCTTTCAGCAAGGAGGGGAAGATAGAATGGACTTAAGCTCTTGGGGGATTTTATTCATTTGAGCAGTTGGTAATTTCTGGCACAGCAAAATCTAATACGCAACTGTTTAAGAACAGAGGGAGCAGAAATGACAGTATTATTTTGGTCTTAACATCTCTCCACCAAATATGCAGGACACTGGTTACATGCTGCTTTCTCTGGAGCTATTGATTTTAGCCTCCTTATTCTTCAATTAACATGAGAGATACAGAAATAAACAATTGATGACAAAGACTCCAGTAAGAACAGAACACCACACTAGTAATGTTGAGCTATGTATTAATTTTTCAAACCAAGACATGTCCAGCAATACATGATCAGAACTTTGACAGGCAGTGTTATCCACCTCAAATGGTAAAACTTTAGCAGTGGAAGTTGGCTGAGACAAGTGATTTAAAAAAATAGACACTCTTTGCCTGTTTCCACAGTTCACGTGCACTCTTCATCAAATCTATGCACAGGGGGTTTGATTTAGTCTTTACTGAACTCAAATCTTCACTTTACATCATTGTCCAGATACATATTTTTCTATTATTATTATTAGCAATAATAATTTGTCTTTATCTCCTGATTTTTCTAATACACCTTAGAAAGTAACGCCTAGAGACCAGGAAAGGAATACAGGTGGAAGTTAATGCAGCTGCATGCTTCCTACAAATGTGACTCTCTAGGTGTCCCAATAAAAGCATCACTCTTTGAAAGCTTAAACATATATTACTGTTGAATCATTGGCTGGAAGTAAACTTCTGATGTCTGTAAGATGCTAATCTTCAGAAACAAAATGTTTCATGTTCCATCATCTCAAGTGTGACACAAATTGAGAATATAGGCACTTTGAAAAATCTTCTAGTATAAGTAAATCTGAACAAAAGATATATAAGCAAAAATTAATTTTGAAAGAATCAAAATACAAAGAAAAAAAGATGTTCAAAATACACACTTTTTAAAGTGACTAAACATAAAAAGGGATCTTAACATGAAAACAGTGCAAAACCTAGAAGATACTATCAGGGAGAATCTCTCCCATCTGGCATTGCCATCTTTTTCTCCTTCTTTTCGTTCCAGCCTTGCTGAACAAGCACTCCACATTGCCTGTATTTGCTATTTTATCCGGTTAAACATTTTCCTTTTACAACGGTTTCCAAAGTAGCTATATGGCATACTTCCTCTCGTTTTAAGAAAAGTAGTCCAAGAGTTAATAAGAGTCCCAGCAACCAAGTTTCTTCTGCTCAATTGCATTTGTTTCCCTATTCTGCAGATATTTCCAAACAGCTTTCAAATAAAGCAACCAAGCAGATCCTTATTATTCACGAGGACACTTTTCTTCTGGGTTAAACAACTCTTCATAGAAAAAAATCAAACCAAACCTCAGATCCCACAAGATACACCACCCCAAACCACACAGCACAAAATCCACTTTCTTAGAAATAGGTTCTACATACATAAGGAAAAATTCCATTTCTTCTAAGCCTTCGTGGTCCTCTTTGTTCCCAACTGAATTTGTTTTTACACATTCACTTTTAACTAACAATTCAGTGGCTGTTGCCTTGGAACTCCCACAGACCAGAAATGCTTTGTGTTTTCTCTGTTTGGCACTGCTCTTTCGCAGTTCTGGAGAACTGCAGCCTCATTCCCAAAAACAGTGCTTGGTTTGCTAGCAGAGAGCTCTAAGGCAAAATATAAGATGCACTTGGATACACTGTTTTCTGCTTTTCATGTGCTTGGAGAAGATGCCACAGTTGTGCACATAGGACTGACCAAGAGCTTGGGAGAATTGCACTGAGGATCTTCGCCTGCCTGACCTTGCACCCGACTCAAATTACCTCCCTCTGCAGAGCAAAACAAGACAATCCTGTGTTTGCCAACCTAATCCTCATAGTTCAGTTAGATTTATAATGGACTTTGCATCACTATTGTTCCATTAATTTCTTTTGAAAGAATGATAGAGACAGCAAGACAGGGTCTGCACAAGAGGAGTCTCTCACTACATTTGTCCTTATTCCACATCTGGAGATTCATACCACAGCAGAAGAAAATGTAGCAGAGAATGCAGCAAGTTACTTTTTGCCATGGAAAGAATATTCTGCATGTTCTGTTGTACACACTCATCCATTGGTATTTTGCCACTCTGGTTCTCTTCTGCTGAAAGCCTCATCTCAAACATGAGTAAATGGTGGGTTTTAATCAGCAAAATTCCTTCCTTCATATAATCATACTCTATTTACTCCAGTAAAAATGACATGCATGCATAACTACATTTTACTCATTACTCACTGAAGAGTCAATATCCTATGGAAGAGTAAGTTGCATCTTATTCACACAATCAACACTTCTATTTTAGAACAGAAAATATGCAATCTAGGAAAAAAAACAGCATCAAAATTTCCACAACTAAGGTTGGATCTGTAATACTAAGAACAAAAAATTAAGACACAAACATTCTAGTCTGATCTCACAGTAGATTCAGGGTTATAATAATTTCTTTTATTACATTTAAGTACAGCAAAATCTCTGCATATGTCCTGGATCATATTTGCAACATGAATTTGCTGTAACCTCCAGAATAGTGATGCTGTGAAAAGAAAACTGAATTAGCAGACATGACCTGTATGCACTCGTTACTGCACCTGCACACATATTTTAATTTTCAATGAACTGTCAAATTCCCTGGGAGTATGGACATGACCACTGAAAGGGAATTTTTGAGATACCCAAGGGTTTAGCTGTACTCTGATTCCACCAGTACTGTCAGAGGCATGAGAAAACAGTGAATTTAAAATATTCGTCTTCAGGTAGCTTTCAGAATTGGTACCAAAGCAAGAGAGAAGAAAAACAAGGCAACATACTCAGCTACTTTGGGTTTTCAAAGCTCTGGAGCATTTTTTATTTCCCTTATTTGGATATTCACAGGGGAACAGAGGATAGAAGGACATATATCTACCTGAAGAGATTCCCCTTAATAGAATAAAAATTCCTAGAGTATAACAAAGTATTTCGTTTCGGTCATGTTTGGAGGAAGTGACATTAATTTTTAGTTCTTCTTTCACTCCACTGCTGACAGTGTAAGAGCTGGAGGTACTGAAATGGTTTTTGATCTATCTGCTAAAAGAATGATGGTGACTGCTTCACCAATATGTTAAAGAATATACCCTGTAAGTGAATAATTTTAGGCATGTTCTGGTTTATCTTCTGGAAATTATTCCAGACTTTATGAAGCTCTTTTTTGCACTGGAGACATAAATCCACCATACACTAGTAGAGCACAGCAGAAATTTTCAAGAATGGAAATCTGTCACAGTATTAAATGTCATTTCATAGAAGTTTCTATGTGAATTTCATGAGATTTTCCAGAATGATTTTACTTTTAAAGTTACATATGAAGAAAGGTTTTAGCTCCTTCACAGGGACTAATCATAGACAAGTGCTCTTCTAAGAAGGCCAGCAAGCCACAAAGACTGACCCCAACTCCTGAGCAGCCAGCAGAGCCAGGAGTCCTGCCAGAGAATGCTGAAGAGATCAGCTGGAAGGCAAGCTGACGCTGAGATGCCACTACTTCAAAAACTCATTCCCAAGCTGGGCATCTGTACCCTGCTGCTGCCAAATCCGCTCAGTGAGTGGCCACAGCAGTCAGCTCCAAGGATGAAGCAGATGGAAGAGGAGTTCAGACCAAGTGCAGCCTGCCAGAAATGCCTGTTGCCTGAGGAGGGAGATCATGGTGACTGCTATGCACACCCCAGCATGCCCTAAAACTGTGTGGCAACTTTCAAAGTTCAAGTACTGCCAGGTGCAGTTACACACTTGTCTCTAACGAGAGTGCATCTTATCAGGAGCAGCAAAGACCAGCGGTTTATTTATGGTATAATGGTGTGCTAACAAGGACATTGTTAGAGTGGAGAGACTGAAGAAAATTTGACCCGTTTCATTTTCTTAAATATGTTTCAAAGAATGGCAGAATGTCTTGGGTTGGAAGGGACTTTTAAGATCATCTAATTCCAACCCCCCTGCTGTGGGCAGGGATGCCATTTGCTAGACCAGGTTGCTCAAAGCCCCATCCATCCTGGCCTTGGACACTACCAGGGATGGGGCATTCACAGCTTGTGACTGGAGCACTTGCCAGTAAAGACTGAGGCAAATAAATCATTGAATACCTCAGCCTTCTCCTTATCCTGAGTAACCAAATCTCCTATTTCCATTCAGAGAGGGCTCATATTTTCCCTCATTTCCTTTTTATCACCAACTGTACATATAAAAGATTTTGGATCTTCCCTTGACATTCATGGCCAGACTTAATTCTACCAGGGCTTTAGTTTTCCAAACCTGATCCCTGGCTGCTCAGACAATCTCTGTATTTCTCACCAGCTTCCTGACCCAGGTTCCAGCCTCTGTAAACTTCCTTTTAGTGTTTGAGTTTGTCCAGGAACTACTTGTTCATCCACGCAGGCCTCCTGGCATTTTTGACTGATTTTCTCTTCCTTCTAGATCCTCCTCAGACCACTCCTGGCTGTATCACTGGTGCCCACATGGATCAACAGCAACACATAATGGTCAGTGGACTGTATGAGGCCTGGTAGTCTCTCGGTCACATCACTGCTACAATGTCAAATCAACAAACAGATGCCTCCACGTCTCTCAGAAGAAAGTCACCCGCTACTCTCACCTGTTGCCTTTCCTTAGCTGAGCCAGTTGTTACACATGGAGCAGATGGGGCCACCTTACTCAGCTCCAGCCCCTCCCCTGATGTGAAAGGTCTTTTCAGCCTGCAGAATGGTGAAGTGGCTCTGCAAGGGCACCTCAGACTCGGGGGAAGTCTCTTACTGTTGCAAGCTTTCACTCTCCTCATCACCGGCCCCCCTCCCTCCCTTCTGGGTGTGCCAGTGGGAAAGTTTGGGTCTGTTTGGCTGTGGTTCCACTGCAGACTGCGCTTGGAGCCTGCTCTCCAACCCATTCCCAGCCTCCCTGATGTTCCTCCCCCTTTCCATCATCTCCTGCAGCTCAGCCAGGTGTGTCTGTAGGTTCTGTGCCTAGGCACAGCTTTCACAGGCAGGTCCCTGCACCAGGAATAGGGCCTGGCATTCCTGGAGACTGACACCTGCACTGCAGCCTCCCCCTGCAGCAGCCCCAGCTGGGTGGAGGCACACAGGTGCCACACCACATCCCTGTCACCACTGCCCCCAGGGCTGCCTTGGGAGGCTGGGGGCTGGGTGCTGTTCCTCCTGGCCCTGCCCACACCTATCAGCCTCTCTCGTGGGCAGAGCCCACTGTGAGACTGTGCACCAGTGACTATGTTATAAATACATAAATACACAATGAGCTGCTCAGGAAGAGTGAAATCACAGCCAACAGTCTGGCATTCATGGGAAAAACAGTCAGAAAACAAACATGCACATTAAAGACTCAAATGTCAGCTTCAAACTTACAAGGGGCTATTTATTTATTTATTATCGCTGAGGCAAATGAAATAAAACTACTAAAATTACTAATACCACCAAAAAACAGGCCTCAATTGTGTATTTATTCAAGCCTTCTGACAGTAAGGAATCTAACTAGTGTATTATTTAGTGTTTTGTCCACTCTAGTTTTAAGTATCTCGATGAGCTTTCCAAAGATTTCTTGGCATGACTGCGCTCTCAGGATCTCTTTTTAATTGATAAGCAGCTCTTCTTTCCTTTTTAATTTTCTCCTGTTTTTACATAGTTACTGTCTTGGGGTGACTTTATGATGCGTATCCCCTATCTACGCCCAGACATGATTCCTGTGCCTTTCTGTGTCTTTAAGCTGGGTCCAAGAGAAAGGAAGAACAAAAAAACGGAGTGGTTTTGTGTTCAAGGACACAGATGTACACTCTCCTGTGTTCCTGGCTGCTACAGAGCAGAGGAAAGCACCTTCCTACTTTTCCCAGCTCTTGGCTCCTTTTCTCAGAAGAGAGAGACGGAGAGTTAACCGTCTTTGTTTCCTTGGGACTTTGGCTTCTTCTTCTTCTCTTCTGGAACTGTTCAGAACACCAGAACATCAGAACCTCACTGGGAGACCTTACACCAGCCCGGAGGGGGGGCCCTCCACGCCGAACTCCAGCTCCAAAGGGGAGAGAGAGAGACTACAGCCACAGAAAGGACTAAAATCTTACGAGGTTTTTCTCCGCAGTGAGAGGTTTTATTATTTAGCATTATTCTTCCCCCCGCCCTGTGCCTGTGTGCACTGTGTTTGTTAAATAAATAGGGTTTTTTTTCCTCTCACTTTCCTCCAAGGAAATTTTTTTTTTTCCCAAACCTGGTGGAGGAGGGGTGGCTGTAACCTGCCTTCTATCAGAGGACGTTCATTTCAGATGTTCCTCCGAATTTGCCTCAAACCAGGACTGTTACACATATCACAACACTCTTCCCTTCTTACAGGTTCTATTCTCTGAATGCTCACTATCCTTCAGTTATTTATTATGGGCACTTAACATCATTATGAGTGTTTTCTTTGCCAGTATGTTTTGTAACAACACGTCAACAATAATACAAGGCCTGGATTACCCTGTAATGCTCAAGTTTGTTAGCTGGAGGCATTGGCTTCACTCACTAAACATCTCAGGAATTTGGCACAGCTAACACTAACTATCCAAGGAAAGTCTAGTAGGAATGCCTTGATAGGGAAAACTGAACTCAACTAAGAGTAAAACAGAAGGACAAGAGGCAATGCTGGAATTGCAAAACAGCATACAAGATCATAATTTTATCCTACCTCATTTATAAATAAATATAGGTACAAATTAGGTTTCAGAGGCAATAACAAATGAAAAATGGAGATACTGATGCTTTCTTATCACCACTGTTGTCTGCTTCCTGATTGAGCACTGAACAAAAATTCATTGCAATAATTATGCAAACAGAGAAACCCAGCAGTCAAAAGAGGCAGAGAGGAAAAGATGACTGCAGAGGCTACCTGGGGTTTTAGCCTCCAGCGTGGTCCCCCACAGCCACGGGACACCCGCAGTGCTTTGGGGTTTTTAATGAGTTCTTCTGCTAACACACCTTGTAGAAAACACACGTCACTGGGCTTCAGGGAGAGATTTGTGCTGTGCAATGGGCAGTAAAGTCAGTTCAAGGATACTTTACATTCACGTTGTACTCAGAAACAATTTTACTGTGACTGAACATCTGGCCAAAAATCCAAATTAAACTTTGCTAAAGAGACAAGCAAATATAGGTTTGCGTTGAAAGAAAACGAAAAATGTGGCTCATCAATCCTTTATGGGAGAAAGTGAATGCTTTAATAGGGTTTAATCAATATTTACTGCCCCTCAGTAGCACTTTACAGTTGTGTAATAACAGCAGTGTTAACAAGTCAAATGAGAATAAGGCCATTTAGTTGGACAAAACTGCAGGATCAGGCCCTTAAGTTTAGGCAGTCAAACACATGCTAAAAAAATAACTTCACTTACAGTAGTTAAATTGCAGTGACTCCTGAACAGAAGATAGATCAGAAATAAAACCCCAGCTTTGTAGGAGCAACTGCTAAGAGATGCCTACACAGATGTCTGATGGACATATTGCTGAAGAATGGAATTTTTACTCAAGGAGATCATCAGCTCTTTCAATGAATATCCTCCCACACTTCTCAAGATCTCCTCAAATACGTCAAAGCAATGCCTGGAGTAGTTCTTCAGTAGAGAGGCTGGACTCTCAATCAGGAATAACTTCATTAATTTTGTGACACAGTATGTTGGGGTTTTCTTTTTGCCTTTTCAATCCTATTATCTATTTTGGACCATGCTGAACAATTTCAGATACACTGTATCCCTGTAATATATTTTAATATCTTTAGAATCTAACATGGATTGAACTCATCAAATACATAAATGGTAAGCAAGGGCAAAAACAAGTTAATGGGAATTACATTTCTAAAGAGAATTCTTTCTTAAAAAAATGTAAACAGAAAAAGATCTGATTTTGAATTTATGAATGCATCGTGACTAACCTGATGAAAGAAAAAAATACCTTCATTGAAAATCAAGTTTCTAGAGTGCCATCAAAATGAATACTTAAAGAGAAATACTTTGGAAAGAAGCAAGTTATACAGCAAAATTTCTTCAAATTGAGTCTGTAAGAACATTTGTGAAATAATCTACAGTTTAATAGCAATTATACCACTGTCTACCATTCAAATGCCATGTGGGGATACATACTAGGTCTAGCTAGGACTAACTAGATTTAACTATAAATCCTGAAGTAGTTCAGTGCTTTCTCTCCAGATGAGTCAACACTGACAACACTGATGGCCCAAACCACAGGATACCAACAGTCAGTGGAAGAGAGCAAGTTCTAAACTGTGTCTTTTCCATTTACCAGAAGTAAATGAGATGGACACAAAAAATCCTACCTGAAGAATAAGAGAGCAGTGCAGTCCTCTGAAGTCAAATCAAATGGTCAAGACAGGAAACTTTATAAAGCTTTTTCTCCACTTGAAGCAGAAACCCAGATGAGTATATTATATGTGCAAGAAATAAGGGCATGAGCAAAATTTTGACAAGTGGGTTGATGGAATAAGATTGGATTTCCACAAAGCATTCAGAACAGATGAGTTTTTGGATGAGCTTGCAGAACAGCATGATCTTTAAAAGGTTTGTCAGAATGCCAAACCGGGATGATCACCCACTGAAAAACAACTTTCCAGGATATGGTACTAAAGACACAGAGAACAAAATCATTCCAAAAAGATTTTCATTAATTTAGCCAGAACAAAGTTAATAATCCATGACGTAAATGTTTCTTCTTTCACTAGCTTGTTAAAAACGCTAAATTCGCCCCTAGAAAAATACTACAGCTAGAGGTTGACAGAGATTAGCTTATTCTTCTTCAAAGTCATTAAATAAATAATTAACCAACAATAGCTGGTAAGTTACCTTGACAACAAACAATTATTAATATGAGACTGCCCAAGGGAGAATGAGGCAGGGATTTCCAAACTGTGGTGTTAATCAAAGTACTTCAAAGCAACACAAAGACTCGGTGCTGGCAGGCAGGGCACTGCCTCTGGTGGATTCATGCAGCCTGATACAGAGCTTGGAGCTCCTGCAGCCTCTGGCAACGGGGGTAATTCAGTGATGTACTTCTGTACAACAAAAGGTCACCACTATTTTTTTTAAACAAGAAAAAGGAAACAGAAAATTGCAAGTACCTGAATTACAGGACCATTAATAACACGTCAGTCACACTCAGAAATTAATATGAGCCGTAAGTCCACAAGGTGTTACATAAGGTATACTGGCAAAACCTATAAAACATAAATGAAGCTATACACTTCAGGTATAACTGCTGTCTTGGGTTTTGAGACAAAACTTCAGGAGGAAAAACTCCGGACTGAGTGTCTCCTCCAAAGGGAAAATGGCCTCCCTTTTTCCTCCACCAGTAAGACAAGTGGGTCACAGCAAGTGAGAGTGGAAAAAAACCAAACTGTTTATCAACACCAAACAAAACAGGGTAGAACAGGGGAAAAAAATCCTCAAAATACAGCAAATCCCCGGAGAGGGAACAGACACGCGGGCTCGGACCAGCCGGGGCCACCCCGCGGGCCCGCTGGGGCCGCCCCTGCAGGTTCTCCGCACGGGCGAGGAGGGAAGGGAGGCAGTGAGGCAAGGGGAAGGAAAGGGAAAAAAGAACAAGAAAAAAACCAACAGAACCTTTTCCCAGCTGGCTGGAACACAAAGGAATCCCAGAAAAGCAGCACAGCGCTCCCGGAGCCCCCGGGCCGCTGGGCTGAGCCGTTCAACCGCCCCGCACCGGCCCTGGCTCCGCCCGGCCCCGGGTCCGGCTTAAAGGCACAGCGGCCTTGGGCACGGAGCGGACGGGTAAGGAATAAAGCGGCTTCAGAACGTCACCCCAGGACACCTGTGCACGAGAAAAGCACCCTGTGTTCAATCTATAGACACTTAAAAATATACTGGGGGCGGCTAATTCAGAGAGCTCTCACGTGTTCCCTTTGTCTTTCATGCCAATGCAACTGGACATGAAAGTTATGGCATCAGCTGCCAAAAGGTGAACGTTTTACTTCTGCGCTTCTTTGTCTCTCTCTCTCTCTTAAGTTCATAGAGAAGGCACTAATGGGCTAAGCAGAACATTACCATACCATTCTCTCAAAGACAGTTTCTAAGGTGGTATCATATTTCTGGAAGATAGAAGCTGAGAATGTTTTGCTTCCCAAAATCCACATTTGGGAATCATCAGGAAAAGGGTCCTTATCTAAGGGTCCTTATCAATGAAATTTAGTAATAGGACATGAGGCTGTTGGTGCTAGCAGACCAGTTACAGTTTTAGCAAATTAGAACTTGCTCAGAGGCCTGTCAGAGCCCTTCAGATGAGCCTCTGAATTAGATTATGCACAGATGAGCACAGGCAGCAATACTCAAAATCCCGCTGTAATGGAAGATTATTCCCCAATGAGTGATTTGTTGGTGCAGCACAGATAATTTTTCATCATACTGGAAATTGCTTTGATCCTCTGAAATGAGCGGCCTTTGTTCTCATTACAGCATACCTCAGAGTTACTAACAAAGATCAAAAGTGTCTTTTCTTTCTGAGCCAAGACAGGCATAGACTTTCCCCTGTGCAGGAAGAATACAGCCACATTCAGAACTACAGGGGGTATGATTGGCAAATGCCATTGCCAAACTTTGCCATGGCTAGGGCAGAACCTGAGCCAGCAGAGCTTCTCTTCAAGGAGGAACTCTTCATATCTGTTCCTTAAAGGATTTCAATTTCTGCAGCTACAACTTTTTAGTAGAGTGCAAATAAGTAAAATTAACAACCCTATCCCCCTGGGTCATCTTAACCCACCTCCATTCCTGACCATCTCCCTGCCTCTCCCCTGGGCTCCTGTAAGCCTCACGCCTTGTTCTTGAGAAACTCTTCCAAGCCAGGACTTGAGTTCCCTCTTGCAGGAGCCCTGACCCCACACCACCCTCCTGACCAGGCTGTGGCAGCCCAGGCTGGTGACAGCCCCTCCCCAAGCCCTAACCAAGCCCCTTCTCGATCACTCCACCACACACACCCACACTGGACAACCCACAGGCTCAACCACTGTGTCCTCACTCAACCCATCTCAGTTAAAGACGAAGTTTGCAATTAGAAGATATCAAGCAAGTTTATATTCTAAGTCCCACTAAAGCTTACAGCTATATCCAACACCTTCAACAGTGATACAAATGAGATTTTTAACTGTGTCTAAAGTAAACCAAAACACACAAGGCCCATTGAAAGTCCAAGGCCTGTGTTTCTAAATTATTACACTATCACTGGAAGTAGCACCTATTAAATAATATTTAAATTACTGCAAGAAAAATTCTGGCATCTGGGATAAATTGCCAAGAAATGTCAAGATGGTGCTAACACCAGAGTCAAATGTGTTATCAAACCCCGACACTTGAACTAGCAGTGCATATTTCACACGCTCAGACAATTATCTGCTGCTGGAAACTTCTGAGACTGTTGAAAAGGGACAGACTGAATACATCAGCTTGATTCAGTCCATTACCTAAATATGAAATGCTCTACAGCCCAATACCTATCAGAGTTCTGTTATCCTCCCAGATTAACTCTTTCACAACAGAGGTCTAATAAGCATAAATACAATAAGCAAGCAGTAATACCACAGGACTATGATGGCACAATATTTTTCAAATATAGAAGGATTCTTAAGACAATGAAATATGCAAAATCAGCTCTGGGTTAGTGTAACCATTTCATGGACGTAACATCACAACTAAAGCACTCAGTCCTGGAAAATAAAATAAATTGATAAACTCAAGGAAAGCTGACCAAAGGTTACATCCTCAGATTTATCTGTACTCATTTGATTCCTCCTCTGAGTTAATACAGCCGAAGAAAACTGTCCCATGGCAAAGTCCTAAGATGGGATTTTTTCTGCTGTGCACAGCTACTGACCTGCAGCATCTGAAGATAGCCTTCCTGTGGATCACACAGCAGGGATGAGATACGGTGGTTGTTCCTCATGCACCTCTGGTTGTTGTCCCTTGAGAGAGGGAAGATTTGCCGGATAACTGTCATCCTCCCCAGAGCACTGTGCACCAACTCTAATATTTCATTATCAGTGATTTCCTGTGAATGGAGACACACTCATTTAAAAACATGTATTTGTCCAGACAATTTATGTATTTCTTTCATTATTGGTTAAATGTTTTTAAAAACACAATAGGAGAAAAATATTACAGATGCACATGCTTAGTCTAGGCCAAATGTTATTTTATGTTTAATAACAACAATGCTATTTTTTTATACATCATCTGAAACCAAAGAACACAGCCTAGCACAGTACCACCTATCTTGGCAATACAACAATTTTGCAGATAAAGTTCCTCGAAGGAAAGCACCAAAATGGTCTCAATAAATTTCTTAAAAAAAAAAAAAAAAAAGAGCCTTGAAATGAAATTTATATAGAAAGAATTTTTGTTTGACAGACTAGAACCTCACTATATCCTCAGGACAAAATAACAATTGAAAAACATAACAGTCTTCAGAAAATATGGCTCTTTCACCTGTGAACAATGGTACAAGAAGGCACTTTTCCTGTTAGTACAATAGATCATTTCTGCAGACTAATCCTGATAATGACTCAAGGAAGTCTTTTGAGCTTGTCTGTATTAGAAAATAAAAAATAGGAGAAACTTTATGGAGAGGTTTGACACATTTAGGAACATCAGTTTCTGCACACAGAATAATGTGGGATAAGATATAAGGAGACCTCAAGGACAGGCTGCTTTTCTTTCCAGGCTTCACACTTTCTAAAGTGTCCCTGCAGACCTTCAGACACCCCAACCCTCTAATCCATCCTGGGGCAGAACCTGCATCTACTGCTCTTACAGGGAGACTGAAGCCAGCTCAACTCCATGCTTTACACATTTTGTATTTAAAGAAACACACAAAACAAAACCCCCTTTTTTTACCCCAGTTTGAAAATCAGGGGCTCAGCTGATCCTGAAATCCTAACCAAGGTGCAGCTTGTGATGTTTTTTGTCCTGGCAGGGGTTCACTGTGAGGAAAGGCAGGCACTGCTGCTGCACTCACCCCCCAGGCAGCTACTGTCCATCCCAGCCCCTCATCAGGGCCACCAGCAGCATCTGCAAGTCACATCAGCCTGTCCCCAGCACAGCTGGACTGGCCTGGCTGCACAGCTGGGCCAGCCCAGTGTCCAGCCTGCACAGGGCTCTCTCAGCCCCTTGCAGTTCAGGGGGCTGAAAATAACTCATGTTGCTGCAATTACTTGGTCAACAGGGCCCATACCTTGTGTCATCAGCAGAAGTGAACCTGGCCCTGGACATTTAACATTCAAGAAAAAAAAAATTATTTTGTTTTCTTGCTATTTTCTCTGTCAAGCTGTGAGTGAAATGACCATGGGGTTATAATAATTACTTGTTATGGTTGACTAGTACTGTACCTTGGCTCAATTTAGAGCTTCTTTGCCAATTTCCCATCTTTTTTTAGGAAGGTGAATTTTTAACTTTGCAGAAGGTGAAATTCATTGCATTAATGACAGACCAACTGGTGTGGCATGAAAACAGTAAATCAGAAAACAAATATATTCTTATAGAAGGCAAAGGTTTTGAGGCTTAATAGAAAATGTAGCACCACCTGCAGCCTTACAAGGAGACAGTGTAGCAGACCCCCAAGCTCTACAGACCCCTCCAGATTTCTCCTCTGTGGAGCTGAGGGCTGTTAAAACCACACAGCGTGTCAAAGCTGAAGTCTGAGGGAGAGACAGTTTTATGGCACAGCTTTAACTCATAACCTCCTAGACTGCATCCCTTGGTAGGCACACTCAGGCCAAATGGCTGAAAACAGAAAAAAAAAGCATCACAAATCACCCAAACCTTCAGTTCTGCTCTCACCACACACATTTTGTGTTGCCTCTAGGTGATACACAGCCTGTCAAAGATGTCTCAGAAACACAAATGTTGGTCATTTGTGGAAGGGGTTTATCTGTTTATTTATCTGCACACACAGAACTTCAGTTAGTCTGCAATACCACGTCATATTGCTCAGGGGAATACTTAAATCCACTTTAGTCGTGCTCAACTATCATAACACAAATCGCAAAATAAGACAATTATGTTTCACATTACAATCTCTATTTTCCTAGAGGTAATGACAGAAAATTATAAATTTTAATGACATTAATAATTTAAAGACCTGAAACATATTTCCAGAGAACACATCCCTGAGAAAACTGGAGGATTAAACAGAACAGCAGTGAGAACAAGGATGCCTGTGGAGACAAGCTAGCGATTTATTTGGATATTTCAGTAGTATTAATACTGTTTTCTGGGTTATTCTAACTCCCCTCAATGCACTATTTACATCTATAAATGAACACTTGTTGAAAATCCAGAAAACATCATTCAATTAGCTATTTTTCTAGAAGGTTCACCACAGCTTACCCTGTAGATAGATTTATTCAACATTTACATTTTGCTGGCTTCTCTGCATCCCACATGAACAGACACACACACACACCTATAGATACACACATATATGTAAATAAAAAGATCATTCTTTTAAAGAAAGGACCCCATCCACTTTTCTTACCCCAGAAAACATTCTAATACAAGTGTGCACGATCACCTGTCCAACGCCCATCTTCATTGTCCTCCCACACATCCAGCACTACCTCACTTCTTTTTACCCAATGCTCCCCAAAATCTCTGCAGGGATGTAGTCATAATTAAAATTAATTAGCTCTAGTCCTAGAAATAAGGCCTCTGCATTGGGTGTCCAGATGTCTTTCTCAGATCATAGTGAGTGCTTATACAGTAAGAGATCCTCTGATTTAACAAAATATTGTTCCATACTAAAAAGTAATTCTCTTGGGGGGAAAAAAAAAGCACACAAAATGATAGTTAGTAAAAGCTGGACAAAGCAAACAACAAACCCCACCACTGATTTTAGTGTGGAACTCACTGATAAAACAACTCATCCAAGCTCATCTCTGACCTTGCTCCTAGCTGACAAAGACTCTTTCTGTGTAATTTCACAGCATTAGAATTAGGTCAGTTCTAAGCCCTACAAATTTCTTTGGGCAGGATGCAGGTACACATGGAGTACAGTTTCATGTCTATGTATAACTTTCAAGCATTTATCAGAAAAAGAAAACCCACAGATTTTTGTGGAGATAAATGAATCAATAAAAATTCTGTGGTGTTAAAGAGAGTGGCCAAAGGAGACAAGTGAGATTTCCTTAAGCAAGTAATAGAGTACCTGGAATACAATTAGAATAAAGTGTAATTGCAAATTGCTACATTTTGCACTGAAATATGTCATTTACTAAATCTTATGAAACTTCCACATTGTGTTCCTTGTATTTCTACTCCATTTTTTAACTTATTTTTTACTCTGTATTTTTGTATAATTTGAGAATATCTTAAAATGCTTGCCCTACTTGCATTCATAAATGCTCATTAAAAGGTCTGGATTTTTCCAATGAAAAGTAAGACAAGGGGAAGTGTTAAAGATTTACTAACTTCTGGTTATCAAAGTGAACATAAATATCATTACACAGATAGATGCTTTAAAATGAAACAAAGAAAATAATCTTAGGTACCTCCATATGAAGAGAAAAAGTGAGCAGAACCCCAGTCCTGGCTCTACCCAAACAAAAATGAGGCCATAAAAATTTGCACAGGGCCTAGCTGCTGATCACCCAAAATGCATATAATAAAGGCATTTCTAGAAAAAAAATTTCCAAAAAAGTGAAAAAAACCCACTGCATTCATAAGGGTTTTTTTCTTCCAAAGTGAGTTTTCCCAGTATGACTCTACAGCCATGCTCTAAGAAAACTCTGCTCATCATTCATTATCTAACACCTTCCTACATGCTGCCCTTGGGGAAAAAAGTAGCTTGCTGAGATAGACTTTATCTGATAATTACTATTCTATTTTCTGCTCAATTTTTCTCAATTTAAAAAAAAATGTTTTATAAATGAAAATTATAAAGAAGTGCCCAGATGACAGCTGAGAAGCCACTTGATTCTCAAATCAAGAGGACCAGTACCTGCAGACATATACTGGGCATGTGTGATGTGGTGAAAGGAAAGAATACAAATATTGGCAGAAGCAAAGGAGATGCAGGATAGAAATAGAAAGTAAGAACCAGGGTGTTGATGGGACACTTTCTTGTCCCTCATAGAGAAAACTGCCTCCTATAGACAATGAAACAGTGGTGAATAGAGACCTGTAAAAACAGCAGAAAAAAGAATTGAGCTTGAGTCCAGAGAAGGACTAGAAGAAAGATCCTTTGAGTGGATGTTCTGAGAGGGAAAAGGAAAAGCATCAATACCCATTTTTCTGCACTATGCTCTGACTGATCACCTGGGCTGAGCTTGGGTAAGTTCTCTGTCCACTAAAGATCTATAAATTAATCTGCTGGCAACACCACCAGCATCATTTGGAAGGTGTCATCTGTCCAAAATGGAAGAATAAGGTCAACTGCTGTCTAAAATGTTTGACTGGTAGTCAAGAGATGAGGACAATGTCATTCCCACGTGGCCCAGAGCTCCCCAAGTCCCTTAGCACTCTAACTTCCTATCTAAGGCTTCTTTGATGAAATGTGTGCTCTTGCTATATTTCCAAATTTTTTTATTACTTTTCCTTCAAAAAAAATTCCAAGAACTTTTCCTCCTACTTCACTTCTCCCTTCTCTTTTTCAGCTAAGAGAGCTTTTCTGGCAAGCATCATCATAGCTGGGAAGAATTCAACCAAATACATTACAGCTGCATTTGCTTTAGTAGTTTCTCTGTGCTTACTGACTCAAATATTTTCAAAACAGTATCTTATTGAGGACTGAAAAGAGAAAATATTTAAAAGCAACTTTTTCTGGGTTTTAATCAGAGTTTAGTTTGATTTTTTAATTAAAGCTTACAAGAATTTCAGTTGTCTTCTTACCACTGAATACTTTGCCTTCCTATGGGCTTGGAATTTGTATAATACTCTATTTCTACAGCTATTTGTTTCAAACTTCTTATTGAAAAAAGATTTCCACCAATAACAAACTGGTCCCTACATTTTTTTTTTTAAGACTGTTTTTGCTTATATATATATCTAAAAGCTTTTGATGATTTTTAAAAGCCCCAGTTATTCAGCTCATGTTCATACACGAAGATCAACTGGCTTTCCACATTCTATGTGTAAAAAAAGCATCTTTGAATTTGCAAGAGCCATTAAAAACACTACTTATCTTTCTGCTGTCCACCCCACAATGCTGCAGCATAAGCTGTTTGATTTTTGTTTGTTTGCTTTTAAATGGGACAAATAACAGCACAAGTTTTTCTAAGTAATAAAGCAAAGAGCCCATTTTCAACCTTAGATTCAAGTTTCTCTGCATAGCATTAAACTGTACGTTGAAATACAGGAATTCAGAAATTCAGTCACCCATTGAGCAGTCCCTGTGAACACCTCCTCACTTTTTAAACCATTGTGCCATCAGAAATACCCACAGGGGCTGGCACTTAACCTACGAGGACTTCTTTATCCCATAGTACATTCCTTTCTAGTGCCTACCTGATCTTTTAGGCAGTAAAATAACAAAATTTCTACTAGTTCTTCCCACTATTCCTGTGGTTGCAGTTTGAGAATTTAGAAGCGAATACTGAATTTCAGCATTTGTTAGTCCATATGGTAAAGAATGTGGTGATTCTAAAACTAAAAAAGAAGTTATTTTGTGTTAATGACAAATGTTCCTTTGTGTCTGCTCTGATGTGGATTGATCTGAATCAATGAGAATCAATGTAATGCAAAAGCAACAAATGAAAACAAAAAATCAAGAAGGAGCTCTGATCTTTAGCTTTCAGACTTATTTTTTACACCTTACAATTAAATCTATTCTTAAAACACTAAAAGTGCAAGAAATTCATTACTAGGCATACTTCTATCCAAAGCACACACAATTACCACATAATCCTCCATTACAAATGACTGATATCAAGAAACACGACGCTCAGTTCATCCCTGGCTAAGTCAAATCGCTGAGGTGATCCCAAGGGTGGATTTGGCTGACAGAACCTAATCAAAAAGAGTCATTCCAGCTTATTCACTGGTAGGCAGAGAAGGATGGAGGTCTGTGATGACTGGAAATCAACCATGAGTCACAGATCCCAAACATTCTTGTTTACCATGAAAAGTACAGAATAAATGCTTTGATAAGAAGTATATGCAGTGACTCTTTGCATAAACTGCCACTGTCATAACCATATTGAAAAAAGCTGTGTGGACAGACCTAGAACAGAAGGTGCAGATCAGAAAATACCCAGTGGCATTCCAAACACTGTTGTATTTGTCCTTGCATACTGACACTGAAATTGTTTAGCTGACTTATATAATGTGAGTAGGATGCTGAAAAATAAAGAATAAAAAGCAAGAGCAGAACCAGGTATGAAGAGAGATAATGGGACGGAAGAAGGTAACCAAGGAAGTTGTTCCTCTACGTTCTCAGATCATAAACCATTCTCCAATACTAGATGTAGTTTCCACTGCAGAAGATTAAATTGTATTTCCTTTATATTTCCAGAGTGAAAATGGGATCATATTCTTGTTTTATTTGTACTGCTATACCCAGGTTTTTCAGCCTTTTCATAGGGTCATATTTTACCAAGCTTTTATCACACTTAGTGCTCTCCTCTACATTTGCAACATTGTTCTGCATGTCTTGTTTTTTTTTCAAAGTGTTTTGCCCAAAACTTGCAATATTGTTCCAACAAAGCCAAGCTGATATCAAACAGAGCGAAATAATTGCCTCCCTTATCTTACAATGGATGTTTCTGGTATCCTATCTGAGGACTACATTTGCTAACTCAGCAGGACCACAACAGGACTGATTGTCACTCTGATTTTATCCACAAGCATTCTAAGCTGCTCCTGCAGATGCTCACCACCTATACCCCATTTTGTAGCCACAAGCAAAACACTCATCACTTCTCTGTATTAAATCTCACCTGGTGGAATGCCTCAGATTCATCTAAATAATCTGGAAGTACCAGCAATATGTTTTTAAAAGTCTGGTCATAATTAATAGTCTCTATAAAGTCAGAATCAGGGAACTAAGTAAAAACATTAAATTCTCATTTTTCAAGTAATCACCTCTCACTTTTCTTTATCTTCTGCTATACCTAAACTTTTTCTTATTACTTTTCATGGTCTCTGGTATGAGTCCTTTTGCAACACAAAGGGATTATTTTATAATCCCTTTGTTACACCTTTACAGTCTTCCCTAGCCCTTTTTTACAATCACTTTTTCTTTAGAATTCATCTCTGATTTCAAGTTCTGTGAAGATAAGCCACTGGAACCATAAGGATACCTTGTTATGCCTTCATCTTCAGAGAATCCCACAGTTCTTTTGCCACCCTTTGCTTACTGTATTATCTTTCCAAAAGCATTAACAGTTTCCCAAAGCTGTGAGGTTGGACAATCTTTGTATTGATGTCTGTTAACCCTTCTGTCCTCTTCCCACCTCTCCCTCTTCTCCAAAAAGTGCATGTTGCCATGGCATGACCACTTTCACACCAACTATCTTCTGGCTTCTAGCCCATTCTTCCTCAGCCATAATGAAATCTGAACTGATGACTGCCTTAACTTTTTAAGCACGTACAGATAACGTCAATCAAAGGAAATTTGTGAAGCCCTGCCTGTATCTCAACCCTACTTTTTCAGCTGCCAGGGAACTTTAAATCTTCCTTTAATTTCTTGTCTTTGGGGCATTTTTGTCCAAAAAAAATGCTCTTTCAAAAAGAGTCTTCCTCAGTGTCTTCTGTATATTTCCAGGCAAAGGTTTGTCCTTCTCTTCAGCTTCAGAGCAGATATGGATGGTTTTGACATGTTACGCTCTTCATCCTTACCTGCCCTTCACAAAAAGTGTTCTCCTATATCAATGAGTAGTCTTGGGCTTTGCCTGACCCTGTCTTACAGCTTTCAATTAAACTTCTGAATAGTTAAAAAAGAAATCTAAAAGAGGACATCATAGTAGTGAAACAACTCATTCGAATTATCTGCCAAATTCTGTACCATTCCACTTGCAGGAAGAGTAGCTCATTACCTTTTCTACTGATTTACACATAAAAACAGTGAATGTTTAGAAACCTGGAATCAGAATTAAATACATTGATAGAAGGAATAAAATCCTGTGTTTAATTTGACTATATTTTTGTTCCATATTACAGTTTTGCAGAATAATTTATCTTTTCTTTACCCTTGGAATGGAGATTTCAATTTCAAAACTATGAAATGTCCCACAAAAAGGAAAATATGGTTTCTAATTCTATTTATACCCCCAGACCTACTGCTGCTGCTAGTAAAGAAGCAGACACAGGCTCCTGGAGCACTGTTCCTGGTGCAACCACATCCAAATTCAGTTTCAAGTATTGCTCTTGTACCTCTCCCACAGACACATGCCCTGGGGAAGGCACAGCATTTTCTCAGAAAAGGCAGAAAAAGAGAAGGGGAGAATAAAAAATGTCATGAGGAGCCAGCAGAGATGCTTGATGTCAGGTATGAAAGAGAAAGAAAAGTAAGAGAAAAGTAAAAATAATAAAGAAAACTAGGGGAAAAAAACCCAGGAAACAAACATCCAAAAAATAGGGGCCATCTGCAACTGTGCCAATCTTGCCAAAAGAAGCAGCAGCAGATGGCTATCAAAGCTGCTGGGTCACTTCAACCATTAAAGGTATAAACAGCAAAGGTTCAAACAGAACACCAGATATGTTCTAACAGATCTTCCATTGGGTCAAAACTGCAAGCAATTGGCAGTTCCCAACACAATCAATGATAATAAAATGTTTTGGACTATTCTGGAGACACAGCTAAACATGGAGTAATCATAATTTGGAAGAGTTTGCTTTTACACAGACAAGAATCACAAGTATTCTTGCTTTTAACAAGCTACCTGGCATGTTTAACCCAGAATTCAGGTAGCATCACTACCTAAATGAAAGCAAGGGATTATTTAGTAATTCTAGATGAATAAAAACAAAAGTGCAGATGATGAAATATGAATCAAAAAGAGGGTGGGTAGTTAGAAATACATTTCTTTTTTTTCCCCCTCTAATCTCCACTACTTTTGACAGATCTGCAATTTTGAAGCATAACGTTTGAAACCAGAAAAGTGGACACACAAATATGTATTTTTAAACCAGGAGGGTTTTTAGGACTTTGGCTCTGAAGAGCACACATGAGGGCATGATACTGTCTGAAAAGACCAATCCCTGTGTATTCTCTTGTCCTAGAAAACCTGCCAGGTAACGTTTCTACCTTCTAACCCCACACAATAAATTCAACTCCCAATTTGCCAGCCTTTTTCTAAAGATGACCGAGTCCTTTCTCACCAGCATGCCATCCAACCTGAACAGTTACCTCAGCACAGACCCAGGCTATTGAAAACCAGCAAACAGCATTTTGTCAGTACAGCTGTGTAATTCAAGATCAACTCATGTTCCACATTTGTTCATTTGCTCTGTAATAAGTTTATCAGCCCTACGCATTTAAATTAGCTCAACCAAACCTTGGTGGCCTTGCTTAGGTGAGGAAAAAGTGATAAAATATTTCTAACTCTGAAACTTAACTCCTATTCTACCATATGGGAAGGTGCACAAAGGAAAAAAAATAACCAAACACAAGTGTTTATTGGATTGTCAGTACAGAGAGAGTAAAGTAGATTTAATTAAAGTAAGAAGACAATAAAATCTCTTACTGAAATGATACCATGCTATATAGTCATTCTTACTACAGCAAGGTAAGTCCAAGTTTCAGATGCTCACTGGCTTGATGAGAGGTGGGAAACAGAGCTCACTGTAAGGTGTTCTGGGTCAGGAATCTCAGCAGTTCAAACTGTGCAAAGCCCTTAAATGGTTCCCTGAAGTGCAAAAGGCCTGAAAAGCCTGTTTACAATCCAGTGCTCTTCATACAAGGAACCTCAGTGGAAAAAAAATTGTCCCTGTGTTCTCTTCCTGCTACTGCCCCTTCAATCAGCCAGCCCTGCACTTCTGTTTCCTTGCAACAGCATCATTAGGTCACATGGTGAACAGGGAAATAAATGTAGGGTCCTTAATCTATCCAGGACAATAAAAGGACTGACTAAGGTTTTGGTCCATTTGCATAATGGACCTTTACTCTTGTGGAAACACATCAAAAAGAGCTGATTTGACTGCTGGGAATTAAGGGTTAATTCCATTCCACACATCACAGTTAGAATCACCATCATCTTTTCCATCAAATGTTCATGCAGTTCCCACTACCAGCAACAGGAAACACGTACATGGAAAGCATGATCAGTCTGTCTTCTTATTAGCATCGGAGGATGCACACTTAAATAAGAAGCAAGCCCTAAGAAACCTCCATTTTTCTATGGATGCATCCATGGGGATGCTCAATGCACCTTCTTTTCACAGCAGCTTTAAGCACACGCCCAAACTCCAACACTTGTGTTAAAGAAAGGACAGCCAAGACATTTCCTCTTCCTTTTGCCTGCAAAGATTTCTCCAAAACTTCATGAGTCTATAAAGCTTCTATAATTGTCTGTTTGGACTTAATTGCATTTTGAGACATAAATTGTGTGCGCTGGTATTTTTCACTAGAAAGTTATACTCTAAATTCACACGCTGCTCTCAAGCTTCTCTACCCAGTCTTTAGGCCCAAAGGAGACAAAACAAAAGCTTGCAAAAGAGAAGCAGAACCGACACCCTGTGTGATGTGTTCGTGTGTGTACGTGAGAGCACACGTTAGCGCATCAGTGCCGAGGGCTTTTATCACGATGTTACAGGCTCAGGCTTCGTGAAGTGAGGTTTAACATCTGAACAATAACAGCAGCAGTAAAAAATTCACAAACACTCCCTCTCTGTAAATGTTTAGGGAAATATGCACTGCATTATCTTTATGTGAATATAAACACTGGCTCTCTGGGCATCTTGCTGACGTTTTGTAGTGGGTCATTACAGCAGATGACAAACCAGGAGGTACTTAAATGTAACAAGGACTAGGAAGAATTTATAAAGCCTTTACAAGCAGGGGTTTGACTCGCTTTCCCTAACCCCTCTTTAATTACAGAGCCTCTCTAATGCCACTCTATACAGTTTATAGTTACTATTAAAAGTTGCCTATCCAAAATTATTAGCTAGGTGCAAAGAAAGGAGTGAGAAATTAACAAAGGAATTGGCTGTTAAATTAGAAGCTATGCATTTATAATACAAAAATAAGACAGTGAACACTGTCCTTTTTAAATTAGATATTTTGTATCTTTTAATAAATCATTATTTAAACCAGAAATTTATAAAATACTGCCATTTATCAGTGATTTATAAATGACTATATATTGTGCAACATTTCATTGTCTTTTAAATGAGAATCTGAACAGATTCCCATTAGGGTATCATGGCACTAAGGTAAAATAAATAATCATTGTAGCAGGGCAGGATACCATTTGCTGCAGAGGGAAAACAGCACATTTTGAATTTAAGCTATTCTGGATCTTGGCCAATACACCAACACAGTTCTGCACTAGAGAAAGCCCGTGTAGCATGTAAATACATATTTCAATGGACTAAACTTGCAAGTAGCCTCAGTGCTCTTTCCTCTCCTGGCATCTGTGTGCAGGCTTTCACAGCAGTGGAGGGTGAGCTTCTGGCAGGGAGATGCCTGTATTTGAGATTTCTTATGAGATATTCTCTGCTTCCTAAATAGCTAATGAAATAGTGTCAGCAGGAAGGTAAAAATGAAGTCTCCCAGCTGCTCTGAGGTATACTAGAAGCTTTCTCTTGACCTCTGGTGTTCAATCTATGCCAATTCAACTACGACAGACAAGCAGTGACACCACTGAGTTTGAACCTTGTGCCATTCAAAAAGCAAAAATGCTACATGTATGCTCAGTTTGGTGTGTCAAAACATATGAAACAAAAGATGGTGATGAGTGAATGTAGCGAGCTGTGCTTTCTCTTTTGACTTTCTTACCTCATTTACATAGACCCAGTGACTATCCTTTGATGCAAGGTTGGTTTCCACAGCCTACAAAAATAAAAAGAAACATAATAATAAAAATAAATAAAACATGGGAAATATATTCCAGAGAGAACTTATATAAAAATGTACTGTAAAGCTAATTTTTATTGTTTTCAGTGCTACTGACATTGTTTCAGTATAGTTCTTTTCATCTCTTCCTCTGCTGCTTCATAACTAATTGGTGGTAGCCACCTTTCTCTGACTTCAGTTCCTAAACCAAAAGTACCCTGACTGTTTACATGTACCACAAAAGCACACTGGGGCAGGGTGGTACCTCAGCATAAGGGATCCTGTGGTGAATAATTGCACAGAACATGCCGTTCATGAGATCTAACTTATCTGAGATATATCTAATGCATCCTACTCGGCTTTCTTTTCAATATGCCTCTCAAAATATATTGTCTCTGGCTCACTATGCCTCTGATAGCTTATCTGTTAACTAACCTAGTTAATTCAAAACATGACTGTGAGATGCTCAAATGAAGTCCATGTGTGTCATCCTCTCTTCGTATTTACATAAGGCTCAAGACAAAGTTATGATTCGCATGGTCACTTTTTTTGTCTTCCTGGTACGAACTCGGATAATCACTATATATTATAAAGAAACAGCCCATCTCAGCAGTTTGAATATTTATCCATACACATATAACCCACCAGGAAGTTAAAACTGGGGAAGACTGCACTACTAGTACTGAGGGAGAAGCTCAGTGGAAGGATCCAGCAACATACATAGAAGTTCCCTTTGTTTGACATAGATGAGTTCACTTCAAGACACTTAATAGTCCAATAAAATGACAGCAAGCATGGAGAGATGTACACTACACTGCCAGTGATATTGTTAACGCCCTGCTTAATACATGGTTAAACAATTATTGCTGTGTGTTCATCTCTCCTAATAAAACAGTGCACACATGTATTTCAGGAAGCAGTTCATTACACAGTTTTGAATGTTCCTGCCTTCAACCACTTCTTTCCTCTGCGCCAGTACGACCCCATTTATTGAAAAGATATTCTTATCTCTCTGTTATAAATGGCCCTATGAACCCAGTTAAAAAAACCCCAAACAAATACAGATGAAAAAAATACTTCGAGTTACTGGGTTTTAACCTGGATAATTTCCACACTATTTCAAAAACTACTGCACTAGTACGGAGAGGCTCTGTAGACTGTAGCACTGGGCTGAGCAGGAACATCATCAACCACCTTCCTCTTCAGAACACATTTGCATAATAAGCCTCTCAGATATTTAGTGTCAGATGGGATGAATCACCTTCTCTTACGACACCGACTACAGATGACTGGCTCAGAATAAACACCCACGACTTCTAAGGCTGCAGTGGAATGACAAGAGATCCATCCTTAATACAGGCTAAGGGATATCCGATCCCTTCAAAAACATGAAGCAGAACTTCACTAAGTAACCAACACCAGCATCTTTAACAGTAATCTTAGCTTACACCGTGTCCTTAAAAATGGTATCAATTACTTGCCTAAGTAACTGTGTTGTAAAATTTTGCTCATTTGTGTAGCCCACACAAACATACGAGAAAATTGTGGGCAACATACATACCTCCACCTATTTCTCATGTCCACAAGCTGAAATACTCCTTTAAAGAGACAAAAATCCCAAGAGAAACTGCAAACTCATCAAATGAGGAAAATCACCACCAATGGAACATAGTAATTCTCTTCACCATAAAGAGCATTATAGGAAAGTAACAAAACCTGGTGTCAAAGCAGATGAGACCCACTAGAGATAACACTTCTGACAAAATAATCCTCTCCTAAACATGCACTGAAAACTTGTCCCCTTGGTAATTGCCTCCCTTGCATTTCTTTAAGCTGGGAGGAACATTAAGCTGACCACCTAATCGAGGAACAGCAGCTCTTAGGAAAGATAGCAGTGATGAACAGGAGGGCAAAAATGTGTACATTTTCTCCCTATTCACCTCCCAAACACATTCAGACAAAGCCAAAAGAGCCAGGTGCTAAAACACATAGAGAAAGAGCAAAGTGCTTCTAGCATTAGCAAAGCAGAATTAAATAATGCTCAGGTGCAGAGTTATTGCACTGGCTACATTTTGTGATTCATCTGCAACAGTGAGCAATTTGTATGAATAAATGCTCAGTCTGGGGAGACGCAAGAGCCAGGGAATTTGAAATGAATTACCATATCTCATTCTTCTGGGTTCACATTTCTGGGCCAAAGTTTTTAAAATGAGGTGCCTAAATTTAGGCTGCTAAGAGTTTATCTTTAGTCATCAGAGTGCCAGACCATTCAGCGCTCCTCCTACAGAGCTGAAGGGAGGGAGGTGAAACTTCTTGCATTTTGTGCTTCAGATTTTGTACCATGTTTACAGACTTGCCATCCTAAAAAATCTTTAAAAAAACCCTATTGAAAAACAGCTCTCCGGTTTCAACTTTCTGGTAGCACCAGTGTATTGCTGGAGGCTCATAAAAGTTAAGCAGTGTGAAAAGCAAGGTCCTGAAAACCTGTGTTATCATAAGGAAATTTATTGAGAATTCTCAAAATAAGAAAGAATTTCATGTTCGTAACTTACCAAGGTTTTTTACTTTAAAGAGGAAAAAGGTATCAGCACTTGGGAGATTATGGTCACCCATCTTTAATTATTCAAGCTGTTCAAGATCTTGCCATTTGTTTGAGATTGTGTCCATCCATTCAAAATAAAAAAAAGTCTACGAAACATCCTTGAAGGACCTATTCCATCCTACTTGATAAATGTACTCTGTATAAAGAAAGTAGGCTATGAATTTGTGAGATCATTGCAGCTGAGTAAAAGCGCTGCCATCTATTGGGGAAGGATTCACGGGTTTAAATATGTTCTAGTTTTGTATGGAAAAATTATTAATATGGGTGAAAAATGTCCCAGTTCTTTTCATACTTTCTATGTAGATGGGTTCTAGGTGACACTTGGGAGTAATGCTTCATAATATTTCTATCAAACAGAAAATCTGCTTTTGAGATAAACAGCACACTGGAAATTAAAGAGCATCCACTTTTCATTTGTTTTATCTCAGCAGCAAATAACTTCCACAAATTTGGGAAAAAAGAGGTTTATTTGAGATTGTGCCCTTCTCCCTCCCCAACTACCTTTCAAGAGCCAAATGTAATATGCAGAACCCAAACATGAGAATTGTAATTCACTCGGTGGACCACGACAAGTGACAACATATAAATGATACTATCAGAATCAGGACAGAACTGGAAGATGGGAAGGGGAGCAGTGAATGCAGGAAACTGTTTAAAATTTCTCAGTAGAAAGCATTTGCAATAGAAATGAAATAAGAAGACACTGAAAATCTAAATACAAGTATTTCAGATCTCATAGCAACACCAATAAAAGAAAGGAACAACAAGCTTCATGAAAAATAATCAAAGATAGTTTAACGTATATAGTTTTTTTTACTTTTAAATGTGTAACTTAAAATAATTTACTGCCAGTAATCCATGACAACATTATTTTATCGAAATACAGTGGTAAACAAATATTTACATTGCCTTTATGAGTAAGTAACTCGGTTCATTATTTTATCTAATGGCAGTTGCAAGATTAAAAGGAGAAGTTAGGAAAATAAGCAATAAATACTGCTATGTTCAGAAATAATTCTGCAGAGAAAAAAAAAAGGGGGGAACAGAAACAGTCGTTTCCTGACCTTCTAAAAAAGTCTGAAACTGAAAACCTCTCCAAGCATATAATGGCTGGCCAGTAATACGGAAGGCTCTTTTCCACAATACCTGGCTGCTTTGCCAGGGTCAGCACCTTGCTGTTCCCAGCAAAATCCAGGCTGCTTAAAAAGGGATGCAGGGCTGAGTAGCCAGACACAACTAAGAGGAGATGCTGTGGGTGTTCAAGCAGACCTGGGCAAGCTGTGTTCCAGTGACAGCAGGATGTGCTGAAGAGTTCAGAATTACATGCAGCACTGTTATAGTTACAAACCTGGTGTCTCCTCACTGTGCACCCAGGGGAACAGGCAGTAGGAATGTCTGGAAGTCCTGTAACCAACCCTGGGATCCTAGAAGGAAATGTCTTGCAGATGGCAAAGAGATGTTCCTGTTGTGTCTCAGTTTTTGCCACCCTGAAATCTATGATATAAATGACCAGGCTGTTTTGCTAGGAGGGATATCAAAGTAGCAAAAGTTATTACTTGCACATCCTTTAACTTAATGGTGAGGATAAGGAGCATCATAGCTTTCCACAATGGAAAAACAAAGCAGAGGGTAAACTGGGGAGTTCACGGTTAGAAAATAATTTGAAAAGGGTGTCCTTAGAGAGGCTGAAAGAACTTAAAACCAAATCTCTTGGCAACTGCCATGGTTTAACCACAGCCAGCAGCTAAGTACCATGTATAAACTTGCTCACCTCCCTCACCTCTCCCAGTGAGATAGGGAGAAGAATCAGGAAAAAAAAAGTAAAACGTGTGTGTTGAGATAAGAACGGTTTAATAATAACAACAACAACAACAACAATCTTAAAAAATGTAACTGTAATGAAAAGGGAGAGAACAAAAAGACAGAGGAAGATAAACCCCAGAACAACAATGATGCACAAAAGAGCTGCTCCCTCCCTGCTGACCCCTGCCCAGGCCTTTCCTGAGCAGCCATCGGTGTTCCCAGCCAACTCTCACGGTTTATATACTGGGCATGATGCTCTATGCTATGAAATGTGCCTTTGGCTACTTTGGGTCAGTGTCCTGGCCATGCTCCCTCCTGGCTCCTTGTGCACCTCCTCAAGGACAGAGCATGGAAACTGGAAAGTCCTTGATTTGGAGTGAGCACCCCTTAGCAACAGCTACAACATCAGTGTGTTATCAGCATTATTCTCACACTGAATACAAAACACAGCACTGAACAGCTACTAGGAAGAAAAATTAACTCTATCCCAGCTGAAACCAGGACATGAAGTGATGACTGATTACAGCTGTCATCAGGGAGCAGATGCACCTGCATTGCAGTGAGTGCTCCGTGGCACCAGATCATCCCTAGACCACAGCTCCGGCCCCCAGGTCTGGTTACAAAGCTCCTCCTCCACAGATGTACTCCCATTGCAAGACCCCCCACTGCAGACCCCCACCATCCAGACAGACCAGCCCCAGGGTGCCTGTGCTAAGGAAACTTCCCTGTCTGAGCATCCAGGAGCCCCTGTGGCCGTCACACTCACACCACCTGAGTGACCACCTGAGGGACAGAGGCCCCCTCACAGCTGCACCCCCCTCACTCACACAGATCAGCTTCCCTTTCTGACTTGATCCCAGCTTTCCCATAGCAGTGTCTCAGACATCCCAATCCTTAAAATAATTTAATCTTGGTGCAATAACTAAATAACAACAGCTTGAGCTGGTGCCTTTGAGGAGACACCACAAACAAAGGAACTCCTGAGTTTTATCCCCTCACAGTGTAAAGAAGGAGAAGTGTG
This sequence comes from Coloeus monedula, assembly GCF_965178545.1. NCBI lineage: Eukaryota > Metazoa > Chordata > Aves > Passeriformes > Corvidae > Coloeus > Coloeus monedula. The sequence continues at coordinate 8,704,916 of NC_138788.1, forward strand.
GGGGTCATTGGCTTCTGCCATGTCCCTCAGTGTCCCTCAGCTGGCCAGGCCACAAGTCCCTGGGCCCTTTGGCATGCCAGGGGTTGTCAGTTCAGGCCTCTGGTCTCAGGCTCCCACCCAGAGCTCCTGCACCAGATGTCTGCCTCAGCACTGAGAGCAGAAGCCAGGCACAGAACTGCTGGCCGTGGAGTATCTGAGGAAACAGCCCGCAGAAGAGCTCAGTTCTTCCCGGAGAACAGCATGACAATGACAGATAAACCCATTTTTCAGGTTTTTTTGAAAAAAACTTTTTTATTATTATTCATATTGAAAGTGTGAGCAAAGGAGGGCTTGGGGAAGTAATCAAGTCTAAATCTCAGCTCTTTGCAAATCTCTCATAAGGGATCAGTCTCATTAATTCATTACCTGCTCAATTTACATTTTCCCCTGAACAGGTTTCAAAAGAAAACTGTTTCCAGCTCTTGTCCCAAGTAAGGTTGCTTCCAAAAGCAGCTTTTTCTTTTTTTTCTTTTCCCTTCACATCTTTGGAGAAAATATTCACTTACTGTGTTTTCTTTCCCTCATCCCTCAAAAATAAGAAAATTTCTTTGGAATCATTTTGAAATCTACTCCAAAAAAACTGCAGTAGGGAGAAAAAAAAAAAAATCACTATCTTCTTTATAGCATTTTGTAACATGAGTCAAACTTATGTCCAGCTGCTGGGATTCATTGGAAGAGATGGATTTGTATTTTTTAAAATAGCTTTGTTCTTGATTTAAATGTCCAGGAAAGCATCCTAAGAATCAGGGAACAGGTTTTGATCCCAAAGAAGAGCTACAGACCAAGTTTCTACTGCATTACAACTGACAGTAATTAATTGGACAATATCAAAGTGCACCTGTTTATCTGAGAAGCTTTGTATTCATCTTGGATACAAATAAGATAGCAGATATGAAAAAGTCAATTTTGGTTGAACAGATGGGTTCATTCTACATCCCTTAGATACCCAATTTATATTTAGATATTTCTTCAATTAAAATAGTGCGGTTCTTGTCCAGGTGTGACTTGCATAGGTAATAGCAGTTCACAGAAAAACAGTTTCTCTGTAGCAGTAACTAAGATTTTTGTACTTCCCCAGTACCGTCTTTCCTTTGTATTTTAAATAAATACCTCTTGGCTCAGTATCTCCAGAGGAGCATTATTAGATTAAAAATAAAGTAAGCATTACTAGCAACAATAAATAAATTATTTATATAAATATTATAAATCTTTCAGGATACTAAAGAGCACTCCAAACTGATACTATTTCTAAAGCTTAATTGTTAATGGTACCATTAGAACAGAAATCAAAACAAAATTTTCCAGTACAACATCCCAACTCTAGATAAAAAGTCATAAAACTAAGATAATTCAGACTAAGAATCTCGAAGAGAAAAAAATCAGTTGCAGTAAACTGGATCAAACCTTTAAGCTTATTTTATTATTTAACACAGGCTAACTAAAATTTCTAAGTATCACTTCAAAGTGAAATATGAAATTTTTCTTCTCTAACCAGTAAAATGGGACCTTAAAGAGTTTCCATGATGTAGTTTTTCAGATCAGAACATTTTCTGACTGTCCCTTACTTACTGAACGTCATTTTCCAAGAATTTGAACTTTTAATAGAAAAGTTTTGCCTGAAATTCTGTATTTTTTCTGGACATACTCCCAGAACTGTGCGCGCACATGTTTCTTCCAAAGCACCTAGCAGGCTCACCTGTGTTTCCCTGAGCACCACACCTCGTGTCAGTGGTGGAGTTCATTTCCCTACACTTACACCAGAAGCTGTCAGCTCTGAACCCTGGAACATATGAGCTTCCTACAAGCCATTAATGAACCACAAGCATAACCTGCCTTTAGCATCCACACTTTTTGGTATTTCTCTATGTGTATGACTTCATTCTTGGTTGGCACTCTATAAACACATCACTGACAGCCCTCTCTCTGCAGGGACATAAAGTCTGAGACTTCTGCAGAACCACACTGCTGAGAAAAGCTGTTCTTCCCTCCATGGTCCTGATGAAGCACAAGTAATAACTGAAATGCTATCACTGGTATTTTAACCATTCCAGGCTCCTCCATTAATACAAGCCTATAAACCTGGCATATTCAGCCTGAATCTCCCACAAAAGAGAGGCCAAATCGGGCATGGAGATCTCTATGCTCTCATTAGTCTGAGTCAGCTCTCCAGGGTTCCTGCTCCCCATAAACTCTGTAATATTTCATTTATGTTCTCTGTCCTAACGATATGTGATGGTCCTTTCTTGACCTCTGTCTTGGCTCCTTCACAAGATAAATAACTCAGCCTAATAGGGTGGGGAAGAAAAATAAAAAAGAAGGGTGGGAAGAAGTAAGGAAAAAAAAAAAGAAAAAAAAAAAAAAGAGGAAAAAATAAAACACATCCCTGAGCAAATTCCCAAATACTGTCCACAACTGAATTCCATTTTTGGCTGCTAACAAGGCATTTCACACAAAGAAGAGTAAATATCACCCAAACCTTCACCCGCTTTTTGCACCTACCCCCGGAGTTGATGAATGCTAATTAGAAGGTGTACCTGACATTTTGCACAATGTAATTTGATAACAACACAAACCATCATATACAATTTAAAGTTTGCGCTGCACTAGTTGCCTATTACTTGGGTCATAGGTGATCACCAAAAAAAATAGGCTGAAGGAAACCTACATAAAAGGTAAATGTTAATCAAGAGAAATACTGGAGGTGAAGAAAACTATAGGAAGATTATGAGAAGACTGCTGAAACTTCCTCTGGCTACACAGCTGCATTGTTCTTGAGTAACTACTGTAATAGATGTGGCACTGCCTATCGTTTTAGCCTTAATCATTTCGATGTAATGCCCTGGGATTTCTGTTTAATCTGATTCCCATTTCATACGTAATGCTTATTAGAGTCAATCTCCACTGCCATTCCATTTAGTGCACATTCCACTGAACGATGCATGAAAATACCGTATATGGAACTCTTCCAAAAGCATTCAGTAAGAATTTACTCTTCAAAGCTCAAATGTCACACAGTGTTTATAAACATGGTAACTGTTGACCATTTAACTGCATGGCACGGTAGTGACACTGGATAATTGCACGGCTGTCAGAAAGCAACATTTCCGCAAAGACATGAATCTAATGTTAACTAAAGAACAAAACCTCCCAGAAATATGGTACTTAAAATTTTACCACAGCTACATGCCAAGTTGAATTTGAAGACCTAGCTATTAAATTATTAGCTATTAAAAGAATAGCTAAATTTTGCTCACTTCGAAAACGCTTTTTTTTTTTAAACAACACGTTTGTATATCCATATTTTAATAAAAAGCCTCAGCTTTTTGGAGACTTTTTACAAAGAATTTTGTAATGTTTTGTTGAGAACTGTACCCTTGAAAGAGTCACACTCCAAAGAATAAACTGAAATTCGTCAGAATTGCCCAGCGCTTGGACGTTGGCTTTTTTTTTGGTTTGTTTGATTCTCCTCCTATCTTCCATTAAGAGAAGAAACTTCCATTGAAACAATACAGCAGTTTAAGTCTTCTGTTTGGAAAGCCTACAGGGGGTTGACTAGACATTGGTCTGAAGGTTGAAAGTGCTTTTTCAGGCATAGACCCTAGGCAAAGAAACCTATTTTAAGCATGGACAATTGCTCTCCATCCTTGTAATGAGCACCATTCCACAGTCATGATACAACACTCAGTGCATACCACCAGTCCCATTCACTGGGCTTTCACAGCTCTGCTCAGAGCAACAGCTAAAACTCCAGCTCCACCTTGCACTGCAAGTTCAACATAAATATGTAGAGTTTGCACAGAGGTTTCCAGAGTTTGATCTTTTTGCAGGTATAAACAGAAGATGGTAACTATTCCATTAAAGATATAAACTTCTTACCTCTCTAACATGCACGCAGCACCAAAGACCTAGCTATTAAATTAAGGAGTGAAAATACAATTTACACATTCCTAATTCTCCCTTCTAAAAGGCTTATGCTTTGTCCTGATAGAACGATAGCTGAAGCTCTGAGAGTCACATACCACAAACTCTGAAATGAAAGAATCAGGAGTAGGATGAAGGGACCACATTGATTTTCAGGAACTTACAGCTGAATACTGATTTACTGCCTCTAGCACAAAGCTGCTGATCATACTGCAAAGCTACTGTTTTACGTAGGTTATGGGGTTTTAAACTCTATGGACTTGGAAAGGTACATCAACATCAAAGGCTACCCTGTCCAATATTCATATTTTCATCCATTCACATACATTCTATCTCTTCTCTTAAATTTTTTAAAAATCATGTCTGGTTTTAAAGGAAAGATGGCAATAGTCAGCCTGAAACATAATCCCTTTCAAAACAGTCTTTTTCTGCCTACAGCACTCTTCTGCTTTAAATTGCAAAATAAGTACATAAATAAAGCAAAGTCCTTACAGGTCTGAGGACCTTCTTGTCAGTCACAGGGCATTTTACATGCACAAGCAGTACCACAGGCTGAGTGAGTGTTAAAGAACACCTTAAAGATCACCTTAACCATCTCAAACCACAAGACTCTTCCTGACCAGCCTTGCCAAGAGGAATGAATATTTGCTGTCCTTCAGACTGCCTGAGGATACAGGCCTGCTGTGCATTTGCCAAGTGATAACTTTCAGGATGCTGTAGGAGGAGGAAACACTTGGGGATCAGCAATGGTGGTATGGAAGGGCTGCCTCTCCCTCAGTATGTCCACAGCCTTAAGGACTTTATGCAAAGCCTCACAAGCTTATGAAAGGCACATGAAGGCAGCAGTCACCCAGCATGGTGTGCATGTGCAGCTCATGCCAACAGGGAGCAGACACAAATAAATTTACTTTTTGTTCACAGATTTTTCTTTCAAGCAGATGTTCAAATATTCACCACTTGGGTCCAATCCTGTCATGTTTTGCACCTCTGCTTTCTGAAAGCTTGCAGAGATACACTGGAAGCCCCACAGTGATCTCATTACTGCCAGTCTGCATCAGCTTTATCTTTGGCAGCAAGGATGATATTAAAAATATACATTACAGTAATGGGGCATGATCAGATTTGACTGGAAAACATAATTACTTTTCCTAAAGGCTTGCACATAGTTATTCAGAAGTGTATAGCAAAGTTACTAATTTAAAAAAAAAAAAACCATATTTCATCCTTGGAAAAAATTTCTGCTTCATCTAACTAACATAAGCTCACACAGTGTTTGCAAAGTTATAGACAAATGGGTTTTGAGCTCAAACCTTTCTACACTGTCTGGAGCAACAGCTTATCTTCTGACTCAAGGGACACCTGCATGCATTTCAGACTAGGCCTTGATTCTGGTCTTGAAACTAAATAATTTCTAGCATTTTAAGTACTGCAATTTCCCCCCAATGTTTCTGAGGTAGAATTTAGGCAAAATATGGATTTTTGTTAGAATTTCCATGTACCTGAGTTTCCCAAACATCCAGAGGAGGAAAAAAGGGAAACTGATAAGCTTCTAATTTTAGAATATGAGTTGGTTTGACTTGTGATATATTATCCTTAGCACGGATTTCTATCAGTCCATCCATGCAGGTATGAAAGGATCCACAAGGAAAATTTCTATTATGTTTAATTAAAGTAGCCTACACCTCACTGACAAAAAAAACCGAAGTCCACTATATGGTACATCATTTATGCAGGATAATTTATGTAAAGGACTACCAGTCTATGTTTTAAACCTCTAATGATTTGCTTAGAGAGAAGAAAAACAGTCCCCAAATATTATGGAATGCACAGAGTTTTAATATAACAATTACATTTGTGGCAAGTTATGACTAGAAAACAAAAAATTGTCTCAGTGTATATCCCATTCAAATTTCAGGTTAATGTATGAAAGCATCCATCAAGTGTTAATTTCTTTTTCTGAAGACGAAGTGACAGCAACCTGTTGTGTAACAACACAACAAACAGTGCCGAACAATGAATTTGGCATGAAATCCATCCTCCTTGAGGGAAAATCTGTGGGAGATGGAAACAACAATCAAGCCTGTTAGTTGATAGCTTTATCCATAAGGTCTGTGCTGTGGTCAAATTTCTCTGTTTGCAGAATCTACTTAGCCACACCAAACTTTTGGGCAAGGCCATGCATTTGACCACATGTTCCAGGTACCTTCTTCTGGGACTGATACTCTTCTCTGCAAAGAGAGACAGAGATGCTGCAGAGAGCAAACAGATGAGCAAATAAAGAGACCACAAGAACTCAGCAAGCACAGAGGAAGATAAAATCCAAGGGCTGAGACCTGTGGGTGGTGGGGACAACACAGAGAAGATTAAAAAACATAAATGAAGAAGAGGGGAAAGAGGACAGGGGAGGTAGGAAGTAACCACAAACTACATGAAGGAAAAATAAACTTAAGAAGATTGGTGATTCACACAATCCCAGGAACTGTTGAATTGCATGAGGGACAAATTGACTGGCCTGCCATCAGAGAGCACAGAAGGAAGAGGTCAGCTAGCTAGGACAAGAAATACAGCCTTGAGACAGAAAAGAAATAATAAAGAAAGAAAAAAAGTCTTTCTTCACTTAGGTCGGTCAGGTGTCACTGTAAAGTTACTTCTGGATAAAGTAAGATTTATATATGGGTGAGATAGATGTACAGTGCAAATTGAACTAGGATGCAGCTAATGAAGAGGAACAGACAGATAAGACTTGTGATAGAAAGAAACAGTCAGCAAATGCAACCACTGAAAAGTATTTTCATTAAGTGAACATTTCTTAGCTGATGCTTTTAGGTAAGGCTTCTGTGTTGGGTTTGAGGGACTAAATCTGAAACTACAAGAAGAAAATTAAATATTAGAAAGCACACAGGGCTCACAGTCTCTAAAAACACTTTTAATTTGTAAGACTATAAAAAATTTTTAATGAGGATATACTAACAGCCATTTCCAAAGTGCAAGATGTAAAAACATCAATAAGAAAGGGAATGATACTTACTTAGTAAGATAACAGACAACAAAAAATAAACAGGGATATCATGGAATCTATGTTACGTGAGGGAAGTAAAGAAAGACTACTTGGGATAGCAGCCTTATAGTCGAAGCTGAATAAAGAAGAATAATCCTTACCTATTAAAATAATCTGCAGGAGTGGTGTGAATTTAATAAAACCTAAATTCTTGAAGTCAGAGAGAAAAAACAATAATATATCTTGTAAGAAAGTGCAATCATTATTTAAATGAAGCTAAGTACAGTCAAGGTTCGTAGAGTCACAACAGAGACCTTAAGAAATTCCAAATTTTTTTTGCCATCCTTACATTTTGAAGGTTTCATTTATCCAGTTTACCCAGCAGTTACTCCTTTGGAACTTGAGAGCTTTAGTTGCTTATTTAATAATATCAGCAATGAACCTGACAAATACTATCAAAGGAATTAACTATGATAGCAAACCAGGAAGTATGATAAATACAAACGTATTTAGAGAACATTTAAAAATTGATGGTTTCTGAAGCCAGATAATATAATTACGCTGAAATTCACTACTACAAAAAACAAGGTCATGCACTCAGATAACAAAGAAAAGTCTATTATTTGAAACTTCAGCAGTTTGAAAAACACCAGAGGTGTAATTACATTATCTGTGGCCTAGCAATTTGTACAATCATGAACAACTAGACCTTAAGATACATATAGATATAGACATAGCTGGATAGATAGGTATAGATAGATATGGATGTGTAACAGATGAAATGTTGTCAATAGAGTAAGAAAGTATGAATACCAACAAAGAGAGACTTCTGTAGTCACTGGCAGGTTGGAGTAGAGTTTAAGTTTGATGGTTGAGTGGTAGAACCATAATAGAATATGTTTCCTGTATTTCAAGTACTATATTAAGTACTCCAAGAGGACAAAATAAAGCATCCCACCTGCTGAAATCACGTGGCCATGCTATGAAAGACATATGGATGCAAGTATTATCACAGATATATTCTGGCCTAGAATGAAAAGGTTTCTTAGCCCTATGTGGAGACTCTATATTCACATCACAACAGTAGTGGCAGGCCAAAACACACAGTTCCATTTCAGAAGACTGCACAATCGGTTTATGAAAGTGATTATAAAATACATATTTATGGCCTCTCTTCTCAGGGGGCAGAAGCATGCAAGCCAGGAGTTCATATCTTATCTCATACCACTGAGACAATAGAGAAACCCAGCAGCAGCCTCCTGGGTTTTATGAGGAAGACACAAAAATATGCACTTTACATATTATAAACTAAGCAGAGCTGAAAGAGTGAACACTAAAGCCCTATTTCTATTAGGAACTCAGGCATTCAAGGTTTAATATCTCAGATGTTGCAAATTGCATCTCCTGGAACTTGGCAGGCATCTTGTCAGCTTCAATGTAATTTATTTTTCCAAACCCAAATTGTTTTTAAAAGATTAAGGTGTTCTAATTTTTTAAAGCATTAAGTACAAAAGCAGTAATCCTTTACCATTGTGATAAGGATTGTCTACCATAATGTTTATTATTTACTAAAGCTTGACTGCCAAAGAAAAGGAACTCATTTTTCAAAGTCCATTTATTTATGTAGCAGAATTGCTATATTCTGAATTTGGGGCTGAGAAGACAGATTACTTCAGCTCTGAAGAAGTTGCACAAAAATAAGTATGATTCAAGAATTAATAAAATAATATGGGATGAATATTAGCTCCATTCAAGTCAAAGTGGGCAAGATTTCATCCTCTGGGGTCTTTTTTTTTCACAAATATTGCTTCAAATCCTTGAGAACTGATGGATTTAGAAGACTATTAAGACCCAGTTTGCCCAGATGTTTTAGTAAAGTAAATCAGTTAATAGGTCCTTATAAAAGATTATCTATTACCACAAAAATACATACCAAAACTAAGTAAAGAAATCTGGGGCTCTACTTTCTTGATGAAAGTAGGTATGACAGTTCTGGGAGGGGGAAAACCCACCCACCACGATGTTCAAATCAGGCTGATACAAATCAGGCTGATACCACTCCCACTGCAGAAAACCAAGATGACACAGAAAGAGTTTTCAATAGAAAAGAGCAGGAAAAATCCCATAAATACAGTATGACAGGACCTTTTCTCGCAGTTGGAAATTGGGGCAGAGAGATCAAGTCCATGGTAAACATCACCCACAACATGTAACAGAACAAAGAGCTCAAGTCACTCATCCTTGTCCAAGACCCTCAACAGTATCCTTGCTTTAAAACCCTGGAATATTTCTTGCCTTCAGGAGAAGAGTTTGTCACAGCAAAGGATGTGCTTAACCGGCTGCTTTCTGCCCCAGAAGAGGGAAAAAAGAGCACACACCTGGAGATAGTGTCCCAGAGGCTGTGACCAGAAACACATCCTTACTGTTGGCTCACTTGGTATCTCTGCTTGAAAAGTGCTTGAGAGATGTGTTCTGGCTATGCACGTTTATCTGTGCCTTTTACCACTTTCTCCATTACAGCATTCAAACTGAAAACTAAAGCTTAGCTTATAAGAATATCACTGCAAGTTTTCACTTGCAAATTCCACCCTGTGGCATCACTCCTGCAGCTACTCCTGAGTCTGTGGCTTGATTGTTAATTGAACACTGGAAGGTGGCAGAAGGATTGTTCCTTCATGAATCTGAAGCTCATAGCCAGAACTGTCAATCCATAATCCATGCCTACCCCTTCCCTGGGTAAATATACACATTTATGTATGTAAAGGTTTTTGTGGATATACTCACACACACACACATATATATATACATACCCCCGCATCTGTCTGGGGACAGGCACATAAAATAGAAAAAAGGAAAATGGAAGTAAGAAAATCAGGTCAGTAGTGACATCCAAAGCCAAAAGGGTATTTTAAACAAAGTTGTGTTCTCACCACACTGAACAGAGACTCAAAAATTGACTCCTGGATTTATCACACAATTCCTGGGAATATGTGAGCAAATTTTCTCAAGTTTGACATAACTTGATAGAATACATGTGCATTTTGATAGATACATACACAATATATTCATGCATAAAATGTTGCAAATCTAGCACTGACACGGGTAGGAAAACCACTGTTGCAACTGTTCAGGGATCATACAGAACAGCAGGATTGTATTAATAGGTATGCTAACAAGTAAAAAACGTTGGCACGTCTTGGCCATTGATTTTAAGTTTGGCCATATCTAAGTAAGATTTATTGGTCTAAGTGTACACTTACCTGGAAATCCAATGTAAATTATCAGAGCACAGAGTTTGTTTCTGTTCTACCTATGTGTCATGCCTTCATTCCCTTCTGTAGCTTTAGGAAAAGGAAAACAGAGGAGGGCAGTCCTTTTGAAACAGTTTGAATAACCACATTTTTATGTCACCATTTGTTGGCTTCTGGGAGAGAGATGCCTCTCCCATGCAGGGCGACACTTCTGGGACGAGTAGCAAGGAGCCATTTCCCCCACTAGATTTCCTCGTGCCTTGCCTTTGAGAGCACATTCCAGCCCTTCAGTTAGCTGTGTCAGAGGAGATAGCACACGGCTGAGCTCTGTGCAAATTGCCTCTCACAGCAGCCTCGTATCATGCTCAGACATCACCCTCCCTCACCTCCCATTGTTCCCTGTTTCTTTTCATTAAATCTGTTCAGCAATTCTCTCTAAAACCTGTGTCTTGGCTGTCTCTCTGTCGGCTGATTCCTTCCTGTCCCTCTCAACAAGCACAAGACATGACTCACCTGTCTGTGCTGCACAGCTGAAACAGAAAAACTATCAGTCAAGTGAGAAGACTGCAGCACATTCCTATGCCATTATTTTGCTTTCCCTTAGCTACTCTGTACTCCTATTCCACAGAAAGATTTATTTCCCAAATTAATTAAAAGTACACAGCCTGTCTTCATTCTGAAACTCTCACCAGCTATTTACTCCGTTCCAAACCCAGAGACAGATTGAGCAGTTTGCCCCCAGCTGTAGATAAACCTCTACAAACATCCAACTCTTCCTCCCCCTCTACAGCATCTCTGGCCCCCTGTGTCCTCAGACAGATTGAAGAGTCTACTGCAGCTGTGTGAAAACTCTAGACCATTGGCTCTCCTGCTCTTTTTAAAATGGAAGACAACCTGGAATTTTGAGCCACGTGTCTCTTGCCTTCTGGGTCTTGCCTAAATAAGGTATACTCAGCTCAGTAAGGTATACTCAAAGAGATGAATTTGTAACATCAACTTTCATTTACTCAGTTTTGGTTACTCCAACAGCTCTGTACTGTTGTCCTCGTACTCAAGCCTTCTTGCCCAGAGACCACTGCCACTGTTCTTGGGATGGAGTCCATAACAGGATTCCCCAGTCCTCACACTTTCTTTTGTTCAGAGATGTGACCTTATACCACTGAAACTGCGCTGTGAGAAATGAACAAGCAGAACAAGGCTTTACCAGCTTCCAAAACCCAAACAAAGTTATTTTCTACTCCACCTACCTACCGAGTTAAAAAATGAAGAGGGCATTTCTTTTCTTGGGCTCAGTAAACATAAATAAATAGCCACTGCAGTTTGCAATTCTCATTTAGCCTAACTACAGATGCTCAGTCTTAGTTGAGGAAAAGCTATGCATACATACTCTGCCAAATACCCTCTACAACAGGGTACACCTTTCAGCCAAGCCAAGTGCCATAATTTTGCCAGAAAAACCCTACTTGTTCAAAAAATCCAGAATAGTGACAACAACCAAAACTACTCCATGGCATTGTTACACAGTTCTTGTTTGAAATTCCACTGATATAACCTGTGGTGGGTTAAGAGCAACCAAAAAATATAATCTCAGAATGGATTTTAAACTGTTTCATTCCTGTAATTTAAAAACAACTAGAACATCATACGGCTTTCACAACTTTCACATGGTCCTGAATCCTTCTCTCTGACTACTGAGCATTATTAGTTAACAAAACCTGAGCTTTCATTTAGTAACTGATTATGAATTGCTCAATATACTGATGCTTCTCAAGTTCTGCTTTTGAACTCCATGTCTGTGCAGCTTGGGAAACCACTACGTGCAATCTTGAACTTTCTATTCCATCCTATTTGCCAAGGAAGGCTCAAAACCTTTCTCAGATGAATAATTGTGGAAATAACTGAAATAAACTGAAATGTCTTGTTTTTATCACTGCTTGAATTACTACCACAGAAAATGAGGAACCTTGGGAAAAAAAAAAAAAGATGTTAGAAGCATCTGTCTGATGCAAAAATCAAAGTTCCTTCAATGTTTTAAGTAAAATGACAGCAACTCAAAAATGGCTATAAATTTTCAGTACCATACTTTTTAAATCAATAGGATTTAAAATGCATGACTAATTGGGCTGATACAAATTCCCCTTTTGAATTTACATACATAAATGTTTGCAGAATTATCCAAGTAATTATGCCACCCTCAGTTACATGATACACATCATATACAGTCTAGATAAGATAGAAACATTGATAAACTACTGATCAATCTTTCCAGCAAGCTTTTCTTTTCCAGTAATCCTATGGCAAGCACGGGTACAAGAAGAAAATCAGAACAAAGCACCGCCACTCCTTCCATCTGAGTGTGTCAAAGGCACACAATGCATAAATACCATGTGGTATTTTCAGAGCAAGGCAAGACCTGTCAGCTTTTCCTCAACCTCCACCCTGACAGAGCTGACAATGTGTTGCCACCACCAAAGTGTTTTCAGAAGACCCATCACCTTCCCTCTCTCTCCCAGACAGGACTGCAGCACTGAAAGTCTTTGTGCCACATACAACTCCAGGCTGAGGAGACAGACTCGATATCAGGAGCTGTGTTTGATGCAGAAAGAGCAATAATTGAAAATTTCACCCATGTTTAAACAGAGGGAGCGGTGGGGATGGCTGAGAAGAGAGCAGCAGGAATTCCCTTCCATGCCCTGTGTAGGGTTTCAGAGGAAATGCTGCAGGAATATCCACCATAATTCCTACAGCTCTGGGGGCCTGCTAACTTGTTTGCACCTCCCTACAGCTGCTGTACACTACATTCAGCCTCTCTGACCGTGTAGTTTCCAGTTTGCTCCTCAAGGGGCTGTTTTACAACCCTTTTTGAAACACCTGCACTGAGGATGCTTTCCAATACCTCTTCCTTCTTTCTATTCAGTGTAAGGGGAGTTGGATACTGAAAAAATTACTCCCCTCAGCTTTTTTAGATATTACTGCTTTGATCAGAAATCTACTGAAATTAGTGAGTCTCTCTTCAGTTGTTTTCAACAAACATGGGGCCAGATTTAGAAAAAAGAATATGAAAAAAGCAACAATTATGTCTTTTTATTAGACCCTATCATAATCATCTTGGCAGAAGAAATAATCATTTACATGAGAGGACAAATTAATAACTAAATAATAAACTCTCCATGCTCTAGAGTCATCTCTTCACAACTGAGCCCTCTATGCATAATGTAAGACTGCTGAGTCGATGACTTTGAATAATCACAAGTGACCTGAAATAACAGCAAAGAAACACAGAGAACTGAATCTTTACCATCATCTCCCACAGGGACTAGAATCCATTGTTCCACACTGTAAAATGTTGTTTGTGTAGATAATAATTTTATCTTGTCTAACTTTAAATATCACATTCATAGGCTTTTTTGATCAATCAAATGGCTTTGACAGCCAGAAGCTTCTTTCCAATATTAGAGAGAAAGTGGTGGGTGCCAATTTATGATTATTCAAACTAGTAATCTCCTATGTCTCTGACTGCTATTACTCCTTTGCCTGTGACCCAGTCACTTAATGAAGTGAAATTAATTTACAGTAATAGGAAATTCTCAGAACTACATGAAAGCACAAGCATTAATATGAGAAGAACAAATGGCTATTTCATGCAAGGCTGACCACAAGCATTGTAAAGAAATTTGAAAGGACTTTATACCTTTTTGAATAGGTATGGTATTAGCTGGAACAATATACTGCAGTAAATACGATAAATCAAACACCTCTTCAAATCAGAAAGCACCAATACAATTTTCTCCTTTTGTCACACAGCAGAATTTCTTCATTTGCATATAAATCTATGACACACATATATTTTTATAAAGGTAAAAGCAAGATCTCATCATTCCTCAAATCCCTTTTAACTCTTCTATCATAATACCAAACTCCCAGCAGCAAAGCAGTAACAGGGAGGTTGACATTTATTTTGCTTGCTTGTCCTTTAGAAATGTATATATCGGGATGCATTGGCACTGAAATAAATATGGGTGTATCTTAAATGGCTAAATAAAGCTCCCATTTTTGTCCAAAGATATTGTTTCTCTACAAAATCCTATAAAACTGTGCAACTGTAACTCAAATCCCTTGCATTTTTTAATTTCCTTTCATATGGCAAAGTATCGCTTTTCTAAATTTTGCATTAACGTTCTTTCCCCACCTCTGCCCAAAGAAAACAAGAGGGTGTGGAAGCAGAGAGGAAGAGGTTTGCAAGAGCCACAGCAGCTGAGACTGTGTATTTTCCTCAAAATAAATTCCTTTATTTGAGGCTTTAAACAGTTCGGATCATTTGCTAACTAGCTCTAATATTTGTTTTGTTCTCCCTCATATACTCTGTATTCTTATAATAATTTGTCAAGCCTTCTTAGGTCCCCCAGGAGCAAGAATGGTTTTCAATGCAGGAGTTAACATGATGATCCTTCAGTGTGTCTGGGGGCTGTGGGACAAAAGCCACCACTCGAGTGTTGGTGTATTCACATGCTCTCATTGCACACATACGGTGGGGATGCTCCAGCAACACACTGCGAACATCCTTTGACATTTCTCATCACCCTCTTCCCCAACCTGAAACAAGCTGATTTCTGGTGCATTGTCACATGCTGCAGCTCCTCCCCTTTCTGTTTCACTTTTCCCTAGTCCCAGGATAGACCTTTTCCCTTCAAAAAACCTAAAGTGGCAACAGGATGCTGTGGTGACATGTCTGCTTCAAGTGGTGGCTTTTCTATTTTGCCCAAAGTTTCATATTATCTCCAGGTGAAATCAACCTATCACTGCACAAGTCTTGGTTTTACAATTACCAAGGTTGGAAAACAAGCTGTTTCGCACTGCTAGCAAAAATCTGTGCAAACTGCTAACCCTGGATGGACCTCTTTTTTCCCCAAGAGACTGTTAATTTATGGAGATACTGCATGGAAACCAGGCTTACTTCCTACCACACCTGGGGATCTTTATGCAAGGTGTGGGCTGCTACCCAAGGTGTTATCAGCAGATGTAACAGGTCCAAGCTTTCTTCTGCTTTTATCCTTACGTGCACACTTCCGTTAAGGAAAGAATCCAAGCTGCATGGGTAAGTGGAAGGGCACTCATACTCCTTGACAAACACAATGCAAACTCCAGCCTCTTTCAGGTCCTTAAGCAAACTGACTCTGATTGACAGACAGCCACAGAGAGATACATGAAGAAAAGGCTTTACAAGATAGAAAATGATTCATATCTAATGATAATTCAAAGATTTCTCTCTCTCTTCCCCTCTATTCATTTACTTGTTCAAATAAACTGAAAAGCTCCTCAGTCTACTTGATATTACAAATTCATCCTTTCAAAAACTGCTTTTCAAAACTGTGATTTAATTTCTTTTCTGGCAGTGCATCTAAATCTTCTGTAACCCAAACAAAGTGTACACACATTACCTCACTAAAGCTGAATGGGATGTGTTAGGTCAGCAACATGTTCAAAACACTCTTTCCTCAGGAATCCTAATAGATAAAATGAAGAATCTTTAACTGCTAGCTGGTGGAAGCTCAGAAAATAGATGCAATGAAAAATATTTCAGTATTATGAATAAATAAAAAAAAGACAAAACAGAATCTTAAAGGAGTTAACTGATGGGTAGTTTAAACCACTAATTTCAATTTTTAACTAATCTCAAAAAGCCCAGAAAAATCCAAAGTATTAACAATTCTAAAACAGACAAATATAAAATAATTAAGGGGTGGTGTAGGGAATTATATACCATGGATCAATCATGTCAGGTAATAATTTATCAATGACTGGTCAGCAAATAATTAGATATTTAAGAATGTCTGTATCGGGGCTTTCTGAGGTGGTTCAGCTTTTTTTTATTTTCCTTTAACAGGGTTACTGGTAAGATTCAGAAAAAGCAATTACTGATACAAATTGTTCAACTATATACAATGTTTGTTCTTTTAAGAGTGATTTTACACAGATTTAGGAGAACGAACAGCGGAAGGATTAGCGGCTGGTTAACTCCCCTTGCCCTACCACTGTGCTAAGTCTGATTAAAAGTGTGGAATAATTTAGACACCCTGCAACAACCACAAAGGCTAGGTTACCTTTTGCTACCCTTTAGCATTATACATTGTGAAGTTAGAAAGTATTCAGGCCAACTCAGAGATAGTTAAAAATGCTTTAGCCCACACATCCCTCACCATTTGCCTGTCCAGCATAAAGGTGTTACTGGATTCACAGCAGCTTCAGGAAATACTTAAATCAGTATTTGCAAAGGTCCTTCCTGTCACTTGTACTTAGAAAAAACATGTGGTTTGTTCACCAAACAGTCCATGTTTCTGACACATGAAGACTACAGGTTACAGGGAGGAAATTCAGTTGAATTATTACACTTTAGAGAAAAAAGTAAATTTGCACATTCATAAATGTGCCTAAAAATACTAATTGCAAGTTGAAGCTCCATTCCAAAGCACAGTGCATTCATCAGAGGAAAAAATTAAACCTAAACTGGTAGTCTTCAATTTACCTTCTACATTCAGTGTATCAGAAAGCATCTATCTCTTCTAAAAAAATTTAAAAAAAATCATGACTGTAGAGGCAGTAGCTTGGAGTATTTTTACTGTGAATGTTTGTCTATTTAAGCAAAATACAACCTTATAAAAATAAGCAACTGTCCTGAGATTAATACATATTACTTTAAATCCCTTGACCTTCACAGATTTCATTTGTAACCTTGAGCAGGTGATTCAATATCCCAATACTTGGTTGGCCAGAGCAAAAGAGCATAAAAATGCTTTCTTAGATCATAAGGTGCTGTGTGAGTAAAATTTATTTTTTCTAAGGACTCAGAAACTGTTAAGAGCAAAACCTCAAAAAGTACACAAGACACAGATGCATGCTAGAAAGTTCTCATTTGAAATATAAATATAGAAATCTTAAATCAAACTCAACATTAAGAAAAAAATATTTCTTCAGCTCTAGCAACTGAAGCAGTCTGGAAATTTGTATGCATGAAAAGTTAAAAATATCTAACTCCTGTTACGATTTGCCTCATAAATTCCCCATATAACTGTATCTCAGCATCTGAAGGTTGATCAGAAGAATCATGAGACACAGAAGACTGGAAAGACCCAGACAAGCCAAGGTCCTCTCTGAGCAGCATGCAAAAAACAAGACTGGACTGAAGTAAAGAAGATCCCAAATCATTAAAATACATGAAACTCAACTGCTTGTGGACACAGCTCCTCTGCAGGCAGTTGCATGTGATTTCTAATGGGTAAAGCATAATGTGTTTAGAAAACCATCTATAATTTTGGGGGGTTAATGGTTTAAACCTTTCTGCAAAATTCAGGCACTGCCTGAATACCAGTGAGTCTGGAGCTTAATAAAACTCTGAGACTGTGATTTAGCTGTACACAGAAATGTTAGCTCAGATCCTGCACAAGGAAAGCAAGTGTTGGGGTGTGAACCTCTGAGCAGCGAGCGTAGGTAAGGTCTGCCCCTGAAGTTTGCTGCCTGGGACATACACAGGCTGCGTGTTAATATAATTGCAATGAAACATCTTGCTTTTAACAAGTAATTAACACAATCCATTACATTTGCAACAATTAGTAACAACAGGTGAAAAGGTTATTAAGGCCTGGAATTATTGTTTCTTTACCCTCTCCCTCCCTCCTCCCTCTCCTCAGCATTTACCCAGCTGCTGTAGAATGGTTAAGGACGGAAAAGGCCTTTAAGACCAAGTCCAAATAGTTCATTTTTAAAAGGGCTAAACTATGGAGCAGCTTTTCAGAATGAACACTTCTTGTGAGCTTCTTCAGGTACAAAATTTGTATTCAGACATGAATTTGCAGTCTCTTTTTCAGTGGGGTTTGGGTGTTTTCTGTTCTGGGTGTTCCAATAGCAGTTCCTTCAAGAGCATTCATCTAAAGCTATTTTTGTGCAAAGAGATAATCAGAAGAATGCGTAATAAAGGACCTTTCAAAAAACCAACACATTCAATATATGTGTACTCAAATGCAGAGCTAGAATACTATTCTCAGGGAAACGTTGCTCATAAGGATTACTGAACAGAAAGGCTTCAGAGAAAAATCAAGAACACCTGAAAAATCTTCTGGAAGCGGACTTTTACATATTTAAACACAATCTGAACAAGTCTTTCTTTGCCAAAAGGAATGCACAAATTCCCTGTGAATTTACTCATAGCAGGAAATGAAAACAGACCTTTTGTGTTCCCCTGCAGACTTGGCAGCAGAAACTCACAGCCAATTCACACTTGAATGACTCCAGAGCTGACCCAAAGCTCGCAGTCCCTCCAGCACTTCCAATGTGCTCTAAAGAAAAGCTGAGCATCCCACAATTAAGTAAATACAGAAAGGTAATGTCTGATATCTAAAAGTGACAGGATGGGCAGGACATGTTGATACAGGATATAATGGCAGAATTTATCAGGATCACTAACAGCTTAATTTCGGAAAAGATGTAAAAAGAAGAAACAACCTGCAAAATTTTTTGGTTTGGATGAATCATCTGGAAGTGGAAAAAACTGCATGACATTTTCTCTGATAAAGTAACCACTCAGACTTGTTGGTCTGCAGCTTTTGAATAGGTTTATGAATGTTTATACATTATGAGATGGTTAAGATTTACCACCTGTGTGCTTCCTACTAGGAAACTGATGCATTATAGCAATTGCAAGACCATGGAAAATTTAGAGTTTCATTACTCAGAAGTACAAGTGAATATAGAAATTATATATGTGTATTACTGATTTTTATATAAAAATATTCCTCTAAGTGGGATTTCTTGCCTTTCTTCAAATCTCTGTATTCATCATGAGCTAAAAAATCATCTTTATGACTTCAATATTTTGACAAAACATGACTTCATTCCACTTGTGAACAGAAAAACAGCATGATAAAACTGTTTCATACTGTAACATACTGACCTCTTCACATCTGACTCCAATCGAAAACACTCTTGGTCAATAGAGATCATTTAGCACATGTCTAGTAATATTAAGATCTTTGCTGGCTAAAATTATACCAAGCCAGGTGCTGTGAATAAGTATCTACATTTTAACATATTTTTAAATCATACAGGGAGAAGGTAAGTAGAGTCTGGGTATGATGGTTTCTTGCTAGGACCTGTAGGTTGTCTGGTTTACAAACAGAAATGAAATTCATTCAATAATAATCTCTGTACAGTATTTCCTGTGTTCCCCTAGCATTGTACATCAGTACTCTGGTACTTGGGCTATTTACAATTCACGAGTAGAGCTGCAGTGAGCTCACTGATTCTGAAAGGCACAGTATATTCAAAATTACTCAAGCACTATCCCAGTATTTCCACTCTGTCCAGTCAATGCTGAGGCAGTAAAAGGCAATGTTCAAAACCCAGTAACCTTCTGGGTCCTATGCCATGGTGTTGCTGAATGCCCTCTCCTACTAATGTCATCATACTTGGAGTACCAACCTCTACTGTTGCTGGCACAGGATTTTGGGAAACAAGTTGAAATCTTTGAGATAGGACAGACATTTCTGCTATTGGGTAGCACAGCTTCCAAACTCCCGTGCTGTCCCTTCATGAGGTAAGGCTACCAGTTTCCTGGTAGACTGTACACACAGGGTTTTGTGGGCATCCTGGAATGGTTCCACACTTCCACAGTGCACTGTGGAAATTCAGAGTAGTAACAGCAGAGCCAAGGACACAGGCAAAGACAGGAAGGTGGAGTGTTTTTCCAAGGTCAGAGATGTCAGTGTTGGACTAAGAAGAATGATACTTGTATCTACTAATGGAGTGGCTTAGGTTTTTTCCAGTTTCTTTCCCATTTGTTTAGTTTTGGGTTTTTGTGTCATTTCCTTTTCTTTATGGTTTCACCAGTCCATCCAAAAAGCCCTAAAAGTAGTTACAATTAAGTGCCAATTTCTGACCCATAAACATTGGTTTAGAATAACAAATGACATTCAGTTTGAATGACACTGTAAATGCCTTTTGGTCTTAACTGCCCAGTTCTTTAGTTCACAGGAAAATAATGTCCTTTCACTTGAACAGAAAGGGGGAAGTTTTCAAAGACTGCTCAGGAAAATATCACTAATGACTCATAATATTAAACCTCTTTTAAAGCCAAGGATATTTCCTTGATGCCAATTAGGTTTTTTATGCATTTCATGCAGTCCTATTAGTGTCTAAGATACTGTGACCCCAATACTTTGTTTTTTGTAAGCAATTTTCATGAAATGATCATTACTGTAAACCTGAATATCCCACGTCATTAGGTAAGCCCCAGTCCCTTACAGAGATCTGTACAGCACGCAGCACCACCTAATGACTTTTTGTTTGGGTAAGAAAGCTAAATGGGGTAATGAGCAACATTTTATTTCCAACAACAATTTTGCCTGGCATTAGAAAAATTAGTCTTTCCTTGTGTGCACTTCTAAGAGACTTAGCTAACTCCAGGTATGTAAAATTAGGTGCCTCACCCAAGCAGCTCACTTACAAAGCCAAGTCAAAAGAAACAGGCATGCAGCTCCAGAGTGACTTAGCCTATTAAAGGCAGGTCTAATGAAGAGATACTTTGAAGTTGTCTCTCTGTTGATTACAGAAGAAACCTTGCTGATAAGTTTAGAGAAGGCCAGACTACTGTAGATTTCCCTTGTTTGTCCATCCCTATATACAACGGCTATAATTGTTTATTACAGCTCCAACCAAGACTGTCAAGTCAGCAAGACATGTCCAACATGACCAGCAGAAGCAGTAAGTATAGTTCTTCCAAACTCTTTTCCATTATGGCTCTTCTCTTTTTCTACTTTTAATGACAGGACCTATGGCTCTGCATTCCAGCCCCTACGGTGCAGACCCAGGAAAGACCAAGGGAGCAGTGCTAACACAAGGCAAGAAAGCAACTACCAGACACTTCTAGAGGGACTTGTAATGCAGGGGCCAAAAGGTCTCTCAAAATTAGCACAAAACGTGAAGACCATTTAGAACAGGTATCTGCATATTTATGCAATGCACAGTAGAGAAATCTTTGAGCAGCCTTTAAATCCTGAGAGTTGGCTGTTGAAGTTAAGATACAATTTAAAAAGGAAAAAAATAAACCAAAGAAAAAAGCTGTCCAATTTGTGATTTCATGAAGTGGACAGCTTTTCATTACACCATGTTTTCATGGCTGTGAATCACACCATTAAGGAACAACTGTGGTATGAATCATACAATGGAAATCTCACTGTAACTCATTTCTTGTGACCGCCTGCACTACAAAGGATACAGAAGAAATGTATTCCTGCCTGAACCACACCAGAACTACCAGCCATGCCCTTGATCCAGAAATTAATCATGATTAATTCTGAATTAATTATCTCTCAGTCCTGTTTTTGAAGATATCTCTCTGTTCATTTTCAGCTAAATGCACACTTAGGTACTTTCCTGAACAAAAATCTCCTTTTTAACTGAAATTCCTGGGTTTACATATTTATGTGTTAGTACGGCAGAAAATGCAAAAATGCATGTAATATGAAAACCTGAATCATAAACATTTAAAAACATAAACTCCTTATTAAATACTGATTTGAATTTAAAAGTGCCATATTGTATAATTCAAAGGCTCTATATTTGCTAACTTGAAATACCTCCACTTAAGAATGTAACGTTAAACAGGTATTAAAAATGCAACAGTCTCATGGAAAAGAAATAAATCATATTGTTGTAAATCATGCAAAATACATACTAATCCAAACTAAGGAATAAAAATTTTAGTGTTAAAAGGCTAAAAAATAAGGAGCCTTAAAAAAGGCTTCAACATTAAAATTCCACTGAAAGGGGTAACACAAGAAGATTAAGAAGAAAACTGTGAAACTTTATTTCTTTTTGTGTCCCTCTAGACATGTCCCTCACTTCCACTTTGTAGCCTTTCTGCACTTTCTGTCCTTTTCTTGACCATCTCTGTAAAGGCAGAAGGATTTCCAAGCAGATGCCTCCACAAAGCTCTACTTGGATTAGAGTGCTATTTTTTTAAATCCTATTACAGAACAAATAAAAGTGAATCATATACATAGATAATGGTGTTATTAACATTTAAAGTCTACCAGGTAATACAATGCCATGTAAGCCTCAAAAGAAAATACCCTCTTGCTAAACTGGATTTCAGATGCTCTATGACAGTGCAATTTCTCTAACACCATTAACAGCTTGTGCAGTATCTCTTCCTGCCAGCAAGAAAATAAATATTTGAGGATTTCATAACATCTATGGTAAAATTTTGAGAGCAACTTGGACCATGTGACATATCTCTAATACAATAGTTTTCTCATGTAATATGTCCATAAAATAATTGGCTAATACACCAATTAAATATATGGATGTTTCCACTTCAGGAGACTGTTACAGAGGAAATTTTAATGAGTAATAAATCTCTCGTATGAAAACTCGTGCTTTGTTTCTTGGTTTGTGTTCAAAACTCTTTTCTTTTAAGAGTAATTGCAAAAGAAAAAGAAAAGCTCCCCCATTTATCCCTAGTATAATGTAACAGTAGGATTCTTCCTTCATAGTAATTAAAGATCACCTTTCTTTTCAGAAAAAATTTTGCTGAGGAAGACAGAGAGGGGGTTATGTTATGCATGATTAGGGACATCAAATATTTTATTTATGTGACACTTGAAAATGCTTTGTTCTCTCATGAAAACAAACTTTTTTTTTTGTGATTAGTGCAAAATCTGGGTTTTATACATAAACAGATATGCCTTATATGCAAGGAAAGTTATATGCTGCTATAATTTCTGTAATTAAATTCCTTTGCTTACAGCTCAGTTAATAATGGTGTGGTTTTGTTTGGTTTTCTGGCAGACAAGTTTAAAATGCATAAAACAGTTTCAACTAACTGAAACGGTATGTTCTGAAAAAAAGTTTTTTTGAAAAAAAGTTTTTAAAAATAATGAGAAATTCAATTTTAGGTCAACTGACAAAAGTCATTCAAACCAAGAGATTTGTTTGTGTCCTAAAATGTTGCTGCTTTTCTCCTTTTGACAAAATGTTCTTTTGAAATGAGAGAGAAGTCAAAACACCGCATTTAAAAAAACATCAAAGCATTTTCTTTTCTCTGAAATACTCTTTTATTTTGAAATGACCAATAATGTCTGTATTTTATGCACAGGGATAGACTGTAAAATGGTTGGAGGTGGTGCTTCAATACAGTTCTTACTTTTACTTAACTACAAAAAATGCGTGAATTAAAATAACAATAAAAGTCCACCAAGCAGCTTACAGCAGGGCTCTGGAAAGTGAAATAAATCCCTCCTATTCCTTTTCCATCTCTATTTGTGCTGAGCTTAGCCACAGCGTAATATTGGCATTTGTACAGCATGAGACAAGAGGAGAGACATCAGAATAATTATCAGAGAATCACAGAATATCCTGAATTGGAAAGGACCCACAGGAATCATCCAAGCCCTGGCCCTGCAGAGGACAGCCCCAAGGATCACATCACCCCCTGTGCCTGAGAGCATTGGCCAAA
The DNA here is from genome assembly GCF_965178545.1 of Coloeus monedula. Classification (NCBI taxonomy): domain Eukaryota; kingdom Metazoa; phylum Chordata; class Aves; order Passeriformes; family Corvidae; genus Coloeus; species Coloeus monedula. The sequence continues at coordinate 8,728,632 of NC_138788.1, forward strand.
TGCTTCTTGAACTCAGCCAGCCTTGGAGCTGTGACCACTGCCCTGGGAGCCTGTTCCAGCACCTGACCACCCTCTGGGTGAAGAACCTTTTCCTGATATCCAGCCTCAACCTCCCCTGGCACAGCTCCAGGCCATTCCCTCAGCTCCTGTCACTGTCACCACAGAGCAGAGATCAGTGCCTGCCCCTCCTCTTCCCCTCACGAGGAAGTTGTGACTGCAGTGAGGTCTCCCCTCAGTCTCCTCCAGACCAAAGGACCTGAGCTGCTCCTCATACGGCTTCTCCTCAAGGCCCTTCACCACCTTTGTTGCCCTCCTTTGGACACTCTTTAATGCCTTTATACCCTTCTTAAATTGTGGTGCCCCAAACTGGCCCAAGGACTTGAGGTGAGGCCACCCCAGTGCAGAGCAGAGTGGGACAATCCCCTCCCTTGCCCAGCTGGTGATGCCTGATGCTCCCAGGACAGGGTTGGCCCTCCTGGCTGCCAGTGTCCATTAGATACTGTGAGAAAAGCATTTGAAAAATACCTTGTACTGAGTTTCATCTATTGATGAATTGATGTAATGACAAATCTACAGAAGTCCTCTATAACAAACTTTTGGACTTGATATAAATTGCAAAATCATATCAATATTAATTCAAAAGGCTGAAAAATAAAAATGTGGTAACTGAAGACATAAGACTAGATGACAAGACCAGGCCAGGCCACAACATTTTAAACAGTGATTCTACAAACTCCACAGAAAACCTGAAATGGAATAGTATTTCACCCCTGTAGCCTTGTTCTTTTTGTAGTGGCATTCCAGTCATTCACTTTGGCACAAATTACTATTAATTTTCTTTTCTTTATGAATAAAGAGGTTTTACTGAAGGCTTCAAAGAGTTAAGCCAAAATTTAGCTATTTTAAATGTCCTCTTTTTCATTTTCTCCTTGTCACTTGTGTATTTGTTTATTTAGCATCTCTTGCCAGATTTGAATTTTCAGTGCTGATACCTCATCAGTCTGTAAGAACTTCAAGGAAAAAAAAACAAATTGCAAGAAAAAAAAGTTAAAATTTTTCAACCCATATTTATGACTGAAAACTGCAATATCATATCATCAATGATTCTGGAGAAAGGAAGGAATAGGTTTCACTACTGTTGGCTCCATAGTAAAAGTCAGTGTTTCTTCTGGGGAAAAGCTTACCAGCATTTCCTCTGTATTATTCTGTAGATCATTACTCCTATACAACTCCTTAATAAAAGTATAACATAATATGCAATTTTTAAACTCCTCATAAGGTGTTCTCAGCCTGCTGGGTTTCATTTCAGAAGCCTCAAGTGTTTATAGGCAAGTAAGTGTTTGCTCTTTGAGTTTTGCCTTATATTTTTTTAGTGCTCATGCTTTAATAATTTCCAGGGGTGAAATTTCACCATCCAATACCACATTGTCACCTGAGAACTTCAAGAAGACTCACACTACAAAAACTTACCAGACCTCTCATTTCTTCAAATGAGGCTTTAAACTGCTGTGAAACATTTCTCTTCCCAAGGGTTTGCACAAATTCTGCCCCAAGCATGCAGGAAACGAAACCAAACCTTTCAAAACATAGATCTTCTAAAGAGAAAATGTCACATTTTGCCTAGCAATAAACAAAATCCCCCGTTTGTCAGTGACAGGAAGAAAGATTTTGTTGTATCTATTAGCATATACAGATTTAGAATTAATGTTAGCACTTTTATTGCACCTGAAACATGAAACTCAGGAAAATTTACACAGCTTCATGACTAAAGTTGAAGCTAGGACTTTTTAATGTATGCTACAAAAATTATTTACTTTGATATCATCTTTTCCTTCCTGTGACGGATTAGTGGCTTCATTCCAACAGAGGAAACTCAAACACTACCAACATTGGAAGTTTCCCTTTCCTGCCAAGGCTTTGCTAATTCCAGAACAGGCAGAGCTACACTTTGTGTCCCTGTGGACTAAAAGCATCCACATTACATAAAAACAGTGATCACAAATATTTAGGAGGTTCTGAAATGTATTTCAGATTTCTTTGTTCAAAGATATGAGAGCCAAAACAAGAGCTGGGAAAAAGTAAGAGAAAGCAAGAAGAATAAAAAGCATGAGGATACAACAAAAGAGAAAGGCAAAGACTCTTTCTACTTTTTTGAGTCTTAGGATGCTTTCATGCTCATAAACATCAGGTATATTTAAAAAGGATAACTTGTCCTATAGAGGTCACACAGGGCACCAGCAGAGATAGGAGAGGTGCTCTTTAGCGTCAGGCTAAGATTTCCTATGCTGGAAGCTCAAATTTACTGCTTTTACTGCTGAAGGGTCTCTATTAGTAGTCAAGATAGTTAGCAAATTCTTGCAAGCAAAGATTCCTTCTGATATATAACTGCCAGCAAAATTTTACTACCCATATTTCCTACCAAATGTTCAAAAAGTTATATTTATCTAAAATTATCCTTCACACAGTTGAATGATAGGTCTTAATGCTTTACTACTTCACTGCAGCAAATATGAAATAAGTGAAGGGATTCAACATTATTCATGGAGTAATTTTTAAGAGGGCTTTTACTGTGCATCACATGCATCAAACTGCATAGGCCTGAATTTTTAGTTTCTTTCTGCTTAACCACTGGATCAGAAAATGACAATTTTTTTTTTTACTATAAAACAATAAATAAAACATTTCTATTTTCAAAATACGTATTCCAAACATTACTTTTAAATCACAAGGAATTAGCTCTTTCCCAAATCTATGAATGATATATACAAATGAATAATAATTTTAGTTATGAGAGGGCTGCTGAAAGATTAAAATAATAAAGAGAAGTTACAAATGTTGGGAACAAAGCTTTTCTTGGGAGTACATTGTATTCCTACCCCACACAGCCTCAATTAACTTCCTTGGTGTTGTGCATATCCTAGAGCCTTGATTAAATTACTTTATTATCTCACATGAAAATTTAATTTCAACTTTCCCCTCCCTCCTTCCTGAAGTTTGTAAAAATATTATTTTTCTGAAAATGTAACAACTGATTTTAAATAAGAGGCTTGGTTCAGCAAATGCTAGAACCACTTGTTTGATTATTTTCCCAGCATGACATTCTTCAAAAAAAGACTCTGACAAATTTTCAGCTTTAATTTAATGACACAACTTTGATGAAAAAGTTAACATCAGAATATTGCCCTACATCTCTAGTGCTGCACACAGTGCTGTTAATCCCTAGTAGGTTGCTCTTCAAAGTTTTTTTAATGCCTTGAGATATTTTGTTGAAAACCTCTGTGTAAGTGCCAAGTGCATTATTCTGAAGGAAGCGTGGGATGAACTCGGCAATCATGCAAATACAGACACACAAATGCAAACCAGGGAGCCCCCAGGACACACACACCAGGAGAGTTTTGTCCCAAGCAGATCTCAAAGGCCTTATTTGTGATACGGACAGACAGACACTCAGGTTGTCTGATTTACCCCAAATCCTGCACTTTATGTCAGTTGTGAGTAGCCAGAGGCCAATCCTCTGGCAAGAAAAGGTCTGAAGTACCAGAATTTGCATTGTACCACTTCTTCAGAAGACTTCTAAGTCCAGCCACATGTTTGTCCAGCCACATGTTTGTCCAGTCACACCCCAAAGTAGATAATGCTTTGGGAACAAAGGCAGGCACTATTAGATGGGTGGGGGTCATTTTGTTGCACTGCTATTCTCATTGGATATAATTCATTTTTACTACACAGTGAGGGTGTGATTTACACTGATCACAAAAGTCGTAACTACCAACTCCCACAAGAACAGAACAAATAACAAAAATAAAGGATATATAGTCTCATTAAATCTGGAGAGATTAAAGCACTGCATTATCAGTAGTGATAAAGCCTCTGATGAAGAGGTATTTCCTGTTCTGTCAGAGGAGATTTCATTTCTTGCTCATCACTGTGGATACTTCACACCCCCAAATAAAAAGACAGATAATCTCCTGAGCTCAGCCTAACAACAGGTACAGTTCACAGTAAGACAATTCCGATTTCTGAAAACAGGAAAAAAATTAAAAGCAGCTTTTTCTGAAAGGGGATTATTTAGTCTGTACATCACCTATATGTGTACCTGTAGTATGGAAGGTTTCTAATTACACACTCCTTGCTGGACTGCAAGGGGAGTGAGGCAACAATCAAATGTGTGTCAGAGAACACACGTCTTCACTTGACTCTCAGCAACAATATTTGAAATGGAGAAATCCACACTGACATAAACAGCATCATGCAAAAAACTGGCATGAATTGGATCTCCAGAGAATAAAAATCAACACCATCACCACCTATCAATTCTTTGCCTGCCCCAACCCACACTAACTTGAAATTCTTTTATGGTTAAACAACTCATAGTCATTTCAGAGTAGTGAGATGTGAGTTCAGACTGAGCACCATCATGCTGCAAACACAAACAATGAACATAAGCCTAGCAAGTTAAAAAACACAGAGAAAAAAAATGGCGCTGCAGGGATCTAGAAGTTTCAGGAGTAAATGGAAGAAGATAGTTCCTGCTAGAATGGGAATCATTCTTCAATACTATTTGCTAATATTGCAGCCATGGATAGAAAGAGATTATTAAAAAGCTGCCTTGCTGGTGCCCCTGTTAGCACAGCATCTGAAACATGGACAAACCTGTCAGCTGCACCATGTCCTCACAGCTACCACTGAAAAACACCCTAATATGGTTAGAACACATTCAGGAAAGAAAATGGCTACAAATAGGATGCAAATATGTCCCTGATCAATGGAAATATAATGGATCTTTATTGTGGAGAGGATGTAGACGGCTTTCTTTTTTTTTTTTTCATTGAGTTTATTGAAGTGAAATAAGACAGTCATTCACTCAACCTCTGCAAAATGTCTTTTCTAGTGAAGAGCACAATCTTATAAATGTTTCTAAGGGCTTTTTCAAAGGAAATGTTAAATAACATCTACTGTACTTTGGAGACTTGTGATTCATACTCCACCTCCAACAATCCTTGGTTTCTGTTATAATTAGGAAATACTATTTGTTTTCATTGGTAGTGCCTAGAGACCCTATTCCTTGGCACAAGGCACTGCAGGAATATGTAGGTGACCTTTTTAGTGTAAGCTCACCAAAACCACTCTAAAAACAGAAATAGAAATATTTCTGTCTACCACTTCTCGGAGGGAACATAAGTAGCACAAGAGTCTCTGCACAAATTAACAATTTTATAAACGTACTCAGTGCTGAAGATGCTGAGCACTTCAGTGCAGGGAGAACTCCACAGCATATGGCAGTCTGTAAAAATCCTGTTTATAGTGACCACAAGCCTCTTTGTGCTGGGAACAAATGCTGGTCTGGGATTGAAAAGGCAGCCCAAATCCATAAACTACAGCTGTGCTCTACATGATTCATTTCACACGAGTCATTTGCTGTTTCTGTCCCCTACTTCCCCACTGAAGAGGCAGGAATCTCTGTCATGCAGTGAACTTTAGGACACTGAGAGTAATTAGGAACTCTGAGGGAAGGTGGGATGTGAGGAGCTTGGCACAGAATAATCTTAACAGACAGATGATTTAAGCAGAGAATACAGAATTCTTTAGCACTACTCCATCCCGTGCTGCTTGTTTCTAGGCCTCTTGCACTGTGCAAAATCTCCTCTTTTAAAGGGACAAATAACAGTTTCTCTGTGCTGTTTAAGCGACTTTGATTCTTGCAAAACACCAGCCCAGGACAACTTTTAAGTGACCCTGATCAATGGGAAGTTAGATCTCACAAGGCAGCTGAGAGTCTCCCACAAGCAACAGAGGGGATGCCAGCGGATCAGAGCAATGGGAGAGCCATGGCAACAAGTGATCTTAACCAGAACACTGCACCCCTTGTAATTGCCAACCTCAATTGTAACACAGCCAGCACTTCAAAGAGTAAAATCTCTGACCTTAGCACTTGTTTATATCTACTGCTTTAGAGTTTTCTGGAAAACACTTCCAACATTTTTGTATTCTTACAAGTTGGATTTACAAAGGGAAAAATGAGAAGGGAAAAGCAGAATATAGTAATTGATGTAAATAAAGAAACAAACAAACAACCCAACAACAAACCAAACCAACCCAAACAAAAAAACCTAGAGAGCAAAGCTCTGGCTCAGTAAAATATTCTTACTGTTGATTTCTAACAAGCAGCAAGTTTTTATTTAAAAAATAAATAATGAACAAAAGCAGCACATCCCCACCACTGCTACTTAAGTCTTTTATAAGTCTACATTATGCCCTAAGCAGGTGTTCATGTTGAGTTTCTCTCAACTCCTGACAACAATGAGTTTTCTAAAAAATATGTAAAGGCATTCTGAGACTCTGCATAAAATGTTCTTTTCTATTATCATCAGACAGAAACGTGCTTTCAAGTTAACCAAAAGATATCTGTCCATCAGCCAAAACTGTCAGTATTAAACTGGTGTAAGAACACACTCACACTGGTAGCCCAGTATAGAAAACAAATGTGACAGAATTTAGAGTTTCTTATGGACAATGATAAAAGGCAAAGATGTAAATCCCAGAGGGACATAAAAAGTCCACACATTTTCACACATTCATTAGTCAGAGAATTTCCATTTTTCCATTTTTATCCTACAGAGTCAAAATACAATGATGACTTGCAACCTTAGAAGTAATGGGAGGTATAAATATGCTCAGAGCTCATATCAGTTTTAATAAAAATAATTGTCTGTGGAAATTACATACTGAACAAATAAAGATAAGAATTAATGGGTTCTTTCTAATATTGCAAGAACTATTTTCTGAACATTCTGTTTTCTCATAAAGTGTGTTAATAAAAGAGAACAAAAACTCCATGTTGTGAACACTCCTGAAGGGAAGTGAAAACTTTTTAGATGTGAGAGTACAGTATTTCACCTATGCAGGTAATTTATAAATCTCTTGGACATATATTTCGGTTTATTTTAAATGGAGTGCTTTCTCCATAAGATTTCATCTCCTCCTGGTATTTATCCCCTTGACATTTGTGCTGTTACTATAATGGGATTCAGTTGCACACGTGAGTTAAATTCTTATAAAATAAAATCCCATTTAATGGAAATTTTCACGGTAATTAAAGCAAGAACAAGGACAAATACAGAAAATTCATTGTTTGTGGCATGCAAACAAAATGTGCCTGCCTGGAACATTACACAATCTCAACAGCTCTAATGTAATTCAGAGACTGAAGAATTGAGGGGAGCAAGAGAATAAACAAGCTGTAAATTCTCACAGCCTACTGCAAAAATAATATTGAAAAAGTAAATTTGATTCTTTGATTTCAACTGAATTTAAAAGAACAGTGACATTTAAAAGTCACACTGTCAAGAAATAAATGCAGTTCTATGAACTACTGTTGGTTTAACTTGTATCTTATTTTTGTATCTGGCAAAGAAAATGAATCTTATTAGGCATGTTTATGTTCTGTTTAGTTTTCTCTAATGTTGTACTGGATGGCTAAGAATTTAGTGATATTGATTTGTTTTAAAACAAACTGTTCAATTTAAAATTTAAAAAAAAAAAATGAAGAAAAAAAAAGCACAAAACATTTCTATTGGTCTTGGGTTTTTTCAAAAAGTTTGAGCTATCCAAAGCATACACTGTCAGCACATGTTGACGTGTTATTAGTTATTATAATTGTCTCCAGTTTTATCAGTCAAAAAGTACATCCTGCATTTACAGAAACACCACTGCCTGGAGAATGACATCACATTGAATGGGAAGAAGCCTGATTATTCTTCAGCACTGTGATAGTGGCAGGTCATATCCTACCTCTGTGTCATTAGAAATAACACCTTCAAACAACTGTCATTGTGCATGGCTGAATATTTTGTGTAAGTGTTGCATAATCAAAATCTCTGGACTTTGTCAATTCTGTGCTGCTTAAAAACTGAACAACCAACTGTCTCTGCAGTACCAGAAAAGTGCCAGCACATCGCCATTCATGGCACAAATTAGGAGTGAAAGAGTCAATTGATGAAAGATAAGATGTGATGCATGCAGAATGAAACTATCTTCGGTAAAGCAATGTAAGTTTTTTTAGGTAAAAGGCTAAAAGGGGAACAATGTCAGGATGATGGACTTAAACACTATATTTTAGTCAAAGGAAAATACTGATATTCCTCCAAGGAAAACAAATCAAAGACATCTAGATAAACAGCCAAACTTTAAGATGCTTATTAAGTTCAACTTCTACATCACCTTAAGTCCACTGTCATAAATTTACTGTTTATTTATTGTATGCTGAGGGGTAAATAATTTCTCTAGTGTCAAACTTCAGGGCAAAAGAGCTGTGCTGTCTCATCAGTCTGGATATATATTAGAGAGATTCACTACCCCAGTACATATGGAAAGAAAAACCCACACTACAATTTCTGATGCTTTGTCATTTGCATCTGCTGTTTTTCAGGGGACTTCTGTTCTATAACCTAACTTTAATTCTCTTAAAAATACCATTTTTTAAGTTAACGAATTCAAGAAACTCCCTTGTCCAAGTTTTCACCACTTAACTGACAGCAAAGCCAATTTATCAAAATAGGAGAAAAAGAAAAAGTAGGTTATATAAGCTCCTAAGTAGCATTTAGTCTAAGTGTTTCAAATACAGCTGGTCCTTTTGATATCAGGGTTCTGGCATCTTTATAAACCATTATTAACCATGTGCATTTAGTATTAGCAGAATTTTGGCTTCCAAATGAACACAAATAACAGCCATTCTGCACAGAAATCCTGTTTTACAAGTCACTGTGGAGCTATGTCAGACCAGACCATAAAAATTATTAACCAGAAACCATGCTCAATTTAATGTTTTTCCAATTAGCAATTTAAATTATATTATAGTTGGTCATATTCTACACTGTAACAGAACCTTATTTTAACTGAAGAGCAGTAGCAAAGGACAACTCAGTCCTCAGAGAATTAATCTTTTATCAGTAGAATCTGCACTTTGGACCCTGTGTCTACTGTGGGAAATGTGAGCCTAGGGACTTTTCACACATGGAATGCTGTGAAAATCCAAATTCTGAAAAACCAAAAGGTGATAATAAAGTTAATTCCCTCTTCTAAATTCTTAGCCCAGACAGGAAACCACTTGACTTGGTATCTTACCGGTGTCAAAAAAACCCGCAAACTGTCAGGGAAGGGTGGGTCACAAAGGGACACACCAAACCCAAAACACATGGTAGCAGACACAGCAGGTTTGTCCCTCTGAAAGGGTCAAAACCAGTTCTGCTGGAGACACAAGGAATCAGCTTCTGCAGGGGTGATCAGCTGTAACAGAGCATGGCAAAAGACTTTGAGCCAGCCCACTGCAACAGAAAAGGAGCGTAAAACCTTTTGGCTCTGCAGTTCAGGAAGAACACTACAGCTGGGCTTCCCTTGCCTTACTTTATTACCAGAAGAAAATGCAGAAAGCAGGAGCTATGTGGTTACAACTTAAAAGTTGTCCAAAAATTCTCTCCAAGGTAGACAGTAAAAGCAGAGCAGAAATGAATCTGCCTGAAAGGTTGTTGTTGAGAAGACTCCTAAAATAGATCCTGAGAACATCTATAAGCTCAGATATATGGCAACTCTGTTCCTGCTCTCAAGATTTAAACTCATGCTGCTGAGTAGTCCAACTATTAAAATAAGAAGTACACATTAGAGTTTAAAAATAGTTACAATTAAATCTAAAGTAGCTCATTATGCACTGATGTTTATAAATGCAATTCAAAACCCACAGACTGTAAAAAACCATTATTCAAGCAAGAAAAGACAACTTCTTTTTTAAACATCAAATCAGGGATGAAAAAAAAACCAAATACAACCCAGAATAAAAGACAGCAGATATACCAGTGTGCCAGGGTCATGAGAAAACTGATCCATCCTTCAAGTTCAGAGCTGGCTTCAGAGTCAAGCCTGTTCTGAGCCTGTAACTGGACCACAAGAGAGCCACTAAAATATCAATTGTCTTATCATCACATATTAGATAATTGATGATTTAGCACTCCTTTTCTGGTAGATTATAGAAAACATGAACTTTGCTTCATCCATAAACAATTTACTATGAAATTGGGGGGTCTATTCTGCTTCAGCCTGCAGCAAGAACTTCTGCTAAACGTCACTAAGGGTCAGATGAATCTGCCAGAAGGAAGGAGCAGACCTGATAGAACAGACATCCTCACAGTGAATTACTGTACATAAGAATCCCTTTTGAAGTACTATACGTGAGGCTGTCTTTGGGTTTGGGGATTTATCGGAGAGAGGTAAGGGGGAAAGCAGAAATTTAGGACTGTACAGCATTTCTGCAACCTTTTTGTTAGCAGAGCACAACATTTTAAGTAATTTCAAATAAAACATGATACTTTCTAAATTTCTTAATGACCTAAAATAGTTCCAGTACAATGACTTTTCAGTGAAAGAAGTTGAAAGAAGTCAGCTGTGTCAGTCAATTGACTCCTCCACATGAGAAGAGGCTAAATAGAATGCAGCTTTTCAGCTGGAAAAAGATATGACTGAGGGAATGTAGGATAACCGCTCTAAAATTTTAAACAGCCTGGAAAAGGTGATAGGAAATGATTATTCACAACTCAAGGACCAGACAGAGCCAAATGATGTTATCAGCCTGTAGTTTAAAAAAAACCCAAACCACTTCTCCACACAAAGCACGTTAAAGTATGTAACTCACCTCCAAAGACTGAGGAGAAATCAAACGATCTGCCTCCAAGCCTGGAGGAGGCACATTCACAACTGCTGCCTCCACCATCCACACAGCTTTCTGCCCATCAGAGTCACCTGTTTAAGCCACGAGCAGCCAGTTTCTCCAGGAGAATGTTGTGGGAAATAGTGCCAATGGCTTTACTGAAGTCCAGGTAGACAACATCCACAGCTTTTCCCTCATCAACAAAGCTTCATGAAAGGAGATCAGGTTGGCCAGGCAGGACCTGCCTTTCCTAAACCCGTGCTGGCTGGATCCCATCCCCTCATTGTCCTGCAGTGAGTGTAGGGAAACTTGTCCTGCTGCTTGAAATAAACTCATTCTGAGGGTGAAGAGAGGAGCACCCATTCCAAGCCTCTGAATCAGATTCCCTGTGTGACTGCTCCCATGTGCAGGGGAAACAGAGCAAGCACACCCAGCACCAGCTCTCCACTCAGCGCTGAGCCCAGGGAGTGCAAACACTGATCAACAGATGGCAGCCCTCATTTGCATCTCGTCAAGATTCATGGCCACAATTTTCGATGATTAAACTATCAGAAAGATATAACAAGCTCTTTAATTGGGAGAGAGGAAGGGGAAAAGAAATGATCATGCTTGGCCTCCGTGCTCGTGACAGCCTGAATGACATGCTTACATGATAGCTATTTAACAGCATCGTTACTTCCAGCATGTGGCTGCTGGTGGCTGGAAGCTCGAGGCCGAATCCAAGAACACCCCGTGAATACAGAGCACCCCAGAGACAGAAGACAGTCTGCAGGCACAGCCCTGCTGCAGCCTGACTCTGGCCATAGGGCAGCTCACTCTGCAGCCTTCACACTTCTCCTCACTTTGAAATTTTGCATCTGCTCAGGACAATTTTGATGCATCATTCCTGCTCCAGCTAAATGCAGGTCCTGGAACCAGTTTGGCTGTATAAGTCTGCCAGACCCTGCTTAAGAGAGCCCAAGAAGGAATCTCCAGCCAGTGCCATGGCTGTACTTGACCGTGTGTCAATGCCTGGTCACACCATTCCTCTCCTTTTCTCTTGCACCTTTTCTCTGCAGGAGGCATCCATGTGCTCAAAAGAACTTCAGCATGAAAGACTCACCATACTTAGCGATGAAAGTCTGTCTCTAAGTCTCTCTCAAAGTGTGTGCTTCTAATTCTATCCTTAATTCAAATTGCAGGCTTGAATTTTTCTCCTGTTTTTAAACATAAGCTTAAAGCAAAAGCAGAAATGTCATAAGAAAAGCTCCGAAAGAAACAGAAAGTCTCTTACATATATCAGTCAAGGGGATCTATGAAGATGAGAAATCTTAGGTTTCAAAACTGAGGAGAATTTTTAATTACATGTATTTGAAAAGCTCACCGGTAAAGATCTCAGGTATTTGCAAAGAAAATAAACCAATAAATACCAGTATATGATATGCATAGGAAAGTATGTACAGATAATGAATATAAAACACCTGTGATATAATATTATACATCAGGCATTTTATATTTATTATGTATGTGATATAACAGTTGATTCTAAAAAATGTTACAAAGCTAGTATTTTTACGTTTTTCCAACTATCAATGATGTTCTGATAGCATTTCATCACCTTAGCAAAGCTCCCTTGGAAATTAAGCTTAGTTACTCCAAAGTTTCCTGATGAATGCAGAAGGAAAGGACAATAGGTATGGTAATTATCTTGTACTCAAGAGATTTAACTTCACTACTTATAACTGATAAACATTTAATTTTAGAAAAATTTCCTTCATTTCCTTTTTGCCTTATTTTCCTCACTCAAATACACATGACACATACTAACTGTGCATAAAACAAATAATTGCATAGTAAGTTCTTTAACCTGTCATCTTAACTCACCTGACATGGTAACAATGCGTAGATAATTTGCACAATGTTATATTCTAATTGTGTATTTCTGCCTTTTCCTAACTAACACCCACCTTGCATTTTAACACAAGCAAGTTTAGCTTAATAAGTCTCATGCCATTCATTAACTGAGTGGTAAGAGATGCAATTGTCTTTTATTTTAATGCAAACAAAGCATACAAAAAGTAACACGTGCAAAGAGACCACATCCATGAAAAGTTGATGCTTACAAAATAGTTACAGACGAGAGGAAAACTGCAGACATTTTCCAACACCAAGTCTCACATAGTTCAACTTCTTAAACAAGAAATATTTACTTTTATCAGGAAAGCATCAGAATCTCTAACAGCATATCTAGCACTGCTGGAGACTTGGGTTTGTGTGCTTGGTCACCAGGACCACTCCACATTTTCAGCTGCTGAAAGCAGCAGAGGCCACTAGACCAGTTTCCCCTCCTGATATTCTCATGGTGTCTTTGTCAGGGGAACCAAATGTTTATTGCAAAAGAGGATATAAACTGCCTACCCTCCCTGACATTTATTGAACCAATACTCAACATTAAATTTCCTCTCTGGCATCTTAGAGTAAGATAAATAGGGATTAAAATGGCAGCAGAGCAGCAGAGGAACTGTGGTTTTTATTTATGCATTCATTCTCCCAGAGCTAAGAATAAAGATGTACCAGAAAACAATGTGCACAATGAAAAGTTAACATTGCCATCAAACTATAGGATTTCTAAAAGAAAAGGGATAAATCAGGCTCTCTCCTAAAAGCTGAAACTCACTCGATAATCCCTAATACAAATTACCCAGTACAAAGCTGCTAAAGGAATTTTATACAATAAATGAACTTGAGCAAGAAGATGGTGCTGGTAGCAGCATCTGCAAAGAAATATGAAGAAACAATTAAAAAGAAAAAATAATCTTATATTTCTCTTACTATCATAGAAATTACCCTGACTCTTTTCATCAGGTTGTTTTGGTTTTTTTCCCTCCTAAATTACCAAGCCCATTTTTCTCAGCTCCTGTCTCTGCACCAGGAATCCCAGAGCTTTCATTCACACTCTCTGCTGACAAAAACATGTCTGACCAGGACTGATGGCCTTGTCCTCCTGAAATCCATGCGGATTTCTTTTCTCCACAGAAATGAAGTGGCCTCAAGAGTTTCTGCCTCCTATAAGAGAAATGCACCCTAGATCTGTGTCTTCCTATAGTCCCAGACAACATCTCCCTTTTTTCCACCATGCAATACTTAGATTTCCCCCCCCCCCCCCCCCCCCGCCACACACTGGAGTTATGTTGAACTTAGCTATTTTCAGAAAATTCAAAATGCTATCACATACTTGCTAAAATGGGTTTAAAGAGTAGGGAGAATCAATCAAGATGTTGAGGCAATATTCAATTAACAATAACACATACTGCACAATGGGGAAGCATACACATAACTAAAGCATTCGTTGGAATTATCACTTGTTCTGAGTCATTTACAAAAAGAACTAACTGAGCAACTAAAAAGATACTTCTTTCTGATGAGTACTTGAATTCAAGATTTGAATATTTTTAATCTGCCTGCCACACATACTGAAAGATTAACTGTCTGGTTTTGCATCCCTGGAAAACAAGGATTTCATAATTGTTTTTCATTTATAACTTTGCCAAAAGATACTTCTCTTTAAGCTTCTGACACAAATATGTGATGATAGGCATGTCTCTCCAATCAGCAGGTTGACTGTTAGAAAATACGCAGTTGTAGGAAAAATAATGTTTAAAGAGTCACTGTTATCCTAAGAATCTCCAGACTATCATAATAATTTGTCATTTTATAGATTGTTCCTTAGCCTTAAATCTTTATGAAAAGACAAAAGATATGGAATTGAGATCTTTGCATCCAGAAACCCATGAGACTGCTCAAAGGATCTTGAAGTGCTGCAGTCAACTCCATCCTCAGCCTTCAGCTCCACCATGTCTGGAGAACGTGGATCCACACAGGACAACTACTCATAAGCCCATTGCCCACAAGTATTTTCCTGGAGAGTATCTGGATAAAGAGGAACCTCCCAATGGAATCTGTGTGTAGGTGGGAATTACATGTACAAAAGGTGTTACAGATGTGTGAGGGGATGGTGACACACCTCAAATGATTGTTTTCATTTGGGTTTTCTCATTTGTTCAGGTCGCTGTCCCCCAAACACAAGTACTGCAATCACAGCTTTAATGACCTGGGAATACATGAGGCCATGAAAGGAAAAATTCTCCTTTCCCCACTCATTTTTAAATCCAGCCAGTGAAGGCCATCACACTCCCCACTCAGACTTCTTGTATCAGAGGTGTCCCATTACTGACAGGATTCCCCCTTTTCTTTGATTCTTTCTTTTGATTCCCCCTTTTCTTTTTCAACATAATTGGTTTTGAGCTTCTAGTTTTGTCATGTGCAGCCTAACACAGATCTGAAATCAGAACAGTGATTTCACTTAAACATAACCATCCTAATTCCACTGCATGGTTGCTTCAATCTTCATTGTTTTAAAACATCATTGTCTAATTAAATTCAAATTAAAAGGGAATAAAAGTACCTAATACCTTATTCTGTTTCAAGCAGTATTACCCACCAGAATATGGTGGACTTCAAGTCAGATCTTCTAGAATAACTAAATATTTCTGAGTTGCTGATACACATTAAACTAATAGGGGTCCCTGCTTACTTCAGCTGGTGGCTGTATAATTTTTTCCTTTGAATAACTTTAAAGAATTGCTGACACACACAATAATTCTCATGCTCTGTACTCTTTTATAGATTATGCTCACTTAAAAAGTATTTTATAACATCACAAGCACTATACAGGTTCTTTTCTATGGATCCTGCCTTCCCCAGTGAAGAGCAGTGGTCAATAATCAACTCAGAACACTGTTACTGTAAATTCTTTTTGACTGTAAAAAATTCATCCCATACAAAGAAGTTACCAAGTGCTCTTTTTAGTGAGCAAAGCTTTTAACTCTCTACTGGTGAATAATGGAGAAAAATAGAGGGCAAAAGAAACACTGCAGAGATTTTGTTACTATTATTATAGTATTACTGGTCATTTAAAGATAAATTCTAATTTTAAAACTCCAATTCTAAGAGTAGCTCTAAGTGGCCTATATATTAATAGTCATAAAGGGGCTACTCTGCCTGATGCAGGCTGGCGTGGAGCCACTGCCCTTCCCTGCCCACAGCCCTCGGACAAGGAAAGGCTCCCTGCCTTGGAATCAGCCTCCCTGCTGCAGGGCTGCTCCATCCCAGGCAGAGCAGCACTTCTACAGCCTCAAAACACAATCAGGTCACAACCTAGTTCTATATCTTGGTATAATGAGGTATTTTTTCTGTAGTTTCAGTATATTCTGTACCTGAACTAAATCTTGTTAAAGCCAGCAGAAAAGTCCATCCCGTCGCCATTAATGAGTTTGTATCACATGCCTTGAAACCTCTGCAGGTACAGCCTATCACAACTATAGCCAGAAAATAATGTTTCACAAGTGAAACTGAATCTGGATGAAAATTAAAGAAAAAGCAACGTTTGTTTAGATAAATGAGGCTTGCTCAGATTTTGACACATTATATATTTTCAGTATGCTGCACTAATCAATAGCGGCTAATTAGTAAAATGAAAAGAGCCAAGTCTACCTAAGGAGAAACAATTCTCGTGCTACCATTTATTTCAAAAGTCAGCCTGGAAAAAAAAAAACTTCTTTGAGCTTTATAAATATAGAGACAGAATTGAAAAAAACACAGATACTGTTTTTATTCTACATATGATAATGAATGAAGCCATCGGAGATGTTTTTATCTAAATACAAGCAGCTAACCAATGGCATTTGAACTTACTACTCATAACACAAGCAAACAGCTTCTATTTTCCACAACCCATGATAAACAGAATCCATATAACTTTTCTTTATAACCATGGTTGTTACTTTTCCAAATGCCTTTTGCATAAATGATTTGCCAAAACACTTCTGTGGGAAAAAACAAACAAACAAACCCCAAATATCAGAAAAAAACTAAACACTGTCCCTCAGCTAAGACTAGGTCTCCAAATGAGTCTAAAAAAATGGAAATACTTTCTCCAAAATGAAAGGGCAAAGACAAGTCGAACTAGTTTACTTCTCTGGTTGTCAATATTTTTCACTGGAAAAGGTTCCAAGTCAGAAGTAGTCTCATATGAAACAACAACAACAAAAAAAATCCAAAAAAACCTGACCCAAAACAATCAGCCAACCAATCTCAAACAATCCAAGCTAAAAAGCCCCCACACCTATGAATATGGGACCAAATTCAAAATTACATGAAAATAAGCTGCCTTACACAACTCTCTTAGCCAGCAAGTTAATAGGACTGAGTAATTCTATTTTGAGATCAATTTCATATCTTTATAATCTCCATAATGGAGTAATAAGAGGAGGTATAGAGTGAAAAAGACAACCTATTAAAAATGTGGTGCATGCGACAGCACTATGACAGCCAGTGCTCAAAGAGAAAAGTGCGAGCAGATAGGGGAATCAGCCACACTTTCTGCAGTGTGTTAAAAATAGCCAGGTGGAACATGCCAGATTTTTAATATATACTTTCTCATCTGATGCATGTTCCCTCAGCAGTCACTGCAAACCACCCTCCACTAGATATTTACAACAATGTTGATTTTCTCCAGGAGTTTTCTGCTATTAATAATTCCCATTCCCCTAAAGAAACCCTAAACCAAACGAAGGGTTACAAAATGAAGAGACAGGCAATCACACCACTGCATTATGCTGCTCAGGCTCCCAATGAAGAGTCCAGGAAATTTACTATCAAAATTTTTTTTCCAGACCTCCAGTCTTCCAGTCATTTAAAAGCTTCATATATTACTCTGGAGTTCCTTTCAAAATTATTTTTATAATTTCCTTTATTTCTTTACAGCATAACTCTTTCCCTTTGTTTATCTCTTGGTGTATAAATCCAGCTTTATTTACATATATATACTGCATCTATTACTGACTGCCATGCTGCAGGCACTACTGTGCTACACTTTAAAATTCAATCAAGGCAATCCATTTAGGTGCACAGTTGTGTTCTCTATAATTGGAATTAATCTATGGGGAAAGGTACTTCCCATAGATACACTGTGCTATCATGCATCAGCCAAATACCAGTAGACATTACCCTCAAACATAAACAATTTTTATGCATTTATTTTTAAACCCTACTATTTCTGTGATATAGATCTCTAGGTGGGAGTCA
Source organism: Coloeus monedula (assembly GCF_965178545.1). Lineage (NCBI taxonomy): Eukaryota > Metazoa > Chordata > Aves > Passeriformes > Corvidae > Coloeus > Coloeus monedula. Next base: position 8,746,453 of record NC_138788.1, read on the forward strand.
AATTTTCCTGCATGTGAGATATTTTTGTAGATTTATAATAGAAACTATGTAAATATTGATCTCTTTAAAATCTTTCCTAATAAATTTCTTCTACTTTAGCCTCTCTGTCATGTACTTCTTCAGCTTTCAGCTTATTTCTTCTTTAAGCTATTATGAATTCCTGTAGCAATTAAAATTGTGACAAAAAACCCCAAACCATTGGCCACAAGATCCACATACATTTTGACACAGATAGGCCATGCATGCATCACTTTCCAAAATGCTTGCACATAAATGACATTTTTGAAGATACACTCTTCTACATGGCAGTGGAATTTAAAAGGTATCCTGCCTCTGTTAAGCCAAAACAGTAATTTCCCACCACGGTTGCAACTGCACTGACCATTTAACAGTCTGCTAATTTTTAAAATCTCCATCACAGAATGTACTTTCATTAAAATGCAGGAAATTAAAACAGTTTATTGGAGAAAGCTATTGTATACCCCAGTGGGAAGCTGCAGATTTTTCACATTTGTTTATTCTGCAGAAATGAAATACTTGGTGCTGAGATCACGAAGGTGACTTGGAGAACTAAACATACCTTTAACTGCTGAGGTCTGATGTCTCATAAAACTGCTGTTCACAAACCTCTGTCACCAAAAAGCTCAGGAGACCTTCTTTGACTACAGAAGCTGGAAATTTAAGCCTCTAGAGAAACTTCCAGTTAAGCACCACACTGTTTTCACATTATTAGCCTTATTTGTTATTATAGAAAAACGGTTTTGGCCTGTTTCCCAACCATGTAGGAACTACAGCAATTTAACACCACCAGCAGCAGATCTGTTCAAAGACAGAATTGCTACTCAACAATCAAAGAGGTTAAACAAGCATAGGTGGCAGAAATGCCTTGAGTCGTATTCTCTCCATCAGGAAAATAAACAGACCAGCAAGAAATGCAGGGGAAGGTGACCAGAAACAGAAAAAAAAACCCCTGGGAATGAGCATTAATTATTTCAGCAGTCTCCAGTCACTGAATACAAAGAAAATATTATATGTTACTGAATTTGTGCTGTAGGAGAGACAGGACAGAGTGCAGGAAGCAGTTGGTACCTACAGTACATTCCCAATAAATAAGAGTATTACTCGAGGAAATGTCACCCAACTTGGCTCACAAGATCTTTTAAATGTCTTGATCCATGTTAATAGCTGATAGCAAACAGTCACTGTCCTCTTTTAAAGCAGCTGGTGATTACAGATGGCACATTTTAAACTGCTGCTTTCAGAAGCTGGGAACAGATGCAGAGTGCTGCCAGTGCAGTATTAGTTCTGCTGTCCAAATCTACAAATCTTCTAATTTTCATCAACAGGATTCTCATTCTTAAAAGTTATTGGTATCTGACAGGGAATTATGTAACTGATTAAATAAATCTGAACATTTTCAATTTCCACAAGTTTCATATCAACTACATTATTCAGCAATGTGCTTTAACACAATAAACTAAAAAGAAATCTAAAAGGTTGTTTTGTTTTGTTTCACTACTTTGGCAGAGCCAAGTAGTCTTAACTTCTACGGTTCTGTATAAGCATTTTAACAGCAGAAAAATGTTGCAATTTCAAAACCTTCTGGACAAATGTTCTGGGTGTGATTGAGGGAAGGGCAATATTTGAAACATTTATATCTGACAGCCTAATTTTCAAAGCCATCAATTTTGCATTATAACTGTAAGATTTAGAGTCCCTGATGGTGAAAAGATCAATATGAAATTACAAATTGTCACTACTTGCATGTGTGCACACCCCCCCTCCATGGAAACCACTAATCTGACAACAGGAGCGCAGCCCTTTCACAAATCATTTCCCATTAAACACGACACTCGCAAGGCACAATTAGTTCAGCACAGCATTCAAGAAAGGAAATAATACTTTTAGACATACTCTTTTCTACCTGAATGCATGTACCAAATTACATGTTATAATTAGTCACTAATTGATGAGGTAATTCACAGCATTATGCAGTGACATTTGAGAAACAGTACCTACAACATAATGGTTTGAGACAGTATTTTCCTATGACAAGCACCCAAGAAGTGAACAATACAAGTGATGTACAACACAATTCAGGACTTTGCTGCTGTGAGCCCACAATCACCTCAGACAAACTTGTGAAGAACATAAAGAATGAAAATTACTGCAGAATATTAAAGAGGGATTTGAGCAGACAAAGGTTGCTACAGTGGTAGCGAGAGGTCCCAGCCATTCACATGAAGTACAGACATTGTAGTTTCAGGAAAGACCAAATAACAATTCAGTTACCAAAACACTGTTTTGTCTTTCCAGCACTGAAACTTATCAGCATTGAGGCTCTCTGGAAATTTCTGATTGAACTCTGGGTCTTCATGGGAATTTTTGTTTGTACAAATTATTGATCTTTTACAGTGAACTTTAAGCCCTCATTTAAATTCTGTAATCTAATAAAAAGCGAGAATTTTCCAAAGCATTTTTGGAAGAGGGAAAACCACCTTGATTTAACAGATTATTCCTGGATACATCCTCTTGGGAAGTTCTAACTAAGACATGCTAACATACCAAAGTGAGCTTTCTTCAAAACCTCTCCAGGTTTTGAAAAGCATTCCCAAATACTAAATTCGATCCTGCTTCACTGCATAACCACAGCAGAAAAACATTGTTTCCCAGGATGCATTCACATGAAACTTCAGCCCTGATTTAATTTCTAATCCAGTACATAAAATATGTCTGATTCTGAAAACATCTGCTTTTCCAGAATGAAGGTGTACATCTCAGAGTAACATATTGGGAATTTAGCCACCATCCATTCAGTTCTGATTCAACCATGATTTCTACAAGTTGAAATCCCACTGACTTTTAATTGAGAAGCACTTTCAGGTTGCAAGTTTTACTAAGTTATCCAAGTATCAGCAGAATAAAATTATCTTGGGCTTTAGTACTATTTCTGGATCTGTAGTATCAGAATTTGACCCCATATCTCTATCAGATAAAACCAAGTGCAGCAAATGAAAGTTCTGCACAAGAAAAGTCTATAGGGATCAAAAGAAAATATAAGTAGAGCAAACAGGCAAATGAGTCCTTTTTTTTGTAATTTTTAACTTAAGGCAAAATTCCATGGCTTTTGTACTAAAATAGCACCAGCACAAAAATGTTCTAAATTAGGTTTGCATTAAAGACTTAAAGCACCTTTCAGGACACCCATTTTAAAGGCTTTTAAACCAAATTATGTTTATATTACACATCCAGTTTGCCTCAAATGCCTTAACAGGATTTATATCTCAAACCTTAGATGAGAGAAACTTCACAACTTCTACAACAGCTTCCTAAAATTTTTGTGTAAATTTAGCAGCAAGCCTGTCAAATTCCTGCCGATAGCAATGACTTTTGATCACTGCTGCAGTGGCTCTGGAGAGCTGAAACTGGGAGTTTCTGAGCAATCTCAATTTCTTCTTTTTTGAGAAAAACTCAACCAAACAAAAAGCCAACACCTAACACCACAGAAATAATTTGAGTATGTAATAATAATAATAATTTGAATAATGAATAATTTGAATCTTTAAAACTCATTAAGAAAAATATAATTTTTTGTCAATTGCTGAGTTCTTACGTTTTCCTAAGATGAAACAAATATAGAAAACTCTGCTGGACAAAGATTGCTAGGGGATCAACAAGCTCGTGTAACTTGGAATTGTAAGGGAGACACTACAAAAAAATCTGTTGTTCATTAAGATTGAGCCATTCCAGCTATGAAAAATGAGCAGGTTTTCATACTTGGAAGTCAAAGTAGAGTTCAAGAAAGAGATCTGCAACAGGCAGCTTAATGGTACTGTAAAAAGTAAAGACCAACCAAACAAAAAGCCCCACAATAAACCCCAGAAGTCTATAAATACCAGGACTGTTTCAAGGATACTTTCATTAATGCACCATCACATGTTGCAAATGGAGTAGGCTACCATTATCCAAACTATTTCTTTCAAGACAGCTCTCGAGGGATAACAGGAAAAGCAAGTTAGATATGCAGTGTCTAAATGGGTCAATTTTCAGACAGTGTTGGTAACACGTGAAATCAGAAATATATACACCATAGATGTGATTCATCTCACTATCCCAAAATCATTGAATTTCAAGATTGAAAAGCTCTATTTTCCCATTTCAGCTAGTGCTCCACACTGCACAAATTTCACTCTACAGACCTTTTTCTAGTGTTTTGTCAATTCCAGTTATAAAAGTCTCGGAATTGGTTTATACTATTTCCCTGAGATGACTCTTTCACAACCTAATATATCTCTGCCATAAAGGGGTTTTTGCCATACAGTTAAATTTCTCCTTTGCTTGTTTTTGTCCGATGGGCATAGTTCTCTCACCTGACCATAGATCTGCGTGTGCTTACATTTAAACATTACATTAGGATTCTGGCACAAAACACCTTCAAATATGCAACAAAATGAGGTAATGGAACAAAGCTGGCTGGGTGGGGGAGAAGATTGCATTATTAAAGAGCAATTCACCAGCATGATAAAGTTCAAGTATGTGAAGAGAAAAATGCTGCTCTATTTAGCCTTGAACAGAGAAATCAATTTTTTACATCTAACGACAGTAATGAATTTACTTAATTCCACCAGTACAAGCAAATTCATACAAAACATCAGGAAAAATGATTTAAATTCTGCTTCAGTTTGCTTTATAAAAGGGAGACAATGCTTCGCAAACCAGAGATTACTATCTGCTCAGAGTCAATGGCTATCCATGAGGATAAAAATTATACAAAGGCATAATATATCTGCATTTCTTTGAGGAGTTGCATAGAATACTCTGCTTCACACTTATTTATAAATGCATACAAAATACTAGACTGCAATTTTGCAAGTTCTGTTCCATACTTATGCACAGATAAATAGTGCTCACACAAAACCATGCCATTAGCTATTTGATTGTTCATTTTTATTTTAAAAATGGTCTTTTTATTTTAATTATTTTTCATGCATTTTAGCAAGACTTGCTAAGTAATTTGATTACAGCAAAGAGAGTGTTGCCATTTAATCAATACTGAAAGTTGAGCAGCAGATGTGAATGAAGAAAAGATGACATTAGAGGAAGCCATAACAGTAAAAATACACTGCAACTTCATTTCAGACTTTCATAAACACATTGCAGGGAGGGAATCTGTACAACATTCAAATTGCACTTGCTCATGTGCTTAGATTCAGCAGGCTGTTTAATTAACATTTTTAATATATTTTTAGATATGGATAATCATAAACAAATTATTGTTAAAAAAGCCTACAAGCTTCTCTTTGGGTGTTTAGAAATTCACTTTCTGTTTCTGGAAAAACAGCACCAATATTTGTCTGAAAACAAATTAGCCACCAATGTTCCAAAATTTGGACTGAATATTAGAGCTATGAGTAATGCTCTGAGTGTTCGACCAGCCACTGTTTGGATAACATAACATTAACTGAGATTTCAAAGCCAAATCTTTCAGCTTCAGAACAACTGATTGACTGCAGCTATTTATTCTCAGCATCAACTTAGCTTTGTGGAATACACAGGAACATTTTCTACTGGAGCAGAAACATGCAAAATGGCTTTAACAGCTAAATAATTTCCTGGGTGCAGATAAACCCATTGATATGGAGAGAGATCTGGAGAATGACTCAGTGCCACCCCTGGTATGCACAGACCTGGGCACATGGAAGTTAGAAAATCTAAATTAACCTGCAGATATGTTAATGTACAGACACACAGGAACAAGTGAAGTGGAAGGGTCATATTTAGCAAGATGAGCACAGACCATAAAAACACAAGCTTGGAATCACTTATGCTGCATTACTGTGATTCATGGTTTCGGTCTTTTGCTACAGAATTGCAGCAGGCCTGAGAAAGATGCAATTACCTCTTTTGAAGAATGAAGTTGAAAAGACTTGCTCCTAAAGGGCAGTGCACACAGTCTGGTGCTTAATTAAGACTCTTAGTGAACGGTTTCATTACCTTACTAAACACCATTCTTCGTCCCACTAATTTTCCAACGTTTCCATTGTTACAGAGTAAATTGCAATTAATAAATTGACTAACCCACATTAATTAAAGACGGTTGTTATGTAAAGTCTTTCAACCACCTCAAACCAATCCTCTGAATCTTCAGATATCCAGAACTTGGAAACATTATGAAAATTAGATAGGAAAGACTGTGGAGGTTTCGTAATTCTCCCTTTGAAAGTCATTACAGTTTTTTCCACGGTTCCTGGCAGGACCACCATAATTTATTTTTCAGCCTAATGGTCTCAACTTTTTATTTTATAGCCCCCTATCTCTCACTCTTCAAACGCTTTCCCTATTACCTTTCCTTCTATCTACCAAACACAAAGCTGGAGAAAGTCTCAGGGTAAAAAACTAAATTGCATTTCAAATTCAACAGTCTGCAGTTTCTGTAAGTGAATACAAATAATTCTACAAGCCCCGTCTAGTAAGGAAAAGAGATGTCTTCTAAATTAGTATAGAATCATCTCACATATAAAATATTTACTTATTTAATAACCACTGGTGATCTATACAGACAGTCCTGTTAACCATCAGCTTGTTATAGCTTAGCCTTGTGCACCAAGAATTTATATAAGTAGTATGTTAAACACTATGTATTTGCACCAATCAGAGCAATAAAAAGGAAGGTTGGGTCAATTGTTATTTGTGAACAGCAGCACTACATTCAACCACTACCTCAGTGCCTTTCTAGGCTGTACAGGGGTGGATGAAGGCACAACAGCAAAGCATGTCCAGGAAAGCACTTCAGCTCAGCGTGGGAGAAGGCAGAGGAAAGCACTCAAAGCTGACAATACCACAGAATTTTCCCTCCATGTCTTTTCTTCAGAACTATCTCCACAGGACACCAGCCTTTTTACATTCTCTGAGTGGTGTAAATGCACAAGATGAGCACCTGAATCTGTATTATTAACAAGCAAAATGATCTTTTCTTTTTTTTGTAAGTCGTAAGTGTACATACAAATGTTTAAAAGCAGTAATATGCAAAAGGCTATATTAAAGGTGAAAGCATTTAGTAACCACATTCAAGAAATCCCCAAACCCAGACAAAACCGCCTAATTTTACTGAACTCCTCAAAGTTAATCAAAGCATTAGGCTAACTCTTAAAAGTGATTTTCATCAGAAAAAGCCTGTGCCTTAAAGCTTATAATAGTCCCCAGACAGAGTTCATGCTCTCTCTTTGCTTGGCTACTTATGTTGCTTATAGGTAAAATTTGGTTTACAAGTTTGCATAAAATCCATTTAGTCCCAATCACTAAAGCATGGAAAATTTTGGTTTTCCTTCAGATGAAAGGAGAATAGGGAATAAAAAAAGAGACTTTTTTTTTCTTCCATTCTTATCAGAATTATTTATCATTAATTTAACAGCAATGGGAGAGCCAAAAAAGAGAATCCCCCAAATACCCAAACTCAGCAGTTCCCAAAAGATTAGGGAACGATAAGCAAGCCAGGTTCAAAGCCATCAGAAATGAGAGGGAGCACATCCCTAACTGCACAGCTGACATGAGTTTCATCACACAAGTGTGATGGAGTGGACACAGCTTTGGGGCATTTGGTGGCAGATCAGAAGCTGTATCTTCCCTCTGGTGACACTGGTGAAGTTGCATGTCCGATCTGGTGAGAGCTCAACAAGGGCTCAAAGAGAGAGGCAGCTACTCCAGCTATCCCAAAGAAATACACATCAAGGTTTACAAATGGAAGCCAATCCATCCCTAGCAACCTCCAATGATTAAGCTGATTTGATTTACTCTTGTTCAGCCAACCCTGTACAATATCCTTGAAACCTGCTCCAAATGTTACCTAAGTAGGAGGTACTACTCAAACTGTGTATATAAGACTTGAGTTCTGATAAATGAAATTCAATCAAACCAATACAATTTTGTTTCCTGAGTTCAGATTCTTCTAGTTCTGGAGAAGTAATGAAGATTTTTCTTCAGCAATGTTTTCAGCTGACATTTTATGATTGACAGAATATTTTTAAAAGATAGCTAAAAACATTTTAAAAGCATGAAATTGTGCAATCCTTTAAATAAAGCTTAAGTTTTATTTACTCTAGAAAGTGTTAACTTACATAAGAAAATATTAACATTCCATTGTGTTGGGTTGCACAAGTGTTAAACTTGGTCAGCCCTCACTAAAAATATTTTCCATGAGAAGATGATACTGTAATGAAATGTTCCAACTTCAACGGTTAGTTAAAAATTGTTAGGTTCCCTTGCCCACAGTTTCTCATATAAGTCACACTATCCACCTAAAAAGGAAGAAATGTTTTTTGTATTCTATTTCATTGTAATCCTTTAAGTTCATGAAAAACATTATTTCTACAATGGCACTCTAATGTTATAAAAGTTATTTTAAAAATTAAAGTTTGCCCCATTTTGGAATGGAATCTGGGTTATGCAATTAGGAAAGACACAATTTCAGATGTGAGGCAACACACCTGAAAATAGATGAAATCTATTATGTTTTAAGATGTGGACAAAGGCTGCTGCTCTGGCTCCTCCTTCTCCATCAGGTGGAGGCACCTCTGTTCTGTGCCACCCACAGAGCTGTGCAGACCTACTGAGGCTGGACTCGATTTGTTCCTGCAAAGTCAATGCACTTGATCAAATTTAATGTCAAGTTTTACTTTCAAATCATGATTTTAGAAAAGTATAGTACTTTGAAATAAAAAGCTAGAAGACTGGAAGGCAAAGAGCAATTTTGATTTGATTATTGACTGCTGTATCTAATATTAATACTTCAAAATTACTGACTTTACCTCTTCCTACTGATTTAATAATCAAAATAATTTGTCTTGAAATTCCTCTCAAGACTGGCTGCAGATAAGCTAAGCTGTCAGTGGAGCATTCAGATCAGGTGGATATCTGTTCTTAACTGCAGGTTTAAAGCACAGCCCAATGCCGAGACTGAGCCCGCCCGCAATGGTGGTGGCACCACTGGGATAACAGATTTAGGAAGGGAAGAAAAACTGCACAATTGCAGCCAGAGACAGGACTGGGAATATGTGAGAAAACAACTCTGTAGACACCAGTGTCAGTGGAAAAGGAAGGGGAGGAGCAATCCATAAAAGACTAACAAACATCTGAAAAAACACTTGTGGAGAAAAAGATGTACAGGTGGGGCCATATCTACAGATGATATTGAACAGAGCCATGAAGGAAACAGTGTTGTTTTAAAGAAGTCACGATTTGGGTTGCTTGGGATTTAGGCATATGTGTGGTGGGGCAGCACTGGGCACCTGGCAGGCATAGTACCCACAGTGGAATCCCCACTGCCCTGAGAAATGAACCTTTCCTGACAAAACCAGCATTGGACTGATCCTGGTCTCTGGGCAGTATTGGCTAATCCAGTTTCCCAAGAAGGATGAACTCACATTGCAGAGCAGCCAGCAGTGGCTGGGAGGAGCAGCATTACAGAGCACTTCTGTAATGTTAAAACTGCCCACAGCTCTGGCCAGTGACTGCTCAGGAAAGACAGGCATTAGAGGAAACAATTAAAATAAGGAACCCTTGTATTAGGACAAATTGACTGAATTGATTTTTTTTGTAGGAGATGAAAATCACGGGGAAGTTTGTGTGATGTGTTTCAATACTGAGTGAATGATATGTTTTAATACTGAGAGTCCTGCCTTGCAAAGAGGGAATCCTGGGTGAGGCTGTGCTGCACAGTGGATATCAGAGCAGGGAGCTCCAAGCTAGTGCAGACGGAAACAGAAGCTCAGTAACATGAGAATAATCCCACCTGGAGGGTGCAATTGCAATGTCCCTTGGGACCATCTACAGTGCTTTCCACTCCACAGTAGGAACATGCCACAGCTTGCTCCCAGCTCAAGGTGGAGAGACTACGTTATGTGTCCAAAATGACTCAAATATACTAGAGAAATTAAATTTCCCAGAAATGTAGGTGTTTCAGCATGAGAGAGCAGGCTCAGTCTACACTGGGATTTAATCTGAAAGCAAAACATTAGAACTGATCAGGTCCATTTGATCCAAACCCAAATCCACTCTCCCCAGAAATTTCACGGCCTGTGCTATTCAAAGGCCATGCTCACTTTCTGGGAAGTGGGTATTCCCACTAGAAATACTATCATCCAGCAGAGCCCAAGAAGGTAACACAAGACAATACTGTCTCATAGCCTTAATTAATTTGATCTTTTTTATATGTACCAGAATTGTTCTACCAATAGAAATTGTCATAAATTAGATGAGATTTTACCTATTACCACCATAGCTGTTCTCAGTTACACTAAGCTATGTCTGCTGAGGTCTTTTAAGAATCAGATTTAAACAGTGGTTTAGATACCATTCAGTCTCAATTATTACTACAAAATAATACATGGCATTTTGTTGTTCACAGCTTGAATTCATGGAAAAAAATACAGTCCTTTAGCTTATCCATGATAATTGCCATTATCCAGGGATACTTCTATAAACATGGATTGCCTCTGCAGCCATGACACTGATGCTGCACCCGTCCCTTACTGCAGTCATACAATTAAAACTAAATCTCCATTTCTTTTTACATTACATGTTGTTGATTTATCTAACCAATGCCTCCCTGACAAAGCTCTGAGAAGCAAATGAGCCATGGAAAACACCTCAGCTTAGGCTGTTTTCAAATTTCATTAAGTGAGATAAAGCACAGGAAGAGTACATGTGTGCTGAGCCTTCCAAAGTCCTGATAAGGCATTAATAAACTTTATCAAATTCTGATTATGGCTGTCTCATTATGGATATTGTTACACTTTCTACAGATAGCACCGTTGGTAAATTAAGCGCCAGAAGTGCAATGTTTGAGTCTGCTCACCTGAGTGAGCAGTGATAAGTAACAAAAGGCAACAGACACCATCTCCCTATTTTTCCAGCATTCATTGGACCAAAGCAAATTTGTAGATGTTTAAGTTCTCTATTTATTTCTAACAAGTACATGTCACTTTTTAGGAGGCAAAAGTGCACAAAATACAGTATTTTATTATCTAAATTCTTCAAGCACTTCACCTGAAAGCCCAAGTGCCACCTCTAATCATAAAACAGCATACACTAAGCAAATTCTTTTGCCAAAATCTCTTACATTCTTTATTATTACATCGTATTAGGAAACTGCTGATTCAACAGCAGCTATTTTGCTGCAGAATGGATAAATTCTTAAGTAGGCACAGATGTGTCATGCAGAAAATATTAGCAAAATACTTTACTATTATGATATACGTGCAAAGATAGAAGGAAATGCATTCTTATTAAGTAGTCTTGTTCATCCTAGGGAACAGGAGCTGTGTAAAACATTAAGGTACCTGCCTGTACACAGATATGTTCATAAGCAGGTCAAGCCATGTGATTGCTTCCAGCATTTTATTCTGCTGTTAATTTGGCTGTGTGACCCTGGGAATTCAGCCTGTCTTTTCTGCATTGCTGTAATGACACTGAGAGACAGAGATGGGAACTGTTAAATGACTCTAGATCTACAGATTAAAAAGTTCTACACACACAAAATAAAGGTATTTTTAGCTCTTTCTGCACATGAGCAGAATGCTGGTTGACAGCAGTGTGGCAGAGCCAAGGGAAGTGGATCTTCACTGATGAGTGAGAAGTGGCATTGCAGTGACTGACAGAGGTATGTGGGACATGCCAAAACTATGAGAGAAGTTAACACAGATATCATGCAAAACAAATGCAGTGGCCTGTAAAACAACAAGGAAAAAAACAATGATAAATAAATGTAAGTGAACTTAGCAAGGTTCCCATTAAACAAAACCTCTAGGGCTGCAGCAAAATGGCAGGAGAGGAAATACAAGAAAGAAAATATTCTATTTCCAACACCATGTAACAGGTAAGACAAACAGAACTTAGACCTTATGGATCTAGAACAAGAGCCTACTAAACTGGATTTCTCCTTTGCCCAAAAGCTCATTAGCTTTCACAGGGTCATTAAAGGACACAAAATCAAAAGCCATGTATACATATATAAAACAGATTTTTCCTTTTAAGCGGTAAAAAGTGTTTCATGAACCATCAAGAAAAAAGACAGGTAAAAAAGTCATATTTTATTGTAGCTGATCTCTCAAAAAAAAAAAAAAAAAATCCCAACCCTCAAAACCCTCCCTGGGTGCTTTTGCTTTCTTCCACAACAATTTAGACATTTTCTAGTGAGAGGGCCCTTAGGTATGTCCAGTCACTGCTGCTTCAATTTTAGCACCTCCAACACTTACTGGTAATACTTAAGTTTAATTAAAGCATGAGGATTAATGAATGTTTAGGGGAATGTAATACTTAAATAGTGTCATTCAAGGACAACTTTGTTTTCCAAGGTGGCAATCAGTCTTACTCCAATCAAAATAAAATCAATAAAGTGGAACTCAGCAATCAGACACAGCATTATTAATTCCAACAGTAGTCATCCTTTGTTAATAATGAAAGAGTTAGCTATGGTCAACTATGTGAATGAATCTGAATAAAACCCCCTCTGATGCCATCCCTACTGTACCAGTTTGGCCAAATTTAGAAATAGATCCTCTGAGAGAAGGCAGGTCACCACCCCTCCCCCATCAGGTTAGGGAAAAATGAAATTTTCCTCAAAGGAAAGTGAAAGAGATAAAAACTATTTATTTGATGAACACACAGGAAAAGGAAAATAATGCTAAATCATAAAATCTCTCGCTGTGGAGAAAAAACCTGGGAAAGTGTCAGAGTCCTCCCTTTGGTCTCCTCAGAGCTGGGGCTTGGCCCAGGGCCAGGCCCTCTGTGCCCGGTGGAAAGTCCTCCCGATGTGCTCTGATATTGAAGCAGTCCAGTGGAAAAGGGAGAAAATCCGAAATTCCAGGGAAGGAAAAAAAGTTCAACTCTCAGTCTCCCTTTGGAGAAAAAGAAACTGAGCAACTGGCCAAAAGCTGACCCGGGAGCAGCGAGCTGGGTGCTTCCTCACTCCTCTGCCACAGCTGGGAAAAAAAAAATTGCTCTCTCTGTGTGACCTTGAACAAGCTGCAAACTGCTTTGAAAAAGTTTTGCTCAGTTTTCCTTCCTCCTCTCAGGCTCAGTTTAGAGGCATAGAAAGGCACAAGAATGAATTTCTGGGCACAGGATAGCTATATGGGATACACATCATAAAGTCACTCCAAGACACCTAGATAGAAAATCACTGCTTGTTACACTTCTGGAACATAGGGAGCGTGTTCACCTACCCTTTGTCCCAAAGAGTGCAAGAACACACCAAATTCCATACTTTTATCTCTTCTTGATCTGCAATGACAATTTACTGCAAAAGGGGACAGAAACCTGCCAATACTTCTTGGGGAGATGACTGGTGGGCTGTGAGCATCTTTTTATTTTAATTATTTCAGCAAACAGATGTTACCTCAGTCACTGGGCTGCTCCATCCTGGTACTACTCGAGGCTCCTGCCTCTGCAGGTGATTCAATGGCTGCAGAATGTGTCAGAGGAATGTGAACTGAATCCTAAGCAGGACAGGGCTGTTGCTAAAGCTTATGAACAATGTGGGTGCTGAGCAGAGTATCAGTAGCACAAACACACTTCTGTCTTCCAGCTGTCCAGAAGACCACAGCCCCCCCCACTTTTTTATGAGGCGCTGATTTTTAATTGTTTTATTACCATAGAAATATTGGAAGAATTACTCCACACAACATAAGCTTTGTAGCATTGGCTTTCTATTCAACACACTTTCCTCCTCAACTTTATTCATGATGTTCTAGTTAAATCTCTGACATTTCTTGCAGAAGCTTTTTTTTATTAAGAACTTATAACAACCATAAAAATCTGCTCTGGGCAGAAACTCAGCATATAAAGGCTCAGTGAGGGAATACTCACACCATTTAAAGTGAATTTAGTATTTGTAAAGGCACTGTAAATGAAAGAACCCTCAATACCTTCAGTAATTTTATAGTTCCAATGATAACACTAATGCAAAATGTCTCCTCTCACTTTTCCCTCTCCTCCTTCTCATTTTACTTCCTTCTCAGTATTCTTCCACAATGGTACAGCACAGCCTCTTCCCAGAATGGGAAAATAATTCAAGATGATGGACAGTTCATCATTCAGGCTTTCTGCAGAACCTATCATTGAGGAAGGATCCTTCTCCATCCTAAAGGGCCTCAGCCACAAGGAGCAGAGGGAGGTGCCTCAGCTCGTCTGTGTGAAGTTTCTCAGAGGCTGTACCTACTGCCTGTCCCATAGGTCTGATGCTACATGCAAGGGAGAGCCTTCTGCTGCAAGAACCAAAGTGACCAGAAAGAAAAAAGGCTCTCAAAGGCCCAGCCAGGACCCTGAATAGGTCCATGGGTTCGTCTTATGTCCAGTAATCCTATTAATTACTCCTTACGTGGTTTAGCTCCTCTCTACATCCTGCCACAATCCTTTCTCAACTGTTTTATCCTTAAAAAAACCCTTGAAAACACAAAAACATTAAAAAACCCACACCCTGACAGTAATATCGTGCAAGGAGTCAGACATTCCTGTGCTATGAATCACATGCAGGCCATCAGAATGCTCTTCCAATGTTCTGCCAAAGATTTGCTTAATCAGTTTGTCCAGTCTAAAAAAAAAAGTAGAAATTCTACAGGCAGAAAGACGGCACTCAGAAAATATTTGGTATGTATACAACCAGGTATACAATTCCCAGGACTAAGAATTTCCAACAAAATTGTGAGAATCCATGGAAAATGTAGTGCATTAAAAGGATTAATTTGATTGTTCTTTCAGAAGTCAAAGTCAGGACACTGTAATTTGCCAAGCAAATGGTCCTCAGCACCTTGTACCAGGTCTGACTGCATGAAAAAAACTGAAGAAAAATGCTTAAAATCCAGTTTGAAAACCCTGTTTGGGATTGAAGGATATTTTTTGTTGAATATATTATTTTTAAAATCTTTTTACACAAAGTATCTTTTAAAATTTCATCTTTTATAAGCTAAAACAATTACTAGAAAATCAAACCTTTTATTTCACTTATTCAGCTCCAGTTAATAGCATTTCATAATAATTATATAAACTTAATCTATCTAGCTACACAGCACCCAGAACTGTGAGGAATAACTGATTTTAAAAGTCTTGGAGTGTGACTATTATTAATTGATCACTTAAAGAGTATTATTAGTGGTTCCTTTCTAAAGAGTCCAGTACTGCTTCATGGGGAAAATCTCTATTTTAATGGAGACTATTAAATAAACTAAGAATGTTGTAATTTTTATGGTTAAATGCAAAGTGAAAAAATACAAATGTTTTGGCTGCCATAATTTATTGCATTATTTTAATCTATTGTATCCATTGCAATGCATGAAAAATGTTGCCTTTAAAGAATTAAGCTTTTTTGTTTTGCGTCCCAACTTTATTATCCTCTCTTAGCCCTAAAAGAAGATAACCAGGATAAGGCAACAGATTATACATAAACAGAAGTAAACAACAAATGGGTATAAATCAGATTATTGGGATGCAAATCAAGGGAGTGATTCATAGTATAAACCTTGGAAATAAAAAACTATTTTAAGCCTTCAAGGCATCCTACTTATTTCCATTATATTTTACAGAATATTTTATAAAGAAAAGTTTTGATATATCTCTGTCAGCAAAATTACTGTAGGGAGAGCAGGTCACATCCAGCATCACTCAGTTTTCATTATAATGCCAAAACACTTCATTCCTTTTGCTACACCCTATCAGACCCAGGGAGGGAACTGGTGACACCCTCAGGAATGATTATTACGGAGTCTCCATGCTCACAAACCTCTTCATACAAACCCCAAATTTGTGTGGATGTGTTCAGAGCCCAGCACCTCACCTGCTATTAGGTAATTCCTCCCATTTGCTGCCAGCAACTGGTGAGCAGCTCATCCCTGTAAGCCTCTGGTGTGCTCTAGAACAGCCTCTGTCATGTCCTCACGTGAGCCAGGACCCACTGTTCCCTCTGCTCTTTGGGTACTGCTATTGCACCTGACTACCAAACAGCTGCCTCCAGATGTTTTTATCAGGATCAACATACTCCACAGGAAAATGGCAGAGCCTGAGAGAGAAAACACATCAATTCTGCCATAAAGAACTGTCAAAGGAGGCAAAAGAACGAAGGAAATGAAAAATTCAAAAGCCAGAGAGGGCCATGAAGATCTAGATGTTGCTTTATATGGATGGAGTTCAGTTTCCTTGCAAGCACCTTTTTCCAGCCTGCAAACCCCAGCACAGGCAGCTGCTTCTGCAGCAACTCCCCAGCCCAGCCTGTGCCTCCATGCAGTCTGCAGCTCCCCCTGCCAGTCGTGCCAATACTTTGAAGCCACCAGCAACCCAGAAATGCACTGAAAAAAGTTGGTAACATCTTCGCTCCTGACTTTATGTCCAGAAATCAGAAGGCAAGTAGATACCATCATCACACCTCTCTACTCATAGAAAAGTCAAACTAATTTGTGCCCTTAGGCCTTAATGCCAGTGGGGGATATTCTGACTCCCTGCCCTAGAAAGATTCTCGAATTATCATCTTAAAAGGGTACAAAAAGCACCCTTACAAGCCTCGCAGTTTACAGCTGACACCAACAAACCCTTTCCTTGCATCCCATCACAGACACCCTCCAGCCCATGACAAAGAGCAGTGCTGGCAGCGTGGACTGAGGCACACGTTTATCCCAAAAGGTCGGAAAATGTCTCACTGAAAGCTCTCAGGTCTCCAGGAGATGAATGAGGTTCCATTAAAATCAGGAAGGGAGAAGGGTCAATGCTGAGCACCATCTTTAGAGGATGCCTTTATACAGAGAAAGATGCCATGTAGGGACGCTCAAGACAGCCAAGGAAAACCAAGGTTTTGGTTTTCCAAAAAACTAGAAACACACAGCACTGTGTATCTCCCAGGCCAGAACAGACTGCTGAGCCTGTCCCCCAAGAGGGAAAACTGCAGGTGGGAGTAGCAGATGCCTATAGGAGAAAGGATGGATGCTGTCAAAAGGGTAGAGAGCATCATCTGATGTGGGCTTGTAAGTGACTTTCTCTCATTTTTCTCCTGAAGGGTCCAACCCACAGCAGATATCATTAGTACAATACTGTTATGCATTTCATGTTTGAGTACATGCACTTTTAAACATTTGAAGTTCTTCATTTTTCTTTAAAATAAAAAAGCAAACAATATCTTCTGATCAACTACTACAGACAAAATAATGAAGTGCCCAAATTTGCACTGCTGAATACTTTGTTGAGATAATTTTTTTGTTGTCAGAGCTCAAGAAAGAAAAGTACAATCAATTTAATCACAGGCTAATAGTGGGACTGGAGAAGAAAATACAAATGATGGAGAAAACCACTGTTAGAAGGAAAACAATAATCATAAATTAATGAATCAGGGGAGTATTTTGGACTCACAGCTATTTTCTACACATTTGTTAGCATTTTTCCAAAGATACAATTTTGCATTTACAAAATGATCTGTTAATAGAAGCAGTCTTCTAGTTTTAGAGGATTCCTCCCTTAGCCTAAGGATATTTTGTCAGATCTTCTGAAATAGGAGTACTTATGCTGTGTTCCACAATTGACCAGAAAATTTCCAAGTCTATGTTTTAACCTGTTTCTCTGCTACTAAAAACCCAGAAGTGCAAGGCTGACAATACTGGGTGTTTTTTAACACACACTTAGATACATTCGTGCTTCTAAGTGGGTGGAAAAGACTTCCAAGAGCACAGAACTTTCCAATTGCCCGTGAAGCTCATCAGTGGCTGGCAAAGAGCCAGAGAAGGGCAGTTGGGAATGAACAATCCCGAGGTTTAACACACAGGGGAAAACCACTTCTATGTAGCACCCACAGTGACGAGATGTCACATATTTAGACTGAAAGCATTGCTCTGAAACCAAGCATTTTATCTGGTGCTCCTGGGTTTAGCAGCCACAGCGCTGAGCTCACGGATCTCACACCACACAGTGCGTGACAGAGAGCTGGCACCTACACCTGCAAGCTAAATGCTGACACGTGCTGCTCTGCTGGACCACTCCCTGCATTATACATTTTCACATAAATAGCAAATTTTAAAGTTCACCTCTGTTTTAAATCAGACTGTTAAACAGATCTGGCCCTCAGTTCTTACGCAATACTACTGTGATGCAGCAGAACAAAGCAGAGTTGTAGACGAGCTTTACTTTTACAGAGAACACAAGAAAATCGTTGAGAATTGAATTTTCTCACCATTTTTGAAGTCCAGATTATGGAATAACTTTTGCTGTCTCAGGCACAGGTAGCAAGTTTATAAATACATCAGAAAGAGGATAAAAAGGAGGGTCAGTATGATTCAGTGACTGAATTACAAGCTCACTGAAAAGGCCAGTTGCATGGTTCAGTGCACAAGGTGTTCAGTAATTAGATAGCAACTGTCTGAGGCCAAACAGAAAGAGGAAAAAAGTGCAGCTACCTCACCCACCTATGGTTTTTTCAGAGACACTATTTAACACCGACCTTCCAGGCCAGTCTCTGCTGTGCTGCCCTGTGACAGGTGTGCACAATTTACAAAAAGGCACAAGAGCAAGGGATCTTCTAGGGACAGAGGCAAGTGAGCCACCAGCAGCCAAATGCTCACGGTGAACCCTGCAGGACAGAGCTATTACTGGAAAATACGGAGGGAGGCCTGAAACAAGATAACAGGGGAAACACAACAAAGAAACAGGAAGCCACACGCTGCATCACAGACCAGATCTGTCACACATCAGAGATCCCACACCACCATCCCCTGCAACATCTGCCTGCCCTTTCCCTGACAGGGATGCCCCTCCAACATCCTGTGGAGAGAATGTTCAGACTGTTATGTGATCTCTAGTTCTCATTCTCCCTCTAATCACTGATTCTGCACGGATCCTTCACTTCCCACTGCTGTCAGCCAGCCCTCCCTCAAATAAACATCCCTCAGCAGGACCTGCTGTGCCCCTTCCTCTCAATTGTACAGAATCCTACGTGAGCTTGAGGTTCTCCCTCCTTAATCATCTAATGATGCTGAACTCTCCCTTCAAGGGGTTTTTACATGTGTGCACTCCTTTCTTGTGCCGCCCCCTCCCTCCCAAACCTTGTTGATGAGGATCATATCTCAGTGTGTTCCAGCAGCCTGAAGGGCCAACCCTGTCCTGGGGTGCATCAAGCCCAGCACTGACAGCTGGACAAAGGAGGGGGTTGTCCCACTCTGCTCTGCACTGGGGCGGCCTCACCTCCAGTGCTGGCAGCAGTTTTGGGCACCAAAATATAAGAGACTTAA
Source organism: Coloeus monedula (assembly GCF_965178545.1). Classification (NCBI taxonomy): domain Eukaryota; kingdom Metazoa; phylum Chordata; class Aves; order Passeriformes; family Corvidae; genus Coloeus; species Coloeus monedula. The sequence goes on from NC_138788.1 coordinate 8,765,706, forward strand.
ACCTTTTAGAGAGTGTCCAAAGGAGGGCAACAAAAATGGTGAAGTGTCTAGAGGGAAGACTCTATGAAGAGTGGCTGAAGTCCTTTGGTCTGTTCAGCCTGGAGGAGACTGAGGGGAGACCTCACTGCAGTCACAACTTCCTCGTGAGGGGAAGAGGAGGGGCAGGCACTGATCTCTGCTCTGTGGTGACAGTGACAGGAGCTGAGGGAATGGCCTGAAGCTGTGCCAGGGGTGGTTTAGGTTGGATGTCAGGAAAAGGTTCTTCACCCAGGACATGGTTGGGCACCACTGGAATAGGCTCCCAGGGCAGTGGTCACAGCACCAGCCTGACAGTGCACAAGAAGTGTTTGACAATGCTCTCAGGTAGTTGGGTGATCCTTGGGGCTGGTCCTCTGTAGGGTCAGGAGTAGGCCTTGATGATCCTTGTGGGTCCCTTCCAGCTCAGGATATTCTACAGTCACTTCTCTTCTTCCTTCCTCCTCCATGCCACTCCCTCCCACACTTTAGTCACCCCTATGCACTATGGACCAGGCAGGAACTGAGCCCTTCATGGTGCTGCCCCACGAAGGGGTCTGTCCCCCAGACCAGACCTGCACCAGGTATCTCCCCCAAAGGTAGACCTGCATTGTACATTTGTTCCACATCTTCTACCTATGGCAGGAACTAAAGCAGTAGTGAAAAACATTACTTGCTGCCACAAAAAAAAGCTCTAACAAATATCAGAATGTTCAAACTATTCTGTAAGGTGAGATACCTGTTTTCCCTGGGCTGATATTCTGATGTTTTCCCAAAGCAAAATACTCTGTCAGAGATGCTAAGAACATCCTCTAGTATTATAAAATTGATCAGTGCAGCCTTCAAAGGTAGCAGTTATAGACAGATCAATTAGGTCCTGCAGTAAGTTTTCAGACTAGGGGAGCAAGCTCACAGATGAAATTGTGAAAGAAAAGAGTGCAGAGATGCAGAGAAGGGCAGTGAGCCCTTACCTCCATATCCTTAACACTGAGGCAAGTGCATTTTAACCCTCAGCTTTTCTAAATGATGCTTTTCATAGGGTGGGAAATACAACCTAGACGGCACAATCCTTACTGAAACTGAAGCTTAGCTGACAAGTTCGGGGACAAATATTAGAATTAAAAAAGTAATCTACTAAAGTTTTTGAGGCTGATCTAAATCTTATTAAAATTCTACCAAAGTCTATCACTCCAATAAAGAGAAGGATTTTAAACAAATCATGCCACAAGCATTTGATAAACAAGACTTGAAATACTTCAATGAAATCCAGAAGGTAAACTATGTATCCTGTGAGTATAACAAAGCAAAAGCCGGGCAGAAATTTCAAGGTTTGGTCCCACACCATGTAGGGAAGTCTTTAGTGCTTCCTGATTATTTGCTATAAGCAGAATACTAAAAACAATGCTAAACACTAGCACTCCAGTATGCATCTCTGCTACAAATGTTCTCCTGAAGTTCATTCCCCAGCTCATTAAACCAAACTACAACTCTCCTATTCATCCTTTTCAGTATCTTCCCACTCACACAAAAGTTATTACCATTTATATTACATAGAATTGATATAAGCTCACCTCAATTAAAAAATTCTTTTTCCAAAGAGCTAGCATTTCTTTTTTCCTTTAGTTTTCTGTTGTTTCAGGGTTGACATCATAACATTTCCAGTCAATTAGCAAAGAAAGTCTTTGCCAAAGAGCAGTCCTAAAACTTCCCCACAGCTAAAATTAAAATGTATATAATTACTCAGCTAAAGGTTTGAGATATGATTGTTTATGTATTAAATTGGTCTTACAAAAGGGATAGCCTATTAGGGAGCAACATAACTAAAATATAAACAATAAACAAACCAGGTAATAAAGCATCAACTGGCTTTTCATTATAGAGCACCTACCTTTTACCTGGTATGTTTTATATATTTTGCTCCAGTTATGTTTTTTAATAACACAAATTAATTCATTCCTTTAACAAGGCTTTAAAGAACATTATTTTCATGTTTATGGAGTATTGGTAGGGTAATTTTGGGGGGTTTAAGATTAACACCACAAAAAATATTTTTAAATCTTTTACAAAATCAATTTTTTTTTTTCCATTTATAAATACAGCAGTCACCACTTCAAGGTCAGCTTCAGTTTTCTAATAATTATGCAAAATGATCAGAGATTACAAGGGAATCATCTGTACCTAAGTTGAAGCTCTATGCTATAATGCAGAGACAACAGGGGATAAAGGTTGGCTTTCCAAAGAAAAATACATTTTGCTGTTTTTCTTTAAATGAAAGAATCAGACATTCAATGGAGTCATAGAACTTCTTGTTACAGAGTCTGCTCCTGAATGAAATTGTACAGAAAAACATCTTGTACAAGCATCTATACATGATAACCATGAGCATTCAGCTGGATGAGTGCGTGGAAAATTACTACAGAGGTCTAACGGGCTTCATGTGTGCAAACATGAACAGAAGCACGAAGGAAAGGAGGAAATGCTGCTCCATAAGCATGAGCCACCCTTCTGAGCAGCAGAGCACTGGTGGGGCACAAGCAGTCCCTGTTGGGGCAGCACCCCTGTGTCCCCAGGATGCCTTCGGCACCCCGGCACAGCTGTCCAGGCTGCGAGGAGCCTGAGGAGCTGCTGCCGTGGCTGTGGCCCCGTGGCGGGCAGCCAACGCACCTTGGCAGATGGCCTGAGACACAGCAAATGTGGGGTGGCTGCCTGAGCCGAGTGCCACGGGTCAGGGGCCTGCTGGGAACTCCCCTCCTATTTCCTGCCAGCCTTATTAGGCCTCTTTTCTGTCTACTCTTAACGAAGACAAACACCTACCACAAAACAGGGCCGGGCCACTGTCCTAGGTTGCAGTGTATTCCATTACCCTCCTCATGAGCTGTTGAAATCAGGTGGGGCAGTGTTTCCTTGCCTCCTCCCCCCAGACTATCTTGCTGTTAATGGCCCATCATTGTCCTGCTGCCTGACTCAAGAGATAACTCCCTCTGGACTATCTTCTGTTAATGAGCCCAATCAACACCTGGCCTCATGACTCATTACCCCATTGTGAGATGCTCCACCCAGAGGGAGGAACCAAGCATTCCATCCTGGATATAATCTGAGACTCTGAACACCAGAGACAGCCCTTTCCACTGGATTTCCAGAGGACAGGAGCTACACAGCCACCACTGGACCTTCTAAGGAAGAGCAGACCCTTTTTTCTACAGGATCACCGCTTCCGAGGACTGCAGCCACCATTCTACCAGACTGCTACCGCCTCCCTGACTAACAGGGACTCAGGTTGCATCTTGACTCTGTCAGTTTGAACCAGTGTTTTCTTTTAGGTTTTTTCCTTTTCTTTAATTTCCCCATTAAATTGTTATTCTGATGTGGTGCCTCCCACTGGTTTGTTTTCAAACTAGTACAGCTGCGAATGAGATCGGCTCTGTGCTACGATTCTTCTGCTACTGTGCAGCTCAAAATGTAAGGCCTTGTTAGGGGTGAAAACTTCTGTGCAAGGTGCAGCAGCACTGAACAAGTTTTATAATGTTCTTATTGCCAGCACAGTCAAGGACAGTGCTGAGACAGGTGACACAGAGTAAACAAAGCTCACTTCTTTTACATTCCCTGCATGGTCTGCCTCCAATCCCTGCCTTGGAGTGGCCCCGTGCCGTTAGCCATTCACACCATCCAATGTTCAACTCTTTCCCCATAGCCTGCTCTTCACCTGAAGTTGCCATTTTGCAGCACATCACAGTTAAAGTTTTGTAGGAATGAGAACAGCTCACAAATGAAAGCAAAATATAGATGAATATTAACTATAATAAGTGAAGAAGCTCTTGAGAAAGAAAGAGCTGCTACACCAAACAGGAGTTCTTAAAATAAATAAAGAGTCAGGAGAAACAAAATATGTTCAGTTAGCAAAATTGTTTCTATATAGACTGCTGTAAAACTTCCCATATGGGATAAACAGATGTTAGCACATACTAGGCAACAACAGATATCCCTTGCATGACATCTTGCACCTTATTTGATTGGATTATATTTTTATCAGCTAAAACAGTGCTTGCTAATATAATGTGAGGGAGGAGGGCCTATACGTTCAAGGAACCAGCTTCTGATATTTTTAGAACTATTTAGAGCATACTCTAGCATCTGAGGCATTTCGTATTTTTTGTGTTCATGTGCATTTTTAGGCTCAAAATGGTCATTTTTCCCTCACACCCTTCTTGGTAAGCACAAAAGAGACTCCAATTGCTTTTAGACACCAACTCAAAAGTGTCTCTAACATCCAAAGCCCCCACTCCAAAGTGCCCTGTATCCCATTTAATCCTGTATTTTAATCATTTCTTGCAGTATACATTTAAAAAAAGAATACCCACAGCTAAGTGTCAGATGCCTTTGCAACAAATTGATGCTAAAATCAGATAGGAAGTTTGAACTGACAGCTGCTCTTGCCCTCCTTAACCAACAGAAGAGTAAATAGTAAGCTGAATCAAAATCTAATCAATATTCTCCATGAACATTCACTCCTAGGCTTCCCTGAACACATTAGAGGATAAGAACATATTAGACCTCTTAATTTTTGAACATAGCAATGATTAGATTTCACTGTTGACCAGTAGTTTCCTGGGAATACAGGAAGAAATGAGGCTTATTATTTTACTATACCATCATTAATTTCTTTCTTCAATTTACAGGTCTTCATCACATTGTCAAAAGACCCAATTAAGAAAGATGTGAAACAGGGATTGGTTTATGCCTTTTGACTGTGCTTGCCCTGGTGGGCCCTTGCTCCCTCATTGCTCCCTGCAGCATTAACCCACCTCATCGTGGGGAGCTCCCCGAGGAATGCCACACCAGCCATTTCCCAAAACATTTTAACAGGAAAGTTTCACTTCAAAGACAGCCAGTGCAATGACAGCAGCTGTGATGGATTACAGTCAGACCTACATTGTGCCTGAAATACTCATGCCTCCACATGAGGGAAGAGCAGAAGGAGAGTACATAAAGATGTGCTAATCCTTTTCCCCCTTATTCCTGAGTGATCCCAAATATTGGCTTCCCTGGTAACATCCCAGAGCCTCTGCAGAAATATGTCTCCACTGACCTGAAGGCAGGTTCTCTGAAACATCACTTCAGTGACTGATGGAGGACACAGGGCAGGAGAAAATGCAAGAAACATCATTTGCTACATCAGAGCAAGGTGCGGTAAAGCTGCTTTATTGTACTGACACAATACAAAGGAGTTTGTGGCAGTAATTGGAAAGAGTATTTAAAAGTCTGACTGTCAGGCATTGTGGGAGAAACAATTAGCAATGTGGTTTTAAAATGCACCAGAGACTGTTTTGAGTGAACCTCAAAAGAAAAGAAATCCTTTAAAGTTTCAAAATATTTGGATCCCAGGTGAGTTCATCCCAACTTTTTTTCTTTTGCAACAGCTTTATCCCTTTTTTTTTTGAAGTGGATTCTGTCCTCCTTCCCATCCTCGTTCTAACTAGACCTAATTACCAAAATCATTCTGAAAACTTTTGTTCTCCCAATTACGATTCTTCCCTGACTGATTTTTTTTCCTCAATGATGACTGTCTGCACCATCAAAAGAAGCTATTCCTAAAGTTATGTCTCATGACATCAGTAACGGAGAATAACTTACCATCAGTATTGTATTTAACCCTACACAAATACAACTGTATGCATCATTTCTCTCTAGTTATTGTTTAATACTGCCACTTGATCTTAACAAATAAGCCTATAGTAGTTAATAAGAGAAACTGAAAACATTGCTTCCAGAAATGAGTACCATATAATAGGGAATACCTTCCATTATACTCTTATTGCTCAAAATGACATTTTTCGATTCTGCAAACATCTTCTATTCTTTGCAATCTCCCAAAGAAGTGGTGCTGTACCCCTTTCTACACACACCATTTCTGTTGCACTTGTTCACATCTGTTTCATAAGATTTGCTCCGTTGACTTCTGAGGTTTGGTGAAAGTGAGAAATGGTGTATTTACCCTTTTTAATTAAAAAATATTTGGACCCACAGATCTAAAGATTCATTTTTGTTTCAGATCCACATTTTCTCCTTGCAAAAGCGTGTCCATAAACACACACTTGTTCTATTATTAGGGAAATCAGGGGAAAATGCCACTGCTAATTTACAAGCAGAGCAGCAGCATCATCCACAATTAGGAACCCAACCCAAGACGGGCAACCTTTGCTTTGGTTGAAAGCAATTGGGATACAACATCACGTAATTATACACTAAGAAGCTACAGCTTACCAGTGTGAAAAGCCCAGCAAGATGTTAGGAGCAGTAGCACCCTTCCACAACAAGTACCAAAACCAGCTATCAAGGAAGCTGGACCAGGGAACATGGCTCACACACAGGGACATGCACAGTGTACTTCATGAGTACATTAAAATAACCTTTTTCTATTTACATAATAACTTACATAAGAGGCAAATGTCAGGAAGTCACTTAAAACTCAAATATGTCTGTTTCTGAGCAGCTTAACTGACATGTTGTTGCTATTCCCGGAGTCTGAATTCCTGGAAACCAAGAGGTTGACACAAATGAACAGTTTACATTTTTAAGCCAATGTAATTGGATTCATCTGAGATAAAGATTTTGATTAATTGTATTTGGTGCTCTACTTAGAGGAAGTGCATTATGTTACCGTAGCCTCAGCCCCGGATTGATTTGTTCATTTATTCTAAAAGGCAAATATTATCTTTTTAAGTGATACATTGGTTTGGCTTTAACTTCGGAAGCAAAGGGCCAGGTCTAGCAACACTACTATGTTGGAAGACATGTTGGAAAGTAGCAACTGTGATGTTTCTGCTTCTACCTCAAATCTGGCTAAAACAGGTCAACAAGTTCAAATTTCTAGACTGATAAGTCCCACATGCTTTCATTATATAGTCTTGCTCCCTTTTGATTGTTTAGCATCTTAGAAAGTGTGTGTGTGTTCATGTGGGCAGGGAGGGGATACTGTTTAAAACAACAAATAGAAGTGTGGAATTACCTTAGATGAAAACATTTTATTTTGGGCAAAACACAGCTATTTATTTGGACAGAATTTTTTTTTTTTTTTAATAAATTTTTAAAAGATTCTTTGATTTAATTTGAAGTGACTCTGTATCTGACTTTCAGGCTACAGATCAAGAATTCCCCTGTGAGATGGTCAACTCTGTATTGAACTTGAAATAAAGCTGCAAACAACTAGGGTTTAGGCGAGGTTTGGCATTTTTAAAAATCTACTAATGAGAAATTTCAGCAAGAATAAGAAAATAGAGCAGTATGCTTTGGCTATGTTATCCTCTTCAACAATTACAAGCAGAGTCTTTGTAAAGTAAGAAGGGTCTGAGTTTCTTTCTCCATCAATGTTTATTTCAATGGCATCCAGAGTTTTTCACACCTGTCACTTTGGATATTCAGTTTTGCTATCCGCTTCAAGATGGGTGTTTTGGGTAAGGAAGAGCATAAGGCAAAGCCAGGAAGAGAAGCAAAGATAAACAGCAATGAAGCAGTTGTCCTCCTCAATAGGTAACAGCTTTCTGACAAATAAGGTGTCAGCCCATGCTCATACAGTTCATGTTGAGATTCATTTACCTGACAAATTACTCCCCCAAATTTCTAGCTTCATTATTTCCTTAGATAATTATGCCTGCATTTTTTATTTCTGGAGTGATTTGTGATGGTAGCAAGCATCTGGCATCGTGTTATACACAACTTTCTCTCCAATTAATGTGAGGAAACAAATGTCATTTTAGGGATGTTTTGTTTTCTGTAAAGGTTATGCCCCAGGTAAGCTTCAAGTATAAATGTAAACACAGACACACTTTTTCACGCACTCAAATCCAGTCCAGTGAATGCAAAATCAGTTGCATAACAGAGTATGTGTAACCTTTTCACCCCTCTATGATTATTATAAACATGGCATGAGCTCTTCAGAAAGAGCAGTAGGAAAAGGTTCTTCAGGGAGACTTGCTTTCAGTAAAAGCCAACAGGTACTAAGCCCTGAGGGCCTCCCTACATGCCAGGGTATTGCTCTGGAAGCATTTATTGACTTTTCAGTGCATCTGGTTTTTTGTCTTTTCTTCTCCTCACTAATTTCAGTCCTCTGGTAGAGCTCTTATCCCACTCCTGGTTCCCAAACTGAGGATGGAAAACCTTAAAATGTCTATGGAGATATTTATTATGCACAGAGATAATTCTGTCCTAGAACTAGCTGTGAATCTGCTGGAGGGTATCAAATTCAGGTATATCATCACTGCAGATACTCTCTGCACCCAGGTAAAGGTGTCTAAACTAACTGAGCCAGTTGAAGAAAAGTAGCAGGAATGTCTTTGAATCCTTCAGATTTTCAAATCCTTTGTTTCAGATCTCGTGTTCACCTTACAACTACATGGACTAAGCAGGTAGTTTGGCCAAATTTCTCTTGACAGTTCACAGTTGCAATGAGCCCCTTCTTCATCTCTTGGAATGGTATTTTAGAGGCAGCTTCTCCTTCCTCTACATTTTTTCTCAGTTTTGAAAGTGTCCACCTTTCATTTACCTTTTTTTGTGGGGGCGGTGGGATGTTTGTTTCAGCTTATTGTTCAGACCTGAACGTGAATATTTTCTCATTGTGTTTAAAATTGCTTCATGCCACCACTAATCTATTTCTACTGCTGTTTCCCAAAATAAAAATGTCATCTGTGTAGACCACATGCACTCTGTGACTTTATCAAGTACTTGTACACTAACTGTATCTCACAAAGAAAGATAAAAACAATTCCAGACAATCAAGGAAATCAGTGTTTCTTTGGGGGTCTTACCTATTTCCTAATAGGTACACTGGTTGTTGTATCACCCCCTGGATATCCACTGGATATCCGTCCCCTGAGCTTGCTTGGCAACAGGACCACTACCCTGAGCTGATTATTTTTCAGGTGTCAACTTTGAAATTGACAAAAAATATCCCAAAAGTTTGAGGACACAGGAGTAGAGAGCTTTACCTTGGATGTGAACTTCTCTTTATGAAGACATTAGCCCTTTTGGGCACCTCAGCTATGCCAGGCCATGCAATATTGAAGCTACCTCCCCTGCTCCTCTCTGTACTTCAGCCTGCACCGGTGGACACAAGGACCAGCCCAGGTACAACTGGTTGCTGCAGCACCACAGGACACCGTGACAGCCCCTCTCTGGAACAGGAGCATTTACAAAGGTAAGATTAACAAATCATTCCTCTGACATAAGAATTCATATTCTCTAGAGCTTTTGTATTCCAGACCTTCACACAAATGAACAATTGCTGAAGAGAGAAGCCTGAAAAAAACCAAATTTGAATTAACGTTCTAGAAGTGTTAGTGCTAGGGCTGAAGGGTTTCTGACTGCAATTTAGCCAATGTATCTGTGTCTGAAGTCTTAACATTTGTAGGAAATGGCACATAGGAACTCACACATAATCTACCAGACATGCCAGTGCAGCAGGTCTCCTTTCAGTCCCAGTTGAATACAGCTTCCTGACAGTACCCGAGTTCTCCCTGGTGAAGTTCCATCCAAATAAATATCCAAATTCAGTGTGTAAGGGTTCTCTACAGACTAATTCCTCATTAAAGTACTACCTGAGCAGTGGAGCCAGTCAGTTTCCACATCACTGCTTGTGATTGACGTGGCTGTGGCATCAAAACAATTTTACTGCACCACCATAACTTCAACTCAACATAAGAGGAAGAAAATCATCTGTAAAGATGAAAGGTACACTTTAAAGAAATATGTAATTTAAAAACTGAGGATCACAAATTGGCCACTGAAAAAAAATATCTTGACCTAAACTCAGCTGTAAGCCAACTTTTGCAGTGATGGGCACTATGCATACAAGCTTGCAAATACCAGTAAACTCAACTGCACCCCAGCTTGAAGGAACTGAAGGGAGGTTTTAAGTGAACTCGACAGCTGTTCATCCAGTGTCTTGTTCCTGACAGACTCAATCGGGTACGGTCTGAGCTCCTAAAGATGCCTAGATCTAAAGCTATGATGTTTATTTTCAGCTTTCCAAAATACATGAGTGTTGCAAGATAGGGCTGTCAACCTCGAAATATAACAGGGGATTCATACCCTGTTGTCCACTGTCTGGTTTCTGCTTTTCTGCTTACAGATCCATGATATAAATTAAATGCCACGAAACTGCTTATTATCTTTTTGTTTTCCATTCAGACTCTCTGGATGTGTTATTTGCAGCTAATTTTATTTCCCCCACTACTGTCTGAAATGATGGGAGGCAATTACAGGTACATTTACTAAAACTAGGTATCCTTTTCAATTATACTCACCCTGAGCTTTGAAAGTTGGCAGTTTGGTCTTTATTATGGGAAAATAATTTTTACAAGGAGATATTGAAATGGAATGAGTATTTGAGGGAGAGGAGGGAGGGTTTTTTCTGCTTGTGGCTACCTCATTATGTGGCTGAAATTGCAACTATTTGTAATGCTGTCTTTGTACAACACACAGCACCAGTGTCAGCATTGTTCAACGTGCTTCGACACAGATTTATTACCCAGAAAACTTTAATAGTGGTAAATGTTTAATTTATGGCTTCATTTAAAAATATTAATCTAATAGGAAGGCAGATGGATGGAAACTAGTTTCCATTTCCTCTTGCAGGGCACTATGCAATGTTGTGAACGTTGCTGTCTTCAGCCAGGAATATTGGTCTACTGAGGTCAATACAAAATGCAAATTTACTTCAGCGATACAAAAATCAATTCTTAAAATCTGTGATGTCCCCAAACCTTTCAAGACAGTTTATTAATGTCAGTTGATGAAGCCCCATAAAGCTGCTGCTTCTTGTAAAGAAGAGACTAAAGCAAGGTGGAAGAGTCAAGAGTTCACTCTTGAAGGAAGAAAGAAATGCAAATATGTTCAGCTTTCTTGTGTGGTTGTTTTTATAAGACAAATGACCACATGCAAAAGTACAACATAAAATTCAATAGAAACATAATGACCTTAAATGGGATTTTGTCCATCTTTTAACAATCGAATTTTTTCCACCCATGAAGAAGCATCAAGGGTCACACCTGACACAGCTACCACTGAACATCAAAGGCAGTCTCTCAAAAGCTCAGTGTACATCAAACAAATAATTGATGTAAAAAGCGAGGACTGACTCATCATATTTTGTTGGAGTAAAGGGCATTCAGCTGAATCCCTGGAGAAATTTCACATTGCAAAAACTCAACTATATTCATTATTCTCCCCATTTACTCATTTCAGTCTCTCAACAAACTCCGTGACAGCATAAGCCTTTCAATAAACCCAAAAGTGAACATAAACAAGTGAGTGAGTTTCCGTAATGAAGACGCCCACACATCCATTGCATGGTAAGACAGTGCCCTGTTCACAGTTAACTATCACAGAAGTCCCTATGCCTGTGCAGAGCCTACAGGAAAGGATGGTATTAAACTACTGCTGTGCTCCCCTATTTCAATCTTAAATTTCAATCTTAAATGATCTGAAGTGACTGAGGTATTTAACATTTTTTAGGTCTGTAACTCCTGCATGTATGTTTTGCTTCCCTTGCAACAGGAAAACGTAGAATTCCATTGACAAGAGTGCCGTAGGAACCAGGTAGTTTTTTAGAGGATGGTTGTAAAGGAGATGATTATTCTGTTATCAGCATCAAAAAGAGGACTTAAAAGAGTACACACTGGTGCCTGCAGAATACTGTCTCAGTAGCAGCTTTCATGATCCGTCAGGAAAAGAAACATACCCACTGAAAGCCATGGAAACCACTTCTAGGAAAGAGTCAACAAATCCTTTTTGTCAAGTCCTTGAAGTCTGCCAAGAGCTCTAAGATAATCAGCAAAGGTTTCTTTGACCAGGCAAGGCAATCTAGGAGTTATTGCTTTGGGCTGAGATGAAACAGTCGAGAGCTAATTCTGTGACTGCCACTGGTCTAGTGAACAGTCCTGGGCAACTCAGTGTGCTCTCCTCTATTCCCCCTATTCCATGAAAATTAAAGCCAATTGTGACAGTTTGAGAAACACGCCTGTGTCTGCCCATGAGTTTCTGTGGTTTTAAAACAGCATTTATCCTCATAACCTTCCAGACAAAATAAAACTTCAGTTCTGGAGCAGAAACATATCGCCAAGGGGAAAAAAGCTTAGAGAACTAGAACATGGTCATTGTTAGGCTGCTGACAGCAAACATTCCTCCAAAAGAAGGCATAATCAAGAAGGAAGCATTGATCATGATCACCTAAATTATCAGCATACAGATACATATATATATAAAATATATATGTATTTATATATATATATATAATATATTCTGTAATATTTTTATCTTTTATCCGCCCATCCCCCCAAAAAACCAAACTTGGCTGAGCATTTTGCAGGCCCAGTTAAAACCAGTGCTGACAACTTGGCCACCACCTGCACCCCAGACAGCCCATTTATAAGTAGCTGAACTAAAACCCAGCTGTGCTGTGTCAGTGCTACAAACCCAGATTCAAAATGCCTTGATAAGACTCACAACACAACAACTGCATTTTGTGTACTGCATTCTCCCCTATATCTGTGCAGAGAGATTTACAGTTTTTCATGAGACTTGGGATGCAACAAAAGCCCAAGTGGTCCTTTTTCACACTGTTCTGGGCAGAGCCTGCAACTGAAATACAGAAATATCAATAAGGAGGTTTACAGCCTGAAAAATAATGTGTCTTTTTGTTTCACTGCTGCTGTGGATGAACTCCTAAACAATACCCCTTACTGACAGAGAGCCCCATTGTTGTGTCCCCACAATAAATTAACCCATCGCAGTACTTCAGTGACTGATCAGTCCCTTTACAACCACATTTATTCTACAAAAAGCTAAAATAAGGAATAAGCTGGTACATTTGGAAGGGCTCTAGACACTGGATACCATCAGTGTGATATATCTTCAGAAGAATTTCTCACAGAAGTAACCAGGGGAATAGAAGAAAGCACTTAACTCCCTTTAACTACTACAGGATATACTCATACCTCTCTACCTCATCTTTACTACAGCACAGCACTTAGAAATAGCCCAATAGAATAAATATTTTGTCCATTATTTAGACAGAGGACAGCTATATGGAAGCTCTTCTTTTCCTTGCAGCCAGTCCTACTTTAGTCATGTAAAAACACTCTACAGTCCAGCGAGTTAAACATTGGCAGACAAGCAGCTATAGCTGAAACACAGCTGGGAGCAGCCAGATCCCAATCCTGCAATGTGTTTATCTGCAAAAAGTGAGAAAGTTATCACCCACTGCTGGCTTCATTGTTCTCATTTCAAAAGTTGGATGGAGAGAACAGGATATCATGAGGAAGTAGATGGGGGGGGGGGGGGGGGGAAGAACCAAAAAACCCCACATTTCTTAATTTTAGGCATTGGTTATGAGAAGGAATGGCAATAAGAACAAATTCTCTAAATGCCTCACTAGTGTAGGGAGGTGTATTTTAATATAATCAAATTATTGCCCTAATTTCAAAAAATAAATTTGTTCTTTATCACTTCATGTTAATTTGGTCAAGTATTACTCCCAATTTAAAGCTGAATTTAAAACATTCGTGGTTTTCTTCTAAAACCTTCAAATGAATATGTTTTCCTCAAAGCCTGCTAATAGCAATCGAAGGAGTCTCCCGCTATACTCCCTTTGTTCTCCTTTTTTTCTTCACAAGGGTTTTGCTAGCCTAATTAACTCACATCATGCCATTTTACAAAAACTATATGCCTCAAAAGCATCAGCAACCAAAAGAATTATAACCACAAAGAACCAACCTACACAGAAGGACCACCGTGAAAAGGTTAGTAAAGACAAAGCAGGGATTAAAGCAGGAATGCCCCACAGTTTACTCATGGCAGAAGGTTGAGCTCTATGATAAGGATATTTACCTTTGCAACATTACAAAAGAGCTACACACTGTGAACCTCTCCATCCTAAGAACTGTCTTTTAAAGAACCATGCAAAGCTGAATGAAAGCTAAGACTAATTCTGGGAAATATGCTTGCGTCCTATAAATCAATGAAAAAGTTATTTTGAGGTTGACCAGGTAACCAATGAGCAAGGTGGGACACTATTTTCGAAAAGAGTTTTGTTAATTTTCTTAGAGGGGGATAACAACCTGCAGCTCCATTCATCAAAAAAAGTTGGCATTTCGAAATCTTCCCACAGATACCAGAATCCCAAAGGTCAAGCCCTTTTTTTACCCATCAGCCTCTTTGCCTTTCCTCATCTTGAGTTAGTCACAAGCTTTTAAAAGTCATAGCTGAGCACAAATGAACAGGAACATGTGATGTAGTCTTCACAAAGCATGTAGTGAGATCTATTCGAAATTACAGATAAACTCATTTAAATTTTCACAGCTGAACATGCCCTTATTCAGTATTTGGCAGAAAACTGCTGAAATCCATTCTATATCCACATCAGTAACTTGTGCTGGGGTTTTATTCTTCACTTTCTGAATCCACTTGTTCCCAAATCCCAGACAACTTTGACCCTGCAGGTTGACATCACCTTTAAAATTTCTAAATTTTTTGTGTCCAAAAACTTGACTGAGGTCTTTCTGCCAGGTGTCACCTGGTCCATCAGGATCAGGCAGCTAAGATCATACACCCATACACTTTTAACAGATCCTTTCTTACCCCTAGGGGCTTTACATCTTGGGTCACAAATTAGAATTTATTGCTACGGGAGTCTGTGGAGGCAAACATTTCCAATAGGCTCAAATTAATAAATAAAAGGCTAATAAATAAATAAATATTAAAAGAGTATCTTTGCCTTTTCTCTTTAATATTTCCAATCCAACAGATGGATGTTGAGGAGACGCTGAACAGTAGAGGATGGCCAGGCTTGCCTATTGTCCCCTAACATCTCCTCCTGCCACCATCACAGACAGAATGCCAGAAATGTTGGTATGATCCAATAGGGAAGTGTTTATTATTATTGTTATTTCTCTGAAAACACATTTTTGAGCTCAGTCATGCATTTTATCCCAATTTGATCACCAGCTCTAGTTTTCCTTCTCAGTTTTAGTCTCCAAAATACCTTCATTTTATTGTTCTGTCTTATCTTGATATAAGCCATTTTACTTCTTCCATGTAAAGATCATGTTTGCTACTAAAGTCTTCTGCCTGACTTTGTCCAGCCTGTGACAAACTCTGTGCAGGACTGCAGCTAAAAGACAACTGAAGGAAGAATAACTTAGGATTTGGAGCTACTTCATTGCAGTCAGATAGCAAGAAGCAAGCTTTAAACCAAGCATGATTCCATGGGTTTAAAAACCAGATGAAATGTCTAAATATCATACAAAGTACTACACAGGCAAAGTCAGAACTGCACCTGAAGTACACAAGTCAACATTCAGTGCACGAAGCAGCCCAGCACCTTGCTATTCAAGAGAGGAATATTCCTTCTATAGACAGACTGGTTTGAATGCAGCCTTTTGTGACAGACCCAGACACACACACGACACCAAGGAACCAGGTAACAATAACAGAAAATTAAGCCATCATCCTATTCTCTACTTGACTATTTAGTAAGGTCTGGTGAACTCCTGGGAAGAGGCCGGAGCCTATTTCTGAATTCAAGCTTGAAAACCTACGCAAGGCAAAGAGAATATTTCTACACCCTCATCTAGAAGATACTTTTGTCTAATAAATATATTCATGGCTAGAACGCACCCACGTCCTTGTATGATGATGTAAGAGCTCACTCTCAGTCAATTTAAACACAAGGAACAAAGACTGCAGTATAATTACCACATATGTATGCCTAAAGTGGTAATATATCAGTGTATTTGCTAATCCTTACCTATTTTCTTCTCAAGAATCTAAAGTCTGTGTGGTTAGGGCTCTTCTCAATGCATTTTTTTTATTTAGTAAAAAATATGTGGAAAAATACACATTATTTAAGTACAGGATATCCTACAGAATGTTTACTACATGCAGGATGTATATTTAATATGCATATACTACATTTAAGAATATAATACATTTTAAAGTATTATTTCATATACATATATCATAGTTTATGCATATATGAAAAGTAGTGCTCAAATATCTGTAAGAAAATGATGAATGATATCCAGATGCATTAAGCACATTATTACTTCAGATAAATAACCCTTAAATTATTCTGATTTATTATTCAATTTTACTAGAAAGCATATTTACAAAAATAAGATAACGTTTTAAGACAAGAAACTGGATATAAATCATTAACCAGAGAGCTACACTTTTCTCACTCTGAAACTATTGAACTAGAAGTATTAATGATGGCTTAGAACTGTAACTGATGGTAAATTCTGAAACTCATCATTACAAAGTAAAAAAAAAAAAAAAAAAAGAGCAATATGGTGTAGAAGCTCATTTACACACTAAGATTTAATATTTGTACCCAATTACTCCTGTACAACTGAAACCCTTAACGAAACCTCCCCCGACACTGCCAACTTTAGGCTGCTTAGGGCACAAAGAAATTGTATCTCATGTTTTTTTCTTATAGGTTCAAAACCACTTTAAAAAGAAGGTGATGATCCCTATTTAACAGATGGGAACAGAAGAAACAGAAGCAAGTTAAATTAATTTCCTGAAGTTAGACCTTCTGCCACAGGCTGGGACAGAAAGCTCTGTTCCTGTGTCAGCAACCGACCAGAAAACTTCTGGTGTGCAGATTAATTGTATGGTCTCCTTTTAAATAGAGGTGCAAAGACCAGCCCGTGCTCATGGTTGTCCCTTAGGAATATGTTTGATCTTCAATACATTTTAAGGAGCAGGTCAGTATCATTAAGTGAATTCTTACTAAGTGGAAATTAAGGCACACAGCACAGTGATGGCCTGCCGAGGTCCAGAGTCAGCCAGCGAGCGAGCCTGGAGAGCTGGAAACTGAAATCAAGGCAGCTCAGTCCAGCCAAGCACCAAACAGCTCAGCTCAGGAACACTTACCAAGGGCCCACAGTGCTGAAGTAAAACTCCAGATCGATTATGTACTCCCTGCTCAAAATCTGGGGTTTTTTTCTTAAGTACTGATTTATTTTTCAAGTCTTCATATTTAAGAAACAGAAATATTTCTTCCCCCACCCAAAAAAAAACATATAAAAAGGTGGGATCTCTATGTAACCAGATAGAGAATTCACAAAAAAGTCCTAAACTGCAAATGAAGCGTAAGTTTTAAATATCTGAAACCCATGTACTACCATTGTACTATCTATTACAATGTAATACATTATTCATCTTAATTGCAAGTATCTAATTTCCAATGTAATGCCAATATTCCCATAAGCATGAAATATCCTTCCCTTGATTACAGATTTTAAAATATATATTTTATTGGGTTAACTGATGTCTACTCATCAATAACTCATTCAAATGTGCTGAATAACCTTGCTCTTCCACACTTCTGTTTAGGTCTAACTGGCAGATAATATGGAAAGGAAGATCAATGATGGACAGAAGTGAACTGTTCCATACCACAAGTTGCCCATGTCTTTAATCATCACTGTTGTCAAAGACAATGTAACTAAGAAAATCTTTAATCATTATTAGTAAACTTGATGAGTATAGAAAAAAACTAAATTGTAACAGGCAGGATTTGAATGATGGCAACTATCAGTCATTAATGTTTCAAACTGAAAGGCATTTTCCATGTATCATATATTACACCAAATTAAATACGTGTCAGCCAGTCAAATAAAGGACATTGATTCATTGATAGAAGCCCCAAAGACAAATAGTACATCTGAATGAGTCCATCAGTCTTTACAGAGTTATTTAAAACAGAGTCACAGTATTTAATGAAAGGTTGAATTTGTCTTTGGCTGGTTAATGCGTGCTGTTCCCAGTTGAAACTAGATGAGAGTTTAATAAAGTTATGTGAGGTCATATCTGTGCTACAACACTTTCCATTTGGTAATTTCCATCCAGTAATATTCTTCTGCACTGTTGCCCACTCTTCTTCATCACCTTATGATTAGATAAGTTGCAGACATACTTTACCCTCCCTTTCTTCCATTTCTTGGTACATTTCAAAAAGAAATGTCTCTTCTAGAGCTCACCAATGGGGTCAGTTTGCAGAACACCACAAACAAAGCCACAGTACTTCTATATTAAGTGAAAGATCTTGAATTCCAAGTGAGAGGGATTCTGAAAAGCCAAGGAAAAGTAGTAGGAAGAATTTAAATGATTCAATTGTATTCAGCAAGATGATTAATAAAAGAAGATGTAATAGAAATACTGTGAGCAACAAAGAATCTAGAGACAGCAGCCTTTGTTTTGTTTGCCTCACAGCACAGTAATAGAACATTTTTCTCACATGACATTAAGTAAACTGAAATTTTATTACAGAAATCATCAAGATCAAGAATTTAATGAGCTTTTAAAAAAATAGCTGACACTAAATCAGACATAAAATATGTGTAGAATTTAAAAATTAATTATAATAAATATTCTGGAACTGATTGCAAACTAAATGTTGCACGTCCTCTCTCAAAGAGTATCAGTAGCTTCAGAACAGGGATTTACCTGCTCCACAGTTCTCCTGATTTCCTTCTGCCCATGTAGAGCCAGGCACCAGCAAAGCTTGATTTCATTTCATTTCCCAGCTCGATACATCTCTGGGATGTGGTGTGGCCAGGCCGTGGCTACGCTGCAAGGTCTTCAGAGCACTCATTGCCAATTCACCCATCCCAGGACATCTGAGGCCACCAGGAAGGAAGGACTGAGATCACAATGATTCATTTCTTGGGTCTCAGCAATTGCTTTATGCACTCCAGGGAATGCAGGGGTAATTTCAGACATATGAGCAGCCTGCCACATTGACCATCTCTCAGGAGGTAATTACTTTTGGTCAATATCAACTTATTTGCTGCAGTCTGGCAAGTGTTTGCCTAAAACCAGCACACTGATATAAAGTGATTACCTTATTTGCACATTGTTGGGGAAGGAACACTGTCCCCACTACATCACTGCTGGGAATTCGCTTTCTGAGGAAACTGAGTGTACCAGCAAGGAAGTCTGGGAGCATGAGAAGAAAAAAGAGGAGGATTTTCAAGGCCTCTAATTTGAACTCCATTTTTAGGAATGAAAACATAGCCCTGGGAAATGAATACAGTCTGGCCTGGCAAAAGGTACAGAGTCTGTCTCAGATTTGAGGTAATGTAAATGTCAACATACAGACCTGAGGCCAGAGGAGCAGAATTTCCTGTGGCCTGATAGAAACAGAAACTCCAAAGTCTTTAAATGTCCAGGGTCTGGGGGACAAAGGGAACCCAATTCTGTGTTACAGTTACAGTAATTTTTTATTTCTACCAGTTGTGACAAAAAACTCCAAGCTTTCAGTATGTGACACAAGGGTAAGAGATGTTACAGCAATTCCCTGAGCCTGCAGTGAGCACAGAAGAGTAAAGTGGCACTGGGAATTCCCCTGGGCCCTTTCTGAACATGCATTTTTAGAACTGTCTTGGTTTGAGACAAATTTGAAGGAACGTCCAAAATGAACATCCCTCTGTTAGAAGGCAAATATCAGCAGCCCCTTCCCCACCAGGTTCGAAAAGAAATTCCTTGGAGGAAAGTGAAAAAAACTATTTATTTAACAAGCAAAGTGCATGCAGGCACGGGAAAAAAAAAAAAAAAAGTTAAATAATGAAACCTCTCACTGTGGAGAAGACCTGGGAAGATTTTCAAAGTCCTTTCTGTGGGTGTGGCTCTCTCCTCTCCAGAGCTGGGGTTCGGTGTGGGCCCCTCCCGACCACGATGTAGGGCCTCCTGGTAATGTTCTGGTGTTGCTGAACAGTCCAGAAGAGAAGAAGAAGAAGCCAAAGTCCCAGGAAACTCCTTGCTTCAGCTACAAACAAGAAGCTAACTAAAAACCAAAGAGTTTTAACTCTGTCTCTCTCCCTAGAGAGATGGAGAGTCTCTCCCGAGAAAAGGAGCTGAGAGCTGGGAAAAAAGCAGGAAGGTGCTTTCCTCAGCTCCACAGCAGCAGAACACAGGGCAATGTGTGTCCTTGAGCAAAAAACCGCTCGGCTCTTTCTTCTTCCCTTTCTCTCGGACCCAGCTTAAAGACACAGAAAGGCACAGGAGTCATGTCTGGCATAGAGCAGGCGACAGGGAATACAGTATCATACAGTCACCCCAGGACAAGAACCTACAGCCCTGGATGCATTGGTATCAGCACAGGAAAACTTGATCACAGAAATTAGGAGCATTACTTAAGGACATGCTCTGCTCCAAAACAAGTGCTGGGAGTTCATCCATTCACACCCTCATAACCATTACTTTTCTTCTACCCACGACAGAAAAATCTTTGTGATGTAGCTCTGCTGTGTGAGGTCCTAGAGTCATCTCATCTAAATTTTCCCTCCTCTGAGATTTCCTTGAGTTTTTTTTCCAATGGCACTTATCCCTGATTGACAAACAGAGTTGATTTTAAGTGTCATGGAGTCAGATTTAACCAATTTTCTAATTGATATATGACCTAAGCTTTTGCTATAAAGCACTAAAAAACAACTCATCACAACAAGGTAAACTGCACCAATGGAATTATAGTGTTCTGCTTTATTAATAGAGGGCTCCATTTCACCTAATTTCTCTCACACAATAACCACATGGCTTAGCATCACAAAACAAACCCATTGCTAAGCTGGCTTAAGTCAACAATCCAGCTCCTTAATTTCTTTGGATCAAAAAAAAACCCACAAACCAGTGCAAAGCCTGTGACATTCGCTGACAAAGAGATAAAGCAACTGAATTGCACTTTATTGTTGAAAGAACATGAAATAATGATAGCCCTACTAAAAATCAAGTGATAGAAAGGCCTAAAAGAATGTTCCAAACTGCATGTGTGTGAGACAGCTCCATCTGTAAATGACCCTGCATCCAAGTACTCCTTATTGATCTGCTTCTCCCGGGACCCGGCCGAGCTTTGTGGGCAGGCAGGACAACTAATGGGTCATGGAACAAGTTGAAATAACAAGCCATAAAGTTAAATCAGAGATTAGTTCAGTTTAGTAGAACCTAGCTATCAACTTTCTCTTTAGGAAAAAACACTGTGGTAAAACACTGAATTAAGACAGCAAAATAACATCTGTCCAATGACTTCGGCACTCTCTGCACACATTCTGTAGGTAGCTCAATAAAGATATGACAATTTTGTGTTGCTTGCTTGGTTTCTTTGACATCTAAAGGCAGAAAGTGTGATCTCATCCTAAGTATGACTTAAATCATTCATAAATTAATATCAACTTAAATTCTTATTATCAATTTTCTCTAGGAGAGGCATCCCATTAAGTAGAGCTCCTAGCATTTTTCAATCATCTCATTTTCTCAAAAGGAGCATTTTCATGGCTAAAACTGGTTTTGATCCTATAAATAAGAATCATCAAACCAATTTTGAGATCCAGTCAGACAAAGCAAGCATGGAAGTTCCTGCTACACTTTTGTTAATGTATTATTCCAAACCAGCTATTGAGAACTGCAGAGTGTGAAAAATAAGGATGAACACTGGGATCACTTCAGGGAGGATATAATTGTAGACCAAACAAGGTAAAGCAGAACCCAAATTTCAGAGGAAAATAAAATACTGCCCTTACCAAAACTCATACATTTTATTGGACAGAGCATTTTATTGGCTGCAATTACTGATTTCTCCATCAAACCCCTAAATTAAAGATTTTCTTATAGTCTTTCTTATAGTCTATGCATATAGATTCATACTTATACTATTTAACTACAATCAAAGTCAATATGCATTACTTTTATTGTATCTAGGAATAGCAAATACACAAAACTACAAGTTCAGTTCTATACAAACTTGTATATAAAACTTACGTGCAGATTTGAAGAAACTCATTTGTAACCTTAGCAGCATAGCTAATGAACCAGATTTCTATTAGTAGTATTTTTAATAGCCTGTATCATACTTCATTTGCTAATCTTGAAGGGAATTTACTATTTACTGGCAGAACTAGCAGCTAACTCCAACCCTTCTCACTGAATTACATTTAAAATTCACTATTTGCTTATAAATATTTAAATTAAATACAAACAGGATTCTAGCAAGGCAAACCAAAAAGACTCCCAAAAAACAAATACAAGTCCCTGCATGCTCTATCCAAACTTATCATTTGCACTCCATCATAAGTTTGCCTTCTCAATGCCATAGAGCTACATAATAGAAATATAGATAAAATAGAAGACCAACAGTTCAAGCAATAGTCTAATTATGAGAAGAAGAAGATTCAAGAGGTTTGTTGAACCCCTTCCCTCCGTGACACACTTGTTCTTAAACATCAGTGGATGTCTCCAAATATTCATCTCTCTCTATTCGTGTTAATGTCTTCGACACAAAACAAGTAGCCCTCAATTTTCAGACTCTGCAGTTTCAGATTTCTATTGATCCCTGAGGGCTTAAGGGTAAAATTCATCCTTGTTTAGACAGCCTCCACTTAATCCTGCTGACCTACTCAAGAAATGAGATATAATGGTAATATAACATTATGAATCTGCAGATGGCATTTCCCTTAATTCTATCAAAATTCTGTGACTCTGCAACCCCTCTTGATGCTCTTCAGCCTGTTATGAACTTATTTTTTAAGCACTGTCAAGAGCCCTCAGCAGCACATTCTGAAATCTCATCTTTACTCCATACTTTGTCTTTTGCTACTATCCCCTGAAGTCTGATTTTGTCTTTGATGCATAGTCAATTTTTTCCAAATATTTTCTCCCAAATGATTTAGAAGACTTTCAAGGGAATAAGAGAAAAAAATCAGCTCCTTTCTTGCTCTCAGAAAAAAATCTGCTCGTTTTGAAGAAAAATGCAATACAGAAGCAGAAGGCTGTTCACAGAGATGTCTGAAGTCTCCTTTGACTAGACATTCCTCCAATTTGAAAAGGAAAAGACAGATGGCCCTCACCTGTGCCTGTAGAGCTCTTATTTTGGCATCAAATAACAGGGCTGCCCTCAGAAAGGAGACCAATAGAGAGCACTTCAAAAGCCTAGAACAGAACAGGTGCAAAGTGGCAATTTCCACTTTTCACAGATCCACTGAGAAATTCACTGCCATTTTACACCTTGTTCAGCCTAACTGTGGTCATTGACACCAGGAGCCTGGTGACACACCCCGGTGGAACTAAAAAGACTGAGTGGGGACACAGGGCAAAAGGGAAGTATCCATTTTATCACAAGGTCTGGAAACCTCTCAAACCAAGAACATTTCGAGTGTTGGAACAGAGAAGTTTTACAGAGAGCACCAAGAGGAACACAAGGTCAAACTCAAATGAGGGGACTGGCACCAAAACTCTGGCTACCTTTGCTGCCAGAATTCTAGATGAATAGGCTCTACTTTAACCTTTCCAGAAGTTGTACTGCCAATAAACAGCAGCAGGAAATGCACAAACCCAGCCATTTTGATACAGTTCCCTTGTGCATTACAGAATTTCATGTACTCTTGTTAAGAGCAACAAAAAGACCTGGAGGGAGTTTGCATGGGATTTTCCTCAATAACAATTTGACATTCTTTAGGAGATTCAGCTGATGAGCGGAAATTCCCTACTCGAATGAGGGCATGACACACGCGGCACTCCGCTACTCCATTCTCTCTTGCTCTTGTCTCACATGCAGAGGATGCTCGTCTGCCCAGCTTTTTAAAAGACAAACCCCATTCTTGTGCAGAACCAAGGGAGAATAGTACAACACTGAGGGACAACGTGCACACCAACAAATAGGCAGGTTCAGGAAAAGGGCAGTGCTTCAGAATCATTAATTTGCTTCCTAACATTAACACACTGTATGGAAATTGGTCATTCTTGATAACTGAAGAATTTGTTGATTAACAAAAAAGGCTTTCAAAGTTTTCTCAAACACTCATTATATAGATAATTCAAACCCAGGACACTGACACAAATATCTGACTCACCCAGTCATCTAAACTATCCCATCTATCTAGCTTGCCTCATTCTCTTTACTTTGCCCTCTGATTTCTTAGGAACATCACCGGATTTTATCCTCACACTTTTCCTGTGATAGGAGAAAGTTATCCCTGAAATATTCATATAATTATGAATTTGCAGTAGATATACTGCAAACAGATTCTCCATATCCGAAGTCTTGTTCTAGAAGATCAGCAACTGCTTTAGGACTGCTTATATTAACAAGTAAATAATGAGCATTAGCAAAAGCAGTGGCACACATGCTCTGATTTCCCATGCTACACTGTCCTTATTATAACAATTGAAACATTGCTGTATTCTTATTCTTTAAACTTCATTTAGTCTTCTTAAGAACTTGAGTACCAAAGTACTTTTCTAGCTCACAGTTTTTTATTCTGGGTTTGGTGGGTTGTTTTTTTCTTATTACAAGTCTCCATTGCTAGGTCTCCTGATCCTTTCACAACTGAGTGATAAACAATGAAATCCAGAGCCCTTGGAAAGTTGCTGCATCTTGGCTGGAACCCTTTGCTGAAGTAATGGTGATTCCAATAAACAAACAGTCATGCATTTGCAAATCAATACCAGAGTGGGAAATTGAGAGGTGCCATTATGCTCTAGAACCATCGGTCTCTTGATTTAACTGTTTGCCCACAGCCACTGAGGGTGTTCACAGCACCAGCGCTGTGGTAAAACACAGTTCACTGCGTTTACTTTTAATTACAGCAGCCAGCATGAAAGCTTCAGTGGTTTAGCAAGGTCTTGTGGGTTTTTGTGGTTTTGGAGAGGTTTCTTTGTAATAATTTTTTGGTCAAAGTGACAAGAATTTACTTGAACTTTATACATAAGCAAAGCTCCTGGACACAGCATAACTGGGTCATTACCTCTCTGTAAAGATTTATATATACTCTTAATTCTAATTTTAGATTAGCAATTGCAACAATGCAAACATAAAGTGCCTATGTAGATCATTTTAACATCAGCAGCACTATTATTTACGGTAAGGATCTCTGAAACTCTTTTATTTATCACAAGTAGTGAGTTAAATTTATCATAAAGGGAAACTTTGGAAAGCAGAGTGAAATAAAAGGAACAAGAGAAAGACATAAATTCTCTGGCTAGAAAAGCTGAATTTCATTTTTCAAAGTAGCAAAACCAGACTAGAGATAAGGATTACGCACACCATGTTGTGGCCACGTCAATGTGACTGCTACTCCCCTGACATATGAGGCAGCTGCTATCAGCAACACAAGGGCCAGTACAGCCAGGTTGATATAAACACATTCATAGATTTCCTACTTAAATGACTATAGAACTCAGCACCCCCTTTTACCTTCTCAGTAACTCCTAATTCCATATAGCCAGCTGGGCCTTTCTGCTGCAGGTGCTGGGAGGACCGGCCTCGAAATGCCAAAATTGACTGTTCAGCCTCAGGTTATTCACAAATTTGTTGATGCTTTGACACTGCCACTGAGTCATTTCATTCAGGATTGCCTTCCTTATCACCTGGGACTGCAGCATTCCACAAATTTCATGTGGAAATCACAAATAGCTGTTTCTGCTCAAGTCACCATTAAACTATGGAGAGTTTTGGGACCAAAGCCTGGCTGACGTTATCGCTCACACTGAAGCATTCCTCACATTCCCTAAGAGACCTCTGAGCTTTGCCAGGATACAGCTTTTTCCTGCTCACTCATATTAAGGATTTGACCTTTTTTTAATTTTACTTTTTGTGTCTTCATCATTCACAGAAAACTCAGGGCCAATGAGCCTCAGTGAGGTAGTTTTTCCACGCTGTTTCTGTTCCATTTGGTCAGCGTTGCAAGTCCCCTGCATGAATAATGCTGAATTCCAAAAGGCTTTTAAAGACACAGTTCTTCACCCAGTTTATGCTGCAAGGTGCCAACACTATTTGCAAATATCAGTAGAGCACATCAGAAATGCGAATGTTCTTAATGAGCTGAAACAGAAAAACCCAGAACAGCTCACACTCTCTGGTTCATTTCTGCTCCAATATCTTTATTCTCCTTTTCAGCTGCACTGAACACAAACATTTACTCTCTGTTCTTCCATATTTCCAGACACACAAATTCCTTCTTAAGTTACTGACCTGGACATGGTATAATCTGCAAGTTGTGTGTGTGTCTGCATATATAAAATACATACAGTACATACATATTTTTATACTTATGTATCTATTACATAAGTACATATATTTTACTCAAACATGCTCAGCATTAACATAATAGCTATTAATTGGCTCTGTTAAGTAATTAATTATTAATTAATTTTATGGGGTTTTAGGGTTCTCCTTTTATTACCATTTTGTCTCCTTGGTATTATTTTTTAACACTTCTGCATGCCACAGATTTTTCAAATTGGACATTTCCACTGCTTATTTGCCCTGGATGCTATAACCACCTTATTTACACAGGGGCACTTCCAGTGTTAGGGTGCTTCCTGTTCATGGGAGCCATCAGGGATGACTCTGTCTTGAACTGCACACTTTTATTAAGAATTCATGACTGTATCCCAGCTGAAATGCTCTATTTGCTAGGTGGTTCTTACTCTCAATCAAGGTGCATTCAGAACTGACATTGATTTTTAAAATACCTTGTATGCTGGTACAGTTTAGCAAATGAACACTGTGGTGTAATAGGTTTTGTTTGGAGGGCTTTTTAATGTGTTGCTGTATATCCCAAAATATTCTCTTTAATAATTTTATGGAAAAACTTTTTAGGGAAATTATAACATTTTCAAGTCAATATACTTCCATTAAACACACAAAGTCATTGTCATACATCAAGGCTTAAGTTTTTCCCCTTTACAGTATTATCTAAAAATAATTTTAATGTGATTTTTTCCTTTGGAAAGCTGGAAGCAAAATATGAATTATATATCAAGATCAATCACTCAAGGTGCTTTCCTAAAGAGTGTCCTTGGAACCCAGTTGCTATTGCACACACATTAATAAAGTGCAAAGCTTTTAAATCTGATTGCTTCAAGTTAAATGGATGGGTCAGTGCCAAACAAATTGATCTCTTTCACAGTGCATAGTCTATAGCAAACTGTAAGTCCCTAAAAATGAAAACACTCAATTCAATAAATAAAACAGAGATTTTTAAAGCTCCCTGATCACCTCTTAAAATGCTCTATAGGCCTGTATGTGCAAGCTGTGTTGTTTACCTGAAACTAAAGCCAACACACACTATTCAAAGAGAGTTTTAATATTTGACACAGCACGTAGGGGTTAAAGGCTGCATGTCTGACAAAAGGATCACTGGAGTGACAGGACAATCAGTTCTGCCAAATGAAACAACCAGGGGCCAATGGTGGCAAAGACATACCTGGCAGTATCAAATGAAAGGATGACCTTTTGGGCAAGTTCTTGGTTTGGCATTTAGAACTTCAATCTCTGTTTCAGGTGAACTCAGTAAATTGCCTACTTTCTCTGTAACCCCATGCCCCAGCTGGTAAAAAAGGGACTACTGACCCTCTACCTCCATATTTAATGTTCTGTAACTATAATCATTAGGTACCTGTCTCAATAGAAAGAGATAAGCCTTGGAAATTGATCTCTGAATAAAAGCTGTGAAAACATATCTTAACAAAACCCTGAACAAAACCAGTGAACAAAAACAATAGCAAAACCAGCAAATCATGTACAGAAGCCTGATTATATTTCTTTCTCTGCAATTTTCAGCATGAAGACTTATCCAGTAAAAAAGTATTACTAAAAACTAAAACTATCAGAAATCATCCTTAGGACACAAAGTCCTTCCCCACAAAGGATACTGTCAGAGCCGCTTTTATTCTTTTAGCCCTCACACTGCAAAGGAAATGCTCTAAGACCTGAAAAACTCTTTTCTCTCTCAAGAAATTCTGCACATAAAAGAACAACCAGCAACAAAACATGTAATGTCCACTGTCTACCAATATACAGCTCTGACTGCAGGACAGCACACAAAGCAGCTGCACATCTGATGAGAACTGCAAAGACAAACAGAGCTGATTCCTGATTTGTCACACTGGAGCTCACACAGTGCCCACCCAAAAACGGTGATGTAAACCCCAGCCCACACAAAGTGTTCCCACTGCCTGTCTCTCCATTCCACATGTACAATGCCTTCCAGCCTTTGGAACCTTTGAAGACATCTTCCACACAGCTGCCCTCATAAGAAGATCTCACAACATACCTTTAAAGTAGTTTCTTCTCACCCTGTTTCTCTTCCCTGAGACCAGAAAGTGTTTTAGACCTGTCCTTTCTCACTCTTTTCTAGTCTCTAAACTTATCACCCCGTTTTTCCTCTCCCTTCCACCTGAGGACCCTTTAACACATGGCTCGCTTGACTAAAACTGTTCCTACTGACATTCACTTTTTTAGCCACACTCCAAAATTGTTACTGTCTCCCGTTGGACTTGCCAAATGTTTTTAATAAAACTGATCACATTCCTTCTTGATAAACCTCCTCTTCCCAGTAGCTCATTCCTGGCTTTCCTCCTATGACACTCCAGCACAGTCTCTCCAGGGGATACTTTCTGTGAAATTCTTCAAGCTCCCAAGGAGGGTCCCACAATCATTCACACTGTAATCTTCTTTCTTTACATTAACTCCATCCAGCAAGCAAACTAGCACAAAAAATCCACTGTCATTCATATGCTGATGAGTCTTGATCTACTTCCCTGTGAGGCATTTTTCATATTCTGGTCAGTCTAAATTACTAGGGAGGATCTTGCTTTCAAGATATCCTCACTAGCTTCATGTGGATAAAGAGATTTCTCAACCCTCTCCCTAAAGGGGAAGAAAATCCTTTTTCTCAGTCAAAATGGATAGCCAGAACATCAGACCTGCCAATGTGGACTATAACACAAAAGTCATCTTTGACTCTCACTTCTCATCCAGGATAAGCCCAAAAATCTCAGGGATTCTTTAGAGATAATCTTTCTAATAAACAGGTCTTTTTACCCATCTGTAATGCAGAAATTCCGTTCCCAGCTCCGATGATATTACGTATTGATTACTTCCAAGTTCATCTTTCTGACCTTAAGAATCACAAGCTCCTCTCATATCTCAGTGAAACTTCTGGTGCAAAGAGGATCTCTAACCTCTTTCTTTGATCATTTCACCCAACTCTTCATATTGCTTCAACAGCTCCCTTGTTACCTGTCACATCGAAGATATGCTAAAGATCTTCACTTCCAATATCGCACAATTTTAATTCCAATCTTTCAGGTTATCTCTAATTCACCATGAAGATTCTGGCCTTGGTGTCAACATCCTTCACCTACCCTTATTTATGAAAACATTTCCACAAATATTTTAAAATCCTTATTTTACTTTAGTTTAGTTCAGTTTAATTTCTTTTGTTTTCAAAATGATCATTTCTAAGATCCTGGAATGAAGACACTATTTGTGCTGCAGAACAACATTCATCATCAATCCCTTTTACTCCCCAGATGTCCCTATCTGCCATTTCTTGCACACTGCAAATTCTTTAGGGACACAAATTCATACAGCACTCAGTAAAACAACATCCCAACCCATAACAAGCCACTTGAGTACAACAGGCATAAGCACACCAGTTACAACAGCACCAGGAAAAATAATTGTTAGCACAGGACTGCACTCCCTTTTCCAAACAACTCTTAAACCCTTGCTAGTTTGCAGTATTTGCCACCCTCCAAGGTACCGAGGTAAATGAAGTGACACCTGGCACTATTTCTCTGGCACGGAACACTCTTTGCCTCAGGAAAAGACAAATCTCCTTGCACAGTTTCCACACTGTCTCAAGTTATAAGCTTAATTTAATCAGATCTAACCACTTGTCCTTGATGAACAAGGCTCCCAAACATTTCTCCCCCTGCATTTGCAGAGAGCTCCCTCGACCCTCTATTTTGGATTTTTTTGGAACTCTACCCTTTGAACTGTGAAGGAACAGCATAACATTCAGTGTTGTCTCCTACTCCAACAAGGCCCACCCTCATACCTACACTGGGGGCTGCCTGCCTGGCACAGAACCAGAAGAGAAACACAGCACCAGTCCTACGATGCCTTCCTTGGGATTAATCTTAAACCCACATAAATCTCACCTGAGCTCTTCTCTCATACACAGACAGCACTAAACTGTGTGCTGCCAGCAATTAGTAAAGGCTTAAATAGATTTTTTAATTAGTTTGAAACTAAAAATAAGTCTTGGGTAAATATAATTTTATTTCACCTGCTAAAAATTGCTAAAAACCTCCTGTGAAAAGATGCCAAGCAGGTGCAAATTATTATCAGCAATTATTACTCATCCCTTCTAAGGCTAATGGCCTTCTTCTGTGACTTCTGGGACAACAAATGAATCAGTGATTTCCTCAATCCAGCACACCCGGTCTAGAAGTGCATTGTAGGGGAGCGATGATTGTGCAGAGTCCTGTACTCCAAGTCAGCCCCCGTGCTCAGAAACATGAACAAAGTCAGCATGTACCTCTGGTGTGTGCATGCTGCTGCTGCAAGTTCAAAATTTCAATATTGAATAATTACACTATGTATGTTCCAGTCCTCAAAGCCAAGCTTCCCGAGAAGAGTCAGCTGAACAATGAAAAAGTATAACTGGGAGATGGCAATAGCTTTTTTATGGCCATTACTTTTTCTGATTTTTGTAAGGCAAACATATTTTCTCATGTACCTGTGCTGCTTCTGCCAGTGCCTTACAATAGGCAAACACTGGTATAGTGATGAAATGCAACTGCAGGAGCCTATTTTAAAATTAATCATCCATAATTAATTAGTAATATCTCCTTTCTGGTAGGTTATACCTAAATTGAAGAAAATTATCCTTGCTGAGAATGATGAAATCATCTAAAGATTTGCAGTATTTCAGAGAAATATTTTGCATATATTTATGTATTATAATGACCACAGGTATGTCAGAGTATTCAATTCCACTTTGCACTATGCTAAAAATTCATATACATATGAACCTTATCTTTAAATTGCACAGTATTCAAGGGGTCACCTGAAGTGAAATAATTTGGAAAACAGATCCATGAAGGAATAGGTGGAGGTGGGGTTAGTTTTTGATACCCTTATTCTTTTAATGCCCACTATATTTGTCCTGTCTCAGCTCTTACAAGAGCCAGCACTGAGTGCTTTAAAGGCAGTACTAAAGGAAATGGATTGTCTGTGGCCCAGTACAACACTTGTGTGCTTCCAGATCATTACTAGATCCTGTTCCTTCAAAAAAACCCCAAACATAAATGCAGCCTCTCCTGACAGCTAGAATCTTCCCTATCTTGAGGTTAAATCTCTTCAGAGTTGTAGATCAGTACATGAAAAATAATTTTTAAAAAAAGTCAAAAAAATTGGTTTGTTAAAAGAATTAGTGAAGCTCACAACACAAATGAATGTTAATTTAAGATATTTTAATAAATTTTTCAGCTAGATGTTTGGCACAGTTTCCTTTGGACTTGACACCCTTATGTATGGACAGCAGCAAAATTTTGCAATCAGTCACGTTTTAGCAACTGAACGCCCACAATGAAACAAGGACCCAAAAGTGCACTTAGGATGAAGCATTTGGAGCAGGAGGAATGCCTGGTTCCTGTACATACAGATTTAATGACATTTAAAAATACATGATCCTCTATGTATACGTGCCCAGTCATCAGATTCAGAACATGAGCTGAGAAATCAGGTTCCTTCAGACCAGACATCATTGCTGACACCAAGAGACTTGGTAAAACTGCCAGTAAAGCGTATTTAGACTCAAAAGGGCTTTGTGTACCTCTAGCCCCTGTATCCAATTTCCATATATTTCTTCTCAACTGACCCATAAAGCCTCACAAAACTGTTATCAGTCATTGTTAGAGACATACAAAACTGGATGCAAGCCTCCTGTCTCTCATGATTGCAACATTCAGGTTGAAAATCTCGTGTAACATTCTAGTGGAGTTAAAAAAAAAAGTAATTTAAAATCATTATCACTTCTACCTGCAGCAGTAAAAGGAATGCCATTGAAATGAAGCTATGTAAGCAATTCGTAGTCATTTGTTCAACAAGTTTTTCTCTCTCTTCACAGTGTCTACAAATCCATGTAATTGAGCATTCCAAACACATTTGATTGGTATCCCTTTGTGAGTAACCCCATCCCTTGGATTAGTCATAGTGAAGCAAAATGTAGGAGGGTTTGTGTTTTGGGAGGTTCTTTGGCCCAGTGGAAAAAAACTTGCTTCAAAGCCAATTTATCCCAAAATGGAAGGGCTTTGTTTTCACTTAAGTTTTAGCAATTCAGTGAGGTTTGCTTGGGCTTTAATTATAATTATTATTCTCTTTAAGCACAAAGAGTCTTAGCATATTGAAAATGTCAACAATAGCAGACAAGATTCTAGCTCTAAGGAAGAAATAGAATACAAGAGGAGGATTTAGAAAAAAATAAGGCGGGCATAATTTAACTTGAACTACTGAAAGAAGAATGTATTATTTCTACAGTTCTGTTACCAGCACTCACAAATCACTAGCAGCTCTTTAAACATAGAAATTGCCTTCTAAAAACAGAAGAGGCATAATATTTTTTCCCAGAATTATTCAACAATATTTCGAGATGTTTATATACGGCATATAAAACAGAGATATGGACTAATATGTTGAATGTTTGCAACATAATAAAAAGAGAGAGAGAGAGAGATGAAGTGCTAAGTGCCAGAAAATTAATATTGAACTTTTTTCCTCCTAAATTCTGAGAAGTGAATGTCCCTGGAAAACCATTTCGTACAATTGCTTGTGGGTGCAAACTGTTCAAGATGCCATAAATAATTCATTCAGCTCCAGTCAAGCAACAGCATGTCACCAACTGCAGAAGGGAAAAGGCTGAAGCACTGTTCTCTAACAAGTGCCAACTGAGAGTGCTCTGGGAGGAAGGAGCTCAGCATCTTCAACAACCAGGATTGAAGGAAGGCCACAAATCACTGTGAAATGATCCCAAAAGCCCAAACCAAATGCAGGATATCTATATTTATTTTAAAGAATCAGTCAGAACACTTAGCAGGAACTAGAGTGAAAGAGAAACAGAGAAGTCTTTGCTTTCCAATGAGGCCATGGAGATGATTATATAAACAGGGCAGAGATAAATTACAGCTGTTTAACACCCTTAGTGTTATACTGGAAATTTTTAGCTTCAGCTCAAATTGGAATTGCTGTGATACATGTAACCCTGCTGCACTGATACAGCAGTTTTGTATTAATTTTTAAAGGAATTAATCAGGTCTCTTTTATTATGTTTTGGGGTTTTTTTTAACTTACTTACTATCCCAGGCATGCAAAGAGTTCTGCTTTAGGCTGCTGTGCTGCAGGGATATGCATATAACCTTCCTGCAGTCAGCTCACTAGCTTACAGGCAAGGCAGGCTCACAAGGAACTACAGCATTTTCAGAGATCCACCTCAACAAAAACATTTTTCACTTCAGTGAAGCTGCCAAAAATACAAGTAATGCTGAGTTAAAGATTTTATAAAGCTGATAATGCCTTCTTTTTTCAAGTCAATAACTACATGCAACTGGGATACAGCCTCCATTTCACTGGTTTTCAAAATAAAAGTTGTATATAAATACTGCAAAGAAGGAAGACTAAAGTCCATGAATCAATTGGTATCACCTATATTTATAAAGACAAATTCTATTAAAATGCATATCCCAAATAAACCATGTGTTCTGTGAAGAATCAAGAAACCAAACCCTCCCCACAGGTCAGGAACTGCACATCTGCAACAGGAAACTTGAGAAGCATCGAACTACAAGATCTTTTCGTCCTCTTCAGATAGGTTGTATATGATAAGTACAAAGTCGAAACTTACACAACAAATGTTTCCTGGTAGGTCTTCAGAAGGGCTCCTGGGTCATCTAGATCATCCTGCACACCAATTCAGGTCTGACTGCAAGCCTGATTTATCAAAGTGTTTTGTCTAGTGAACTCTTGAACACCCTGCAGAACGATGCCTCCCTGAACTCTCTTGCCCAGCACTCCCACTCTCCGACTGACCTCCCTGTTAGAAAGCATTCCCTGTTTAGCTTTGGGTCATTACTTCCTGTTAGACAACCCATGATCACCTTAAATAATTCCTCCTCCTCCTCTGCTCATGTTTCCTCTCAAGTACCTGGCAGCTATATTCTCTTCGGCAGGCTGTATATAGTGTGTTCCTGACACCTCTCCTCAGACGTCATGCTCTCCCATCCTTTTAGCATTTTTGTCACCTCTTTGAACTTCTTTCCATTTATTCATTTCACTGTAAAGCCCTTAATGATAAAAGCAATCCTACAAATAATACCTCTACTTGCAATTGAAAAAACATATCCATTGCTAAGTGAAAGAGGCAGGTGAAACCTCACTGTCTCAAGGAGGGGACCTTTTGAGTCTCAGCTTCCTGTGTCTGGGCCAAAGAAACTAACAGAAAAGCTAAAAGTGCTAAATCTTCCCATTTCTGAATTATTAGTTTTTCTTCTTTCTGTATATCACCTTGCAAGAGGATCACGTAGCTTTCAGAACATAAAATTGTTTTCCTGGCACACACACACCTGTTACAATTGAAACAAGTGTATCTGGGATTTTTGCTGGTGGAGAAGGAACATTTTTCTCAACTGTTTAAGGAGGGACACTCTTTAGATTAGGTTTGCTTCAGTCTCAAAGAGCCCTTTTAATGCAAAGATAGTTAATGTTTTACAAATGCATTTACCTTTCCTGTTCTGAATAAAGGATGATTCCAAGTTTATAGCAATACCATTGGAAAGATTTTTTTCCTTCTCCTCCTATCCATTCTTACAATTAAAGCAGTTTCATAGCAAAATACTAAATTTGGAAACTTCTGAAATGTCAATAATTTCTGCTGCAGTAACTTTGACACATGACAGAACCAGGCACTGAGATATTAAGACAGTTAAATGAAAACTATGCCTAAACAAAAATTAGAGAAATTGAATTCTTCTAGGATTCAAAAGTTTTTCACTTATGAGATGGCAGAGTCCCCTAACTTTGTACATCCAAAATCAGATGACATCTCTCTGGCCCACCCAAGACATGATAAGGGAGACTGAAACCCGGATATGCAGCCTTAGCAGGAAAAATTTATCACTTGCAGTATCAAACCAGGCAAAATAGATCTTGTACCAGCTTCCAATGGCTGATATCTATGACTTATGCTAAGAAAAATCTGTTAAAACTGTTTGTTTCAGGTTTCATAATCCAAAAACTGTTCCTGTTTTTGTTCTGCATTCCACCAGAGGGTTGGTGTTCAGCACCTGGTTTTTATGAATATATGCTATTAGCCAACACACTTTAATAAAAATCTGGTTGAAGTTTGTCAGAGATTTTTTCCTTCTTACAAAATATAAACTCAGCAAAACTAAAAATCTTCTTAAGAAACCTCTTTCACATGAAATTTTCCATTTCCAGAAACAGAGCTTTAAAACCTTTCTTCTTCAGCTTTTACTTCTCATTTGAGTTAAAAAAAAAAAAAGAAAGAAAAGAGAAAATAAATCTGTTCAAAATCTAAACATGAAGTATTTGCATTTTCTTCTAATGTTGCTACTTATATTTTTTTCAGAGGGCTATTTTTTCCCCCAGAATTGAAAAGAACCTCAAACAATTTCCAAGGTGCGGAGCAAGATTGATAACACCACCAGTCAGTATAGAGCTATATGGCACCTATAGCATGAAATACCAACTGTGGAACTGAGTAAACCCATCAAAGGCACTTACTGCCACACACAGTGATTGATGCATTTCAGTAAAATACATTAAAAACGTGTATTTCATTTAAGCTGCAGGTTGTTATTCTGGACTCCCTGAAAATGTGCTGTAGATAATTAGCTGCACTTACTGACTGAGATATTGAAGAACTGCAGTCACCATAACTCTCCACAAAATGTAAGTTCAGCCTCTGCCTGGGAAAGAATCTCCCCTACACTGTGCACCTCGTATCGCAAGCCTTTTGAGAATTCTTTTCAAAGATTTAAATTTTCTTTTATAAAGCTTTTCTGAATCAATCAAGATTCAATATAGGAAGATTGCCAAATAAATTTCTTTTCAGTTCTGCCCACTGTTAAACTCCTGCAGGGAGCTGGAAATATATCAGGGTCATTAGTCTTAATACACAGTGCTTAAAGGTGAAGTGAGTAGTAAAAGAGTTTAATACAGTTTAATACTGGCCTCTACCCTCGAGAATCCTCAGGGTTCTGACAGAGCCCTCACCTGACTCACCAAACAATCCTTGAGCCCTGTGTTCCCAAGGGACACACCTTCCACCCAGCTGGGGTTTGAATAAAACATTTCCTTTGAACACCTGGTACTTTGTTAGGACTTCCTAGAAAGCCAAGCAATGTGCATTTCTGCTGGAGGCCTCCTATGAAAGCAACTGACTGAGATGTGGAGAGCTGCACACACTCCCACTCCCTCATTCATGGAAATACCTGTGTGTGCACAAACCTGAGGAGAATTTATCCCTGTTCTTAGTCTTTTCCAAACTACTTATTTGCCTCATTTATTTAGGATAAAATTTACCCTGTTATTTAAAAAAATCACTGATGAACATAAATGTGGATAATTTACTAATGCTGTTATGGTTAAAAAAAAAACCTAATGAGCTAATTTGAGTTGATTTTTTTTTAATTTAACAGGCTTTGATGCAGCAAAACTGATAATTGGAAACAGGTCCCACCCACATTTTAATTTCTTGGTTCAGTCATATCCCCTGGTTAATTAAAAAAAAAAAAAAATTAAAACCCCTGCTTTATTGCCAAATTCTTAGCTAATGAATACACAAACTTAAACTGAGGCTCAAACTCTCATTCTCAACTCTGACATATAAAGCACTGTAAAATAATTCATTATTTAATATTAAGAAAGCTGGATAAAACTAATTAATGCCAAAACTTAGCCCAGAGCACAACATTAATTAAAAGTTTGCCCAACAGCTACCTCCCTGTTCTAATTAGCATCGCTGATTTTGAGAAACCACTAAGAAATTAAGACAAACATATAATTCCAACTTCATCTTTCATAAAGATCTCTTTGATTCAACTTTCAAACATCAATAATGTGCCCTTTTAATATGAATTTGGAGGCTTCCAAAGCAAAGACAGCTCTCTCAGGCACATTATATTTCATTTCTAATAGACTGTTGCAGATTTTCTGATCACTTGTTAACAGTGGTTGAAATCCAGGCCAAAATTATTGATACAGAAGACAACCAGACAAAAATAATTACACCCCACTGAGCTGTATATTATATGATATAATATCTGGCCCATGCTGCCCCATTTGCATTAACGACAAAGCAACCATTCCATGGAGCATGTGATGTTTCAATTCCCTGGCACTAGAGTCTGATAATCTTATTTGGCATTAAACAACCAGCACTATCAAAAGGGCAAAACATGGGTCACAATACATGTTTCTGAAATGTTGATAATAAAAAAAAAGCTGTGCACTGACCTCATTAATAAAAGTCTGGGCTCCCCGTGGGCTGAGGAGTAAGATAGCCCTTCGCAACGTGTCCCGATAGCGGTTCAGCTCTTCCGTTTTCATGGTGGTAAAAAGGTTGGAAAATACTCTGCTGATGTTCCTGTCCACTTTTTGTAATGATACATCAAGTCCCAGTCTTGAGGCCTGATCGAGAAATCCCTGCAGTCCACGTATATCTGTAACACAGGAGGAGGGGAAAATAAAAACAAAAAAAAAAAAAATAAAGAAAAAAGAGAAAAGAAAAAAGCCACTGCATCAACCTCCACCAGTTAGGAAAGCAGCACTAATTAGGTAGGAAAAAAAATTCCTGCAGTGCTCTCTAAAGAAGAGTATTCCACATAGCCATCTTCCACAGCTCCCTTTCACAGTCAGTGCCAACAGGGAAACTCCATCAATTACCTTTCCCTGAGGTCTGACAATGACTCTTAGGAAGAGCCAGTTCATTTATTTGGGTGGCTCTGCAAACCTCCCCAGAGGCTCAAGGATACGGGGTTTAATACTGCACAAGCAACAAAGTCCCACCCCAACAGCATCACAATTCAAATGCAGAAATCCAAGAACAGGTAAATAAGCAGGGGATAAATCACTCACCCCTAAACTTCTCTCCTTCTACCACAACCTCACACAGCTGCTTTTGCCAAGAAAAAATTACAATATCCAGAACATACACAGCCCTTCTTTTGACTTCCCCTTTTTTTTTCCTGTCAATAACCTACTGTTATGTAAATAACCTACCTAGCCAGATGTTTACTATTTATCCATAAACTTATAAAAGGATACACAAAGCCCCAGTCTATTGGACTATATTATAGTGTTAAAATAAAAATAAAAAATAAAATAAAATAAAATAAAATAAAATAAAATAAAATAAAATAAAAACAGCAAGTGGTTCAAGAAGAGAAATCATGCAAACAAGCCCCTTCAAAACATATTAGTTTAAACTCTGCGCCTCAACCTCAGGATGATTGAAAAAATGTATTTTCTTAACCACGCTTGACATTGAGGAACACATTTCATACGTTCGTGCTAAAATCTGCTTGTTCAAACTGTACTCAGTCTTCATGACTCTCAGCATTTGTGTGTAATAAATATCTGAGTTTTTATTTTGTAGTGAAATTTAGAACAAGAAAAATGTCAAAGCTTATATTGAACCAGGTTGCTCTCAAAATTAGCAGTGACTCAATCACAGCTGTACCATGTCCTTAGAAGCCTTTAACTTTATGGGAAACATGTCTAACTTATCCTGAAAAAGAAAGTATTGAAGCCTCTCAAATTCATTTCTCACACTTCTGTCATGAAATTTCAGCTCATGAGTGAAGCCGAATTCTGTAAGGTAGAGCACATTTACTGATCCCACAATGAAACCTTCTCTTCAGAAAACTTCACTGTAACTCTAACAATCTCTAAAAACTACATTGTAACAGCTGGTGGGTAGTTTTGGGGGTTTTTTAAATCCTGAAGTAAACATGTTGTGTGTCCTGGGTTGCAGTGTATTCCACTACCCTCCTCATGAGCTGTTGAAATCAGGTGGGGCAGTGTTTCCTTGCCTCCTCCCCCCAGACTATCTTGCTGTTAATGGCCCATCATTGTCCTGCCCCATGACTCAGAGATAACTCCCTCTGGACTATCTTCTGTTAATGAGCCCAATCAACACCTGGCCTCATGACTCATTACCCCATTGTGAGATGCT
Source organism: Coloeus monedula (assembly GCF_965178545.1). NCBI lineage: Eukaryota > Metazoa > Chordata > Aves > Passeriformes > Corvidae > Coloeus > Coloeus monedula. Next base: position 8,804,816 of record NC_138788.1, read on the forward strand.
CCACCCAGAGGGAGGAACCAAGCATCCCATCGTGGATATAATCTGAGATTCTGAACACCAGACAGAACCTTCCCACTGGATTTCCAGAGGACAGGAGCTACACAGCCACCACTGGACTTTCTGAGGAAGAGCAGACCCTTTTTTCTACAGGATCACTGCTTCAGAGGACTGCAGCCACCATTCTACCAGACTGCTACCACCACCCTGCCTAACAGGGACTCAGGTTGTATCTGGACTCTGTCAGTTTGAACCAGTGTTTTCTTTTATTTTTTCCTTTTCTTTAATGCCCCATTAAATTGTTATTCTGACTTGGTGCCTCCCACTGGTTTGTTTTCAAACTAGTACATTGTGACACTGCTAAAGTCAGAGGATGGAACCCAGTAGCACTCCCTGCTGCCCCACCTGAGTGGGCTCGTAGACCATCCCCAAACACGGTGTTTCATGGCCACAGAATATACATGTGAAGTCCTTTTTATCCCCCTTAAAAGTTGCCATATGAAAACTGATACAAGTAACATCTTGTAAAGACACACCAGTTTAGCTCACATACAAGTGCAAGAGCTTCACACCTCCATCCAAACAGGAGAATGCTTGTTAATGGGATTAATTCAGCTTCAGAAATCAGCTGAATTGCAGAGAGACATCAGAAATGGTAGAAACTAATCTTGGGCTGTGCCAAGCAAAGCAGCCTCCCTACTGACTTTTTAATTTTGGTTTAGTTGATGTGATTGTCCAGCCAGCCACGCCCTCAGGAAAGGCGCACTCAACGAGGGCTGTGCTGATCTCTTGCTGCTCAACTTAGACAAGTCCACAGCAGCTTTGTCACACTGTCATAAACCTTAGACTTGCTTACCATCCAAAATCCCAAGCCAGGGTGAAAAGGAAGGGATTTATTGTTATGCAGGAATTTCTGGAAAGCGACAGAGGACTTTAGCTGTGTATAACTGCTAAATATTGCAGGGGTGCTGAAATAATGATAGTGACAAACAGATATCATTTACAGGTTAAAGCATTTCACTAAAGTTGTCAAAGTAAGTTTGGATTTTCTTAATTTAAATTCATTAGACAGCATTCTTTACTATACCTATGCAGACTTTACGGATATGTGCAACACAAAACACAAAGATTTTTCTTTTAATGATGTTTAGTCCTTCAAAATTACTGCAGTGCTTGACAAGCAGTAAGAAAATTCCCTTTCTCATGGTTTAGTAACGACTTGTCTTTTTGTGCAAGAAAAGCTGTTTACAAAATATTAACTGAGCTGACGTTGGTCTGGGGGGTTTTGCCTCACGTTTTCAGCTGACCTGATGAACTACTGGTTAGAAACATTCTTGTAGGCCAGTGCAAAATACTTGATATACTTGGTAAGGCTATCTGGACTTGGAAGGGCATTTTATACTCCCTTATAAACCTTTCCCTCAAGGAACATGAACTGTTTTCTGTTTTGAGAAATGGAAAGGATTCTGAATTTTTCCAGCTTGGTGAGAAAGCACAATCTGAGAGGGATGAGATTGTCCAAGCTCAACCGTGCAACTTATATCTGTGAAAAACTCACAATCTGTGAGTTTTTCACAGATATAAGTGAATGTGAATTTATTCAGTGTTGGCAATTAAAAAGAACAGTGTGATGATATCTTCCTGAATGCCGACATGCCTGCTCCTACTTGACACTGGGAAAAAGAAGGAGGCTTGATGGGAATTCAAAGGTGGAAGTGGGAACTGAAGAGAATTGTTTGAGGAGGTGACTAACAACTTTAGGTGCCTACAGAATGGAATCCTTTTTCACAAGTAATTATTCACAACCATTACCAAGAGGGCAATCATTTCTTAAAATGTATCAGTACACAAATACACAAACACATGCCCATATGCAGGAGCATCTGTTTATAAGACATAACAAATTAGGCTCAGTCTTATTTTATCTGACATCATACAAGGAAGTGAGTGCCCTCATTTTTATTTTTTCCTCCACTTAGAAGATCACAAGTCCATGCAACATTAAGGAAAAACAGAGCTTTGCTCCACAGCAGCTGGAACAGAAATACTCACAGGTAAAGTTATAAATTTCTTTCCACTCCGCATAATTTAGGACTGCCAATCCTTCATTTTCTTCAATGCTAAAAGGAGTTTTATACAGTTCACACAATTTTATAAAAATAAAGGGCTCTATAAAGAGTTTTGTCTGTTAAAACACATGTTTAAATAAATGTTTCCTGTCTCTTGTAGTCTTAACATTGACTTTTTATTAAAAAGTTCAGATTCTAACACTAGAGAGTTATCCTGGACCATTACTCACGAAATAATTCCTTGTGCCCATTCATTTCACAATTCCTAGAGAAAGTATAAGCAATCCAAATTCTCACTTCTGTCTGGAACACCTGACAAAGGACAGACCAGTTTGTTGCAGCTACACAACCTACAGCTACCTCTGCCTTCAGTCTGCAATTACTTGCTTTTGCTCGGACTGTAGCCCAGACTCGGGCTTTAAAATCACATAATCCTATTTCATTTTCTAATTGCCCACCTGATTTGTCCATGCTCAGCATGAGGACTTTCAGAGGCAATATTTGAACATTTCCCTTTAGAGAACATCAGTTTCTTGAAGATGATGAAACACACCCTTCAGAAGGAAAACCACGCTAGAGAAAACGCACCTCTCATAGAAGGGATCCATAACACCATACAGTAATTGGGTAAGTTTACAATACTCTGGTGTCAACCACAAAAATGGAATCAGCAGATTGGAACCAGAACTAGAAAAAAGTGAGGAAAAGAAAAAAAGGGTAAATTTCTTATGAACATTGTGCCCCTTCTGCTACATCTGACCAGAGAGAGAATCTCTCTGTCTGAGAGCCTTCCTAATGCTGACAGATAAACCGTATGTGCAGGTCTGACAACAGAAGAACAGGACAATTTTGGGGATAACCATTAAAAGGAGGGAAGGAAAGCTTTGATACACTGCTAAGATATGAATTCTGTCACTGTGACTACAAAACTAGTGCTTGCCATAAATAAAGGACTTTATTGTACTATAAGGAATAATGGAATATATAACTTCCTGCTGGAGGTTAGGTTGGTTACTGTGCTGGCTGATTGGAACACAAACATAAAAGAATAGTACTAAATGTGGCATTAGCTACCTGTAAAGCTTATTGTCACCTACAAAGCACTTCATTTTTATTACATTACTAATAATCCTTTTTATACAAAAAAAGTTCACAGAGTTTGCTGTAGCATTCATCTTTCATGAATTTACAGGATCTGATTCTTGGCCTTGACAAAAGAGCTTGAAGCTATTGTTTCTGTGTAAAACAGCTGTGTGGCTGGGCACAGCTGGCCTTTTAGGATGGCTCATTGCAGAAAAGAATTTCCAGGAGGTAAAGAGCACTATATCATCTTTTCAACACCAGTTCCTAACCCCACTTGACAGAAATAGAGGCAGCACATGGCCAGGAAACATTTTACTTTGGGTGGAAAACAGCTGGAAGCAAACTGAAGCACCAAGTTGGAGCTGAAAGCACAGCCAAAGAAGCACCAGGACATAATTTCACAGCCTGTCATTCTAATCCAAGCAAATTCTGGGAGGCCTAAGTGTCGTCACCGAGTTCTGTTTTCAAATAACCTACGCAAATCCTTTCGCTGGTACATTTGTAAAAGGGAAAAATAAATAAGTGTGAAAAACGATGAGATCAGGCAGGATATGGTGAGGTTTGGAGTTTTCTCATTTGCAGGTTGCAGGCTCTATACTTCACACATTTTTTTTCTCAGTGTCAGTTTTATTTGAGCATTATTTTGACGATATTTAAAGTAGTGAGAAGAGTGTCAAGAAGGCTTGGATAGTTTCATTGTTTTAGCATTTATACACTTATAAGAATATATTTACCTTTTCCAAGAATTAGGAAGGGTATTCAAGGCATTGTTCTTTATACTTAAACTCCAAGAGAAGAGAAAAAAAAGATTATTTCTTCTCTTTCATTCAAAGATATGCTTTACTGTCATTTTGATTCCCTTCAAATTGCACAGAATACTTCCCATTTATTATTTCATTTCTTGGTACAGAATAAAACACACATTTCTAGGATCCATTGATTTGAAAGATAACATATAAGCACTCTGAAACAGGTTTCCTAAACCACTTCAGTTTCATGGGTTTCATTCTTTTTATTTTACATTGGCTGTTCTCCCTCATTTTCACAACTGCAATTGTTTGCATTAGAAGTAAGGGATAATATATGCCTGGTGTTAGAAACAGAGACACACATCCTGATGATTAGACTCTTGCTGCATTGTCAGCTTTCTGAATAATTATTTTGAATACCATCTTTGTGTCCTTGCTGCAGATAATAACCTACTCGAAGGATCTGAACATATTCTAGAATTTTAAAAAACTGGAAGTGGACATATTTCTCTTATTCTCTTATTCTTCAATCAATAAATAACCAAATTTTACTTTTTCAAACAATAGAAAGAAGATTACTATTTATGCTTCCAAAAGGGAATTATTTTGTCCAAATCATCTAGAAGAATAAGACTTTGAGCAAGCACTGAAACTTTCAATCTAAAATACTCACAGAATCATTTTAACTGCTCAAATAGAGTGAGTAGACCAGAAAGTATAACAACACAATCTGTTACGATAGGTATGACTGCATAAATATTAGAACATAAATGCTTATTGGAGCCAAGAACAAATGTGAAGTGATATTAATAAAATATATTTTCTACTTTTTTTCTCTGCTCTTACCATCTCTCTCCAAGCATGTATTTCTCACTTCACCCAAATCATCTCTTCAGGTGTCTTTGCCTGCCATATTCCCACAATCACTGCTAAGATAATTTTTTTCTACAAACATTAGAACTCACAATTTCAAACTATGTCTGATTTAGTTGCCTCACTCCTAATTAAGTTTTAGTTTGAGAACTTTCTGCTAAAAAAAATATCCTTGGCTTCTTGCATGCTTTTAGATACGCCAGAGTTCACAGTAACACCTCTGCAATTATATCCCATTTCCTTTTCTTTTTTTTATAAAGAAATGAAGTCAGTAACTCAGTAGTCATTATTATAGCAAGTAGATATAATATCAAGTACAATAAATCCATTAATTAAATTGGATACTTTCTATTATTCAGTTTAGATAAGAACAGCTGGACCAAATGAGACCAGACAGGAAGTTCTGCTGAGTTCCGTGACCCGTCTCTGACAAACAGAGTGCAAACCAGGAGGAACTGTGGATACTTCCCCTGAATATTCTCCCAACAATTCAGTTTGCAGTGTGGGGAATTCCTCAGACAAATGTGGTTTCTCTGTATTTCTATGCACTAATGGTCTACGTAACTCTCCATAGCTTTCTCCTCCACAGAACAGCTCAGTTTCCCTTTAAGCAAATGTAAACTTTGAGCATCCAAATCAGTTGACAACAAGCATAATAACCTGGGAATTTTTGGAATCCCACTGGATCTCCCATTTCCCATTTTTCCCTTTCTCTCCTGGACAGTTCTACTAACAGGGATCAAACACAAAGCAACATGCCAGCACTTGCACTGCCTGACCAAACAGGCCTAGAAGCTGCACAGTCCCTTCTCAAAGACATGAGAGAAAAGCAAGAAATCAGAAGAAATCAGAGATTTCAGGAAAAAAATAAAGCAGGCTATCAGAAACTTAAACTTTGAAAAACGCATAGAATATTGATTCACCATTTAAACTGAGATCACAGGCTGACATTTGACCACCTCTCCACAGAAACAGAAAGTCCTACCATGTGTGTTTCAGTCCAAGCATGAGGATTAACCAAGTGCAAACTTCTACTCTGAACTCCTTGTAATATCAAAGGTTGAAGTTTCTATAATGGCTGCAGAAATTTTCTATACTGCCCACATCAATACTATTTTCAGACTTTCAAAGATAAAAACTACTCTGAATAGAGCCAAATTGCAGGTTATTTCCACTCCCAAACAGATGGAAAAGGGACAGAATGCACCATAAAGCCAGATGTGTTGCATGCATAAACAGATGTTTCCAGACACATCATAAAAGGTTAAAAATACTTAAGTTACTCTGCACAACTGATGTTTCACACCTGAAACAGCTGATCCAATCTGAAGGTAACTGGAGCTTCCCAGGAGGCCCAGAAGCACAAAAGCCTTTTCAAGGTTACAACAGCCCTTTCACATTTAGCATGAAAGGTCAGCTACAGGTCTCTCCTGCTGGATTTTAACACTTGGCATTCAAAAGCACAAGGAAAAGCACCTCAGGAAATTCATTACTGTTGGAAAAAAACATGGACATATGCTATAATTGATGTAAAAAGGGAATTCACTGAAGAACCAGCATTTCCATTCAAATCATCCATTCAATTCTTCCAAGTGCAATAATTGCCAACTGTTTACCCAATGGTAAAGCTCTGAAATGAGCTGTGACAGCTTCTCACCTCACTACTGCTGTTTATACATTAAAATACCTTTCAAGACACTACACAGTGCAACTGCCATACCTTCTTGTGAGACCAAAAATACCTGTATTGGCAGAAAATATGCTTTTACTGATGTATAGACTCAGTTTAAATGCAATATTTTTCACATAAGCTAATTTTAATCATTGCATTAAACTGATGAGTTTAATATTTGCTGTGACTGAGTACCACCAAATCTAAACATCAATCCACCAGTACCTTAGGAAAACATATCTTTTACCCTTGAAAGGCTGAGATGCAGCTTCCTGAAGCCATATTGTTTTTCATGAATATCTGAGTTAATAGTACTCACTTGAGATGTTAGGACTGTACACGTGTCAGCTTTCACACAAACGTAGCTGTTACTGTGTGGTAACTTTGGGTTATTGTATTTTGACACTCGAAGAACACCCTTCAGAAATAAGACCAGTGACCCTAAACTAGGGATAAGCAAATACAAATAAAAGCATTCTGAAACAAACCAAATGTGCAAAGAGCATGCCTGAAATAGAGAGGAAAATGTTCTCTTTTCTCATTCAGAGAAAACCAGAAGTAACTTGAGAATTTGAGAGATTCATTCTCTGCACGTATAGCTAAACGTCCAGCAGAGAAGTTAGAAGCACATCCCTTTGGATTTAATGGATTGCAGAGTGAGTTTCTCCCGTTTAATCAGCTTTAAATACTGCACATTCCAATCTCAAGAGAGATGGCAATGAAATTACTGCAGATAAAGAAATTAAATTGCCCCTTGAGGAAAGGCTACTGGCAGGAAGACCTTATTCTTTCATATATGTGACAGTAATTATTGCTTGTGTTCATACAACTCCTTTCAGCTAAGGATCTCAGCGTACTTTATAAACACCTGGACAGCATAAAAAAATATAAATACACGTCACAGGAGCTAGTTGCTCTTATCTGCTTAACTACATGCCAGCAAATAATAATTCAACTCTTTATTGGTGCGGCCTCACTTTGAATACTGTATGCAGTTTTGGCCATCAAAATATAAGATCTAAAGCTATTAAAGAGTGTCCAGAGGATGGTGAAGGGCCTTGAGGGGAAGCCACCTGAGGAGCAGCTGAGGCCCCTTGGTCTGTTCAGCCTGGAGGAGACTGAGGGGAGACCTCACTGCAGTCACAACTTCCTCGTGAGGGGAAGAGGAGGGGCAGGCACTGATCTCTGCTCTGTGGTGACAGTGACAGGAGCTGAGGGAATGGCCTGAAGCTGTGCCAGGGGAGGTTGAAGCTGGATATCAGGAAAAGGTTCTTCACCCAGAGGGTGGTCAGGCACTGGAACAGGCTCCCAGGGCAGTGGTCACAGCTCCAAGGCTGGCTGAGTTCAAGAAACATTTGGACAATGCTCTCAGGCACAAAGTGTGACTCGTGGGGTGTCCTGTGCAGGGCCAGGAGTTGGACTCGATGATTCTTGTGGGTCGCTTTCAGTTCGGCTTATTCTGTAATTCTGTGATTGAAGAAACCTTCTCTCATTTCTGTAGGTTCAAGTAAAAGTTGTGTGTCTGGGCATACAAACCACAGAGAGGCCGCCAGAGCTGACAGCTCTAATGCTGTTGGCACCCTCCAGGGATGGAGTCTTCACTGAGGAAACAAATTCTCTACTAGGTTACTATTTCTCAGCCAGTCTCACATTTTTCATGACCAAGTCCTTAATGATGTTAATTTGGTACTACCTCCAATCGCCTGCACTGCCACTTGGGCAGGTGCCCCAGTTTCACTCCGTTGCTCCCTCTCCAGAGCATTCAGCACAAGGTGGTTCAGGGGCTCTGAGCCCAGCCCTTGTCTGGAGCCTCATCCCCAGGAGCCCTCCCTGACTGGGTGGGCACCTGGCTGCAGTTCTGACTAAGGCTCTGTGTCACCACATCACAGGCACCAGAGGGACACCAGCTCACCAGGAGCCTGAGCTGTAGAGAGCCCACTGCCCTGCCAAGCCCATCTTGAACTACTTGGCCAGTATTTGCTCATGTGCTGGCAAGGCAAGGACAATGGTGGGCATATTTTTAGCTCAGAAACAGGGAAGAAGGACCCTTTGGCTGATCATTATTTTATTTACATGATGTCCATCAGGCCATAATAAGTATGGTAGTACTGGAAGTTTAATTTCCTTGGATAGCTGTTTAACTCACAAAGTGCATTTTTATATAGACATTGAATTTGGAAAATGAGAAAAAATATGCATCCTTCTTTAATTTCTACTTTTTTTTAAAGGCCATTTTTTCCAATATAGTCTCCATAAAACTCTGCAGAAAAATGCAAAGGGATAAAAAATCAATTGTAGATACCTCTGTTCTCCAGTGTTTTCTGACAAGAGCAAGATGAGAAGGATCCCTACTGAGATAACAAATCTCTTGGCAGGAGAAAGAGGGAGTTGAAAATAAAAACTAAGTTCATGTCACATATAATGACCACAAATTACTCCCTCTTGTAGGAATATGCCAATAACAAACAAACAGAAAAAAAAAATCAACTGCCAATTATTCATTTCCATTATGACAACTACTGTAGTACAATGGCAAATATAAGTGCTCCATTCCTAACAACAGAACTCTGAACGTGGGGGAGGGAGGGGAAAACACAAAACCAACATGCTAGAGAACAAAATTATAAAACTTCTTGGTTTTTTTCATCAGCTGTATCTTCCTCAGGCATCCCTCTCTTAGCTCCATGCTTTGGGAACATAATGAGTAATTATTACTGAAAAGACAACTGGTCACACTGAGGTGGAACACTGCAGCAGGACTACTGTCAGAAGACTCTCCACTCATCATACTGCAAACAAAATCAGCACATTTTTACAAACCAAAAAATGAGATGTTGCAGGCCTTAGTCCCACAAACATTCAAGTCTGTATTTTGCTCTGTGTGAGGAGACTCAATGCCAAGTCTCCTCCCACGTACAAAATCACTCAACATATGAGTAAGTGCTCACATAGTTACTACACGCTGCAATTTATTGCTATGATGATGATAATCAGGACAAACACCTAAAACACACAGGACACACACCTTTCTGGATGTGAAGTCCTTCTTTCTCAAAACAGCAATAAAATACCCAAGCAAGAAAAAGCTTCTCAGCTTTTTAATCAATGCACCTCTGCAACTCTTCTCTCCAAGCTAGAATTCCGATAGTTTAGCAGCTTATGTTCATGATGGAATTTGTGGCCTTTGTGAAGGCACTGTGTACTTTTTTTTCTTCTTTTTACTTTATTTCTATAGAGCCACAGCAAAGAGAAATATTTACAGGCCTAGGACAACAGTGTCTCCTCATTAAATACTCAGCTGTAGAAAAGGATAATGGTAAGCAGACACCTGAGGAGATAGCCCCTCACATCGAAGAGCAAGATGTACTCAGGGTTCTCTGTTTACTTCAGTGGCAGCAGGGGGTCTATTTGCATTTTTATGAAGTTGGGGCTTACTGTACCATCTCCTTTATGTGTATTTATGAATAAATGAATTGAGAGATCTATATGCATCAGTAAATTTTAATTTGGTTCTAAGACTCAGAGACCAAGGAACTCCCTCAAAATCTGACAAGCTTTTATCCACTTATCACAGTCATTAATCTGAAGGCCATTTAGGAATTCCAATATACCCTAAAGTTAATATTTCAAGAGGTCTTACTTTTTTCCCCCTAATTAACTTAATTCCTTAGCTAATGTCTTCTAATTTACTGGAAAGGAGGCAGGCAACTCCAAAAGTCACCAGAGGAAATGTTATTAGAAAAGGATGTGAAGGACATCTCTGGCTGAGCAACACCATGCAGGTGCTGCTATCTTTGGTGGGTGCTGGCACATCCACAAATCTGAGCATAGCTCACAGGAGCAGACACTGTGCTAATTCCAGTTACTTTAAATAAAGCAATGGCTTGGAAGAGGACAAGATGTCGTGCCAGAAAGGACAAGATAATGTGTTACTGCCAGACATCTCAAAACCCATCAATCAGGTAAAGAGAAAGGACTAACGTATTACTGACTTCTCATTTTTCTGTTCTTGTGGAGAAGCTGGAAAAGGGAAAACAGAAACCCCTCCTTAAGGAGAGATTACAATCACTACAATGCAGTGAAAGGAAAACAAAAAATATTAAAACTACAGCTAATAAATTCACATAACTTTCACATATTCCATTTTCTGAGGGGGAAAAAATTCTAAATCTGCTGAGTTCACAGGAACAATTCAACTATGTGATGTTTTATAAAGACATGGAAAGTCTATTTGAACTCTAGATGAACCATACAGGGTTTTTATTTTTATTTCTACCTTTCATTCTGCTCTTCACTCCAGGCAGACTCAATCTCAGGTTTTTATTCTGGGGACACAACACATCAACTTCTTCCCCTTTATAGTTTTAAGATAACTTCCACATACTGCAGTTAATCATAAAAGGAGGAGATGAGAACTAACAGTTCTCATTCTACTAGCTCATTAATGCACCAAGTGTAAGTAAGGCCTCTTTTAGTTGTCTTAGGGTTTGAGTTTATTGATCATGATAATCATCGTGCTTTTCTCCTACATAATATGTTCAATCACTTCTGCATCTGAAATATATTTGGTTATTATAATTAATAACTTGGGGCAGGGGGAAGCAGGATTAGACACTTCTTGTCAGAAGAATGTGGCCTGGAAGGCCACTTAAGAATGCCAGCTGGAAATCTTTGGAAGGCAAAATAACACTGAATGGGGGTTTTTTGCTTTGTCATTTTATCCTCCTAATTTCCTCCTTTGAGCAAAAATGAGGTTCATTCAAGTTCAGGCATTTCTTCAGATCATTCATTCATATAATCATTTTTCTCACTCTCAAGAGGTTGCTCTTGGTCACAGAGTGCATTAACAGATGTCATCTGCACCTTTTTCCTTCTCACCCTAAACATCCCCATATGAGCCATTCACCTGAGAGTTGGACTCAATGATTCTCACAGGTCCCTTCCAACTCAGAACATTCTGTGACATATTTAGATGCATTTCCTGCCATGGCACTACACTGACTTCTACAGCAGCAGAGACAATACAGCTGTAAACTTCAGGGAATGAGACAGCGATGTAAACTGCTGGAAACACCCTGACTTCAAAACCTTCTAGCAAGAGGTTGCAGATACAGTTTCACACTTCATTTCTTCTGACATGTCCCCAGAAACACCGCTGCGCGTATCCAGTGACAGTACTCGAAACCACACGCCCGAGCCACCTCCGAGGCTTTATTACACTAGCTACTGTTTCCATGAAAAAGAAACATTTTTTTTCCCCTGGAAACAAGTGCTCAGTGTTTGTATGAACAGAGGTCTTTTGCTCAAAAGACTGGAATGAATGATCAGCAAAATGTGCTTTAACACCGGAAAAAGAGAGAGCTGGAAGTTGAGCTCTTGAGATTTAGAAGGTCACTGAATGCATTCTTTAGACAGCAGGACCAGTTTTTTTCTTGTTTTTTATGTAGAAAGAGTCTAATACTAAAAATATCGGTTTATCAGTTTCTTATTCTAGTATAATAGTATCCTGATTTATTCTTTCCTTCACCCCCCTATCACCAAGCCTTACAAGTTTAAAAAAAAAAAAAAAAAAAAAAAAAAAAAAAAAAAGACATTTTCCTGTGCTTTCTGAATTTAAATGATCTTCATTTTTCTGGTTTATACTTCAGTGATTGAAGCCTACCATTTTAATTGCCCTTTAATGAGTGGAATAAACCCCTACTCTCCTCTTACAGAGACCCCACTCATCTCTATATGAAGTGATCAATGATTTATTGATTCCAAAGTGCTGAGAGATTTACATATATATACATAAATGTATATATAAATATGCATATATAAAATGGGTATGTATACATATAGTAAAAAAAAGTATCTATAAATATGTATGTGTATATAACATATGTCTATAGATATAAGGACTCTTACCCAGCCTTACAAAGATAAGTTTGACCAAAACCATGAAAATCTGCTTAAATCTCTGCAGCACAAGAAGCAGGAGGGGGTAATAGTATTCCATTGCTATAGCAATAAATAACAAGCAATAAAAACATTTCCCTTGAGCAGCCGTGGTACAGTTTAACTGCAGAAGCTGAAAGAGGAATATTAGAATGAATATAGCCTAGTTAATTGAGAATAAACATACCAGGGAAAAAAAGAGACTTCTTGAACTTTGCAGTATACTGATGACAATTTGAAGAGACAGTGAGTAAAAAAAACCTACTTAGAAAAGAAGAGAATGAATCATGTGAAATTTGCAGTGGATTTAGTGAAGTGCATAGTCCCATGGGCTAACGAGATGTGAAGAGAGATAGCAAGGTTGACTGTGAAAATGAAACAACTGGACACTGAAGAGTGCCATGGGAATATTGAGGCAAATTCTTCCAGCAACTACTAAAGAACAGAAAGGAAAGAACCAACACAAAGTGAAGTGTATCCTCAAGCCTGCTACTTCATTTACATTTTTGACCTTGTTCTGAAGAAAGAAAAATGAACGAACAAACAAAATTCAAAACCACCCACAAACCAAAAAGGAATTTAGAATAATCGAAATGAACTGTTCAAAAACTTTTCCTTTTTTCTGATTTTATAATTCACTCCTGCAAGTTATTTTTGGTGATATTTATCTGACACTGCCTTTGATGCTTTATATCTTAATTTGTACTCTTCCTTTTTTTATCCAACCTATCCCTTATTCCCAATGCAATAAATAGTCGCTTTGACTTACAACTCCCTTCAGCCAACTGAACAGGATTATATACATATATACATATATATATAAAGCTGATAAAAAATGAAATGAAAGTTCATATTTTGTAAGGCTCTTTATGTAAGACAAGGGTTTGAGCTTTTTTTTTTTAATTTCTAACTGTAAATTGTATTTACAATTTTAGCGTGACGCTGTCAGTGGAAAGATTAAAATAAGCTCCAAACACAGCCTTTAAAGATACAAGCAGCTGTTTGTTGCATTTTCTACATAAATAATAGGACTGAAGAATCAAAGGAACCGGTGTTACTGAAGGGATTTAAAACTCAAGGTTGAATATCGTTCTGTTTTCAGACAGATACTACTGCTTTCTCCTTGTTAAAGACTTTCCAAAGGTCTGCATACACACTCAAATGTCTGATGTCTCACACTCCTCAGATGTCTGATGTCTATTTTTGTTGCAGCCTGCACTTCAACTAATTTGAATGTCTCATATTAGTGTTCTAATTATACATTTCATATAATCTGATTACTGTTACAAACACAAGGGTCAAGCTCCTTTTAAAGTTGCCTGGTTTCTTTTCGCCTCTACTGAAAGTAGCTGAAAGTGATTTTAAAATGACAGTTATTGTATCCTGAAAGTTTATTAACAGCAGCTGATACAATTTTTATGTCTTATGCTACATGGAAAACAGTAACTTTATAATTTTGTTTCAATGGGCACATTTACTAATGGCAACTTAAGAAAGTTAGAGTTTCTTTTTCTTCAGAGCTGCAGATATAAAATTTTAATGTCAATTTTTCGGTGCAGGTCTCTGGATTCAACTGTCCCCATCTACTCACCTCTCACCAGAGCACCCTCACTGCTGCTCCTCACTCACATTTCAGTCATTCCCTCCCATAAAATCATTAATGGTCTACCACCTTCTCCCCTTCCCCCCAAAAAACACTCTGCTCCACCCTTTAAAATGTCCCTAAAACAGAGCGTGGTGCCCTTAGGGCCTGTTCCCCCCAGTGGAACAGCAGGCAGAGCTCTCCCATGCACTGCAAGTCAGCAAGGATGGCCACTGACCTGTAAGGAACTTGGCCAGGCAGGGAGCTGGAGAGCCCCCAAAACCCTTCCTAATTCATAGAGTCTCACTCTTGCAGGTCATGTTACCCCAAAAGTGCCCTTGCTGCAGGTGACCCTACAGCATTCTTCACCAGTGGTGCCAGAATCCTTTCACGTGTCCCTGAAGGTCTCTGCAGATCCTGTCAGCTGCACATGAGCTTTGCTTTTCCCACACCTCCCAGTGCTGCTGCAACAGGGGATGGCAGGATGCAGGAGAAGGCAAGAGAGCTGTGAGAGCAAGGAAGGAGAGGAAGCAGAGGGGTTTATTCTGCAAAGGCATCCCCTTGACTGGAGAACCACTGCCTTGTAGGATGGGACCTGGCTGTAACTTGGAAAGCAAACAATCAGCTCCTGAGGGCCCAGTGTTCCACTCAGCAGCAGCAAACTTGTGCAAGGGGTTAAGAACTCATAATGACCAGGCTAGGATCATTCCTTACAAGAACAAATCCATTCAGAAGAGGTTTTTTCCCAAGTCTAACAGTACCATTTTTATATGCTGCTGCAGAATTAGGAAGGTAAGATTCCATAGCACACTTCCAAATTTCCCTGTCCCTTTGGTACCCCGCCTCTCACACGGACTCTAAGGCTCAGTGTGTGTGAGTTCTTAGCTCCATATCCCACTCTGCTTCCTCTCCATTTGCCTGACAAGGGCTAAGATCAGAAAAGACAGCTTGGTCTGACGTTTCCAGATGGAGAAAGAAGCAGGCAAAGCGAGTCCACTTGGATAGAGGTGGGATGGCCAGCTCACAGAGAGAAAATGCCAGCTCTCCATAGAGGAGCAGACTACTTTTTTTCACGGCTCCCTGCTGTCTTGATCCTGAATAATCTGTAGCTAACTGTGTTCATCAGCCCGTGTTTGTCAGGCTGACATGCCCTTCCCTGCAGGTGGCCATTCCAGCAAGCATCTTCCAACTATTCTGCAAAAGCAATAATATTAGGAAAGCAATGGCAAGGAACCTTTTGGTACTAGCAGACTTTGATCATGATAATGCTTATTAAATCTGATACGCTGGATGAATACACACAGTTTTATTACTCATCTAAGGAATTGTATTATCATGCATATAAATAATTACATTCTGATATTAACCTCAACCAAGGGCTGCGGTAAAAGAAATTAAAGAAATTAAAGAGATGTAGGCAAAAACTTTGAAAATGCTGTCAAGTCAATAGAGCCATGATTTAAGTGATAAGAACACTCAGTCTTTTCATCACATACAGATAAGGTACAGTTAGAGAGAGTTGGATATTTTGGCCACCAGTAACAACACGCCTGGAAATGCAAAAATTTAACTTGTGATTAAAATATGATTTATATCACTGACAGTGATAAGTCTTAATCACTTTTAATAACTGTAACACTGCAAAACTAAATTCTGCATGTTTATTACCAGTGAAAGTAGGCATGTGATTATTAATTTTTAAAAATAATCCTGAAGGGCATGAGCCAGAAAACAAGAGGGAACACTTCCAGACTCCATTTTTACTCTTAAAAATGCCTAAATGATGCAAAGGAATATCTGTAACTATGATTTTAGATATGTAATTCCCAACAACTACTGGAAGAAAAGTAAATATTTTCAATATTCTAGCATTTAGTTTTACCTTCAAAAAAAAAAAAAATCTTAATACCCACAGCACATTTGAATAAATAACTTGCCAATGCTCTTCATGGTTTCATGGGTTTGCTTATTTTTCATTATCAAGTTATCGTGAATTTACTTCTTTGTGGCAGCCTTTCTTGCATATCATCCACCCAATGATAGGTCCTGTCAGCACTTCATGAGAGAGGATTCATTCTCAGAGGAATTACGTATCCAAACAAAAAGGAAAAGTGAGGAAAGAAAAAATTAAGAGTAAAATGATTTAGTCTTTAGAATTGCATTAGAAGTAAACCAGAGGAGATCCTAGAGGCTTCCTATGCTTAAGCTATTCACCTCTGGCTTCTGGCAGGTCTGACAGGATTCTCTTCATTGACATAGTTAGAGGTCTGATGTTGTAAAGAGGTGACTTGTGACAATTTCAGAACTTTCCAGCCTATTCCCCAATAAAACTCTTAAGCTGCTGGATACTTTTAACACTACTCTAAAACAAAACCCTAAAATTTAATTCTGGATGTCTCTGCCTCCATTCACCATCTAAATCATTTAGAGCATTATTTTATATGGTTATTGCAAGGACAAAATGCTTTTAAGTGAGTAAATTATCCAGATTCTACATTAACAGCATCGGTATTCACTTAATTTAAATAGTTCATTAAGAAACACATTCAGAGGCTCAGAAATCCCTTGCATTTTATCTTCATTAACATCCAAGCATCTGTGGACCTGGCAGTGTTTGGTTAATGGTTGGACTTAATGATCTTAGAGGTCTTTTCCAACCTTAATGATTCCATTCAAAGCCAACCACATAAGAGGAAAGGCATTCACACATTTACAGTTCTCTTCTCTGCCTCATCCACCAACTACATCTCTGCACAGCCCAGTTAAAAGCTGAATATGGCTTCTCCTGTTGTACTATAATGCATTTTACAAAAATATTTCAGCTACTATGCCTGGACCAGGGCAATGTGCTCTGCTGTACTCAAGAGATACTTAAAAATTAAGTGAAAGAAGTATTTTCTCTTACCTGAATTTCCCTGTTTCAGATCTGCCCTGGAACACCAGCAAGTGTTCCCATAAGCGACTGTAAAGCAGAGCATGGACTGAAGAAAGCTGACTCCATCCCAGCAGACTTGTACACAAGTCATCCACTGCATTTTGCTTTGGGCAACACTTGTTTCTGTTTCAATCCCTGTCCTGCCTTAGAACAGCCTCAGAATTTAACCAAAGGAATGGAATTCCAACCCCACAGTACTAAGAGACAATCAAAACAGCACCATCAACTAAATTTTAAAATTAAATAGTAACTAGATTTCAGTTATTAAGATAAAAGTAATGAATATAAAAATCTTTAATATTCACAGACTGATAGATTAAAACCATTTGCACCCTGTGACAAAATCTATTTCCTTACATTGTTTACTGCCAGCATGAAGGAACTTAGTCTTTAGAGTGACTTATTAGAAATATTACCAGTGATTCTATTCAAAAATCAATTCTTGCTGAAAATATCAAAAAACCCACTAATTAAAAAGCTATATTGGCAAAATAAAGCTGGCCTAATAGGATCCTGGAAGAATCAATCACTATAATCATTTACTGCCATAAACTCTATGGGAAGATTACAAACGTGATGCTTCAAAGGAGGGGAAAATTCTTTTAAAATATAATTTGAACTTTACTTCTGAAATGCCATGACCATCACGATCCATCAGCCACACTCACTGCCCAGACCTACAATAAATCAAAGCTATGATTCAATGGTTACAATCAATCTTTCGAGAGCAAACCGTGCTGCCATGTCCAGTACATGCATTTCAGACTATTCACGAAGGAGGCTGTGTTAGTAAACTGCAAACAAGAAGTTGAGAGTGAATGCACAGGACTAATAAAACCTTACACAACAACTAATTAAAGCAAACAAACTGAGAAAGACAGAAAAGCAGCACAGAGATGCAGCTGAAGCCAAGCTGCATGGCCTAAGTTGTACGAGAGAGCGTGATCATTTAGAAATTGGGAATTAAAAGCTTACTCAAAAGAGATGTTATATACCACTTTACCAGAGGAAGCAAATGACCTTGGAAGAAGTTTGAGCTGTGAAAGAGTTATTCAGGTAGAAAAAATGACCAATTACCAGAATATAATTGGTGGCTGTTTTGCAGGAGCCTCAGAAAGGAAAGGTTCTGGGAATGGATTTTATACAGGAACAAAGTTATTTGCCCATTTTTTCAGCTTGAGAAGGGTGAATTTCAGGCTACTCATACTCACAAACAAGAATACAGTTTAAAAAATCAGACCCAGTTAGGCCTATAATACAGTTGAAGTCTAATGTAAGCCTATAGCAAAAGAAAGATTTCACTATGTATATCCTAAAAAATCCACAAGTAACATCACATTAGGTAATTTGCCAGGCTATTGCAGAGACTTTTTAAGCAGTATTTTTATATCTACAACCATGTATCTTGCTACCAGAAAGCATTTTGACAGTCTTAGTTGCTGTCTTGAAGAGCCACCACAGACAAGGTGCTTTAGACAACTACCTGATGCAAAGAATTTACCAGGATAGATGATTTTATACTTGCACTTTCAAAAAGTAAATCTAAATTCAATAATTGGAATAAATCTTCAAGGTGTGCTCATAGAGTTCAGGCAATCTATTTGAAGTCTTCCACTTCCATGCAATAAATTGTGGGAAACAAATCATGAAGCACCATCTCAAAGTAGCCTAACCTTCATTCGCCACACAGGCTGAATTTTAATAGAGGAATTCCTATCATTTCCTGTGAGGAATCAGAATGGCTTTTCTCTAGTAAACTGTGGACGTCTATTAAACAAAATTATGGTAAGAAACAGAAGATGAACATTTAAATTCAATGTCAAGAGTTTTCACTTTAATTAGAGCAATTTCCAGTTTAAAGGAAATGAATATCCAAGAAAGCATTTAAAATTGATCCTTCCCTTCAGAAGTAGCACTAAAATTCAGTTAGGAGTGAAATATGATTATTTCACTTCAAATCTTATAATCCAGAAAAAAAAAAATATTCCATTGCATATTTATTTGGCAGTAGCTCACCAGACAGAGTAAGGTATCAAAGTTCCTAACAGAGTTCTAAAATTCCAATTTCAGCTTTGCTGCTTTCCCTCATAAACTATACATCAGTGATAATTATGGTGCCAACCTAGATGTTCTACATTTTCTTTCCTCAAATTCCAAGTATAGATATCAGTGAGGAATACCACTATATTTTAAGGTAGAAAGAAACTGCAAACCCTCTGTCTGCATAAAGGTCATCTTCCATCTTCCTTTTCTAATTCAAAACAAGACATTTGAGAACAGACAAAATACACAGTTCAAACATAATAAGAGGGCTAAATACCATTTCAATTCTATCTACAATTACTGCACACAATAATCATTAATATTAATAGGAGTTTAGGGAATCCAACCAAACAACAACCTGAGCATGAAACTCCCATCATCTTTGGAAGGACTGTTTGAAAACTCTGCTTGTCATCTTGACTAGAATAAGAGTGTAAGAGAATTTTCTGCCCAAAGTGATACACGCTCATAAAATTAAGCAAATTGGCATGTTTTAATAAGTCATTTTTCTGCAGACAAGCCTTAACATTTCTGAGCTGCTCACATGTTACCATGTTCCAGTACCCTCCCCATTTGGTATTCCTTTCATCCCCTTCTCTCTGGCTGAACTGCAGAAGCAGAGTTCCATTCTCTTTCCTGGAGACTTTAATGTCTGTACATTGGGTCAGCCAAAAAATAGCTGCTCCTTTCTTCATAGTATTTTTACTGTCCCCTGCCAACACTGGGATTTATTCTCATATTGTTGATGTTGAATATGTACTCTTTCAAGCTTTTCTAACAGCCACTGCATTTTTTCTAGTCCACACAAAATGCTGGTTATTTTCCTGCTAGGCTGTATTACCCCTAGGAAAACTCCCAGCAGCACAAATGATAGTCTGTTAGTTCAAGCTTGGAGCATTGTCCTTCCTCATGATGTTCCATCTCCATTTTCCACTCCACTCTTTTGCAGTGTTACCCTGAATGTGCTACACCAAAACCATCAATTTCACCTGCCAATGTGACAGTTCCTGATATCTACCCACTTGTACCTTTTGCTGTGTTTTCAGGAACTTCTAAAATTAGAAATTTCTAAAATTAGAGTTTTATCCTCTCAAACTAAAACACTTTTCTGTCACATTCCTTGCTTGCAGAAAACCCAGAATCTATGAGAACTATCATTAATTACAGATGCATGTGAAACAAGAAAATTAATACCCTCCCATGTATTTCACTTATACACATCTGTACATATACAGGCATTCTCTCACTGTGCTTTTGTGTGACTTTACAAAGTTCACAAGGAAGTCTGATAACAGTTATTTAATGTCTGGGAACTCAACAGCAGTTTGACATGAACAAAAGCTACTGTCAGCCCTAATGCAGAATGAGTGAGATTTCAGCTGTTATCACTGGGTACCATTTCATGTCCCACCTGTAGCACTGAATAGAAAGGTGCCTGAACCATCTGGGATATGGCCCAGTGTACACCCTTTAGCTTTTGCCATTCTTGCAGTGCAAAGCTCACCACCATGGTGCTTAGACGTGCCCTCAGAAAGTTGTAGACTCAGTAAAGATGCACATAGGAGTGCCTCCAATTCTGCAGCTCAGAGAAGTTTGTGGGAAGGTAGCACAAATCTTATTTGGCTAATCAAAGTTGCATTAAATGCACCAAATGAAGGGATTCTGTGACATCCTAGCTTTTCAAAACCTATACTCCTTCACCTTGAAATGAAACACAGCAATATGAGCAATAAAATCCTCATTTTGGAAACTACACTGTACAGAATCAAAAAGATAATCTCTCCACTAAGGAAAAAAACTCTCAATGCCTTTAATCTCCCCTCCCTCAGATACCATGATTCTTTCATTGTTTTTTTCTATTTTAGATAGAACAGGAAATAGAAAGGGTAAACTGGACCACCTGGAAGACCTATTATCTGCTTATTACCTTACTGACTTTGGCTCAGTGTGCAATTTCTAGTGGATTGTTCTTGAAAATGGCCCTGCATTGACAAACTCCTGGAAGGAAATCTCACCCCCAGCAGCAGCAGCAGCATCAGTGAGACACAATTAACACCAAGCTGCTGTTTCTTGAGTTACTCTAGGCAGCCACAGCCCATCACAACCAGCCTCGACCTCTCCAAGAGACAAAGTGCCCTCCTTCAGGATCAAATATGAACCTATCAGCAATCCTGGCCCAGGAAGGTCGCTGCTGAGACACTCTGCTCCATGTTTCACTTATACATCTAATCATTTAAGAACAAATCTATGAGTTAATATACAGAGCTCACCACTGATGGGAGCCTTATTAAAAAGGACCCTTAACAGTTGCTTTTTGAATTATTCCTCCTTAAAAGTTTTATTTATATGGAAAAGCCTTGCTCACTCCAGGAATTCTGCAACTAACTAATGATTTGAACTGAAGCAATTATGCCATCCTTGTCACCATGGCACCCAGTACACTCTATTTGATGATTCCTTCCTGTTTGCTTATTTCAAGCATGCTGGTCCAGCACTCATGAAGCTGGCTTAAACATACAATCCTGAAAATTTCAACAATAGCTCACAAACACTTAGCTCTACAGTTTCCACCGATTTGTACATTTAAAAATGAAGGCAGAGCCTTGAAAATGTGAGTCTAACATCACCTGTCTGACCACATCAGCTCTTACTGCTGGCTGTGAAACAGCCTCTGAGCATGTAACCACTTTTCAGCAGTGCTAGAAAAACACCCTCTAAAGTACATGGTCCTGAAGATAAATAGGACCACACTGAATGATTCAGTAAACAAGTAACACATTAACCCCTCAGTGAAACATGTTGCATGGGCTTCCTAAACAAATTGTTTTACAGCTTCCATCCTTTCCCCCCCATCACTTCACCAACTCAGGCTCCACATCCTTCAACCTCTGTCACCTCACAGGTGCAGACTAATGCTCCCTCAGCATATGGCAGACACACAGAGACTAAATCAATCTCCTTTTTCTCCCTGTCTCTTTCCCCAAAATGAGGTCAGACCTAATAGGAAAATAGCTGCTTTTCTCTACAGTACTGAACTACCTGGCAGTGCCTTGGCCAGGACAGTATCATTTCAAGAGCAGGGGAGCAGTGCTGTGCAGACACCTGTCCCAGCACACCTGTGCACACAACTGCTCACACCCACTCCCCTCTCGATGCACTCCACTTCCCCGTGTGGGACTGCCATGCTCCCAAAGGGCAGCATGCCCAACAGGAACTCAGAAGGATTCCTTCATTTTTAATATTTTTGTGCCCTGTCATGGTAATCATGGAAGGCAGGAACTCAGGAGAAAGGGAAAAAGGCAATACGTGCAACTTCTGCCAGATTAATTTCTTTTCAGGCTGGTGGAGAGTTTAAAAAAAAATTAAAAAGCATGATTCACTTCCTATTATTCACTGTGAGATCAATTCAATTACTGCTCTAACAGTACATTGGAGCAAGGATAGCTCTCAGACACGAGAAAGATCAGTCTGACCTCTACTTCTGAAGTCTGCCTAACACTTGCTTCCAGATCATTCTCTTTCAAATGCAATGGCAGAGAATGCACACACAAGTCCAGAATGCAACTTTGCAGCTGAGGACCCACTCGCTCCAGGTAAGAGAGGAGTTGTGAATTTAAAAAAAAAAAAAAATTACGAAGGATATTTGCATAATATTTGTTGTTGGAAATAAACTTGATTTGAGGGGCTTGTCTCCAGATACAAAACCACCTTTCCAGTTTCCTTGCTTGCTTAAATGTAGTTTGCTGTGGTCTCCTAAAGTAATTATTCTATGGTTAAGCACTAGCTTCAATAGTATCCAATAGGTCTTGTAGCAAAAAGAATTCACAGAAGAAAAACTACCAAAATGTGCCAAGAAAGGGGGGAAAAAAAATCAATTGCATTTTCTAGCTCACTCAGTCTTAGAAGGAACACACCTTGTGATGGATCTTCCCAGGCTGGGAAGATGCTGGGGGAAAAAGTCTCTTGCAGCAAGTCTTCCACATAAAAGAGTTTAGGTCAGAGACTCAGGGGTAAACTTCTGAACAAAGTAGGACAGTTAAAAATGTCAGTGAAGAACCATGAGGATCATCTCTCTGAGGGAGGCAGAGAATAGATGCATCAAGGCAATTCTGCAGTTGTCTCATAATATCTTCCTGTCTTGGAGCAGGGGGGTCAGCTACAAAAATAAGCATCAAGTTTTTCTTTTCCAGTGGTGCACCAGCATAGAAATCTGAGGATAAAGACTGAACAATGGAGACAAACACCATTTCACCTTGTAGATTTTGGTTGCTGGAGCCTTCTCCAGCCCCCACCAGGATAGGCCCCTCTCTCTTTATTGAATTCCATCCTTACCATGACCCCTGTCCTTCCAGAGCTTCCTGGCCTCCCACCTTGCCTCCTGGTCCTGCTTCATCTTGTATTTTCACTCTCACTCATGTCCCAAACCACCTCTGTCCCACAACCCATTCCAGACTCTCAAGCCAAAATACAGAACTAAAATTAGTACCATTATCTCAGTGTAAGATGAACCTGCTTCTCAAGGAAAGAAACTGGTTGCGTTAGCATGACAGATCATATTCTATGCATCTCTGACAGCATTTAGATTTTGGGCAGAGCAGATGCAAGAACAATGCTAACTTTAAACAGAAGACAAGCACGTACCATCTGACAGCTACAAATGATAGAGTTTTGTAAGCTCTGCCCTGATCTGTTTTCATGCACATGTGCCAATTCTCCTTTGAAGTTAACAGGCGGCCCCCCGCAAGAAGAAGAATAATACACTTGAGGAAATCAGAGAAGCTCCTGTGTTTTGTCAAGACTGTGTGTCTATGTTGTCTTGTGCAAAACATCTATGTTGTCTTGTGTAAAACACCTTCACAGCTGGATTCAAATTACATTGTCCATAAGGTTACACGGGTCACCCACCTTCCCGAGCACGCAAAGTGTGTTTCAGTGTGCACCTGGATTAAAACAAAATTGAAAAGTCCTTTTTGCACTGTACAAAATGAGAATCTCTGTTAGCAGGAGCAGCTCTCCAGCTCAGAGGCTGGGCAGGCCATGACCGACTGGGTGTCTAACAGGAAATGGCATTGGACTGTCTACCTTGTCCACTCCAAAGGGCTGCAGCATAAAGCAGCCAAAACTCTCTCCTTCAAAGACAAAATCCATCAATTTCATTACACAGCATCCTCCTCCAGTTCAAAAGACCAAAGCCTCACTGAGTTTATCAAAATGCCTCTTCTGCTTGGCAGGTTGGGATACAAACCAGCACACATATATTAGAGACTACTGACAGTTCAAGGGAAACAAATAACACACAATTTCACCTAAAAGGATATTTAAGGGTTCTAGCATTCCCCAAGCATTTAACCACAGTTTGGCTCTTAAATTATTAATAATGCAAAGGACATTTGCAAAGCAATTGCATCTGATTTAAGAGGCAAGCTGCAATCTGCTGCTGCTGCTGATTCCGTCCCTTGTAGTTACACTCCTGTATTTTGACACAGTCATTATTTTAGCTCTAACCAAAACTTTGGACAAGGGTAAGAGAATTTTTTTTTTTCACATTTCAACCCATTTTAATGCTTCAACCCACTTAGTCTCGATCTTGATCCGGAGTTTCACATTAACCCACCATGTCAAAGGGCAACTGTTGCATTGTGCTAGGCTGCAGCACAAGATTAGAGGAAACTACTGAGTTTCAAGTGACTGCTTTAAAAGTCATGACTTCGATCAGTTCTCCTCAAATCTCAGCTAAGAAAAGCCAAAACGACAGCATTCAAAGATTAAAGATTTCCACTTACTCCCTGAATAAATACAGCATAAAATGCTCTAACACAAGCAGCTACTGTGCTGTTCTCCATGCCTCAGTTTTGATCCACAGGGATCATTTTGTACAAAGTTCATTTACTCAGCTCAGACAAGGGTCCAACATATACTTAGTTCCAGGTTATTTTATGAGTTTTTTTAGTAAAAACAACTCAAATGGATGATTAAACCTGTACCATGTACTTCAAATATCAGTGCTTACCACTGCCTTGTAAGGACAAGAAGCTTTCCAGCTCATAATAGAATGCTCAGTGTTGCAAATGAAAATTTAAAAGCATTCATACATCAAAGAGTTTCCACCTTATTTCTAAAATAACAGAAGTACTTAGACCAGATACATGGACATTTGAAGAATACGGAATTTTCTAATTCACTCCAGTTGTTTAAAGTAGTCAGAGTTAGCAGAGCCAGCAATCCACCTCAGCAGTAAAAACTGCTATAAAAAGCTTTATAAGCTGTTATAAAATGGCCTAATTATCAGAAGATTCCTGTACACTATTTGGATGAATCAAAGATAGATATGCTTAACCAAAGGTTTTCATAAGGCAGTAAACCAGTATTTATCAACAAGTTGAATGTAAATGACACGAAGAAAATAGGAAAAGGAAGAAAAAAATTATCAAAAAACACTTAGAAATTATCAGCAGGAAAAACTCAAAGGCAACTGTATGTATTTACAGACCCTCAGGTGTTTTTAATATTAAAACCAAACAGAGCTGAAAGTAAATTGAAAGGCTCTTAACCTCTTAGACACCAGCAAAATACAATAAGACTTTATTGCATTACTTACACAGCACTGCATCATGAAGTAGATCCCTACATGTTACTGATATTTTAGTTTAATTGCTTCAAAGTCAAACCAGTGGTGAGAATTTTGGTTCACCTCTGAGAGCTAAACCCACAGCTAAACAAGAACAGAGAAGGGAACAAAACCAAATAAAATCACCTTCTATGTTTAGAACCACCTCACAAAATGAAACAACACCTTCCTTGGTAGATGCATACATTTCACATCAAATTAGATCTCTACGCAGTCTGTCTGATGCCATGTTTTAGTATTTAGGAAAGCAGTACATAAATATTTAGCACATTTGAAAAACACACACATCAAATTTTGTGAAATGTGTTTAGAGAGCTTAAACAAACAATACTGGTCATAAATTTTGGTTTGTTTTATTCGAGCCAGTGTGTTCCTCTCCACACCCTACCAATTATACATCATCCAGATTGCTCGTGTTTGCTCACACACATTTCTGCACATGTGTATGCAAATGCCTAAATGGAAGTTTGTGCTATATTCAGTGGGTTTGTGATTTCATAACAACTGCTTCTAATCACAGTTATTACCATTATTTATTACCCAGCTCATACCCCAGGTGTGCACGGTGCCTTACAGGCAAACAAGACAGATGTCAGAGCTAGACAGCTGCCTGCACCAGCCTTCACACTGCTGAGGAAACAGCAAGCACTGAGACAGTGACAGGACTGACAGCACGAAGATCTCTTTAGTGAGCATAAAAATATGTACTTAAAATTAAACACAATTTGAACGAACTAACCTTGCTCCACAGCACACTTTACCTGTCTAGTTACTACACCAAATACTTGCAGTGCTCCAAAGGGAACAGGTGGCAGTGGCTAATTGAGGTAGGACTTTCACTTTCCACACCCCTACTGTACTCAGAATTCCAGTTTTTCAGTCACAAAAGTTCCTAGTGTTATAATTGTGATGGAGCCATGCAAACTGTGATCACACTCAAAGACTTGAGGAATACCCACTGCTCTGTTCTTTAGAGGTGCCAAAATTGGACATCTGGTTCAACAGGTGCAATAAGGTTATTTTTAATGTATTTTACTAATGACCAGGGCCTGGCAGGAAGCAGTGCACTGTATCTTCATATGACACCTGACTTTGGAAGCATCCATGGGTGACCTATAAGACAAATTTGTATCTTCTCCTCCAATCCATTCATCCTCAAAGGCAGGGAACAGACGCACATCTCACTTAACCTCACACCAATACCGCTTTATCCAGAAACTGCCAAATTATCTGAAGACACCCCAAAACTCTAGAAAACACTGGGGTTTTTCTTATGGCTCTTCCCCAAGTCAACCAGTCAAGAAGAGCTTAGAGTGAAGACTGTGTTGCCCTGTAGAAAATGTACAATGTATTCACACACTTGCCTCTCTGTGGGCAGTGCAGCACCAAGCCTTCCTCTGACACGTGCAGGAAAGAGACATCTCCAAAGGCCTTTGCTTTCAGTATCTCTTCGCTTCAGAAAATGAACGCCTTGCAAAGAGCAAAACAGTTCCTCATCTTGCCAAGTAGGCAAGCGTATGCCACTTTCCAATGCAATTATTTCTATCCATGTCCACATTACCACAAATGTAATGGTGACAACAGAGACCTCTAACATAGCCTACCCTCACTATTAAAAGAGGTACAGAATAATACCAACTATACATTTTTAAATACAACCAACACAGTACATCTCACCCTCCTTTTAATTTAATAAGTGATCAAAAAATATTGTTGGGCTGGGATTTTTTGGGGTTTTTTTAGTGTGCCTCTAGCAGCATATTTTCTTACCTCCACAGGTTCTCCTTCTATTGTGGTTATAGAAAAGCAGTGTATGGGTAGGTTACCTATTCTTTCTTTCCTTAATACCTTACAATGGTGTTTATAATAAGAATTCCAAATAAAAATAAAATTTTATTGGGCTGTATTATAAAAATCTTCCAATAAAGCGTCCTTGCCTGAGGCTAAGCATTTACCCTGGCTTTTATTCCCCTCCAGATTTTTACAAGATACCTGTTCAGCCCGTGTCAAAATCAGACCAGTGAATGCACAACAGCTGATGATCAAGATTAATTCCCTTGTTTCTTGTAGCTGGACAACATTTTGATTTAAATGGGTTGTGGTGTGCAAGTGATCTATAAAATGACTTTGTAGCAGTATTAAGTTGGAAAAGTTTCAAAAGACAATGCCCTCTTTTGTATTCCTTCCTAGTTTGAAGAGTTATTTCCAAACACATCTTTCCTTTTTGGCATGATGAGCAAGTCAGACTAGAAAGGATGTTTTCTTTGTATTTCTTTCCCTGAGACTGAACAAGGTAGTTAACCAACCAGCATCCCTGTGCTCTGTGTGTTCTAAACAGAACACACATCAGTGCAAGGATAGAGCATTCCCTTGAAAAACAACAGAGAAAGACAAAAGAAGGAAAGAAAAAAGCTAACATTATGTCTGACACGTTTGTCATTTTCTAACTTGAATGGCTATAATAAACCACTTGCTATTTAACATTCTACAGCTGCAAATATATGACGTTTCTCCCTTGCTGTTTGAAAGAATCCTCCTATATTCTGCTGTTCCTCTCTGTGATCCATGCAATTAAATTTCCAGTGGAAGCTACTTTGAGAACTGGCAGAATTTACTTTCACTTACGGCCTGCAACTGTTCTACATGTCCCAGTGCAGGGGCCAGACTTACATGAGCTCCATGCTCCTCCCTACCTATCAAGGGTGTAGAGAGCCACAAAAAGTTCTGTGGAGAGAGGTCAGCACCCTATTATGCTGCTCAAAGGGAATACAATAATTCTATTGCACAGGATATCAGGATTTTTTATTTAGGATTGCCACATTTCCACTTGCACAGCCATCAGCAGAAGGGGCACAGAAAAACTCATGGCTTGTACCTTCTTTGAAACGTAACTACCAACTTTATCAGGAGTAATGACAAACAAGTCTGGAGTGGCTCAGAGTCCAAAATTTAAACCATGTTCTGAAGATACTTGGACATAAATTTAAACGAATCCAGAGCACCCTAAAGAACAAAGAAATTATGCAGTCATATCTCATCTAAGAATCAAATAGTGTTATTGCTTGGAAATTTTACTTGTGGATCTCATTCAGCATTTTCTGTAGTTCTAAAATTAATTTCCACACAAAAGAAAAACCAAAACAACCAAACAAAAAAAAAGCCGACAGTAAAATAAAGCCTAATTAACTATCCCCATCTGTTCCCCATCTTTAACTGAAGCTTTTGATTGTCAGGTCCTTTAGAAGCAATTCAAACATCTGCATATAGGTGTCTCGTGACGTTTGAGATACAACACAGGGTCTGCAAGGGACCCCTGCCTGTTTCATGGTGGCCTGATGAAAGAAGGTATAGATGGCCACTGCAGACACTCCAGACACCTACAACCAGCTATCCTTAAGGACAGAGTTACTATCTTCATATTTTCACAGGTTATACAAAACCAGCTCAACAGAAACTCAGTTCACAGAGCCATAAATGACAAAACTCCAGTCTACATGTCACAGCTTGATTAAACAGCGGTATTAATCATGCACTTGAAGCGCTCTCTAATTTAAGGGTCCATGGAAATCCAAATTAAGATGGTGATGGAAAAAAATACTGTCATTAATAATGTAAACTAAGGGGTAATTAGTGCTCTCCAATTACTTTCAGAATAACATAATATTTTTCTAAGTATACTTAGAAAGTAAATTATTGGGAATGTATGAATTTACTTATTTTGCTCTCAAAATGAACCAACTTTATACAAAATTTTTAAGTTATGAAGACTCAATCCCCACTTGCTCCCTCACTGGGAAAGATTAAATCTGTCAAATATTTAAACTTTCAGGGTTTCATCAGATTCTAAAGCAGAAAAAATTCTCCCATGACAGAGGAAAGTGCAGCAAAGTCGCCATTCTATGATTCACTGTTCTTTAACAGCAGAAGAACTGAAAGGTGAAGAAGAAAGTTGGAAAACAAGTTCAAGTAGAGTAAGTACCATATAACACATTGTTTCCACCTCTACAAACCCATCTTTCCTCTCATTTTCACGCTATGTGGTAGAGACCTAAAGACTTATTTCTTCCTGAAGAAAGAACATGCTCTTGTTCAGTGAAGAAGAGGAAAGGAGCACATTCTAGACTGGCTGATAACCCAGCTAACAGAAATAAAAATAAATGCTAGACTGTCTTGAAGCTATGCACATTTTGTGAATTCCCAGCACCCAAACGTTCAGGACCTAACCCATCACTACCCGCAGTCCTTTGCTAATCATTTTATTTCACTGAAAGAGCCTCTTGGAACCAAAAATTAAGGGTTTTCCCTCCAGCAGTCATATTTCATTTGTATACTTTTATAACTACTTGCTTAATGAATCAAATCTGATTTTAAAAGAACAACTGTTGTTCTGTTTACTTCTTTCTGGTACCTCTGTAGCACTCACTTTGGTAAGTAAGGTAACTGTCACATCTCCATCTGCAAGTATGTACAACATGAGGGCAGAAATGTCTAGCCCTGAGTCTGGTGGTTTAATCCTGCTGGACAGAGAGCAAAATAATCATAGACACAAAAAAAGAACTACTCCCCCACCATGCTTTTTGATAATCAGAGGAGACACTTTAAAGTAATTCAAATACACAGAGAATTTGGCATTATTCATGTTTGACTATTTTCAGCTGGGTCACTTTTATAATCTAATCAGCTAAACTTTGTCTTCTGAAATCGTTTTCAGAATAAGAAACACAGATTTCTCTATATTCATTCCACATGACAAGCCATGTGTCAGCTCAGAGAATCTGTGGATAATACAGGATAAATTGCTGCCAGGCTGAAGGCGGAGCCGCCCTGTGTGGCAGTGTCAGAACAGTCTAAAGGGCAGCACATTATGAGAGGTCCCCCTCACAGCTGGGCTGGCTGATCTAAAGGGTCTTTTACAACATAAAGGATCCTATAATACTAATATTGCCAATATACTCTTAATTTTGACCTCAAAAATTCTGTCATGCCAGGCTCCTGATTCTCTTGAGGTGACTTTCATGCAAATTTGTGATGACTTTTAAGCCAATTTGGGAGAGATGAAAGATGTTTCATTGACAGTGATGTCTATGTTTTACAGCAGACCTGCAGGGGACACTGGCAGGGCAAAAGAAGCTGGAACAGCATGGAAACTATCCCGTTTGTTCAGATAGGCTTATTTCTGGGACAAAAGATTAGTTCCCTCTAATGCCCCATACTGGTTTCTCTAAACCAGGATTTGGGAGGTATTAGCCACTATGTAAATAGCCCAGCAGATTTTAACTCAACACGTGGATGCAGAAGGCACACTGCCCTACCTACACTGAAAAAGGCAAAGTGAGAGTTATTCACATTAACCTGTCTCTTCCAAATCCTGAAAGACAACACAACTCATTCTGAGTTTTCGTGATAGTGGCTAGACAGACAGCTGTCCACCAGAAAGCTAACTTTCCATCTAGTCATTTTGCATTTTTCCAGCAACAGGTTAATTACTACCACATTACATAAAGAAAAACCCTCCCCAATTTGCAATGCAAAATGTATATATTGTGACTATGTAAAAATGTATTATCACAAATCAAATCACACAGACTAAAGCATTATTAATAATCGCAGCATATTTTCTAGTCATGTTTAAAATTCACAACCCTGTTCCATCTGTTTGTCTCCAAAGTCAATATAACTGAATTTTCTCTCCATATACTTCACTAGAGAAATTCCTTTCATTCTAATGAAAAAAATCTCTGCCCTTAAAAACTGGTAGATGCATTTCAGCAAAGGCATTAATAGCAATATCTGCTTCTTAAAGCATGAGTTTCAGTTTAGTGGGGTTCTTTTACTACTGAGTTTTATCCTTTAAAACGCATTGATTTCTTTTTCTTTTTCTTTTTTTTTGCTGACCTTTACAGTATAAATGTCATTGTCAGATAAAATAATCCATGTAATCCATGCACAGACTGGAGAAAACCTTTGACTGATTTCAACATGATATATCCCAGTCTCATAAAAACCTAACTATATTTCTTTGCCAGACAAGTTCCTTTCCCTTAGTCTGATTTGGGTGGTATATGAAATACAAAGTTTATACTAGGGAAATATTCTGAGAGTGACACTGGTGGCTAGTTGCCATGGAAATAATAAATTATGAACGTGGTAAACGGTGCCCTCTCTTCGGCGCACAGGTAACTGCTTGCACCACACCATTCCCACCAGGATGCAGCAGCCAGGGAAGGCACCAGCACTTAATTTTTCCTGAGACAAACACTAAAAGAAACTGAGTCCACATTGCCATCAGCCAGACAAGCGAAAAGCTGTTATCATTTTTTGTATGCATCTAAATTTAATACCTGTGCAATTCCATTCCTCTAACACACCTCATTAGTGCACAACATGGGTGAAGCCATGAGATCTCTCTCCTGCCAGGTATTTACCTGGAAACTTCTTATTTCCCTCAACAGGTATCAGATCAGGCCTTTAAGTAATTAGGTTCTCGAGAATAAGCCCTATTTTTGGTGTGCTTTCTGCAAAGTGCAGTGACCAATGCTTTACAGAAATAATAAGTTTGTCTATTCACTGTACAGTCACTGAAACATCTACACATCTCAGCAGGGGGGAAGCAACTTCTCAGCCTGCTTGCACCTCTGTCAAGCTTCATTTTTATTGCTTGTCCCCCGTGCCAAAGCTGTTCCACCGCAGTGAAAAGTAGGCAGGATACATCGATCGAAGAGACAAAGCACAGACAGTCATTTTAGCCCATTAGGAGGCAAAGCTCTATTGTGAGAAAAGGGACGAGCGACTACAAGTACAAAGCCCACTCAGCTTCCTCCTTGCCAGGGCGTGACACCAGCCCCAGGCCTGCAGCCACAGGTGTGCCCTGTCCCTTTTGGCAACGTGGAACAATGCAGAGCCCAAAGTCACAGCCCTGGCTGGCACTGCCAGCAAGGCAGCAGGGAGGCTGTGCCTCTCAGAAAGCACTGGTTTGGGATCCCAAAACAAGCCTAAGCTGACAAGGCCCAAATGCCCAGCTCTATGAAGACAGGGACATTCTGGGCATGGGCTAGAAGGGAACATTTCGTGCCTGGCAAACAGGTGGAAACATCAGGAGCTTTCAGTGTGTATTCCTGATCCAGAAGCTACTCTGCTGCATTGGCTCCATCCAGTTCACAGATTTCTACCCAGGCTTTAAAAATATTCAAAAACCACTGGAAGTTAAGGTTGGAACCTTATTTATCTGCTTCATTGGCTTGGTTATGAGCTTAACTGGAGCTTTATAAATGATGCCAGTCCTTCCTGGAGAAGGCAGAGAGGTTGTACAGGGTGTTCAGTTGGAGCAGCTGCTTTTTCAATCAAGAGATACTTAATTAAGCAGAGAGGAAGAATACATAATGTACAGAAACAGGCTGGCTAAGGATTCTAGCCAGGCATGGGAAAAAAAAGTGAGCTTGCAAGAAAAATATACCCACCTATCTCCTTTGTTTTAAGCTGGTTTTCTAAAGGAAACCAAAGAGTACTGTGAAGCATGTTAGAAGCACAACATTCAAGAAATAAGGAAGGACACTTCTGGGAAAAGCAGTCTGTAGTGCACTATAGATAATGATCAGGAATGTGTGCTCCATGAAATTTCAGGACAACAATTAATATTCACTTCCACAAACATATAACTCTTGAAAGCAAATGAAGCATGAAGGAAACTCAATTGCACTAATTCCAGGAATGATCTGAACATACAACAAAAGTCAGTGATCTTGCTGTGCGATAGTGTCATGCTCTGTGCCTCCTACCAGATTATGGGACTGTTTAAATCTATTATCACTTTTTAAACACCCTCTTCTACATTTAATTTCATTGATACATGAGGAGAGCTCTCTTCTCATTCTTAATGAATTCAGCAGTTTTACTATTACTGATGAAATGCCTACAGACTCCCAGAGCCCAGGCAAGCAAGAAATCAAATAATCGCAGTAGGTGCAGCAGGCTCTCATCTGCCTCCGGGCATTCACAAGCCTCTTATCACTGGAAATGCCCGTTTGAGGTTGCACCAGAGTACAGTTAAATCCTGCATTTTTATCACAAGCTCACCTAATCTGGGCTCACACATGGCATGCAGTTCTTCCTCTGTCATGGTGGCTTAGGTGTGCTTTTTGGGACATTAGCATGGGCTGTGACATGTGAACTGAAAACACAGGTGGCGACTATGGCTTGTCCCCACAAACTGCTCAGGCTTGTTTACACTGATGGGGTGCTCAGCTCCACTCACATTTTAGTACCCGAGTTCCCCAAAGCTAAAAAAACAACTCCAGCTACACTGTAACCCACATTGCAACCATTCCACAAAAAGAAATAAAGGAGCAACTCCTGCAGCACTAGTCTCCCACACAGGAAAAGAGACATAACCAAGCACAGAGAACTTTCAAAAAGGGTGAGCCTACAAGTAAATTATGTAGGAAAACATTAAAAACTATACCACACCATTATCGCCATGACCTTTCTGTATAAAAGGACATTTTAGTGTAGACTATCTTCCTCTGTACAGAGCTGACATAAAAAGGCTGTCTGTGGCTTTTTAAAAGTTTTATACATTATAGACTTAAACCATATTACAACAACTGTTTCTAGACAAATTAACATCTGGTCTGCATCTGCCTGTATAGCCTTCATTCACTCATGCACAGTTGTTACAATTCTTTCTCTGTTGTAAAAACTGGAAGAAAAAAATAAACCTCAAAGAGAGTAGACACATCACGTGTTTCAAGTTTTTAATATCCTCTTCAAAATCACCACTGAGGTAGTCACGGTCCAATCTATTTTGACAAAAATTTATCCCAAGTTTACCACTTTGAAGTTATCTACACACAATCAGTTCATATTCACCCCTCAGAGCTGACTGCTCCGGAATAATTCCAGATATTTCTAAGTCTATTCCACACCTCACAGTCATCTCATAGATGATTCAGTTTCAGTGCCAATCAATGGCTTCAATTGTGCAGATTATGAACAGAATGGTAACATTAACGCTAACAGCTGAGAATCTATGGAACTGATAAAATCACTTCGATGCAATGGTGATTAACCACTGCTGAACCTCACCACAGAAACTGGGCAGGGAGGGATGAGTTAATTATGTGTAATTCCACTGAGTATTACAGACAAAATACCTGTCAGCCTCAGCAAGCAGAAGTTTCCCATGCAGGTGACTCTCTTGGAGGAATCTGCAAAGGCATACAGGGGTCCCAGTGCTTTGCTGCCCCTCACCCCCAGCCAGCATCTCAGCTCCAGCTCATTTGGATGCTGCTGAAAGGAGCCTGGGCTATAACATGCACTAGCTTAGCCAAGGTATGGACACCTGCCTAGCACAAGGCCCATCACTGGCTTTACTGCACGTTACTGTCTACAGGCTGGGCTACCGTGAGCCAGAAACAAAGGATGGGCACCAGTAACACCAAGGAAACACAGAGGGTTTTTACATTCATCAAGAAAGTTGGAGCTAAGAGCTCCAGGCTAAATGATGGCCTAAGTGAAGCCTGTGTGAGTTCTTCCAGCCTTCCCACATACCTGTGAATGATTTCTGATCTGGCCTTCACCACCACCTGTGTTTCGGAGCTTCTAAACAGGAAGATGCTGCAGAGCTGCCCAGTGGGTTTTACAGAACCAGAGGAGTACACTGGGTGCTGCCAAGCAGAAATGCTGCAGTCAATATTCACTTTGGGGAACATTCTCCCAAGCATACACCTAATAAAAATGTAGATACCTACAGAAAGACTGCACAGCTACCTGAGAATTCTCTAGTTCTCTGGCATGGCCCTGCCTCACTGTTTTTAACCATGGATGCAGCAAAGTGCCTATGGCTTTCTCTCCTCCCTCCCCATGGAACACAGGGCTCCAAGACATGATCACCTCACCTAACACCTATGATATTACACCACCTTCTGGTTACTCATGGGCAGTAATATCCTGAGGTATTTTTTTCTTTTTGTGTTTCCTGATATCAATATTATAGTTTTTAGCTTTATGACTTTGTCCAGTGTACTTCTAGTCACAACCATCCAAGAATAAGGACTCCAAAACCCATAGTACTTACTGGAAAAATGCAGACAGGTATGGGAGACATGCAAAATTAACTTATCTCACAGCTAGATTTCCTAGCATTGAAGTTTTTCACCTCCCTAAAAATCATACCTCACAGGAGATACTCATGTTAAATAAAAAAAAACAAGAGTCACAGTAATCACATTCTGTTATAACTCCTGGAGCTGGAACGGAAGGAGAAGGAACCAAATAGCACAACACTCACGAGGAATTCACAGAGCTGGACAATACATGTGCTGGTGCAAGTGGCTGCAGCCACCCTGACCCCCGAGGATACAACTGACACCGAGCTGTGGGGGTCAGGCACCGAAATTTAGCAACTCCCTCTGTAGTTAGGGTGAGAACCCACAATTCCCCAATTCAGTGGTTTGCATACTTTTGGAGGGTTGGTTTTCCCCCTCCTTATCTTATGCATAAGTCTACGTATATTTATTCCCCTTAAGTTAATATGTATTAGTTCTGGAAAATTCTACGTCACTCAGCACCCCGTTGGCTCCTTCCCTAAATCCCTCCTACGTGTTGTTCCCATTGGTTCCCTTGCTCTCAACCCTGCCTCCTATCCCATATCCCATTGCCTGTATCCCTTATCCCTGCCTTTCCTACCCCCACTATAAAATCCCTGGAAACCCTCAGCTCCTGGGCTCTTTGTCCCCATCCCTTCACATGAGTAAACCACTGCCTGGAACCTCTACCAGGAGTCCCCTTCTCTACTTCTCGGCCTCCACCTGTGTGCTCTCACACTCTGCTCGGAGACAGCTCCCTCCAGTGAGGAGCTCATCCCCCCTTTGCCCCTGTTGTGTGCCACTGCTGCTCAGAGGGTCCGCAGCTAGACCTCTGGGCTTTTCTTCGAGCTAGCACACACAGATCAGTTATAAATACACTGCTGACGAGACAGGGAACTTTAAAAAGACCAAAAACAATTCCTCTGATGATAACAACCTGAATTGTACTGAATCCTCAACACTCCATCCTAAATGGCTGCTTTTAAAATGCATTAAAATTTATCGTAATAATGCCTTGCTGCCCATTCCCCTACTTACAAAGCACAGAGCAGTCATCTAAATCTCCCATGATAACATCTTCAAGACAGGAGTTTATCAGCAGTACAGGGAAGGAAAAATCCTGTGGGTTGGGATTACACTTTTGATTATAAATTTCCTGAGAGAAAGATGTCATCAATCTACATTCTTCACGAACTCTCCCACATGAAAGTACTCTTTTACTCTAATAATAGCTATCAGGTTTTGTGCGAGCAGCACCTGCAACAATTCTCCTACATGGAAAAGAAAAAGTTGTTAAATACAACCCCACAAAAGAAAATCAGTCAGCATTATTTTTTTGTCATGAAGCCAGTTTATTTTTATCTTTCCATTGTCATCAGCATACCAGCTGTTACACATCCCTTTAAGGAAGATTAGAGATTAATAGCCCCGTTTTCAAAATATATTGGAGTACTTACTTCCTTACTCTCTAATACATGTATCCCAACACAGGGAAAAAATGGAAGGCCCATTTCTAGGCATCTCACAAAACAGGTGATGGAAAAAGTTCATCAGGATCTTCCTAGGCACTTTTGTTAGAAATAGTCAGTTTCATATTTTCCATCCTGGTTCCCGTTCGGCTCTTCTGTAGAGAGCAATGGCAAAGGTCACAGTAAATTACAAGTGACCCAGAGCAGGACAGAGCTCAGGAGCCCCTAGGAGGAGGCCACTGTTTCAGAGGCTGGGCAGGTGCCTCAGCCTGGGTTTTGAGGGAGGAATGGGTACCACACAACGTGAGGGCCTGTTCAGATACCCACTAACCCACATCATTCTGCATTATAGAAGCACACTAAGCTACCCTTCATGACAAAAATCAGTAAAGAAAATAAAACTGGTTCCAGAAAGAACCCTCAGCTCTCTGACCTATCCATACCACTTTCAGCACAGCAGGTTACCCCTTTCTCTTTAGCCACTGCTGGCATCCCTGTGTCAGCCCCCTTTGAAACCAGCAATTTTCCACATGACATCGCACAGAAAACTTTGCCAAAACACAGATGTATAAAAACCACTGCATTTCTTGTAACTAAGCAATTAGTGGGCTTACCAAGGAAAGACCCCACATTAGTTTAGCACACATTGCCTTCAGAAATGTGATCTGTTTTCATACAATTTTCTTTTTCTTGTATGCATAAAAAGGTATGTAAAACCCTTTAAAAAATAACCCCCAAAATACGCTCCCCCTCCTCTAAATTCTTCCTCTCTTTTCAAGGTAGACTTCTAAAGTCTGTCCTTCTCTGGATTACTATTTCTCTCTCCTCCTTGCCCCTCCACTACAGGAACTTCTAAAGTGATTATTCACCCAGGTTAACCTGTGTGTGTGTTGTTGCTTTAAAGAACTCTCATACTTCCTCCTTGTTATTGTTATTGAGCTGTTCAGTTCAGCAGCATTTGAGACTTACCCCCTTTACTTCCTCAGAATTACACCTTCACTTATTTTTTTTTTTAATTTTCACTTAATTTTAAGTAAGTTGATTTACGTTCTTGCTGTCCAAGCTTCTTTCTTTACCTAATTCCTCTGTAATATATTTACTATTACCAGAAGAAAATCTGGAGTATTTTGTTGGCCCAGTGCATATGTAAGTAATGTCATGTTTCTTGGGATAAAACACACCATATGATTCTAACTACTGTCTTACAGTTTGGATGGAGATCCAAACACTCTACCTGCTTGATCTTTATATGGCCAAGTAAAAAATACAGACAGGAGAATGAGACTGTGTATTGCTTTAAACTAAGAAAATACAGAGATCAGAGAAAACTTCCGGAGGAGATTGGCAATTGTAACACATTGTGTAAGCTCTGGGCTCAGGGCCAATCACCAGTTAAAGCTGTGCCCTGGGCTTCAGTTGGCCAGGCCAGAAATAGTGATGCTATTCTCGGGAAGGTGCAGCTGGCTTCTTTTCTGGGACTCTGGTCACTAGCAGATTGCATAAAGGGACTAACACAATTAGCACAACAGGCTGGGCAAGGATGCTCAGCACTAGGATCACCTCAGTTTCTGCACTTGACCAGGAAACCTCAGGCTCCAATTTCCTTTCAGTAATCTTCAGGCAGTGATGCTTCCAGCATTACTTCAAAGAAGTTTTGTGCTGAAACAACACACTGTCAAAGCCAGTTTTCATTTATTTCTTTGATACTTTGATTATATGCAATCATGTATTAAAAGAGATACTGGACTTACAGGGAGAAAAATTACAGTGAGAAAAATTCAGAGAGCTACCTCTTTCTATCAGGCTCTGCAACAAAATGCTTTCAAAACAAATCTACACTTCCTATTCATGTTATTTATTAAAGTAGGTTTTAAATAAACATTTTATAGTAGATATACTAGTATTTTACAGGTTCTAACTCTTAACAAAAAGTATCAGGGTTTTTAGTGTTCACTGTGTCACCTGACAAGTCAGACGATTCTCAAACAGGAGGAAGAGAAGAAAAAACTCTCCCCTTCCCCCCCAGAATAAATTCAGTGTTTCTTTTGTATTTACTTCTAAACAAATGTTTATTTAGCTTTTCTGCTGCCCTGAGTTATGAAATTACTAAGAAATTACTCATTTAATTAAGAAAGCATCGAGAAAGTCCTCATACCTGCATAAGTCTATATTCAAAGCTACAGGTGACAAACCATAATCTAATCCCCTATTCAGTCTTTTTAAAAATTGAAGCAAACAAACACTTTCTGAAAAAGCAGTATGGACATGGCAGGGGAATGCTTAATATTCAGCCAAACTATTCTTGAGTCATGCTTTACTGTGTGCAGATGTAAATGATAAGATACTCAGAAAAAAAGTAATAGCCATTTATCCTTTCAAAAGCACAGTTCCTTCATTCTGTGCAGTTCAGTGCACAGCAACATAACTCACAAGTACAACACTTACCTTGATCTCAGCTAGATCAGTACATCAGCAGCCCAGGAGATCAACACCGACAGTTATCAGGCATCTCCATGATGATCATATTTCACAGAGGTGCTCACAATTTATCCCACATGTTTTCAACTCTGCTCACATTTTCCAGCATGCAGACTGAAACAGCATCACTTCTCTACCTGTAGTGCTCTTAGCAAGCTAGGAAGACTTTCAAAGTTGAAACCAAATAATTTGAAGGCAGTCCTAGGACATAAAATACCATCTGCCAAATACTAGGAGCATTACTGCTACAAAGTGAAATGCTTCCACAGGAAAACTCTAACAGAGCAGATCTAATGCAGCAGTCAGCTGGGATGAGAGTCTGCTGTGGCATTGCAGTGTGAATTTTACAGGTCTGTCTGGACCAGGACACCTTGGAAAAAGAATGTGTTTGGTGAAAAAGCAACTTCCGCTATCCCGGATTGCGCTTTTGTTCTCAAGCAGCAATGCAGCAGCATTTCCTGAGAAGATCACACACATGCAAGCACCAGATCTCTCAGTGACCAGCCTTCCACACACAGCGTGGAGGATCATCAAGGGTGAATAGCAGTGGAAGTAGCAATATTGAAAGAAAGAAGCAATTTCTCTAAGAAGCCAGCTGCAGACGTGCTGGAGCAAGTCCTACAGTACAGCACTTGTGTACACCACTGTCACTTGTGCTGCAATTCCTGAGCAGCTGCTGTATCTGACCTGATGCAGGAAAGGGGAAAAGTGAAATCAGGACAATAAAAAACAAAACAAACCAGTAACAGAAAGAGAAATAAAAATGTTAAAGAACTTACAAGAAAGGATAGGAGAAATATCTCACCATTTTTTTCCCCATGATAGGTCCTACACTAACTCACTGTTTACATAATCAAGTTGTATATTTGATACATTCTAC
The DNA here is from genome assembly GCF_965178545.1 of Coloeus monedula. NCBI lineage: Eukaryota > Metazoa > Chordata > Aves > Passeriformes > Corvidae > Coloeus > Coloeus monedula. The sequence continues at coordinate 8,845,293 of NC_138788.1, forward strand.
TCCTGGGGCTCTTCTTGTGCACCTTTATTGGAAGTTTGCTAAATATTTACAAATAGTAATTCAGCCATCCCACACCCTTTCCTGACACATTGCTTTCATTCTTATTTTTCCTCAGAAGTAATTTTCTTCACTACAATGAAGGTAGGACATCATTAGAGACCCTGCTGATACATCTTTGTGAACAAGATCACTTCTCATACTTTTGTACAACCCAGGAAAGGACATTTCCTTAGTTTCACAGAAGAATTTATATCATTGTAAAAGGGCCATGAAAGTAACACAAGACAACCACCTGAACAGAATGATTCGTGACAGCATACAAATTCCAAAGACCAGGATGAAGACAACTCTGTGGATTTTCAGCAATAATGTTGGAAATAAGCTTAAGAACCAAAAATGTTCTTTTGTGACCTTTGCATGATTCATTTGCTTTTACACGCAGTAAAAGAACCACAATTAGTGGCTCCTGTAAAAGATGTCCAAACTGTTTTTGAAGCCTATCACATTGTGATGAGTTTTATGAAAATGCTTCTGCCAATATCCCTTTCATTGCATTAAAGCTACAAGAGCCTGCAACACAGTAGCCTGTCTCTCCTCGAGCCCTGCTCCCAGATTCAGATGAAAACAGATGAACACAGAAACAATTCAATGAAAACATCATTTTTAACAATGCCTTCCAGGAGACTTTAAAAGGAGTGCAGCTGTTCTGCCTTGGCCACCACATGGACCCAAACATCAAAGAACAAAAGCAGAGCAGAAAGGAAAGGTCCAAAATGCAGGATTGTCTATCAATTCCTTTTCTTTATTGGAAGAAGGAAGATAAAAGATGTCTTCAAATAAAGATGAGAGTTGTGTAGAGGGGTTAACAGAAAAAGGCAGAAAGAAGGAATTAAATAGGTGCGAAAGAAGACTTCATGGTTTTGGTTTGGTTGCCTTTTTTCTTTTCAAGAGAGGACCAAGTGCAAGGCCTAAAAAGGCAGGACAGAAAAAGGAAGTGAGAATCAGACTAGTGACACCATGAGAACCATCTCCCTGAGGCAAAATGCAGCTTCTCCTTCATTTGAGACCCTTTGTCTAAGGTAACTCTCCAAGCGCTCTGCTACAACTCAATCAGTCTGCTAACCTAAGTGATATTCAAGACAGATCAAATCAGATAATCCTCTCCGGCCTTAAAATACATGAATTTATAAAAGGCTCAGATAAGGAAGGAAGTGAGCAGAGGTTACAGAACAGAAAGGGCAAAGCTTAAAGAATGTTGTAATATATTTCAAAAAGGGTAAGACATAAATTCTCACTGTTTCCAAGCTTCAAAACAAATGTGCAACCATACAAGGAATTTTAAGTGCCTAATTCTTGTTTTTCTATATATATATATATATGTACTTCCCAATATTATTTTCTTCCCAAGACCTCAAAAAAATACCCCTAGCTCTCTTGTTTTAACTAAAAAAAAAAAAAATCAAATCCAAAAATGCAGCTTTCTGTGACATCCTGCACCTTTCAAAGAAGATATTCCACAGTTATTAAATAGTGCCTGGAAGGTTGCAACGTTTTCCAAGTATTTCCTATTTACTATTAATCACTTCCTAAAGTTCAAGAACATTCTTCTACAGAGAGGACAAAAAACTCTGAACAAACACAAGTTCTCAGAAGACAGATTTAGGCCTTTATATTTTCAAAATTAGCCGGTATTTTTATGACAGTGGATTTTTCCCGTCCAAGTTTGCAATTACACAGTTATTTTGCCTGAGAATCCATTGCACACACGATTACAGTTTTCATGACAGAAAATTTATATTTAATATAAAAAGACATAACCCAGTGGCAGAGACTTCAAGCACACAAAATAGCAATAAAGTAGCTATTACTAGCACTGGAAGTTGCCTCAGAACATTTCATGTTTCACAGTTAATGTGAGTTTAAATTTATGCTTGAATGTATATCTCTTGTGAAGTTACACTACAGCTACTGTATGAGTCATAATGTTAATTTTTCTACCTTTTTTCTACACTGAGTTTCCTTGTGTGATGTTTTGTTTAACAAAGTAAAGCAACAAAACAAAGCTGGAAAAAGGATGCACTGGCAGGAATATACAAACACAACATGCAACTGAGATTTAAAGAACTGCACATTCAGTTCAATGTGCTACAGCCTGTTACTCAAACATAAGACAAAGATCAAAACATTAGAATACAGCATTTGGAATACAATAACATTCTTATATTTCAGAGGAACAACTGCATCATTTGAGTTCATTTCAACACACAGAAGTCCCAAGACAGCCATGAGTGTTGTTATTCCACATGTTATCACTGCTATTTGTATTTGAAGCTCCTCAGTCCAATACTGGCATGTTGAAAATTAGGCACTAAGCAATGAAACAACATTTTAATGTTCAAATCTCCTTATTCCCAAAAAGGACTTTCTTTGCCAAATATCACGGTCACAGTGTGGTAGAAGTTCTTTAAAAGTATTACTTAAGTTGTTGAAAGACTTAGAAAAATATTTAAGGAAAATATTAGCTAGAGTCCAGGAAAGTATGTCCAATAAAGCAAAACCTCAATATAAATGCCTTTCCTCTCCAAGTCATTATGTTAGTACAGCACAAATGATGGTAAAGCAAGGAGCACCAAATTGAAATACAATAATTTTCTAAAGAATTTACCATAATGACAAGAGCAGCATACAAGAAAAACATTAGGTCAATAAATAATACATTTGAAATGACATGAAACACATTTAGAACCTGCCTCAGCAGCAGATTCAAAGCTCCTTGCAGAAGCCCTACCTGTGTTCTCACAACACTGTTCTGTACCAGAGACTTTTTCTCAGTCCCAACCCAAAGGTGAGAATTGCTGAGAAAGCAGCTTGATGTTTTCCAAAACTGTGCCACCAGCTAGAATTGGAATTTAGAAACTGAGCACTCAAAAGATGGGTGACTGTCTCCAGGCAGGCTCTATCCAGCCAGCTTCTGCCACTTCCCAGCTCTCAACAGCTGCCCAAAATCTCTGCCTGTCCACAATTCCAAATACCAGTGCTGGAAGGTAAGAAAGAAGCCAGACTGCTGTAAGGGTTAGTGGGAGCAGATTGCCAGAGAAAGCAGGGATGACAGAAAGAACATGGACGATTTTCTAACTACCTTCTTGTGTTCCCCCACAGTAATAAGTAATAATGTCCTCCCCACATTACTGAAGGCCTCATATTTGAGCACACCATGCAAGTGAGTGCTCTGAATAAGGTTGTATCGTTGCAGCAGCACCACGAGTTAAAACCAAGAGCTGAAATGTATTTGGTGAAAAGCTCACCAGATCAGTTCACATCTGAGCATGCCAAAAAATCCCCATGCCAGATTTCACTGCAAATACTCACTTTGAGGTAAAAGCCTCAAACCTAGGGCACTTTGCCTTCTATTTGGGGTAGGTCAGCTCTCTGCTGCATTGACAGAACTAGAAAAAATTATGAATTTAATTTGTATCATCAAAGTTACAAATCTGATGGGAATTCGATGCCAACATATTGCCTTTAAAGTCCCTCCTTCCAGTGTTCAGACACCTGAGCATCCTATTCTTTTGTCTCCTCTTTTCACTGCTAAGATACTCCTTTCAATATATCAGTACCTATTATTCCTCTCATATTGCCAGAGAAAAATCATTTACTTGAAGACACAGAAAAAGAAAGGTTGAGCAAACATGCACAAAGGAATTGTGGGAAATGGAGCAAAGTAGACTCATAAAAAATGAATGCTGACAAAATGATTAAAAATCCAACAAGTACTACTAGATAGATGGTAAATTCACCCTAGGATTTTAGTCTCAGTCCTTGAAGGAGCTGTGCTGCTTTCACAGTAAAAAAAGAGAAAAAAAAACCCTGGGAATATGGTCTAAGAGTCTTTAAAACCCAGCTCATGGCCCCAAAAATAAACAGCATAATATTTAAAAGTCCATCCAATACACATAGCAGATACTAAAGACATCACATGCAGTCAGCAAAATGTTGAGTGCCCTTCACAAATTGCAAGATCAAGCTGAAAATATGAAAAGCTAACGTGATACACTTAATACATGCAACAGCTCTAAGGGCACAATGGAAGACACTGAAATTTTGGTATGCTGAAAATCATCTCTAATTTCCAGCTTCACACTTTCTCTGCTGAGCTGAGCAAGGCTTAATATCGTCATTCCAGTTTACTGAAAAATGGAACCCACAAGGACGTATCCTGTGCTCGATATATCTGCACACATAAGAGCATATTTCTATCTTAAGCACACATAACAGTTTCATCCTTCTTTAATTTAATAAAGAGAGGGGTAGAGGGTTACTGAAGCACTTGAGAAATATTTTCACGTTTATGTAGAAAAAAGCCACACTTTGTTCAAATTGATATAGTTTCATCATATTATCATTATGAATAATAGGCTCTCTGCAATCTTATCTAAGGAAGTCATAAACATCTGAGAGAAGCCTGATGCCTTAGAAAATGAACTTCTACTTTATCTACACCATCTGATGATGGCAGTTTAGTGTGAAGAAATACTGATTATATTTACTCAACCTCTTTCCTGACAACAATAAAAATATTAGTTTTAGAGTAATATTTGGGGAGATTTGGAAGAAAGGTTGATTTTGTTTGTCTACTTTTCTTTTTGCTTTTGTTTAATTTATAAGTGATTTATCTGCAGTGCTATACTATACTCACAAAGGAATTGTGCAGTCTGGATCAGAATTCAGTCTTTGTGAAGCAACAGACTTTGTCATAGTCAATCTCAATACAGGTGGCGAATGATCTGGATTTCAAGCTGCTACTGTCACTAAAGCCCAGGTATCTAAATCATGTGCATTCAAGCAAATTAAATTTTTTAAAAAGCTATTATTTCTACACTTAAGCAAAACAGCCATACTGAAAACCAGAAATTCTTTCACAAGAGGAAGCCAGTCAAAAAAGGCAGGAGCTGGATACTGAAGTATTTGATCTGCTTTCAATTTGGATATTCATTTTCTTTTTAAATAAGTAACATGAAAGCAACAGAGATCTCGAACATGAAATGCAAATTAACTGATAAATAAAAATATTTTTATTTCCCAAACATTGACATAAAGCTCCTGCTCAAAAGACCCCAGAACACCTGACAGAACAATAAAGTCCCAGTTTTCAGGCAGAGAAATGCATGACAAGACAGAGAAATGTTAACAACAGACCAACAGAGGACTCAAGAATAAAACCCAAACTACTGCTTTGTTAAATTACTTTTATTTCTAGCAAAATATTTTTAACCTGGTGACTTTTATCAACACAGTACTACATAGCATTCATTCTAGCTTCTTTTCTAATCAAAGAGAAAAATATGCCTGACATGCAGGATTTTTCTTAAATTGTGGTTAATCACAGTTGAGGAGGAGAGGGGAAAAAGTCCCACAAATATTTTCAGTGCTGTGTTTGCAAATCCACCCATAAGAGCACGTTATATTCACTTGTACACACCACCCTTCAAGGTTTGTGTTAAAGTGTCCTTTCTAACCAATTATGAAAGAGAAAGAGAGTGTTGAAAAGAGTGAAAGAGGGAGTCTTAGTAGGAGTGGCAGCAGCATCCTGTGCTCATTCCTGGATGCAGGTATGAACAGAGAATGCAGGTTTGCCAGGATAGGTATTTCTGTTTCCTGCCCCGTGGTATTATCCACCCTACTCAAATAATCTACACATGGGATTACAAAAAATGATTTACAGTTCCCTAAACATCTGTGGAGCAAAAGACCCTGCTGCTATGGAAAGCTCACTGACTTGGGGGCTGATCCCTGCCCAGAAGAAATATTCCAGATCACTTTAGCAGCTCCAGACTGCAGCCATCCTGACCCCAAAGGAATTGATGCCGACTCTAATTTATACCAGAAGTAGAAAGGAACAGGGTGGGTTTCACCTGTTCTCCGTTTCTGTGTAAAAAAAAGCACTCTGCTTCTTATTTTCAAAGAATCCTAATGTTAAAATATGAGACAGGCTGATGGTAACATACCATAAAAAAAGATTTCAAGTTCAAGAACTAGTTCCTAACTTCAATAAACACTGGTTTCAATGTTAACACATTTTGCAAACATGTGCAATATCCTCCAAATTATATTATATTGTAATCTTATGTTAGTAATCACTGGGGCTGAAAAAAAATTACAGGCATTAAAAAAAGATAACTAAAACTCCTTGGCATTTCTCAGTGATTTTGCATGTCTGTAATTTATCACTGTAATTGTATCACAGTTATGCCAATGACACTCAAGCCTACTTTTCTATTTGTGGCAATATATCTTGCAAGACAGAATGTAAACTACCGTCTTTTGGGTCTAAAGTTGGGATTATCAAATAATTTTTTTAACCAGACACTGACACCCCTGGATATGCCTTCCTGCTCTAGTTATTTGCCTTTGTTTTCTGATCATTTGGGCCACCACATCCTCAATTTGGGACAATAGTTAGATTAAGCCTCGACTTTAAAAAAAACCCCTAGAAATAGTTAGTCCATAAACTGTCTTTGTATGCAGTCAGAGAGTCTGTCTTCTCCATCAACCCCATCATTTAAGTTTGCAAAAAATGTAAAACACAAATAATTAAATTACAGTGCAAAAAGCAGAAAGAGAAAACTGGCATAATAACTGGTTTAGACACCAAGACCTGAGGGTAAATCTTATCAAAGAAAGAGAATTATTTGCTCTTTTCCATCACCTTAATCTCAGGGACAATAGATATTTGCCATCCATGTCCCTAAAAAAAACCATAATGCTTTAACCTCTGAAACAGCATGCTAAATTTGAAGTTCATTTCCAAGGTAAACCCCCCCAAACACAGAAGAAATAAATAGGTTATATTCTGGTAAGACTGAAGCACTACTTAATTTTATGATAAAAATAAAACTTTTTTTTTTTGTTTAAAGTACTTAGATATAAAGAATTCTTAAAGGTTAATCCCATTCCCATGAAAGCTGGTCTTAGTATATATTTGCAAACTTCTCTATCATGCTCCTTTAGGACTTCCCAAGGTATGCACCAAAAAGGAAGCAAAGACTTATTCACTGCACAGTCTTTTATTGACAAGATCTTTCTTTCTTTGCACAACACCTCTGCTGTGCTGCTTAATTTGTCTTCCAATAGCACTCCTTCAATTTAGTCTTTATATTTAAACCATATCAAAGGAAAACATATTTTTTCATTTGTTTTCAAATTTTACACAGCTACAGACTTTCTTTCAGAGTGCTTTATGGGGTTTGGAAGACAGTAGTTCTATTCTCTTTTGAAGTCCAAGAGTTACTAAACTACTAATTTTTAAATCTAGATTAAAAATATTTTAAATAAGCTTTGAAAATATGTACATATTGCTTTATCTCTCTTTTACCTCTGTTAGTCAGCGGAAGATACTTGCTTTGTATATAGGCTACAAACTAGCAGAGATGAAGTTAAAAAAAATTAAAATAAAAATTAAGCCCTTTGATGCTATTATAAATAGTGAGAAATTGTATCTAAGCCCTTGTGACAGAAACTCCTGAATGGTGAAGAGTCCAATATGCTGAGTTCATCAGTATGATGTCATTTAAGTACATTTACAGCAGAACATGAGGAGATCAGGTTGTCACCAGCAAAGGGCTGTTGACTGCCTGTCTTCCTTTTGTGTCTAAAGGAAAAGTAACAACAAAAACTGAAGTGAAGTCACTTTCTTCAGAAGAAAAACAGTGAAGCAGTGCCATGGAGTCTTAAGAGACAAAGAAGGGAAGGAGCACTGTGAGATACCAACCATTTGTTGTTGTTCTGGTTTTGTGGTTTGTTTTTGTTTTAAATTAAGTCAGTAGGAGTTTTGCTTCCTGACAGCGGCAGAGTAGAATCAGTTTGTTAGCTTGCTGAATATCCTCTCACCAGGAGAGAACAGACCTGACTCTTTGCTGAAGCTGTGCTTAGAAGAGAAGATTAATAAGTTGTGGGAGAAAACAAAGCACAATGCAGGCACCTGTCACGGCTGTCCAGAAAAATCTCTTCTTGCTTTCTGTGTAGGATTCTTTATATGCCAAATCAATGGAGGTTTTCTTTGCCCACAAGTCCAGCACTGTTCCTTCTCAAACTATCACCTGTAAGAGGAGGGCCAGAGATGCCAAACCCCATTCCACTGTATTCCCAACTGGAATTAAAAGCACCAGAATATTGTAAAGCCTCTAACTATCTGCTCTAGCACTCCTGAGGAGCAAAACAGTATAAAACACTTGTTTTGCTCCAGAAGTCACAGCACAAGAACATTTCAGTTTGCAGAATAGGATGAAGGAAGCCACTGAAAAAAATCCCCACCATCTTTGGAATTAATTGAGACAGCTGCTCTGTACATTCTGTCCTGCTTCCCAGGAAGCCTGCCCCTTTCTCTCAGCGCACTTGGATCAAAACACTGCGCCTGTCTCCTTGTGGGCAGAAGCGCGATAGCAATGGGAAGTCAGCATGTGAGTCTATCTGTGCAAGACATTTCCATTTTACAGCAGTCTTACTGGGATTTGATCTTCCACCTGCACAGTTTCTTGTCTTTCTGTCAGAGATGGCTCCTAAAAACCCTTTGATATCTAAGGCACCTCCCTAAAAATAAAGAACCAACCACATCCAAAAGACACCAATTAAAGAAAGGAAGAACAGATGCAGAAAGAAAGAAGTCACTCTTAGAAGTTTACAATCTCCATCATACAAAACAAACCAAACTAAACAAACAAAAGAGAAAAGAAAACAAGCAACAGTTGAAACAACATCTTCAGTAAAGGAAGATGGCTTAGCAACTGTTCAGGACTGTTCAGATCTCTCTTAATTTACACCTCATTACCCAGGAGAGGTAGCAGAGAAGTTCCACACATATTAATGGTCCTCAGCACATTTGAACTCTCTTGCATTCAATTACAAAGCGTCCTGCCTGAAGCTATTACATTAGCTCTTTGTCACAGGCACCTACAAGCCCACCCACTCTATATGAATTCATATGTGCTACAGTAGAATAATTATCCATTCAGTGGGAAGTCAATGCTAATCTTCCCAAGGACACTTCAAGGACTATCTGTGATAACCACCAGCCACTTAAGAAAAACATAAACGGAAAATGGAATCTTTGCAGCTTCTTCTTAAACTGGTTAACAGTCCCAGAGAGTTTTGCCGAAGACAATGAAATATCCAGGCCTTTGGGGGTGGGGGGGGGGGGGGGGGGGTGTATGTCTATCCTAGTCATATTAAGGAGTCTCCATAGCTTTTAGTGTATGTATCAAAGTTAACATTCCTTATTTTTTCATGCAATGCACAGAAAGTTACTTCATCTAGTTTTTCCACAGTTTTACTCTCTTATTGTATTTTGATTAGATTGCCAATGGCACCAGAGGTTATCAATAATTAAAATCAGAATTGCTCTCGTTGTGCATCCTATATTTTTAACAAAGAATAAGAACAGTCTTCCATAGAGAGAATGATAGGGATTATCAAAGGATTGATCAGAAAGATTTTTTTTTTTTTTTTTTTTTTTTTTTTTTTTTTAAAGAAAAGCACTCTGTAGCTAGAGAGATTGCAGGTCAGCAACATCCACCCAAAAGTTAAATTCCATATTCACTTGTGAAGCAACTCTGGCTGCCTGAATACAGAAAGGTGCTCCCACTATATGAACAGAGTGGACAAATTAAATAACATTTTTGATGGATATTTAGGTATCGCACGGATTCACATGGCATATGAACCAAAACAGGCAGTGAGGGCAAGCTACATCTAAAACATGTTTTGGAAAACAAAGAGGAGGGAGAATTGTGTGAGAAAAGAACACAGAGGGAAATATGACATCCTAAGGTCCACTACTCCTCCAGTGGACTCTAAGAAACCCTTGAGAGAGCTTCTAGAGCAGCTGATTAACATTCTGTCCAAGTTACCCCAACTGTAAAACCTGACACCTAACCTTTGAAGTTGAAAATACAGATCTAAAGGTCTGCAGATTTAAGTGTCCAATAAATGTAGCCAATAATCTTTTTTGTTAATGTGACAGTTAATATGAAAACACAGAACGTAGCTGGTGTAGAAATTCAGACTGCAACCTTCACAACTGAAGGTACACTGGGCTTGTAGCATTACAAGGTTTTGCTTAAGAGGCCATGGCCAAACATGTTTTATTCACAGTTCTTCAGAAAAGTAAAACCAAAATACATTACTGGACCTACTTGCAAGTTTTCAGCAGCCAGATATCTGCTATATTAAAAGGGGCTCTCATTCCTTGTGCAAGCAAACAAAAACAAAAAAAAAAGAATCAAACAGACTGATCCAGACTTTCTACCTTATTCAAACCGTTGTGACAAAGATTGATCCAGGATCATTTTTTTCTGCTGATAAGAAGTGCTCCTGTGCTCTTCTGCTTCCAAAAAGAACATCTCATGCTTCTGCACATTCAAACAACATGAGGGAGCACCCAGATGGAAACTGAACAGACAAGCAAGATGAAACAAAGAACCAAAGCACAGACATATCTCAAACTTAGCGTGCTAAGCAAGACATATTGTTGTCCTCCTCCTGTTCTTCCAGTTTCCTATAGAGACCAAAAGGAAAGGCAGTACCTATTCCTCTAGCTCAACAGAGAGAGAAAAGCTTAATCAATTTTAAAAAAGGTACCACTGTTCTTTCCTGAGCATTCATTTCCACACTGGTGGAACACCATCCTTGGATCACAAACAATTTTCCTCTAACATTTGATTCTATGATTCCCTCCCCTTATTTGTCTGTGAAAGTATTTTTAAGCGACTATTGCACTATTACACAGGCACACAATCCACACAGTCAAGAGCAGAGGTTCCAAGTCTGGACTGTTACAGTACTGGAGCATATCTAACTCCTGTAGACACAGCAAGTGCATGACATTTCTTCCTTACCAACTCCAGTGACAGGATCTGTATGTTCTTGACTGTTTTGATAATGCCTGAAGCTCCCTGCAACATAAGCCATTCTCCTCAGCTTGCCAAGTTCAGGAACTAAAATTTAAAAACTGAGCAATGAGAATCTTGAAAAGGAGAAAATAATTCCATTCTATCCTGACACTTTTGCTGCTGTTGGGAACCAATTTAATCTATGAAAGAATTTAATTAGTTGTATCACTTGTCTTAGCTGATGGCTACTCAAAACTGCCACACTCAACCTCAAACCAACTTTTAAGAATTATATATACATGTCAATGTATATATTGGGGTTTTTTCTATCATTTCTTGAAGTGACATAGGCAAAGAGCTGCTTCCCTCACATACTGTGGGATTAAATCACATGAACACACCAATTTAAATTCTAGTTATGAACTGGGGGGCAGAGGGGGGTGTTGAGAATTGAAATAAATGTCTTCTTTTGCTCAGCTTAATGATACCAGCTGGAACAAAATTCATCCATCAAGCATTAAGAAAAACTCACACATTAACTTCAGGAATAATATTTCCCACTGAAACCTTTGAGGCTCCACTCAATTTATAAATCATGAAGAGCCGAAGTTCATTCACTGAGGAGGAGATGATCATGGTACTGCTTAACTGTCTCTGCCCAAACTTCTCCATTAGAGACCATCTCACTCAGCAGCTTTGAGATTTCAAGTTATCTCCTGAGAAGCATTTCCTAGCATGAGAAGCTTCTGTGCCTTGAACTTTGCTTTCACAAATAAATAAATATTCAAGCCATGCATGGGACCAACTTATCTCTCTTACATTTCAAGCATTCTCTGGGTGTTGGTTGGAACTCCTGAAGTGAGTCAGTGTGTTGGGAAGCTTCTTTCTCACACAAGTAAAGCAAGTGACAGAGAGAAATTTTGGGAGCTGGAAAGTGGTGAGAACAAACCTGGCAGGTCTAATTTACAGGAATGCTGTGTGAAAGCAGCTGGATCTGTAGTGATCATACTTAGTTTACCTGCACTGCAGTTAAAGGTGCGGCTGTAGCTTTCAGTCATATGTGAACCAGCTTTCAAGAGATAAACTCAATTACCAATTATGCTGTGACCAAGACAGACCAGCTGGAGAAAACCATGCTAAAGAAGCAGGACACTGAGACCCCATAAGGCTTTTGTTGTTCTTTGTATCTGAGCTAATCACATAAAAAATTGGATGTGCCCTCAAAAGCTGCAGTACAAAAAAAATCCTACTCCAAAGCTCATTTTCAGAAACATAGAGCCTTTCCCAGCCATTCAAAAAAATGCATTACAACTAACTTACCAAATCAAACAAGTTCATCTACTGAGTCTTAAAATACATATATATAATAATTAAAATCACCTGAGCATTTACTGATTTTAACACTGTCTCATTTCTGCGAATGGAGGCAGAGAGGGATTTGTCAGGAGCAGCTCCTCACAGCAGACTGTCCTCCTGCTGCCTTCCAGGCTGACAGCTCCTTGGCTTCTGGCTCCTTAACCCACAATTGTACCTGTTATTGTGTAAAAGTTTTCTCTATTTCTGGTGATTGCATGGGTGGATGACAACTTTTTTGTTCTGAGTCATTTATTTCTTTTTGGGCCTTTAAACTGCTCCTTTGCAGTATAATCAGTCTCAGCAAATGACTAGTAATTACCACTGCTAGAACACACTTTTTCCAACGAAATCATTTTTGAGTATAGGCTGTCCAAAAACTAACTTTGCATAAAACCCTAAGCTTACTCCATTTTCTTCTGTACTCCAAGTGGAAAAGAGGGACAAACTTATTTTTATGTTTTCTTTCATTGTATCTTTACCCTTGTGAGAGGAGCTTTCCCCCTTTCTACCCCTCACTCTGGACTTTGGTCTGGAAGGCCAAGGTGTTTCAGTGATGTCAAGTTCCCTCAGATTGTACATAAGAAACCACTCCTTTCCTAGAAGAAAATCAATGAAAGTATTCTTCAGAAAAAATGATTGCCATTAGTTTCCTAACTGTAAGTTCCTCTTCGTGTAGAGTATTTACAAGGGCACATAGTGACAGGACAAGAGTGAATGGCTTCACACCAAGAGCAGGTTTAGGTAAGATACTAGGAAATAACTCTTTACTGTGAGGATGTAAGGCTCTGGAACAAATTGCCCAGAGAAGTTGTGGATGCTCCCCATCCCAGGCATTGTCCTGAGTAGAAGGTGGCAAGTGGGTTGGAACTGGATGTTCTTTGAGGTCCCTTCAAATCCAAACCATTCTGCAACTCTGTGTTTTCTCTCAAAATCTACTGATGCGTAGGCATGAAATTAAAGGATGCTATTGCTGTCATATCACTCCAAAAAAAAAAAAAATAACACTTCAGCAGTGCACCTCAGTATTCAGGTCCAGAGTCTTATTTGAAAATAAATATATTTATACACATACAGAGTAGGATCTTGGGATTTCCTGAGGCTTCTCTCAGACAGTGTAACTCATAAAGCACCTCTCTGCCTCAGTGCGGAAATCGCAACACACACAGAGGCTCCACAGAATTATTAAAAGTATTTATAATGCATTATTGCTAGAAATCTCAACTCTGATTTGACTCATTTTTTACAGTACTTGCAGACTAGTTTTGACTGTGAATGTCAATGCTCAGAAGTAGATAGGTAAAATAGGCAAATTGTAGAAGACAACACAAGAGGTGGCAGAGCCAAAAACCAATCCATTTACAAGTATTCTTCTAATATTATATTCTACAGACCAAGTTCTCTCATTTGTGTTATCTGTTTTCATTCTTTATCAAAGTCTTCCCTCTGCTAACCAGTAATTTAGCAGAGAACTCAGTTCCAAAACAGTTTTAAGGAATTACACTCTTGAAAGGACACAGCCCTATTGATATGGCAATAATAAAGTCATCTCATAGTGCAGGCAACATCCACAGGCAGCTCTTTGGGACACCCTTTCAACACATACTTACTCTGCTACTTTTTGCTTACCACATTTGGGGGTTTTGTTTGTTTTTAACACTGAGGTGAGCACATTAAAGGGATTAGGCATCACTGCAGTTTAATACACCAATACTTGATCCCTTTCACAGCGTTAAGTGGAAACAGTTTGCAGCAGTTTTCAAATGCAGCAGGTGAAAAACAACCGCGCCAATCTGATCTGAGCTGACACAACGCATCAGTTACAGACATGAAACACGGAGGTTTCCAAAGGACATGCAGAGCACTCCAGCCCTCTGGAAGCGACCCCCTAGAGAGAGAAAATACTGGGTGATCTTTCATTCTCTGGCAATACATTTCATCTCCTTAAACTGTAATTTGAGAACTGTCAAGGAATCCACCGCTGAATGATCTCATCGACAACAGGTTAACAGCAAAGACTGATGGGCAGGTGTTAAACAGCCTCAGTAAAGTGCTCTGCTACAGGCAAGTACATGAGTCAACAGACTCAGTCCAAAACTTTGGATTCTGTATTGAGGAAAAATAAATCTCTCCCAGCTCTTCAGAATACCTTTGAATCTGCTTTTATCCACAATAATTGTTGGTTTCCACAGATAAAACAAATTTAACCACCCCAGAAAAATCAGGTACTGTCCAAGCTTTTCCTAATAACGAACTATAGTTTCTGATAAACATAAAAGTATGAGAAAGTTTAACAAACATGTCAAATCATATTACTTATAAATATATTCACATATACGTGTAGGTTCACATAAATAATCAAAAATTCCTCAAAAACACTTTTAGAAGACATCTATGTGGCTACCTAACGTCAACAGAATTTAAAATAACTGAAAAACTGAAAATCATAGGAATTGGTTCTATAAAGGTATGGGAAAACTGGGAGCATTTCTGAACAAAAGCAATTTTAAAATGCTTTGTAAAAATTGGAAAACAAAAGGCATAAAATAAATAATCCTTTGTAGTGAACACTTTTTGTTACTGTTCAGTCAGTACTAATTACTGATTAGAACAATTTAAACTGAAATGTCCAAACCGGAAACAAAAACTTGAGCTCATACAAAGAAAACACATTTTCTTCTGGGTTTGTTTGGTTTTTTGGGTTTTTTTTTAAAGTAGCAAATATTCCAAACTAGGCAAAAATACACTGACAAACCTATAGAAGGGGAAGAGTGCCTAGGTTTAGTGCCATCTTTCATAAATACCTCATGTTATACTTCTGTATAGCAATTTCCAGAGCAAGTTTCTCATTAAAAATAGAGTAAAATAAATGAGCTCTTGATGTAGAAGTCTAGCTGAACCAAGTCCCCAAACAGTGTTGTTTTTCTAAGGTTGAAGATTATCACCATTTTATTAATAGCATAGAACATGCAAAACATAATAAGGCCCTAGGGGTTGAGATATGGAAAGGGCTCTTCAAAAATTACAAGGGTTAAAAGGAAGTAAGGAAGGAAAATGATGTCAAAATGTTGGTAAAGTGTGCACAAAGTGTCTGTTTAATATAAAGATCAGTGTGTTGACTGAAGCTGTGCTGTACTGAAACAAAAAGTGCCTGCCTGTCAACCAACAGAAAACTAGGTGGAAATAATTCCAGAGATAAAAGTAAACATTTTCCATTTATGTTTCAATTTAGCATTTCAAAAATACAGAAAAGCTCTAGAGATAAAGTGAGAGGCCTGCCTTCAAAACACCACTAATCATTGCTGTTCTGGGAAGGTCAACATCCAAAAAAAAAAAAAAAAAAAAGCATCTGCATATTAAATTTATTTGGCCTTTTTTCCCAAGTGTTTTCAGAAAGAGAGCATGCAAGAGAAATAATATTTACCTCTAAAGATGAAAACTGCATCTTTTGAAACACTTTATTGCATACACTGACTCAAAGTGTTCCCAAATAAATTAAAAATTAAGTAAAATACAAGCAGTTTTATATTTTGAACTCACGATCAAGGTATTAAATTCTTTTCTTCAGGACCAAATAGGCCCAACTGCCCCAAATGTTTACCAGCACCAGGTCTATACTGTCCCAATAAAACCAGCATTTCTGGCATTTCATCTCCATGCTAATATCTGAAGATACCAGTGTCCCTGCATTTCTCATGGACAGCAATTACTATGATAAACTATTTCTCCCTTTTGTGAAAGAAAATATTAACAATTTTCAAAGACATTTTGCAGCATAGAAATGACCCAGATCTCAATCATTCTGCAATACATTGTAGCTGTTTTCTCACCAGCCCTAACCTGCAAGAAATATTACTGAATGTAGAGACCTGTCCTGCACAAATCCCCAACCCCAGCCATGGTTACCACTGTGAAACTGGAGAGCAGAACACATCCATTTGTGCTGCCAATCTGCACTGAATCCATGTAACTCATAACGACCTGTGACAGGGGAGAGAAAAGCTGTGGGAAAGGGACCATTTTTTGCCAAGATCTAGAGCCATTTTTCTATAACCTGGTCCCTGCCATTTGGGTCTCCCAGCACTCCTTCTGGAGCCTTCTGACACAGCCCAAAGCCAAACCTGTCCCAGTGCCAAACCTTTCCCTGGTACTGCAGCGTGAAGCAGAACGCTGTCAGCAGTGGCATCCCACCTTTCATTCCCCAGGCACCAATGCATCCCCCACTGTCCAGGGATAACGCTGTTCAGAAGATTCTAATAAATAAACCATCCTCCATAGTGCTATGAAACAATTCCAACCCCAATACACTCTTAAAATCAACAGACACAAAAATAAGAACCCTGCAAGGTGTCCCTTCTTGCCCCCTTTCACTGAGAGACATCTTCAGGAAAACAAAAATCTTTAATCGTGAGAATAGGAAGATTAATTAAACACTTGCTATCTATACATATCCCACTCTCAAAAGAAAACGACCACTTTCATGCAGGAATCCTCTAAGTGTAAATATATTAAACTTCCAATCATCAGTATACAAGGAGATTAGAGAAAAAGAGCATTACCTAAGGCAGAATTAACTTCCAGTCGTAATGTTTGCCATACAAGCATCTGGGTACAATGAAACAGAGACCAATACAATGGGAACTCAAAATTAATATGGAACAGTAAGACTGAGATTATGCAATTATTGCCATTTTAATACACACTGGAAAGCAGAAACAAGCTCTCAATTATCAAAATGTCTCAGGGAGTGGGAACTAGCATAGAAAGCCTCACTGCTGTATTACACTCATGTCTCTTCAGGCCTGTATACCTTTTGTCACTTGCCTTAATAGTGATATCAAACACTGCACATGACAGAAGGAAAATTGTGGAGGGCTTTACTATCAATCACTTTAAGCTTCTAACAGTAAACAAGAGTGTTCAAGCAGGAAGATCTGTGCAGCAAAGCAATGTCTCTTCATGGTCTCCCGAGTGCTCATTCTTTAACATATGGACATTCAGGTTGAAGTCCTTCAAAGTGTGATTAAATCCACACTAAGATACTCTACACTCTCACAATTTCAAACACCTTAACATCACATTTAATTTTTAACTTTTAATTTAACTTAGGAGATATGCTAATCCTTAAAAAGAAGTTGAATTTGTCCTTGAGGCAAGTCCTTCAGGCAATTTTGCTTCAGTATCATGTAAGTTACAACATCTTTTACCTTGGCTATCATCAGGATTTACAGCCAACCATCTCCAATATTTATCAGCTGGTCTGACTTTAATTATAATATGCATGGCACTAATGGAGCTAACTTTCAACACCACATCTATCAGACTCAGCTCTCAGAAGCTCTCAGTAAAGCCTAAGCATGAATGCTAACTAAGGTAACATGGATTTCCTTGTGCTTCCCAGTTTGTATCATGCATTAATGACAGTGCTGATTGAACCAGGAGATGGCAGGGAGAAGACACTTCCTATGTCCAGTGTATGGTAAAGGCAGCTTTACCTTGGGAAGCCCCAGCCAACAGACTGCCTGGCACACACTGTGGTGTGATGGAAATCTTACACTTTCCATTTTATAGACCAGACAACGAGAAGGAAAAGCAAGAGAATACTAAGAGGTAGTCAGCTCACAGCACTCAAACACATGAACTCCTCTGGGTCTGCCACATACTTGGTCTTCACAAATCAACATCATATTACCTACATAACCTGACCTTTCCAAAATCACTCACTCTTCAGGACAGACTGAACACAACAAATTAAATCTGAAAAGCAAAATGGTAAAGAAACTTAACGGGGTTACCTGGAAACAAAGTTGTAACTTCAAAACCTTTATAGCTCTAACAGCTACAGGCGGGACTCATTACCAGTGGGTTCTGTGCTAGTTTTTTAACATCTGCACTTGCAAAGATGAATACACAGCTCACCTTTGTGCTGTGTGGACACAAAGGAAGTAGCACAAGGAATCGTGCAGTTTCAATGAAGGTATGGTCCTACAAAGCCTGAATGCTGTGTATTAGTTCCTACCCTCCAGCTTCATAAAACTGATTTGCTTGGGAGCCTGGAAAGCTAGACGTTGATTTGCAAAAAAAAAAAAAAAAAAAAACAAAACACACCACAAAAAAAAACCCTCCACAAACAAACACATCAAGAAATTCGTACTTTTTTTCCCCAGAAAAAATCACCTTTTTTCATGTCTCTAAATGGTACCAAACCAAACTCCTATTCCTACAGATTTTTTTGGTATTTATGCTACCTCTGTATTTAGAGCTCAACTTCAAAGTACAGGTTCCAGGTGACATTCATCAATACAAACACAGACTGTCTTTGATCTTCATTTGCACATAGGCATACACATTTGAACATACATATCACACACATATATAGTACAATAAGTGATGACGCTTGGTGTCACCATGAGGACATGAATACAAACAAAAACTGTCCCCCTCAAAATGGTCTCAGCACGTATGTTCATGTGTGTTGTGTGTGTGAGGGTTTATCCCATTTTTCTCCTATCCCTTACATCACCAATCAGCCTCAGCAGCAGGTGGGCAGCTGTAACGACAGACACACCAAATCAACAGATCTCTCCCAAAAAGCTGGCTCTGCTTTATTAGCCGCTGTGCCACTGTACAGGCAGCTGCTATGTCCCTAAGTGTGAAGACTGCAGGGGAAGGAAGACAACCAGCTCCTGATTAGCCCCCCAATTAATGTTGCCCAAATGACTCCACAGCTTTTCATATCGTGAGGGAAAGCTCACAAGCAAAGGACAGAATCATAACCCAGTCCTCACAACTTGCATTCCAGTGAAGCCTCAGAAGCAGTGTGTGATCACGAAGGGAGAAAGGCAAATCATTTCGAAGGCTCTGACTTGCAGCCTCAGCAAGTAAGTGGTGCATAAACCTCACTGTGTAGTGTGGCAGTAGTTATGGCTTTTTACCAATTACCTCTAATAGGGATGGTTCCATTTCCCCATTGCCGTGTGAAGCAAGGCGAGAGACAAAGCCCGTACCTAAAATAGAAACACTAACTGCAAAGTGCACGGCTGTCAGATGAACCACAAATGAACACAGAAGCCACTCCAGACTTAATAAATACTGATCTAACTTCCTCACCCTTAATACAAGGAGAACAAAATTGCCTGTGAGTACAGTGAGGCCCTTCCTGAAGCTTGTAGGTCGGAAAAAAATCCCCATTGGTTCAATAATGTCTTGCCTAATTAAGCCCTTTTGGTCAAGGTGTCAAAGAGAGGAGGAAGTGCCTTCTCCAGTAGGAATGCTAACAAATACAACCCCTATTATGAAGCAATAATCAGAGTTTCTTTTCAAAACTGGTGACAAAGTGGGGCACACCACCTTTTTTGAAAGGATTCACATGAAAGGTATAAAAAACTAGATTTTAGGTTGGCTTCTGTTATTGACATTTTTACAAGAAACATTAGGGGCGAGACTTCAGCTCAACCCTCACCACAGCCATTAACTTCCTTTGTGATAAATGTTTGCCACTTTTAAAAAAGCAAACAAATCTAAAGCACACATACATCCTGTGACCTGAACATTTTGAACAGAAGAGCTGTGGAAAAGCCAGAGGGATGTGAATGCTGCTTGCATGCTCCATGTGGTAACTGGTTATGGGCCAAGAGTGTAAACCTGACTGATGAAGGCCAAGTGCAAATTACTCTAATTGATAAGAACAAGATGCATTGAAGTTCCTGATTGACACATGGGATCAGGCTCATTATGACTGATGAGGACATGTACATGCAATTGTGGTTGGAAGGAGTATTTATAAATTCTTCTCTGCGAGGGCCTGCAGTCACCAGACAGATTAAACTGATATATGGAAGATTCCCTTAAATTTCAGTAAAATTAAGTTTTGTCACATTTTTTAGAAAGGTCTTGGTAAAAACATATTCAAAAGGCAAAACCATCTGTAGATGAAACACTGAGATTGCTTTCAAAGCCAATGAAAATTGGTCATCTCCCTGACACTGAAACTCCAAATACTTCTTGGGAATTGATGTCCGAAGGATAGAGATTAAGCATCTTGCTGGCTTCTGTGGTCTTTAAGTTTAATGACTATCTTGGCTTATTTTATTTTAAACATATGATATTTCATATCAGTAAGTCAAGTTCTGTAAGAGACACCCCACCATGAGACAGGCTGTAGGCAGAGTCTGGTGTCTGACAACATGGCTACATCCTACACAAGATTTTCTAATGAAAAACTTGCTTGTGGATGCATTAACATGTTTCAAATAAATAAACTAGGAATTAACATCACACATTACCACTTCTATACAATTACCACAGTAATTAACAGAAATAAACATTAAATGTTCAAAATACATCTTTCAGATCATTATCAGAGTCTTTCATTTCCCTTAAAATAAATAAATAAAGATTTTTCCCCTAACGCCACATCTCTTTAACACATAAAGAATTAGCTAAATAGAAAGCAGCCATCCTCCCACCCAAGACATATGGGAAAACAAAGCTATTTGCATTTATCCTCACAGGTCTCCTTTTGCTTGCCAATTTCCAGTCTTTAAACCGTAATTAAGGAAAAAAACATTTAGCTGCTTATTTTGGCTAGTGTGTTCTGCTAAAGAGAATACTCAAATCAATATTTTTTTAATAAATTTTTTTTTTTTTTTTTAGTTAGATGGGTAACATAAATAAGAACATTCAGGAGCATGTTGATCTAAATATCTCTAAAATCACTCACACTTACATGAAAAAACCATAGGTATTCTTACCTCCTCATTTTCTAATAAATCCATGACAAAAAAAAATGTGTCTCTACAGATTTCTGCTGAAGCAATACTTGAAAAGCAGCAGTGACCACAACTAGGAGGAAATTCAACTAGTCTTTTTTGTTTTCTAAACAATCATTCTGAATCCCCAAGTGATTGTCCCGATTGCCTAACGCTAACTTCCATCATTATTAAAAACCAAATATCTAATTAGCTATTGTTTTGCTAGACAGCAAGGGTAATCCTTCTTCATACACTAATATTAAAAACCTGCTATGAAAATGTAATTCTCTCCTGAAAAGGGTCAGAGCTCCTCAAATACTCCCCCCTGCCTGAGGTGATTATTAGTTTTGTAAGGATGTTCCTTTCCCTCAGGTGGCACTGCCAGCCCCTCTGCAGCAGAAGGGTCTCAAATTTGTTTGATTTTACTACAAAGTGATTAAAAAATTTCATGAAGTCCCAAGCAAAAGAAAATTCCACCTTCAGAGTAATTTAAAAATGTGAACAAGAGAAAGCTAGAACTTGCATTAACTATAATTAAATTAAAATACTTTTAGCAGATCCTAAACCAGCACAATAACTACTGTAGACCCAGGTTTTTAGAACTCTTCTAGAGATGGTTTACTCCATTCCAATCCATGGTACAATATGAGAATAACAATGACTCTTCCTGACATCAACTAAGGAAGATGGAACACAGAAGGTTAATTAGCACACAAAAGGGATTAAACACACCAGAACATTAGGAACAAACTCTTTCCTAAGCAGCAGCACTCACTAGTCCTGTGACTTTGTGTCTGATGTTTGGATTACCTCACGTTTAACAATGCCTGATTAAAGCTTTTAATACCCTTGGATATTCTGTAAGAGCCTTTTCTTTTGGAAAGGCCTGATATCAAACCTAAGCAAGCAGCTGCTGCTGCTGGGTTGATTCTTTGCTAAGAGTCTGCAAAATCAAGTTCACAGTACAACCTTTTGCACAGCAGGAGTTTGGAGCTCTCTCTTGCCTTGATCATCTGTTTTTCCTAAACATGTAGAAAAGGCTTAAAGCCTCTGCCATAATAGATTGATTTACAGCATGATTCAGAACACAGGCAGGCTGACAGATGACCTCACACACAGAGTGTAATAACAGATGCTGTACTTTTTGCACCAAGTAAAACTCAACACATACTGAACAATTCAGTCTTTGCATCCATGTGGACAAGCCATTCTGCAAAGTTTGGTGTGTTTCAGTTTGAGGTTATTTTTAGCCTTTGCAGTCCCTCTATTCAGCCTGGAGATAGAGCACTTAGTACATGGACGTGTTTTGCAGGACAGGAGCACAAACTGCCTCATGCATCCTCCTGGCATGGATGGTATCAGGCTCTGCCTCATGTAGGCGTTTCCTCACATCACACAGACCTTCCTGCAGCAGGACTGAAATTCAGGAGTCTGATTATTTTAGACAGGTTGCTATAAATTCTCCAATTCACTTCCTGTGATTACTCATTTGTATCTGGATTTCAAGGAGACTTTCCACTCATTTTTCAAGTTAGTGGTACGCCAGCTCTTGCATAATTTGAGAAAAAGAAAGTAATAAATTTTTCATCTTTATTATCTAAACTGGCTAAGTCCAGATTCTTTAACTTAAACAAGAAAATAGATCTCAGTCTTAAAAAAAAGTTCTTTCTCTTCTTGCCCCAAAAGTGAAGCTTTTAGCTGATTTTTACACTGTTAATTTTTTTTTTTAATAAAGTACAGTGGAGTTGCTGAGTTAGTGAAATAAAGCCCTTCTATCATCTTTACTACAGCTAAGCCCAAAAGGGAAGCAGACAAATCTTGCTGCTAACTTTAGCTCTACTAAGTGGATGGTTGTTTTTCTTCAAGCACAGCATGTTATGAACCATCAAACACCTTTCTGACGCATCTGTCTGAAGAGATCCTAAATGACTTACTGCTCTCTGGCATAACCAAAAAACATTCAAGACTTCTCTTACTCCTAATTTGTTAATTTTCTGTCTAAACCAGATCCAAAGGGAACCGGCTAAATAATAGGAATCCGAAGAGGAAGAGGATGGTCTGAGATTCCCCCCAAAAGCACTTCCAACCCTTAGTGTCATCACTGCCATTATACCAATGTCACATCTCCCTGAAGCTAGTCTGTGGTTACTGAGGGTTGCTGAACTTGCCAAACTCACTTGTCTCTGGGGCTGCAGGCTCTTCTACCATAATGTGGAATTATCTTTCTTTCCAATGATTTAATTAGGATTTGTGAGAAAGAAGACTTAAATACACCTGTCATCAGTACTCAGTCAACCCCATTAATTGGCCAATAATCCAGCATTTGAAATGTTCATCTTTCCTTGCCTCCCACTCTTCCCATTGCAAGGCTGCCCTTGTTGTTCCTATTTTAGTACCATAATATATTGTTTCACTTAATTACATCTTGTCCAAGCTTATGTGGCTGCACAAGATGGGAGAGAATAAAAGATATACAGCACCACAAAGACTCCCACAGATACTACTTTATACAGCAGTGTGTCACCAAATGCTCCTTGCTAAATTGGGAGAGTGCACTTTGGGGGGTCCAGACTACTTTTAAATAATTTGATGCACTCATATATGCTTCCATACATAAGGGAATCATAGAAAAGCATCCTCAATGCAGAGCAAGAGGGAAAATCTTCACGGAAGATTAAAACACACTGCTGTTCCTTCAGCCAAGATTCCTATTGCACCACGAGAGCCTGGTGGGGTGTCCAGTTAGGTGTTGGTGCTCAGGCTGTGCTGACTCATGAATACAATGCCAAAATTTGACCTTTAATTATTCTTCCACAGCAGGAGGGATTATTATTTCTATGACAAAAACAAATGACAGTGCCTTCCTGTAAAGATTCTGTCATTTGAAGGATAAAGGTGATTACAGAGAAATGTTGGTTCTAGTTAATGGATTATTCCTTTGTTAAGAAAGTTCCCTTGACGTTATTATAAGGCTTTTGGAAGATGAGATATGTCTTAATTCCTGTTAATGGCAATGTCATATATTAATACAAGTGGGCCAAAGCAAAATGACCTTCAGAATTACTGAGGAGCTGCATTAGGACAAGTGAGATCACTGGGTTATGGCCCGTTATGCAAGGAAGGCTTTTTTTACTTGAGGCACTGGATATTGCTTGGTCTTTTGGTACAAACATAACAACCATTCTTCCATGGCACCATTTCTTTATTTTCCTGACTCCCCATGGATGCTTTGCTAGGAAGATACTTTGCTGTTGATATAAACAAACGGCGGCCAGAAGCAGAACAGAGGAAATCACTCTGACTTTGCAAATGAAATTCAAGCCAGCCGTAACACACACCAGTGCTGAATCGCTATCCTGAAATCCCTTCCTCATCTGCTATGCCACAGCTGAAGATTTATCCACCCAAAGGTTTGATTCTTGCTGATGGATGAGGTAGGGTTCTGGGAAGGTGCCAGGGAAGACCATGGAGCAGGTAACTTTGAGTGACATCGTGCAGTGCTTACAGGACAACAAAGCTCGTGAAGAGTCTGGAGCATAAGTCCTGTGAGGAGCATCTGAGGGAGCCACAAGTGTTTAGCCTGGAGAAAAAGAGGCTCAGGGGAGACTTCTCTCTTCCTACAAATACCTGAAAGTAGGTTGTAGCCAGGTGGAGGTCCATCTCTTTTACCAGGTAACAAGTAATAGGACAAGGGGAAATGGCCTCAAGTTGCATGAGGGGAGGTTTAGACTGGATATTGGGAAAAATCTCTTCACTGAAAGGGTCATCAAGCCCTGGACCAGGTTGCCTAGGGAAGCAGTGGAGTAAGTGGAGTCACCATGCCTGGAGATATTTAAAAGACAGGTAGACATGGCACTTAGGGACATGGTTAATATTTGGACTTTATGATCTTAAGGATCTTTTCCAATCTAAATGATTCAATGAAGTGGGGACTGTCAAATAGTTCCTGACCCCACAAGACATTCCAAACTGATGAACTCAACTATTGTCTCCAAATAGCGTTACAGTAGCTGTTTCCATTTAGTGCTCTCCCATCACAGGGAATAATCAATGAAATTATTGCAAGGGATGTCCCAGCTCAATTTTTGTCTGTTTCTTGGAGCCTTCTGTGATTCTCCCGTACAGCTTTGTAAGAAAGAGTCTATTTGAGTCTTGGTTACTAAACCAAGAGACACTAAAACAAAATATCCAGTATTAAAAAGGATCTCTGTAGGACTCAACGTTCCCCAGTAGTGAGACTAATCCTATTTACTCAATTCGTACACAAAAAAGAATGCATTATTTCCACTTAAACAAATGCTATAATAAGATGATGAATATTAAATCACTCTCCAATAGAACTCAGACATTCAGATTACATTGGTAATGGGCTCTGACTCTGAAAATTCCAAACTTTGAAGCATTTTTTCCTCTGCTTTTTATTTAATTTTTACAGTCCACTGATGCATTATCTTCTAAAATGATTGAAATAACTCCCAGGGCACCAGATCCAAACGTTAAATACATCAGGAGGTAAATGCAGAAGGCATAAAAGGTCCACATAGCACAATTGAATAAAGAGCAAAACTCTGCCCCCTTTGCACTTCTCTGGCTGGGAGGGGAAATTTGTGTAGCTGTGGACAGCTAGCTAGACATTAAAAACAATTTGGACAGGGTGCTGAAGAAAGCCAGCAAACCCACAAAAAGGTTTAGCCGTAAGAAAAAAAAATAAATAAAACACAGGATCTTAAGACAAGAAATGTGAGAAGGAGAAGGAATGGGATTTCTGTCCCAGTAAGGAAAACGGAACCGTGACGGGAAGCCACGTCAACTCTAAACTGGGTAAAATAAACAAGAAACAATCTCCAAACAGGAAAGAACCCAAAGGAGTCCTGTCCATAGCGGCATCGGAAAGATTACTGGGGGAACTGGGCAAAGGCACAAAGGAGCAGAGGAAATAGGTTTCCTTGATTCTGTATATGGACTCATGTACACATTTACACACAAGTGTATACACATGCATATATATAAATACACACGCTCCTTTACTATTTTTCTTCAAATTCATACATAAATATTTATCTATATATCTATATTTCTATATCTAAATCTATCTATATACGTGTGTGTTTGCATATTTATGTATACACATAGATGAATCCTCTCCCCTACCCTACTGCTTTCATGAAAGCCAAGAGGGACTGGGAACTTATTGAAAGCTCATTGCAAATTGAGATATGTGAATATATTTTCTCAGAATGATACCACTGCCTGAAGCCCTGCATATATCCTCCAGGACAAACTTCTACTTCTTTCTGTTCAATTTCCAGCTATGCTTTTATCGAACAATTTCTAAATGGATGCATAAACATTCAGTCCCCAGCAAACGTGCACTAAAGAGACTCCCTTCTGGAACGAATTCCTCAAACTCCCTGCTCAGGTACACCAAATCACCCTGACATTTCTCCTCATCCTTTTCACGCACCTGAACAAACTGCTTAGCTTCGTGCCATGGGTCAAAAATCAAGAGATTCAAACTACCATTGGTCAAGGAAAGAAAGTCAAGAACTTAGGACCTTCTGCAGATGACATCTACAATTTTCAAAGACCTCTCTGCCCAAAATGAATTAATTTGCCCCCTCTGGTTCAAGGCTGCTGAATTCTGTCCTTTCTTTAGGCAGCGTGTGCTGCATTATTCTGTTTCAGAATATAAAGGGGGGAAAAACAGAATCACCAATAGCCACTAGTTTCTGCAAAATTGAGCCTGAAGACTGGTCACTAAAATGAAACAATGAGTTGAAAAAGAGACAGTTAAGAATGAACAGTGAGGGCTTTTAGGATAATAACCACTTTTGACCAGATAACTGAGCCGAAAAAGTGGTGGAAAACTGCTTCTAATAAAGCCTTTCATTTCTATTTTTCATGAGCATCCAACCAGATAGAAACTTCTGAAATCTTTTAAGATACCAAGTAATTTTAAAAATATCTATTTTGAATCCAGAGTGCAAACCTTCTGTTCTGAAAGTGTCAGTCAGGAGATTTTGAATTTTTCAAAAGAACTTGCATCACCTCTTTGCAAAACATTTTTCAAACTATTTGAAAGGTCAGAATTATTTCTTGAACTTGCCTTGAATTTATGAGCAAGACCAGATGCCTGAAACTGTCCAAACTCTTGGTCCAGAGATCTCTGACTGGTTTTGCTACCACTGAACTTACAGGTAAGCTGTGATAGTACACATTGAGAATAAAGGCTGTACCATAACTGCAAGATCATTTGTGTATCACACCAGGCATTGTCCTGGAAACATTTAATAGCTTTTATGGGAAACAACCTCTGTCCATGCTCCCATACCATGCTAGGAATTATCGGGGGGTTAGAGAGGGGGAAATCTTACTGCTGCTATTAGCACACTCACATACCTTAAAAATCAAAGCACTAGAAGTAGTGTATAAGTAATAACTTGAAGTGAAATTTACTTTCTTTAATTACATTTGGTGTTATATACTGTGATGCCCTACTAAATAAAAAAATACTAGAAGAAATGACAAAAATCCATGCTTAATTTAGGTAGACCAATTACTTTAAGTGCTGCTACAGTCAGAAAAGTGATTCAAGGATAAGTATGGAAACACACAGTGCCATTCCTTCAGTAGCTTCCAGATTAAATTCAATGTAAAAGTCAAAAGGTCAATTTTTTTTCTCTATCCCGTGGTATCACAAACTCCCTGTTAGACTTTGAGAACTTGGCTGAATTCTTTCTTTCCTGGCATTCTCTGCAGCTGCAATGATGATCATACATTAAAAGACACAATCTTTTTACGGGAAAGGCTCCATTTTTTCCAGGTAGGTTTTATATTAGTCTAGAAACTAGACATCCGGTATGCAGTTATGCCTGAATAGGTAGGTAGTGCAGAAACTGTGCAGAATAAATACTCTGAGGATTGTGTTCCTTGTTGGGTGAAAGGGTGCTTAGCCCAAGTCTATTCCTCCCCTTTATCATCTCATACAACAGCACCAATGCAGAGATGCCCAAGGATTCCCTCCCTAAGAGATTGCTGTTGCAGATTGATGACCCTAAAGAAGTTATATTTCTCTGCAGCTGGCTGCTTAAAATCTATGTATCTTACTATTCAAACAGCAATCTCATTTAAGCTTCTCTGCAACAGTTCCAGCTGGGATGCACCAACCAATTGGAAAAAAAACCAGGTATTTTTATAACACATTATCACACAGCACACACAGGAAAAGTCAGACACTTCCTGGTCATGTCAGGTGTGCTGAATGGGCACCTACCTGTAGATACAAAAATGCTGCTAGCAAGTATTTTCTTGCTATTTTCTAAGTCCATAAGAGACTTTTCTCTCTCACAGAAGGGGTAGCAGAGTTATGTAAACAACCAAGCCACCTGCAACCTTGAAAAGTCTTGTTTATGGTACAGTAGAAAAATATTTTGACAATGATGTTTTAGGATTTTAGCCAATCACCCCAAGGGGTGGCTGATCCTTTGTCCAGTTAGACTATGAAGAAAAAACTCTATAAAAGAGTTTGTAAAATAATTAAATAAACCAATCTTGCTGCACAATTCCTGCCTGCTGGATCTCCTCTCCTCCTCCTCCGTACAGCTGCGGGACACGGTGATATACCCTAGGGCCCAGGCCTGCAGTAATACCTACCAATACATGTGCAGTTGGCTCAACACCTCAGGTGCCAGATTACCTCTATTTACATTAAGCAAGGTGTGCTCAGTGGAAATATGGCAGCCCCAGTGATGCAGAAGTTGCTGTCTGACAGCTGAAATCATGACACAGAAAGCAGAAGATAACTTATGTTATAAACAGACCCGGATAAAACAAAACTTAAAGCAGGTGAGGTGAAAGTGGCTGATGTGCTCTGCATTGCTTCTTTTTTATTGTGACAGCCAGTGCTTCACATCACAAGTGATTTGCAGTGTTCCATGGGGACCATGGAAATGCATGCATTTCCCAATTTTCATTACAATATTCCTCTGCAAATTAAATAACTGCACAAGTAGAAGCCTGCACAAAGGGATCTTGACAAAAGACAGAACATTCCAGGATCAATACCTTGTTGTAAAATTATTAATAGCACAATTCCTGTAATTTACAATCAGGGCTGAGGCCCTTGGCAGGCAGGACTCAGAAATAAAACTGCTAGATAACTGCTGTGGGAAGCACAACTTCCCACAAAACCAGTCATATCGAAAATTAAGTTCTTTCCACGTAGCAAGATTGATCAAGTAACATTCAAAGTTAATGCAGCATCAATGAAAAAGAACAGACCTCTAATCTTAAAAGAAAAAAAAAATCAAAATAATTTGGAAAGCAATAAATTGTGGCTTTGGGGTTTTTCCCCTGTAGGAATCATGCTCTCTACATACAGGTTTGGAAAGTCAGATGTTCTTAAAAAGCTTCTTCTGTAAAACTGTTATGCAACACTTTTCTTCAGCAGACAACACTCACTTATTGACACCAAAACCTAAGAATAAAATATTGCAGCTACTTTTCACAGGTCTAATACTATTTTCATTGACAAAGTGGACTAAAACCACCCCTTTTTTATCTTACATTTTGTAATATGGATATGCAGACATGTATGAAGGAAGGCAGAGGGACCTAATCTAACTACAGAGATAAAAAGTGTTTTTCAGTAGTAAGGTAATCTAGTGAAAACATAGCTATTACTCACATTTCTTTTCAGAAATACGACTTAATATTCCTCATTGTTTTCATTTTCACATCCAGCCTCCAAAACCCTTCTCAAATCCATCCTCTAACCACGCATCTGTTTATTTGCTCACCCTAGAAGCACAGTTTCAACTGTTTATTTCCCAACCTCATCTTCTGGTGGGTGGCACCCACTGCTTTTAACTTATAGTTATTTTACAGCTTGGTAAGATTCTTTATGAAACTTGCCCCACTACCAATTTTTCTGTCAGAAAATTTGATTACTGATGCTTCTACATCCAGAAGGTCAGCAAAATAAAACATTAAACTTCCCAACAGGCCTGTACACATTGTTGCAATATAAGTAGAGACACAAAAGATGCTCTTGTAGACGAAAACGCAATTCAAAACACATCAGCAGAGTTGAAGCTTTTTAGGATGACACCAACAGATCTGAATTCTGTTGCAAGTTCTTTTACAGCTGTGTAGACCTGGTTCCACAGAACACCATTTGAGAGCCATGGACAAACTTAGGGTCAGCTTGATTTTTTTCCCCAAAAAATGAATGTCAATGTCAGCAACAGAAACCTTCCAGTGTGGTCAACGGGGAGCAAGTTTCTGTGCACCTTCTGAAATTACACACAGACCACAAATGAGAGAAGTGGGAAAACAAGGGTTAAATCATGAAGATGCAGTATCTGTATGAACTCCTATCTTTTCTTATGTAAGTACAGGAGAACTGAATGGATAATTATCAACCAACCTTTCCCCTCTTGGTACAGCTCAGTAGGAGAACAGAGAATCATTGAGGAGAGTTTGAGTGCTGCAACTCTCAAGTCTGAGGTCTTTAAAAGGTCACTAGTCCAGAACCAAGCCATTATCCATTCACCATGAGTGACAAAATCTAAGAGCTGGTTTCACATTTGGGTGGAATGCCACAGTTTGCATCCTGCTTCTACAACTTCCACTTAGCCAACTTTTGACTAAAACTTCCACATCTCTTCAGTAGAATCTCTCAATTTCTTGTTGTAGACTTTAACACATTTTATTGTAAAGGACCATATCCTTTCACTGAAGTTGTGCATACATTTTTATCTGTCATTTCCGTGTAAAACAAGGCACATTTTATTGCAACCACAAGAATATTACGGGCTTGTTAGGCTGTTCAGAAACTATTCTGTGTTTCTAACAGCCAAGCCCAGTGCTGAAATTATAATTCAAAATGTATGTCAGAGAAGGGACAAGTAATAACTTTAATAAATAATTTCCAGCTTCAATCTAACACAGCCTTGCTATAAACATGGGACATCTTTAAATTGGGCAATGCTATTTTGTCTTCAGAAAATCTGACAGTTTCCACAAGGAGGACACCAAAGGCTTTTAGAGATCAAAAATGAATAAGTTAAAACACTACTCAAAGAAATGGTACAACTTTCAGAGATCAGGTAGAGAAGGACCACTTATTACAGAAAACCACAAAAGCCCAGTGCTGGAAACTTTCTGTAATCACAAACACATCACCTCCCTCATCAGGGAACTCCTGCCCATTTAGCAGGGAGGTGCAGCTGGAGAAGCAGGAGCAGGGCTCTGTGGGAGCTCCATGATGAGGAAAGAGCCATGCCCTGGGAGCCAGGCATCTGTTTTGGAGCTCAGCATGCAATATCCTGGGAACTGGATTATTTATCCTCTACTCACTGATCCCTGCCCAGAGCTGGCAAGGTTCACTTGGCTTCTTTATGGAATCCCCTCCCACTCAATTCTTATGAAAAAAGTTATTCTAGTGGAATTAGCCTAAGATGGATGGCGCATCCATGAGGAAAGGAGACCAAACACCACAGGGGCAGCTGCAGCACATAGCACGCTCTCCACTGGAAGAAGCAGAATTGCCTGTGGCAATTTTCCATAACCTTACCATCTTACTGATACAGCCTGTGCTAAATGGAAGAGATAAATCTGATCATAACTGAATTTAGAGGTATGTGAATTAAGGGTTTTAGAATTTGCTGCTGAGATGTTAAGCCTTTGCAAAAAAAAAATAAATAAATAAAAAAGAAAAAAGAAGGCAAAGAAACACAGATGCATCACTGGAATAAGGGATACCATAGTTCAGTAAGCAGGATGGCTAGCAGGGAAAATAGGCAATAGCAGTTTACACACAGAGCAGCTGGGGTGTTTCTAAGACAGCCTAATAAGATTATTTTTTTTCTCTTTCATTCTTGAAATAACTGTTAGAATAATTTTGACTCTTTAAACCTAATTCCCTGCTAAAGAGCAACTTTCTCATCACTACCACAAGGCCACCAAAAGAAAACCTACCACATACCTTGTGACTTCTGCTTTCAAAGCATTCACTGTTCAAGCATTACCTAGGACAGTAATTACAGGGCAGTTTATTTACTGGGTTACTAGATTTTTGAGTACAGATTAGCTCTACAAGCATCATAGAAGTCTTCTCATGCTTAAAACAATTCTATGTCATTAAAAAGAGGTTAGAGTCACAGTTGATTTCTTACTTAAAACCATCCTCATCATCTTCAATGGTCCTGTTAAAGAAACAGCAAGTAACTATCTAGCAATTGAGAACAGAAATCTGCACCCAAAACTTTCAGAACTCTTTTATACTCAGGATTGTTGTTTTTTCCTTTGTTGGATTTTGGGGATTTTTAAACCAGGACTAACCAAACTTCAAAAACAAAGATGCTGTTTCTCTCTGACTTGCCACTGAAAATCTGATAGTATATGAGGAGAATGCAAATAAAGATTTTTTTGCAATGGTGGAAGACTGTATAAAATCTAAACTATATGCATAGACACACATAAGATTATTTTTCCTACTGTGATTTAACCTTAAGTTTCCTACTTTTATATTCTGTTCATGGTAAATCACCACATCAAAAGATTATGCATCACATTTTAAAGCAAAGGTGTTAGCAGGGTTTTAAAACATCCCACAGAAAATTTTTTTTCCCTATTACAGATCCTATATCCTAAGACAAGAGTGCTGAACATACCACAAGTTAGACACATGGAACAGTGTTCATATCTGCTGAGCAGGGGTGGGGGAATATAAAATAAATATACACAGTGCCCTTTCCCTCTGAGAGGCTAGCACAGTGAGAGATTTGGGGTTTTATTATTATTTACACCTATCATCAGTTACCAAATTTGCTTGGGCAGAGACTCCTTTTCCTCAAGTTTCAGCCCAAAGTAAGAATTTTGCTGAAGGAAATGCATGAGATTTAGTGAAAATGCTGGGTCTACCTTTTGGTTTAATGCCAGGAAGTAGATCACTGTGAAATTTAGTCCAGATACAGAACAGTGTGAGGAAGCATGCGAAAAAAGTAATAGTTATTGTGAAAATTAATTTTTAATGAGAACAAGTACTCAGCTTTGATAGAAAGAATTTTCTGGAACAGGTAGAGACCATGCTGAACTTCCTTACACACCTGTGTGACCCCTGCCAATCAATGTCAACACTTGATTAATATTTTACTGAGAAAGTGTGAGACGATTCAAACTTTGTCTGTCTCGGTAGGTGTTGCTAAGCAACTTTGCACCTTGTCTGAGAACGAATCTTCACAGCAACCTTTCCTTCAAGCCAAAGAC
Organism: Coloeus monedula; assembly: GCF_965178545.1. Classification (NCBI taxonomy): domain Eukaryota; kingdom Metazoa; phylum Chordata; class Aves; order Passeriformes; family Corvidae; genus Coloeus; species Coloeus monedula. The sequence continues at coordinate 8,878,552 of NC_138788.1, forward strand.
CCGCATCCACTTGAAACACTTTCTCCTTTGCGAGTGCAAAACCCAGCAAGCCATATTCCACCCTTCCCTTCCTACTTCCCTCCCCACCTCCCGGCTGAGAAGAAATGAACGGAACAGAGTGTGAAACGCTGTCCTTTGCTTACCGTAATCGCTGTCGTAGAAGACAATGAACTTCTGCCAGCGCAGCTCGGTGACCAGCTTGAGCATGACGTCGTTGAGGCGCACGGGTGGGCGAGCGGCCAGCGTGTACTCCTCGTCCTCCAGGCTGGGGTTGAGCTGGCAGGCCGTGCGCGGGGAGCCGCCCGTGCTGCGCTGCACGAACAGGTGCGGGATGTGCATGGCGTCCGTCAGCGACTGCAGCGCGTTGGCCGACGCGCAGCCCGTGGACGTCACCAAGGCTAAGATCCCCAGGGTCATCAGGTCGCAGGCTGGGGAAGACAAGATGTAAAGCAGGGTTTGAACGAGCTCAGCAATTCCTTTGGCCAGCCTAGATGCTAAGGAGGGAACGAGGCAGGTTTTGCCCTTGCCAGCAACACAGGGCTGAAATGATTTGTATTACACTATCAGCTGAAGCCTTTCAGAGGTAGGTCCTGTACCTTTACAGTAGGAGACAATATCTGCAATCTTTCCTGATATGCCAAAGTTGAGGACAGATAATGTAGCTACTGTCAGTCCTTGAGACAGCAGCTGATGTGGATGGAGATTATGGCCCTTGCTTCAGGTCATTCCTGGTGCACGCAGGAACTGAATTCCCATTTTTTAGAACTCACTTCACTGCTTTAACCCCTTAGTCCTTGTTGGGCACATTGGATGAAGATTTCAGACAATAAAAAGCAACTTCCATCCCAAGGATTCGCCTCACACAGCAAGAGTTTTGAAGGACTTTTTAAATTGATAAGACAACATTCACTGGGTGTCTCAGAGCAATGCAGAAAAACAACAAAGGCATTCTTTAGAACCAAGACAACTCATGAATAACTAAACAATTATTAGCAACACCACAGCTGTCCTTAAAAAGATCTGGAAAAGCATGTACCATTTAAAAACACAGCATATACATTTGACCCCATCTGTTTTGAGAATGAAGCATTATTCTCATGCTGAGTTCCAAACACAGTGTGGAGAGGCCTGGGCAGCCCACTCTGCTGCTCAGGACATCCCACATGGCTTGTTCTTCCCAGGACTTCTCCAGATAAGACAACCTCCTATTCAGCTGCAGTTAGAAAATGTTTCCAGCCAGGGCTCTCAGCAGCTATTCAGTCAGTAGTGGTGAGAAGACTATGTAAGACTATAAGGCAGCCAGTGATGCCAGGTTTTACTAACCCTCATGAATAAGGGGAAGCAAAGTTGGCCCTGGGAGCTCAGCACAGGAGACCCTCGTAGGTTAGGATGGCACCATTCCTGAGGGTCCCCCAGGGGCACTTAGAATTGCCTGCTCTGCCTTCGAAGAGGGCTGGGGGCAAGTTCAGGGCTTCGGCAGCTGTTTCAGACCCCAACCAGTACCTGCCCAAGCACAGCCTGCCCACAGGAAACCCATGGCTCTGCTCCCCCAGCACAGAGGCCCAGCATAGCAAAGCCAGACAGGAGGGAACTGGAGATGCTCCACAGCCCTGTGCAGTCTGCACGAGCTCATTAATAGTGCAGAAACAGAAGAGCCTCTGGGGTGCAATTCAGAGCCTCCTGGGACACGCAGGGAGCTGAGCAGGACATTCAGCTTGCAGCTGGAGAGGGGAGGCTGCCCGTGCTGGTGCTTCCCCCCGCAGGGAGGGTGCACGGGCTGCGGGACTGCCAGCGCCGTGTCAGGGCTGGTGGCAGCAGGTGACCTGCAGCCACACTGCCACTGCCCTGCTGCCTCAGCTGCAGGGGAAACGCACCGGGCCAAAGGCAGAAAAGAGAACACAATCTATTGAAAACATTTCTCCTCCTCTAAACGCTTTCAAGTATATCTCCACTTTCAGAGGCCAGAAAGTCAAAGGAAGTAGGTTACGAATAATTAATAGTAATTAACAGTTAAGTATCAATTAATATTAATTACATAAAGCCTCCATAGTTAAATACATAACTGTTTCTCACACAACTGCTCCACCAAAAATCTTCTTAGACCAGACAGAAAATAGATATATTTCACTTTGATATGGGATAACAGAAAGAAAATGTTTGATCTTCTCTATGCACAGAATGTTCAACATGTATCCTGATGCAACAAAGATGAAGAGCTTTTAAAATTATTTCCTTGATGGTCTTTACAATAAACATATGTCAGCTGCATTATCTAAATTTACTCTGTGTTGATTATAGTTATGTGAAATTGTTCTTTGTTTTTCCTGAGAGCTGACCTGATTTAACAGCAGGAAGGCATTATATTTGCCAAATGGGAGACCCAGGTTTGGGAACAGATTTGATTTCCCAGGCTTCTTGCCAGAGAAAACTGAACATGTCATACAGGTAATTTATTTAGTCACAGCAGGGGAGGGAACAGAGAAGTGAGAACAGAGGGAGAGAACAGCAGAGCTGAGCCATAAACCCCTGCAGAGATCACCAGCCAGCAAGCTTTGCTGTCACTAAGGGTGAGAGCAGCAAGCCACACGGGGCTGTAGCAGGAACAATTTACTTGCAAAGCAGACAGAAGGAGACGAAAAACAAAGCCCTTTCTGATGGGAGGCTGCATTTGGAGAGCCACTTACTTGTGCAATACAGAGCTGATCGCCAGTTGTGTAACAAGAAATACCTTCATTCAGTGGTTGACACTAATCAAAAGCTGCTGCTTATTAGCAGCAGAAAGACCAGAGAGGCGACAGATCATGGCAAATGGGCCCCCTTATCTCCCAGCACAGCCCACCAAACACAGCAGAAATATCTCAGCAAAGACCATTTCAGTTGAGGCATTTTCCCAGTGTTTCATCGTTTGTGTCCATGGGTTAGATTGAAGAATTAGTCAATATGCTTCCACATTCTGATATTTTTGTCGATTGATTATGTTCTGCCTGAAAGCATATGCTACTTAGTAAGTGTTTTCTCCTCTTGCCTCTCTGTTTTGAGATAGCAGGCAATAAAAACTGGAATGACTAAGGAAAAAAAAGGTTTCATGTTTTCTGAATTGCTTTCTTTAGTCAGATTACAGAACGTGAAACAGAACACGTCATTTCTAATAGAAGACTTTCATTATACAAAAATACAATGGATTCCAAGAAGTTCAACCTCTCCACAAGTATTGCACTGAAGGGTGAGAATAAGCTTTGAGCACATAAAGGAGGAAAGTATTACTTTTTACATGAGTAACACAATGGGGAACAACAACATAACAGACTCCATTAAAAAACTCATTAGCTCTTAAGGCATCTCAAAATTCCTTATCAAGGGAACATTCAAGGCTTATACAATCTCAAGAGAAAACTCTGGTGGACCACTTTTTTTTTTTTAGGATTCCCCCCACATTCCTGCAATTTCTTGCACAGAAAACGAACCTTAGAAAAATGTATAATTTTCTGTTTAACTTCACACTAGCTGTAGATTTGCAGCAACAATCAAATATCACTGACTCTGTAACTGAGTAAACCACTAATTCTGTCTATCAGTTGCAGTTTCATAAACATTCAAAAGAGCATGTGATCTTTGCATAGAAATTTCAGAACCCTGATCTTGATTTTCTTGGAGCTGGATACATTTGATTTGAAATGCTTTGGTCCACATCAGACTACTAACGTAAGGGAAAGGGGAATCAAAACACCTTGAGAACTTCAGTGATCTTCAGCTACTATGGTTATGGTTATATACATTTAATATTGTTGTAACTAAAATGCTTCCATATTTATTTATCTTGCAGATATATTTATTTAGATATGCTTCAAGAAATAATCCTTTTAAAGTATTTGTTCCACAGATGAAAAGACACAAATGTTCTGGTAATCCTGCCCCAGATTTGACTGCTACTTGAACAGCAACAGTTAGTAGTTTATTGTACTGAATTATTTCATCACCAAACTTTGTTTTAAAAAGATACCAACATCCTACAAATCATACAGTAAGAAATGTGCAGTCTAGCATGACGAAAACATGAACAACAACATCATACCTAAAGAATAAATCTTCATTAATCTATTTGAGCCAATTAAATCATGTCACGGTGCTTGTTCAGTGTTGGCCTCCATGAACAGACCACCTCTCAAGCTTATTCTTGGATTTCATTGAAGTTTCCTAAATTATTGATTAACCCAGTTCACAATGTTTCGGTGAAGTATCTTCCCTAACCTATTCTTTTGAAGTCTGTTTTCAGAAACTCCCCTTTACACATCTGCTTGACATTCTACATCTTGAACTATTATTTCTGTCACAGTGTTTCACAAGACACTGCTTTCTTCTCCATCTATTGCCTCTAATTTGACTCTCACTTCATAGCAATACATACAAAACTCTCTCATTCTGTGACCCACATCTCTAACTCCAGACACATTCTATTAAGACCAAAGTTAAGCCTGGACAAGAAGCTATTAATTTGCAGACTCTTATCCATACAAGCTTTTTCATCAGTGGGAGTCTTCATGGTACACGAGACAATGCAAGACTTCTACTTTGCTGCAATCATGCTTCAGGTCTTGCATTTCTACCACTGCTTCCTGTACTTCCTATTTCTGAAGACAGGTGCAGATGGGAAAGTCCTGATTTGGCACATTCTTCATGGGGATATTTGCATTAAGAGCTTTATCTCAGATCTCTGTAATTAAATCCCTCTCTCTCCAAACCACTGGGAATTAAAATACTCCAAGAGAAACTGCTATCTTGCTCCTGGCAATGTGACAACGTGACCATCTCTCAGTCTCCCTTTCAGTGATTTCCTGTTATCAGAAAAGGGTAGAAACTTGCTCCTTTGTTTTCTCCATTCTCAATAGAGCAGCTGCCAGTGTAATTTCAGCTCTAACAATACATCCTCCTACTGGCATTCACACTGCCTCTTCAAACTTCAATGTCTTTCTGTCTCTCACTTCTGGGCATCACCATCCTACCCACTCTGGACACCCTCGCATATTTAATAAATCCTCTTCAAGTTTTTAGTTGAACTTTTTTTCTTCTTTTTCAGTTTGACTAATCCTTAGGAACTCTTTACTGCACTGCAAATAGAGAATTATCCAAATCACAAATGACTTGCATTTCAAAAAAAAATTCACCATCTGAAAATTGAGAGGCTGCTGCCTTCCTGCTTGGAAAGATTTTCAAAGGAAGGAAGATAACTTCAGACATGCTGTATTACTCTGCAATGAAGTGATTAACTAAATTGGCACTTAAGTGTCTGTGATTAGGTTTGAAAGCCACCTTCCTGCTGAGACAAGGGACTTCATGCTTGCCTCAGTACTACTGTCTCAATCTGGCACAAAACTAATTTTTCACATTATTTATCTTTGAAAACCAGCAGGGGAAAAAAATTATCACTAAAACAGAAGTCCAGAGAACACAGCAGATTCTGGGGAAAAAACCCCTATTTTTGGGAACCTAAATCTTAATATTCCATGAGATTATCAAGGCCTGCAATATCATTTGCTGAGAGTGCATAGTTAGATCTACCAACTGAACTAGCAAGCAGATGCAGAATGTCATGTGCTATATACAAATGAACTATTATTTGTGGGTACTAAATTTAATAAGCAGTTTGGTTCATTAACCTATTCATACATATAAACAGAGATACATGTAAAATTTTGGGGTGAAACACTAGAACAACCAAAAGTTAGGAGATAAAAATATAGCAGTTCAGAAAATTGTGTCTTGAATCAAGATGTAAGGTCTGTGGGAAACACACCCACAGAGGTGTTCTCAAATTAAATGGAAAAAGTCCTTCTGGGAGGTTTGTTGGAGCACTGAAATGAGATAGAAAAGACAATGATGCAAGGAGAAAGACTGCATCCACCAAGCAATATTTCAAACTCAAGAGGATGATGATACAATTCTTTCAGGTAAAGCCAAAATAACACAAACCACAGAAGTGTTTTCACACATATCTAAGCAAAACCTGAATGTTTCTGCTGTAGTACATGAGAAACTTCCATGAAGTCGAAGCACAAGCCCACAGCTAATTCAGCCATACAGAAAAATGGCATAAGACTATTAGCTATCTATGTTTTACTGCTCTTTAGGCCTCAAAAGGCCTTTAAAATTTTATGCTTTTGTGCAAAACCAGCTGATCAGGCAGAAAAAAATTATAGAATAATCTCATTTATATCACTGGGAATGCTTCTATTAAAAATATTGATCTATACAAAGATTCCTATTATTGGTTTATTAAGAACAGCGTTAAAATTAGTTATCTAAGCACTCACTGAACCCCTAAATGGGACTTCCTGAAGAGCCATTTATTTCTTGCTTCACATTTTATGATGTTTCTCAATCTTCAGCTTCTTTCTTTAACTGAGAAAGGCAATTCATAATGAATTTGCATCATTTGCACTTAATGACATGCTATGCAGTTGTTCTTCCTTTGGATACTCAGCAATAAATATATTTTTCTTTGTTTCATTTCTGTAGGCTTTTACTTACTTTTATGTTCTATACTATAACACTATGTTTCTACAAATAAAGAATTTATTGTTTTTACTATGAAATCTACATGAAGCTATAGTTAGTTGTCACATAATGACTGATAATACAGAGAAAAGATAACAAAGGTAGACAGCAAAAATCTTTTATATAGCACTTTTATTGCTGTACCACCTTATATGTAGTGAAGATGGATATTTCCTACTCCATTATCAAAACAAAGTGCATCTTAGAACAAGAAAGAAAATTCACAATTTCTCCTCTGTGGTTTGATAAAAAAAAAAATAAAATCAAGCCAACCAAAACCCCAAAGTACCTCAACTTAGATGTGTACATTTTTTGGATAAAATATTTGAAAACAATAAATATTCCCTCCCTCCTCTACTTCTGTATCTAAGAAAGGGCAGGACAGAGGTGTGCCAGCCCATTCATACATTAGTGTGTGTACATAAGAGTTCACATAATCACTATGTCAGAATATCTCTGGCAAAGCAGCATCTAAAAAACATCTCAAAAGCAAGGAAAGCATGAGATTTTGACATGTTTACCAAAAACACTGGGAAAAATCGCTTCTAAAGGTCATCCCCCAATTTTTGGGCAGTGTTTTTATTGTTTTCCCATTATTCAAGGAGGAGGAATAAGGGAATAAGCTGCTGGGGTGAGCAGCTGGCCCCATCCCTCTGGCCACTGCTCAGGGCACTAACAGGGGCCTCGTCACTGCTCAATGACATCGACTGCTCAGGAGAAACCATTTTTAGATCTTCCACTTCCTTTCAACTCTATGTTTTACAACCTGATGTCTTGTGGGCCAATTCTCAGCATGTATAAACTCTGAGAGCTCCCCTAACATTTCCAGAAGTGTCCTTTACATCTACATAATTGCCACTGTGCCTTGTTTGCTCCATCACCCCCTTGGTTCAGCATTTTCAGTACACTGTCATTGCTGGCTGGCACACACGCAGACAACTTTTGGTACGAAGGCTGCAAAATGCTTTCACTTTATAGGACCTATAATGAACACCAAAACTGCATAAATCCTTTCCCTAGCATGTACATTGACTGCAACAATTGGAGACTTAAAGCAATATTCCTGGAAAGGCAAACCAAAAAGCCACTTCAGTGCATGACAGCATTCTTTGTGTCAGTACTAACCCACTAAGCCATTAACTGCCATCCTTGAAAAATTAACCAGGAGCAGGAAGAGGAGCAGTCTAGACCACTCTTCTGTTTGCATTTATGCAAACAAAGAAATTATTCCAAAATGGTAAGTAACATACAACAGAGAATAAAAGCAGTGATCAAAACTAGAGTTGTGGCTTTCATTTAATTTATGGGAGTGTATTAATAACTCCCTTCACTCTTTGATGGTCAAAATAAAACACCAAGCACAAGTAACGCTGCTCTACTGACAACGCAGTTTAGTTTCTGCATAACTGAGTGATGCCATCAAGTGGTCAACAAATGCACCAGTTGCTTTCCAAGTAAGGTTTTTGGGTTAATCTTCAATGCACATGCTGCATTTTGTGTGGAAAAGCTACTGCCATGAAACCAGCATAAAGCACATTCCACTGATAAAAGTGCATCAATTGAGAGCACTAGTGACAGGTAAGAGATGACCTTGTTTTTCCAAAAGACAGCTCTGATACTGCTCTCTAGCTCCTCCTAAGAAGGTAAGAGTCTCTGAGAGCACAAACAGCTTTAGAACTGCTTTACAGTTGATTTTTGCTATTGGTTTCGCAGTTGGGTAGATCTGGAAGAGCACACCAGGAAAGACTGCATAATGTAGCTATTAAAAGTATTTTAAAATTCTTTAAAAATTTACAAAAATAATTTAGCATTAGGAGTAGTTAAAGATGTGCAACATCCCAGAACTCAAACCTTTCGTAGTCTTTCTCAATTAATAATAAAAAGATCCTTAAAGCAACTAAATAGAACTTTGATGGTACATAAATTCTGCAGAATAACTGTACTTCTGTTTTCTCAACAAAATGTAACTCCAATTGTGAAGACTTTCTCTCAGAATTTTAGTTTGGCATGATGTTTAAAAATGTGAATAAGCGTTTCTGGTAATTTTGAATAGTGTATGGGTTTTACAGAACTACCCATTAATCACAATGGCATCAATACTATTTTAAGGTGGAACTGAATCAGCTTTGAGTTTTTTTTCTTTTTCCCCTTCAGCACTAGTTCTGAGGTAGAATTAGCTGCAAACCATCTCAATTATTCACAGGACATAACTGCTTTTCTGAACACTGCATATTTGATCTCTGTTCTTTGCAAGTTCTTCAAAAGTTATGTTTTCTTTTGCCCTTCAACACAGAATGAGCTGCACTTTCTCACCCTCTGCTTTTTTCACCTGCCTTTCATGACAAATCAATGACATAGAAGTATTTTTTTCACCCTTGTTACATTCTGCAGGGATGCCTGACTTTGTCACCTCCTTTGGGACCATTTTGCTTGTACAGGCTGAGTACTGTTTTGATGTCAGTGTGTTTCAGGCTCAGTTTGGGCACACACAAAAGGAGAACACTCTTCTGCCGTCTTCGAAAAGCAGCCAAACACGGCAATTCCAGATAAGCTGATAAAACCTCCCATTCTTTGGTACTGAGGAACATTTTTGGATTGGGAGCAGTATTGACAACCAATGAACACATTAGCCCTGCTTGCCTATCTAAAGATATCTATGCACAAATAGGGCCAAGAGAAACTTTCATTTGGGGGGAGGCTGAAATTCCTCCCTTTGCACCATGCCTTAAGCTGAAAGCAGGAGGGATGAGCATCAGCCTAAGCCTCTCAACATTGCTTCTGCACTACCTACAAAAGATTCCTGTTGTTTCCCCAGCACATTAGGAGCACGTGCCACTCGCTGCACACTCCCACTCATGCAGACATTTTAAGCAAACCAAAACACTGACGCATGATCTCCTTTCCAATCTGCCATTGTGCTCAGTAACACGCCTACTTGAAGACAACAGTCAAATAACCCCAAACATCGCTCCTAAGTGGCACTTTACATCCCCAGGCTCTAAGGAAGACTCTGGGGCACACATAAAGCTATCAGGGCTGCTGTGTTACCAGAAATAAAATGTTATGAGGCTCAAGGTAAGTTCACAAAAGCTACCATTGTCTCATGCACAGACAGGAAGTTCTGTACTCCAGCAAGCAGCTCCAGAAATGCACAGCCCTAAAACTTATCCTTTTTGTCCTGTCAGTGATTCCCCCCTCCCACAGCTGTTACTTCTACCAGCAAAGGGGACAGCGATATTACATAAGGCAGAGGAGACACCAGAAATCATCACATATACAGGGAAGCACAGCCGTGGTGAAGGAGCCCACTTACCTAAACAGCATTCATTTATTTATGCCAACTGCTGAAAGACTTGTAGTGTTTATGAATCTAGTTGTGACTCAGTATGTATTTATAGCACATATTTATCGACAAGCTTTAGGGGCTGATCTATTGAAAGATCTCTGCAATGTATCACATACTTACAACTGCATTCAAAGATTATGCAAATATCCCAAGCCTAGCAACAGTCTAAAGCTGCTATGTCATTTTCTAAAATCAACTTTAAAAGGAACACTTTCTCCTTTCCTCACTCATGAAAGACATAACAAATGCCAAAATTATTTTTGCTCATTACTAAGGAAAAGTTCCTGTCCTCACTCAGCACTAGTATTCGTGATATAAAAACCACTTTGCCTGCAGATCTCAAATCCTTCATGACCATCCAGTGCTATAAACCGGGTAGCGTTAAAATACTGCAATCTGCATTCTCCAGTTTTCCTTTTAGCAGTTGCCACTGAGTAACTTCAGACACTGCACATAACTTTTTTAACATCTACTAAAGCTAATTTAACTTATTGGAGTATTACTCTGAATTTATCTCTCCCCTTCAGCTCTGCATGAGACAAATCAGGGGAAAACACCAAAACTCACAAATTGTCAGGAGTTCTCATCTGAATACATGAAATTAGCCACTTGTTCAAATGCGTTTAACACCTGATCGTTCCCACTGTGAACCTGAGGGCAGATTTTCAAAAAGTCTCAACACTTACACATTTCTTTGCCAGAAGCTACTGCAAGACCAGGCCTCTTGTTTTGATGTTTAAATGAGACCTGACCTCTTGAAAGTTGTTCCCATTTTCAACTAGACATATTTTCTTTTTTTTTTTTTAAACTATGTCAACCTCTGTGTCTAGGGATAAACAGATATTACACAGGGGATAACCAGGCTTACCTCATACCAGTACAAATGCAGAATATTTTTTTGAAACCCTATTATTAAAAATTGTTTAAAAATCGGCCTAATTAAAATTTGCACCTAAGGTTTCTCTCCACATGAAAGACACTCTACGGTAGACACTAATTCAGACTAATCTAGAAGAAGCCATGTAGAAAAGATCTGCTTTTAAAACACCTCACATTCCACTAATAGATACTGTTTCACTTAAAGGCTCTACTTTCAGCTGTTGTACAATTCCTTCAATTGCACCTGATTTCAGTAACTGCATCATAGAAAATTATCAGAGTGGATAAATAATACAAGATAACTCAAGCCCTGTGGCATGATCTATACAGAAATATCATATTACACTTCTTATTAGGTGCTACTTAGGCTTTATTATTAAGAAAGCTTAACTGGCTGTTATGTTTAATGTTTGCATTCATATAATCTCATTATATAACACCTTCAGGTAGCTTTCTTTAGTTGCAGACTAAAACCAAAACAATTTTGTCCCTGTCCTCTTACCACTGCACTTGAATGTATTCTGCAGAAGGCCAAAGAAGTACTACTGCACTGTGGGCAGAGGAACAGTTACTAAAGCATTATCATGTGGGAACAAGTAAGGAATTCAATATCACACCTTCCTGAATCTGTTTCTACAGGGCTTTGTAACACCAATAACCAGTGCTCGTGCAGAGAGTTAAACACAGATGGAAGGAAAATGCTTAAACTAGCAAGGTAAACCTCATAACAAAGAAGTTAGTGCCTAATTCCAAGCTGGGCACGCAGAGAGATTGGTTTAAGGAAAGGAGAAGAGGCACTTCAAACATAGAAGCAGAAAGAGTAGGTCAGAGAAGGCTCCTGCTTTCAAACATCAATTTTTTTTACCAGTTAAAAAAATTATAAGTGGCTTATTACAAAAATGAATTTCTAATAAGAAGTACCAGTACAAATGAGGAATTTTTGTTTGTTTGTTCATAGGTCACCAGATTCTCACTGAAGGCATTCATTATTTGATCATACAGATTTTCTGAGTATACATATTATGGTTGCATGCTCAAGTCATAAGCCAAGTAAAAAAAATTCAAATGTTAGAAAGCCACAGCATCTAGAGCCTTCATGCAATCCTCACACTGTCCCAAGCATTAGGGAATTTTACTGTGAGAAACATTCAAATTCCAGACTGATGAAAATGAAGTTACAGCAGGATGCCATAGACAGCAGTGTCAGTTTGAGAGCCTGGGCAGCCTGACAATAACCGTGGTATTCCCTGCAGGGCTGAGGGGGGCTTGTTTCACTCGTCATTGTATGACTCTTATACTCTGATTTCTTCTCTTTTTACTGCACATCATCTTTATAAAATCACTGTCTCATCCAGAACACATGCTATATACACCAGCTAAATTGTCACATTCTTCATACCATCTATTCTTTTCTCATAATCACTGAATTGTTTTCATAAAGCAGTCTGACTATAAGGTACGGGACTGCAGGGAATCAATACCCAGGCCTGGCAGTACACTACCCTCTTGTCTGACTGATAATAACCTGCACAATTGACACTGTGGGCTTTTAAAGTTTCCCAAATCTCTCCAAAGTGAGGCATTGCCTTCTGAGGTTAAACCTCTAGACACATCATGAGAGCTCTAACACCATATCCTGGTTCTGCAGACTCAATGGTCACTGTTAGCTCTCCAGTCTTTCCAATTTACTTCAAACGACCATTTCCCAAAGATCCAATTTCATGAGCATTAGGTCATGAGACATTTTTTCATTCAAGGATCTCTAACAGTCTAAATACAGACCATGGATTTAGAAAACACCTTGCCCCTCGCAACATCACCTAAGGTGAGTTCTACACAGCTCTTGAGCATTTTCTACAGCATTTATTATACATGCAGTACTATGATCCACTTGTATTTTGGACCTGAGTCATCTCAGTAAGTAACTACTTTGAAATCAAATGAATATATTTCCTCACAGGCTGAAAATATTTTGCACAACCAGGAAAACTGCCTCCTAGATAGACATGTCAGCTGATTTCTCAGGGGGGCTTTTGTCACAGAAGCTCTTCGTTTTCACATGGTAAGAATATTTTGATGTAGTCCAAATCTACATCTTGAGACTGTCTGGCAGACAACGACCTTGCACATTCATTAGTCTTGGAAACTCCATGGAGATCGCTCTTATTTTTTATACATACATATTTAGACTGACAACCATTTCTCAGTTCTACAAGAGTAAAGTGATGGAGGTTTTTTACTATGGTAACAGGTTTCCTTAGCGGTAGAACCCAAGGCACAATATGTTATCCCTGGCCACAGTACCAACAGAAGGTGTTAATGAAGCCCCATACTGAAGCAGGGTTAAAGTTTGGGGGAAATCTGGCTCCTTCTTGTACTCTTTACACAATTACATCTAGATGTAATGAAGGCATGTATCAGATGCTCCTTCCTCACAGCTCTCTCCTAGTGCAGGGTGGCTGCACATACCAGACACGGGCTGGACACCCTGGAGACCAAGGCCAGCATCCACTATAGGGACAAACTGCTTCCGCTGTTCTCTGAGCTACAGCAAAGCACAGCCAGGTGTTAAAGTGAGCTGCAGGATTGGACCCTGCTGAGCAGGACAGTGATTGCTATGTACATTTAGGCCTCCACCACACAGAACTTGGGTGGTTAGAGAAAAACATTTTTATTTTCACTTCCACACCAAGTCCCTTCCAGTCTAAAACACATTTCTGTGCAATGTAACAAAAGGCAACATCTTCTCACTTAAGACTTTCCCAATCTTCTTGGCCCTCTGTGCATGCAGGAGACTGCATTGTGCACTTCTTCATGTTAGGAAGAGGGGATTCTAAATGGCAAAAGTGCCTATCATTTTCTCCCCAGTTTAATGATACATCTGATTAACTGCACTGACCACTGCTAATCAGGTAACTCACTGGACTTGACTGTCTTGGAACATCAAAACTGGATAAAAAGTTTTTTGTGAGTAATGACCAAATACCTCAGCTAAACTGTCAGAAAAGACTACAAAATAGAAAGGTAGGTAATGTTCGATTTGTAGACTAATTTTAGAACATATAAAAATGCATAATGAAAAGAAAGGCACTGTTTTCTACCAATGCTCCCAGACACTTTTATCTCTGTTTTGCATCAACTGGAAGACAACTTTCACATTTTGTGAATATACCCTTTCTAATATTCAGCACAAGATGCTCAGAATCCAACCAGCTGAACTGCACCAAGGCCCAGGAGCTGACACAGACTTCTAATCAGGGACCTGGGTGCACACAGAGTCCCATGAGACAAGCAGCTAAAACACCTATTTGTGCCCCACAATGTGCTGATGCACTGGAAGGCAAATGTGATCCAGAAACGGCAGGTATTTTGAAGCAAAAAGGTTCTTGCCCACTGATCTTTGCTAAAGTCATTTAAATATAAAGCTCCACAAAGCAAAAGATCAACCACAAGAAGTTTCACAGGAAGAACACAGGAAACTTTTTTAAAACAAAGGTTAAATGATTAACTCTAACCTTGACATTTCAATCCAGGTAATGCCTTTTTTTTAATTATTTTTTTATTTTACAACCTAAATACTTGGGGGAAAAAAAGAACACAAAAATGCAATTTTTTAATACAAAAATTGAAAACCAGCTGAAGTTCAACGCACCAGCCACTCCTATCACCACCACCATCTCCCACTCCTGCCTCCCCACTTCCCTCAAGACAGGACTCAGGTCCAGCCCTCTGGTTCTGACTCACACTTACCATCACCCTGAGCAGGAGATCCCAGGTCTCAGCTGCAGCTAAATAACCAGTGCCCTCACCTGAGACTTCATAAACCCATGTTCAACTTCACCCCACAAGACAGTCACTTTTCCCAAGGGTCTGAAAGCCAAAAAAATTTGGCAACTGATTGGCCTCTATAAGCACCAGTTGGGGTAAGCGTCAGCTGGGAACTTCTTGCTTCAGTTCTTTGCCATGAAAAGTCTGAGATCTCAAGGGCAAGTTATACAAAGCCTCCAGCATAAAGCTCTCCTGTACACCTTGGGTATGTGCCAGCTAAGATGGGGACTGAATCTGTCAAACACAATCCCAAACTTCCATCACTCAGAAACCCTAACCAGCAGTGATAGGCTTTCTCCTTCACCAAGAATGCCAGTGTTTGTTTAGAGTGCAGTGAGTGCCACTATAAGCACAATGCTTTATGCCACTTACACAAATTAGGAGAGACTAAACTTTTGTTATCTTCAGGTCAATTGGATTTAGCTGGGAAACTCCATTTCTGATCTCTGCACATTTGACAGAAGGCAAGGAGTCACATGGATAATTTATACAGATAAATGAATGATAGCAAGGTCTAACTTCATTTGTGTGGTCATTTGCTTATTTCTTTTATTTGTGTTCTTCCTGAAGTACTTGCATGAAGTATGCAATTGCATTCTGTTGGAGTGGTTAATACAGCATGAAGAGAAATGCATACTTGTCATGTCATTTCAGGCCCTGCACAGCAGAATCACATGTTAAAGTGGCTTTGGCTACTGACAGTGAAACAGTGCAGATGCTATAAAAAGCAAATGTCCAGAAATCTGAATTCCTATAAACTACTTCTAATGTAAATAACTGTCCATGTATCCCTTGTGCAGTGCAGGATTGGCCCTCTTCTATTACAAAGTATGATACAACAGGGGTTTGCAGCCATCTGTCACAGTTGCACTGAAAGGGTAAGGGTGAAGGTTTTTTGGGACAAAATTTTGGGGCCATCTTGTGAACATTTGTTATCCCCCAATTGTTCCCCTATCAGAGTTCAATTTTGTACTTGTGTAAGCAACATCTTCACTGAAGGTAAATACAGTATTGAATCTATCATATTAGCTAGCTTGACTTGTCTAGGCCAGTGTTTCTTCCATATCTGTCACTGACACCACACCAATCTCTCTAAAGCTTTTAAAATCTTTTGCAGAGATACACAAAACCAAATTCCTATAAGAAAATATTCTTCAGAATATTGTCATATTCATTGGCTTTTGTGCTGAAGCACGAGGATTTAAATTCTTTATAATTTCTTAATCCTATCAAGTATACTTGTGCATTTTCTAATTATCTGTATAGAGTCTAATCCTTACCAAAAAAGGGGAAAAGAAAAAATCCTACTAAGATTCTAAGCACCCAATATGTTAACTCTGATTCCACAAAGTTCTTGCTGGTTTTTGGTTTTAAGCCTTGACGCTGCCTCCTATGGAGTTGAAATAAAGTCCCTCTTGCTCTCTCTTTGCATCACCGTTTTCCCTCCTCCAATTATGATTTTTTTTAATAACAGCTCCAAATCTCTGCTCTTTTCCACATCTTTAATCAGCTTTCACTTCCCTTTGAATACTTAAGTGTGTGTTGTATATATCTTCACTAAACACAGTCACCAGAAAGGAGAATGAAAAACCATGGCATTCCTAACACATTCCCACTGATCTCTCTCCAGTGACACTTGGGCCCTTTCTTCCATAAACCCCCATGCAGCTGTGAAATCCCTTATTTTCCCATGAGCACACCTTTGCCAGTCTCAGCAGGGAGTTGCAGCTGCCATTACAATGCCCACTGGCCTACTCGTGTTGGGGTCACTGACTTACTGCCTTCCCTAGCCTGGATGGGTGTCACCCACACATAACTGTTCTTCCCAAATCCAGATTAGGGATGAGAATGTTGAACAGTATTTCTAGTATAGAACTCATGGGTCCTTAGCTTTAGCTTTTTGCTGTGCTAACCATTCGTATTCACCTACCTCCATAGAGCTTTTCAATTACAAAAACTTCCCACCTCCACTCTCTCCTGAACTGCTTAGATATTCTGCTGGCTTCTGTGAGCATTTGCCAGAGCATGATTTTTCCATATGGTAACCCATTGACCTATAATAGTTTTGTCTGAACATTCTGAAAAAAAAAGTATACCTTAGAGCAAGTGTTTCCATCTTTGGTGAAGATCACATTGTCTTATAACCCTGTGTTTAATTGGGTATTGCTTTGGGAAATCATGTTGCAGCTTCAGCAAAAGCCACAAGCTGTCTCGTAGGATCTGAAAGATATTGTAGCTGTCCTATTTTAATGAAATTGCACTTGCAGTGTTGCAGCAAAACATCTCATACATCTCATTCCAGCCCCTTGAAGAGATAATAAACAAAACCAAAAGAATAGTGAGCTGATTCTAAAGCTACCCCTGGGTTTTTTAAGATTCAGTAATACCAAATCTTGCCATGTCTGGAAAGACATGAAAAGCCGAACCAACACAACCTGCAAATGGACTTTACATTTTGTCTACACTGTGCAGTTCACAGCTGCATGAGCTACTGGTACATGAGCTAGGTCATTTTGAAGTCACACAGAAGGTTTTTCTGTGCTACAGTGCACTGAGCAGGGCAGACAAGCTCGTAAGTGGCACATCTCACAAATGCAAAGTAGGGCAGAAGGTCTGACAGTCTGGGTAAGTCCCACGTTTCTGATGCACTCAGTGCAGTTGTTATACTACAGTGGTTTCCTCCATCAAAAATCTTGCAAAATATGATTGAAATCAAGATTCAACAGGGATGCAGAACCCACCCTAGAAGCCTACACCGCTTCCTAAGGAAACGATACCACAAAAAAGGAATGATCCGGTGTTGAATTAGATCTAGTTTGCAGTTACCCTTGCTCTGGAATTCACAGGCTGAACACATGAGCTAAAAATCCCTCCAAAATATTTCAAAATCCTGTACAGAACTTTTCAACAAGGTTTTCACCCCATTATACAGCTGATATGGAAGGTGACATTATTCACCCCAGCACAGATTTCTCTTTATGCAAATCACATAGGATTTACTACTTAAAAGTGGAAATGAGGGCTTCCTTCTCATGGCTGAGATGTAAAAAATTACCACATGCTGCTTATTGTCAGCAGCAAATCCTTATGACTCATTTCTTTGTCCTCATAAGACACTTTAAATGGAAACAAAATTTCAAGATGTACAGATAACCCTTTTAACAGGGTGAATAATTTATTATACGTTTACAGTGTTGTTACTGGTTTTAGAGGAACCTTTACCATATATTTCACTTGGATCATGACTGTACCGAATTTTCGGTTTGGAATATTTGTTGTAGTTCAGTGAAACACATGCAGATATATGCATGTCACATAGCTCAGTATTCTACCCCAATACACTACTGAAGAACACCAAGTACTTAAACTGCATTTCTAAGAATAGATTTCAAGGAGATAAAAAACAAAAAATAACAAAAAACAACCAAAAATATTTTTTTCTGAACCCAAGAGCAGATTCACAGTCAGATTTTTCACTTACTGCCTCCACAAGCATCAATTAAAATCACTGGGTTCACGTACACCACTGGATAAATTAACAAGCAAATAATGGATAGAGAGCCTTGCTACTGCATCAAGTGTTCCTTTGAAGAGGAGCCTCAGAGTCTGCGGTGCTGATTCTGCTCTGTTTGATCTACCACACACTAGCTTGCACAAAAATATTCGCTTACCCCTGACAAAACACTCTTCTGTTTGCATTATCTTTGCTGGACTGTCATAATGCCCTCTCCACTTTGGAACCTCTGAGAGCACAGAGCAGAAATTCAGACTCAATTTATCTTACAGCAGTGGAAACAGGTCTACTATTCAGAGCTGGAATGAGACACCAAACCGGAATGAAAACAGGACTTTGTATTCAAATATTTATATATGTATGTGTGCACATACGTGTACATTTTCAAGTCAACTGACTGGCATAATGCTCTTCTGTGACCCCTAATAATTGACTTATTCTTTGTGGGCTGTGCACTCAGCCACAATCCAGCTATGAATATCCAAGAGAAACAATGGCACTGTCAACAATTACCAACAAAGAAACTAAACTAAGTCCAACAAACCCTGCTAATCCCTCTTTGACACAGAGGAAATACCATGGCTAAATAGTGCCATTTTTACTTTTTTAAATTAGAAAAATAAAATAGTATTTGCCTCTTAGATCTTACAACTAAAAACTAAAAGACAAGCACTACAGAAAAGCCACACTCAGTGAACACAGACATTACTATGTTAAAAGGCAATAAGAAACCACCTATCCCAATATTACCTTCCCTTTTTTCCCCTTAGTGAATTAACATGAAGCAGAGCATGTATTGTGTGACCCTCCTGTCTGTACACTGACAGTGGTTCCAGCAGCTCAACAGAATTAACCTGAGTTAGAGCTGGCTTCCAATCCACTTATTGGATTGGGTGTAGCCTACAAAAGAATTATTTTTGATGAAAATTCTTGAATTTTACGTCCTTTATAATTTATTGTCCTTCATACTGTGTGGTAGCAAGCTCTGCAATTTAACTGTGCTTTCCATGAAAAAGGACTTATTTTAAAACATCTATTTCTGCTGGACACCCTTTAGATCCCATATTACAACATGCAGGTAACTCTTACTCCCTACCCTTATTTCTCCCCCATCCACATTTTTATATTCTACTATTACACTATTATCATATCTTTTCATGCAGCAATCCTAATCTATTGTGTTTCTCCTCCTGTACAGGCAGCTCCACATCTTTAACCATTCTTCTTGTCTTTCTCCTAGATTTTATCAGTTTTACTGTGACCTTTAAGAGACAGGATCATCAGATCTGCACACAGAAACTGAGACACAGAAGTACACTTGAAAAACAAGGTTGATTTGTTCTCCATTCCTTTCCTAAAAATCCCTAAGATTTATCTGTCGTTTCTTACTGTCACCAATAATCCTAGTAGTGGTTTTTGAGCAATATCCACAATAGACACAACATCTCTTTCCTGAATGGCAATAACAGTTTTCAAATTTACTATTGTGTACGTGAACACATATATATTCTGTGTGGAAGCACACACGTAGCATCTTGCAGCAGAAAATGTTTCTTGACAGCCCCACAATGCTAAGAAAACAAAATGCCCAGAAAAAAAAAAAAAAAAAC
Source organism: Coloeus monedula (assembly GCF_965178545.1). Classification (NCBI taxonomy): domain Eukaryota; kingdom Metazoa; phylum Chordata; class Aves; order Passeriformes; family Corvidae; genus Coloeus; species Coloeus monedula. The sequence continues at coordinate 8,898,281 of NC_138788.1, forward strand.
AACAGTCATACCAGATCAAAATAATTACTGAACTAGATGCATCTTCCCATTGCTATGCCCACTTCCCCACAAATTATTATTATCTATAAAAAGCAGACAGCCTGAAAAACAGGAGGACACACATTTGGTAATTGGACAGTGTCCAAACTAAAGTCAAGCGCAGGTATGTCCTCACCAGCTAACACGCAGATCACCATCACATGCTCTTCCCACTACACAACACGTGTTGCAGGGGGTTGTCATGTAGCCAGGAATCTGTCACTGCTCTCAGACTGCTCAAACAAACAGCCCCTCAGCTCAGGGGTAAATAAGTTGCTCTGTCGGTCATTATGAAGCCCACCCAGCACAGGGACTGCAGGACTAATGCACAGCCTGATGCAGAGTACCCCCAGCCCACTGGAAGTGGCTGTGTAGCACAAGAGATTTTGACCTTGAGGTCCCTGCAGGGCAGTGTGGGGAGCAGCTGGGCGTGGGTTGTCACACCGACCTTCTGGCTGGTGCCCTGCGGGGCAATGCGTGGGTGTGCCCCCAGCCACACTCCCACCTGAGTGCAGGATTCTTTTCTGCCATCTTCACACACACCTTTAATACATCCACCTGTACCAGGGGGGAAACTGGAGCTCACAGGACAACAGGGATGAACACATCTAATAAAAACCACTAAATACATACACCACAGAGAGCAGGCATGAATGTGTTTGTTAGGAAAGAAGAATATATATCCTGTAGAAAGCAGAACAGTCAAATTCTGTTTCTAGTAACTGCAAATAAATATGACTGTGTTCCTTCAGAAAAGTCTTTCTGCGCTACATGTAAATTCATATTTTTCAGAAAATATCAAGAACATCTTTACCTGCCTCAGTGAAATCAAAGAGCGTATTATGAAGCACCAGAAAGTATTTCCTTGCCAGGTTTTCTATTTGTGTTTTCTGATTGTCTGGGTGTTCTTTTCATTTGCACCCAACTGAGCACTGCTACATCACCAGCTCCTTTGTTCTGGTCTGCTCATCTGCTGCAATAACTTTTTTGTTTTCCAGTTGGTAATTCCATCTTCTAGCATACATCATCCTGTTTGGGTACTTTATTCAATTTTATGAAGTTGCCACTGCAAATTATTTGCACAAATGGAGAGTGATTTCTTTTTACATTAGCCCTCCCCTGTTCCAGACTTGCTCCAGCAATGCATTGGGCAATGCTGGAGTAAATGCTGGAAAGGAATAGCATAACTACAAACTGAAATAACTGAACTCAGGTGCTGAAGGAGAACCACACAGTTGCAAAAGTAATACTCATTTCATAAGGCATAGGAAACCAAGACAGCTTTTCTTAATTCCAATCACCTCGGAAAAATATTTCCTTAAACTCTTTAATGATCTGTACATGCAGCATAAATCCTCCTTTAGCCACAGTTAATTTAAAGGAGAGAAAAGAAGAGTGAGAAGCTTCATGTTGTTTCAAATAAGTGAAAAATTTCACTGCAGCAGCAAATAACAAGAGTCTGTTCCTAACATCAGAAAGATGCACAATGCTAACAGGATCTGAAGAATGAGCTATATGTAATCTTGTTGTCTTCAATTTCTGCTCATCAATTGAAGCACTCCTATTAAATGGCCTTTATATGTTCCCTAATTCAAAAAATGCCAAGAAGTTAATTTAATCCTCAAAGCAGATATTCTCAGAAGTGTGTCTGGTGCTGTAAACAGATAATAGAAAAAGCAGCTTAAAATCAGAAACAGAAAATTTCAGGTTTTTTCCATAACATTAACTTCCTGCACTTGACTACATCTCTTTTGCACATCTTACGCATTTTCCAAGCACCACAAAAATTCATTTTCTAGCACAGCTGGAGGCCTGGCAGATAAAAAGTATCCCAAGCCAACTTTTAACCTTAACCGTGTATCATCCTTGGTTTTAGGAGTTTAAAATACTTTACTTATAGAAACACTTCATTTGTTTCAGAAGCCTGAATTGCTCCACATTAAAAAGATTAGGAAAGCTAAACTCTCAGTCTGAGCACCATGATCTGTATATATACATTTATTTTTCCCTATTAAAATAACATTTCAAGAGCACTTGGCTCAACCCACTTGTTGCCCATCAGTGGCCAGCCTGATTCATATCACAAACTGATGATATCCCTGTACTTATTTCAATGCTGTTTCAAACAGGGTAAGATGGCAGGCAGAATGGAAACAGCCTCTCTCTTTCAGGGGCTTCCTTTGTCAGAGGTATCTTACCGACAACAGGCTGAGGCTTTATTGCTCTGTTGCTCACAGGAGACACCTGCCCAGAGAGTTACAACACATCCAACTGCAGGAAAAAGCAGGACAGCAGGACCTGGAGGAGCAGCAGGTAGATAGGGACAGGCTGAACTATGGCTCCTATGCAGGGAGGGATGAAGACTGCATAGGTGATGCCCACAGGACACAGGGGTCACAAAGATTCCAGATGCTGTGCAATAAAACACCCTCATGCACAGCTCTGCGGGACTGCACTTGAGAAAACACACAGCTGCATTTTCAACTGATTGTGTGTCTTTGGACATATGTAGCAATCTGTCTCATATCAGTATTTAGAAAGTTTATTCACAAAATCATTCATTTTTAAATCCTGATGATGTTAATCCTAGTCCGTGGTTTTCCTTCTTTGCAAGAAGGCTTTCCAGTGGAGGGATGGGAGACTGGAAATTCCACAGATGGCAGCACAGCAAGCGTCACCATCTCCTTTCTCCACCTTCTCTAACAGGCTGAGCAGTCCTTGAGGGCCCTGCAAGAACCTAGGGACAGTTGACTAAAAATTAGTCATGCAAGATTTTTTTCTTAATTTAGGGAAATGGTATGGAAGTGACAGCATCAATTACAAGATGAATGCACTGTTGAGTGCTCTACAGTGAACAGGAGTGGAATCATATTATTGAATAAATCAGAATCATTACAAGAAACACACTGAAAACCAGATTAAATTTGTTTGGCTTGAAAAATCTTTCATTTCAATATTTGAAAGTTTTTAATATCTGGAATAAGTCTTGCATGAATAATATTTAAAATATATTTAAATCATTTTTTATGATTACACATCATGAACAATATTTGATAATGCTTACATATTACATATTTTAAATTACTGTTTTAAAATATACATGTAATAAAGTTGAGGGTGTTGGGTTTTTTCCCCAAAAGAGAAGTCATTATCCCTCTGCTACTGGGCATACTTAAGACCAAAAAAACTAAAATGAGGGTGTAATGTATCTTGAGGAATAAGTCTTCTTGATTCTCAGTCATTCCAATTGCAAGACTTCACTGCCTGCTGCAGAGCAGAAATCATCTTATGATCGAATCCATAATGTATACCTGTGCAAATAAAAATTTACAGCAACATTTCCAGAAACTTCTAGCTTTAGGTGTGCAGTTAGATCCACCACATAAAGCAGGTGATATTCAGACAGGAGGTCATCTGCATGTTTTTAAAATGAGATTTTTGCACGCCAAGTCTGAAAGCAACAGTCAGGTGCAGTAAAGGGCAGGTGCACTAAAGGCCTCTAGTGATATTCCCAGCTCACTGCAGCTCACAAATGTCCTCAGAGGAATGCTCTGGGCAGCAGCAGCTATCCCAGAACAGCATGTGCAGCCCCAGGGTTAGACAGGGCTGTTATCAATGCAGAGCTGGCACAAGCACACCCCTCTCTCTTCCTGCGCTCTCCACAGCGATGGCACAATTCAGCCCACCTCTTTTCCAACCAAAAATACAAGTTTTAGCCATGATACCAGGCAAAAATTTGATCAGATCTAGGGAAAGGGCACATGCTATTGTTCTCAGCCTTTAAAACATAAAACACCTGGCAGAAAAATCTTTAAAATTACACTTGGGTGGCAGGGGTGAAACTCTGGCTGTTGAAGGCAACTGGTCAGAAGAAATGGCCAGCAAGAAACTAATGATATTATTACATAAAGATCATGGTATACCCTTCCAGACTTCACAATAACAATCTTGAACTCAATAATATTTATATATGCCAAAATAAGCTACATTAAAGTTACCACCATGCCAATATGGCAGCTGCCACTGACCACTTGGAAAAATCAAATAGAGACAATGATAATATAAAAACAATGATAATAATACTTCACCCTTTAAACACCTGACATCTTCCTTTCACTAGCTAGAAATTACAATGAAGTTTCATATTTTTAAGGCCAGTAGATTTCACTACAGCCATTAAGTCTGAGGTTCTGTACCATATTGCTATGAAATTTTATCAAATGACCCTCACATCAAGTCTAGAGCTGCTTCAATTCAGCACATGCTCAGCTTCAGTGATCCAACATTTTATCACTCTTACTGTTTCAGAATCTGTGGTTTGTTCCAGCCTCAGTTTTCCCCAACTTCAGTTTCTCTGTTTTGTAAGGACTTCTACATGAGTATGGAGCAACTTACTACCAGAAATATTGTCTCAGAGTCATTACAGAAAGATTGTCAAACTTTCTTTTTCTGAACTAGGCGAACCTTTTTTAAGTTCTTGGAGCACCAGAAACAGATGTCAGCTCAGCCTTGTAGTTCTCAACACAGTGACTTTCTCATATCATCCATAAAGCCCACACAACTAAGAAAAGTTGTATTTTAAGACTGCTTACTCTAACAGTGGTACTACTGCTATTAATCAATATTCTGCACTCATATCTGCCACAAATCCTTAAAAGCTTGTGTTTAGAAGCCACAGAAGATAATGACTCATTGTTTACTATGTCAAAATAAACCTCTGTTATGCAAGTATGATACACACCCTGCATTCCTAGAAACATGAGTTTCTGGCACTTAATATGATTACAAAACAGAAATGCTCTTTGCAATAACAGTAAATACTTAAGTATCAGCCCAAGTTACAAATCTTTAGTCAGCATCATTGTAGACATTTCCCGTGTAATTTACCTGAAAACTAAGTTGGTTACTCCTTAATGATTCCTCCTCCTCCTCCTCTTTACTGAGATATTAGAAATTATTTATGTTCAAAGAAACTAGAGTTGGTTCATAGCCTCAGAAGATAAAAATCCTAAGCAGGGTGTTAGGTTCAGGTAGGTATCTGAATTACTGAAAACATAAGTCACCATTTTCCCATTCTATACCTGCATTTATGCGTATCCAGACTTCAAATACTGATTCCCTTCATCTTAGAGTAACAGCAGCATCCATCAGTTAGACGGAAACCATGTGAGTGAGAGAAATGCCAAGCTTAGCTTGCCCATAGTTCAGAAGGGACATGAAGAGAAATTCTCATCCACAGGATGATCAAAGACCTCCAAACCCTCAGAGGTAAGGTTACATGTTCCTCAAATCACTGCTCAGCAGGTCTGCCTACACTAATTAGGATACAACACCAGAAAAGGTCAACTTCATAAAATACCCAGAGAATTAATACACAGTGACCTTGCCATTTCCTTTGATGTGATTACATGCACACTGCCAGAGGAAGACTTCATGGGTTGCATTTTATGCACATCCATTTTTTTCAAACAGCTCTTATAGAAACAGTTTTAATCTCAAGATGTATCTATTCAGACAAATAGCTTAAAAATTAACTTGAGTTACTGGGACTGGGGTTTTATGTTTTATTTTAATAACAGTTTTCTTGTTTCTATTTTTTTTTTCCACTCACATGCTTCATAGTGACAAACTGGTCAAGGGGATTTAAATAAGTTTTACAAACAGCATTTTAATCTTTGAAGTCTCACTTTCATGGATAGCATTACTTTTCTTCCGAGCAGTGGTCTGCTAGGTGATAAATCCTGCAAGAACTCTTGAGCAGACTCTTTGGAGAGTATAACTACACCTCTCTTGTGTATTTTAGGGATGCAGGGTGTGGTTTTTTGTGGGAGTTGATTGCTTTTTTACCTAACAAAGAGAAGCCCCACAGAAAAGCATTTTCAACCTTCAATTAATCCGAGTTAACTAGAAAAGGAAAAATCTATTTCCTGAGGTCCACTGTTTTGTTCTGAATTTTGTTATGCATTATTCTTCCCTTCAGCCATGATTCAGATTATGTGTTTCAACATTCATTTTCCTATTTTTCATCCTCTTTCTAATAATTCTCAATAGTCTTTTGCATTATTTAACTATTTTCCTCTATATTGCAGATATTCATGGTTCAGTACCTCCACAGAATTTAGTTTACATACTTCATTTTCTGTGCTACTAACAAAGATATTAAACATTAGAACACATACAGCATTATTCCCCAGGCTTTTTCAGAGGCTTTTTCAAAGGTTCCAGCTTCATCCATTCAAAATTATTCTTCATTTACACTTGCCCTGCCAACTCTTACATCATATGGCAGTATCTCCATCACAGTAAATTTGAACCAATATTTTCAAGTAAGATTTCATGAAGCAGATTATCACGAAGCCTTATTAATGCTTTACTTAAGTCCAAATCCATTACATTTTTTGAATTCCCTTAATTCAGCAGATTTGTAACTCTATCAGAAAGGTCATCAAGTCTGATATGCCTTTCACACCATACTTTTAACTTCCCCATTTTCTAGCCAAAACACATTCATCACACTGTGCTTGCAAAATACAGAACCACCACACATGCAAAGCTGAAAAGAAATAGCTTTGTGGGTTTAGAGGTGGAGCAAACATTACCATGTGAGCAGAGGCTGAATTTGTTTAACTCTCATCTCCCATGTAAGAAAATTGACCTCTCATTGTGATTCAGCACAAACACAAATCAATCTAGGGCAATTAAGTTGCCTTTGATACAATTTGAGCAACTGTCTATAGCTCCAAAATCCAAATCAGAGTTGTATGCAATCAGCATCAATACCCACTTGGCTCTGCATCATGTTAATTCTAGACAATAAATGTGTCCTTAAATCAACAAACACACAGAATGTAGGGGTTTTTCCTTCCGAAGCCAGACACGATGGCTGCTTCTGAGGTCAAGCTGTGAAATCTGTGGAAGCAAGACAAATTATGGATGGCTGTTCTCATCTGCTGGCTTCCCTCATACTTGGCTCTGAAATGCATGTTATAATGGCTGGGGAATCACCCTCAGACAGCTTGCACCTGGAGGCTCCTGTATCCATTCAAATATAGAAATATATGCAATTACTTTTCAGGATGTATTTTGCACTGTAAAAGCAACAGGTACAGCGACTGGACAAAGACACTGGCTGGCTGCTACTACACAGGACCTTCATCAATATATACCCCCTTCTTTCTCAATCACACCAGGATTTTAAAATATTTAAGAGTAGCTGCATAATGAACACAAGCCAAAGATAATTGTTTCCTGAAAGCAACCAGCTTTCCATAAAAGCAAACCAAACCAGGCTTCAAGTCCCTCTAAGTGAAGTGAATCCCCAGATAGGCAGATTACAAGGTATGCATTACTGGCTCTTTGTGGCAATAAAAATAAAAAAGAAAAATTTTCTATGAGAATACAGTAGCCTTTGTCCAGAGCACTCTGGGTTCTCTGTCCCATTCTGCCCGAGCTGCTTTCTTTTTGATCTCTATATTCAAGTGCCCTTAGCGAGAGAATCATCTCAGACCCACCCGTGGGACATCACTCCCTTGTGAGAAGTTCATGCTCAAAGAAATGCAAAGCACATTGTGATGTGTCGGCTCCTCCCTGCAGCACAATCAGATTTGCACAAGAATAAAAATAACATTCTCACTGGTCTTTAACATAGATTCCTCCTAAAGAACGGACAACAACCCCTGCCCAAGGGCAGCACAACCAGACCAAGATAATAACCTATTATAGGATATTCTTTTGCCTTTACTGCTGGGAATCCTTTGGGAATTTCTCTTGCCATGCTGCTCGGTGGGAGTCACTTGTCCTCTCTGAAGAGCCACTACTACACTGCCACAGAGAGAGGTGAGCCACTCCTTGGGGCACCCTGGGCTGTGTGGCTGGGACAGAGCCTCGTACAAGTGCCACCACTCCACCTGATTGAGGCCTCCTGGACAGCACACTCCGCTCAGTGCAAGCATTCCTGCACTCAGATCCTGTCCCACTTGAGCAGAGGGGCAGAATCCAAAGCAGGATGTCAGACTTCATTCATCCTCACCAGCAACAGGCTAAACTTGACACCACCAGCAGCCTTTTTCTCTGAGAGCTCCAACACAACACACCAACTCTGCAATGCTCATGCACCAGGGTTCAGCACAAGGTTCCTGGCATTCAGAAGGGCCTTTCATTGACTACTTCCAATTAAACATCCAAAGCTCTTTTCAAACTAGATCTGTCTCAAGGATACAATTCCATTTATCTGCTTTTAAAACACTCACCAACAATACCTTTACATTTTCAAAGTACAGATGATTAAGGAAGAAAACAACAAAACGTATTTCATAGACTTGGCATTGGTATGCAGATTGACTAGAGAGGTAGATTTAGCAACAAAAAAATCTTTGTAAACATACTACCAGTCATAAAAATAAAAACATGTTGAAATAATGCACTATCTGTATTCAGCCAGATTAGTAATATTACAATTAAGGGACTTACAACAAATACAGTTTAACAAACAATGAGAATCCCTATTAAAAGTATACTCAAAACAATTATTTTCAAAAGCTTTAGCTTCAGCAGCTGCACAGGGCAATCCACATCAGCTAGCTATTGCCAAGCACTTTTGAAAGGTTCAGTATTCAACCAAGGACAAGCTGAATTAGCTTAAGTCAGAACCATCAGTGGCTAAAGAGAGAAACAGGCTGTATCCAAAATGAACTGTTGTCTAGCTAACTTATATAAAAAAAGCTGTATTTTAAAAAACAAAACAAGGAAAAACAAGGTTTATCCATTGAAAAGCACGCATTTCCTGCAGAGATACAGCACAGATAGTTAAAAAGACAAAAACAACGGGATGCTGATCAATGCTGTGGTACCCAGCAGAGCAGTAGCAAAGAAGTACAAGCCTCCATCATCTCAGTCTTAATCACAGTTTGGTACAAGTTGGACTGAGCCAGCCTAACACCTCCTCACTGGCACACGGCCACTTCTGTGAATGGAGCTGTTGATCTCATTACAGTTTCTAGTAAATTATGGTAGACACATCAATAGCTATCAGCACTACTGTGACATTCTGAAAGGAAGTTAAGGGTTGGAAAGCTCTGGCCCCCAAGCAGCCCTTTTTCCCCCAGAAGAGTTCCCATCACATCAAAGTTGGTAAATACTGCTAGATGGGGTAATAGTGACAGACACTGACAGACTCAATTCTGTTTTGATGGCAATCCAAAATCTCTATCAGGAAATTAATTCATGCTAAAGAAATAAATCTACTCTCTTTAAGAGGTCACTTTATAATTAATTATACTCCAGCTTTTAAAACATTTTGCAGACTACAGTTCTCTCTAACATAATTATCTCACGGGCTGCTTTTTATGGTAAATCCGAATTGAGAACTCTAGTCTGGAATTCCAGGAGTGAGATTGCTTTAATATGAAGCTTCAGTAGGTGTTTATAACAAATATTGGAAAAGCAGGTAATAAAATATTACACAGCCTTGAGACAAAAGTTAATGAGACAATAAACAGCAAGAAATTAAGAAGCTGGCATGTATTCTGTTCCAGAAGCAGAAATGACACAATCAGTTGTCTCTGAACGCTACCTTTCATACTGACTGTAATGTTCCAGACCTTGTTCAGACATCTGAATTATCACACCTGGTTTCCCACAGCAGAGCTCCTCAGTGCCATTACATGGCCCTCTCCAGCCCAGCAGCACCAAGTTCTTCCATACGCAGCTCCCTGCACCCAGTGCAGCCCCCCTTGTACCTCCAGCACCATCCTAACAACCCCAGGTGACACAGTCACCACCACTGCCACTGTCTCACACCACGGTGACACACTCACCACCACTGTCACTGTCTCACACCACGGTGACACACTCACCATCACCACTGTCCCACAGCACGGTGACACACTCACCATCACCACTGTCCCACAGCACAGTGACACACTCACCATCACCACTGTCACAGCACAGTGACACACTCACCATCACCACTGTCCCACAGCACAGTGACACACTCACCATCACCACTGTCCCACAGCACAGTGACACACTCACCATCACCACTGTCCCACAGCACTGTGGAAGGCACTGTCCGTCTCCTCAGGGAATATGGGGGCATTTCCCTTTGCAGAGGGCTGCGTGTACAGCTCATGGAGAGATTTATCCACACCTGAGCCCTGCTCAGAACTGGACATACACCATGGGAGAGTGGTACCAGCTCACCTGGAAAGGGTGCTAAAAACCAAGCAACAGGTCCTTCCACAGAACAGTTTGATCCTCCCCATCAAAGACATTCTCACTCCTCCATCACTCTCTTTTGTCTTCACCTCTGCAACCTGAGTGGGGGTTTGGTCATCTTTTTTTCACCCACTTTCTCCTTCAGTATTTGCTCCCTAACTCATTCCTCTTGGCCAAATTCTCACTTTTTTTTTTCCTCTCCTCAAAAAGGTTATTTTACTCCCCTTTCCCCTGGAATAATCTGAAATGTTCCTTTTTCTCAGAGATGCACAGCTCAAAGCAATTAGCAATCACTCAAGACTTGAACAAGAGTTCAACTTAAATCTTTGAGAAATTCAAGACAGGTTGTCTTTCACTGGAATTCCATATCTCCTTCACATTATGTTAAAAGGTCCTCCCCTGTTTTGCAGGTACAAGTAAATTGGAAATAAGACTGAAAATATATTTTTCATTCTATATGAAATCCTGACACTTGAGATCATATTTTCTAAATCAGCACAAAAGACTAAAGGTCTAAGACTGCTAAATCATATTCATTTCACAGCATTACACAACGGTAGAGTAAAATGGTAAATCAAAATCTCAAACATGAAATATTAGCTAAATTATTCTCAAAAATGTACATCATAAAAATAAGCAAAAACAATGTAACATAAATCATAAAAATAAATCATAAATATATTCAGAAGTAAAATTTAAAGATTTTTTTTCATCAAAATGAAAATGTTCCCACTATGGATTTTTAGTAGAACTGCCTTTATCTTCCACCCCAGTTTTGCAGGCCAAAAGGCACTGCACAGTTTTGAAAAGCTTTGTGGGTCTATCCAGATTTTAGGGTACTCTAAGGCACCCACAGCATTACAGTCACTACACGTGGAAGATGAGTGTCCTTCACCCCAGCCAAATTAGACCTCTTCAGCATACACCTCACCCAGTAGGGCTCTGCATGTCCCAACTGATTTTCTGAATTTGAATTCAACATCTATTGCAGATGTAAATGAGTTGCTAGCCACATTACAAGTCTCACTAAAGATTTAAAGAAAAAGAAAAAGTTTTGTAAGTTATTTCTATCGATAATGGAAAAATTTTCAGTGACGGTAATAGCAATGTAAACATCTAAATAGCATGTAAATAGCAAGAACATCTTGGCAGTGCCCAACCCACACTCAAACACTATTTAGTAATATAGCAATTAATAATAAGTGCCATTTGTTTAGTATTAATTCACACCGGCAGCCTACAGGATCAGACCACCCCCGAGTTATTTTTGTGAGCAGTATTTAACCTGTACTTACCTAACCATTTAAATAAATATGGCAGCCAGGTTTTAAATGATGAACCACAAGTACAAGACTACATTATTTTAAAAAGGCAATTTAGAACTACTTATATTATTATTAGAAATCCCACTGATTCTGGAAAAAAAAAACCAGCTGCAATACGGAATCCATGGTTTCAAAATGTAATTTCAGAAAAATACTAACTACAATCTGAATCTAATTTTATTTTCTATATTCAAATTTGGATGAATAGATGCTATGAGTATTGTCTATTAAAAAGCCCATACAACAGTTTTCTATATATCTCATTTGCAATTCTTCTCTATTGAACATTTCTAGCACTGCAGCTGCAAAGGCTGCTGTATCTGCCTGGCTTTCTGACCATTTGCAGTTACACACAAAAATATGTGGGCTGCTCAATTCCTTCAGTTATATTCCTGCTACATTATGGACACTTGTGCTCAGTCCCCCACTCCCTTTCTCTCTGTTGGGGCATTAGGTTATGTAATAGGCTGTGATATAACACAGTAATATGAAATATAACCAGATACAACAGAAAAAAAAGGTCTTACCAATTTCCAGTGGTGCAAAGCATATTCTCTGGATGATTGTTCTGTCAGCACGTGCCCATCGGTTACAATATGTTTGATAAAAATACACAAACGTTTCATATAAGATGTTTCATTAACACAACTATAATCTCTTCTGCTCTGCTTCTTTAATCCCTGAAGATCTTTTTTAATAAGCCTCCCCCACAGAAACTGATTAAAATCCACATTTTTCATATCTTCTGAATACAAGAAATAGCACAAAGAGTAGTTCATATCCAGTGTTAGTAATTATGCTGAAAGTGCATTTTAACAGACTGTTTCAAACAGACTGTTTGATTTTTTATTTCTGGATATCCATGAATGAGCATAGTAGGCCATTAAATGACTACTTCAGCATCAACAGGATATCACAGGTATATAATTCACTGGATGATAATTCTAGTATGGGAAAGAAATAAGAAATCAACTATATTGGTGTTATTAATTACCTTGGTACAATCTGAAATTCACTTAAAAGCAGGAATATTTGCTGATTATGGTAGGTAAAGCCATAACTCCCCCCCATTCCAGGCCTTAGGTCAAAAAATTAACAATTCCATATTAAATTTAACATGAATCATCTGTATTTAAGAGTAGAAAAGACTTCTCCACGATGGGCCATCTTAGCTTTCTGGCCCTTTTGCGTGAAATCAGTCATTAGAAATTAGGTTTTAACTATATACTTTGCAGTCCCTGCTTCAATTTAGCAAACTCCCACAGTGGGGCTGGCTGCAGAATGGGAACTGTCAGGCAGCAGCACAGCCAGGGAAGTGGAAAGGAGCTTCTCCTGTGCTCTGCTGAGACTTGTAAGAGACTATCTATGAATTAAAATGACAAGGAATGAGCCCTTGCAACAAGGAGTGTTAACAAAGAAAAACCCTGCCCTTTGCTGTATCTATTATTTCCCAAGGCCACCTGAAATCATAGTCTCCAAACAGAAGCTACATATATAGGAAAAAGTTGCCAAAGCCAGAGTTTAAAATCCTCCTGAAGTGCAGAACCAGTGCCTTGTCCACAGGAAGATGAATACCCCAGCCGACACTTAGATCTGAATGTACGCGCTGCTGAAGCATCAGGGAGATGTGGCAGACAGCACTGCAAACATTCACTCAAAATGCATCATTTACTCTCCAATTCCTCTGTATTTATAGCTATGGAAAAACTACAAGGGAACAAGTTAACATCAGCAGCCTTCCCCCCTGTGGCCTTCCCCTTTGTTCTGTCAGCAGGGCCAATCCAGCTTCTCCCAGCGCTCCAGAGAAATGTCACCCTGAAGGGCATCTTCCGAAGGTCTTGTGCAGCAAAACAAGCCTCAAACAGGTACAATTTATCATTAAACTGAAAAAGACTGAAAATTGTAAATTCTAAGTACGTACAGAGTAAAACAAGATCATAATGCACACTAGGGATTGTTAACTCACACTTCCTTGGTTCAACAACTCAAAAGGATGAATCGCACAATGGAATCCACTGCTAATTATATCTGAAACCAAACAGGAGATGAATATGATCCAGGCTGCTCTAGCTTCCAGCATCCCATGTCTTGTTAGGATTGCATGGACTTGAGTATAAATCGCTCTAATCCAAACACTCTGCACAATGGGGACTTGTTTCCCTTCTCTGGTTCCAAGGCAAGCCCTTCAACACCACGGGGTAGGCAGAAGAGAGCAGTGTTAGCATAATTATACACACGGTCTAGAGTTACCTGCAAAAAACACAAACCTTTGCGCATCACGTTTTGGATATCTGCAGGTAATCTTGAGAGAAGTCCATCACACAAACACTTCACCAATAGTTTCCCAATCTCCGACCCTCATCACCAGCTCCCTCACACCCAAAAGTGAATTCTGTTGCTTTCTCTGGCTTTGTGCAGGTTATCTGGCAACATCCAAAAAAAGGACCTTTAAAGATGTTGAATTCATGCACATGAAAATGTCTCTTTCCATGGTTTACAGCTCAATTTTTGATGAAAGAATAGGATTTTGAATAATTCTAACAACTCTAAATCTACACATGAATAACTCATGGACAGGGCTGCCTGACCAGCCGTGCCTGTCCCCAAAGAGCAGCATTGCAGTACCCTGCTGAAGAGTGGGCAGCCATATCTTAGAGCACAACCAGCAAAAAGGGCAAAGTGACCCTCAGTTTTGTGACCTAGTCATATAATTAAGAGTCAAGAGTAAATTCTATCAGGTTTACTCCCTGGTAAACCTTTGTAAAAAAAAAAAAAGATAAGATTAAATTTCAGGTGCCCTGAAATTCTATGCATTTGTAAATAAAATATTCTTTTCATGCCTAATCAAAGCTAATGGAAATTTGGGGTGAATTCATTTGCAAACAGCTGATTCCAAAATGATATGTTTGTGACCTCATTCACAAAGTGAGGTGATAAATATTTGTGCCTTGTTATGAATTGCTGACCTACTGTACACAGTATTTCCTCACAGTTATCCACATAATTGTTCCTATTTAATACTTGACTTCTCTTCTGAGACTACCGCTGAAGCTGTCAGGGTTACAAGGTTTGTACAGATGTCCTGTAAAAACTAACAAGCAGAATGAAATGCCTACCACCTTCCTTACAAGCCACCTAACAGCTTTATAGGGTGGTTAAAATTTGCCTGATGTGATCAAATTGAAACCTCTGACCTAGTGTGGAGGAGGTTCTCACTCTCATTAACAGTCCCTGGGAGCAGCGCCTTACTAGAAAAACAATTTGGTCAGTGCCCTGTTTCTCAAACAGTTTTGTCACTGAGTAGATTATTTTCACCAATACAATGTGATGCTGAAATAACTCAGCGAGGGAGAAACCCAGAAGAAAACAAAGCCACACTCAATGGGCCCTGCAAAACAGGCTGCAACTTAGGAATAAAATTCTCCACTAATGAGTTTCCAAGTCTCTACAAAATCCCAATATTTGGCAAAAAGCATTCCATTTCCCATTTTAAAATCCTCTGGCATAAACTGTCATGCTTTAATTAAACACAGAATGCAAATCACATCCCCAGGAGACGACGCCTCTAGCTGCTTCTCTTTAAGTAAGTCGGTGTAGAAATCAACTACAGCAGTAATACACCACAGAGACCAGGGCAGCTGTGCAGTCCCTGGGGCTGAGCTGCCCACATGCCACTCCAAGGGGCAACTCCTGAAGAGTTCCTGGAAACATTGCTTCCAGACAGGCTCCCTGTGGGCAGGCAGCAAGCTGTCCCTCTCTGCTGCTGCCCTCTTTGATCATAGGCTGCATCGCTGGCAAAGGCAACAATGAGCTAGGCTGGTCTCATACACATCTCATTGCCTTCTGCTGTAAGGAACCAAGTCTCTGCTCCAAGACCTTGTCCACACTGCAGTTCCCAGTGAGAAAGCCCCCACCAGTGCTGGGAAATGAGGAGAGCTATCTTACATACGGCAAAGGGCGGACAACACTTTGTTCACCTGCTATTTAAAACTACCCTCTGGAGACAGCACCATGCAAGAATTGCATACCCATCAAAAACCCTTTTTGTCCAGTCACTGACTACCTCTCTCTACTGGGTACCTAAGAAAAATACAGACATAATATGGAAACTGCAATTGTACTGGCAGAAAAATATTGTGTACTTCCAAGTACCGTATCAGGACATTCCATGTATGTTCATTTTCTCTCCCCCTCAAATCTACCAGCTCAGGAAGATCAGACATGTTTTCATAATAAATGAAACCTGGGGTTGGGAACAGAACCAAACTGTGTTTAGCTTATCACACGTGGAACGAACCACAATTCTTCCAAGGCAGTTTTTAAAAATAAATGATAAATAGATAGAGCTTCCACAGATTTGTTATGTACACCTTAGGGAAGTATCTAACAACAGCTAATTCAAATATCAGAGTGTAAGTATATAACACTATTCCCAATATTGGGAATCCACTGTTAAGGACTCCTCTTTGACTTCAAACATGATACATTTGAGACTTAGGAACTCTGTACTACAGCAGAAAAAATGCTCAAGAGTCTTTCTTATGAAAAGAGTTTGTCCAAGCTGAGTGACCGAAGTGAGAAAAGTACAGCTCATCCTACAGCCCACACCATGGGAAAGAGCCAAACACAGGGTATGCATACATTTTAAAATACACGAAGCACTGTATTCTAGAATGCATTTACTCTTTGAATTTAAAAAATGAAGCAAGGAAATCTACTCCACACCCACATCCTTCTAGTCTGATTGATACTCAGAGTCAGTATCCTCTGCTGTAGAGCTACAACACGCCCAACTCCCCCATCATCGTCAGGAATTATTTTTAAACCAATATTCTGTAATTAGGGTCCTGCATGAAATACTTAAATGCATTAACCCTTAACTTTCTGCAGTGTGCCTTTAGACCTCTCAGGGTGGCCAGAGCCATGGGGTAATTCAGTGTCTGGCTCCCTGCAGCCATTCAGAGCTAGTTAAAGCTGTTGGTTAACTTGGTCTTTGCACTGAAACATTTCACTGATGCTGTCAGCACCACCTTGGCTGAGACAGACATGTAGTACCACAGCCAGTAAATGGGGAGTAAGGGAAAGACAAGCTCCAGAGGAAGCATCAATTTCACAGGAAAAACAAACTGATTCCTCTAACAGAGATAAAACGATGTGAAATGTTAGATGTCTTTCATCCTGAGTGGGAGAAATAAAGACATTTCCAATTAGGTATTGCACAAGGTTCAAAAGTTGAGGAAATGTCACAAGTTCAATCTTTAATAAAAAAATCATGAACATTTATTATTGATGATCCTTAGTGGTAAATATCTTCATCTAAAATTCTTAACTGATGGGGAATTTTCAGAATTTTTTCACAGGGCAACAAGAAGAATTTCACTCGGGCATCTGTGGCTGTGTGCACCTTTCTTCTCACTGGGGAAAATGATTATACAGTTAAAGTAAAATACAAAAGAAAGACTATGTTTAGACAGGCATGTCTATGAATGCTAAATAAGGGGGGGTGCTCTGAAGCTGGTGAAGTTCTTGGTGTTTTCACACTGGTCATGCAGCATAACATCAGCCCAATATTAATGAGCCAGAATAAGACCAGAGTGCCCATGTGTCAGAGCTTTCTTTAATGACTCAGCTATAGAGCTGTTCTTCAGGCCAAGATTGTTTTCAGGCTAAGAATCAGCAAAACTTGAATTTCTAAAGATATTAAGATCTTTATTTTGTTGTTGTTGTTGGGGTTTTTTGGTGGTCCAAATGGCATACTGTGATTGGTACATCGAGGATCCGAACTGCTGTGATTCTAAGCGTAAGGTTACAGTTTAAATCACAGTGCAGTTAGCAATACCGGAAAATACACAAATTTACCTTCCTGCATGTGATTTTGGGGAGATGCTGAGCCTAAAAAGCTGTTGAGGATTTCGATAAAGTTGCAGATATTTTGCTCCTCAGGGCATGGGGATGACAGGACAGGACGCACAACAGCAACCTTGTCTAGAGACAATAAATTTCAGATCCTCTCCATTAATCATTTGGCTTTATATAATAAGAATGAAAATCACTTTATGTATTTCTTAGGTTTCTTTTTCCTTTCACCTTCATTAAGGTCTTATTTCCCGGGAAAGCAAAAGAACCACCAATTACTGCAAACCAAAATATTTACAAATGTTAACGTTCAGACACTCCACTAGAACAAACAAGGATATATCTTCTCCAAGCGCATCCAAATTCCCTTTTGGGTGATTAGCAACACAACTTTGCTGTAGTGAGTCATCAAAAGAGACAAGTTTCATTTGCAAAACACAAATGCTGATTCCAAACTGCCACTGGTACACATGTACACTACTTTGGGCAAATAAGTGCTATTTCAATATTTAACCGAGATTATACGCTTGTTCTTACAGCTTTTGATCTACCTTAGAATTTTCCTAGCTAAAACAAAAAATAATTCTGCAGATGTGCATGCACTTTTTATATAAATCTAATTTTTTTAAAATTATCATTGTTATTTTGTAACAAAATACCCAGATTTATTCTCTTCAATGCATTTTCTAGTTTTCTTCAAGAAAGAAAACTAGAAAATGCATTAATGTTAAGTCAGGTCCTGGGGCTCTGTTTTATGCAATCCCCAGCTAAAATCCAAAAGAAAAAGATGGCATGCTGCTTATTAAAGCCATTTACTGTTCAGTTCATTTTCTCTTTATTTGTTCACATTGTGCTATCACATTATGGAGACCTTGCTAGATAATCACTTAAATTTATCTCAGAACAAAATAAGAATAAAAATTCATATTTTACTTTGTTTTTATGAATATACACGTCTCAAAGAAAAAAACATTTAAAATTGAAGGAATAAAAAGTATTTTCTCCTCTCAAATTTGGCTTTTTTCCTACCTGCTTGCTATTGCAAAATACTTAGCTTCTAATCAAAATAATGAAAGCAGGGCTTCTATGCTCAGAGGTTTTCATTTGAATAAGCAAGGTAATTTCCATTTCAAATGTATGTTCTGCCATGCTCTCACAAAACAATAAAGTGTCACTTCTCATTTAATGCAGATGCCAGGTTATTGAGGTTCTTACACCCCTCCAGAAAAACATAAAACCACCTCAGACCACTGCTCAGCACAGCAAGATTACACATCCAGCCTGAGGTTTGACTGCAAAGTTTAAATGTAAAGCCTGCCCAAATCCTGGTTTCTATCCTTAAGTCTTGGCATAGGAATTTTCTCAAGTTGCTGCATCTCAGTTTCTCCTCTCCTCACTCACTCAGGAGTATTTATGACCTAAAGTTGGACAGAGGCTTTGACATACCCAGATAAAAGATGTCGAGTACTGTTCTTATGGAATCAAGCTATGCACCAGCCAGCACTGTCTGTTGTGCAAGGTCTTCTCCATCAGCTCATCTTGTTGGAAGAAATAATGTAGACATTAAAGTGAAACTACAGATCAAAATTTTATGCTGAAGTTCATTTTTATAAGAAATCTCCTAAGAAAAATAACTTCTTTAAACAGCCGAAGCAACTTGGCAAAGAGTGATTGATAAGTCGCTTTGTTTCATGGTGTACATCTTTAATTTCATTTGCTGCCCTTGTTACTCTGACCCTAGCAATAGTCCATAAATATTTAGGTAGCTTTCGACCAAGATGCTTTCAGCTTTTGAATACTAATGCTAGCTGCAGTGAAGAAGAAAAGGAATTGCTGTAATGGACCACAGAACTAGCTGTGAATATCTAACCTGCTGTTTGTAAGGCATCCTGTTTGCTGGAATTAAAGCAGTCATTACCAGCACACAGGAGCCCATCACATTCTTAATGAATTGTGAGGCTGTCTTGGGAAAATAACAAATATCTTTACCTGAATAAGCATTAATGTTCTAACAACCAGGAAAAAAAAAAAAAAAAATCAATAGCTGTATAAAGCCCAAGGCTAAGAACAGAAAAACAAGACCAACATGCATACAGATAACCTTACCAGCGAAGAAATCAAAGAGATTCTGGTTTACTCTGCATCTCATCATGCTGCCTGACAGATTATCAACAACTTTAAAAGTATCCTTTGATATAAGTACACTCAAGGCCCAGGGACATGACCTTTTACCAGCCATATTCCCCAATTCCACAACACCCCAAGCTTATCAGACTTCAAAGAAAGGGCTTGACAGGACCACTCTTGGCAAAGAGTGGTGTGCAATAGTGTGGTGAGCCTTCCCCTGCTCCAGCCAGGAGAAATGCAAGCCAGAGTCACAGAAATCCCCTGTTCCCCTGGTCAGTGAATGCAGCACCCACGTTCAGTCTCCAAGGGGACAGAGACAATCAGTCCATGGGGAGGCACTTCCCTACCAGCTGGCCAGATCTCTCAGGGACACCAGATGTAGAAGCAATCATTTGCCATTCCCACCAAAAAGGGGTGCTGAGCATAAGTAACCATTACTGCTGGAAGAGCAACTGTGGAAAAGTTGCCAAAACTCATCTCTACCTTGTTCCCAGCTTCTGCTAGGAGCCTCATCTAGGATTTAATTCCTTCTTGTCTCCACTACTGAAATTGCCTTAAAAAATTACATTTCTATGCTTTCAGAATTGCAGAAGGGAATTTAGAACACAGCAGCACAGCTCTCCTTGCTCTGGAAAGCCCTTATCACTTCCTCTTGAAAGTAAAAACTACCCTCCTAAGTTTTAGATGCCATCCTTGTATTTTTCTGTGCATGTAGACCTTGCTCCTTAAATTCTCCTTTCTTATGCTCTGCTTCGTTCCACAGGGACTATCCCGAGCGAAGAGTCAAGTGCCAAGGACTTGCCTCTCTTTGACAGCCACTAGAATTCAGTGATAGTGAAACCTCACCTGTTCCTTTTTGATCATTCTAAGGCTAAAATGGAGCCAGGAACTGGGCTCTGCCTTACACAATAGCAGAAGGGGAGCAGAGTCTAACATTAGCCTTTTAGAGTCAATGGAGCAAACTGTGTTGGTGCAAGTCCTCCCAAATCCTCCATCTGGTTTTTCCCTGGACCAAAAACTGAAAACTCTGGCTGCTAAAAACGTATGAGCAATGGCAAAGCAACAAGTCTAACACTAAATCAACAAGTAAAATGAAACTATTTTCTTCACATCACATTAAGAAGCATTTGCATATGTGGAAATTACTTGGCAAACAACATTTGTACTGAGCTCATGTCTGGCCTGTGCTAAAAGGCTTAAAAGTGACTTGGCTTGACAAACCCGCAGCCCCCCAGCACATTTCATTCTCAAAAGCAGAGTGTATTTGTTTGCAGCTTAAGAAAAGGCATAAAAATCTGCAAATTCACTTTCCAACTCCTCTTCCAAATCAAGTTAGCAGGTTTCTGCAATACAGGAGATGGAATTATAGTTACTAGCAAGATGATGGTTCCTTAAACTCTTAAGAATTACAGCTTTTTCTTCACTTTACACAACTGCTTCCTGTTTAGACTGCATTTTACACAACTCTCCCAAGCTCACTCCCAGCTGCCCAGCATGCCATAGTGAGGTACCATTTTATCCTTTGAGTTCTGCTGCATGAAAGGGAGCAAAGCATTCAGTAGAGCTCGCAAACAGTGTGGCTCACAATAAAGAAAAGTAGGCTATCTTTACCATAAATTTCAGGCACCACTGAGATAACAAGGACCCACTGAGCAGGGCAAAGAGCACATTAGTAGGTTGGAAGTTTCGTTTTCCTGTTCAAGTATAGGAGCTCTGTTGTTATGGCTGCTGGTTTGCAAGTTCTTTTATAGACAGTTTAACATTAAATGTGAACAGCTGTTATTTGCTACTAAAAGGATTTTCATTAATTTTTTTTTTTTTTTTTTGTAAAATGAAAAATCACTTAGGTACTATTTCTCAGAACACATTGATCCAGCAAAGCACAGGTCCTGAACAGACCAGAGCTGCAGAATCCTAACACACATTTTCAGAACATAAGCCTCTAATATTAGAGCACAAAACCCCCTTCAGTGATATATCTTCCTTACAGTATTTACACCTAAAATCAGAATCTGACACCCACTGTCGTCAGAAGAAAAATTCTAATATTAACACTGACACAAGGCTCCAGGGTCTCCTTAAGGTTCAAATTATCAATGGAGACTAAAACTAACATATACATGCAACCACTAAAGGAATTGATAAAGTAAACAGTTATTACTGAATCACAAGCCAATTTCTTCAAATACCACCCATTTAACCAGTTTTCAAGGAGATTTAGTGACATACTGGGAAGAGTTAATAGTGACAATTTTTTCACCTTGAAGGGCCTAAGAAGACAGAAGACAATAATAGTATCAAACCACTAATAGTGGTTCATTCAAAAGCACTCAGCCCAATTGTTTTCAATCTTTGCTTTCAGAAGTAACCAAGTTATTATCATGCACACACAAAGTTCCCAGCAAAGCATCTATAATATAAAACATATCTCCATTCAAAGCAGTGCAGCTTTACTGCTTTAGGTGCTTGAACACTCTCCACAAAATAAATATCTAACAAGTGGGTGCACACACATACACATCACCCAGATATGGCATTTTTTAAAGCAAAGTTTGGTCATTCAATATTCAACCCTTCATGTTCTGAACACACATCTCCACCTTAAACTTTCTTTGTGCAAAACCAACAGGTTTTAAACCCCTCCAGTATGCTGTCAATTTCTTATATAAAGATTTTGGTGGTTTGCTGTTGCTAATGCAGACTGAACATCCTTTCAGTGCCATATTCTGAGCACTGAGTTGGCAGACTGAACTGTAAGCCAAGCCTGCAAGTACCATTATCCAAAAAACCGTACGTGTGATACAAAGAAGTTTATCACAGGAAGAGAGTCTTTCAAGTGAGTTGCCTTTTACCCACAATTCTTCAAGCTTAGGAACCCAGCAGCACCAGCAGTGTGGGTACAGAATGTATTAAGCACTTAATCAACAACATCAGCTCAGAGATGTCAGAAGTCTGGCTGAACTAGAAGGGAATCACATGTGGAAATCCTTACAAAAACCCGCACTTAAAGTACTCCCGCTGGTGCACTATACAGCATGGGGAAGTTGCACAGCTTAGAAGTGCTGCCTTTCAGGTAAGTACTTACAAGGTCTCTTTTGCTTACCTCTAGAGACTTTTAAAGAGAAATTAAGGACTCCAGGATTCTTTTAAAAATGTGCAGAGGGAGTTAGTCATTATGTACTAGCCAACACAGCCTCTTTCAATAAAATTATACCATTAGCCATAGCTAACCCTCTAATAGCTGCTGGGATTTGTCATGACCAGTGCGATGCTACTACTTAGCTTTTCATTTTGGCAAGAGCTTTAGGACACTTTGGGGACCTCAAAAACTACACAACCAGCCACACCAGTGCCTCATGCAGTGCTCACTAGGTTAGCACCTGTAAACTAGAAAGGGAAAACACTGAGCCTGGCAGCCCTGGCTGGTAGCTGTGGCTGCCTGACAGACACCTGCACTCCTTACAGCTTCCCTGCCCGCAGTGCTGCATTCCATGGGGCAGTTGGCTTTACTCTGCTGCCCAGCACACAGGTAACACCAGCACCTGTGTTGTTCACACCTATAAGTAAAGGAACTCACTATGTGGGAGCTGACATTTTTTCAGAGGCTTCTGAGCAAGTCCTGGGAACATGCCAGAATTTGCCCACTGTTCATGATAAGGCACAAATAACATATTCAGGACAGACACTGTCTTGTGTCATTTGCTCTGCCAGACTATCCTGGAGCTGGAGTTTAATAACTGATTCACCAAAAAGTAATCTCAGTCCACATATTTCTCACAAAAACAAGAAGTTTATGGAATTAAATCTCTTGGTATAAGCTTGATCAGATGATTACATTCAGGAAGGCAATCTTCAAGGATTTTTTCTATGATACCTTGGAAAAGAAGTTGTTTCAACCTTTCCCTTGCCAGCATGAACTTTTAATGAAAGTAAATCAGATTTCACTCAGACCTCTAAATATCTGAATTGCCAATGATGGTCTATAAACATTCAGTTCTTCAACCAGTTTTCTTAAAAAGAAGAGCTCTTTTCCCACCTTATCATTCCTAACCTATAGCCCACTGCCAACACTGCCCTCAGAGAACCAGGTTTACTTTGTCTTTATTCATCTGCTGCATCTCCAAGCTCTCTTCAGCTGCTCTGTTAGGCTTGCACAGCCACAGACAGCGATGCCTTCTTTCTTCATGAGCAACCTGTGCTCCTCACCTGCTCAGGGATTTGATCACTGGTCTGCAGCCAACTATGACTCTTCACAAGGCAAAGAGGGTTTAGATTTATAGTCTGCTACATACCAGCAGTTGTGACCAGATTCTGTATCAAAGACTTCATTAAAAGCAAACAATACAACAACACACCCAGCAGATTTGTCCCATGCTTAGATCAGGCCAGGCAGACTAACCCCAAGTGTGAGATTAGGATATCTATCAATTCTGTAAATTACTGCCTCCTAAATTCAGACTTAAGTTTACTCTACCATACTATTTTTCCCCCAGAAGACCTGTAAAACCTTAGACATCAAATACAGTTTTAGCATCAAAAAAGAAAAAGTGCTGTAAAAGTCACTTGTGTCAGTAAAGTGACATTGAAATACAAAGTCAATAAAATACTTGCTAGTATGTTTCTAAACTTCTCTCATCCTTTTTTGCCAGAAGCTCCCTGACTCCACACAGGAAACAACATGACAGTCAGATCAGACACATACACAACATTCACAGTATGAAGGCACCTTCCAGCTACTTTACATTGATAGAATACTCCTGAAATGATGTCGTTAGTGACCTTCTCAGTTACCTTTCAGATCTCATTTTGCTCATGACTGTGTACATCCAGCTGCTCTAGTCCCTCAAAGGTGTTTTTTTGACTGTGTTTGTCCTTTGTGGTTTTGCACAGCTGCATCACATGGAACAGATACTGTGATCTGCATCCGTGCTCTGCTAGATATGAGACAAGAGGAGCCACAATTCTATTAAACTGATCTTTTATCTACAAGTTTCCAAACACATGGTACTAGAAGATTGCATTTAAATCCAGCACTTAATTCCCTTAAGTCAGCGTTTAAATTCTTTAAGGTGTGAATGAGGTGTTAACTCCATTGCTGAATTGTTCCGTATGATAGGAATCTATTTTTTTGAAGTAATTGAATTTCATAATGGGCTAATTCTTGGGAAGTAAGAATTCAGTTAGCCTGAAATATGTTTGAATTACTAGATTTTAAAGCAGCTGTACCTAAAATCAAGCATGACACACAAAGTAAAAGAAAAGCATATTGTCAAGGTACTTTACTGAATAAAAGCTGTAAATTATAGATTAAGTAACTACCTTAAGACTCTACAGAAACAAGTTTGTAACCAAAAATGAATCCATATCTTCAGGATACAGATTTGTTTTCAAGCTGAAAAATAATTAAAATTGAAGAATAATTATTTTCTTTGTTTCAAGTATTTGTTTTAAAGCAGGCATGATTCAGGCTGACTTCAAAGCCTGAATTGGTTTTTTCCCCCTTTGGATAATTAGTCTTAATATTTTCCCCATTGTTTTTGTTGGATTTGTTCTAGTATAAACTAAATTCACTCCTAAAAAACAACGTTTAATTATTTTGTGCCCCCTGTAACCAAGTTGAGAAATCATTTCATAAGTTTCACGTAACATATTCACACATCACACGCCTTTCCTAGGTAACTACACATGCAGAAAAAGCACCCAGCTCTATGGAGAAACTCTGCAGGCAGGCAACCTGATCTAGCCACAGAGGCAGAGAGGAGGCTGTCATCTCAAGCAAAAATCAGTAACAGTCTCACAGGGGTAAAAAGAATTATATTTGTGCTTCAACACCTGCTTCACGTGACAGCACGGTTAAACTTCTCAGTTCCAAGGGTTCATGCCTTACATCCATCTGCCTTCTACTAAAGTTAAACTTAAACAAGGCTCAAGACAAGTCTTGGAGGAAAGGCCATCCTGTGGCGTATCTTTATGTTGAGCATAAAACTCTCCTGTTAAAATTTCTGAATATTAAAATGAAAAATTATAATTTACTTTCCACTTTCCAGATGTTTATATTCAGCTACACAGCCTGGTTTACACTGTCTTTATTTCTAATCTATCTGTACGAGCACAGCTTTCTTTCCTATTCTTCCTGAATAAGAATTTCTGAATAAAGAAAAAAGTTGGCAGTGATGTTTTCAGATCATGAAAATATTCAAATTGACATCCAGCTACATTTTTCAGAACAGACCCGTAGCTGTACCAATGCAAATCACTTCTGTACCCAATCGGTCTATTATCATATTCATACAAGTTACTTGTTTTATAGACTTGAAATCCCTCTATGGTGGATTTTATTATTTGTTCATTGTTACATTAGCACTGTTCTGCCCTTGGAAATACCCATGGCATTAGTTGCTGAATCTTTTTCGTGTTATCTATTTCAACAAGAAAACACATTGTTTTTCCTGTATCACTTGAAAATAATAATAATATGGATACAGGAAAGAAGATTTATACAAAACAAGGTGAAGGGGGAGAAGGAAAAACTGAACACTCAGAATAAGAGGTTCAGATGAATAACTGAACTTCATGGTTTTAATAAGCATATAATGGAAGTCAGAATTCAGATAGAGATCTAGATTTAGAATGAGCTTCAACTGGCAACAAAAAGGTGTTGTGTTCTGCCATAAAATTTACCTCTCCCATAATTTAAAGCAAGATACATTGCAAAAAATATTAAGATCGTGTTTTGTAGTGAAGAGCTGATAGAGAATAGGCACATAGATCACCTTGATGGAGACAAATGACTTAGGTCAGGCAGTAAGTAACAAAATTTGAGACATAACGAGTCCTATTATTTTCAGGTAAAAATGGGGAAATTTTAGAACTCACTACAAGCTCACAAACAAAAGACCATTTAAAAAAATTTTGATCAGTTCCTTATGATAATAAAGGCTGTTACAAGGAAGAGCTATTAATCTGAAAACAGCAAGTAAAGGTCCCTTAAGTCAGTCAATGTTCAATGGCAAACCCACCTCAATTTTTAAAATTTTGTGAAGATCCTAATAATTACAGAGAAAATTTAAAGTTTTAGCTATTTTTCTACAATCTTCTCTTTAAAAATCTGCTAGAAATCTTCACATTGTGCCGATTGATTTAAACACTTCAGAAGGCATTTTCTAGCAACTTTAAACCATGCAAACAAATGACTGAATTCAGCTAACGACATGAATTCTTGTTTTCATGTACAGTTTTATTTTTTAAGCATAATGAAATCCAGCATTAAAGAAGTTGGGCCATTCATTTCAGAGTTCCCTGGTACCTACTCTCAAGAACAAAGACTCCTCTAATGCTAATTCAAAGCACAGAAGCAAACAGTCACCTCTATTAAAGTCATGTTGTTAATCAAAAGACAAATTTGACTGCACAAAATTTCATGGCCACCCTAAACAGAAGGCAGACCAATTCACCTCTTTGAACTGTGAAAGAAAGAGATTATGGGCAAAATCCAATCCTCTCAAGTTATCCCTTTGGGCGAATGCCAGTTAATTCCAGAGAGTGACACAGTGGTTGAGGCTGGAAGTCCACCCACACACACACAAGAGGATCAGCAACAGCAGGTTGCTCAGGACCATTAGAGTAGAAAATCTGTAAGAATCACTCTTCAGGATAAAGGACCTCAAGTTTTGGAGGAAAAAAAAACAGCAACCACTTGATTTAATTCTAGAGACTTTCCAGAGGAAATTCTGTACTCTGTTGCTGCTTTCATTCCCACTAAATTCTTAGACTCCCCTTGTTAGATATTATCCAAAACACAACATTTTTATTAAAAAGCACATTTCTCAGTAGCTGTTCGCTCACACAGATTGTTACACAATATATTGACAAAATCCAGAGAGATTAGGTTTTCTTAATCATTTAACATAATTCCATTTTCAAAGCAAACCAGACCTTGTTAATCCTTATGTACCTCATGTTTTACACTGTGCAGAGGTCAAAGAGTCAGCTGAAACACTGTGCACTATTTTCTCTCTTGGTGGAACATACATGGAAAGGATGGTGTTGAAATTGGAAACTGAAGCACACGTAGATGAAAATCTCTCTCAGTTATCGCAGACAGGATTATATCCAATAATTTTAGCCATATTCCCAACTGCCCAAATGATGTTATATAGAATCAAATGACCGACTAAACACACTAAAACAAAAGATTTACGATGAAACTGGAAAAATTTTGTCAGGCTATTTACTGCTATTTAGTGACTACTAACATGTAGAACACTGGTTATGATTTAATTTTTGGAAATATAGCTCAGCATTTCCCAGCATGCAAAACCAAATGGGTTTATTTTAATATTCAGACCCCCCAAACCAATTAGATTTAAAAATTAGAAATCCATTCAACATTTTAAAAGAAAAGCAACTAGAAAATGCAAGCCAAAAGAAGGAATGAGAGACACGGACAAAAAGTCAACTGCATAAATACAAGCTACAGTTGAAGGTTCACGTGCTTAGCTCAAAAGAGATATTTGACTATTTAATAGTCTAGAAATGGCTTGAGAAGCAGCAAACCATATGTCAGAGGACATGAGTCAGTAGAAGAGTAATTATCTGCTAAGAGTAATAATGACTGAGACGTTATATCCATGACTTCTCCAATACAGATTAAATGGGATAGATACTATGAACAAGAAATTGTACTTTCTGTAGCCTGAAATTCACTTACATACTTTGCTGTTATACTAATCAAGACAATATTGCCATGGTTTAGTCTAACCTTGATCATAAATCTTCATCTTTGGCAGGATTTAAAACTGCAGATTAGACTTAATATGCATATCCTTAGCTAGGAGACAAGGAGATTTTTTCAAGGACATTCCCCAAAATGAATCATCTTCAGGTAGGAGAAGCTCTTTTCACTTATTACACTAGTAAAGATATTTGGAATTTGAACATAGTGCCATTTAGAAGATTATTGTTAGGTAACTGATTGAGATAGTGCTTATCACTGCTATAAGTAACATGGGTTGAGCTAATGAAATCTGTGCATGTACATTTTATGCCCTGCTGAACCAAATTTTAACAAATTTCATAACACATTGAGTGGATCTACCTTCTTATTTCCAGAAATGTTCCACATCCGGTTCGAGAACATATTTAAGTTTCTACATTTCAAAGGAGTGGTAGTGCTGAAATTTGCAACTTTGATTCCCTGGGAGACAGTTTGTTTCGTAATATTCATCTCATTGACTCAGTTCAACTTTAAAACTGTATATCTATACAAGGCTCCTGTATGATATCAACAGAAACTGCTCTGAACTCTTTTGCATCTCCTAACCCAGTCCACACATACATTTCAACAATTACAGAGTATATTTAGAAGAATCCAATTTTAAATACGCATTTTATGGCAACAAATTACTTTTATAGTACAGGTCCCAAGTTACTGCTCTTATGTGTGGTAATTCAAAATACCACATGACAGGCTCCTCTGTGCTACTGGTCTTGCTCCTATTACAGTTTCTAGGGTAACCTGCATTCTGCTCAAGACCATACAGTCCAGCTACTGTCTTAAGAGACCTCATGCCTGTACTTCGAACAGATGAATATTTAATGTGCTAATGACTAGCTCCAATTCACAGTTTGTGCAGGTTTTTTGCTTAAAAAAAATCCCAAAACCCAAACATAACAAAACACAAACTGTACAACCTGTAGGATTCATGCCAGAATTTCACGAGAAAAGTCAAGAACGATCTCTTCCCGTACTGCATTTTCCCTCTTCCCCTCTTCCTCAGTTTCATTCCCCCACCAAAAAATTGAAAAAAAAAAAAAAAGAAAAAAAAAAAGAAAAGAAAAAAGGTGCATGTTTACCTTTGTCAGATATCTGGATGCTGTTCCTCACCAGGACGGAAAGAGGTGGGTTTCAATGCAAATAACTGAAGGGGAAGAACCAATTTACAAGCTTGGACTTATCTGTGCCTCACCTCAATTAGTTGTTGTGAGTACAGATAACACCTACTGGCTTCAGAAGTCTGGTCCTAAATGGTTCATGGCCTGTTTAACACAAGCAACAACCCTCAGACAAAAAAAAAAACAACAAAAATAAAACAAACAAACAAAAAAAAAACCCACACAACAACCAAAAAAACCAAACCACCACCAAATACACACACAAGAACAACCAACCTACATGGCAGAGATCACTTGGTTGTCAGCTCTTTGAAGCACCAAGCTGCATTAGCTACCACAGATAAACCCATTTGATCTCCCAACAAACAAGATGAAACTGAGCTCAGCCAGAAGCACAAATACTTCATGTGTCATTATTGAACCCAAATGCACTGCTTTGCAAGACCATGTTCAAGGCATGAACACATCAGTAGATCTCTTCAGGCTGTCCAAGCCGAGCACATTTTGAGAACTAAGTTTATCCCACTGCTACGGTAGCATGAAAAGCTAGCAGATTCCTTCCCAAAAGAATGAGATTACGAATGGAATATACCCCTTAAACACCATTTGTGGGCAATAAAACAAAGGAGAAGCAGGCCATTTCCCCCATAAGCAGCCACAGATTTTGTAAAAGACTTCAGTGTTCTCCAAAATGCTCCTGAAGCAAACATGAGGTCATCCTGCATGAGAAGAGTTCAGAGAAAGGATCATCAGTAACTCAAAAAGTGAATGAAGATGCTAAAACCCCTTAGTCTGCAGCTGGCTCCGCTGCTCATTGTTCACACAGGTTACACAGCCTGCAGGACAGCAAATCCTCCAAACCAAATTAGAACATTTGCTTTGCACAATACAGCAGGGAAAGAGAAAAATAAAAAGCAGGTGAAATGCAATACCACAGATCTACTGCGAGTAAGGCACTGCCCAAGTGCTGCGGATGGAGTAGGAGGAACAGCCAAGGCAGGGAACTTTGCTACTTGAAATAGTTGCTTATTAAACACAAATCTAATGTCTTTCGAGAAATTGCTTGGGCTGTGTAGAAAATGCTTTTTTCCTGAGGTCTGGCTTTCCATGATAGCTGCAGCACTAAGATAGCTTTTATTAAAACTGTTCTGCACTGTTCTTTCATTTGGGAGAAAAGAGCAGCCATGAACACCTAGAAATCAGAAATCACTTCTGCAAGAATTAGGACCCTGTATGGTGAGTTCTTTGGCTTATCTCCCAAATGCAGTGTACTAACATGTATGTACATACCATTCTTATATTTAAAACTACAGTCAAGGCTAGACATACGTAGAAGACATAAAAGAACAAATCTGCTGGTAATTATTTAGCAGAGGCTTAGTTACTATGGTGATGAGTTTCCTATAAGTACCATAGACACGGCACCACACATTTTTGACACTATATCTTTATTTTTCAATTATGTTAAGAAATATCTTTGTCCTACCCTAATGCTTTTAAACTGACCAAAGTAAAAAGCACTGAAATAGACAGATTTGACAGGTAGGAAGTGCTGAGTAGAAAGGGGTTGTAAAGAAAAATTTCTGATTTTTCTCATCTTTTAATAAATGAATATTAAGCAAATACACTACTGAATTAAACATCAACACTGATCTATTTATTAGAAGTAAATATCAACTGAATGAAACATAGGCAAGAGAGCGTAGATTTTAATATTGACTAAAAAGAGCACTCATGCTTTTTACAATCGCACGCCCTAAATTTTATTACCAATACTTACTATGACATAGGTGCAATTTTGATTTTAAATTCGAGTCCAATATGTAGGCCTGCACTGAACAGAGTTTTGGACTAGACTAGTGCTCAAAATCTCTAGCAGTTAGAGAAATTTGAAATTTTATTTGCAACTGGTGGTTTGGAAGACATACATGACACCACAGGGAGATATTTCCAGCTGGCCCAAAGGTGGCAGCACCAGCTCTGAACCGTTCTCCTGTTAATCCTACCCAGTTTGCCATTTCAAAGTCAACACAGGGCTCTGAGCTGGGTTTTCCTAAAGGTTTGGGGTGGGATAGAGATACCCAACTGCCAGTTATGCAGGCAAACTCCTTTCCTAATAACAAACCAAGCTAGAGCCTGAGAAGTAATGCTTCTCACCTACCTACTGACCTATCCCCCAACACTTCAATGCTGCTACTTCCTTGTACAACTTCATTTTCAGAAGTCTTTAACCCTGGTATTCAAATTCAGACATGGCCAGATAAGTTAAACCTGGGGGTTTGAGGCAGGGGTTTTCTTTGGTTTTTAATGGTATTACTTTCATCACTTGCAAACCCCCTTTCCACATACAGATGATAATGGATAGGGTTGTCTGTCAAGCTAGAAGTGCATTAATTGAGATAAACACTCAACACAGTGCTTGTCCACTAGACCATATTGCAACTGTATTTTGTGAAGGGATTAGCTGTCCTTTACTCATATTTCCTAGAAAAAGAAATAAAATAAATAGAAGCTGGAAAAGCTGCTTGCAGAGGGCACAGAGGTCCTGAGCACCCTGAGCTGCAGTCACTGTGGCTGGGCCAGCAGGATCCAGCCCCACGTTCTAATATTAGAATGGATTATACTCGCTGCACCGACACCCTGCTTTACTCATCTCATTGAGACAGACGCTTGGCATCAGAAGCAACATACTAGCTCAAGCATGTGCACATCACCATAACAAACTGGCATATGGCTATTTTCAGAAAATCTGCATTTGGCACACGAGGTGAATCATGTTTCCGGATTCTAGCATGTGACCTTTCTGACACTGGAACAGGGGAACTTGGTCCTAGTCCTCCTACTGAGGATTGACTGTAACCACCTGGGAACAGTTAAAGGTTTCAAATACAACAAATATAACAAATGAGGCTGATTCCCTCCCACTCTCCCTCAGCATTTTGCTAAATTCAAAAGCCATGTGTAAAAATACATGGTCCTTTTCTTGCTGCCTGCAATGAGCTGTTCCATGCATCCTCCTTAGAAAGGTGAGGAACCCTTACATACATATTTTTTCTAAACAAAGATGAATAATCATTTACTGCTTCTAATAGTTCATGTGTGTGCATTTTGATTTCCTTTTAATGTGAGATCATTCTGCTATAATGTAAAAAGCAAAACTACACATAGATAAAGAAAAAAAAAAGCAGTAGCCACAGCTAGTGTTTTTGCATTCTTTTGCCATCTCCCAGCTGTGTGGGGTGGAAGGCACCAAATGCAGCTGACCCATTTAACATCACCCTACTTACAACCTCTGTCCTCAGAACCTTTCCTAAATCCTCAACAAGATGGTGTTACTGTTACTGACCAATATCATCAATGGAGTTTTAATAAAGATTCTCAAATGTCAGCCTGCTGGTATGCTACTAATTAATGCTCTTTGCAGATCATTTTAGAGAAGCCAAGAACTCAGCTGATCCAGCTTAGCTCCTATTAGAGCTGGCTTTTCCAGGCAAGCCTGACATTGCTTGGTATTGGAACCTTTAAACCATTTCTGGCTGCTTGGTACATGGACGACTGTATTTGCCAGGACTCATTTCACCATTAATTAGAGAACATGATATCTTTTTCTGCATATTGATGTAACTCAGAGCAGGAAAGGAAAGGAAGATTTTAAATCCAAGCCATGAAAATACCCAGCATGACCAAGGCACTGGAAGCATTATACTTCCTCTTTCCCCAAACCAGTCACACTGGGTTTGATAGCAACAAAGCAGGAATTTTAGCTGGAATTTACTCTCTTCTCAAAATGAAAAGGCAAAACAGATCCTCTCACTGAAGGGGGGCTCTCAGGTTAGCAGCCAGCTCAGTGAGCTGTGCTGCTGAGCACTGGAATTGAGACCGTCCAGACGTGAACCTGAAGTGAGGGAGAGAGGCTCAGCTCATCTTTTTCTCATCTAATTAAGTACAGGAAGCATAGCTCCCAGGAGAAGGGCCAGCAATAACAGGGAGCACAGCTTGGTGAAAGCATTATTGAGCCGCCAACTCAGGAAATGGCTATGATTTGGAAGCCAGTCTTACTCAGCTGGACCAAACTGCCTCCACGACACAGACCAACACATATTCCAGTCAAAGAAATGCAGGAGCTAGTTTAATATCAAGATATATTTTTTCTTTTATCATCATTTTACATTTTGTAATAAGCAACACATTTTTCCAGATACTCTATGTCCAGGTTATTTGGCCTGTCCCATGCTTTGCATTTCAAATGAATTCTCAACACTGTACAGGTTACTGGTCACAGAAAAAGCTATCATCCCTTCTAAAACCTCAGTGTACACTGGCATTTTTTAAACTAGTTTCCTTACTTATTAAATGCATTGCTACCAACTCTGATAAAGTATTTCCTAATCACTGGTTGTCATTTGTCATTTCTACAACACAAAAATGACACCCTCATATAAAACAGTCTTTTGCCTGTCTCAGAAATCTGAAAGAACTTTGCCCAAGATTTATTCTTTTATTTGATGCACTGAATCAGAATCATTTCAAGGGTTGTTTGCCAGTTGAAAGGTTATTTTGCAGAAGTTAAATCAGATCATGTAATTGCAATCTAATTACATTGCTCTTATCAGTCTTCAAGAAAGTTCTACTGACTCAACTTTATCAAAAAACACAACCAAAACAAGAAAAAACACCAAAAAAAACAAGATTTTTTTCAGGTTACATAGAAGTATTTTTCAGATTGAAAAAAAAAAAAAAAAAAGGAGAGAAAAACATTCCACTGTAACCAGGCAATTCTTGGCTGCTACAACATTGCCAGGCAATGCTGACACTGGGGCTAGGGAACAGCCCTGGCTCAGCCATTGTTTGTTAGCTGCACTATCAACACAGATCAGTTTCAGGGATCTCTAACACTCTAACTTCCAGAAGAGAGCTAATTATTAGCAGTAAGTGAGGAACAGAAAGGAAGAGATAAGGAAAGAAATCCAGAAGCTATAAGAGAGAAGTATGGAAAGCACCCAGCGGGCAGGAGATGCATGGCTGGCAAAGCTAAAGAATAAAGGGTATGAGAATGAACAAGTGTCAGGCCCAGCTCTGTTGAAACAGAATTCAAATTGCAAAAGGTGCTATGTTCATCTCTGCTTCCCACAACTTTGACTTACTCTGATTACCACATCCATCTAATACAAAATTATATGAGCACAATATTGGTTCCCACAGGACTAAGACAAGAGAAAAAGTTTTTAATTTTTTGTACGATTGTCATTTTGTCTTCAATTTGTCGTTTATATTCTTCTTTATTAGTGTTGCCAAGGAGTAATGAGAATTGAGAAAAAGACAACTGAAAGTGCTCACCTAATTAATTTGAAATCAATGAAGCAGCTGTCACAAAATACTGAAATACCTTTCTTTTCTTTCACTCTGTCTACAACCAACATTATGCAACAAGAGGACTACACAGAGCAACCAGTGGAGTTTAAAACAGCAGCACAGGTGACACCCAAAGATTTTACAATCTGGTTTGTGAGTGGTACTTGTAATGACATCAGACTGTGCAGGCTTTAAAATGACTTCTCCCATTTACAACTCTTATGCTGTACTCACTTCTCTTCCTGCACTATATCTTAATACTGAAATGGAAAATTTGAACTGGCTTTTAAAGTGATTTATTGTGAAGAAACAAGCATAAGCTAAGCAACCATAAGATTAACTATGTGAACGTAAGACAAATTCAGCTTCTCTCCCTCTTTTCACATTTTACTTAGAAGAACTGTCATTAAAACAATGCAAAGGAGGCAAATAGTATTGTTTAAGTATACACCAAAATCTGAAGAGATGTCAGATCTTCATCAACATGGAAGAGCAATATTGAGTCTCCTGATGAACTTAATTAAATAACCTCCTAAGCATACGATTGATATCCAAATATTTTTAGCTCTGCATTCTGCATTTCTAAGTGTTTTCTAAACAGTCTACATTGCAATCAACAATAAAACCACAGCAAGTACAGCTGCTGCATCCTGTGCAATACAGATGCCCTGCATACACAAATCACTGGTACTACCACATAAAACAAATGCATGATTTAATTCACATATATAATACAGCTGAGCAAGTCACAGCAAGACACTGGAGCTTTGTCCTCCTTTTTCACCCCCAGCAGGCCTTCAGTGCCCCAAACACCAAGTACATACAGCAAGAATTAATTAATTCTTGCCAGTCCTGAGGAGTAACTTCATCTCACAGCTGCAGCCCTCTCCCTGCTCACCCCAGCAAACAGCAGCTGGCAGGGAGGGAGCCACGCACTGGGGAGCTGCAGGAGAAAGCCTGAGTGTGGGGCATGAGGTTCCCATCACAGACCACGTTCCTCTTGAGTGCAGCAGTTGGGTTTCTTGTCCCTGCCCTGCATCCATACAGAACGTATAAATTCCCATGTTCCTGTGCACACATGCAGGCAAGTCTGTTTTCCTGTCAAATCATTTTTTAAATTGTGCACTCGCTAAGCAAACCTGTGTAAACAATCAAATCCCTAAGTGCCAGAAGAGGAAACACCACCCATGTACCAAATGGAGGGAACTGGGATCCTGCCTGGAATGAGCCCAAACCTCCTCCTTCCTTTTCTATATTTATAATGGGTGCTATGTGTAAGAAAAGGAATTAACAATCTGTCAACTTGCTTCTACGCCTTTTGATGCTCAAAGAACTGCAAACAAAATGCAAGCAACCACTGCCCATTGATTGCTTCAACCCTGTAATTTTCTTGCTTTTCCCCACCATGAATGAGATGGTCATGTACCAGCTCTAATTTATGCTAGGGCAAACCACAGAATCAGCATCAGAACTTTGCTGGCATAGCTGCTCTCATGCTAGGTAGCTGTCAGCTATAGGAAAAAAAGTAAATTGACAGGGAACTGCTAAGCCCCACTCACTGGTGACTCCATCATGGAGAGTCTGGAGGAACCACTATCAGGTTCTGTGTGTCAAACTGTCCTGGAATGCTCCTGTATTCTGCCCTTACAACGTATGGGATGCAGGTCTTGTGATTACTGGCCACAATACAATTTAGCACATGGCGACGAAAGCTGGCCATGGTCAGCCCATGCAATTCACTGACACTGTCCTTCCACTCATCTTAAATAGTTTAGACCATGCTCCATACTGGCCCAGTTAGGCTCAGTAATTTCACACATAATGTTTCCAAATCTGTCAAATGACAATCAGAACAAAACCAGCAAATATCTGACAAGTATAAATACTGACATGGACAAAGATGATAACAGACTAAAATTTCAACTACCAAGCTGCAAAACTTCTGTCTTTGTAAGCAGTTTAATTCACAAGAGGAAGTCAGCCCTTAACCAACTCACCAAAACCAGAAAGTCCATTCCTAAAACTAAAACCCACTTTCTTCTAATTTACTGTATAAAGAACTAAATAGATACACACATCCAAATACACATGCACGTAGCCACATATAAAGAGGATTTTTTAAATATATATGTGTACACATACATACAAACAAAGCAAATATTTGGAGATGCATCTCATGCACACAAGGAACAAGGTCACCAAGGTCAGCTAGTTCATCTGGAGGAACAAAGTGGCAGTCTGCATCAACTTTTTACTCCCCCTCTCTGACCATTTAGTATTCCAGAAAACTTTCTATAGACTAGCAATGAATTCTTACTGCTTTTTGTATCTATTCAAACTCTAAATGTTGTACTGTGTATAATCAAAGACAAGAAGTTCAGAACAAATAAAAAGGGCATCCTTAAACAGGCCACTTCTGATTCTAGTGCTTGTTTCAGTCCAATAAATCAAAATGTTAATTTACCCATTATTTTGAAAATTTCTGGCGTGGTGATAATTTGAGCCTTTGTCTAATCACAAAGGGCAAAAGTTACTTTCTTCATTTTAGTGCAGTCAAAATATACCAGAGATCTTTTGAGCAAAAAACCAAGGTTGTACAATTTTCTAGGCTAATTTTCATTTTTCTATGATAAACTCAGTTACTTATGTTCTGTTACAATGCCCTTCATTGGCTCAAAAAAAACTCCTTCATGCATATCCCTTAAATGCCTCATACTCCACAACTGAGAAGTTTGTTCAGCCTGAATTGTGCTTTACATTTTATCACTTTTCATCAACAACCTTTCCTAAAAGAGAAAAGTCTTCTTCCTCCCACAGAATAATTATGAGGCAGTAGCTGAAAATCTGGCTGTAATGGACAAAAGAAAAATAAACACACTTTACCTGTTTTCTTTTTTGTTGTTTTAGAAATTACACGGTCTAGCTTAACCCTGCATGGCAAGTCTGTATTTGCATAGTTTGTAATCCCAGAGATAATGTTATGGTCTCTGGGGTGTCTCTGGTTTAATGCAAGATATTGTAGAATGGTATGAATTATCTCTGCAGTGATTTCACACTGAATTTGCAGCGGTATGTAACAAACACAAGAAAATGGACACACACACGATATTTTATTGTCCTTCCAGAAAATAGATAGCAGTAACATTTGTAATATGCTCACAGACAGAACCCTAGGCTTATAAGGGAAGTCTTACAACAAAGTACTTAACTAAGATGGAAAATAGTATAACTGGTGTTGAAATCAAAATGAGCGTTTTGTCCCAGTCAAAAAAAAGATCATTAGTTACATAAAGTTACAATGAAATCTGCAAATGATATTCTTTAGAAAATATATTTACCGTAGCTATAAAAACAAGCAACATCAAGTTCTTTGTATCTGATGATTCTGTGCAGATACAAAATACTATTGCGTTTAGCCAATATAGAAAGGAGAGTGATATTAGTGTTTTAGAAACCTGTTTGTGTTTCATTTATAATCAATTTTTCTCTGAAATAAAAGGAAAATATTAATCTGCTTTATGCTTCCTTTCCTATTCTTGTTTCACTTCCCTTTCTTTTTATACTCTTTTTTATTCAATCCTTTGTTTGGGATGTTTGCTTTATGAGGCAGAATAGATGACAAGGGAAAAAGACACAACACTATGAGCTGTTGCATTGTCTCCACTATTTCATGTGTTCTCAAGCTCAGAAACCATTTGCAAAATAAACTCGTTTTTGCAACAACCTAAGCCGAGGGAGGGGAAACCAAAGAAAATCATGTAATTAATTTTTTAAAATTAATTAGAGTTAGCCTAGGATCACAAACACAGTAATACCATTATCAAAAACCTCCCACAGAATTCCAGGACTGAATTCTGACTGAGAATTAACTGAGTATGACTTCACTTTTCTAAGTGAACATCTGTGAGGCATCTTGGACTTCTTTGGACCATAGCCTTATCCATTCTGCTTTTGGTTATTTTCCACTTACACTGCTTCACTTAAACTCCAGTAAGCCAAAACCAGGCCTTGATTCAAGCTCAATATATTTATCTTGGTATGACAGAAATACAAGTTAGTTGGTGCATCTTGCTACCATGTGCATAACTCAGAGACAAGAATTTCTAAGGACTTAGTAACAGCTTCTCCTTATTGCATGATACTGACACAAATTTAGATTACACCCTAGTTAATGATGCAAAACTGTTAACAACCCTCTTTAGACATTCTTCTCTACAACCTGAAATAATACATGTACTGAGCAAGTACAGACGCCCAAAAGAAAAGATGTCAAGATAACCAACTCCAAGGACCATGTTCTCCTTCTAAAATATTAGTTTCTCAACATTCCAGGTCAGCTTCCAATTAAGAAACGATACTTTGCAAATTAACAAGTGGGGCTTAGAGACAAAAATTTTTACTTAATCCATCGTGTATTTCTGAGAAAATCACTGAAAATTCACTGATGGCAGGTCTGAATCAAACTTCTCAGGTTAAGGCCAACAGATGATTTCTTTAATTCACCGAGGAGACAGAGTCTCTCATGGGAATGCACTGTCTAAATACACTCTCTCTGCCATCTGCAGAGGCCTTTGCTCCACACAGTAATTTACTTCTGACGATCTGTTTTCCACCCAGCAAAACTGGGATAGCTCA
This sequence comes from Coloeus monedula, assembly GCF_965178545.1. Classification (NCBI taxonomy): domain Eukaryota; kingdom Metazoa; phylum Chordata; class Aves; order Passeriformes; family Corvidae; genus Coloeus; species Coloeus monedula. The sequence continues at coordinate 8,937,724 of NC_138788.1, forward strand.
GGAAAATACAGTTGGCTGCAGGAGGAAAATAGAGATGATGGCATGATGCAAGAGAGAAGGAATATGCTCTCCTTGAGCCTTCCCCACTCAGGAAAGCAGGAGTAGCCACAAGAACAATCTCCAGATACCAAAACAGAGGATCTTTGTTACAAGTATTACAAAAAGTCTAAACATGAAAAAGCATGGACTCATGGAGAATTCTGAAAAAGAAGCACTCCACTATATAATTTGTGATTTGAAGCGCCAGTAAAGCCCCCTGCTGATGCCAGTAATGAGCTTTAGGCCCAGCAGAGCCCAGCACTTCCCTTTCCTGTGCCTGAGTATATGTCCTGTTCTACTGTTGCTCTTCTCAGGAAAAATTTTGGCAAATCCTGGTATTTCTACAAGGAGTTTGCTTTGATAATTCAGAAAACATTTCTAAACCTTCCAACTTTTCTGGTTTTAATGTTGACCTAATACACGCAACCTAAATTACCTAAGATTTTATAAGCAACTCAATAAGTAGAAGTGACCTCTCAACTTCCAATCCAGCAAGTTTATCATATGTTTACTTTTTACCACACATCTGTAAAGCACAGAAGACATTTAGAACCTGAAGAAAAAGCCATCTGTAGCAGGTAAACGTCTATTATCACACTATACTAAAAGAAATCTCAATTTTAAAATGAAGATTCCTGTCCATTAGACTTATTTGGTTATTACTTTAGTCAGACCAGTGTTTGTGAAGTGAAATCTAGTTTTTCTGTTGAAGCAATAAGGCTGAGGTTTTCTGAGAACTGGCAAATGAAGTTCTGTAATGCTCAAATCCACATTATGCCATTTTTTAAGAGCACAAAATTTGGAAAACAGCTACTGTCACAGAACCAACACAACATTACATTGCTTTGGGTTTTCGTTGGCTGTTTCTTTCCTCTAATGAAATTAAATTTGGACTGCTGACTACAGAAGTAAATCAAGACAAACAACCACACAAATCTTCCATTCAGCTAGGAAAGGCAGCAAAAATCCTCAGGAGCCAGAATTTTCCTTGTTAATGAAGTACACACATGCTATTCACAGCAGCTCACAATGACATTCAAATTCCATGTATAACCTGGAATACTCCTTGGGAAAATTACAAATTAATTTCTTTTAACACACACTCCCACCTGCAGCACCAAATATCTCATGGAAAAAAAAGCAAAAAAAAGAAGCAGCAAAAAGTGTTATTAAAAAGGCTTATTGTTATTAAAAACACTCTGAGGCCTTTCCTGATGGTTACATAAGTACTGTAAAAGCAAGATGTTCTTGGCAATCAGCAGAGCTTCACTGTGCTTGCTACACTGGTTTCATTAACTATTACATCATGCTTAATTTCCATAATTGGCTTCAACCTCACTTTATAAGCTAGTCTAATTTAGTTTTTATGCATATTTTAATTTAATACAGTTTGTTCTTCACTGTAAACCCTTCGTGGGCCACACATTCATCCTGTACTACCTCATTTAGAGCTTTCCCTAAGAGCAAAACTAAAAGGACAAAGACCACAGTGTCTAGGAAGTGACCTTTCCTTTCAGCTCTGACAGTTAAAACTCTCATCCAGGCCCCATCACACAGATATTTGGCTAGCAAGAACTTCTCATTTTGTGCACTCAAGATACAAGGACACACTCCCCCACCAAAAAAAAAAAAAAAAAAAAAAAAAAAAAAAAAAAAAAAAAAAAATCACAGCTACGAAAAGCTGCATTCCTTATATTACTCTATTCTTTCACTAATCTAGGTCTCTGTACTAATTATCTTTTCTTCACACACAAGTTTGGTTTTTTAGCCTTAACCTTCTTGGCTTCTCTGTATATTTAAATGTATTTTCAGTCTTTCATCCAGATCCATAGTTAAACATGATCAAATATTCAGGGACTTGGGATTTGGCACATCAGACTCCACAGAGCACCCGCTTCTCCCATAAAAAACCCTCCACTTCTTGTCCCCAGTTTCACTTTTTAGCTACCCTCACCATACCCATCTGCTCTGCTCTCCTGATTCACATCTCCTCCAGATCTGCTTTTATGCTGACAGCTGTAATGATGAGCTAACAAAGGTCATTCATTCTTTTATGTACTTTCCTTCTACGCGTTCCACTTTTACTGAGTAAATTCAGAACGTTTACTGATCTAATACATCCAGTTCTCACCTTCTTTCCCCATCTCTACTTCTGTTATACCCTGTTTTCAAATGTCTAAAATTAGAGTGATATCTCCTGAGGGAAGAGCACACACTTTGTTAGATGAAGCCTGACAACTTTGGTAGCACAGCTTTTGCAGATACAACATCATCCACAACACTCTAACATATCATAAGTGAAAACGTGACACTAACGTAATACAGAGCCCAACAAACACTTCACAGCCACTGCCTCTCAAAGCACAAACACACTGAAGAAAGCACTGACCTAGAAAGGGAGGAACTATTTGGATGGCATTGTTATCCACTATGTATCAAACCGTACTCACTTAAAAGACACAGATGCCGCCTATGCCGGGGAAATGTTTACTAAAATGATTAAGCTCAGTAGTTACTCAGAGTTAAATTCTCAGCATAACTAGGCCTCCAGCTGCTACTTGCATTAAAATAATGGGTACTTGCCCCCTTCTCCAGTGGCCTAATGAAAACACAGTGGAAGAAATTGCCACGTTAACAAGCAATTCCTATGCACCTCTCTCCTTTTGAGTGATGCAGAATCTGATAATGCTCACCAGATCGGGAACAAAAGTCTTGGTCTTTAGTATGAATTAGATTTTCATGAACCCTTGGACCTTTGAATTTGAGACTGAAATTGTCAGTATCTTATTGGCTTCTACAAAGAAGCCAAGTATTTAAAAAGCAATACAAAAAAGAGAAGCTTGTGATGACTAAGAAAAAAATTACATGATGTATCAACTTTCAGAAAAAAAAAATCTTTATTCTTAGACTGAATGTGATCCAGCCACAACAATTTAATATTCCCCAGTAATCCTCTAAATCTTAGATTTGTACATCACGCAACCCACAGCACTTCCCAAATCATTCTGAAAATAAGTAGGTCAGGAGTCATATTTATCCATTAATATGATACTATAAGGCTCAGATTAGGGCAGGGACATTGGGAAACTGGCCACAGAGTCACTCTTTGCCATAAGCCAAACCCATCAGCAATGACACGCACAGCTGACTAAGCTGGCTTCGGGAGCCCACGAGCAGAGTTGTGGTAGGTCTCAGAGCATCCAGGGATCATCCTGGTCTGTCAGCACAACCCCATAATGATGGGAGATGCAGGGATGTTTCACACACTGTCCAATTGTCCAACTATTTTTTGGAAGAGGGAAAATTAATGTAAGGTTTGGTGACTGAGTTCCCATATAAGATTTATACCAATTTTGGTTCTGATAAAACATGTAAGTAGTTTTAAAGGGGTAGTTTTGAGCAGGTATGAGCCACACAGTATGGGTCTAGACTTGAAAAACTTTGCATAAACTTTATCTATACCCTCCTGAACTAATTAGAGTAAATTTACTCACTAGCTTTAGTGGCTTTAGGATCAGGGGCCTGATTTACAAGTGGTCAAGTGAATACAAAGAGTTGCTGAGCTTTTAGAGCAGTTCTAAATTACTTACCATGACAAGAGTTTCTTCTTCCCTGTCTCCTCCCCTCCCTCAAGTACTTATTAACCAGAGGTTTGAAGCTGAAGATAAACCACCAAGTAATAGAACCTTAAAGCAGGTTTTTTATCCTATTTTTTTCTCACTAAGCTTTCATAATGCCTAAAGCCCTTCACAAGTCGGTACATGTTCTGTTGTGCTTGTCTCAGATGTAAGGGTCCCTAGAGGAAACTGCAAACAACTCTGGAACAAGAAAGACATTAAATCACAACAAAAACCATCAGAATAGGTTAGACTGATACTTCCAGGCTATTTCTCTAGCATCAGAGAAACACATCCTATTCCCAATACCAAAGCCCACGCCAAAGGGGTTTTCCCCCTCAGAAATTTAAAAGCCTTTAAGTAATTTATAGGTACAAAGACTTTTGCCTGGATCCAGTTCAGCAGAGCGGTAATTCCTCAGTCTGAGTTCAGTGGGTTCCTTTCTCATCGCCAGCAACAGACTCTGCTCATTGTGGCTTCTGCGCAGCAGGAGCTTCCTGTCCTAGATCCTGGCAGAGGGAGCTGCGTTCTGACAGGATTTATGCCACTTTTGTAGGAGTTGATGTTCAGCCATTGCAGCACATCAGATACCAAACCGAGCCCTTAGACAAGAAACTTAAAAGCTCCAAAGTCTCTTTTGTGCCACCGAGTCAGGTACTTCATTCTAGTGCACGTTTTACTTTCTTTCTAAATCACAACTATCCTCTTGGCAACACTGGACAATTTATCCACCGCCAGTTTTTCAGTGCTTCCAAAAACACAGATAAACTTTATGAGACAGCTATTTCGTGGGCACAGTACATAACTCGTTAGAGCATACAGCACCTCGGGAGAGCAGCAGCCATAGGATTTTCTGATTGGCTGAAGGAGATAATCAAATTGCAGTTCCAAACTCCGAGCAAGCAGCAGGGTGCTTTGCGCCGAGCTCCTGGACAGGCTCCGAGCTGCCTTACCCGTGCCTCAGGTCAGCCCAAACCTGCTTATCCCTCTGTTATCTCACTCTCAGCCCCTCCAGACCTGAGGCAGCCAAGTGAGCCACACAGCATCAAGCTCTGAAGTAGGGTAAGGCCCAACCTGAAAACAACTTCCACTTCCACACAGTAAAATCAAGCCCAAGCAGCTAGAGGGGAAAGGCTGCTGTGCACACTTAGGTAGCTGCCAAGGGCCTATCAACCCTCAGACCATTTTATCAAAGGCACAAGTAGAGTCTCCAGACCTTTTAAGACTCAGAACAGCTTTGTTTTTTTCCACAATAGCTGCCTACTTCAACAGGATACAAAGTTGAGGCTGGGTGAGATCTTTCAGTTCAGGTTTTCCTCTCAACTCAGAAAAGGAAAAGAATGTAGGAGTACCAGCAGGATTTGGTAATAGAGCAATAAATGAAGTTTTTAAGATTTGCCTTCATAAAAATCAAACTGTCTGCACATTTTTTAGGGCAAAGTATTGCTGATGCTTCTAGCAAAGCATTTCAATTTTTAATTGGTTTTTAGTCCTCTACATTGATATTTTTAACCCTTTTATTGATTTGAAGCCCTATATTTCACTGATTTTAAAGCAATAAAAATTCCATTTACAGTGCATTACATCTGTTGACATAGATTTAATACATTGATATTATGACACTATTACTTGGGCCAAGCAAATGTTTCACTCAAACCTAAAGACTTTTTCTGCTGCTTAAAATCATTTTAAAAATATTTCATGCTTTCTTCCTCCATTTTCAGAATTGCTAAAGTTAGTAATAATAATTTTAAAAAACAGTGCAACATTCATATATATCCTGTATATCATTATGCTCTTACAAAGAAGAGAATCCTACCTAGACTTTCCAGCCTTCTAAAGCAATGTGTGGTTGGAGTTTTTTGGTTTTTTGTGCATAAATACCTCCCATAGTCTTTATCTGTGCTTGAGAGAAGCCAGAATCACACATGAAAAACAAGCTGGAAGATGGATTCATTTATGTGCTGGGATATCCCTATAGGTCTATGGGTACCCTATCCTGTTTTTTGTCATCAATGACATTAAGAAATAAATTTTAACTTTAAAAAAAAAGCATTTTGAGCTTAACGCTATATAAAATAACACTTAAAAGTATACAAAGCATTAGATACCTTGTATAGTTTAATATTATATATTGAAATATGTGCATTAAGCTAATTGTACTATTATATTACAGAAAACTATAAAATACAGTACTCAAACCACATTACCTAGAAATTACAGGGGAAGCTACTGCAGTGATCATGCCCTAAAACAGCAGAAGACTGCTTGGTTACTATTTGAAATTACTGCCTTGGGAGTTATGGCTATGAGTCAAGAACTGAGGGAATTTCTCTATGTAGTGGCTTACCTTGTGTCACTAAATGCCCTTTGGAAAAAATGTGTAATTGACTCCTATCGTTCAATTGTTATTGAACAATATTCACTTATAAAATCACCACACGGTTTAATTAATGTTTATAAACTACCCACTGTTTTTGCTTTGCACACATCTCCACAAACACCCCTGCAAAAAAAAGTGACTTGCACAGCACAGATTGCCTAACCAGCCATGGTTCAGTCTTGTTTGCGTTGTTATATAATCGTTAATTCTAGGATCCCACTTCCCCCCCACGAACCTTCCCCCTGCCATCCAAGGCACTGAGGAGAAATAGACTTGGAAAATATTTTTATTATTCAGTCTGCTTAGTGAGTTCTATCTCTTGTTTTCCAGTTTTCTCTTCCAAAACAGATGTTTACCAGGATTTTTCTATGCTGTTGGGGTTTTGTAGTGTTTGGATGCTTAATAAAATTATGTCACTCGTTGTACCAGTTCTGCACATGGAATGGTGAGCATACAAACATGCAAAACACTGAAAAACCATTCAAAACCAGTAAAATCAGCCCAGATATGGATCCTCAGTATTACCTATGGCATAGCCTAGCTCAGCTCCCACCCTTATTTCTCACGCCTGTTGATGATCAGGAGTTTTGCAAAGCAAACTAAGGCATCATGACAAATCAGATGAAATTTGCAACCTGTAGAAAGTTTAGCTTAGTGAATTTGCTTAGCATTATGTTGGAGTTTTCCTACAAATGCACTAAAAAGGCTTCACAAACAGTTTTGTCTTTTTGAAACTTCAATACAAATCATTCCCCCATTCAAATTCCATGGCTCTTCAGAGCTTTTTGTGGTTCAGTGTTCGGGGTTGGGTTTTTTTAGCTTGTTTGAGGGGTTTTTTTGGTTTGTTAGTTTTCTGGTTGTCATTTTGTTGAGGTTTTTCTCTTTCTGGGTTTTTCTCTTTTGAGGGGAAGAGCTGATTTTGTTGAGGCTTTTTCCTCCATTCTGAAGCAGCTAAAAGCCGTTTTAAGCTTTGAAAGAGCAACAAAATTGAGATCTCTTATCTTGGATCTAAGCCAAGAAGCTTGTAGATACCAGGAGCATGATAGCATCCAAGGTAATCAGCCAGAGCAACCATGCCTTGGCAGCCAATACAGAGCTTGCACTGAATCCATGGAATCCAGCCTCTACCTGATTATTACATATTGGAGCAATTCATTTTGGTTACTGGCATAATAAGGTCACCAGAAGGTGACTCTTGCTCTGGTGCTCTCCCACTCCGCAGGTCTGCAAGCCACATTCAGCATGATGGCACATCCAACAACCTGCCAGCACACAGATGATGCTCTTTTTGATGAGCAGCCCGAATTTCCCCACAACACATTCCCCTTCATACATGCCTCACAGAAGGAGATAAAGATAAACAGGGAGAAAAGCCAATCACTTCAGATCAAAAAGAGAGATTAATAAAAGAACAAATGGCAGTTAAGACACTCAAAGTCGGTGAGAACTGCACACCTAATTCCCATTTGGCACCTCCCTGACACAGCTCAATCACTTGCCAACAGTTTTTGGTCATGAGACCAAATGTTCTTACAGAAGAATTTTTCACTAAAAACAAAACAAAAACCAACCAACAAACCACCTCTTACCGAACAAGCCTACTAGTTAAATGTCATTGATATTCACTGACTGTGCTGCTTATGGTCCTTCAAAGGAGGAAATTACTTACCATCTGAGAGAACAGACTAACTGTATAAACCCATTTTTTACTAGGTTTTATTTGATGTTTGTTTCTGAAATTTAAACCAAATACTTTAGATTTGCCCATTGACTTTCATAACTGGCTACACTCAGAACTCGTTCATTGGCATTCATTCAAATGTGCTTAATACTATAGACACACATTCTTAAGTGATTACACTTTATGGTGCTTTAGTCTTTGAGGACTGCTAATGGGATACAAACTTTTCCACTCCATTTGGGCAATTACGAACCATTTTCCCCTCTGTCCTGGCTGAGGCAATGCTCAAATCCTATCTGCTTCTTGGCAAATAACAAATGAACAGCACAGGATAAAGGACCATGTAGAATAAAAGGGATTTATCTTCCCTTTTAAGAGGAAAAAGCACGCAGCAAGGTCATTTCCCACAGATAAATTGGAAATCATCACCCTTTCAGTTGATACTATTTTTCCTTGACAAGTGAGTAAGTCTTAAATGTTTTCAACTTGAAACTGTATGGTTTTTCTAAAAGCTAGCACTGAACTGCAGTTCCACATTACATTTTTGTCTTTTGAGCATCGATTTTCTTCTTGCTTCAGAAAAATCCCATTACCTACAACATCATCTTCATCTCATTAAAAGCAATACATAATTACTCAGTCTCCATGGATTATTCAAAGCACTCACACATAAGCTTTCTTTCTGCTTACTCTGCTCCTTCCATTCCCCCACCCCCTCTATCCATGGCTTTGGCCATAAGAAAAGGGGCACTTGTCATCTGCAACAGAAACAAGGCCAGGTTCATGAAGCCTTGCCAAAGTAGGCTCTCTCAGAAACCACCATAAGAAAAAGATCTTGCATTCCTATGTCACTGCAAGGCCTGACTGAGGAAAAAAAAAAAACCCACGGTTTTCTATTTTCTAAAAAAGTCCTTCAGGAAGACATTTCTTTTCATTTACACCAACTCATTAGCTGCCAAAATTGACCTCTGCTTTAAAACCACACATCTCCCTTCCAAATGGCATTTTCATTAAGATGAAATGCTTCTTGAAGTTTTTGGAGAATTTGCATTTGGTAGACACAGCACACTGTCATCAAATTGTATACAATTAACCTGAAATTAGAATGAACTACAGAAAAGCAATTAAAGTAAACTACCAAAGAAATGAAAAAAAAAGTATTTGGTAACTCTTCAGTGAACATTTTTTGGAACAAATACAGGTGGGCTTGCAACAGGTCTATTCAAGAAAGGTCCAAGACACACCACACAGTACAGTGTAAATCTGTCATTCTAAAAGCTTGCCAGGTAAGTATGTCCTGCCATGCCAAATTTTGCTCAAGTTTTTCCTCCGATGCTCTCTTCAGCATCTATCATCAACACTTGAACTGGATGAAATCACATTCTTCTTGCCCTATTGACCCTCACTGCCCAGTGCAAAAATGGACATAACCAGACAATGTGTTCTCTAGGGTTTGCTTGGCAAGGTGGTTTTTGTTGTCGTTTTGGTTTTTAAACAAGACAGAAAGCAATTATGGAACCAAGACAGGACCCGTGCACTGTCTAGGGGAGGACTGTCAGTAGGAAAGCTCATAGGCTCCTTCGCTCAACAGCTTGATGCAAAGTCCTGACAAGCCACTGGGGTCTTCACATTTACTCCACCGTGTTTTAGCTTAACTCCTACAGAGCAACAGAACTGAAAGACCAGACTCATATCATAGCAGATTTCATGGAAACTTGCTTCCCATTCCATGCCTACAAAGCACCCGATAACATTCTCAGTGAGTCACAGCCCTAAAGCAGCAAACGATTGTTCTCCATACCAAAGAAGAAACACACATGGTCTTCTTCAGGCAAACTTCCTTCCCAGAGCTGATCTTAAAACTGCCATTAATAAAGGCACTGGCATCATACCGGTTGTTAAAGAGCATGACAAAGGCAGAAAAGACAAGATGATGTCATGACTTCTGCTTCTATTAGGATCCCTCTTCTGTGTCTTGTTTGCAAGAGCCAAACAAGCTTCCACTTACTGCTCTGGCTCCCATTTCAACCCTAAGTCCTTTCTCTGCATTCTAATGGCCTTTCCTATCACCACAGCAGAACTTCCCCTTAGTTCTTTAGCCTGAAGCAATAGTCCCTGGCCATAATGGATAAGCATTGAGGATGGAGGGAAGGAAAAGAAAAGCTCCCTGTCAGAACAATTGCATTGCTGTACTCCGAGGACAGCAAGCACAAAAGGAACCAAGACCCATTGCTTTACAAGAGTGGCTCAGTCCTAAGTTCCACACACCTCAGGGTATGGAGCAAACTGAGCACCATGATCTCTATGGTAACCAAACTGCTTGTATTCTTTTTTTTACCCAGGAGACTCCTTTTAAAATATAGATGCTTAAAGCACATTTCACAGTCTAGTTTTGAAAATGTGGATGGAAATAGAAGAGCTTTACTTAGCACTATTTAAATAACAACAAAAAAACCCTTACAGCATCAGCATGACGACATGTCCCTTGCCCACTCTCCAAAAATAGCCCAACAAACAAATGTCAACAAGTCACAACAATCTGAAAAACTAACCCTAAGTCATGTATTTTACAGCAATCCTAAGGGAATATTATGCCTGGAAAGACACCCTCTTGAGTCTTAAATAATTCTGTAGCTTTTATAAATAACCCTAAAATTCAGACCTCAAAGAAATATTGACTATCATTCTTGTGCTTCTCATTAACAGGACATAAATTGGTTTCTTCTCTCTAACCTTTAGTTAGCTTCAGACAACACAGCTGAAATGCTACCAGAAATCTTAAGAGTGGCAGGTAGTATTTTCAGGCTGCCATTACCATGAACAAATACAAGTTTCATAGTCTGAGGAAATACCTAGTTCATTGAAGGTTGTCACCACACTGCCTTCCTGCAGGTCATCTCTACATTGCAGCTGTACCTGTCAAAAAATGACATAACCTTCAAACATGTTTAAGTGAACATTGTTCCATGTCCTGCCTTACTACAATAATCGCACCAACCCATCAACATTTCTTGAGAGATTTGGAAAGCACAGACCCTAAGTCTTGTTCCTGCCTCTCCTAATTTCATCTGAATCCAAAAGTTTTGAGATATTTTGCAGCTTTTGCACATTTTCTCCATTTGAATTATAACTGGATCTACCACCTTGCTGTGCTTAGAGTAATACCATGGAAATTTCTGAATTCTTTAATGCAGCACCTGATCACGTACATACATCAGCAATACTGTCTTATACTACTTTATTCTATAAAACAATAAGCAGAAGTTTAGTTAAGATAAGCTACAAATGCCACCTTTTGTCTCTGTAAAAATTTCTAACTAAACCTGTGGTTTTTTTAATCGCTTGAATTATCTCATTTCTACTATGTATGTTAGAAACTCCAAGCCCACACACTTCAACCAAGACACAAAATCAGGAAAAAAAAAAAAAAGCAAAAACAACCATTACAATTTTCACAAGACACTGTTTAAATTTTTTGCACCTCATAATCAGAATGACTGGGAAACTTGTGACTGGGGAACACCTACAACATATGGATTTTAATTTCAAATCGTTCTAATCCAAACAGTTGGAAAAATTTACCTCCTCACACCACCTGCTTAACACAAGTCTCTTTTTCTACCCCAGAGTAGTATCCTGCTTTAGGGCCACACAGCTACTGAAAGTGTTACATTTCGGATTTACATGCAGGATCCTAAGATTTCTAACTGTTGACCCTCCAGTGTTTTTTAAAAAGCCTCCAAAGTAATTATCACCATAACAGATGTTGGGTAGAATGTCCAATGTCCAAAAGGTTCATCGTGCCATTTACAACCCAGTATGACAACCACAGTGCAGCATTTGTATTTGATTTTTCTTTTTAAGTACTTCTAGGTAGCAGTTTCCAAATTAAAGGATTCAACCTGTTCTGACACAGGCTCATTCACATGACCTCCACTGACAGATGGAGCTAAATTACTTCCAAGTCAAACCGGGGGGGGGGGGGGGGGGGCGGGGGGGGGAATTGGCTTGTAGTTTAGAGTAGGGGAGGAGGAGGGAAGATGTCAGGTGGATGTTTTGGCGTTTTTAATTGTACATAGGACTATTTTGTCTGTACCTATAGGCAAGGCATTCTGCTGGTCTCAATTATGGTTTTTGTTGCAGGTACAGGGGAGCATAGCAACAGTAATGGAAAAACATCACATGAACTCTACAGATCATTGAAGGCTGCTCCCAATTTTCAAAGGGACAGTCTGCTCATACTTTATGATCCAGACATTCAGCACACTGTTATTTCACCACCGTGCCCCCTAGAGCAAAGACCAGAAGACTACCTCATCCACTCAGCTCAACAAGGATGCTGCAGCTGGAAATTCAAAGGGGGGAAGAATGATTGAGTATAGTCTTCGAGAGGTTTGGGCCAATACATTCTCCCTCTCCCGTGGCCAATGAAACCAGAAGATATAGGTTAAAACAATAAATGAGGCTTCAAAAATATCCACCTCTTTTCATACAAAATAACATGTTTTGTATTTTTATTTAATTCTGGTTAGCTTAGCCAGCCACTTGGTAACCTAATACTATTATTTATGTTGTATCATGTCATTGATTTTCTAATATCTATGCCTGTAATTTGGTATTAATTTCTATGTTTTGATCATAAATTCATGATAGAAGAATAGATACAACTGACTACTGCAATTCACAGACCAGTAATAAACCAGTAAATTAACCCATGTAAACACTGAAGTTCTGCCAACAGCTCTCAACCTCTCAAATTATTAAGTGTAAATTACAGTAACAGATGAGGCAGGAAGGAAATAATTTTAATAATTACGGAATTATGCATATTAAGATAAGACTTAGAATCTTAATTAAACTCTGGCCTTTGCTTAAGCACTGTATAAGCAAGTAAGCAGAAGCATTAGTCACCACAGGGAAAATAAAATGGGTGAGTATTGAGAACTGCAGGCAGTTCCTAAGCAGACTTCTTCCCTGGACTATGCATAAAACTTTAAAAAAAATAATTGAAATGTTCTATGTGAATGATAGCAATAGCAAAAAAAACTGCTAATACTTTGATGCAATAAAGAACAGCATTATATATTCTCAAAGTTTCCATGCATCTTGTAATTATACAGTAATGCTTGTTTATATGCAGAACCCTGCTTGGCAGGGCATACAAATATAACAAGGAACAATTTTTCTTTCCTAGTTAGCTATCCTTAATTCTTCCTCAGTACAAGCAACTGTGTGAGGCATGGAATTTCATTTACAAAGCGGTTTCTATGCCGCAGTTGTTCTGCATGCAGTGCCACAGGTGCCCTGGGTGCTTTGCAGACAGAGCAGCGAGTCTATAGAAGGCAGACGCTGGGAAGTACCTGCTGCCTTGTTTCTGAAGTCTGGAAACGCACCTGCAAGTCTGGTTTCTGTGATCTACAGCAAATGAAAACTGCACAATTTACTCATCCCCACAAAACGTCTCAAAACCAGCAGTGTTTATCCCCAACACTGGCACGCGATCGTACAGAAGTTACACGTGGAAAAACGCACGGATGGCAGGAAGCAAGGGATCAGAAACAAAATTCCTTCTTACAGTGTACTGCTGTAACAGCTGATAATGAGGGGGAAGCCTTCACTGCTCCTGATTCCCAGTGAGGACACGCTGCTGTGTCCATCTAGAATTGAAGGAAATACCTGGCCACACCTAGAGCCACTCAATGCTGTGTCTTGCTACTGCTGCTCCAGTGAGGCTGGGCAACATTTCCAGCTTCCTTCTGTAAGTTTAGTGCTTATGAAACGAGTAAGACAATCCTTTTGACAGAAGATATTAAGTCTATTCATTCATTCTCTATTTCAACTATACCTTCAAAAAATAGTCATATTTTACATTGCCAGTTATAAGGTTTCCTTTAAATTAATGTTCTGGACCTGGTCACAAACCCACAGACAAAACCACATAAAATAAAAATAGCCACCTAACCAGACCAAATCTCATGGGCACCAATATAAATCCCACAGAGACCACAGCATCTCTGAAGCCAGCCTTCACCAATATATTTGCAAACACATTTGAGGGTTTTCACTTTATTCATTACCCACTGGCATGAAGCCACAGTTAAACTGTTTCTGGCAGAAAAAAAAAAAAATAAAGAGTGGTAGGGGGTGGACACAGAAGGGAGAAGAGGAGAACAGGTGATGGAAACTGGTACAGAAAACATTTGTCCCTTCTTTTATAGGCTAGTTCTTGTATAAAGCAACAGCTCCCACACAGTTTCAACTTCCTGAGCTAGGAGGGCTTTGCTATTCCTTCCCTAATGGAGATCAGAACCACAGACCCGGGCATAATAAATAAATAAAGCCACATCCCAAATATACCACAGGCTGACCCAGTAACTGAGTAGAACTTTGGAAACATTATCCCTTTCCCAAAGGTATGGTTGTTCAGACAGCCTGCACAGAAGAGAAGATGAGGGAGAACAGCATTTGATCCTTTTTTCTACTTCCACATATATTTCTCAGCAGACTCTACTAAAAAAAAATTATTCTTTGTGTACTTACCATATCCTGCATGCAGGAAATTTATTATAAATCCACACTGGCAGACCAAGTCCACCTGAACAGTAAATGAGGATATTTCACACTCACCTGCTGCTCATACAGTACTTTTTTTTTTTCTGCTCCTTACCAGCACAGGAAAGAAGAAAAGGCTCTGGAATTTTTCTTTGAAGACAGACCTGATCTTCAATCTCTCACCTACAGCTCCTACATTATAGCACACATGATTCAAACATGAGCATTAGATTAACCTAGTAAATTAGATCGCCCAGGAAGGGGGTCCTGAACTACTGGGGCTGAGCTGGTTTTTGAGGGCATTGTAGGGCTGCTAAAACTCAAGGGGATTGGCAGTAACAGCAAGAATTCTTATATTATTACAATTCCACTCCAGCAACATTCCAAGTAACTTCACACAAACAGAGGGATTTTCACCATCATGACTAGACCTTACTTTGAAAAGTAATGGAGGGTTTGTTTGTTTTAAATGGAAGTTATCTTACAGTGGAAATAAAGATAAAAATGGTATAAACTGTTTGCACATATTGAAAAATAGGACAGTTACAGTGCAATTCCTACCATGAAAATATCTTTCAAATAATTAAGAAGCCAGCTACTTGACAGGGTACTGGTAGCCCTAAAGTAGATGCACAGCTGGACAAGCATAAATCCCCTATTTTAAATTGGACTTATCCCTTTGCTAGTCAGACAATAGTTTCAGTTTTACAATTCCACTGCTCAGGCACAACATGAGTTGGAAATCCTCTCTCACAAACGCTGAATTCTTTTCTTCAAGCATTGTTACAAAATAAACATACTGATCTCTGAGACCTTTTAAAGATGGGAACCAACTCCACGAAAGCAAACTAAAAGCTGTGCTGGTGTGAAATACATTATTCCCCAAAGTCTTCCATCAAGTATGCAAGCAGAGAGGAGACTGCATCAGAGGAAGTTGGAGAACGCACATTTATACCCATCTGAGCTGCCTTTGTTCAAATGAGAGCACTCTACGGCTGGGGAACAAACTCCACCACAGCAGAGCAACCAGCTGACAAGAGTGTAAATGTTGTACATGTAGCTGTCTGGGGATGGAAATTCTTACAGACCCTGATTTCAAATCATAAACTAAAAAGCAATCGATGGAGAGATGCCTGCTGATAGGACCTGTCACTACTTCCCACCTGCCACACTTCTTTTAATACATGACAGAATCACAGAAGCAATTAGTTGGAAAAGACCTCTGAGATCATCAAGTCCAACCTATGACCAAACACCACCATGTCAACTAAACCACTAAACCACAGCATTAAGTACCACATCCAGTCTTCCCTTAAACAGCTCCAGGGATGGCGACTCAAACATCTCCCTGTGCAGCCCATTCCATTTGTTACTAAAATTCCAGTTACTCATTTTCTATTAAAAAAATTAAAAATCCTATTTATAAGATCACTGTTAGCTACAGTTTAACTACCACTTATAATATCACACAGGGTAGAATAGGTCTTATATGAGAAAACAAGTACAAAAAGCATATGCAAAGCTTAATGGAAGAAAAAATTAAAGCATGAAGAAAGATGAAGGAATGGAATTTTAAACAAAAAAACACAGGCGCAAAATATTTGAAATAGCAGGATACTTGCTCCATAACATATAACATTTTGCAGTAAGAGCCTGAAAATTTTTAAATTTGTAAATATGAATGCTGGTGTGTGTTCTATGTCTTTCTTCAAAGAAAGTATTTATGATGAGCACTTATACATACACATGTTGAGAGCTGGTTTACCAAAAATAGGCAAAATCCATCTTGCATTAGCAGGTTAGAGAGAATGCGTGTATGTGTTCAATGCAACATAAAACCCCAGTTTTCATCCAGGATGATGTAGGGGAAGGAGGCACATGATGTCAGCAGATCATCCAAATGTGGAACAGACTGCTTGCTAAATAAAATCTGTTGGGGCTGCTGAACAAAACTAAGTTAATTTGGCAGGTGGACTCCTAACCCAAGTTGCTCTTAATTCACAGACGCTTTTTGCCAGACAAGGGAGTCTTGCTTACAAGGCATTTGCAGGGTACTAGGATGGAATGCAGATTCAAATATGTTTCTTTGTTCCTGAGGAAAATTCCCTAAAGGGTGCATGGCACTGGAAAACAACAGAGCAACATGCCATCTGGAAGTTCACAGTAGCATAGATGCAAATAATTAAGAGTTCAGAGTTGCAAAGAGAATCCTTCCCCTTTCTCCCACCAGATCTCCACAGTTTTGTTTCTTCTAATTCAGCCAGACACCTGAAAACTTGTGAACAAATGCAACAAGCAAGGTCACCCCAGACAACAAGCAGTGCAAGGCCTTTGGGGCATTTTTGCCCCTAGAGCTTCCAGCTCAGCCTCCATGCCACGCCATTAGGAGTGCACCTTCCTTGAGCACAGAGCTCCCCCCACCGTATTGAGTGACTTCTTGTCTGCTCATCAGCATGGCCGGAAGGTACAGGAAACCAAATTCACCATCAAAAGCAACAATGCACCTCGCTGAGCTCTCCCAGATGAGGATGGAGGCTCAGGTCTCGGTCAGTGTGCTTGGAAGTGTACAGTAAGTACAGACATGGCAAGAGTGTCTCCAACAGGAGTATAGCATTGCCTCCTTACTGCAAAGCACATTTTTAACCTGTACAGTGCCACTGAAGAGTTT
The DNA here is from genome assembly GCF_965178545.1 of Coloeus monedula. Classification (NCBI taxonomy): domain Eukaryota; kingdom Metazoa; phylum Chordata; class Aves; order Passeriformes; family Corvidae; genus Coloeus; species Coloeus monedula. The sequence goes on from NC_138788.1 coordinate 8,954,664, forward strand.
CACATCAATGTTTATATCTAAGGACTTTCCCTTATGACTCCATTAAAGTGGAACTTCAAAAAAAGAACAAAGTGGCCTCGTGGTGACTTCAGTGTGCAGTTTAAGACCTTCAGCATACAGAGATGTTAATGATTAGCATCGTCCCAAGGGCTGCACACATGCGTATTTGAGCAGCCTGTTTGGTTCACGGCTCCTTAATGACAATGCCTGTGTCTCTGCCGTAGCAGTTATGCAATCATTCCTTTAGCCTGTGACCCGATGACAAGCTAAGATGATGTGAATGAATGTGACAGAGTCCATCCACTCTTTTCTTAATTCTTCTGAGATTGCCGAGTACAGGCTGGCAGGGTTTCAAAGTAGTAGAACGTAACAATTCAATCCTGCTTTTTCAGACTTAGAAATCTTAGTGTGTGGTAGGGAAGACAGAGAGGAGTGATGGGTCAAGAGAGCTGGGCTAGAAGCAGTTCTTATGGAAAGCCAAACAATTACACTGAATCTTACTTTCAACCAACATTTGAAATGCCCAGAAAAATAACTTTGGAATCATTACCCTGAAAAATGTGTAAATCACGGTCCTAGTGTGCATGACTTTATATTTAATTAAAACTGGATACAACAGTTATTGTGTGTTAAACAGCAATGTAAAAAGCACTGAAGTACAATAAATAACTACTGACTTCTGCGTGCTAATTCGTGCACAATTGTAATAGGCTGAAAATGAAAATGTGTCCATTTTCAGCCTCAGAGGCCCTTAATAAACTATCATTCCTCTTTTATTCATTTGCAAGATCTGAAGTAGCTCCTATTCTTCATTCATTTGACTAGCATTCTCCTTTACCAGTGAGGCTGATGATACCCTAAATCACGTTAATGCTCTTGCTACTCCTTTTTTTCTACTTCGTACAGAAATCTTTCACCACTCCCCACCAGCTTCATTACATCCATTCTAAATCCTGTCCAGCAAAGACCAGATCCGTTCTTCAACAACCAAAAGTCTGCAGGACTAAGGGTATGAGAAGTCTTGCTTTTCAAATCCTAACTTCTACTGCAGAATGAGAACAAGTAAAAAAATCCAGGTTTTTTCAAGGCTATGAATCAAATTCAAGTCCAGGGAAATGACCTGGCTGGAATAGGAAAGCAATCAAAAAAGTTCTAACAACTGCAGTCTTTTTCCTACTTGCTAAACTACCTAACCACTTCTCACTACCATAATACTATAACTCTGATAAATGGTATTTATTAATGGAAAGCCTCAGCAGATTAAACTTTCAGAGTGCAACAACAAAGGACAAATACATATCAAACCAAATACTATAGAGGACAGCCTCTTTTCCAACTCTCTTGTTGCATTATATTCTGCATCACAGCAGGACATAAATGAATGCCTTCCAAAAGTGAGGCAAGAAGCAAAGGAAGGCAAAAATGTATTTGGAAATATTCCACTTTTTTGCAGGTCATATCCTGAAAATAAATATCCTTTTAGACCACATATATCTCACAATGACCTTTCCACAGACCCTAACCTACCAGCATGCTGCTTATGTGAGAACCACATGTGCCCAGTTCAGTCATTCTATCGCCACGTCCTTCCTCCAGGATAAACATGAAAAAGTCTACAAAGCACATCCTCATCTTATGAGGTGAGTAGCCATACCATAACATTTCTCAATTTTGGAGCTATAGCCTTCCATCTTACCCAAAGAAGAGTAAGCCAAGTTTTCCAGATATTTGCATGTTAGCAATTCAGCATTCCCTCACCTGAAACCACTTCTTCTCTGTACAAAAGCAAACAACACAATGTCAATTGTCAGATTTAGGAACAGGTCTATCAGTCCAGAGAGGCTTCACTAGAGCCATTCAAAGCTTCACAGAACATCCATTTTCCCAGAATTTCATCATATTGGTTGACCAAAAACACTTTCTCTAAGTAACCAGCTAGCTGGGGAGTTCCCTTCAAGGAATTTAAGATAAACTCTGAGTTACATTCAGAGGACTGCTTCAAATTCCTGTTAAGGACGATGTAGTTGGATCAAAAACACATTTTACTATTTTGCTTCTCTTGCTTTTTTCTTCTCAACACCACACCACTGGTACAGCACTGTGAAGTATTGTTACAACTGTGCTTTTCAGGACATGGATATGTCCTAAAGGGCCTATCATTGATTGCTCTGAATAACACCTCTTAACTGCAAAGGAAAAGAGGTAACAGGAATAAAGAGGTCACCTATTAAAAAATATAAAAAAAGATTAATTCTTCAAATATTTTAAAATCTGATTATTTTATTATGAAGATCACAGAGACATCCCTTTGCATGAGTTGTGAGGTCCACCTGTAAAGTACTTTGCCCTTATCTGCCAGACAGCATTTCTAGTAATTAAACCTCCTGGACTTCTGATTCTATGTTCTGCATGGTAACTTCATGCAGACATCATTTCAACATAAATTTTATGATATATTACTGATTCTTTGCCAGCTAAGAGGCAACTTCCTGTCAGTGAAACTGAATATTGAGCAACACTAACACCACTCTGCAGCATGGAACTTGTTAAATAAAAATAAAAATTAAAAAAAAAAATAAAACTAAAAAAAGAGGATGAGGAATTTAAAAATAAAAATATATGCAAGCTTTTCTTACATGAGTTTTAATAAGTTATTTTTGTTTCTGGTGTAGCAGACATGGAAAAACCAGTTAACTGTGACTGCAGAAGTCAGGAAGAACTGCTGTTAGACAATTTTATTCTCTGCACAGGTTCTCAAAGAAAATATTTTCAGATGACAGGAAACACAGTGGAGGGCAATAAGCATAAGAGAAAAAAAACCATACAAACGTGTCTTACTTTAGATTGAAGGGCACCACAGGAGAAGCTCACACTGATTTATCCTATTTTCATGGAGCTATGAAGATAAATAGTGAAAGAACAAGCAGAGCTCCCTCACCTGTTCCATACAGCTGGAGAAGAGTCAGAGCTTGCAGTGACAAAACCACTGCAATGCAAATCATTTAACACCAGAGAAGCTGAGAAGTACAGACAATGTACTAAGGGAGGTGACTTGGCTCCCTGGGGTTGGGTCTCTACTTGAAAGCCTTCCTTCTGAATACAGCTTGCAGGGAATGAAATTACTCTATTTTGAAGAAAGGTAGAGACCATGGTTCTCTTCAAGCATAACCCACAATCTTCCTGGTGGAAGAACTTTCATGATAAGTTCACTACAAGTTTTAGCTTTAAACAAGCCCTCAAAAAGGCTTCTGAAAGCAAAATGGTTTTCTATTCTTTTCGGTATTCTTCCTCACTACAGAACTCTTCACACCTTTGTCAAGAACAGCCAGATACACCACAGCCATTCTTTTGGGTAGAAACAAAAGTACGTAAGATTAATTGGCCACCTTCAGGCACTGAAAGAGATGAGCATTTGAAATAAACATAAGGGTAAGAAAATGAGAAGTAATTAACCTTTCTGGCTCATCTGTCTCCCTATGCTTGCAACCTGGCATGCAGCTTTGACACATCAATGAGAAAAATATCTGATACAGGTACTGGTACTTTTGTCAGCCCAGCACTCCTCAGCGTTCTCTGCGAGATGAAAATAAAGTATATTCCTCCTTCTGAACCATCACCAGCATGGAGGTGAGAATAGAGACTCTATTTCCAAAAGGCAAAAACTATTAAAAAATGAATTCTATATTAAAGGAAAAGCTTTTGTGTCACATTTAAGTGACTGGTACAGGAGTGTATCATTGAAAAGTGTTCTGCAATAGCCATTTTTGAACCAATATCCTCTATATGAGGTAACAGCATGTTTGGCAGTGGGGAAATCAGCTTTTTATCCCACCAATCACCTAAGGTTTTTAACTCTAAATCAGTCATAACTGGCTGATTCACTGTAGGAATAGATTACATCACCAAAAGAGAGTTTGGGGCAGAAATGTGATGAATAATTATTCAGAAACAGGCTTGCAATGAAAACTAAGTGAGGCCACTATTGAATAAATGATAGAAGAAGAAGGAAAAAAAACCAAACAGAAGAAAATTCTGAATTTTTCTGAGCATAATATCAAGACACAGTCCTATTGTATAATCCTCTGGCTTACTAACCTTGCACTTTATTTTTGCATGATGTCAACAGAAGACTCAGTTCAATACAAACTACTTACATATGGCCAATGCTTGTTCTAACTAAAAATACAAGAAAAAAAGCAAAGCAACAATCTTCTCACATCACATTGCTGTGCTGAGAGTACAATCCACTGAACAACCCCAGTTCCAAACAAACAGCCAGAGAATTTCTCAGCCAGTTACTGTCATCTTCAGTACATGGGTTGGGGAGGCACATCCACAGCTGGACAGGTAACAACTCGGACATTCAGCAAAAGGAACAGGACAGCAGAGTTGGCTGGGATAATTAGCAGTTTTGAGTTAAGATCCCAAACTTCCTAGCACAACAGTTTTCTTGGTAAAGAAATTCAAAGAGAGACCTGTGAATTCTGCATAGCTCTCCAGTCCTCTAATAAGCAAGGGCTAAAAAATTTCTAACAACTGAACTGAAACTCAATTGTCTAAATTATTTTAAACTCTACTCCTATTGTACTGAGAGGGAAGTAGAACCTCCTATGGGTGTTTTCAGAGTTCACAACAGAGAAGAATCCTTTTTTCTTTAGTATCCTTTTTACCTTAGATAACAATGACATTGTGAAGTGCATGCAGTGATGAAGACCATAGAATATCACATACATCCAGACTCCTTCCTCTTTCACTCCCACCCACTTCCCTCACCACTCCCCAGAGTGACAATCTTTTTCAGTTTGTCATATGAAAGCCTGTCAAATGAAAATTTATTCTCCATCACCATATAAACTCCACTGATGAATGATCAGGAATCTCACCCAATTTACACAGATAAAGATTTCAGAAAAATATGAGAGCTTTTCAAACTAAGAAAAGTTGACTGATTTGAGTTGCACATAATCTCTAGTCATGCCGAGCTTTAGTTTTTCTGCACAAGACGAGACAGTGATGCTCTCCTGGAGAGCACAGCCACTCATCTCGTATGCCTCGTTCCCTTCCGGTAGCACACACACAAGGGGAAGATCAATGCTGCGCCCGCAGTGCAAAAACAACTAGTGACAGCACAAGTGCCAAGCTTTAAAAAGAACCTTGGCAGTACAAATTCTACTTAAAAAAGGCTATTTTTCTTTGGTATTGCTATAGGTTAGTAGTTTAAATCCTGTCCAAGTGAACACCGCACAAAGGTTGTTATCTGATGCCTGATCTTGAGATGCTAAATGATCTCAACTCTGACAGCAGAATCTTACCAACTTCACTCTCTAGGGGCTACTGCGACATATCTGGAAGGGGTGATTGCATTTAGCTGCTCTGAGCACAAACCCACAGAAAAACACCCTCATTAGAACTGTCACCTTTTTACCCAGCGCTCCACAGAGGAGCTAAAGATTCCAGCAAGCAAATGATCTCATCTCTCCTGCAGCAATTCCCCGAGGCCTGAGGCAGCTCACGGACAAAACTTGGGAGATTACAACCAATATCTGGATTCACAGGTTACAATTTTCCCTTTGGTTACTCAAGGGCATTTTATATAAGGCAATAAAAACTAATAAAGCAAAAAATTAACAAGTAACACCTCCTAAGTAAAAGGAAATAGGGCCAGTGACCTAATAATTGTGAAGAGCACATCAGATTTTGTTGTTGCAAGTGAGAACAGGAGTTTCCATTAAACCAACACAAGTGTGCAAAAGGCAAGAATCCCAAGTCTGATGGAGTTGAAGCATTTAATCTTCTGTTAATATACAGCTAATATTTTTGAATCTATGACATCCAATAGAGGCAATTTCACCCTAACATTTCTAACAATCTAATTAACCCCTGAAGAGATTCACATGTCTTGGGGTGACTTTACGATGTGCATCCCCTATCGCCGCTCTATGCCTGGACGTGATTTCTGTGTCTTTCTGTGTCTTTAAAACTGGGTGTGAGAGAAAGAAAAAAAAAAAAAAAAGGGCCAGATGAACTTTTCAAAGCAGTTTGTGCTCCAAGGTCACTCTATTCCTCTGCAAGCTTCCACAGCAGCAAGAGCAGAGGAAGCATCCTTTTCCCTGCTTTTCAGCCAGCTTTTGGCTCTGTTTTCTTAAGAGAGAGAGAGAGAGAGTTAATTCTTTTTTTTTTTTTTCCTGGGACTTCAGCTTCTTCTTCTCTACTGGAACTTTACAGAGCTTTCCACCGAGGCCCAGAGGGGGCCCAGGCCAACCCAGCTCCAAAGAGGAGAGACCACACCCAAAGAAAGGACTGAGAATTTACCAGGTTCTCTCCATAGCAATAGGTTTTATTATCTAGCGTTATTCTTTTCCCATTGTGCATTGTGTTTGTTAAATAAATAGGGTTTTTTCCTTTCACTTTCCTCCAAGGAAAATTTTCCCCGAACCCCATGGGGAAGGGGAGGCTGTAACCTGCCCTCTATCAGAGGACATTCATTTTGGACGTTCCTCCGAATTTGTCTCAAACCAGGACAACATATTTTACCTCAATGTTTCATTCAGGTCCGATTCCAGATTTTAAAAAATATAAATACGTTCTCAGCTCAAAAAATAAACCCCAAACAACCAAACCACATTCAGTATTGTTCCATTTACAGGTTACAGTTTCAGCATCATAAAGCCCCATGCAATTAGAGATGGGAACTGCCCAATAAGCAGCAATGCTTGCATCTCACTCTGGAAGGTCCCCAGATACGTGATTTACAATCTGTAACATTTTTATAGATCATAAGGCTGGTTTACATTGCTTTTATGAGATGTTTTAAAATTTATAAGTTTTCATTTTCCCCTCCCTTGGAGTCCAGTTATTAGTGAAGAGAGGCTTTATACGTAGCAGGGAAGAAGAAAATGATCAGATTAAAAAACCAAACTGAAAAAAAAACATAGAATATTTCAACTCCTTCATTCTATAAAAGAATGGGGAATAAACTAGTTTGGTAGGTCAGTGCTTAATCTTCCAAGATATATTTGGACACTTCTGAATCCATGTAAAGCCTATGTTATAGAATATGAAATCAAAATTATAATTTATTCTAAGTACACAGTTAAAAAAAACAACTTTAGAACAAACATTTGATTTAACAAATAGGTTTTAATTGGTAAGCAAATTTTACGGAGAATTAGAAATTTCACAAAAAAGTCAAACCTCTAGCATCATAGATTTTAATGCTATAAATTACTACTCACTGCTGCTATCATGCAGAAGAAAATTCTGACTGGGCAATAAACCCCCTCCACACAAACCTAAAATACCTTTGTTCCAATATTTAGAATGGTTTCTCTCTAATTCTCCTCTTTCTTTTGTATTTAAAATACTTGAAGTGGCTAAGGTTATTTACGGGGAAGAGAGGACAAATACCAATGAAGAACTTCAAATAAATAGACTTCATACAGCTTAATAAGAATAAAGTACAGCTACAGATTCAACTCTGATCAAACCAGCTCTAAGCTACACAGATAGATTAGGATCTATGACTTAATCATACATTTTCCTCAGAAGGCTTTAGAACTTTTTAAATAAATATTTTACTATTAATAACATGTAGTCTCCAGATCATTTTAAGATACTTATCTTAAGAATGAATCTTTGTAGTTGAAAATTATGCTTTTATCATTTAAACCTCTTGTTTTTTAAAATCTTATTAACCTTTTTTTTTACTAAGGTATTCACCTCTATTTTGTACAGCATTCATCCCTATTTTTCAAAAGGCCAATTAAACAAGTGTAAGGAAAGTTAAAGTATCTTGTTTTTAAATAGATGAAATAGCACTTACTCTAATTATTATCTTTAAAAAAAAAAAAGCTGTAGTAGCTTAGCATTATATTTATCTTTCAAAAAAAAAAACCTAAAGAACCATTTTCCAGTAAGATGCAGACAATTGTCAGAAGGTGTATTTTCAAATTAAATTTAATAGCTTAACCCATGTCATAGAACCCTAATCAAGCACAGGAGTTTTAAAGGAGAGGTTTTCCCAACAAGAGAAAACACTCAGCATTTGAAAAAATCTTACACTACATATAAATGTAAGTGCATTCTTAATTCCAAAGATAAGCCATTAACATTCACAGAAATGAAGTTTTGTGGCAAATGCAAGGGCAGGAAATCTGAACCAACTTTCACACAAGCATACGTGTTGGTAGAAGAGCAGTCATTTACTAGAAAACATGATTTTGAAGAAAATGTTTCCAATTTAGAGTGATATTTTTAAGTAAAAACATGGGAACAGAAGCCAAACGTCTGATAAATATATGTAACAACCACTGTTTAAAACAAACAACCAACCAACCCAACAAAGAAAGCATGCAAAGGTCCTGACATACCCAGGTAAGCAACAAGCATGCTGAAAACAATCATTGCAAAGCCAAAATATTCATAGGGTAGTCAAACACAGCCTTCCACTCACATGGAAATTGGGCAGTAAAAAGCAGATATAGAACAGATGACAGTGACAACTTTATTTAGAAATTCAAGGGCTGTTTTCCAAACAAGTCTCTGTCTCAGTTTCATTAATCCATAGGTCAACCAAAGTAGCCTGACAAACGTAAATTGGCTAAAGCCAATCTCCGCGCCTTTTGGCTCAAAAAAAGTAGCTCTTCCCTCTTCAGTTCATATTACCAGCAGATTCAAGAGAGAAAACGGGGAGAAAGACAGAGATAACTTTTGAGTTGAGTTTGGGGCAAAGTTCAAAATTTCAGTTTTGGCTGCAAAAGCCCAGTAGTACTTGCTCATTTCCTCATCCTCCTTTATCACCCTTCTTTCTATCCATCTCTCCTTTTCTCAGAAAGCTTCACAAGGATTCTTAGACAAAGATTAAGCTCAGAGACATGTGGCTCCTCTTTATTTCAAACAAGGTCATGATTTTGCTCAGCAGCTGGACAAATACCACATGGATTATCCTGGAAGGCATTGTACATGAAGATTTCAATCTGCCAAAACACGTCTCATTCAGTTTAAAGAACAGAAATGGGCCTTTTGGTAATGATTTTATAGGTTTATGTGTTTAAAGCCTAATTTCTATTGTTTACATTCCTTGACCAAAGGTGACTATCACATTTCACAGGTTATTCACTGCCTTATCGAGAGACATTAATACAATTGTAATAGTCACACACTCAGATAATCAGCATGTTCTGTCTGAAGCATGATAAACACTCTTCAGAACTTTAGTCTAAGGGCATAACTTTTTGCAAAGCAAGGGTCTTCCACAGCAACTGCTGAGGGACCATATAAATATAAACACAATTCTGGTAGTACCCAAAAAAACCCTTGGACCACATCAACCAGCAAACTTTAGTATTGGGTAGGGTCCGTTCCACAATTCCTGACAGAGATCGGTCATAGCTGAAAACCTGTAATTATCAATTCCTCAGTATTCACTCCCCAAGAGCACAGGAGTTAGGCAGTGCACTACAGCTTAGCTTCCAACACTGTCCAAGACTTGAGGTGTTGCACCAACTCTAAGTACAGTTGCAAGCGCTTTGAGCACGTCAGTTCACAGCATGCAACAGCTGGATGTTCTACATTCAGCTCTGTTCAGCTCATGAGTACTTTATCAAACAATTCATCATCCAAGACTCCAGCACTCCAAAACATTTGTAATCTGCCTCATGTATTGCTTCATGAAACAATAAAGAGCTCAATATCTCTCCCACTGCTTTATGAGAAGGTTAGCCTTTCTCTCCTTTGAATAATACATCAGTACCACTGGAATGCTTATTCCTTGAGTTGCTTCCAAAAAAGTTAAAAACCTCCTTCTCCTCAACCCAGTCCACTACCAAATAACTAGTAAATAACCTTTATTATAAGTGCAAACTATTCTTCCAACTACATTTCCCTTCCAAAGAAAAACTTCGCTTTGCTCATGGTTTAACTAGTATCACAGAATCACAGAATTCCATGCCCTCCCTGGGCAGCTGTTCCAGGGTTCTGCCACCCTGAACATAAAGTTCTTCCTCATGTCATTCAACATCAAATGCCACAAATTGATTCTCTCCCCTCCATTTAGTTCCATGCAAACCGACACACAGTTTAAATAGAGAAGAGTTGTAAAAAGTTGGCACCAGCAACGCCAAACTTTGAAGTAACCTAGAAAAAACATTTGAAGCAAAGCGTTTATTTCTTCAAGTAACGTTGTTCAGTTGTTCTGAAGTTAATTTAGCAAGATGATCAAACAAAAACCTTAATTAACTTAGGTTATTCTGTCTATATAAATCAGGTGTTGTGATCCACCTACAGCTTTAAGAAAACACACTTTCTAGAATTTACTTTTCTGAAAGCAAGAGTAGATCTTCACTGTTCTGGTGTTTTAAAGGAGCAAGGTGAGGGGGATAAACGAGGGTGGAGGAAAACAAATAGTTCTGAAAGTAGGAAAACTAGTCAGAGCAATTTCCAATGGATTTGTGTCCTAACAGGAGCCAATTCTGGAATCTAAAGCATAAAACTATTTCAGGAAATACAAGGGCTTCCATGGCCAAGAAGCAAACGAGACTGTTCCCCTGCCTAGAAATTCTGTTGTGGTAAAAACAAGGAAGCCCCTGCTCCAAGCACGGGGCCTCCTTCTCAGCATGGAATCCTAATAGGATCTCCCCAAAACAGCCCTCTCTTCTTTGATTTAGCCCTCCTGCCAAGTTCAGCTGAAATTAAATCAGACTACAAGAGAAGAGGAAATACACATGTAAAGCACAAGCAGATTTCCCCTGGTAAACAAGATACAATTGTAAAAGTAATATGAAAATTTTCTGTTAGCTAGAATTAGCATAAATCACAGTATGTGTTTCTGGTTTACAATTATGCTATTTTGTGTACACTACAAGTTCTCAGTCATCTTAAATTTCACATTTCTTTAACTGTGTATATATGCTTAAACGTAAAGATCCCCAATTATGTGCACAGATAAAAGCCAAAATGAGTTATACTATTCCCCCTTTTGGCTACTCAGCTTTATGCAACCTCTGAAAAAATATAACCCTGAAAATGCTTTGAGTTGCCCAGTTACCTCATGCAAGAAAAAGTTCTCCTTAAAAAAAAAAAAAAAAGATAAAAATCCAGAAAGAACCCTTTTAAAGAAAGAAATTCAGATTGAATAAATGTGCCCAGGAATCACTACTCCCTGGTTTACTTCCTTAATATTTGGTAGCATCCTATGTTAAGAGACCAAAAATAATTTTACTTCTGCATAAAAAAATGCATCATTTATGACAAGACTTTATTGTAACTTCTGGTGAGGATACGTAGTTTTATATTTCAAATGACAGTGCTTTCATCTAGTGCTCCTTTCACAGCTTTCATGCTATTTTAAGATACAAAAGACCTACAAAAACTGCTAATATCATGGGTATATGTGATTTTTCCAATATGTTAGATTCCTGTTTCCCCTACAGCAAACGGCTCTTCATCACTGCAAAAGGTATCGCCCAGCCCCACAGCAAAAGGGCACCAGGCATATCAAACCCTAAAAAATTTTGGCATGCTCTCAAACTAGAAACAGCACACAAAAATCACAATTCATCTTTGTGAATAAATAGTGGCAGGAAAGGAGAAATGACACACTATCCCCCACAGTCACAATGGCACAACAAGCTCTCAGGAAAAAAAAATATATCACCCAGGAGACAGATTAAAAAGAATCCATAAAATGTGATGAAGAGTAAAATTGGAACAGTAGAAGGGAAGATAAAAGCGATACATTCCCATAACCTTAATTACAGAGTTTGGGGCTTGCCTCACCCTCCCCCCCTCCAATCTGCATTTGCTCAATCTTACGGAATTCAAACTATCACTTTCTTTAAACATTCTTTTAAACACAGTCCTAAAAGCGGCACTCAGATTAATCTTCACTACTAAGAACATGACACGTGCAATGCAAATTGCTAAAGCTGCCCCATCTTGCACCAGAGGAGTGGAGTGCAGACTGGGACCTGGGGGTTGATTATCAGCAGCTAGAGTCATTCTCCTCCACTTTCTCAGCCTAGAAAACACACAAACGTTTGTATGCAAAGTGGCAGCCCTCTGTGGGAAATGCTGAAAGCAAACTAACCACCCACCCCCAATCACTTACACAGCTGGCATTTACCTTGTCCCTGAAAGAATTTACAGATGTTTAAGTCTCATCAAAGAAGAGATTAAAAGATGTTTCTCCCATCTCAGGGAAGTGCCCTACATGTTTCATTGACTACTGTCTTAATGGAGTAGTGCTGTCATAATCATCTCCTGTCCTTTGTGAACAGTGAGAAAGGTAAGACTTTCATTTATCCTTATTAAAACAATAAAATCCAAGTATAAATAGTTTTATTCAAATGAGAAGCACTTCTGATCCTTTTAAGTTCGTCTCAATAGACACTTCACACTTCTCCTCCATCCCTCAACTTCAGTCCGAAAAACACCCTCCTTTAACAGAAAAACTAATTAATTCCCATGCTTTATCTATACTAGCAAGTAACTAAAGACAGTGTGAGGAGATCTTGCACTCTAAGCAGTGAACCAGCTGGTGCTGATCACCAAGCACTCCCAGAAGAGGATTACAGGGCTTTACTTGGGAGTAGCACTGATCCAGTGCTGTGGGCTAACTGCCCCTTATCAGCTTTAGGAGCACTCCTGGAGAGCATCTTCCTGTTGAATTTAATTTGAAAAAGCCTGGTTTGTGAAGTCTGAAATTGCTTCATGACACAAACCAAAAGGTACTAACTGGAGCAGGGACCAGTTTCAAAATTAGCCTAGTGATTTAAACTCACATCTACACACTCACACACTTAAGTCCCTGTTGTGACATCTTTTTTTTTTTTTTTTGGTGAAGGTCACCTCAAGAAAACCTGCAGAGTATCTCCACCTGCATTAGTACAAGAAATAAAACAACCTCACAGCTTTCACCTGTGCTGAGAAGTACAAAGGAGAGGCTGGGTCCCAGCTGGTCCAAAGGCAGGTGCAACACAGCCCCTAACACACTCCACCTGGCTCTCCACTGCATGAGCCATGTCTCGCCTTCTAAAGCATAAAAATCAGTCCAAGATAAACTTGCAAAAAGCTATTATGTCAAGAACTCACACTTCTTTGGAGGCATATTCTATTCTTCTTATATTCTTGCATTGTAAACATCAGCTTTCACATGCAGGCCTCAGCTTTTAAGATCTCTACAAAAAGTCACTAACCAATCTCAACTTGATTTGAGAAAAAAAACTTTCTTTTTTTCCCCCCTAGAAGGCTAAAAGAGTAAGCTTACAGCTTCAGCTTAAGACTAAAAGTACAAATATACTCAGTCTTAAAAGTACTAAGACTGTTATGGGTAAACCCTTGAAAAATTTAGCAAGGTCTAGCAAATTTATCAACATAGATATATGGCTGACTCACTAAGTGTAAGAAGAAAAAGTCTGATTTACTTTTAAAAATAAGACTTGGAATTTTAATCAAAAATTATTGATTTTAAAATTTCTTGGCACAACCTGTAGGAAAAACAAAATACTTGTTTATTCAAGCATGTTATGCCTTAGCTTCTGGACAAGACACAGCTTCTGGGAGCTCAAACCTCTTGTGCTGTAGTATATCCAATAATCCTTTGTTAATATACTGCCCTAGTTGGGCTGGGGAATGCCTGGGTGACACCTGATGCTTACCCCTGAAATTTTGCATAAATCCATGAGGGAAGATGTTAAGCCGCAGAAATCAAGAGTGAAGGAGTGAAGAGAGAAGGCAGAAGTCTCTAACACACCTTGTAATGTTTGAACAATTGCATCCGCCCTGCATCCTTACTTGAGTCATCCTTACTTACCCTGGCTCAGACTGGATTCAACTTGCAGAGTTTGTGTCTCCTTATTTTAGGGCTAGAGGAGATCCCTCAATTTCTGCTCTGGGTGTGAAGTGGAAATGGGTCTTTTATTGGGAGCTGAAGGCTTGGCTAGAGTTCCCAAGGGCAGTCTGCAGACCACTCACCATTAATTTAATGATTCTCCTTTCTCCCTTCCCAAGGCTACTTAAGGTTGGATTTCAATGGCAGTAAACTTGTCTAATAGAGAAAAAAAAAAAAAAAAAACTTCCTAACAGGCAACTACAGTACAGCTACACTTACCATCCCTGACAATTTCACACATCACTCCTTCCACCCTTCAGGAGAGATGTGTTTTTGGGAGTAAAGCAACCCATTCTACCACACCAGGGACAGGTAACAGCAGTATAAACTCTCATTATTAGTGACACTCCACATAAGAGCTTTCAGACATGACAGTGATGAAAGATTATGGTTGACAAATCAATACTGCATATGAATAGTACGAAATAAAATAATCAAGTATGTACCCCATCAAGACATGAATCAGTCATTCAAAGTGGGAGCTAAAATAAAAACCTCTCTCTAGATGAGCTAGTGGGATCGACAGTAATCCTTCACAGCTGGAAGTGTGCACCCTACAGCACTTCATAGAGCTCAAAGAATACAATCTAAGAGTTCATTTACATACTGGTAGTTTAGGAACACTGGGCTGCCTTTCAGCTGACAGGTATCTCACAGTTTTTGCAGCCTCTGAAATAAATCCTTGTAATTCCAAGTGTGCCATTAGCATTCGCAAAAGGTGAAACAGTCCCCCCAAACAAAAGCAAACTATACCCCTGAACGGTTAATCAGAAGCCTCTGCAATAAGTTAATGAAAAGAAACTTCTGTTTACTAACAGCTAGCAATTAAAGCCCCAGAGCATACACCTTGTTTCATTTCAAACCCTTGTAATTTGTAAGAAAAAACTCTCTAGAAGAGGCAGAATAAAAATGAACTGTCTGTTAAAAAGTGAGAGAGCTGTACCTAATTATAAACCACAATAAGTTTCAGCTGGTGCTTTAAAAACATTTGGTCTTAGTTTCCTAATACTAGAGCTTAGCAGTTGCATGGTCAAGCTTTCCCAACCGACCTCCTAACTATAGATGCTCTAGTTTTCCAAAGGGGATATTGTTACAGAAAGAGCCCCATGAATATCAATGTATTATCTTGCAACTTGGATTTGTTTCTTACATCCATAGCACCATTAAGAGTTAGATTTTTCTCCTTGCCTTTTACAGACACTTCTCACAGGCGCAAAAGGTCTCACAAAATGAGCAGGAGAGAATAAATCCATAGGGTACAGGGTGTAATAGCTGCCACCCAGCATAAAAGCAGATAAACAAATCCAAAGAAGTTTCTAGTATACATCCTTCAAAATCTGTCCCATGCACTAGAATTCCGTAACACACACAAAAAGCTTGATTTCATTCTAGTTTACTAACAATTAAGAGCCAATGCAAAAGCCACGCTGCAGCAAATCAATCAGTATGAAAATCTAGTGAATATTACTTCAAAATATTATGTGTAATTATTGGACACATGTTCCAAAGAATTGCCTTTTTGCAGGCACAACAGTTACCTGTCCATGGTTTCCAGACAGACACCCAACACACCTAAACACCAGGTGAGTAACAATCCCCTGCCCAAAGGGGGCTAGGTCTGAAACATAAATAAATTTTTGTCAGTCTTCTAACTTAGACTTAACTCTTTCCAGCCCAGATACTTTCTACACATGGATCTTCTCACTCTGAGACAGCCCTAGAGAAGATTCATACCTTACCTAGCTCACAAATACCAACCAAGTCTCCTAACATATACAAAAAAAGTATGCTCACAATAAGCAAAAGTGATGCAAAATAAAGCAAATAAGCAACTCTTATTTGTTACCCACAGAGATTAGCTATACCACCAATTCCTAAAATGCAGAAATCTGACCTGAGAGCTGTTGTTTGAAGGAAGAAAGGCAGGCAGATGACCACCTCTCTGCAGCACCCTCAGTGTTCTGCTGCAGCAAGGTCACCTCCACCCCAGGTGTTGCCAATTCCCTTTGCCCGGCCCCCTCACAGCTGCCTCTCATTGCAGCTTGATGAGCCCACACCTGCTCTGCCCTGCCAGCCCCCAAGTACCCTCCCCTTCCTGCCCCATCTGTGGTAGGGGTAAAGCTGCCAGAAATCCTGGAACAAAACACTGCTGGATTCAACATATCAGCAAAAAGAATTTAACCCTGGGCTTGACCCGGCCACTGTTGCAGTCAGTGGTAACTCTCCCAGTTGATTTCAGTGCAACAAGGTCAGTTTTCCTGCTGAGGAGCTGCAATATTCCACAGTGCTCACAAAGGAGAGGGGCAGGAGAAAATAGGCAGGTTTCTGTCCTACGGTGATGGGAGCAATCAGTCTTCATACTACCAGACAGATAGTTCAACCAGAAGAACTGCTGTCAATGCAAAAATCTCTCCTCAAGAGAAGAAAAGATCTTTCTTTAGCCCAAAGAGCTGAGCATCCACATCTTTAAGAGAGGCAAAACTGCAGACGTTTTGTTACCCACCTTGCTAAAGCTTGATCAAAGCCATTTTTTCCTTCAAGAAGTCATATTCTCCTTAGTCACTGAATCAAAATAATGTACAGAAACACAATAACCACTCATTTACTTTGTAGCATTCCTATAAAATTTCTGTAAAATACTGCTGGTGGTTTTCCTAAACATCAATTTTCCTCAATACTAGGTTTTAAAGATTTACTGGAACTGGATACTGGAACTTTCACAAAGGGATGGAAACTCAGCCCATAAGTATCTCCACAAGATGAAAGTCTTGATAAATCGATGATGCCAAACAAACACAGGCAATTTTTTGCCCTCCACATCTGAAAGCTCAGGTTCTTGAGTTTGTCTGATTCAATAAACATGATCCATTAGATGATGAAGAAAATGAATCCTGCTACATCAAGTAATATAAAAAATTCATTTGAGATGCTGGATTTCATCTCAAAAACATGGCCCTTTTCCAGGAGGAAGTAGTAAAAAGTAACACCATTTGCTTTAGCACAATAGATCACCTGGGTATGCTGTTTGTGATGTGTAGCTAGATTTTATTCTAACTCTAAAAATTGAAACCTTTATTGTTCTGTCTTCTTATCTGCACAAATTAACATACCCATAAGCATACATAATTTAGAAATTGTGTCAAGAGATTCTGAAAATAATAAGAAAAACTAATAAATTTTTTATTTAATAAATAATAAATATATGGGTAAAAGTTCACTTCATGCAGAGTGAGCTTGAGAAAGAACGGATGGAGTGACTGCATCCATCAGCAGTCCAGGAAGACATTAGAATTCCAGGTATGAAGGGAGTATTAATTTCTTCCTCACTGTGCAGATATGTAAGTAAAGTTACAGTTCTCTGGCTCAAGAAGTTCTGCATCTTCAAACCAGACAACACTACTAAACCCCTCGAGTTATATAAGCACTGCTCTCCCCATTTCATAGAAGGAAAAAATGTATTAAGACTAAGAAAAGAAAAATTTTTAAAAATATAAAAATAGACATGCTTCAAAGGGACCTAACTCCAAAAACTGGAGTAAAGGAGTGCAAAGAAGGGTAGAGTGAGGAAAGGTTGTTCAGGGCAATGAAGAATGAAACCTGGTTCCCAGCTGTGACCTCCCTGTAAGTGCCTGGCAACTCCCTTAGAAACTTCTGTTGGGGGTTCCTTATCTGTAGGAAAATTATCTGCTCTCTGAAGGTACAAGAAGGTCAATTCATTTACATTTTTTAAATGTGCTGTGGCATTTATGTTGCAGTGCCACAAAATAAGAAGCTTTATAAGAAACTTTGATGCAGTCATGACAATTATGCTGTTTTACTAGTACTATACAACATTTATCCAAAGTAGGGTATAAATCCCTCATGGTACAATTTAGAAACTCTCTCTGACCCTAAAAGCTCAGAGTCTAAAACCTTGATCCAACACACATTTAGAACATGCATTCTAGAACCTGCACCAACATCTACAAAAAGAGAGTGAAAATATCTAATTTTCCTCCTTTCACTGACCTTTCTCTTTCCTTCACCTGAACTTCAGCAGAATCAATATCTTGTAAAATCAGAGCCAGTTCTCATAGCCACTAACTGCATTGCTCAGACAGAAATAACATCTTAACATAAATCATTCTACTTGTTCACCATAATAAATACTTAAAATGAATTCTTCATAGACGCTGTTACATTTTAAGAACAGTTTATGTAAATCATATAGAATGGCAAAGAAAAATATATTTAAGACTTGAAATTCTACTGCTTGCATATCAGGCATCTGGACCCTAGCAACTGGATTATTGCCTACTCTGCCTGATATTCATCACTATCTGTGCTCCACAGAGATCCAAGACAGCAAATACCTTCCCTAGGTTTGAGGCAGTAAGATGAAGGAGGGAGGTGGAAAGAAGAGGAAAACTATACTTGAAATTGTATGGGTCATATCACCGCATCAAATACCCTTTACCCCTCCCAGGCTGTTCCCTTCTATATCTGAACAACCTTTTCCTCCTCTCCCAAGGAGTGTACACAGGAACACTCCTCAGCTCATCATCATCTCCAGGTGACATGGAGAGTGCCCATCAGAATCCATCTGAAACACTCTATGCAAGTAGTTTATTTAACCTTAAACATCCTTAATCCTTAATAGGAAAGTTTGTATTTCAAAGACTGTCTTCTAATAAGCAGAAAAAACTTAAGTGATTCAAATTTGCTTTGGCACTCACTACATCGATGGTGTAGTGCACTTAGGGGTCTGAGGACTAAGAATGCAAAATTAAACACGAGCCATAAGAGCTTTGTTAACATGAAGGCCATCAAAACCTCTAAATTTGCAGACTGTTTTAAAATGCACCCTCCTTTCTAGCTGCAAATAGCAAAGTCCTGATGTGGTTGCCAAGAAACCAGTACTTGCAATTCACAGAGTTCACGTTTGAGAGATATTTGCACTCACAAACATTTACAAAAGCAAAACTGAAGCAAACCAGAAAATGTGGTATAAATTCCTCTTATGATTTCTCAGCATCACCCTAAAACAAAGCACACATCCCAAACCTCCCATCCTCAGATTACCATGCTGTCAAAGAAATGGACTTTGTTCCAACTGCTTCCCTGAAATATGGAATTGTCTCCCCAGGTACTCTGCCACACCCGGCCTTGATGGGTTTCACGGACATCTCCTCATGAATTATAGCGCGGTCACTGGGGTCCTCACCAACATCAAGCTCTTCTAACTCACTGTCCCACTTTGTGGATTACTGCACTAGTTCACTGATTAAATCCAGAGTTAATCATGATTATTGTGCTGTAAAGCACCTTGGGAGACATGACATGAAAAGTACTAAAAAATGCAGTTGAATTTGATTATGCTTTATCTTCTCAAACCCATTTATATGTTAAAGACTCTTTTATTACATTCACTATTATGCTTCATACAAACTCCAGTCTCAATCCAATTTTCCTGCACCATTTTTCATTATTAATATTGCTGTTTGCAACCAGAGATTTGGCAAGGTTGGGCCCTGTTTGTGCTAGGCCCTGTACAGACATAAAACAAATGGCATTTCCCAGTAAAAATAATTCACAAGGTGTAACAGCCAATAACATAAAAGAAAGACAACTCTGAGACAAACAAACCAAAAGCTGGAAGAAAACCCACAGGTAAATTACAAACTATCCATGTAAATATTTTAAACAAAATTGGTCACTGCTTTTTAAATTCCCCAAAATACACATATTCACCAACTTCAGTCAAGCAATGCTGGTTTATTTTACATATTCATTCATTTTAGGGGATGAAGAAAAAATAAAATATGTAGTCAGAAAAGTTACAGGTGGTTCTGAAAATCCGAATCTAAATATTTAAGACTTCTGCAATTCACTAGGACACTGCTATGTTTATAGTAGTGCAGTGAGTAGAATCTCATTGCAACAGAACACAGCCCATACCCTGTGATAGTCTTCTGTTGTTGGGATTCCACAGATAAATACTTCACAAAAGGACATCCTAAGATGCTCCTTGACAGTTCAGCTGTTCTGGTGGTGGCACTGTTCAGCTGGAGGTACTCTGTAGTATCCTTTCTGTACTTACCCAGACAGATGTGCTTAATCACTTCACCTTTTTTTTTAATTTTTTTTTTCCAATTTTTCATTTATTTTCTATTTTGTCCAGTAGTGGTGTCATTGTAGAGGTATGAAAATGAACAAAGCACTTACTAAGCCAGAAAGGTAAATGTCTGTGAAGCACAAATGGCAAAACTCTGAAAATCTTTCAGGTATGAACAGCAATTCAGAATGGCTACAAGGCTTCAGAAATGGTGTGATATACCAAAGTTTTCTTAAGGTGCTTTTCAACACAGTCTCAAAAGGATGAGATCAGATGACCTTCTTCCCCTATGAACAAAAAGCTTTTCTAAGAGGAGCAGATATCAATAAAGACTGCTGCATATCCAACATTAGTTGATGAAACTTCCTTGTCAATGCCCATTTGCAAAGAAAGAAAGACCAAGTAACCTAGCCACAGATTTAGAAACATATCCAAGTAAAAAGTTCCATTTTCCCTTTAGGAAATATTACTTTGTTTAATAGAGAATTAAAAAAGAACTAGGAGAAAGTCAGGCTAATGGCACAACTTTGGCCTACTTCAGTTGCATTGACTCTACCAGTTCTTGTATCTTGAATCCATGCATAGCATCCAATACTTATTTAATAAAAACCCTGTTTTTAATGAAAAAAGTCCTTCTTCCATTTAAATTTGTTTGCCACCAGCAGCATGTTTCCTTTACCAAAAAATCTAACTATATCTATCTACCAAAAAATAATAACCATATTATTTTAAGTTCACAGTAGCATTTACCTGCAGTAAAAAAACCCAAATAATAAAAATGCAGAATAGTAAGTGGCAATTTTAAAAGCATAAAATCCCATTCTTTCTTATCTTATTAGTCCTGCCCATCTTCATGTATTAAGGTTGTATACTCAAAGCATTATCCTGTTTGTAATCTTAAAACATACAGGGCTTTAAGACCAGCCTCTCTAGATATCAGTGACAGGCAAGATTCTATCCTGCTAAGGAAGGATTATTGTCTTCCTGTTTCAGAAAGCAAGCGAGGGGGAATAATGAAATAAATTAACATTGTCTGTCTCTAGAAACCAGTGTGACTTCCCCCTTGTTTTAATTTCTGTTGTTATTAAGGCTTTCATCTAAAGCATATCAGCAGAAACAGCAGAATAGAAATATAAAGTGCTACTGGAACAGGCTGATGCTGGTGATGACTGATGACTTGGATTCATCACTTTTTAGTCACTAGACAAAGAAGGGAGGAGGAATGGGGGGAAATTGTATTGTAGTAATTAGAGGTCCAGGTTTATTAGTAAAGGTTGTTTTTGTGCAGTCTAAAAGAGCACTCTATACCACAAATCACAAAAATATGCATACATGCAAAACAAGCAAGAAATTTTTCCATAACTTTTTATATAAATAGATGAAGTACAGTAATAAAGCAAGGAGAGATAATTGTATTACTGATTTAACTGCTCACTAGCTATGCCAAGGATGAAGTCAGTTTATTAGGTATCTTCTCACACTGGAGTAGCATCCACATTTCTTTTATATCATAGAATGTATTCTTTTAAATTATCAAGGTCACTCTTTAAACAGTCTTTTTCTCCCTCTAGTTGGGCCTGTATCAGACTTTAAAGAATATAAAAGGAAACGTGATTTTATTCAGGAGTTCCTTAAATACTTGTCAAGTTTGTCACTGTTCACTATAAAGCAGACGTTTGTGAAAGTGAATCAGGAACTGGCCACTTGCTGGCTAAAGAAAGCTGAGTCACTGCTTCTGATCTAACAGCAATGTCCTACATCACACTCAGAATACACATCAGTGTGTTGTTTACCAACCTAAAAGGAAAATAAGTTATTGCTCTGAGTCATGGAGGGAAGGAAAAAAGCACAGAAATGAAGATGAATGTCTGGAGCCCAGAACAACCGGAAACAATAAACAAAACCCTGACACACAGAGAAGGCAGGAATTGAGTGCCAGGAAAAGACAAATACTGCTATAGATTCAGATGTCTTTCTCTGATAACAACCACAAAGATTAGTGTTCGCTGCCAGCTAAATCACTAAGAAAAATCTTCTACTGTCCTGTACTCCAGCCTGGATTATTAGATTGTATTGAACTGTATAATTAGGCTACCACCAAATTAAGTACAGCAAAAGTTCAACTGCACTTCATACAAATATAAATATGCTAAATTAAGGGGTTTGCTCACTGAAAATCAATAGTGATATAATCATGCATCACTTTAACATTGAAGATGACATGTTTCCTTTCCATTAAAAAACTGCAGATTTGCCATGATTAAAGAATCAAATGAAAAAATACGAACATTTCAGAGCCAGCGAAGAAGGAGCAGCTCAGCTCTGGTTCTAGCAGACAGAAACTCATCACCAAGAAAATGAACTGAGGAAGGAGGGTGTTTCCAGCATACCAACTAAAAAATATAATCAGGAAGAGGATTAACAGCATGCTTGTTCTGAATGATTCATGAAACATAATTTCTGCTCTTGCCCGGGTAATTAGAAGGCTTTCAACTCCAGTTCAGAGACCTCGTTTGGGACATATTTTATTCTCAAAACTATTCAGCTAAAAGAATTTTTTCTTCCTTTCAAACATTGAAATCAAGGCAAGAGATGTACAAATGCAAAATATGCTTTTATCAATTAATAAGAGTCCAAAATTTTAAGTTCCCCAATACCAGTCAAGGGACAAGAAAAACCCAGATCACTTCAGGGTGAGTTTGTGAGGAAGCATGCTAAACTACAACTCCATGATACTCTTGGTTGGGAAGGAAACATATGAAAAAGGCAAACAGTATGTAATTTTAAAGAATAGCTATGGGGCAAAGCAGATCACATTCACTCACAAGCTTTTTTTTTTTTTTAGTCTGACTTTAGTTAATAAGAAAAAATAAAAAAGCAAACAAAGCATGATCAAAACTTTACTGCTGAGTCTGCTTGATTATACAACTACTTGGAAATTCATGACAACTCTCAGCACAGAAGTCTGATCTGAGTGCCTATGCTGGAAGACTTTACAAGCATTAGGCTTGTGAGACAGATCTGTTATTTTTGTGCTCTGTGATGGGCTAATTTATTAGATTCATTTGCATCTTGCATTATGTGTTAATGAATACATAGGATAATGCACAAAAATTCTAATAAAAGATGAGGAGCTTTCAGATGTAACATTGCCAATGGAGCTCAGAAAAACAGAAAGCTGATAACAAAATGAATGTCACAGATCTGTTGATGAAGCATGAAAAAGCTTCCTGAATGAACTAACTCAATCTCTTGAGAGAGCAAGAAAATACTTCTTCATACAACATCAGAAGGTCTCTCTTATTTTTAACTCTTCTCCAAGTTCTTTATTTTATTAAGCTTTTGTTGCTAGAGATTGTGTAAGCCTTTTTGCATAAGGTATCCACTAGTCGTTCCTTTCCAAATTCAGACTAGTATTTTTAAATTCTTTAAGTTTGGCTTTAAGAAGTTCCCTCATTCATTGGTGTTACAACAAGTATTTGTATTGCTAAATAGCTCTAAAACATAATTAAACTTTTCACAAAGGTTTTATGTTTTGTAAAACATGCACTGCCTTATTTTGCATAGACTGCTGAGCAACAGTCACACAGCATAATCCTATCACATGGTCAGGATTAAAAAATGACAGGAACATGAAATATCCTGTATTCTCATCAATCACTTTAGCCATACAGTCATAAATCATTTTTCCATCACTTCTATAGGGTTTTGGACTCCAGAAAGATTATCCACAACAAAATGTAAGGGGAAGAAAATTTGTCCATTCTCTAATCCTTTAAAATAATTGTTTGCTCTGTTCTTAAACAAGGTGGTCTGCAAATCCTGTTTCCCGGAGCTTTTAGCTAACTGAGGTAAGGACAGAGGCGTTCAAAAAAGTTCCAATTTTAAGTTATTTCAAGTCAGAGAGGCACTAAATGTGGCATAACTTTAATTCCTGGCTCCAGAGTATCCCTTTATTACCACTTTGCTCCTTGGAATTTGTGCATCTGTTTGTGTGTATGTGTGTCTGTGCACACCCAGAGCCTTCTGGCCAACCCACATTCAGCTGGGTTACATGAAGGTTATTAATTATACTCTCTCAAAATTTTTATGGCTTCTGTTATGGTGACAGAAAAAACAGATAATTTTAGGCAACAAAGTATAACAGTCAAGATTTAATGAAAGGTAGAAAACTCTTCAATACATTTATTTGACAACACTGTTCTTGACCTCAGCAAAATCACATCAGCGACAGGCATAATGCACACTTACTCTAGAAGTCAGTAATTGAGATTATTTTTAAAGTAATAATAACAAACTTATTTTTCTGCTTCAAAACAATAAACAAGAGAAACATCAAGCTTTCATCCTTCCCTGCTCTCTCCCAGAACTGCATTTCTAGATATGACAGGATGTAGCCACTGTACAATAGTCATTCCCTATTTAATCGCAATAAAGCAGTTGGAGCCGTTTCAAAGCTGCAAAGCCTAAATGGTCTAAGGTGCTCAGGGGTGTATTTTTATGACTGTCTTTTCCCTGGCTGTGGGCATTTAACAGACATGAATTGTGGTGCTGTCCAGGGCAAGGAAACATTGCCTTCAGTTTAGCAGGAGAACTGCGTGGAACAGAGAATAAGTATCCTGAGCAATGTTACACATCCAGGTATCTGTGGCAGAACCGGGAGATTCTGGTTGAACTATCAAGTTCATGAAGTTAATAAATTAAGGAGACAAGCAAAAGTCTGTTTTCTGACTCCACAAAATGTGGTAGGTTTATACAACACACTGCAGTGCAGTGGGTAGACCCTAAAACTACCCTTACATTAGTTAGACTGGGAATATGAAACCAACTTCCCATAAAGCTCAGTACTCTTGGATATAACCTACAGAGATGAGAGGCAGAGCAGTGTGGACTGCACTGAAATTCATTCTGCCATAAAAATTGCTCTCAGAGTCTAAGACCATTTGTTTAAACCCAACCAACCAGGTTCCACTGCAGTTCAAATAAATTTGGGGGTTAGCCTTCCAGCCCAGGACGCGGGAAACCAAGTTGCCACTTTCTGCTCTGTATCACACATCTTCCTGCACCTTAGGAAAGCCAGAGTCTACCTTGTGTTTCAGTTCCCCAGCTTTAAAATAAGGATACTTTTTTGCTAAGGATGGGATTTTTCTGCCTCAGAGGCAAATTGAAATACATCACAAAAATTCAGGGAGCATTGTGAGCATCCCAGAAAAATACTACTTTGTTTTTCCACAAATTTCTCCAACTCATTATTCTTGGTGAAAGACAACTTACCACTGCACATTAAATCTTTAAATTTACTGTTACTAATATTTTGCATTCGAAATGTAAATATATTCAATTAAACTTATGTTGGATCTCTCTTTGCGAATAATCTCTCATTTATTTTTCACATAAACGAACTGAAGTTTTTCTTTCCCTCAAGTTACTCATTTGTAGGTTACATTGGCATATGATAATACTTCCTAGTTACAAAGGTTAGCTGTGCTGAGAAAATTGCCAGCAACATTCTGTGCAAAACAAATCCCAAAAAGCAAACCAAAAGAAACTATAGTATGTTTTATAGGGGGAAAAAAAGGGTAGAACAACTGTCCTATAATAAGTACAACAAATCTAATTCATATTTGCACTGAAGTGATACCCATGATAAATAACTAGAGATCCCTCAGCCTGTGACCTTCCTGAAGTAAGGTCTTGACA
Source organism: Coloeus monedula (assembly GCF_965178545.1). NCBI lineage: Eukaryota > Metazoa > Chordata > Aves > Passeriformes > Corvidae > Coloeus > Coloeus monedula. The sequence continues at coordinate 8,980,346 of NC_138788.1, forward strand.
TTTACTTGCCCTCTCTGATGTGACAGAGCACTGATTAGCTCTTTTTGCTTCCTATGAACTACAGGGGAATGTGCCGCCTTTCTTTTCCAAAGACTTTCTTTGAATGACTCTCTGGAGACTCATTTCTCTCCCCCAATACTAACAGGAATGTCTACACTATTTCTTTCTGCTCAAAAAATTATAACCTCCACTCATGTGTTTCTTCCAGTGTGTCACTGCATTCATTATGGAGCACATCTCTAAATTCTAAGACAGCAGGATGCTGATCCAGACAACTTTTGGAAAACAGACTGTCTCCTCTAGCCCTCATAATAAAGCCATCTAGGAGGACAAAGAGATAGATATTGGAAAACAAATCCTGAAAGGAGCCTCTGTTAGCACAGCCAGTGAAATATATATTGGGCACAATTAATAAATCAATCAATAAATGAACAAGTAAATAAAGAATAAGTCAGAAACTCAATATGACAGAAAAGAACAAAGAATGTCCTTTTCAAATCTGTACCCCTTGGACTTTACCATGTTCCAGCGGGATAAAAGCTTTTATGTTTATAAATATTTATAAAGCCTTTATGGTACATCCTTAGAAATGCTCTTCATTTAAGCATTTAATGATAAGAAAAGCACAAGCATGAAGAATTTGATTCTGGTATATTTAAATGAATCCATGATTAATGACTGTATAAAAACTGTGAGGAGTGAAGATTCTGTCACTTTTCATTATTTAATTTCATATATTCTTTCATTTCTTATTATTGCATTGAGGTGAGTATTTCCCTTTCTGCAGCAAATACTTAGCCTTGGGATTACACATTTGCACAAAAAATACAGGATTATCTTCACCTACAGGAAACGAAGAGATTGTCTTTGTGCTGCATACTCCATAAATGACTTTTTATTGTTAATACAGTCTTTTTTCCCACTGAGGCATGGAGAAAACTACAGCAATTACTGTCTTTTCTGAGTTATTTTTCCTATTTATGGTCAATTTTTGGACAAAACAAATGAAGTTGCAGCCTAACCTGGTGGAAAGATAGTTGCAGCCAGAAGAGCTCTGTAACAGATCTCATGCTTGTACTGGGGGAGCTTCAAATGCCTAGCTGGAATTATTTTTGAAGTTGATGAGCACAGCAGCTGAATAACCTGATCAGGTTTGCCTGGCTGAGTAAGTCCATGTGCACTGACCATTAGTGATTGCATTATATTGAACCCACATAACGTCTTTTGGGGGGACTCCTAATCTTTAGAGAAGACAAATAGCATGGCAGGACCATTTGAACAATGGCCAGACAATACTGATTTAAACAATGAACATCTGCAATTTGAATTTCTCTGTTTTCATAGAGACAGGTTGTATTATTTATTAACTGGGGCAAAACCAAACCAAAGCAAAACCAAAATGCACTCCTGTCCTAAAACCGTGTGAGGAAGAAAAAGAGAAAGAGCAATTCAGCTCTGTGATTCAAACCTCTGCTCTCTCTGATCTATGCTAAGAAATGAGCACCTCACCCTCCAAAACTCACATGGATTGTGAAATCTGCAGCCTTTAAAATACTCAAAATTTAATTTGACAAGGTCTTGAGCAACCTTATCTTCACTGGCCCTGCTCTGAATAAGGGGATTGATAACAGAATCTCCAGAAATTCCTTCAAGACTAAATTATCTTATGATTCTTTTCACATCTCTTAGAATTAACTCTTCACTAGGTTGTCTCATCTTAACCAAAGCACCTCAGTTTAAGTTACCACTTGAAAATGCAACCACAGGCCCTATTATTCAAGGTTTCTTTTCTTACATCTCTATTTTCATTTCTTTTAAAATAACAAAGTGACCAGGGCTGAAGTGTTTCAAATTACCACTACTCACTAATACCAAGAGAAAGCAATTTCTTAGGGCTAATTTAATGCACTTCTGAATCCTGTAATTTATTTTGATTCTGTGTTCTCTCTTTCTTTCCAGGCTCTCTGCCAAGGAAGTTAAATCGGGGTTTTTTGGCTAGATTTCCAATATTCTTCACAGTTTTTTGTTTTGTTTGGGATTTTTTTTTTTTTGGGGGGGGGTGGAGGGTTGAAGTCTACAGACATAGGTGGACTCATGGCACAGGGCCAAGCTGCCGTCATTAGTGAGGATTAAGCCATGTGAAGCTGGTATTACAGCAGAGAAAGTAGAGAAAATAAACACCTCTTAACTGTGGCAAAGTATACTTTGAGAAGAAGGATGTAGACTTCTTCTAGGGCAGATACAGGGAACAATATTTCCTAAGAAAGAAGTATTTGTTTCTTCAAGAGTGATCTCACAGAGAGAGATATTCAAGAGTTCAGGAAGAGACCCAGAACCTTCACGGCTGCAACTTGTACTAGACAAGATGCAAGGTATAAATTTTAGGCCATTTTTAAAGAATGGGCAGAATGGGATCTCAGCCCAAAAAACAGGGGCATCATGAATTAAAGTAACTTCCTTATCATCATCATCTGTAGAGCAGTGAACATTCCCCAGAGGGTCCCTGCCAGAGCATTATGGTCTGGGCATCAGCAGATGCCTGCCCACTCTGTTAAGTGCAAAGCAGGCACAGACAGACACACAGACATAGCAAGGGCATCACTCAAACCTCATTTTCCTTGTCTAAGGTTGTCCTGGAGCACTTCTACAGCTGAGCAATGATCCATAAAGGGAGGGCAAAACCAAACACTACAGCTACTCCTGATGGCCTTCATAGGTGTGCCAGCTAGAGAGGGATGTAAACCTCCATGCAAAAAGACAAATGCTTTCATTCTGAGCATCAAGATGACATCTAATATTCTGTGTCTACAACTGCATGTCTTTTGGTCTGTTTGCTGGCCAGAGAAACTCTTCAGAGACAGTCACTGTCCATCACAGAAAGCATATTAACCTACAAAATTCAATTACATGCCACTGGCCCACAGAAAATTTACAGGTGCTCCATTGAACCTCCACAGGATACCAGCTACAGAAACAGTGTGATCAGCAGTTTTAGAATTGGGTTCAGATCTTCTTTCCTAATACTGGATTAAAGAAGGCAGTTTTTCATTAAAAAAAAATCAAAACAGAAAAGAAAAAAAAAAAAAGGACACAAAACAACAGAGAATTTCAACACTAATTATCTGACTTCACTTGTCACAGTATCAGATGCTGGATACTAAGCTCTCTGAAAACACCGATTCTCAGTAACGTGCCTAAAAGGGGAAAGTGAGCTGTCACAAATCCTCATCCTTGTATACTGAAAGCAAGAGACCAAATTTACAATTAGTACATGTCTAAGAAGGTGGGCTGTCACCTGCCTAAATCTCCTGATCCAGCCCAGTCTACTCCTATCATCACTTTGCTGCTGAAAACAGAAGAGAGAAATTGGAAGGACAGATCTCTCAAGCTCACATTTAGCTCAGAATGTATTAAAAAGGAATGAAGGTGGTGTATGTTACTTTTTCTAGAGATGGGGATTTCTACTGATTCTAGGCCAGAGTGAGTGCAAATGCTCTTCACAGGGTAAAACACTATCTTAAGCAGAAAATACTCCTGATGATATCTGCACTCCTTGGTTTTGAAGTTGCCTGATCCATCCATTGTAACTTGTTGTAATACTAATGCATTCTCTACGTCCCATCTACTAATGAATATAAACAGAGGAAAAGCTTGGTGCAGAAAGGAAAACACAGCAGAAGGAAGAAGAGTTGTTAGAAGTTGTTAGAAGACTGCTCTCTAAATTAACAAATTATATGATAAACTTTTTTTTTTCTCTATCTATCCTGAAAAGATAATGTAATACCTTCTTTATTTTTTTGAGGCGGAGTAGAAGACAGTTAAAGGACGGTTCAGTGACATCTCCTTTTCAAGGGTGTAAGTAGTAATATGGTGCTCTTTAAGACTTAAACATTTTTAAAATATTTAGAATAGTTAATTGCAAGTTGCTGTGAAAAAATAATGATCACTTATAAAAGTGAACTCTCAGGATCATCCTGTATTAGTCAAACACTGTTCTTTCAGTCCTTGATATTGATTAGTATTCCACTTGAAGGAGGAGATAATGAAGTAGATTATTTTTTCTGCAGTGCACCTGACACAATCAGAAAAGCTGACACAGAGTATTTTCCTACTTTCCAATTTGTCTTCCCCACCTATTTTCTTTTCTTTGAAGGCCACGGGGGAGAACAAATGGGAATTAAATTAAGACATTCCAGAAAATAACTGAGAACGAGATGCATTTAAATTCTACACAAGACACAGGAGGGATAAATAGTATAAAGCAAAATTCAGAAGTCGTACCCTTTGCTAACTATGAAAATACAGAGTTAAAGGTAGTTAAATGGTTTTCTAAGGCTTGCTAGTCAGTGTAACTGCTAATGTAGTAAGACAGATGTTCCACCAAAATAACATCTTTCTCACTTTAGAGGGATTTTTCTTCTGACTACATATGCACACACAAACTCTCAGCCTGTTCGCGTATTGAAGACGTCAGAATAAGCATATAAGCAACTGTGATTGTTAATTTATTCACAGAGCACAAAGCAGACAACAACCATATGCACTTCCTCAGCTGGAAAGCACCTGGGGCTGGACAGCAAGGAGAACCCTTGGTGAGCTGCTGGACCACACAACCTTGAAGAGACTCAGCCTATGAATCCTTCTTTTGTGTTGCTATTTATGTAGTTGCTGTCCAGCCAAGTGCTATTACATGGCCATGCACTCCTGGCTTCCCAAAACACTTGCGTATTCAGCCAGCTGCAGAGTAAAATAAGCAGCTTTGGCACCTGTAACAAGAGCCCACCATATTCCCAGCCCATTCCCACTTGCAGCAGAGCAATATGAGTGGGATGAGCACAGCAGGACCCTTGCAGGGGCACAGGTGCACTCAGAAAAACAAACAAAAGGGCATACTGGTGTGGAGAGTATAAACCAGGAATGTGGCATACAGAAAATGCAAAGGATTAAAATGCACCGTAGTCAGCAAAACAGGGGAACATTTCTCTTCTTTGTATCTTTAAGCCTTCCTAATGAGCCAAACTCTGGGCTTTGTTGACCTCAGCCCTGCAGCAGAGGAGAAATTTGTTAGCTAGTGACTGTAGCTGCTCGACTGCCAAACAGAAATAAGACAAGACTCCTCAGGAAAGGGAGCAGAATCCCTGCTTCCAAGCATGCATTTGGGGGAACACAAACCAGAAATATAGAAACATATTTGCATTTATTTCTTGACCAGTTTACATGTCTTTTGATGAACTTGCAGAGCCACTATAATCCCGTGGTGGCTCTAGAAGCCAGCATTTTTGATATATTTAAATTGCTAAATACTAATTAGCTGCTCATAGTCATTGAGTCAGCCAGAGTGAGAACAGCCCTCCCATCACAGGCCTTGCTTTGCTATATTAACACAAGTACCTGCCGTGTGCCCTCCATTTTTAAATTTGCTATCATTTGTGAAGTTCTAGGGATTACCCAATGTTCTCCCACAAATAACGAAGACAACCTTTCCTTAGAATTCCCTTGAGCACTTAAAAGCAGTCTCCTGACACTATTACAAGGAAAGTCTTATTTAAGTGTATTTTTAGGCTGCTAGATGTGGAGAAGACACCTTTATCCTACTTCTAAACACACTGTTTGATGTGTAGTGTGACACACCAGCTTTTCAAGCTTGCATGTGACACTTGTGTTTACCCGTATTTGAAGAAGCAACCCACGAGAACAAAAGCCTGCCCTGAAAGTAGCTGGTTTATGGTACTAGGAAATGACTGAGAAGAACATTTGCATGTCAAGGTTTAGGATAAAAACAGTTCCCAAGCCTGAACTGAAGTTTACAGTGTTATTCCCATATTAGTGTGGTGCTCAGCCCTGCTGCTTTTCTTCCCACAGCAGTCTCACACAGAGTCCACTAAATCAGCAATGCTGCAAGGAGCTGGGCAGCTCCTTCCAGGCAAGGCTTGCAGGGCTAGAGAAAGACTGTGAGCATTTTCCCTTCCAGAGGCCTCTCCAAGTCTCATCCATGTTTCACATGATACATAACGACTACGAGGTAGAAGTAAAGAATATCCAGTCTGAGCAGGGCTCTTACAATGTCTGGGAACCATCCATAATTCCTTTCCTCAGCCTCTCCTCACAACTCAGCTTTTCTCCTGGGCTGCCCTGACTTTCTTCCCTTTTGGAGAAGTTGAATTTCAGATGAATTTTTTAGGTTTGGGAATTTTTAAATTGAACTTCAAAATTTTATATCGCTGAGAATTGATATAATCCCTTTTACCAGAAGACTAAACAATTACCAATAGCTAACAAGACATTGTATTCTGAAGATGGATTCCTTCTTCTCCCTGTATAAAACTCAAGTATGTTTTTTTAGTTTTTTACTAAATAGTTCTCAAAATCATGTGCTAAATCCCAAGGATTGGATAAAAGCATAAATGGGTTTCTATTTACCTGACATTCCAAATAAATCTCAGCATACTGGAGCTGCTAAGCTATAAATAACCAACTTCAGCAAACCTTTTTTCTTTTGTTATCTTCAAACAATGTCCAACTGTCTTTTCCAAACTAAAGAAATTTGTCATTCTCTTTTTCAGTTTTGCCATCAATTCCTTCACTACCTTTGCCCACAGCACCCACTGGATAGTCTGCAAGTATGTGAGGTACACACTACCAACCCTAGAACAGCCAGGGTTTGCTCCAGAGTAACAGTCAAACCACATCCCTTTCAGGTCATTTTACTTGTCGATTATCTTGCAAAATTGCACTTGCATTTTTATTCCTTCTAAAAAGCATTCACATTGTGAAGTACTACATTAATTACACATCAGGCTGTGTTGAATTACTCATGTGGCTGGAACCACGTTTGCATTGTGTTATAATGTTTCAAAAGTGATCATGCTGTGTTAAGCTGTACTCTAAAATTAAAGTGACATTTCTGAGAAATGTGAAATAATTTTTAATAAAAAGTATTTTCTTAGACTGACTGTATGTTCTAGATTAACTTTTGGGTACATTAGAAAGCACACAGGAAAAGCATGGAAAATAAAAAAGAATGGAATTAAAATATTCCTTTTCTTTCTAAATTCATTCTGTAAGCTAAAAGAATATTTCACAGAATTCACACTTTACATTTTAAATGCCTAGTAAAACATTCCATTATGGATATAGTGTTGCTTCTACAAGATACAGCCTTTAAAATAAATTGCTAAGATATAGCTTTAAAAAAGAGAAAAAAGGAGGGGTTTAAATTCTTCTAAATTGACAATTAGAACATATAGGCCAAGCAAAAATCTTGATCCTGTTCTCCGTACCATGATTCTGCCCTTGGTGTGTCATCAAAAGGTTCAAAAGAGAGATGAGAGATGTCAGATTATCATGATGACACAGCCATAAGTCTTTAGCCTTTCACACATTAATAAGTTAAGAGACCTATATCCTATATTCCAAGCACTTCCGGAATATTGTTCATTAGGAGGAAAGTCTTCACCAACTACAAGACAGAGAGGCATGCAGAGATCAGACAGTAGTCTGATCCAGTTCCAATCCTACTTATATATTAACTTTATTTTGGCCATCTTAGAATACCAGGGTCTCCTACCCCAGCAAGTGCCCTGCCCAAGGGACAGTTAAATATTCAACCTTAAATGGGCTGAGCTAAAATCCCATGTTCAGTAAAAGAGCAATGTAGTCCTAGGTGCCATTGTCGGTTAGACAGAGCTAGCAGGCTAAATACCAGAATCAGTCTCCTTCTAACAAAATTCTGTTATGGGCCTGTGTATCTATTCCTGATGGTACCATTTCAACAAATTGGCATTTTCAGATCAAAAGGCATACTTTTACTCATGCTTTTAAGGGGCTGTAGAAACACTTGAGCTGCTTGAACAGAAAACACGCATTTCCCTGCTTCCCAGCAAAGTGTGAACTTCTGTAGGAAACCACCTCTTCTGCTTCTTCAGAAAAAAGTAAGAGCAACAAGAATTTCTTAAAAAGGAATAAAGCATCTTTGGAAACAGGAACATAAGTTAGTACCTAACAGTATTTGACAGTTAAGAAAACAGAAGGTCAAACCCACCTCTTTGTACTGAAGCATCAGTGCTAAGGGGCATGAATGATCTGTTTTCAGAGTAGTAAATACCTGAGCTTATCCAGATACTATTTTCCTTCCTAATTTGGCTTGGGCCAATACCACCCTTCAATAAAGGCATAAAAACTGACATGAAGGATGCTGAGCACTGTTACCATTATTACTAAAAATCTACTAATCTATTAAACCTAATCTATTAAAAGTAGAACGCTACCAGTCCCACTAATTTAACACAGCAGCCAGTCCAACAAATCACATCCCAGAATAACAATTGCTCCTTATGTCCCACATGACAAATTCTGTATTCCTTCACTTTTGGCAGAAGTTGGCTTCACAAATCCCTATTTCTCTTGAGGTATATTGGGAGCTTGAAAGGAAAGCCAGAAATAGTGGTGTTCCTCCTTGGCAGTTAGCCTCATCCAAAAAAAGTAGTAAACTACATTTAAATCAGCAAGACATTTACCACATATCACAGTATAGAGTTTTAAAATCAGATATCCTGTTGTACCAAGAGTGAACCAAGCCTTCCAACCAAAACGGAGAATTCGTCCCCCAGAGACACAGCCGGAGTGTGAAACTTGTCCCTTCACCAACCCAGAGCCCCATGATCAGCACCCACCCTCAAGACTGGGCAAGAGGAGCTGAAGGACCCACAAATACAAATCACAAGAGCCATGAGTCTACGAACTGAGTCTACAAAGCATCTCAACTGGGTCACACAGAAAAGAAGAAAGGCCATAAATGTTCCCTTGTAAGTGAATGGATCAGTGATCACAACAGGCCTCAGGAAGTAAGGACCCCGAGTCCAGCAGTCCGATCTAAAGCAGGCAGGGGATCTAGCATTTGATCAGGTTTCCCATCATCTCAATGTCCTGTGCATGAACAGCAGCAGAAATCTGGACTGAGAGGAACTTCACATACAAAAACTTCAGCCCCTCCATGGAGTTAGAAACTACCTCAGTAAAGGTCATGAGAATCTTCTTGATACCCAAATATCTAACTCACTTCATGTGCTTGGTACTCAAAATGGTGGCAAAGGAGTTTTTCCTAACCTTAATTCAGGGTTTTAGGCACCGCTTTTATGTTCCGTGAACACCTTTACCATCCTCTAGACCGCTGCATTTGAATAACCTTCATCATAATGTGCCTTGTGCACCAGGCACAATCATCTTTAATTTTAATCTCTGATTGACATTAATTTTAACATTGCTAAAAGAGAGACAAAACTTACTAAAAGACTTGATAATATTTAATTTGCAAAGAGTGAACTTGATTCATCTTGAGGAATATTTCACGCTTAGTTTTTTATGCCAGGTATTGTTGGGTTTTTCTTCTTTTGGAGGGAGAGAGGAAAGGGAAAGCTATAAGAAAAAAAAGAATCTTCATGACCATAATTATGTCAAGCATTCCCCATGAAATACTAATATCTGGGGAGTTCCAGATGGAAAATAATTGTGATATTTCTTCATTGAGGATACAATAGCTGAGTTTAAGAATTAAATATGGCAATGAGTTATGTTATACTGTTTCCTTAAAAAAAAAAAACCACAAAGTAATAGTAACAAAAATCACCAAAAAGAAGAAAATTATTTTACTTTTCATAGAAAAAGGATGATATGTAAATTCACTAATTGGAGAATTCATTTCACATGGTTTAGCTCTACAGGACATTCCTGTCTGAAATAACAAATGTTCAAGCACCTAATTACAAATGTTGCTATAAATAAAGTACTTTGGGCAACTATTTTAGTCATTATGCTAAATAACTTCAGTAATCATTATATTTTAAACATGCTGAAATGTGGCAAGTGTTCAGATTTGGCACCCTTGCATTTGTATTCTGCATGTGGAGTAAAGTGCTAACAAATATTTAACTTAGAGAATTGCATTCAGTTATAATTTTTTTTCTTCCACTGACATATTCATCTCCAGTTCCTGATTCATTTCAAGTCATACTTATTCCACACCAAGCTTCCAACAATAATATGATTATACTGACAGCTCCTATCAATTATTTCTTTTCAGAGCTGTTAATTTTTGTGCTGTAAACATCATCAATAATCATGTGGGAAAAAAATTATTAAAACCCTGATAACCATTATCTCTCCATTCTGTTTTCTTCTTTCCATCACAATTTCTACACAGACAATAAATTCAGCATAAAGTACAAGCAGCATTTGAAGTGAAGACCTGCCGCCTCTGCAATTCATATTAAATTTCTGTAGTTGCTTCATCCTTCCCCACCCTCAGGATTTCTCATTTCTGTGCTGAATCCCACTTTGACTTCTAGATAAGGTTAGCAACTAAACTGCAACAAAAATAACACAGCACATGTCCTGTCATTTGTAAAAGCGTTAATCAGGAATCCATTACTGATTGACAGCCGTATTTCACACAGCTCCTGTGGCCCTGCTCCTGATCGGGGGCAGGCTGCTCTGGGGCCATGAACCCCTCGGGACCCTGCTGTACCAATTTTGCACAAATTTCATGCCTTGGAATAGAATGAGTTTCTCTGTGGAAATACAAAGGATTAGAGGATGTTAAAAAAACAGAGGGGTATGGCTTTCTCTCTGAAAAGCCACAGGGGAGGGGACCAAGTGCTGCAGCAGCAAGTGGAACTACACACGAGGCAGAGCAAGGGCACTGCCTGAATGCTGAGACTGACTCGGCACCATGTCAGGAGCAAGGAAGGTCTGCATACCCCACTCTTGTAGAATATCTTGCAAGTGGTGTCTACATGAAAATAAAGAAAGTAAGATATGAAGCCCCAGGTCTGCTGTAACAAGTACACCAGGAGGATGTCAGAACACAGGAAGATAGCTGGAGGAGACTGGCTGCTCCACAACTGCAGCAAAATTAGAGTGCAACATCCTGTGACCATCTCATGCTATACATTAATTTAAAATTAGCACTCTTGGGGAAAAAATAATGGAAAAGTTGTTTGGGGTGTTTACTGAACAGCTAAGATAGAGGAAACATGATGGTTTCAAAAAAAGATACTGAATTGTGAAGCCTATCCTTGGATCAGTCTGCTACACACTCACACTTCCCCTGGGCATTGCTGTTTCATCCAAATCAAGTCACAAAATAACACCTTCTTTTTTATCTTCTTGACTTTCAGTAAAAGTCACTTCCCACTTGGGTCTTATGGGACTCTGAAGCATGAGGAGGAGCCCACTTGAGACTCAGATAAAACCAAATATTCCTTGACAATATGGTTTCAGAATAGGAAAAAATATCCCTCAATACTGTTTCTTCTAGATAAGAATTACTCTGGCACTTGGTTCACTTCTGTAGCTTTGTTAGGCTATCAAAATGACACTGATTTCATATAAATACATACATACCACACTCATGTTTAAAAAATATCCTAGAAGCCCTTATAATCTACAATTCCATATTCCACATCCTTCTATCTACAAGAGCCTATCCATCGAACAGCTACTATTAAAATAAAAAGCACCAATTGTACACAATTTTAATGTTATCCAAATAATTTGCTTGGTGTTACATTATCTCTCCTTATTTGGTTTTGCATGCTGTTAAAGGAATCCATAAGAGGCTTTGTTCTACTTAGCTTGTTTTGCTCACTATTAAAAGAAGTTAGAGAGATTCAACTAAGCAATAACAATCTCAGCTGACAAAAACAAGGGAAATAAGAATAATCACCTCCAGATACTTTGCTGTCCAAGTGGCTTATCTGCTGTGTAGTCTTTGACTAGTCTACTACCACAGTCAGTATCAGGCAGCCTTTTAACATGGTGTTTGAATGTCAGAGACTATTTAGAACATGGGAAAGCAGGGATGGTTCCAGCTTGTTCCTTTTTGGTTTGCTATGCAGCACACAGTCTCCACTGACTAAGGTGATAAAACTATAAAACATCGTGACAAATTGACTGAATTTTACAAGCTTTCCCAAAGTGCTTTTTCATATTGTTTAAAGCTTTCCAGGGAAAACATGTTGGCAGTATTAGCTGGGCAAGGTACTGACATGCACAGCATTAAAAGGGAGATAATACAGTGCTCTCTGTGCTAAAAAAAGCATTATTCTACCAGCCTGTAAGCAATCTGCTTCTCTGTGTGTCTTGGATGGCTCAAACGGACGAGAGTAGCTGCAAGCAGCTCTAAATAGGAGCAAGGAGAAGCATGTGTGATAAACAGCTACTCCTCAAAGCTTTCTTCCCTCTGGTATTTCAATTCTTTCACAACCTCACAGTAGACAAGCACTTGGACAGGGTTCTATTCAGGGCATGTTTGGTTTATATTCCTTCTTCAGGCTGTGCACAGCACCTTGTAGTGTTCAATTACCTTCTGCACTAACAACTGAATTTCTTGCAGCAAAGCCTTTCCTCGTTCTTCCTTGAGCAAGGTGAAGCCCTCCAGATGTCTCTTAATATTCCTTAAGTTACAAAGGGAAGGGCAACTTACAAAAATATGTGAATGGGATAACACATTTCTGCAAATTTGGTGACAACATAAGAAGCAGCTGTATGGGTGGCAGGCTCAGGACATCATTCCAAGACGCTGCAGTGCTACAGCTGGGTGAAACACAAGTGTAAACTGTCTGCTTGTATTTGTGCTCTCCTTCACATTGAGATAATACTTGAAACCAAGATACAAAATAAAAATAGACAGAACCATGTTCTTTACTGCACTTTTCCTAAACATGGTTATATATTTCAGCTGTTGAAATACATGCTTGGAAGTCCAAATGATGAGCCAAATGTGCGTCCTCGCTCATACTCCAACACTCAATCCATTCTAAAGCTCTTTTCTGAACCACTCAGATGTTCACCATCTCACCAACACCACTAAACCAAAATCCTCCTCCAGTCTGGCAGTGATTTGGCCTAGACAGTTAAGAATACCATTTGCTTTGTGGCATTTTTCAGCTAATTCAACCTACCATTGCTTTTTCCCACAACAGCAGTTATAGAAGGTATAGATAGCAAAGCATTAAATAACTACTTGGCAAAAGCTTGCTTTGTATCTGGGAGGAATAAAAATGTGAGTATATTATGCCCAAGAGCTGCAGAACAACCAAAAAAAAAAAATTAAAAGATTACAAGTTACAGACAACTGATTTATTTTTCTTTTGACTTCACTATTATCTGAGAAATATTTTAAATTCTTGACCTGCTAAAGTTTATAAATATCTTCCAAATCATGGGCAATAAATCTGCCTTTTTTGTCACCAGTTTGTTCAAGAATAAGCTGATCATTCTTACAGGTAGAAATGATTTTCTGCTACCCATACTCTTACTATCTCACCTGTCTGCTCCTCTCCACACCAGGGGTCATGAAAGGATTCCTACAGAAGAGAATAAAAACAGGGTGAACTTGTTCCCTGCTTCAACCTAATATTCTCAAGCCAACAGTTTTCAAGACTAGGACCTGGATATGGTTTCTATGCATTTAATTACTCTCTGTACTTTTCTATCTCATTAACCTTGCCAGACTTCCCTGTATCAATGTAAAATTTTACCTTCACAGCAATCTGAAGCAAGAACAGCCACATTCTCTCATGTGTTTCAAATTTATCACCTACTACTTTCCCCTGGTGAATCCTTGTGCTTGCATTAGAAGAAACAGTGAGCAGATGACCCCTCTCCATTTCAGTCAAGGTTTTATACACTTCTATCATGTTCTTCTACAGCTGTCTCTTTTCTGAAGAAACTCCTTCAAATTATTTTAATTGGATTCAAAAAGTGCAGGTGTCATGGAGAGAAGACAAGATGCTATTTTATTTCACCACCCAAGAAAACAAAACTGATTAAAATTTAAATGTTTCTAGATAACATAGGCAAGACTCTCCACTAGATAAACAGATAAATTGGGAGACTGAGGTGGGAAAATGAATTTTGATTACTTCCTGATCAGAACCCAGTCTGTATTAGGCAAAAAGCATTAGGCATGTTATCTTAATAACCTGCTTGATGACCTATTTCCAGTGAGCATTGTGGTGCCCACTTTGGCAAGAAGATTCTCAAAGAGGATTCCCAAATTCCAGAGAACAACTAAAGCTCTCAGCCAGTGATCAGGCAACAATAAGCAGAGAGAAGACTTGGCTAGGCTAACATGCTGATATGGAGCACTTTGAAATTTCTGGAAAGACAAGCCTAGGTCAGCTCTTCAGAGTTGATGTATGCTTTCTTTCTTTATGTACCCTAATACAAACAATGTATACGTGTGCATCTATATGCCTATGCAAAAACAAATATATCTTCCTGCAGAAAGGAATTCTTGGTGAAAGGTGGCTTTAAGTGTCTCATTTCTGTTTTGAATTTGCTATTTACATCTTTAAACTGACTTCACCATAGGACTAGAGGTTTTTTGCTTCCTCCCCCGATCACCAAAACACAAAAATATTTTCAAGAAATCCAGAATATAAGTGCCTTTAGAAAATATAAATACACTGTAAGTGGAATCATCTACTAGAATGGAAATTACATGTCTGAGAGCGAAAAAAAGCACCTAATGCAAAACATAATAAATGTCTGTCTAGAAAAAGCATATGAATATTTGATGCTTGATTCTATTCCTTTTTAAGTTATCTCCAACACACTACTTCCTTGGGCATGCTAAAATTTCTCTGAGGCTCTTTTTCAAGCCCCCGTTAGCTCTCCTCATAGTAACACTTGCTGGAGAGAGAGATCTGTCATCTCTTTTGTTGTCCCTGCCTACTGCAGGAAGGTTGGGCTGGATGAGTTTCAGAGGTCCTTTGCAATCCAAACTGGGTTCTGATTCTGTAACTGCTGAAGGCAGTGTTCTAAATGGCACTGAAATAGAAGGATTTATGGAATCCAAATCACAATCTCCATGTTCTCGACAAAGCTAACCTGGTCCATGTTCCTATACTCTTACATTTTCCATTCCCTAATGATTTTTATTTTCTATCAATATTCATTAAGTATAACATAGAAGACATGTTGAAGAGCCTATCATAGGTATGCTGAGTAGTTGAGAAACACACTGCTCTTACAGGAAATTTTTCCTCTAAAGTTTTTCATTCCCAGTCCCAAATATTTACTAATAAAGCCTTTGGGAAACGTGTGTCTTCATTTTAAATAATGAAAATATATGTTCCCAAAGCACAGAAGGAATGGCCAAATTAAGGAAACAACTAGTTAAGCAACTCTGATCTCCATCAAAAAATGTGTGCTGCAAATTAGCACCTGCAGAAAGAAGATGCCCCCTTTTTTTTCCTCTACCCAGTTCCCATTGAAGGATCTGCAGTGCCTGAAATTACTACAGTACCATGAACTTCTCAGTGTCTTTAAGTATGACAATAAAAAATAAAAAGATGCCTCTGTACTTTGTGAATATAATTGAAGAAATTATGAATATCATTCTTCAAATAGGACCTTAGGGTGCAAATTCAGCTCAGCTGTAAGTGCATTTAAGTGTATGGAATAATTCCAAGAATAAATTTGTCCCACTATCCAGAAGGATGCTTGCTTTATTGAATTAGGAGAATTGAGTGCACTCATCCTGTCCACAGATCCATTAGTCAGTAGTTATGACAGGCCATAAGCAAAACCTATTATTAGCACATTTACTGAAAATGCAGTTTTTCATTTGCAGAATCAGTAGCCATGATCTTAAAAATACTAAAAGAACACTGAAGTCTACTGAAAAAAAAATGACCCAGTTTCAATTTCAATAAGGTGAGATATATGCAGGGTTAAAGAGGGGGATCTCAGAACATGCTAAAATTTCAGAAAATCTCTCTAAACCAGTTTATTTCATCAAAGCCAATTCCATATTTCAGGATAATAAAAAGGAGCAGCTTCCCTGCTGGACCTATGTAAAATTCTCTGTGCCACAGTGCCAAGTGGTGGCCAGGCACTAAAGCAGAATTAACCAATTAGCAAAGTGTTCCATCTGGTACAGGCTGGACTTCCTGTGTCTCCATACCTCATGTTACCATGACAGAAACTTCTAAAGGGACATCTTTAGCAAAAAAGCATCTCACACTCTGAAACATCTTTCTTTTAATCTTTTCTACACACAAAACCAAACATGGTCACTTTACAGGAAGCCAGAGCATTCAGAGTTGGCTCGTTCCCACCATGAAAGGGCTTTTTTATATAAGCTTTGCTATACGTCAATTCAAATATTCTTCAGCTCTGAGAAGTAGAATATAATCACCTATCCCTTTGAGAAATACAGTGGATCAAGACAAATGGTTTTAAAGTATTGAAGAAAAAAGAAACCAATAGACTTCAACATAAATACATCCAATTTCCCATACTCCGGATTTCACTAATTATTTATTGCAAGAAACCAACAGAAGATTCCAGCCTAACAGCTCTGGATAACAAACTCTTGTCCTAAAAAGACAGCAGAAGCACAAGCTTCCTGCAGTGCCAGTTTTGCACTGCCGTCAGCTTAGAGAGGTATCCTCATTTTTGAAAGAGTAGATTTCATATTGAAACTGACTTTTGTCATTGCTGAAATTGCTAAGCTGCATATTAATTACTAGAGACAAGCCACTAACATGGATAAAAAACACAAAGGGAACCAGACTGCTGGCCAAACAACAAGGTTTCACAATTGCTCTGACTCATGCAGAACCAGAAATGAAAAATTGGAGATTAAAAACTTCAATGTCTCATCTCTTAAACTACCTATCTCCTTCCCAATTTGCATAATGTGAAACAGAACTCAAAATTAAGCATTCGTGTCTCTTCTGCAAGAACAACAAGCCTATAAATCAGTCTCTTCACTGTGTCTGCAATTTGCAACATTTCAGTAGTCTCCTCTCCCCTCGCAGGATGCGATGCTGAGGCCGTGCACGGCGTTTGTGCGGTGGAGTTGACGAGATCACCGCAGTGCGGCTGTGCAGAGGACTGGGAACGTGCTTAGGCCAAAGGAGCCCTGCAGGAAGGAAGCCACAGCCCTCCTGGCACTGAACACGTACTCTGGCAAACTGGGAGAGACAATTTCCCATTCTTAAGACCAGAAACACAAGCCAGGCTGATCTGTCAATCTTTTATCTGTTTCTTTCCTTACTATCATCATCATCGTCATCGTACAATCTGCTCTTTCAAAACTAAATTAGCATGGACTCAGTGGATCAAAGCTTCTGCTGCTATGGTTTAGGTAAATTATTGTTAGAAAATCAAATGCCAATGAAATTCCTAAGACCAGCTTGCTCAGTGGTGACAAGATACTGAATTATTTTCATTACAGTATATTGAAATATATAGCAAAATTTTATTTATTAGCATAAAAATCAGCTTTAAATGTAAGATTCTTAAGCATAAACTAATTCAGCATTTGCATTAAGTAAATATAAACAGAGAGACAGTGTTTTCTTTTTATGACAGAACAGCATTGCTACCATGCTAGGTTTGTATACTTGCTCATAAAATTTAGTAACAAATATAACAATGACAAAGCTTTCCCTACTCAAAATCAGAAATACAGTACTAGGAAATAACACACTTGCAATGTTGTGGATATAAACTGTTCACCAGAAACATGTTTTCTGAAACTACAGTTTTGTGTATGTACATATGTACATGTCTGTGAACGGCAGACATTAAATTTAGGAGGTTGGAAGAGCTGTTTCCTGTGGGCCTGTTGGAGTAACCTTCTGGAAGGAAAAAAACAAACAAACAAACACGAAATTGGGAAACTCATCTAATACTTTTGTCTTGAAAAATATTTTAGTGATTTAGAAGGTTTTTGAGGTGCCTAGAAACAGATGCTTTTTGTCCTAATGATTAGAGCACTTTGCTGGGTCACAGGAAGCTCTACAACCTCCTCCATTTTCTCAGGGTACATTCACACACACAAATCAAATCCACCTTTTGATCTGAGTCCCATTTCCAAGCGTGCTCTCTCATTACTGAGAGCCAGCATGGTCAGGGGTGAGCTTGTCTCTTAAAAACACCACTGAGGAAGAAGGAATAAGGGTTTGGACACTCATCTTGAAAGGGGTATATGAATTCTTCTGCAGAATCTTACATTTTCTCTAAAAAATATTTTTAATCTTAGCACATTCTAGACAAAAACGAGGATATTATTTTAGGGGATGTACCCAAGACATTAACGGTATAACTATACCTACTCTTATTATACTTACCCTTTCTAAAAGCTTTATTGTTTTCTGACATATTCTATCAATTTCAGTTCTTTTGTTGTTGGTTTTTCTTTGCCAAGAATTCTGCAGAAGGGAGGGAAGTAAAAAATTATAATAACTGAAAATAAAGCTTAGATTTCAGTGTCTCTTCTGTCTTTTTCAGTGCAAATTACCAGATTCAGTAAAACACAGACGCAATCCAAAGAAAGATAAAGAGTTGGGATTACATCTGCTGTGATTTGCCTGATGAATTTATAGTAACTACTGATAAAAGAAAAAGAGTTGTTGGGGAAAGGAATAGATTTAAATCAAAGCCAAAAAGTAGGTCAGTTACTACTTTAGGTATGAAAGTATGCAAAATGACAAGAGATCCAGTGCTGTGTTCCCAGAGCAGGCTCTCTCCATGTGAGACAGGGTGCTCTGGAGGGGCAGTGCCGGTCACTCCCCCCCAGGGAGAGCTTGGTGTTGGGGGCCGAGCAGAATGGCAGCACCACAGCTGCACTCAGAGCTCACCTCCTTGCCAGGACAGCAACACACACAGAGCGCTTGTCTGGTCCAATCAGGAGAAGAAATATATATAAAAGCATGCTAAAACTCATCTTTTATTGGAGATACAACATTTACCTACTCTTTATTAAAAAAAAAAAAAAAAAAAAAGAGGTAAAAAAGCCAATGTTCTCAGAATGGAATGAGGGACAGATGAAGAATAACAACCCATGAAACTGCTGGTCGCTGGCAAACAGAAGAGATCTTCACTGCTACGTACAAAATGTGTTTGGTAGGAGGATTTCACCATTCAACCAGCAAGTCTGATTTTTTGCCGTAAGCATGGGAATACTGCACCCCTAAGCAATCCTGAAGAAATGGGAAATTGTCTCTACTCCAAAAACGCTATTGTTACTTTGGGTTTTTAAAGCATTGTGACTATTTGCATTTTTCTAGTGTGCATACAATGCTTTGTTTTATAAGATACCGATGACACACTTGAGGGAAAGGAAAAAAAAAGTCATGATATTGTTATGAAACAATAAAATGTGCTTTAAAAAAGCCCACACACAAACCAAGTAACAACTCCACATGCACAAGAATATTTCCTATCAAGCTACACTAAACCCTTTCAAAGGAGGCCTAGAAAAATTATATCCAAATATTTTTATTTATGTT
This sequence comes from Coloeus monedula, assembly GCF_965178545.1. NCBI lineage: Eukaryota > Metazoa > Chordata > Aves > Passeriformes > Corvidae > Coloeus > Coloeus monedula. Next base: position 8,999,653 of record NC_138788.1, read on the forward strand.
CAAACAGCATGAATATACTATTTATATTCTAAATGCAAATCATTTGTTAGATTCATTTGATAAATTTAAAGAGCTGAACATAACTCAAATAATATTTAGAGGTACTTTAATGACCTTACTCTGAGTTGCATACTGCTCTACAAAGAGTGCCTTTGACAAGTTAGGCTGCGCTTCCATCACACAGACATTTATCCTTTACCTGAAGACACATAGAAAAACAAATATGTTAATAGAAATGTCATATGGAGGGCAGATATATGACCATCTGGAGGTAAATTGGGACTACCTGGTCATAATCCTTATAACAAAAACATATCCTCTAAGACACTGTCAAAACAGTAACACTTCGTAACCACACAAGACTGCAGCAATGCAAATTGTATTTGGCAGGGTTGCCCCAAGGTTTGTTCACCAGCACTGCTGTGCTTCTGAACCAGCCTTGACAGAACCCTGAAGTTTCAGCCATAGGAAGGAGAGTTCAAATGAAAAACGAAAGCGCGAGTCAATAGTGAAAAGCTGCTCTGGAAGCATGCCTGCCTGATACACTGGTGCCCAGAAAACAAACCAGGCAAAGGGAGCAGGAGAGGCAAGTCACCAAAACTGAAAACTTTTTGCTAAGAAGAAGTTAATTTAACTGAGTCAGAATCTTATACAAGAAAATAGCAATGGCACTGAAACTCAATGGAAGAATACCTATCAGTGCTCACCTATCTCTCTTGGCAGGGTGCTAGCACATACAAACCATCTCTGCAAAATCTGACAGCATACTCCAGAACCTTGACATCTGGTAAAATTCTCCCCTAAATCAGTAGGGCAGAAGAAGAAGGAAAGAATTATCGATTGTATACTCCACTTTCTGCCCCTTGTATGCCCCTGTTTCAGTTTTGCAGAGAAAAGGAGTTCAGTAGGGAAAAGAGAGCAGAACTTAATCCCTGTATAGCTTCAAATTTGTTTCCCAAAACCTCACAAAACTCAAAATATTCTGACTTTTTGCATTAATATAGGTTTTTAGACCCTGCATCTAAATAATAAATACATTGTTAGAACAATTACTATTTATGGCTGTATAAACTTCCCAGTTTTAGAAATGCCCCAAAAGATCACTGAATACTTGCTCCATTCTTGCATGATTCTGTAACTTCTGCAATATCCAATAAGGCCTCATTAAACTGAAGTTCTTGATGAAATAAAAAATAATAACTTGAAAAGAAATTAAGGTCCTTAAAGATATACTGCTAAGGAAGACATTCATGTATGCACCCACAGCTCCTAGGAGAACTGAATTCAAATTCCCACTTTTCTTATTTGGAAGAGGAACATAAATGCAAGAAACAGCTGAGCATAATAAGCTTAAGAAATAAGCAAACAATCTGAATCCAGGAATTGAATCTATTTCTACAGCCACATTTCATTAAACCTACAAGTAACAGAAATTGCTGCATTAACGATCTCTTTGAGTAACAAGGAAGACCCAATTGTTTTGGTTTTTTGGGAGGAGAATGTTTGCTGTCCCTCATTACATTAACTTTGTTTTGTTCACAGGTATTTTTAAATTATTGAAGTTCCTTGGCAAAACCATTTGAAATACAGTGTCCTTCCATCAACTTCAATACAGTTTGTTATAATCTGTTTGCAAGAACTACAATAGAATACAAATATACCACAGAGAACCAGAAGTAGCCTTGTTCTACTTTATATTCAGCACAAAGCATACATTTATTAAATATCTGTGACCATGATAGATTTCAACTCCAGCATCCTGCCTTCCCCTCATGAATGAATCTCCATTTTAAGTCCCTGAGGTCTGTAGTCACCTTAACAGCTCCAGCTGGCAGTACTTACTTTGAAGATTTGAAAAGAAAATTCTCCTGTTTCTCTTTGAGCCAAGATATTTTACATATCCAAACTTTACTTCACAGCTGGATATGCCCATGAGTTGCTGGATTTCTTCTTACAATCCTACAAGCAACCCTAAATTATAAAATCAGTCCTTGCCTTCACAAATCAAGTATGCAACAACAGCATCTCTAACAGTAGAGATTTAAACGTGAAAAAGTATCTTTTGACAAGATCCAAGATGAAAATGTACATGCAAATAAAAAATATAATTCCTGAATTTTAGAACTTGACAAATGCATTGTCTATAAAAGTTCAAAACTCACCTAAAACTCAAATCCTCAAAATCCTCACACGTAAATCCTGATATGTAAGTCTGGTTCAAAAACCTGAGCCCTCTACTAGAATGGCCACCAAGAAAGAAATTAGTAACAGTGTTTGATCCGTGAAATTACACTTTTAAGACCTGATATAGGTGCTACTATGTCAGATAGCTGTCCTCACTCACAGGGAGGGAAAGGTCACATTCCTGTCTTCTAATTTATTAGCACTATACAAATAAATATTTGAGAAGAACATGAATATTAGATTGCCTATGCAACACTGGTGCCTTGGGCTTTTTGCTACTGAATACATTAGGTCTGAACTTTCAAAATCATTTGAAGAAAGGAGGTGAAATCACAAATGTCTTGGGAAAATACAAAGGCAGAGGAGAGAAAATTAGACAGCAAGGGACCTTAAAGCATAAGAAAATCCTTCATTTTTGGCAGTTGATGTGTATTGCATGCATTAATATGCAACAGTCCCCAGAAACACTAGCTGATGTTACAGTCACCTCATTTTAAGTACTGCTTATAGTAGGGAACAGTCCTAGCTCAGACAACTTAGTGTCTCAATAGGCAAAACAAATTATCTCCATTTATAGAACTGCTTGTCACCCAGAGTCAGAAATAGCATTGCATTAGCACCGAGCTCACAAAAGCAAGGGGAGAGTCACAGCTTGTGTTAACCACATGGTGTATATATTAAATGGCTTACAATAATTAGTGGTTAGGATTTCTTTTAAATAAATAAAACAAAAATGCACCATATAATGTGAATAAATTTCAATAAATCAAACACACCAGAGAATGTGGTCAGCCCTACAGAGTTTACTGCATGCTAACCAGGTATCTGTATATTGGTACTTGGCTTTTCACAACAGCACATCAGTATTGTTCAGAATAGAGTAGAACAGGTGTATCCATGGATAGAACATGGACTGATATCTCCTCAGGCTTTACTTTCTACAGCAGGCGAAGGCAGTTGTCCACTTCCAAATAAATGTGGTTTCTTTAGTTCAATTTTTGAAGCAGAAGAAGGTGTCAAGAAGAAGGAGAAGACAGAAAAGAAGATAAAGTAATTTTAAAACAGGAATTTGCCTTCTCAAGCCCTCATCCTGTGTGTCTTATCTGTATTCTGTACTACATTTTATGAACTAAATTATAAACCGTTAGTATTCACATATGCATGGCATTTATTGCAAGCTAAGCTATTTCTTTAAAAAAAGATAATTAAAATTAGTTGTGGTGGGCATGAAATGCCTAAGAAATCTTTCTAAAAATGTTCCCAGAGCTTGCCCTTGGACACAAACTCATGACTGACAACTAAAACTCTCTGACTATACAAAGAATTAAAACACTTACGTAATTTTCTGACAGCAGAGGCTATTGAATTAAAGTGACTCATTATTAGCATTTACCCTTTTGAAGTTATTTCTAATTTGTTTTGATTACTCCAAGAGAAAGTATGTTAGACTAGCCAGAGGTAAGGCTTTCAATAAACTGTCTTCTAAAGCAGACTAGCAGAGTTTGGTAACAACTACCTGGACTCATTCAGTATCTCAGTTGGTGCAGTCAGATACTGAGGTATCTTCATTCCCTGGGGAACAAATCCAGCCTCTGAAACGACTGAATGGACAGCCTTTCACAATCCCATCGCCTGATGTGACAGCACACACAGTTTCTGCTGTAGCCTTGGTCTCACGCAGAGTAGCTGCCAGCACTGGACACCAGCCTGAGACATGTGAGCAAAACTTGGAGGAGATTACACAGAGCATCATCTGAAATGTGCCCAGCAACTGAGCCAATGTTGATGACTCCTCAGCAAAAAATGCAATGATGGGTTTTTGAAGAAAAGCAAGTGGTTACCAGACTACCCAATGGCTAGAGGGTTACAACCTTTTCTTCAGGGATGCATCATTAATGAAGGTGAGTAACAAGAAGCACAACAGGGCAGCAATCCAACCACAACCTTGGAGGTTTTCAGAAATCACAGAACAAGCTTTTATAGCCCCAACACCACAAAAATATACTGTGCATGTTCTCTTTCAGTAACTGCCATCACCAATGGCTCAAATGGCCCACTTTGAACCAGGGGGAATTTGGACACTCTAGCATTATAGAAAGTAAGCTCAGACATCGACTTCTTTTGAAACAGCTCAATTACTTTCCTGTGGTAGTGAATTCCAGACATAAAGGAAAAAATACTGTCCCACTGTTATTGGTTAAGGATGACCATCAGCAAAGCACAGTAATTGGGAGAAAGACCTTTGCTTTCAAACACTGAAGTCAGCATCACAATGTTTAATGTTTTGATCATGTAATGTCTCACTTTAAAACGCTATTTATACCTCTTACTTCTGAACAAATTTTCTTACATAAAGAACAACGTGTCAGAGCCCACTGCCTTAGAACTATCACTACAGGACACAGTTTAGTTTCAAACCTCTTAAAGTTCTTGAAGCACATAGCACTAATTACATTTATTTCTTCACTGTAAATCTCTGGGTGATTAGGCAAACATTGTCGTGCACACTGGATGACAAACAGTCTGCTTCAGGTCTCATGGCATGGAGAGAGTGGGGAAGAGCACACAATCTACTTCCTTATGTCAATGCTCCCCAAAATATTCCATGGATGTCTCTGGTGATCTCAGAAACAAATGGATCTGAGCAAGAACAGTGATGGCATATGCCTGTGGCACTTGAGACCACAAAGCTCAAGTAACACAGTAACACATCTGCCTAGCACCACACTTAGGAATTCTTCCTTGATTAAAAAAAAAAAAAAAAAAGAGATGGAGGTACTCAAGCATGAGCCCAAATATTCATGAGGTCCTAAAAATACCCCAGATAGTTCTGAATGGTCAATAGTATTGCAGACTGCTAACAGGTTTAAATAATCAATACAGACACCTGTCACTAGTCCATTAACCAGAAGGAATCAGTAACAACATGAGAACTGGAACAGCATTTTGCATACAGAGGGAGGCCCTAGCCAGTCTGAAAAGGGTAAAGGAATTCTGAGGACTTCAGGTAATATCAGATGAGAGTTGCCTTAGAGTTGTCAAAAAATTCAGCAGTGAACATTTTTGATAGGGCAGCATATGTTTAAGTGTAACAAGAGATGATTTTTGAGCTTTCCCATATTATATGTGAAGGTAACTTTCACTTTGTTTTCCTGGGGGAATCTTTTCATCAGTAAGAACTGATGCACTCTCCTCCAAAGCCTTGAATAAGCCAGGAAAGGTATGGGCAAAAATATAACCCCACATTCTCTAGAGTTCAGCAAAAGAGACTTTTATTTATTAAATTAGTTGAGATATCCCCAAAATAAACATGTTATGTGTAAATCTAAAATGCAAAAAACTGAGGAAGAAAAAATGTCATGGATGGTATTTACAATTACTATGAATATTGAATTACAGAAATCATAAGCTATGAAGTAATTTAATAAAATATACTGCAAGCTCATTTTTCATTCCTTAAGTTCATCAGAACTTAATAACACTAAATTATGTGAAAATACATAGTAAATATCTGCACATATAATTTTATAACCATCCACATTCCTGATAAAATGAAAAAATGACAATTTAGCTTCATGACAAACAGTGTAGCAATAGTCATTGATGAACAGCTTCTAAGAAGTTCCTTGAAAGTGTTTATAAATTGAATGTATATACATTATGGGGTTTACAGAATGTAGAAAAGAAAGTTTATTATTTTGTGACTCCTGCTAGTATTCCAAGTAATGACAAAAATATTATATAAATTTAAAAAGCAGGAAAGATGTTGAGTAAATATTCAGAATATGAAATAAAGGTCATCTGTATTGTCATTATAGTTAAAAGAACAGAACAAGTACTAACGAAAAGTTTCAGCTGAGATTATGAGACTGAAATTGATGAGTAGCAGGTGGTCATAAAGTAGGATCATGCAATACCTGATATATGCTAAGATAAAAAGAACATAAACATATGTATAATTTGACAGCAACAACTCAATAATTCTCTCCTAGAGTTTTGCCTTTTACTAAAAGATCTTGTTCAGAAAGAATTCTGACTCTGATCTTAGTTACACATTTACATAAATACCTTCTTAGCGAAAGGACTTTTCTTACTTCTGTTCAAAATTAATGAAAAACATTGGTGAAAAAAATTTCAAAGTATGCCAAAAAATAAGCAGCAGGGAGAAAAGCATTGGTATAATAAAAGAACTTGCTTTAGATCTTGTCACTTAAGATTTGATATGACTGATAGAAAAAGGTTAGAGAGAGTCTAAGGATCACTGGGAAGAAACAAAGCTGTTCTGAGCTTGACAAGCATTATGATAGTAGAAAATGTCGATGGAATTTGGAATAAGCTGTCTGTCTGGGAATAGTTCTGGGTTGGTGACTTCATTAGGAGGCTGTTCCCTACTGGTGAGAATGATGAGAGTTGGTGCTGTTCAGATATTTGAGCTGTGAGCTGTGAGTTAATACTGAGGGAAGAGCTGTAACATCATTTGGCAGTCCAGAGCAAGGCAGGAATTTCCACCTGGAGCCACGCTCCTGCCAGGCCCATTTAAGTTGCATGAGCACCTCTTCAGCACCCAGGCTCTGTATGAGACAAGGTTTGTGCCTCAGTTGAATGAATAGCTCCTGCCTATTTTCAGTAGATGCCTCAGATATAGATTTGACCTAGCAGACACTGAAGAACTGAGAGACTTCTTTCAGGAAGACATTGTAAAGACAGTGTATTTGAACTATGAAAATGAATACGTTTTATGATGATTTGCACTTTAAACACCCCTCAAGATGGAAAAAAAAAAGTGCTTTGATTCTTGTACAGTATTGTTAAAGTGTTTTTCGAAAAAACTCAGTTTTCTGTCACTGTGAGAAAGGTCTTTGGCAAGACTTTCTTCCCTCCACATCCTAGATTTTCTACTCTGATAATGTCAAGGACTGTTCCTTCATACAAACAAGTGCCATTGCTCTGGCTGATACGCCTTGCAGTGTGTAAGCTTTGAAACTCAATACAGCGAAGATCGTGCTCTAACAGAGATTGTGCTCTCCTGTGAAGAGAGGAGGCAACAAAATCCTTTGCTAAGAAAGACAACTGGAAATTCAGCTCATTGCAATTTGATTGGAAGGAGAAGCACTTTATCTTTCTGTACAAATTACTGGCTTAGATGGACTGTGTTTAGTTCAGATGTTAAGAGCATTGCATTAATCCTCCGAACAATTTAAAAGCCCTAAACCCTCCAGAACTGACTTCTAAGAAAACTAACAACAATACTGATAAATAACAATATATATATACATGAAGGACAGTGGCTGTATTTTTGACTTAAAATTTTAGCTCAGAGCTGGTTGATATTTTTTAATCTCAGTCTCATCCACACAAAACGTCATTTTCCTTTCCTTCCAATGAGTGAGGTTTGATTTCTTTAGGACAGGAAAGAAACACAACCTCCGGGTCCTTCAGCCCTGCAGCACATCCAGTGGGATTCATCCCAACAATCACTATTTTACACAGCTTGCCAGGCAATTTTTCTGACTATGCCTGACCTGGGGAACGGTGCTGGGACCGGGAAAGATTGGCAGGAAATACTTTGCCTCAAGATCAGGTTCTAGGTGACATGTCTAGATATGTAACAGGCTGCAATGTTATTTTCTCATCAGTACAATTGATGTCTCCCTCACAAAAAATAGGAAAAAATATGCCTTGAATATATGCATAATTAAATAGACGATTCCAATAAATGTTAAATCACCATTACCTATTCAGTCTTTACTAAGAATTCTGAAAAGCAAACATTTTCTCTATTAAGTGCTGGTCCTGAGAAAGATGCAGTTCTCTTTCTCTTCTTGTCCAAATACTGAAACTAATTTTTCCCTAAACAATAGTTACTATTTTAAAACATCTAATCATCATCTAAAAACAAAAAACCCAAAACCAAAAACAAAGCACCACTTTTTATTATAAAGAAAATTATTTATCATTCAAACACTTCAGAGATTCGGAAAAAAAGACAAAGAAACTTATTAAGAATAAATTAAAGAAGAAACAAACAACTTCATCAAATTGGCAGCGTGTCCAAACTCACAGCGTGTTATTAAATTAAATCAGTGGCATTTAAATGAGTGCACCTGTGTGCATACAAAAATAATTTCCTAGTTAATTAGCTCTGCAGCTATGGATGCCCTAATAGGTCAAAAGTACATTAATTATATATAAATGAACAGAAATAATTTACAGGTGGCCACAAACCAGCAAATATATCTTAGCACTTCAGATTCTTGCACTAGGAGATAAAGTCAAATATTCACTTATCATATTTTCCAGGTGTAGAAAATATCATTGGAGACAAGATGTTGTATTGAGTGCAACGATCCAGATGGCACAGGATGGACACCTCAGACAGGATTGTCCTGGGCAGAGGGAGCTGCACACTTGAGGAAACTGGAAATAGGTATAGCCATGTGCTTTGGAGTGCAGCACACTGAGAAAGGCAGAAAGGGGGTCAGAAAAGTGTACAGAGATAGGAGAAGATGGGAGAGGGAAGCAATGGATCTGGGAAGGAATTTGAGAGTTTGATAAAAAGAGAGAGCTGCAGACATGGTGATACAACCCTCAATTACTGAAAAAAAAGAAAAGCCCACACTTAGCAGAAAGGATGCTAAATGTTAATCAAGCATCTGTACAGCCTTGCACTTGCATTCTGTTAGAGGACCTCTGCAGAGCATGAGCATCTATTTGACCAAAAGATATTATCCCAGTTCTATATTCAGAAAGTAGAATAACATGTTAAAAACTATTGCATGTTCCAAACTTGATCAAGACAGAAATTCCATTTTTATTTGAATTTAAAGGAGGGATTCGTGTTCAAACAAAACATCTATTCAATAACTTTTCTAAAGAAACCTCATTTTTCAACTTTTATTAACTGTGGAAGCAATAAACTGGAATAGGAACTTCCCCTGAAATTCCCTGTGAAAAGTCCTGTGTATTATTTCTATATTGGTTTGGTTTTATAAAGATACGGTGGCAACAAAAATATGTGGACTCAGAACATCCATGCACCAAAATTAGGAGCTGTAAGTGAAAGCCCCTGATATTGTGACAACTTCTGTCCTTCCAGGAGGCTTAGAACAAAAAACCACTTGTAGCCAGGATCACTAATTCTTAAATAGGAATACAGCTTAGGGAAAAGTCAGGCTTGTGTTGCTCAGTTTTTCTGTAACTTCCAAAAACTGTTTCATCTCTCTATTGCAACAGATAACCTACATGAAACTGCAGAAATGGCCCACTTTATCTTCAGGAGGGAACTTAAAACAGGATGAATAGCAGAACAGCTGAAGAACTGGGGAGTATTTCTCAATAGCAATAAGTAAACAACAACAAAGAGATCTAAGAGCAATTATTTTTGCACTAATATTTTGTTGATTTGGTTTTTTGGCAGATGAAGTACATAGACTTCTTTATTAAAAATCAGGTGTGTTACCAAGTCAACACTAGGACTGTTCAACTACTGTGAGCTGTGTTCTTCAATATCTTTGAAATAAAGGAATTTGTTCAGAATTTGACATTCTGATAGTTCCTTCCACACTGCAAACTCATCTGCTTCTATCGCTTCACTACGGTTTTTCTCTCTGGGATTTTCCGTGTTTCAACCGCATCAAGGAGGGTCAAGTGTGACAAAAGGAATCAGATGTATGTTTTCAAAAATTAGTTTGCTTGGGATGAACATAGTATGGATTGCATCTTATATTGCATTGTCTCAAGGCTGACTGCATGTTTCTTCATTCAGAACAAATAAATCAAAATTAGAGCAACAAAGCAATTCAAAATTCTGACCATCAAACCACATATTAATCAGACCAAATAAAGAAATTTAATTGATCAACCTAAAAACAATGATTTCAAGGCAACGCATGGAACTGCAATTTATGCAAACTATTTGGCTTTCCACTGAAAAATAGCACTAGTCAATCAAAAGACGAAGAAATTGTCAAGCTAACAGCATTGATAAAAGACTTGCATAACACGTTGTTGATAATCCAATTTCTAAGAGCTTTTTTAAAAGATCTGGAAAATAGCCACTAAAAGGATTAGATTTTAATGAAGATTGTTAGCCTTGACAGAACAATTACTTTATTCTACTTTTTTCCTTTCTCTGTGGATTTTCAGCAAGAAGTAACACTGAAGTACAACCATCTGCATATGAACTGATGTTGCAAAATAACTGAGAAATAGCTCTGTAACCTTCAAAACTCTTGTCTCTCAGGTCAGTGGGAAAATCATAACAGCAGACTATTTAAAAGGTTCAGTTTTGTTAGCTGAATGTAAGGTTCTGCTCAAGAGCAGAATTAGGCAGTGTCTATACTTAACTGTGGAGAGTACAAGGTCACTGGCACCTCAGTGCTGTTGCACACTGACATGTAAAGACTGGCAAGCACATCCCCGCTCTCTGATTTTCAGCCAGTTCTGAGATGAAGATAAGCTATTTAATTACTGCAATTTTAGGACAGGAAATGAGGACACCTATCAGAACCATTAAAAAACCCCCTCGGATAATTGTATTCTAACTCATTCCTTATAATGAAAACACTGAAAGATGATGGAATTGCCTTGCAAATGGGGAAACTGCACTAAAAGTAAGTGGCAACCACTGGAGCTCTCACTATGTGTTACGAGATTTTTAATACTGTAAAGTAACTCTAGTAACTATTTTCTTTACTACCCATAAAAGAGCACCTCCAGAGAGGGGTTGAAGACCAAGTCCAAGTCCAAGTTATGATGCACAATCGTTAGACCCCTCTCCAGCACAAGGGTTGTTCCTAACGTGCTCCCATCCCAGAGTAGAACCGGCCCAGCACAGCAGCACTGGGAAAAGCTACTGTGCATAATGACCAAGACAGAGAGCAAGAGAGCCAGAAACTATAACCTTAATACCAATGGTTTGTCAAGGGCACACCACCTGCTACATTTGCCTGAGTAATTCTTGATTTGCTGAAAACTAAACATCTCATTTTTTTGAAAAATTCAGTGATTCTGCAGTTGTGGCAGATACCATACAACACAATTCTATCATAATCAGCTTCTCGTAACGCATCCCTCATGAGTGAGCAACGCGAGCAGTCCTGCCACTCTTCAGCTATCATCCCCACATCATTATTTTCCAGGTTACAGAAATACACAATACTTCAAAAAGCAATCAGTCAAGATAAAAATTTTCATACCATGCCATGGAGAGCTTTCACATTAACTGCAAAGACAGGCAGTATATCATGGGGCAAAATGTCTTTGTTACGTTTTTCCAATGGCACAGTTCAAAGATTAAGGCTACTCAAGATGGCAGGAGAAGTATGGAGAAAGAAAACAAGGTATATTTCACAATTTCTTTACAGGAGTCTCATGTTCTCTGCAGATACAGTTTCAACTACAGTGTTAAACTAATCCCTGTAATTTAAGCCAAAGGCAAGCAGCTGAGAAGGGGGAAAGAGGTGGACTATCCTTGCTACTGCTGTTTAGCTCTTCAGGTATTTTATAAAAAACTATTGCTATTCTCTTTGGAGCCAATTACTGCCAAGCAGGATTTCAAGTGTACAAGGAAATAAAAAGAAGAAATTTTGTTGCTTCACTACAAATGCTTCTCAAATTAGTAGTTGCAGACATGTTTATTCAAGATTCTACTATGATGTCTCAGGTTTGGTGCCCCAAACACATCTTTGAGAGCTTCTGACTACAAAGAAACTTAACAGAAGATAGAAGGCGTAATCATCTCTGAAAAATAAGTCTTCTCTAAAAGAAGACCATAAAGTAAGCTGCCACACAACCTCTGCATCTGTCATAAATTACTTTCTAGAGCATAAATATGTTCTTTAACTTCACCAAAGTCAGCACACCAGAATGCAACTTACCCAGCTGTAATGCAGCAGTACTGCTGAAATGTCCTTCTAATCAATAAAGCAGCAAACTGGCCTTTTGGCTGATGTATGTGGCTATAGGTTCACCTCCCACACACTATTTCTACCCACTGGAACTGCAACCCAGAGATCAACATCATTTGATTGCCATCCACTTGGCTTTAGCAGCAAATAAAACCAAAATATATTTCCTCCATTACATTTCCTCTCCTCATCTACTTTCAAACAAAATACCAAAATAACAAAAGAGAGGCACCCTTGCCAAAATGTAGACTCTTATCCTTGCTTTGTAGTTATCAAGCTGTGAGAGGCCATTCAGTGTCACAAGAAGCCAGCACACTGAGCAACACTAAATCCTTGCTGGTCTTGCTATATTCCCACTTTCACTTACAAGCTCACAGGTATTTTAGCACTGTAACATCACTGGAATTCTTCCTACAGTGCATAAAGAAGGTGCATTTTGCTGGAAAACGCTTACAGTATTTTGGGTTTGTGTCAAACCTCCAAACTTTCCAGATGATTATATGGGTTTAGAGCACAAATGCTATGATTTTGCCACTGTCACACAGCTGTTCCAATAGAGAGCAGAGCTGTTGTGGATGCTGGCACTTCAGCATAGCAGTGGCACAGAGCTTACTGCCCACACAGCATGAGACAGGAGGCAATGACTGCAATGAGCCACCACAACTCTGACTGAGGGGATACAAAGGAGAGAGCAAAGAGAAGTACTCTCCTTTTTCCAAGAGCTGGGAGACAGCTTGCTCGCTTGCATTTCATCAGGAATTTGATGGCAAGGGCAGGCCTACACCTATATAAGCACGTGTGATGTTCTGCTATAAAGCTCACTTATGTATTGTTGAATTTTAGTTTAGTGCAACAGTCCCCAGTAAAACAAAGAGTGAGTCTTATCCTTTAGTCTTATCCCTCTACTCTTGTGTAGAAATAAGGAGGCTCATTCCAGTGGTTTATAGAGGGGTTTGTCCTTCCCTTGACACCTGCACATAATTCTCATTAATGGAAGTGTGAGTTCAGTCTGTGTACAAAGGGGAAACCAGCTGCATGCAGACATCATGTTGCAGATGCTTGAGGGACTAACTACTAATTGCAACCTTTCAGTAACATCCACTCCTCCCTAGGAATTTTTTGTCACCTTATAAATCTCCAAAGGAAAGCACTGGTAAATGAAGCTCTCCACGGAGTATCAGCAGCGTTCTGACCTGTTCAGGAATACCAATCCAATACACAGCTCACCCCAGAATGCCTTCCCTGGCAGAGTCTTAGGTAGCTCCAGAGCACCTTCTTACATTAATTTGGAATTAATTACTGCAGAACAAAAAGCACACCGCACATTAAGATGCTGGCCCAGCCCACATACTTTCCAAAGAGCCTCTGAACAAGTTCAGAAAAACAAACGATAAAAAAATTCCCAAACTTAGTAAATCTCAGTGCTGAAGGCATAACAAGGATCATCTCATCTGAAAGATGTTACAGACACTTGAGACATGACAAAATACAGTTCAGGCATGCAGTAAAAATTGAAAACTCCATTTTTATATTGTTTTAAATGCAAGTACCTGAACCTAAATTTTGAGGTCATACCCAAGAGAATTATTCATTTAACTTTAATTTCCAGATTGATCATTAAATAAATAAAAATTGCTAAGTCTGAAAGATTTCTTCCACATGGATAAAAAAAGCACAAAACTAACATCAAAACTAGAAAAATAAATCATTGACATTTCATTACAAAAAACCCCCAAAACAGTTGATTACCGAACTCCTGAAAAAAAAAAAAAAGGCAAACAAGCAAACAAACCCAAAACAAACAGAAAATCTCCACAACCAAGGACATATCAGACAGAGAATTAAGAAAGATTTTATTTTCTACATTGCAAATCCAACTTGGAAATAAAACAACCTACAACCTTTGCAAAGCATAAAAGTCAACAGTCTCTGGATGGCCACACCATCAAAAGACGCTGCCAAGCAAAAATTGTATGTCATATGCAAACAGTGATCTTGTCCCAGAAAACTATCCCAGTACAAGGACAAATGCAATGACTTCAACAGATTTCCCAAAAATACCCAGTCAACAACAATAAAATGCAGGTAGAGACAAGTCACGGAGCAAAAATAGGATCATTGGTGCACAGAACATAATGAAGGAGAAAGTGATACATCAAAACTCTGTACAAAAGCAGTATATGTATAAAACTCTGTATAACAGAGTACAAAAGAAGAGAAATTTATTTCTCTCAGACTGTCAAAGATCATAATTTATTAAAGAAAGTGAAAGAAAATAAGAAAGGGCAGTGATAAAGCAGGAACAGAGGCCCACTTCCCAGGAACCTGTTCCACATCAAGGGTCCAACAACCTTTACCCCCCAGAGGGACAGGCCTCTCTCTTCCATGCTTTGGCACTTTGGCTAAGAATGAGCACAGCAATGCAGCCTCAAGGAAGGGGCAAGGAGAATCACAGTTTATGTTCTGAAAATTCACCAGTAATTTTTCATCTGAGATTGCCAAGATCTTAAAATCTGAAGTCTTTATGAAAGAACCTGTTTCTAGTGTCTAAATGGGAAGGTTAATTTTAATAATTTTACTTTTAGTTTATTATACACATTTTTAAGTGACAGCAAAAAATTCCGGTGAGTATATTACAGTTTTCTTAAAGAATATTAATACTTTTTCCATTTCAAAATTAATCTTAATTAATTTAAACTCCTAGAATTTCCAAATTATTGGGTTTTCTCTTTGTGGTTTTCTGAATCAGCTCTATTTGTCTGAATCTTTGATGTTCAGACACCACAGCAACAAATGTATATGGAAAAAAGTGGACATAAAACTGTCATAAGAGAAATAGCCTAAAGGAAAAAAGCACAAGAATAGAGAAAGAATTTGAAGTGACAGAAGGCCTAATAATAATGAATGTAAGAAAATAGGGAATGGTTTGTCACATTTCAACACATGAGTAGTAGATATCATATTTACACACAACTTGTTTCACTAAATTATGTCATGACCTTGGGCAAAGACTGGTTTAATCCTCTGTGGCATATTTGTTCCAGCATCTCTAAAACAGATGTCATTCCTCTGTCTCTGTAAACACTGGTCTCACCAATCTACAAAACAGAATTACCTAAGATTCTGGCAAGAGCTAAGACAGATTTGAGTCAACTTTACTCACTGTGCCATACGCCATTCCTGGTTGCAGGTCTTCTGCTACTGTTTTACAACCAAAATTGCAATGTACTATAAAACATGCTGGAGCTCTTTCTCTCCAAAGAAATTAAAAGTTTCATGTCTTAAACACATTCATTCTGTTGGCAGTACTAGTCCAGCATATACAAGTTTCTGATTCTGAGACAACGAAAACATTCACTCCTGTAAAACAGAAAAATATCCTAGGATAAGACAAACTGACAGCCAACAATTTCAGAAATCGAAGACAAAAGAGCAAAGCCAACCCTATGCTGAGTTAATAAAAGCCTGTTTGTGTAGTTTTTTCCTGTCAAGAGTTCTGTGTTTTAAAAGAACATAAAAACTTTGTTGTTGGTAAAATTAAACTAAAAAATGAGGCACTTGATTTTCCTTTAGCCATGGCTCAAACTTTACATTTTACTCTAAAGAATCATGCCTTATTTTATCAATTTTTAAATATGAATTGGCATGAAATCACCCATTTCTTCAGTTAGACAAAACCAGTCAGAAAAAACAGCTTAACTCAACAACAAACGATTTACCTGCCAAATGGATAATGGGAAGTTAAATGCTTGTTGTATCTCTTACACTACAGTATTGACAATGAAAATTACTTTCTCATCCCCTCAGAATAACCATTTCTGGGTACCCCATGAAACAGGAAAATGGAGTGCTACTGCACATGGTGAAAACTAAGGTAATGTGACGAACCAGCAGGCCAGAAGCTTTCTGGCCTTGACAGAAGAATGGAAAGAACCTTTTCTCTTCAGCCTAATGCAAAGCACAGCAATTACTACAGTGTTACTATAACACAAGAACAGGTAAGCAGCTTCCTCAGTGATGTGACAAATGTGATCTAAAGTTACAAATGTAATCATGAACTCAATTACACTTCTAACAGTAGTATGACTACTGGAGAATATTGTCACTAGCTCATTTTATTGCCTGGTGATCCCAAACACAGAAAAGCTAAATATATGCACTACCTAGTCTTGCAAATCTGCTAAGATCTATTCGTTTTCATTAAAGAATGCAAAGAAAAAAAAATGAAATTCCTTGTAGCTGGATGACGACACAAGGAAAGGCAGAGAGGAAATAAAACTGCATCACCCACAGCTGACAGTGGTCAGAGAAACAAAATTATGTATCGATGCTGCAGGTGTATTAAGAGGCAGGAAAAACACACCAAATATCAAAACTCTGCAAAGTTGGTGATAATCAAAGGGACAAGACTGCATATCCTCCAGGTGTATTATACATTGCAACCCAGGCCTAAGCAGAGTCCCAGGTGGGGTGACACACCGTGCCCCATCCCTGGGACACGCAACAGCCATGGGCACCCAGGAGCAACCAGGCTCTGCTCACCTCCTGCTCTCCTTGGGATGAAGGTCTCACCAGCCTCCTCCTCACACTCTCATTTTCTTCCTTACAGTAACTGAAGGCTTCACCTGTCCACTTCTGCTCAGCTCCCAGATTGCCATCTGGAGCAGGCAGTGTCTTCTGGCATCAGTCATCACTGTCCTCCCATGCTCCTAATTACTTCTTTTTCTAACCTGGGCTCTGACTAAAACAAGCCCCAGTCTTCAAGTGGCCACAAAGCACGGGGGATGCTCCCACCACTCTCCCTGAGGCTCGGTGTTCTCACACATTGGAACAGCATAAGGCAGTCACTTCCAGGGTGGCTGTCACACGGTGAGTGACACGGCCCCTGCGGGCAGCCGGGACTGCAGCCCACCAGCACGGCATATGGCCTGCTCCTCAGGGCCCTGTGGTGTCACTGCTGCTCTCAGAGTGCCCCACTCATCTGCCACTGCCACTGCCAGGGTATTAGTGGGAAGCACAAGTGAGAAGCACAGTGCAGCGGAGGCCCTGGGCTGACCTGGAGGTGTCAGAGAAGACGCAGCTGACACGTCTCCTGCTCTACCTGTCACATCAGCAGGGTCACAGTGCTCATGTAGCTGTGCCTCACCCTGACAGAGCCAGCTGAGAGAGCCACTTTGGGCTCCCAGCCTCCCCCAAGCTCCTGAGTTAATAGGGACAGGGAATGTTACCTTTTACTGCAATAAGATAAAGCCAATTAGCTTCTGTCAGTGGGCTCTTACCTTTCAAATAAAAAGATTCTGAGATCCCATTAATCTATCAAATACAGCCTTATTTGTTAATCTCCCCCTTTCTTTTCCTTTTTTATTCCCCACTGTACTTTCAGTTGCACACCCTCTAAGAGGATATATCCCAATTGGTAATTCTGCTCTAACCTGGGAAGTCACTACATCCAATTTACTGGAAAGGCCAATACAAAACTGCAAATGTGCAATGCATACATTCAGTAACCAGCAGTAAGAGTTTGTACAAAGAGACAACGTTTAACAGGCATTTGCAAAACTGCATTTTGTGGCCTAAGCCTGTATCTGGAGTGAAGAACAAGGCCACAGAGAGGAAAAAGCAGAGATACTATACGAGAAAAAAGGCTAAAAACATCTATTGCATAAATAATGAATGCAAACCAGTTACAGTGGAGGGCTGCAGTAATGAATAGGAAGAAAGGAAGTGCAGCTTAACTGGTTCCATTTGTTATCCTTCAGGATTTAACAGTATGCTAATCACAGTATGTTAATGATAGATAAATATTAAATACATTAAACATCTATAAAACATTTAGTTCTCATGCAATGGTTAATATATATCAAGAATATATTTGCCCCTAATTGATTTATTTTGCAAATTACTATTAAATTCATACTAAATACCTAGTTCTACACATTTATACAGTTTAATTTAATGGTGTTTACCCCAGGTATTTCATTATTAAGAAGTTAACATTGACTAGCACTTATGTTTAAAATATTTGTACTTGAATTTTCAGTTTCCTAAAACAGAATTAACTAAGCTCAAATGTTGCTGTCAACCAACCTTCCACATATCCCATTGAGCACAAAAGGGAGTATGGAAAAATTAGGATGCACTTACGTAATTTAAAATTTTAACAAAATTACTTGGCACAACCATCTAAATGCACGTCAACAAACCATAGATCTGGAAGTGTTTTAGTTCCAACTGCTGAATTTTACAGAAATTACCATTAAAAATAACATCTACCAAGACACAAGGTTTTACTCTGGACAACTGTTTCCTCGTTTTCCCAGACAGGACCTCTGGCCTGGGTTTGCTCTAGCCTACAGTATCCATCAACAAGCATTTGCTATGAATTGCAGCTGTTACACCCACTTTGACCATCAAAAATTCACTTGTGTCCTTTCTCATCCACATGTGAAGCAGAGCCATAACATAACTTCACATTTCACAGAAAAGTAATTTTTAAGTGTTTCAAGATCATTTCTCTGTATTTTCATGGGAAATAGAGAGCAAAAAGTAAACAAAAACACTGTAAGTCAATCAGCCACAAGTATTTCACCCTATCAAGTTCTCAGTTGTCATCAGATTTTACAAGGCCCATTTTGAGACCTATTTCTTGCTGGTTTACTCTTGCTAACTTCTAAAAGTAAAACAATGACCTTTACTTCAGAATCAGCAGTCCTTTAGATTCTATCAAACCAATGATTTCTTCTGACTGTTAGAAGAAAACTAACCTCTATTTTAAGGACTCTGTGCTACAGTGTTTAAAAAAACCAACAAACCAAAACAAACAGAAACCCCCAAAACCTCAGAGACCTAGAGTTAGTATTTATTACCTCTTTTATCGAGCTGAAGTATTCCTTAAGGCTGCTGACAATTTTTTTTACTGGTCCTATGTTATATGGCAAATAGGGACATAAACAGAACAAAAGGCTTTGTGGGTCCTCTTTGTAAATAGGTTTTTTTATTGCTTGGTTGTTGCAAGCTATTTCCAGCAATAGACCAAAAGACAAAGACAGAACTTTGACAGATGTGAAAGGAACAAGTTTATCTGAAGTGTGATACAAAAGATAAGGTTTCCTATGAAGTTACACATTTTTGAGCGGTGGGTACCACAATGAAAGAACCCACTGTACCATTCTAAAAGGATGCATCCCAAAAGGCAGTCCTGCTCCAACATGTGAAGTCAGGACGTCCAATTTACTTCTACTCTTGTGTGTCAGAAATGTATGTAGGAATTGAATAGCCCAGATTAATAATATTGTTCTCCTTCTTCTCCATGGCCTCTTTCAAAGATGAAGAAACCTGTGTCTTCTTTCAGTGTTACCCACCCTCCACGGGCTTTCACAGGACAGCTACTCCTGGCCCTGAGGTTCACTCAAAGAGGTTTTAAACACTGTGTCTTGAACATGGGCTGTTGTGGAAACATTTTTAACTATTTTAACTAAAGTGCTAAATTCAAAGTTCTTTCCCAAGCGGGGAACTTACCACTTCCTTTTATTGTTAGCATTAATTTTGTTCTTATTTATATTTGATGCCTTTAAAAGACCTTAAGAATAATGGCTTTCTTAACACCACCTCCTGAGAAATCTCCTTTCTGTTGATACAGAAGACCAAAGCTTTTCCTTTTGCTG